>NC_042618.1:362050320-363406965 GCF_901001135.1 Rhinatrema bivittatum
CAATGCTGACTTTGAGGCAGAAGTGAATTCGAAGAAGTCCGGGAACAAGGGCCCTTGAGGAGCGAGTACCGGTTCCAGACTGCAATTTACAAAGTAAGAGAGAGCGAGGCCCCCGAGGAGTGCGTACCCCTGGTTAGTTCGAGGAGGCAGAGTAGCTTAGATAGAACGAATCCAAATCTGTTGTCATTCCTTATTCTTGCTAACTCAAAGTGTTAGCAAATTCTAAGACCTTAAATATCAGTCGCAGGTGACGTCATCTTCGGGGGACGCCCCCGAGGTTCGCGCCATCGCCGGTACTTCAGTCGGGGCCGCGCCACATGCGTGCCCCTAGGCCTCCAGGAAACATAGCGGTTAGCAGCATGGAGCCGGTCCGGGGACGCCGGAGGTCCTCGGCAGAGGAACGCCGCGGCAGCCAATCTTCCCGTGGGCAAAGAGGGAGGCGCCAAAGAGGTGAGGAGGGTGGAGAGAGGGTGTCGGGAACTGATGGACACAACAGTTTCATTAGAATTGGTTAGGAAATCCCAATTTTAGAGCTCAAAATAAGCTGCATTGCTTATTGGTACCTGAAGACTGGAAAGTTGCCAATTAACAGCAATTTTTAAAAAAGAATCAAGGGGTGATCCAGGAAATTACAGCCAGTGAGTCTGAATTCTGTGCTGGGCAAAATGGTTGAAACTATCATAAAGAACAAAATTGCTGAACATATAGAGAAGCATAGTTTAATGGGACAAAGCCAACATAGATTTAGCCAAGGGAAGTCTTGTCTCACAAATTTGCTATTTTTTTTCAGGGCTTAAATAAACATGTAGATAAAGGTGAGCCAGTTGATATACTATATCTGGATTTCCAGAAAGCATTTGACAAAGTCCCTCATGAGAGACTTCTTAAGAAAATACAATGTCATGGGATAGTGGGCAGTGCCCTATTGTGGATTGGGACCTGGTTAAAAGATAGAAAACAGAGAGTAGGGTAAATGATACATTTTCCCAATGGAATAGGTCAATAGTTGAGTGCCCCAGGAATCTGTTCTGGGACTGATGCTTTTTAATATATTTATAAATGACCTAGAAATGGGAACAAGTGAGGTAATCAAATTTGCCGTTGATACAAAATTATTCAAAGTTGTCAAATCACAAGAGGATTGTGAGAATTTTCAAGAGGACATTGCAAAACTGGAGACTAGTCAAGAAAATGGCAAACAAAATTTAATGTAGACAAGTGCAAAGTGATGCACTTAGGGAAGAGTAACCCAAATTATAGCTACAAAATGCAAGGTTCCACATTAGGAGTCACCACTCAGGATAAAGATTTAGGTGTCATCATTGAAAATACGTTGACATCTTCTGCTCAGTGTGTAGCAGCAGCCAAGAAATCAAATAGAATGCTAGGAATTATTAGGAAAGAAATGGAGAATAAAACAGAGAATATTATAATGCCTCTGTATCGCTCCATGGTGTGACCTCATCTTGAATGTTGTGTTCAATTCTGGTCACCACATCTCAAGAAAGATATAGCAGAATTTAAAAAGGTACAGAGAAGGGCGACCAATATGATAAAGGGGATGGAACAATTCCCCTGTGAAGAAAGGCCAGATGAGGGGAGATATGATAGAGGTCTATAAAATAATGAATAGAATGTAATGGATAAACATTAATTGGTTGTTTACTCTTTTAAAAAGTACAAAGACCAAGGACACTCAATGAAGTTACTGGGTAATACATTTAAAACTAATAAAAGAAAATATTATTTTTACTCACAGCATAATTAAACTCTGGAATTCATTGCCAAAGGATGTGGTGAAAGCTATTAGTATAGCTGCATTTAAAAAAGGTTTGGACAAGTTCCTGGAGATAAAATCCATTAATAATTATTAAGGGAGTGTTGCAGAAATGGAGAAATTAATTACTGATAATTTCGTTTTCCTTAGTGTAGACAGATGGACTCAGGACCAATGGGTATAGTGAACTCCTGAAAGCAGTTGGAGACGGAGTCAGATTTCAATCTGACGTCAGCCTACATATACCCGTGCAGGAAGCTCTGCTCTTCAGTATTCTCCTCAAAAAGCAATTGTGGATATATGTGTGTTTTAATAACTTGATTAATTTGGCTAACTTGATTAACCTGATTAACTTGACCTGATTGAACTTATTTCCAACTGGAGACCGCTAGTGCACTCAACCGAAAAATGCCGACACCCAGCAACTATGGATGTTTTAAACTAGGGGTAAAACCTGGCTTACCCGTGCTTGTCTTGCTCTCGGGGATTGTCACCCGAGGTATCCGGATTTTGGGGCAGCCATGGGTGGGATGCTGAGTCCATTTGTCTACACTAAGGAAAACGAAATTATCGGGTAAGTAATTTCTCCATTTCCTAGCGTGTAGCAGATGGACCCAGGACCAATGGGATGTACAAAAGCTACTCCCGAACCGGGTGGGGGGCTGCCCGTGGCCCACTTAGTACTGCCCTTGCAAATGCTGTATCCTTCCGGGCCTGAACATCCAGGTGTTAGAACCTCGAGAAGGTGTGAATGGAGGACCATGTCGCCACCCGACAGATCTCGGCAGGTGATAGCATCTTGTTTTCTGCCCAGGATACTGCCTGGGCCCTTGTGGAATGGGCCTTGACTTGTAGAGGTGGAGGCTTAACTGCCTCTACATAGGTTGCCTTGATTATTTCTTTGATCCAGCGGGATATGGTTGCCCACGAGACTGCTTCCCCTTGTTTCTTCCTGCTGTGAAGTACGAATAGGTGGTCCGTCCTTCGTACGGATTCCGATCTTTCCAGGTATCGGACTAGGAGTCTGCCAATGTTCAGATGGCAAAGAAGGCGTGAGTCTTCCGAGTCCTTACGCTCATCTGGAGATGGCAGCGAGATGGTTTGGTTTAGATGGAAATTAGAAACCACCTTGGGAAGGAAGGAGGGGACAGTGTGGAGCTGTATAAATCCCGGTGTGAATCTAAGGAACGGTTCCCAACAGGATAGTGCTTGAAGCTCAAAGATGCGACGGGCTGAACATATTGCCACTAGGAATGTAGTCTTCAAGGTCAGAAGCTGTAGTGACAGACCGCATGTGGGTCTGAAGGAAGCTCCCACCTGGAAGTCTAGTACTAGATTGAGATTCCATAGGGGCACCGTCCACTTTAGTGGTGGTCGGATTTGCTTGACCCCTCTCAGGAAATGGGAAACGTCTGGATGGAATGATAGACTGATGCTGTCCACTTTGGCTCTGAAGCAGGCCAGCACGGCCACCTGAACCTTAATGGAGTTGAGAGACAACCCCTTCTTCAAGCCGTCCTGCAGAAATTCCAGGATCATGGGGATTTTGACTGTCCACGGAAGGATGTCGCGGTCCTCACACCAGCCTTCGAATATTCTCCATATTCGTATGTAAGTTAGAGACGTGAAAAACTTGCATGCTCGGAGTAAGGTGTCAATCACTGCCCCCGAGTAACCGCTCTTCTTCAGGCGAGTCCTCTCAATGGCCAGACCGTAAGAGAGAATCGAGTTGGGTCTTCGTGGAGGATCGGTCCTTGCTGGAGCAGGTCCCTGTGTGGGGGTAGACACAGAGGGTTCCCCGTCAGAAGTCTTCGCATGTCTGCGAACCATGGCCTTCTTGGCCAGTCCGGGGCCACTAGAAGTACTAGCCCCCTGTGGTGTTCTATCTTGTGGATGATCCCGCCCAGTAGTGGCCATGGGGGAAAGGCGTACAGCAGGTCTTCTTGTGGCCAGGTCTGGACAAGGGCATTGATTCCCTGGGATTGTGGTTCTCGTCTGCGGCTGAAGAACTTGGGAACTTGGGCATTGGACCGGGTTGCCAGAAGATCCATGGCTGGTGTTCCCCAGCGGTTTACTATCAACTGGAAGGCTGTCGTCGACAGCATCCATTCCCCTGGGTCTAGACTCTCTCTGCTGAGGTAATCCATAGTGACGTTGTATTTTCCCACGATGTGGGTGGCTGAGATCCCTTGTAGGTTTGCTTCCACCCACGCCATTAGGGGGTCTATTTCCAGGGACACCTTTTGGCTTCTGGTTCCTCCCTGACGGTTGATGTAGGCAACTGTTATGGCGTTGTCCGAAATGACTCTGACAGATTCGCCCTGGAGTCTGTGACTGAATCGAAGGCAGGCTATTCTGACTACCCAGGCTTCCAGTCAGTTGATGTTCCATCCCGACTCTTCCTTGTCCCATTGCCCCTGGGCCATCAGTTCCTGGCAGTGGGCTCCCCATCCTCGTAGGCTCGCATCCATGGTCAGCAAGACCCAGATCGGTGGGGATAGCCTTACTCACTTGCTCAGATGGTCTTCTTGTAGCCACCATTGGAGATGGGTCCTCACCTCTGCCAGTAGCTGGAGGCGAATGGAGTAGTTCTGGGACATCGGGTTCCATCATGACAGTAGGGAACATTGTAGTGGTCGCATGTGGGCCCTTGCCCATGGGATGACTTCTAGAGTTGATGTCATGAGGCCGAGGACTTGGAGGTAGTTCCATACCTTGGGGCGAAAACAGGTCAACAGGTTTTGCAACTGGTCCATCAGTTTCCTTCTCCTTGTAGGGGGAAGAACGACCTTGTCTTGCTTGGTGTCTAATTGGACTCCCAGGTATTCTAGTGATTGGGAGGGCTGCAGGCAGCTCTTGGTTGTGTTGATGACCCACCAGAGATTCTGCAATAGATTCTTGATTCTGGTGGTCCCCTGGTGACTTTCCTCTGGAGATTTTGCTCTGATCAGCCAATCATCCAGATATGGATGTACGAGAATTCCTTCTTTCCTCAGTGTCGCCGCTACTACAACCATGATTTTGGTGAACGTCCCAGGGGCAGTGGCTAGTCTGAAGGGTAGTGCCTGGAACTGGTAGTGATGGTCCAGTATTGCAAAGCGTAGGAAGCGCTGATGGTCGTGATGGACCAGGATGTGGAGATAGGCTTCTGACAGATCCAGAGAGGACAGAAATTCCCCCGGCTGTACTGCCCTTATGACCGAGCAAAGGGTTTCCATGCAGAAGTGTGGTACCCTCAGGTAGCGATTGACGGACTTGAGGTCCAGGTTGGGCCAAAATGTTCCCTCTTTCTTGGGGCCAATAAAATAGATGGAATAGTGCCCAGTATTTTGTTGGTGTTTGGGCACCGGTGTTATCGCCCTTAGGGTGAGTAGTTTTGTCAGTGTAGTTTCCACTGCCATACTCTTGGAGGGGGAGTGGCATGGTGATTTCATGAATTTGTCTGGAGGGATACTGTGGAAGTCCAGGTAGTATCCCTCTCAAATGATGGTTAGGGCCCACTTGTCCGACATTATCTCGACCCATCTTTGGTAGAATAGGGCAAGCCTGCCCCCTATGGCTTCTTCCTGTGGATGGGTCTGTTGATTCTCATTGTGGGGTGCGGCTGGACCTGAGCCGGCTCCCCTCTTGTTGTGTCTGTTCCTAAAGGACTGACCCCTGCCTGCGGGGTGAGGTGCTTGGTATGTGGTTTTGTACGGTCTAAAACGCTGGGATCCTCTGCCCTTGGATCTCAGGGAGAGGGGCACTGGTTTCTTTTGTTTCTCTCCGGTAATTGAGGTACTGGGGATTTGCCCCATTTGTCGGCTAACTTCTCCAGTTCGCTTCCAAACAGGAGGGTTCCTTTAAAGGGCATTCTTGTGTGTTTCGTCTTGAAGTCGCATCGGCTGACCAACTTCGGAGCCAGAGTTGCCTTCTGGCTGCCACTATGGATGAGATGCCCCTGGCTGAGGTGCGCACCAGTGGAGGAATGATATCGCCGGTTCTAATGTTTCGATGGATGTGGTTGCATCCCTGGACAGTGATAAGCAGTAGGGATGTGAATCGTTTTAGGACGATTAAAATTATCGTCCGATAATTTTAATATCGTCTTAAACCATTATGGAACACAATACAATACAGATTCTAACGATTTATCGTTATAAATCGTTAGAATCGTGAGCCGGCACATTAAAACCCCCTAAAACCCACCCCCGACCCTTTAAATTAAATCCCCCACCCTCCCGAACCCCCCCCCCCAAATAACTTAAATAACCTGCGGGTCCAGCGGCGGTCCGGAACGGCAGCGGTCCGGAACGGGCTCCTGCTCCTGCATCTTGTCGTCTTCAGCCGGCGCCATTTTCCAAAATGGCGCCGAAAAATGGCGGCGGCCATAGACGAAAAAGATTGGACGGCAGGAGGTCCTTCCGGACCCCCGCTGGACTTTTGGCAAGTCTCGTGGGGGTCAGGAGGCCCCCCACAAGCTGGCCAAAAGTTCCTGGAGGTCCAGCGGGGGTCAGGGAGCGATTTCCCGCCGCGAATCGTTTTCGTACGGAAAATGGCGCCGGCAGGAGATCGACTGCAGGAGGTCGTTCAGCGAGGCGCCGGAACCCTCGCTGAACGACCTCCTGCAGTCGATCTCCTGCCGGCGCCATTTTCCGTACGGAAAATGGCGCCGGCATTACGCGTATGGCCGGCGCCATTTTCCGTACGAAAACGATTCGCGGCGGGAAATCGCTCCCTGACCCCCGCTGGACCTCCAGGAACTTTTGGCCAGCTTGTGGGGGGCCTCCTGACCCCCACGAGACTTGCCAAAAGTCCAGCGGGGGTCCGGAAGGACCTCCTGCCGTCCAATCTTTTTCGTCTATGGCCGCCGCCATTTTCGGCGCCATTTTGGAAAATGGCGCCGGCTGAAGACGACAAGATGCAGGAGCAGGAGCCCGTTCCGGACCGCTGCCGTTCCGGACCGCCGCTGGACCCGCAGGTTATTTAAGTTATTTGGGGGGGGGTTCGGGAGGGTGGGGGATTTAATTTAAAGGGTCGGGGGTGGGTTTTAGGGGATTTTAGTGTGCCGGTTTTTCGATTTTTCGATTTTTCGATTTTTAACGATTTTTCACGATTTTTCACGATATTTTACCCCCCCAAATGGCAACAATACGATTCCCTCCCCCTCCCAGCCGAAATTGATCGTTAAGACGATCGAGGACACGATTCACATCCCTAATAAGCAGGCACGTGTCACCACGGCACAGCAGGCAGCAATCTGCAGGGACATGGCTGCGACATCAAATTACTGTTTAAGGATAGATTCCTGATGTCTGTCCTGGGTATCCTTGAGTGCAGCTCCTCCTTTGAATGGAATGGTGGTGCACTTTGAGACCGCGCAGACCATGGCATCCACCTTGGGGAATCCCAGTAGTTCTTTGGATGAGGGCTCCAGGGGGTATAGGGTTTCTAGGGCCCATCCTCCTTTGAAGCTGGCCTCCGGGGTATTCCATTCCAGGTCAGTCAGTTGTTGTATGGCCTGCAGCATTGGGAAATGGCATGAGGCCTGATGGAGCCCAACCAAAACCAGGTTCGTCTTTGACTCCACTGCGGAGCTTGTGCCTGGGATGGCCAGCGTCTTCAGGCTTAGAGACACGAGATCTGATAGCTTGTCTTTGGAGAAGCGGTGTTCCCCGAGGAGCCTATCTGAGGACGGCACGAGCCAGGGATAGAGAGGTCTGGTGTGCTGTCATTGGTGGAGCCGGTTTCCTCTACTGGCTGAGGGGGGCCTTGCCTCAGTTCCCCCAGAGCATCTTCACACTGTAGGCACAGGGCAGAGGCCACTTCGATTTGCGCAGCTCTCAGGTGGCAGGCTGGGCAGAGGACTTGTCCCTTGGCTTTCTTTGCCAGCGGTGCCATGATTTGTGCACTTGGAGTGGTTCAAGACGCGTCTATGCTTGTATGTGCACATGCCGGGAGGCTTATTTGTGTGTTCCGGGTGCGCCGACGCTGTGCATGCAAGATGCCGAAGATGTGCGTGCAGGCCTGCGCATAGGGGGATGCATGCGCCGCTGTGTGTACAGGTTTACTTGTGCGCCTGGAACCATTGAATGTGCCACTGTGCGCCAAGCCCCATTATGCGCGTCGCTATGCGCACAGCACCGATGCGTGCGCCGCTGTGCGCACAAGTAGTTTGTGCGCCCGGCTTGCTGCTGTGCGCACGGCTCAGTTGTGCGGACAATACGGCGATCAAGGGAGGGAAATGGTGCCAATCACCACGCGGGCAAGATGGCGCCCCCCCCCCCCCCCCGGAGGGTCTCCACGTGGAAGGACCCTCACACCGGATCAGGGCCTAGCCTGGACGGGGCTGCTCAACCCAATGGAATAGATGCCAGATGGAGATCTGTGCGGCTCACCGAGCCTTGGAGACTTAAAAAAGTTTTCTACCTTATCTTGTCTCAGCGTTTCCCAGTCTTGTGCCGGGAGGTCTCCGGCTTTGGGGGAGAGGGGAATATCTTCACCGCCGCGCTTGGTAATGCATCCGCTGCCTCTCAGCCACTCAGGGGGCTAAGTCCATGCCAGGAACCGGCTACCGGACCAAGGCTTACCTCTGAGGGATCTCGGAAATCACCTCAGGAATTCTCGACTGGGGGAGGGACCCTTAGGTATCACCGCAGGAGAGCGGGGCTCATCTTGTAGAGGTAAGATTTTCTTTTTTCTTTTGGTTTGGATTTTCTAACGCTGTGCAAGCATGTGTAGTGTCCCAAACTGTTAAGGAGACGGAGAAATACTGAAGAGCAGAGCTTCCTGCACGGGTATATGTAGGCTGACGTCACATTGAAATATGACTCCGTCTCCAACTGCTATCAGGAGTACACAATACCCATTGGTCCTGAGTCTATCTGCTACACGCTAGAAAATCCACTGCTTATTTTTTAGAAAAGTGGCTTGGAATCTATCTACCTCTTGCGATCCTGCCAGGTATTTGTGCTCTGGCTTGGCCACTGTTGGAAACAGGATACTGGGCTTGATGAACCCTTAGCCTAACCCAGTATGGCAAGCCTTATGTTCTTATTACTTTAAAGGCAAACGTATAAGAATGGAACAAATAAACAATGCTATTTTTCTTTGAAATTAACCAAATGAATGAAGGTGTCCTATGAAATAAATAAACCAAAATTAAAATGTTGCCTCTATACATCCCTATAACTTGCTTTTACAGCTTTATTATCATTATTATTATTTCCAGAATTAAAACTGAAATTTACAGCCATATAGTAGCAGTCAGTCAGACATATGTAAAGAAAAATGTTTGAATTTTCATTTAAAAATATCATGCTCTCCCTTCATTGCTCTTCACAATTCTTCAGGGTCTGGGGACTTTTTCTTCTCTATAAAGATCTCTGACTCCACTCCAAATGGCTCATTTTCAGTTTATTTCATCTTTCTCTCTAATATTTATAGGGACCAATGTTTTCTTTTTTTACCTGGAATTTACCAATGTTTATTGTAATGAGCAAAACCAGGAAAACTTCAGTGGAAAAAAACTGATTTTTCACTGATTTTTCTCCTGTTTTTGTTCATTATAATAAACTTTGATAAATTCAAGGGGAAAATCAAATAAAAACTGAAAACAAAGGTCCCTGAATGTATAACAACGCTCAGCCAAACATGTGCCCAGAGAAATATTTCAGTGGGAAAGAATTTCATAAACAAAGTACTAAAATATGAACCTTAGCTCATGGTATTTATTAAATGTGATCTGAATATTACATTCTCTCATGCCCACTAAAGATAATTGGAAATAGATACATACAATCCTATTTAATCTGAGCACATTAAAATGAGAGAGAGCCATCCTGTGTCACCAGTTCTATTTACTTGATCACCTTAGTAGGCAAGATAATGGTGTGGAGATTATTAGAGAAAAGATAATTGAAAATCAATCTGGTAAACTGTCATCATGTAAGAATATTGTTCTGCCCTTCATTGCACAACTCCATATCTCTTGGCCATCAATGTTATAACCAATTAAAAAGCATAGTACTTTTCCATTGGTAAGAGGGATGCAATGGTAGAAAATGAAATTTAGCCAGTGAAGGCAGTTAATTATAATACATCTGGAAATCACAAAATATGTATTTATAAGCCTCAATGTACAATGATATAAAACACGTTTGTCCTTATCCCTGATCAGAAAGGTGAACACAACAGAAATTACAAATTGTCAAAACCGTTCTTGCATAGTAGTGTCTCCCTGGACATATTCCAACTGATTTATATCCTTTTGAAGGTGCAGCCTCCAGAATTATACACAGTATTCCAAATGAGGTCTCGCCAGAGACTTAAACAGGGGCAATATAATTTCTCTTTTTCCACTGACCATTCCTCTCCATATGCAACCAAGCATCTTTTTGGCTTTTATTATCACTTTATCCATCTGTTTGTCCACCTTAAGATGATCAGATTCAATCACCCCCATATCCCACTCTTCATTCATGCTTAGAATTTCACCCCAATACTGTACCTCTTCCTTGAGTTTTTGCTTCCTAACTGCATGACTGCATTTTTTAGCATTAAATCTTAGCTGCCAGACTGTAGACCATTCCTCGAGATTTGCTTCATATTTTCCACACTTTCCTGGCTGTCTACTCTGTTGCAGATCTTGGTATCATAGGCAAAAAGACAAACTTTTCCCAACAATCCTTTTGATATGTCACTCACGAAAATGTTGAAAAGAATCAGTCTAAGTACCAATCCCTGAGGCACATTGCTAGTAACGCCGCCCTCCTCAATGTGAACTCTATTTATTACTACCCTTTCTCACCTCCCACTCAGCTAGTTTCTAATCCATCAGTCACTCTAGATCCATATCAAAGGCACCCAATTTGAGGTAGATTTTAAAAGCATTGCTCGAGCAAAAATAGCCACATACATGCAAATGTGGGCCATGTTCAAGCAATGCAAATTTTAAAAAGTTTCAAATTACCCACATATGGTGCGTGTGTCAAAAATAAGAGAGTGGAAAAAGGGCAGGGCATGAGCGGAACAGGGGTGTTCCAAGGCGGGGTCAATAGTTATGCGTGGAACTCCATATTTTAAAACTGAAGACCACAGTATGTGTCAGCTTGTTATCTGTGTAACTTTACTTCTGCTCCAGATGATAAGCAAGTCTGTAGATCTTGAGTTTTAGTGCTTATAGGACAGGATGAAGAGTCTGGGTGAACTGGAGGCATGCAAGATGAAGAACCAGATGGTCTGGAAGACTTTAATATTAACTGGGCAAGCTGGTGGACTAATTGGAAAAACTGTGTAGTCCACGCAAGCATTTTGTAGCCTATATACACATTTAAAAGCCAAGTCCTATGGAAGACACATGTGCTAGCTGTGCTCAAGTAACCTTTTGGTTTATTTTAAAATGCGTACAAGTGCAGGCACAATTTAAAATTCCAACATATCTTTGCTCGCACACTGATATGTGCATGTATGGGCTCACACGCATTCATTTTAAAATTAGCGTCTTTATTTATATGTCATCTATGCAGAACTTACTGAAATCCAAGTATATTACATCTAGCACTGTCACTTGATCCAACTCTCTGGTCACCCAATGAAAGAAATTGATCATATTTGTCTGACAAAACCTATCTCTGGTAAAACCATGCTGCCTCAGATCTTGCAAGCCTTTGGATTCCAAAAACTGCACTATTCTCTGATTTAGCAGTGATTCTATTAATTTTCTCACTACAGAGGTCAGACTAACAGGGTTGTAGTTCACAGTTTCCTCCTACTTATATGAATTAGGAACCACATTAGCCTGTCTCCAGTCCTCCTGAGCTACTCCTAAAGGATTGAAACAGCCAGCAGAGATGCTAGGACTGAGAGGAGAGGATCACCTTGCTGGTGGCTGAAAGGAATCAGTAAGTTTTTGCTTGGGAAATTTTCTTTTTTAAAAGTATTGGGATGAAGTTAACTATTTGGGAATATTATTTAGTGTGTTTGTGCTTTTGTACTTTTAATAGTCAGTAAGGCAGGGAATAAACTGAAGTTAGACTTTGTATTTTTAAATAGTCAGTAAGGCAGCTAATACACAGTAGTTGGTGTGTTTGTATATTAAAAAAAAAAAGTAGCCAGAAGCTAGAAATAAGCTAGGAGCAGTGTCTACCTAAGTAAAAAGGTTGAAAAGTTCAGCACTCACCTTGGAAAGGCGTTAAGGTACTGTGATTTAGCTTGATTAGGTACCAACTTGTTAATCAAGAGAGCAGTGAGTCACTCTGGCTGACTAACTGAAGTTAGACTGTTTGTATTTCCCAATCTTCCCACCCCTTGCCCACCCATTCCTAGCTCATCCTTTAATTTATAGACAGGTGCCACTTTAACAAAAAAAACTAAAAAAACACCTTATTAAGAGTTTGATCATTCTCCTGTAGGCCACTGCCAGACATATAGTGAATTCACTAATACATTTAAAGGACATTAATCAGACACATTCCTACTCCCATAGCAACCTAAAACTTAACTAGGAACTGAACAAATTTGAGATAAAGGCAGCAATCCAGCAGCAAGAAGGGGGCTTCCCAGTATTTTGCACCAAGTGTCACATGTATGATTATTTTACCCGCCAGTGAGAAATTGTACATGTGCATGCGATGCAAAGAGCTCCTGTCTCAGAGAACAAGTCTGATCTCTTGAGGCTAGTGTGGCAGACCTGGAGGAGTTGATGCAGACACAGAGGTATATAGATGAGACCTTCAGGGACATAGTAGCCAAGTCCCAACTTCATACTGGCAGCCCTGGTGCTGCCTTGGAGGAAGAAGGTCTCATGATCAGAGAGCATCAACCTGGTGCAGCAGGAAAGAATCCTGTAGCAAGGACCTGCTCTCCAGGTGGTGCATTGTCCTTTCGCACTAAGGATGTGTCTCCAAGGCCTACTGCCCAGGAGGGAAGGGTTAGGTTGGCCGTCATAGTTGGTGATTTGATTATTAGGAATGTAGACAGCTGGGTGGCTGGTGGGCGTGAGGATCGCTTGGTAACATGCCTACCTGGTGCGAAGGTTGCAGACCTCACACGTCACCTAGATATGATTTTAGAAAGTGTTGGGGAGGAGCCAGCTGTCCTGGTACATGTGGGCACCAACGACATAGGAAAATGTGGGAGGGAGGTTCTGGAAGCGAAATTTAGGTCTTAGGTAGAAAGCTTAAATCCAGAACCTCCAGGATAGCATTCTCTGAAGTGTTCCCTGTTCCACGCGCAGTTCCCCAGAAGTAGGCAGAGCTCTGGAGTCTCAATGTGTGGATGAGACGATGGTGCAAGGAAGGGGGATTCAGTTTTGTAAGGAACTGGGGAACCTTTTGGGGAAGGGGGAGTCTCTTCCGAAGGGAGATGGAGCAGCTTTTAAACTAGAACAAAGGGGAAAGCCGACAGTCGCTCAGCAGCGCATGGTTCGGAGGGAGGTATCTTCAAAGGATACTAATGATGCATTAGAATTAGGGCATCCCGAAAGTGAGGTTCCAATAATAAGAAAAATAGTCCAAGTGCCTGTAACTAAAAACTTATCCCTCGGGTTTCGATGACTGTATGACTGAGCTATATTCTTTTTGTAATCTTAATAAAGGTGTGTTGAACTAAAAAGCAAAATTAAAATACAAACAAAAAGCAAACTTTGAAATGTTTGTATGCTAATGCCAGAAGTTTAAGAAGTAAGAAGGGAGAATTAGAATGTATAGCAGTGAATGATGACATAGACTTAACTGGCATCTCAGAAACATGGTGGAAAGAGGATAACCAATGAGACAGTGCTATACTGGGGTACAAATTATTTTGCAATGACAGAAAGGAGCATCTGGGAGGCGGTGTGGTGCTTTATGTCTGGGATGGCGTAGAGTACAACAGGACAAACATCCTGCATAAGACTAAATGCACAGTCAAACCTTGTGTGTTGGGTAAGACTATAGTGATAATATACTACTGTCCACCTGGTCAAGATGATGAGACGGACAGTGAAATTCTAAGAGAAATTAGGGAAGCTACCCAAATTGGTAGTGCAGTAATAATGGGAGATTTCAATTACCCCAATATTGACTGTATCATCGGGACATGCTAGAGAGATAAAGTTCCTGGATGGAATAAATGACAGCTTTATGGAGCAATTGGTTCAGGAACCGACAAGAGAGGGAGCAATTTTAGATCTAATTCTCAGTGGAGCACTGGATTTGGTGAGAGAGGTAACGGTGGTGGGGCCGCTTGGCAATAGTGATCATAATATGATCAGATTTGAATTAATGACTGCAAGGGGGACAGTAAGCAAATCCACGGCTCTCGAGCTAAACTTTCAAAAGGGAAACTTTGATAAAATGAGAAAATAGTTAGAAAAAAACTGAAAAGAGCAGCTAGAAAGGTAAAAAGGGTGCAGGAGGTGTGGTCATTGTTAAAAAATTAGCAACAAAATGTTCAATACCACAATAGACCAATGCTTATAATTGGAAGATGCTGACACAGCCATGTTTCATGTCAGGCTGCGTCAGGGGACCAGAGGTTTCAAAATTTGAGATTTATGGGAGCGGACGGATGTCAGCTGATTACTTAATAGTAGATGTACAGCTCAACTCACGGCAATGACTGTAACACCAAGGCATTGAAGAACTTGAAAATGCTTTGAAATGTGAAGTTAACAGGGACTTTCTCATGAGTTAATAAATCTGCAGAACCGGAAGAGTGCCATCGCTGGGACCATCGCAGGACAAAAATAAACTTACAGCAAGCTGTAAACCGGACCCGAAGGTGTCTTTGAATAGACCAGGAGGTCTTACGAATCTGTAGATGTGGATGCTATGCACTTTTGGTCGCGATGTTTGCTGGGTACACAATGCAACGGGAGATTATCAGAGAGGTGTCTTTGAATAGACCGGGAGGTCTTACGAATCTGTAGACGTGGATGCAATGCACTTTTGGTTGCGATGTCCATCCACGTCTACAGATTCGTAAGACCTCCCGGTCTATTCAAAGACACCTCTCTGAGAATCTCCCGTTGCGGTGTTTACCCGTCGGTCAAACATGAGAATATTTTCAAACTTATAAGCTACAATATCGGAGACCTTCGTGTCCAGTTTACAGCTTGCTGTAAGTTTATTTTTGTCCTGCAATGGTCCCAGAGATGGCACTCTTCCAGTTCTGCAGATTTATTAACACATGAGAAAGTCCCTGTTGACTTCACATTTCGAAGTGTTTTCAAGTTCTTCAATGCCTTGGAATTAAAGTCACTGCCGTGAGATGAGCTGCACACCTACTATTAAGTAATCAGCTGACATCCGTCTGCTCCCATAAATCTCAAATTTTGAAAACTCTGGTCCCCCTGACACGAAACACAGCCGTGTCGGGGTCTTCCAATTATAAGCATTGGTCTATTGTGGTACTGAATACTTGTGCACAATCAATGTGTGCGCAAACATAATAAAAAACTATTTTGTTTGTTAAACTGTTATTGCCTAGTATAATTATTTGCCACACATTATTTTGTGTGTGCTTGCTTCTCTGCTCTCTCTTTGTGCTTTCGCCCATTGTTAAAAAATATCTTCCTAGAAACACAGTCCAGATGTATTCCATACATTAAGAAAGGTGGAAAGAAGGCAAAACAATCACCGATCTTCATTCAAAAATTGGAAGAAGGATCCAACAGAAGAAAATAGGATAATGAATAAGTGTTGGCAAGTTAAATGTAAGACATTGATAAGACAGGCTAAGAGAATTTGAAAAGAAGTTGGCCGTAGAGGCAAAAACTCACAGTAAAAACTTTAAAAAATATATTTGAAGCAGAAAGCCTGTGAGGGTGTCAGTTGGACCATTAGATGATTGAGGGGTTAAAGGTGCAATTAGAGAAGATAAGGCCATTGTGGAAAGATTAAATGATTTTTTTCTTCAGTGTTTACTGAAGAGGATGTTGGGGAGATACCCATATCAGAGAAGGTTTTCATGGATAATTATTCAGATGGACTGAACCAAATCATGGTGAACCTAGAAGGTGTGGTAGGCCTGATTGACAAACTGAAGAGTAGTAAATCACCTGGACTGGATGGTATGCACCCCAGGGTTCTGAAGGAAATCAAAAATGAAATTTCAGACCTATTAGTAAAAATTTGTAAACTATCATTAAAATCTTCGATTGTACCTAGAGGGTGGCTAATGTAACCCCAGTATTTAAAAAGGGCTCTAAGGGCGATTCGGGAAACTACAGACCAGTTAGCCTGACTTCAGTACCAGGAAAAATAGTGAAAAGTGTTCTAAATATCAAAATCACAGAACATATAGAAAGACATGGCTTAATGGATTAAAGTCAGCATGGCTTTACCCAAGGCAAGTCTTGCCTCACAAATCTGCTTCACTTTTTTGAAGGAGTTAATAAACATGTGGATAAAGGTGAACTGGTAGATGTGATATATTTGGATTTTCAGAAGGCATTTGACAAAGTTCCTCATGAGAGGCTTCTAGGAAAAGTAAAGAGTCATGGGATAGGTGGCGATGTCCTTTCATGTATTACAAACTGGCTAAAAGACAGGAAACAGAGAGTAGGATTAAATGGACAATTTTCTCAGTGGAAGGGAGTGAGCAGTGGAGTGCCTCAGGGATCTGTATTGGGACCCATACTTTTCAATATATTTGTAAATGATCTGGAAAGAAATACAATGAGTGAGGTAATCAAATTTGCAGATGATACAAAATTGCTCAGAGTAGTTAAATCACAAGCAGATTGTGATGAATTGCAGGAAGACCTTCTGATACTAGAAAATTGGGCATCCAAATGACAGATGAAATTTAATGTGGAAGAGTGCAAAGCGAGGGCAACACAATAGAATAGATGCCAGGAAATGTCCATTTAGATTCTTTATTATGGAGACTCATTCAACCGATAAAAAGCCCGACTCAGGCCGAGTTTCGCCCACACGAAGGAGCTGCCTCAGGGGCTACATTAATTAATTTTTGTCTCATTTTTGTCTCATTAATTTTTGTCTCATTAGATGTTTAATTGTTTTTAAGGATAATTTTTTACATATTCCACAGACACGGCTTTTTTAGATTGCCTACCCTCTTATCAAAGTGCAAGGTGATGCTATAGTTATACAATGTTGGGTTCTATATTAGGAGCTACCACCCAAGAAAGAGATCTGGGTGTCATAGTGATAACACATTGAAATCATCAGTTCAGTGTGCTGCGGCAGTCAAAAAAGCAAACAGAATGTTGGGAATTATTAGAAAGGGAATGGTGAATAAAACAGAAAATATAATGCCTCTGTATCGCTCCATGGTGAGACTGCACCTCGAATATTGTGTACAATTCTGGTCGCCGCATCTCAAAAAAGATATAGTTGCAATGGAGAAGGTACAGAGAAGGGAGACCAAAATGATAAAGGGAATGGAACAGCTCCCCTATGAGGAAAGACTAAAGAGATTAGGACTTTTCAGCTTGGAGAAGAGATGGCTGACGGGGGATATATATGATAGAGGTGTTTAAAATCATGAGAGGTCTAGAATGGGTTAATGTGAATCAGTTATTTACTCTTTCAGATAATAGAAAGACTCGGGGGCACTCCATGAAGTTAGCATGTGGCACATTTAAAACTAATCGGAGAAAGTTCTTTTTCACTGAACGCACAATTAAACTCTGGAATTTGTTGCCAGAGGATGTGGTTAGTGCAGTTAGGGGTAGATTTTCAGAGCCCTGCTCGCCTAAATCCGCCCAAAACCGGGCGGATTTAGGCGAGCAGGGCCCTGCGCGCCGGGAAGCCTATTTTACATAGGCCTCCCGGCGCGCGCAGAGCCCCGGGACTCGCGTAAGTCCCGGGGTTCTCGGAGGGGGGCGTGTCGGGGGGCGGGCCCGGTCGTCGCGGCGTTCCGGGGGCGTGTCGGCAGCGTTTTGGGGGCGGGTACGGGGCGTGGCTACGGCCCGGGGGCGTGGCCGCGCCCTCCGTACCCGCCCCCAGGTCGCGGCCCGGCGCGCAGCAGGCCCGCTGGCGCGCGGGGATTTACGTCTCCCTCCGGGAGGCGTAAATCCCCCGACAAAGGTAGGATGGGGGTTTAGACAGGGCCGGGCGGGTGGGTTAGGTAGGGGAAGGGAGGGGAAGGTGAGGGGAGGGCAAAGGAAAGTTCCCTCTAAGGCCGCTCCGATTTCGGAGCGGCCTAGGAGGGAACGGGGGTAGGCTGCGCGGCTCGGCGCGCGCAGGCTATACGAAATCGATAGCCTTGCGCGCGCCGATCCAGGATTTTAGTAGATACGCGCGACTACGCGCGTATCTACTAAAATCCAGCGTACTTTTGTTTGCGCCTGGAGCGCAAACAAAAGTAGGCTGTTCGCGCTCGTCTGAAAATCTACCCCTTAGTGTAGCTGTGTTTAAAAAAGGATTGGATAAGTTCTTGGAGGAGAAGTTCATTACCTGCTATTAATTAAGTTAACTTAGAAAATAGACACTGCTATTACTAGCAACAGTAGCATGGAATAGACTTAGTTTTTGGGTACTGCCAGGTTCTCATGGCCTGGATTGGCCACTGTTGGAAACAGGATGCTGGGCTTGATGGACCCTTGGTCTGACTCAGTATGGCATGTTCCTATGTTCTTAAGTTCCCTTTGCATCCTCAGAAGTATCCCATCTGGTCCAATTGCCTTATCTAATTTAAGTTTAGTTAGCTCCTCATGAACATACTTTTCTGAAAATCTGTTGAGGTTTACTTCACTTCCAATCTTATTTGTGTTCATTTTATGTTGCCCTGCTCTGGGACCTTCCACAATTAACACTGAACAAAAATATTTCTTTATCTATTTTGCTTTTTCCTTATTAGCCTCTACATATTTCTACCATTCACATCTGAGTCTCACAATGCCACTTTTATACTTCCTTTTATCACTAACATATCTAAAAATGTCTCGTCCCATTGCTATTTTTAATCAATTTTAATTTTTGCATCCCTGACTACTTTCCTAGCTTCTCTTAGCTTTTCCATCTATTGTTACTGTCTTCCTCTTTCCGTGATCTCTTGTAGTTTATGAATGCTAATCTTTTCTTCCTTATCTTTTTAGCTATTTCTTTAGAAAACCATAGCAGCCTCTTTTTCCTATTTCCTTTATTTATTTTCCTAACAAAAAGTGTAATTGCCCTTCTAATATGTAGCTAGACAGTCAAAATGATTGAATGATTTTACCTGTATGCAATATTGCTTGTATGTGTATGATAGTTATCTCATACCATCAAGTTAACCAGGGAGTCTGTGGAATATGTAACAAATTGTCCTTAAAAACAATTGAACATCTAATGAGTCAAAAATTGAGACAAAAAATAAACTTCCTCTAGTTTTTCCCTTCCTGCTGACTTTTTGAATTACTCTCCCATTTCAACAGAGTTTTCTTGAAGTCTAGGATCCTTGCCTGTAAATGAATCTTCATTTCCTATACTCTGATACTGAATGATGCCATTCAGTAATCACTGGATACTAGCTCAACGTCCACTTAAATATCAAAGATGCTGTCCCTGTTGGTAAATACCAGGTCCAATATCGTCCTCTACCATGTGGGTTCCATTACCAGTTGATAGAACAATTATCCTTGCAAAGAGTCAAGGATCTCCCTACTTCTAAAAGATACCACAGCCAGGATGTCCCAATCAACATCCAGCAGATTGAAATCCCCTAGCAATAGCACCTCTCCTTACACAGCAATTTTGTGAATATCCTCCATCAAATTTCTATCCATTTCTTCTGTCTGTGATGGAGGTCTGTATGTTATACCAATACAAATAGGTTCCAGTCCATTTTTCTGGATTAACCCATAGTGCCTCCTCCTTATCTCGTAAGCCCTGTTCTGTTGCTTTAATATTATTTTTTTTATATATAGTGCCAAACCTCCTCCCTTCCTTCCTACCCAGTCCTTCCTGAATAGATTGCAGCCCAAATAAGTTTGGACCTCCCTGGAATGCCCCTAAATTGTCTGGATACATTTTATCCAGCTGTGACCAACTCTTCGGTTAGTCACTAGATGGCCCTGAGTCCCTTACATTCAGGGCTAGTAACAGCATGGGGATTTTCCATTGTATTTCAGTCTTTCCATTGAGCTGACTGGATTGCCTATCCCAGGGACATAAAGTGGAGTTAGAGGAGTATAGAGTGTGGTTACTTTGAGTTAGAGGTTGAGGAGTGAGGAGCTGTTTTGTTTTCTCCCTGCTGAGTTGGGCCCACCAACCCAGCTTGGTATTTTTCTTGTGTTCAGAGGAGATCCTTTCTCAGTACACTCCCTGTCTTAGAGGGTCTATCTTCTTTTTGTAGTGAGTGAGAGTTTTTGTAGCTTTTGATTTCTTATTCTGCGGAACACCCTGTGCCTTCGGAAAGGAGCAACCCTCTCTATTCCTGAGAGCAGGGGGATGGAGACCTGTGAGCAAACCCCTCTATTCCCTAGAGGAAGCAAGACCAGTGATAGCACTACCCAGTGTTATGACACACCTTGGGTCCAAGAGACACCCCCAGATTTTGCGTGGCTCTCCTCTATCAGCAACATGGTCGCGCCCTGCTACACGCGGGTCAAAATGCCTGAAAGCTCCGCCCCCCTCATGCTAACATCCTTGACGTGTCAACTTGAAGTGTGGGAAAAGGGGCATTTTATCCTGGACTCTCCGCATAGCTGGCGCCTCGGCTTCAGGCTTCCTTGTGCTGGTGCGTTCTTGGTTGTTGTCCCTCGTGCTACGCAGATTGTTATTGGATAACTGTTTTGTCTTGCTGCTTGCCCTCAACCCGGACTGTTACTGGATCTTCTTCCTTCACTTGCTGCCTGCCCTGAACCCGGACTGTTACTGGATCTTCTGCCTTGTCTTGCTGCCTGCCCTGAACCAGCACTGTTACTGGATCTTCTGCCTTGTCTTGCCTGCCCTGAACCTGGACTGTTACTGGATCTGCTCTCTGCTGTCTGTCCCAGGCCCAAGACTACCCATGGGGGTCATTCCTCACCACCTCCACTCTCAAGGTAGGAGACCACTCTACCATTTGGGTCCAGAACCTTGTCGTAGGTCTAACACCCAGCATGAGTGGATAGAGACTTTTGGATTTCCCCCTTTTTGTTCATGTGGAGGTTTTTCCCACCCCTCTGCACAAACTGATGAAGGAGATAGAGAGCTGTGAGCTGAACTGGAACATATGGCCTCTCTATCTGAGAGGTCCTTCGAGGTATTATCATCAAGCCTTGGGAGTCTCCTAATCGGATCTCTACCCCAAAGGGATCAGGACATAGGCTGTGGGCTTCAGACTGGGCTCAGGAAGGATCTTTTCATGATGTGGGGCCCCCATTTCTGGGCTGTTGCACAGATGAGTAGGCAGTGGCAAGCTCCCTCCCAGGAGCTGAAGAAAGATGGACACCAGCACAACAGCAGAGGCACCGTGTAAATAGTTCAGCTGTACAGTTTCATTTGTTATATATTTGTGGGACAGTGATTGACTTTTTGGAAATGATCAGTAAATATGAGTTGAATACCCAGTATGAGTCCAGCCTGTCTTTCCATGAGGAAAACACCACACCAGAAATATACACACACCATAGAAGGGACTCTTCATCACCTGGACCGCAGAGGGTTTCCTCTTCCCCCATAGAAAGAGCCCTCTCCATGCGAAGTGCAGAAGGGGAAAGATGGCAGGATCAGCTCCCAATAATAAATACTTTTATGGCCCTAGGGGAACCAGCACAACCCCAACAAAGGGTTACACTTAGGGATGAATTTTCAAAACATTTACGTGCATAAAATTAGCATATATGCACGTAAGTAGCTTGTACTCATGTACATACTATATTAAAAACATCAAAAGTATGTGCATATTTTCAGCCTTGCAAGTACATTTACATGTGAAAAAAGGGGTAGAAGAAGGGCATTCCAGGTCAGGGCCAAGTTGCTATTTTAATTGAGACTTATGCATATGCAAGTGTCAACATATTTGCATAATTATCTTGCGCATTGATATCAGACTCATTTATTGTTTGCTAGTGGTAGGATGAGAGGTCTGGGAGAGCTGGAGGAGAGAAATGTGAAGAACTAGGAGAGTCTCGATGACCTTGAAAAGAACTGGATGAACTGGTGGAGATTTTGGCAAACTGGTGATTTCAATTATGTGCATGATTTAAAATATACTGTGCATGAACAAAGTTTTACACAAGCAAATCACAATTTTTTTTCACCTACAATACGTGCTGGCAATGCATTGCAGATATTTGTATATAACCATACATATGTGCTTATCTTCGGGGGTAGACATACACATATTTTACAATCTGCATGTACCTCATATATACCTCATAAAATAGTGCAGTTTCTATTATGTGCCTGCTGACTGTACACTACAGTGAAACACTGAATAAAGTGACTACTGACTATTGTTTAATTCCTTGTTGTTTTGTATAATGTTGCTAATGCATGGTATTATGTGTATGCAGAAGACAACTATAACTGTAAATGTTTCACTAAACTACCATATTATCCAGGGTGTAAGTACTAGGGATGTGAATCGGGCTTCGGACGATTGAAAATATCGTACGATATTTTCAAAATCGTCAGAAATCGGGGCTCCCCCAAAACGATAGGAAAACCCTACGATATTGTTCGTGGGGGTTCTCTTATCGTTTTGGGGGAGGGCGGGAAAAATGGCACACAAAAATAACCCCTAAACCCACCCCGACCCTTTAAAACTAATCCCTTAGCTTCCCCCACCCTCCCGACCCCCCAAAAATCTTTTTACAGGTACCTGGTGGTCCAGTGGGGGTCCCGGGAGTAATCTCTGCTCCCGGGCCGTTGGCTGCCACTAATCAAAATGGCGCCGATGGCCCTTTGCCCTTACCATGTGACAGGGTATCCGTGCCATTGGCCGGTCCCTGTCACATGGTAGGAGCAATGGATGACCCGTGCCATTTTTAAAGATGTTTGAAATTGTTCTCCATTTTGAGTTGAATTTGGTAAGACAGATAAGAAAAATAAATAAATAAATAGAGTTGGGCTATAAAAGGAGTACTCACCCAGTTGCCAATACTGGCCACCCTCAAACCTAACAGTTAAAGGAATTGTGTTAGGACCCTGTGTAACTGGCAACCACATTCAGCATATTTGCCTGCATATTCTGTTCTGTTACAAAACATTCATTCCCTTTTATGTGGAGGCAGCAGCATGACTTTGTGCAATCGATAGCAGCCTTTCACCTTATGCTATCTATGGTGTGAAAATCCCTTTTGATGTTCTCCTATTGTAGCATCAGGTTTGGAAATGGAAGTCCTAATTCATTTTTGCATGGCTTGTAGAGTTTGAAGAACTTGGACTGTCTCATTCTGCTAGGGATATGCATTCATAATGCATAAAATATGACTTGATTTTCGATTCAGTTTGTTACAACCTGAACTGAAAATCGTCATTTCAAAATATCAGAAACATTTTGGATATTTTCATTTTGGCAACTAGTGCAGTATTTGCTACGTTTTGTTTTTTTGTTTTTTTTTTAATCCTAACGCTGCCCAGCAGCCCTCATTAACCCCTTTCTCCCTTATTTCTTTTGCAGGGATTTTTATAGCATAATGGGGCAAGTTTGGTCTCCAGCATCTCTTGGCCTACAGCTCCCAGTTAAAAATTGATGCTGGTTGGCTCTGAAATGTATGCTTTAGATCTGTATGTTTTACAGCCATAAAACATATTGACAATTGTCTCAGCCCTGGGCAGCTCCATTTTTTAACTTGATGCTGCAGGGCAGAAGAAATTGGGGACCACTCCTGATCCTTTCTGCTATGGAAAACTCCATGGTAGGAAGGGCAGAGGATGTCAGGGCCATAGGAGAGTAATGTTTCTCATTTCGTTTTATTTTTTTTAATTTAATGTTTATCGTCTCTACCTACAGGTGACAAAATTAAAAGAATAAAGAACAAATAATTTATAGATATTTTTCTACTAATAAAATCTTTTTGTTTCCTGGGGCTGAGGAATTGAAGAAGATACATTGAGCTTCCATAACATAAGGGTTTCTCTCAAAGTCTGGTATGCCCTTACGTTTTATGGGTTTGAAAGTCTATTGAATCAGCCACAGTTTTTTTTTAAATATATTGAATAACCATACCAACAGCAGTGCATGCTCAGATGCTAAAGATCAAGCAATTACATGTATCTGCTGTACATTTCCCCTTTTTATTTTAAAACCATGTAAGGAAAACTAAAAAGAGTAGCATACATTTTATTTATGAATATGCAGTTCTTCAGCCATCTGAAAGACATCTTCTGCCAAAAACAGTTCCAAGTGAACTCTTACAAATCAAATATTATTGTTAATCTGATTTCTAGTGGGTAAGTTTCATTTTGATTATGCAGATTCCTAGCAGAAGTATCCCTAAAAATAACACTAATAAGTTTTATAAATATATGGGATGGCCAGACAGACAATAGTCCCCGGATACAGCTGTTTCTGCAGCTGCCTTGAGCCTTGTGTGCTTCATCAATGACAGTGATTGATAGTCAAATTATACTGCCAGTATATTTCTGTGTTAAGCTCATTATTATACACAGTGCTCAGTTGCTCAAGGGAATTTGTTACACTTAACTGTTTTCAAAATGGATTTTCTGATATCTGCATATAATAATCTGGAAAGAATTTAAAATCTAAAGGCTGAACACTTGATGAGCCACAAACAACAGGTCCCATTTATGAAGATAGTGAGGGAAATTAATTAGACTCAATTTAAAAAAAAACATGCTGATCATTAAAATGAAAAGGAAGTATTTTCAATGAAAAATATGTATTTATATTTTTTTATTTTGCAGTGCTTTTTATATCTACTTTCTTTTATAGAAAGAATGTATTATTAAATTACTAAATGTACACCATTTTGATTTTTTAAAAATTGGTATATCAAATAAAGATTACCATTACCATTATCATCCTCCTATAGGGAAATTGTACATCCGAACCAAAAATGTCCTTGCATGAAAATATCCAAAACATGTGGGGTACTTTTGTTTCATTTAAAATAATGGCCTCCCCTAGGCTTTCGAACCCCCACCCCTCCCCAAGAAATCCTTGGGGCTTGGGCCAATCCAAGCTGGGGTATCCATGGGCCCCTCTGACCCCTTTCCCACCCTGCAAAACATGCTTCAGGGCTGGGCCTACCTGGCTGTGCTGAACCAAGCTCAGCAAGGGCCTCCCCAGACCCCTCCAACACCCATCCATAACAGTCCTTCCTGGCCCTCTACTTACCCTTTCCATGGATGGATAGCAAAGAAAGGGGCAGGACCAATGCCCATTCACTCCTGCTCCTGCTGCCTTGAAGATGGTGCCAAAGTGACCATTGTTTTTAAAAATCGCCTTCTCAAGTCCTTCCAAGCCCCTTTCCATTTCCCCAAGAAAGCCTCGGAACCCTGGGATCATCCTAGCCAGGGTGTCCCTGAGCCCTTCTGATCTCTCTCCCACTCTGCAAAATAAGCTCAGGACCCTAGGTCTATACAGCTAGGTTGAGCAATACTTAGCCAGCGCCTACCTGACCCCCCCCCCCCCCCCTCCCCACACACACACACTTACCCATTCCATGGGATGGATAATGAAGAAAAGGGAAGGAGTAATGCCCATCCACTCCTGCCCTGACTGATTCCTTTAGATAACATGGCACTGGCCTACAATTTTGCTGCTTCCTTTTAATAATGGTGCCAGCTACCTTGAGAATAGCAACAAAGTGATGTTTCTTCAGTGCTTGTCTCAGGTGCAGTCAGTGCCACTAAGTTCTATGGCCAGAAAAATATACAGGCATATAATATAAAGGTACTGGCTGCACCTGAGAAAGGCGCCGAAGTGATGCCACTCCAACACCATCCTTGAGGCGGCCGGTGCCATTTTTTAAAGGAAGGAGCAAAATTGCAACCAAGTCAAGCCAAACTTAAAACATATGATGGCACAAACATCTCATCACCAGAACAATGTGTGCTACAAGCGGAACATCAGGTAAGATTATACCAACTTGAATTTCAAGTTATATACTCTAAACAGAAACCTCTTCTGTCAGCGAATACAAGTGAACTCATGAATCTTGTAAATTAAAATCTTGTAAAATATAAATAAAGCCATGCACATAAGGGTCAATTTTATAACATGCACGCGCGTCAGCACGTGCATGTTATAAAGGACAAGGCCATCATTTATGCACATAAGTTCTGATTTTATAACCAGTGCAAGCAGTCTATGTACGGCTGTTACCTGTGCCCATTTACTTCTGCTATTTATCAGATGTAAATCACAATAAGACTTTATAGCCAATATAGCCAATTACTGACTGAGTGAAGGGTCTGGGTAAACTGGGGGGAGTGCAATCTGAATACCCAGGGGGGTTTGATGACCTTGGGATTAACTGGGCAAAATGATTTGTAAAACTGGTTATTTTGTGCACACCACGTATATTAGAAAATAAACTCACTTGCGCATGTAAAATCTGACATTTCCTAAGGAAAATGTGCGATTAGCTTGTTCTAGTGCTTAAAATTAAGAGCACATGAGCACACTGGGGTGTATTTTATAAAATGTGTGCACACATGCATGGATAATAGAAAATGCTAGTGCATGTGCGCTCCCCCCACATATGCTTGCATATGGGTATGTGCACACTTATTTAGAGTTCCTGTCCCTGTGTATGGCTTTATTTATGTTTTTGTGAGTTCCTCACTAACCATACAATATTGAAACCATATGATGATTTCAATTAATATATCTTGTGCCAGAAATTCATACAATAAACTTGCACCAATCAGTGCAGAAGAGTAAACACAGCAAGACAGACTATCCATGACAAAAATTCTAGCTGAATACAGGCATGTTTTTGAAGGCCTAGACAGTCTCCCTGGTACATTACCCTCTAAATAGACAGATCTATTCAGCCTGTGCAACACCTGCCATACCAAGTCCCAGTAACATTAAAAAAGAAAATAGTGAAGGCTGTAAAATAAATGGAAAAGGGTGCATCATTTCCAAAGAACGGATAAGCAGCACAGCAGCCATAGAAAAACCAGAACTGCTCTGCATCTGCATAGATCTAAGCAGTTTAAATAAGCCCCTGCTCAGGGCTCATTACAATGGAAGAAATTCTACCAAAGTTGGCCAAAGCAAAAGTGCTTTCAGTTGTGAATGCTAAAGATAGATACTGGCAAGTTCAATTAGATGAAGAAAGCAGTTATCTCACTACAGCAGATGATACAGATGGTGAAGAATGCCATTTGGAATTAAATCTGCTGCACAGAACTATCAGTGTTGCCAAGAAGATGTACTGACAGGCTTCAGACAAATCAGTGTCATAGCAGATGACATTTTAATGTACATAGTAGATGTGGAGACACCACGGAAGAAGCAACAAACTCGGGGAAACTCTTAGAAAAAGCTAAAGAGGTCAATCTTAAACTCAACAAAACTAAAGCTAATACTAGGAAGTACCATACATTGGTCACCTGCTAGCCCATAGAAAGTAAAGGCAGAACAGCAAATGCCCACACCTGTAAATGTAAGGTAATTGCAACTATTGATAGGATTTGTTAACTATCTAGCAAATGCCTTCCTTTTTTATCAAATGTACATGAACCTCTTTGATGCTTGCTACATGATGATACACTGTGGACCATGCTATTCCAACATTACACGGCTCTCAACAACAAGCAATTAGTCAGCAAGTATCCCGTACAGAAATACTATGATGTAGAAGACAAATTCACCATACAGTGTGATGTCAGTGACACTGGACTTGGAGTAGACCGCCAACAAAAAACACAGCCAGTAGTTTTTGCATCTAGATCCTTATATCTGGTTAAACAGATAGAAAAAAGGGGCCAATTTTAAAACCCGTGCGCATGCATCCATATTTGTGCGGTTCCTAGCGTGAGCACATGGACGCATCTATTTTATAACATGCGAGCACACATGTACATGCCAATTTTAATATTGGTGCACGGGTGTGTGGTCTGGTGGCATCACACGTGCCATGGGGGGTATTTTACAAAAATACGCATGGTGACACGAGTAGGGTTTTCCCAGTTCCCACCCAGTCCGCTCCAGTTAAGGAGTGGACTGGGAGGGAACGTCCCTATCCCCTTTCCTACTCTGCCTCCCTTTTCCTCTCTCCTCCCCCTCCTCCCCGACCCCTAACCCCTACCTAGCTAGCATAAATTTTTTGCTTTTTACTTACTGCCCGGCCACACGCGTATCTGCTGGACTTTACACATGCTGGGCTTTGAAAATTTGGACGAAAGGGTCTAACAATTGTATTTGCTTGTGAGAAATGTAACCGGAATATCAAAGGACAAAACTGCAGACATGTAGAGTCTGATCATATAGGACTTGAGGTCATTTAAAAAAAACAACACTGATGTCAGCTCCAAAACATCTGCAAGGTATGCTCCTATGGCTTCAGTGTTACCATCTAGATGTTGCCTAATAGGGAACTGAAATGTATATTGCAGATTTAAAATCCAGAGCAGCATTGTCACAGCAACACAATGGAGATAGACTAAAACATGAAGTCTTGAATGGAATAAAATAAAACCAAAAAGACATTGAAAGCATCATACAAGTCAACTATTTTGATTAGTGGCAGCCGATAGCCCGGGAGTGGGAGATCGCTCCCGGGACCCCCACTGGACCACCAGGTACCTGTAAAATGTTATTGGGGGGGTCGGGAGGGTGGGGGAAGCAAAGGGATTAGTTTTAAAGGGTCAGGGTGGGTTTAGGGGTTATTTTTGTGTGCTGTTTTTTCCGCCCTCCCCCAAAATGATAAGAGAACCCCCACAATCAATATTGTGGGGTTTTCCTATCATTTCAGGGGAGCCCCCGATTTCTGATGATTTTGAAAATATCGACGATATTTTTAATCGTCCAAAGCCCCATTCACATCCCTAATTGGCACTACTGTCCACAAGTTTCAAACTTGTGCTAATTCAACTCATTTTTGAGTGAGTAATTAAAGGACAATTTTATAAGCCCGGAGATGTGTGCACGTGTGGGGCTGGCTCACACCGAGCAAATTTTTAAAAGCTGCCAAGCTGCACGTGTATCTCCCATGGAGTGCACATCTCATTTGTTTCCAAAAAGGGGCATGGTCTGGGTGGAGTCTGGGCGAGGCATGGGTGTTTAGGAGCCTGGACAAGAGATGTGTCACGTAATATTTATGTGTGCCGGCATACTACAAGGTCCCCTGCCACGTTACTTTCCTTCTGCTAAGGACACTCCTGCATGCAGGGGGAAGAATGAAAAGTAACTTAACCTGAAGATGCAATAAGAAAGGACAGGGATCCCATTGGTCTAATAAGGGAGCCGCCCCTCATTAGCTGGAATAGTGATTCGCAAACTTTTTCCCATTGTGACGCACCTGACGGATGAGTACTCACTTGTGTGAATCACTGCATCGTGCATACTACAATCCACTACAGAACTAATTTAAATAGGCCTATTATTATTTGTATTGTTAAGAGTAAGGTAAGAGTACACCAAACAGAATAGAAGCTGTTGTAAAGTGCCTAAGGATCAGGAAATTCCCACTCACAATGACAGATGGGATAATCTACAATGTTGATTTAGAATTTCTAATTTACCACTTAGATGTTTACATTAAAGGATTCCCTCTCCAATCAGTTAATTTTTTATAAGGGAATCCTACTTAAACAATAGATCTACCGGAGATAGGGAGGAACAGTAGACATTTAAGTACAATAAAAAAATAACTTTATGACCTTTGCACTTGTTTAATGTTCTGTTTTTTGACTCACACCCCCTGTTATCTGTAAACCAGCATGATGTGATTTTTAATCACGAATGCCGGTATAGAAAAACTCTAAATAAATAAACAAATAAATAAATAAATAAATAAATAAATAAATAAATAAATAGATTAAGGGATCATATTAAGCCAATATAGAGGTAATTACTTAGATATTAATAAATAAAAGTTTTAAATCTTATCATTTTCAAGAACAAATAGATTGCAAGTTTTAAATAAGAGATTATATATTTTTTTCTGCTTTGTTGGATATGTTTTGTTCTTTCAACTGGCAGAAAATATGAAGCTTAGAACAAGAACACAAATACATTTTAATAACACTAAAATGAAATAATTCATATTAATATTAAGGGATACATCTTCTTACAGAAAATTTTATTCCTTTATAGGTATTTTCCATTACAAAGAATAACTTCAACAGGTAAGCATTTGCAAAAATGCTTTTACCATTCTACTTCACTTAAATTTAACTTTAAAGTGATCACTTTCATCTTTTTTCTCTTATAGGTTTTATTGTCCACTTAAACTAAATACTTTGAAATGACAATAAACTCAGCTTGTTGTTGTTTAAAACACTCCTATTTTTAACTTCTCTCTCTTTTGATCTCAGGTCCTGCGCCAAACTCAGGATTTTCTGGATTAGATAAGTAATCTTCCTTCAGTGTCTTGTCTCAGTAATATATCTAACTTCAGGACAATCTTCCTTTTCACTGATTCTGTATTTATGGGGTTTTATTCCCCTTACTTCTTAATCCCCCAAAACTTGGGAGGTCTGCACCCGATTCTGGACTTACACAAGTTAAACAAACATCTAATCAGAGAGAAATTCAAAATGGTCTCCCTGAAAACAATTCTTCCCCTTCTCTAACTCGATTGGATGTGCTCACTAGACTTGAAGGATGCCTACACTCATATTCCAATGCACCCCTCTTCATGGCAATACCTCTGTTTCCACTACAAGAAACAACATCATAAATACAAGGTTCTCCCCTTTGGCCTCTCAGCAGCCCCTCAGGTATTCACAAAGTGCATGGTAGTGGTGGTGGCCCACCTTCGAAAGTTGGGAATCCAATTATTTTCCTACCTAGATGACTGGCTCCAAGTATCCTCAGATCAAGTCACCCTCCAAACCTACCTGCAACAGACCATTTCCTGCCTTCAAAACCTAGGCCTCATCATCAATTATGAAAAGATGAGCCTCCAACCCTCCTGAACTCTTCAGTTCATAGGAGTACAGTTGGACACGACCAGAAGCAGAGCCTTTCTTCCCAGGGAGCGAAGGTTACTACTGCAGACGATTACCAGAGATCTACGTTCCACAGCAAGGCCAACAGCCTGCCAGATTCTAACATTATTGGGTCATATGGCAGCAGCCATTCACATGGTCCCAAACATCTGTCTTCACATGTGCCGACTCCAATGGGGCCTAAAGCGCCAATGGTCACACACTCTCAACCATTATCTCGGAAAATTGCCTTGACCCCAGACATGATCTTAGACCTGAATTGGTGATTAAATCTGTACATGCTTCTCAGGGGGGCACAATTCACAATGCCACCTCACAACATCGTTCTCATAACAGACGCTTCCCACAGGGGATGGGGAGCTCACCTTGACCATCTACAAATGCAGGGCTTATGGATCCCTCGAGAACAGTCATATCAGATCAATCTTCTCGAACTAAAAAGAAACCTTTCTTTCAAGCTTGCAAGGGAAAAGAGTCATGCTATACATGGACAACCAAGTGGCCATGTTTTATATCAACAAACAAGGAGGGTCAGGTTCATGGATTCTCTGCAGGGAAGCACTCATATGGGATTGGGCGACTCGTCATGCAATCCATCTGCAAGCGACATATCTTCCAGGTATAGCCAATACTCAGGCGGACAGATTAAATCGAATATTTCACCCTCACGAGTGCTCGTTACACCAGCAAGTGGCCGACGACATTTTCAATCGATGGGGCACACCATCCTTGGATCTCCTTGCCATGGAACAGAACAGGAAGGTACCTCAGTTCTGTTCACTATTTCCCAGTCACCTCAGCATGGCTCAAGGTGCCTTCTTACTCCCGTGCTTGGGAAGCCTGATGTATGCATTCCCACTGATCCCACTTATAATGCACATGATTCAGAAATGTATAGCCGAGACGGCAGACCTGATCCTCCTTGCCCCAGCATGGCCCAGGCAACCTTGATACATGTACCTCCTCCGCTTATCAATCAATACCCCCATCCAGTTGGGAGACAAAGATGGTCTACTATCCCAAGACAATGGAGCTCTTCTCCACCCATTGCAAGACTTGCTCCATTCATCCCAAGATATATGATATATGATATCGAAGTTCATTAGCATACCTTGAGATTTTTGCATATATCTTAACAAAAAATTCAAAATAACAAAAAAGTAACAAAACAAAGTGGATTGAAAATAAAGTAAAGTGACCTAGTACCAACTTTGAGTTTGATTGATATACAAACTCTGTGAGTGTGGGTCCCACATCAAATGACAGAATCATATATTACTTATTTATAATATGGCTATTTGAAATGGCATGAAAGATATACCAGTGAAACCAATTGAGCATTGCTTGTGTTACCACTAAAAGGTTTTCTGGAATACACGTAGTGTACTTTGGGCAGTGTTTGTGAGGAATAAACCTTAGTCATAAATAAGGGTAGGTTGGGTGCAATCTTCATCTCTCAAATTTACGGCTAATGTTCACCTCACTGCTTCAATTGTGCCAAAAAGAGTATTCTTTTGGAGTTCATAAGACATTTTGGGTCCAATATTTGGTAAATTGGCAAGTGGACAAGTTATCCAGATATAGTTAGCTGGATAACTTGTCTACTTGGGATAAACATCTCACTGAATATTCCTGATGAAAGTTAATTGGCTATTTTTAGCCAAGTAACTTGAAACCTGGCCAGATATCTTTTAAATATCACTGATTAGGTTTAAAGTTATCTGGCCCTGTGTGGCCAGATAACTTTATACTTAATTGTATATATTCAAAAGAATATAAATGGTTAAGTGCTGAGCTGCATATTTAAAAAAAACAATTGTTGCAGTCCTAGTGACCCTATCACTGCTGCCCACCCAAGCTAGAAATGCATAGCTCTGCTGGGTCATACCTGCAGCCCCCCAAATGCCTCAAAATCATCTTTAAAAAGTTACTTATAAGGACCTGAAGCTGGCCTCCCTCTACCCCTCCAACTCCCCAGTGCTACCAAAATTAGCTTTCCCACAACTCCCTTTTTCCCCAATTTCCCCCACCCATCCTAACTCTCCCATTCTCTCAGTACCTTTAAACTGTTCTTCTTCAGCCCAAATCATGGTAGCAACCTACCATGATCCAAACCTAGCACGTCCGTCATCGGTAGGGGAGCTACTCTGGAAATGTATTCTTCTAAACTAGCTCCCCTAAAAATGATAAAGTCAACAGGCCCGGGTCACAGCAGGCTGCTACCATGATCTGAGTTGATAATCTTTCATTCTTAAGGTACTAGGAGGGTGGGAATGTTATGTTTCAGGTGAAGTGGGGGGATGGTAAGGGGGGGCGAGAGACCCAGGAGGGAAAATTTTTATAGGAATAGGGAGTGGTTGGGGGTTAGAGGGAGGTTGGTACTAGGCCCTTAACATTTAGGGGCAGATTTTCAAAGACCTGCGCACATAAATTCAAGAGGATTTACGCTTGTAGGGGGGTTACGCACACCGGGCCATTTGCCGCTGTGTCAGAGATCATGTGCCCGCAATTGGCCGGGCAAAAAGTAAAATAAAGATCAGGGGGGGTTAGAGTAGGGCTGGGGGGAAGGTTAGGGGAAGGAGTAGGAAGGTCAGGCTAGGGGGAAGGGAAGTTCCCTCTTAGGCCACTCTGATTTCAGAGTGGCCTGGGAGGGAACGGAGGAAGCCAACGCAGCTCAGTGCACACAAGGTGCACAATTGTGCACCCCCTTGTGCACGCCGACCCCGGATTTTATAACATGCGCGCGCCTGCGCACATATTATAAAATTGGGCGTATATGTGTGCGCGCCGGGTAGCACGCGCATATGTAGGCCGTGCGCGCTCCTTTTAAAATCTACCCCTTACTTTTTAAGATTTTGATGAGTTTGGGAGAGCTGCAGGTGCAGCCCAACAGGTCCATGTATTTCTAGCTCAGGTAGGCCCTTAGAGAGGCAGTGATAGTGGAAGCTAAAGGCCAGTATATATATTTCTTTTTTGGCTTAATTTTTATACATACCTTTTTTATATAGAAATTAGTAGTTACTAATTTTTTAAGTAGATCATGTAATATTGTTTTTTTCCCATTTCTCTCTTTGAATTCTGCTGACTCAAAGTAGAAGTCCTGGTTTCCTCTGTCCAGCTGACCTTTCACTTTTATTGTCTTTAGTTTCCTGCTACTTTTCTGTTCTGTAAGATAAATAAGAATGAAAGGCTAGTTTTGATAAGGCAGATGGTGGGTTAGATAGCAACCACAATCTGAACTGTTAATTAGCCGAAGGCTGGGAAACTGTCAGAAATGTACATCAGTGGTCATCAACTCATCCAAGATGGACATTTAAAATTGCAAAAACTGCAAAAATAACTGTTGGTCTCACAATGTGCTGAATGTGTGACTTTTGTAAATGGACATTGTTTCAAATCCAGACATCAGAAATACCAGCTATAAGATGGCAAGTACCCTCTGCTGAATTGGGAAACATTTTCAATATCTTGCATGAACAATGCTGATATGATGTCACAGCATGATTTCCACTGATTGATTTGGAAAAATATATGCCATTAAGAGAGAGTTGCTGAAAGAATTCATTGATGCTTTTATTACCAATGCTTTTCTTGTATTATTCTTCTTTACGACAAGGTCCATATTTCTTGCATCACGTTTTTTATGGATTGGATTTGAAATGTCGCTGGTAATCACAGTTTCTTCATTCTCTGCAGTTTTCTCATGGTTGTAATCCTAGTATTTCTCTGGTATTGCAATATAGTTTCCAGTGTATTGCTGGGCAACCTTTTTTATTATAAACATAAGTGGCTCCTCCTTGTAAGAGACACCTGGTGCACTGACCACTGATATGAATAAAATAAATGATCATCTAGACACACTGTTACAAAAGTTTTAATCTTTCCATACTTCATCAGTGAAAAATCTAGGACTGATTTGCTGCGCACAGTATTTTGATACGGTGTTGAATGAATTTATATGCATCTTGCTATCAGTCTCAAGAGGTTTTGATCTATTCTTTGACTACATTGTTTTAAATGTTGAAAATGCAGATTCACATTTGTATGTTGTAAAAAATGGAATTAAAATATCTAAAGCCTTATTTGATATTGATGGGTACTTATTTTCAGAGAAATCCAGAAAACATCAACAGAATAGTCAAGGAATATTGATTTTAACTTGGCATCCAAAGATACCTGCTATTCTAACTACTAGGCTAATTCTCCACTCTTGGTATCCAAAGAATGGAGGAATAGCCTAGTAGTTAGAGCAATGGGCTACAAACCACTGCTACTCCTTGTGATCTTGGGCAAGTCACTTTACCCTTCATTGCCTCAAAAACAAACCTGATAGTAAACCAGTTGGGATAAAGAAATACCTGAATGTAATCTGCTTTTAAGTACTGAAAATCAGAATATAAATAAATATATTAATTAACCCTTCCTTTTCAGTAGAAGTTAGTTTGATGCTATGTTGATATTGGGGCGGATTTTAAAAGGCGCGCGAATAGCCTACTTTTGTTTGCGCTCCAGGCGCAAACAAAAGTACGCCGGATTTTAGTAGATACGCGCGGAGCCACGCGTATCTGCTAAAATCCTGGATCGGCGTGCGCAAGGCTATGGATTTTGTATAGCCGGCGCACGCCGAGCCGCGCAGCCTACCCCCGTTCCCTCCAAGGCCGCTCCGAAATCGGAGCAGCCTCGGAGGGAACTTTCCTTTGCCCTCCCCTCACCTTCCCCTCCCTTCCCCTCCCTAACCCACCCGCCCGGCCCTGTCTAAACCCCCCCCTTACCTTTGTCGGGGGATTTACGCCTCCCAGAGGGAGGCGTAAATCCCCGCGCGCCAGCGGGCCTCCTGCGCGCCGGGCCGCGACCTGGGGGTGGGTACGGAGGGCGTGGCCATGCCCCCGGACCGCCCCGGGCCATAGCCACGCCCCCGTACCCGCCCCCAAAATGCTGCCGACACGCCCCCAAAACACCGCGACGACCGGGCCCACCCCCGACACGCCCCCCTCGGAGAACCCCGGGACTTACGCGGGTCCCGGGGCTCTGCGCGCGCCGGGAGGCCTATGTAAAATAGGCTTCCCGGCGCGCAGGGCCCTGCTCGCGTAAATCCGCCCGGTTTTGGGCGGATTTACGCGAGCAGGGCTCTGAAAATCCGCCCCATTATGTTCACCAGATGCTCTAAATGGTGAAATCATCCATTCTCTTCCAACAATGAAGCAGATGGGGAAATATTTTTTCAAGCCCTCTTGAAGAACTGACAAGTGATCAAAGATCACATTTTTTAGCTGAACTATTTGCCTGAAGCAAACAGAGTAGCAATGCTTATTGCAGAAGAAGACTAGCAATATCATTTCGTTCTACTGCTGATATCCACATCTCAAACATTTTGAAAACATATTCATTTTTTCACTTACTGAGATTAAATTTTCTTTTCAGCCCTGAATACTAATATTCAAGGAATTTGAGGGAAAACATCAGAGAGATAGACTAACTCAGCACGTCACAGAATTTCTTTAAAATTTTCTGAAAACTCAGATTTCTTGATTTTGAAATTTAGGAGTACTTTGGTTTGAAGTTCAGGACATGAGTCAGTATTTTGCCTCTTGAAAGTCATCAGATTTCAGTATGCAACAATGTCAATGTTTTGTGTTGTGCATCTAGTTTTTCAAGCAATCTGCATCTCATTGGGCAAGATTTTATATAGTTGATTATACTGATGATTGTTTTAAGAATCTCTCTCAATTTGCCTTCATCTATGCTTTTTACCAAGTACTTTCAAAAATACAAAGACTAGGAAACACACAATAAAGTTACTAGGTAATACATTTAAAACTAATAAGAAAAAATATTTTTTACTCAATGCAAAATTAAGTTCTGGCGCTGTGTTTAAAAAAGGTTTGGACAAGTTCCTGAGGAAAAGTCCATTAACCATTATTAAGGTAGAGTTGCAGAAATCCACTGCTTATTCTTGGGATAAGCAGAGTGGAATCTGTCTACCCCTTGAGACCTTGCCAAGTTCTTGTGACCTGGATTGGCCACTGTTGGAAATAGGGTTCTGGGCTTGATGGACCTTTGGCCTGAACCAGTATGGCAAGTCTTATGTTCTTATGTTCTAATGTGTTGTAATCAAAACGGGATTTTATAATTTATAGTTTAATTTGATTATATTCTACCTTGTACCTCTCAAGTTTAGTTTTCTTTCTTTATGAGGATGATTTGCCTTGGTATAGGTTCTGCACTATGGGAGCAAACAGAAACCCAGTAAATGCAAAGCTAATCATTTGATTGAAAGTAGATATTTACTACAGTGAAAATATCAGCATTGGTTTTTCTGTTGCTCTCAACTAAACAAAAATTGCTCAATAATTTCAGGCCCACATATTTTACAAAGGAGATTATTATTTATTTATTTATTGGCATTTTTTTATATACCGATAACTGTTTGCACATCGTATCGGTTCACATTTAACTTGGAAGTTATAGGCTAGGCCTTTACATAGAACAGGTAAAAACTGAGGGGCGGATTTTAAAAGCCCTGCTCGCGTAAATCAGCCCAGATTTACGCGAGCAGGGCCTTGTGCGCCGGCGCGCCTATTTTCCATAGGCCGCCGGCGCGCACAGAGCCCCGGGACGCGCGTAGGTCCCGGGGTTTTTCGAAGGGGGCGTGTCGGGGGCGGGGCCGAACGACGCGACGTTTTGGGGGCGGGATGCGGCATTTCGGGGGCGGGCCCAGGGCGTGGTTTTGGGCCAGGGCATTCCGGGGGCGTGGCCGTGCCCTACAGAACCGCCCCGGGTCGGGTCTCGGCGCGCCAGCAGCCCGCTGGCGCGCGTGGATTTATGTCTCCATCCGGGAGGCGTAAATCCGTGGATAAAGGTAGGGGGGGGTTAGATAGGGCCGGGGGGGTGGGTTAGGTAGTTGAAGGGAGGGGATGGTGAGGGGAGGGCGAAAGAGAGTTCCCTCTGAGGCCCCTCCGATTTCGGTGCGGCCTCGGAGGGAACGGAGGCAGGCTGCGTGGCTCGGCGCGCGCCGGCTGCCCAAAATCGGCAGCCTTGCGCGCGCCGATCCAGGATTTTAGAGGATACGCGCGGCTATGCGCGTATCTTATAAAATCCAGCGTACTTTTGTTTGCGCCTGCTGCGCAAACAAAAGTACACGATCGCGCTTTTTTTTTAAATCTACCCCTGGAGAGAACAAAAACAACCAAAAGTACATAGGTTAAAATTTAATCTCAGTAAGTGAAAAAATGAATATGTTTTCAAAATGTTTGAGATGTGGATATCAGCAGTAGAACGAAATGATCTTGCTAGTCTTCTTCTACAATAGATTAACTGAGCTCTCCCACTTATGTCAGTGCTTTCATTTAATTGCAAAGCAAACTTTTTACGTGCATGTGACTTTTGATTAATATTATTTTCAGTATCCACAGACATTGCAATACCTATTCAGTGGACTGTGTCATTTGACAAGGGCACATTTGAAACTTCTTCCCCTGCAGCAGAACTGAGTATCACCAATTTCTTTGAACACTAGTAAAATCAGTTCCTCCCCAACATTATGTGCTTTCTTTTTTCTGCTCATTTTAAAACTTTAAATGAGGCCAAGAGAGCTTTCTTAGATACCTTGAAAAATGTTTCCATCATTGTTGAGGATCTTTTTAGCAGGGATAGGAAGAAACAAAAGTAATCTACTGATTTTTGAACAACATGGTTCTGCTCTGAACACCTCAAGTTTATTTGGCACCATTGATTAATTTGCCAAATTGATACCATACACAAGACACTGTGACTTATGGTTGTCTTCTTCTCTAGTCCTTGAAAACCTGAATTTTAGATACTCCTAATTTTTATTTAAGATAATGCACTTTGCCAGTTTTTGATCTTGTAACTGTGACACTGTCACTCACAGAGATGTTCACATCAGCACTGATGTTCATATCTAATGTAGTTGCACTGCTCACGCTCAGTTCTTCAAGTCTGGCTTTCTTTTTAAATAAACATTTATTCATGGGTAGAGCTGTAAAATCTAAAAGAATGTAAATAACTAATAACAGACACAAAATCAAAGGAGCAAATGAAATATTCACACTGAGAAACAACGCATGCATCGATTGACAATCAACTACTACTATAGAACACTGATTTAATATTGACTTCCACACTGTGTTCAGCCCCCACCAATTTGATAGAGAGAAAGTGAGCAGATATGAAAGACATTTTGGCAATAACAATGAACATACTCCCCAATTCCACAATAATGTGCACAAACTAATACCACCTCTTTGCAACACAGAACTTGTTTGGGTAATTTATATTCATACATTTTAAAATTGAAACTATGCATGTAAATCCAAGATCTGCCTCCCAGAATGCCTCTTTTGTGTCTATGTTACTACCTCGTGACCTCTGACCTAGCCTGTCTCCTAGAAGATCCCACTGACTCCAAAGTTAGGGGCTTTTGGTCGTTATTGCATCTGGGAGCAGCCTGTAGCTTGATATTCACCCAACTGTGAGGACTACCATCCTGCTTGTCCTAGGAGAAAGCAGAGATGCTACCTGAACTTATCAGTCCCCTATGCAGCTGACCATTCCTGACTGGGAGACAAATACCTTAAAATACAGCCCCGGATTAATCCTATTTACAAAATAGAACTTCAAAAGACCAACCATATGGAGGATCTGTCTTTGATTCCCAAGTCAGGTTTTTTCTAATGTTGGGGATGCCATAGATCCAGCATTCACAGCTCTTTGGGTAGGGAAAAGCATAGTCATTGCACAATGATTACACCTAATGGCTGGATGGTGGGAGGAGGGGGATTATGACCACAGGATATAAGCATTACCAGGTTCTGTAGCTCAATGGTAAGAGCAATGGTCTTGTAAACCAGAGGTTATAAGTTTGAGTCTCATCAGAGCCTTGAACTATCCATGTGTCTGTCCAAAAGGGCAAACTCCTTCCTTTCTAATGTTCTCTTTAGGCCAAGATAGTGGTGTGGATGTTAAAGTGGTTGACTACAGGAGACAGCATATAATGGTAAATGGAACCTACTCACGTGCCACAGGGATTGGTTTTGGGACTGGTTCTGTTCAATATCTTTGTGAGCGACATTGCAGAAGGGATAGAAGGTAAAGTTTGTCCATTTGCGGATGATACTAAGACCTGCAATAGTGTTGACAGCCTGAAGGAGTAGAGAAAATGAAAAGTGATTTAAGAAAGTTTGAGGACTTGTAGAGGATTTGGTAGCTGGGATTCAATGCCAAGAAGTGTCATGCATCTAGGGAGCAGCAATCCAAAAGAACTGTATGTTATGGGCAGTGAAAGACTAATGTGCCAGAGAGGGAGAAGGACCTTGGAGTGATAATATCTGTTGATTGGAAGTTGATGAAGCAATGTGACAAGGCGATAGCTAAAGCTAGAAGAATGCTGGGTTGCATAGAGAGAGGAATAACCAGTAAGAAAAAGGAGGTGGTGATGCCCTTGTACATGTACTTGGTGAGGCCTCATCTCAAGTACTGTGTTCAGTACTGGAGCTCGTATCTCAAAAAGGATAGAGACAGGATGGAGGCAATCCAAAAAAGAGTAACAAAAATGGCATGGGGTCAGCATCAGAAGACTTAAAAAGAGAGTCTGAAGGATCTGGATATGTATACCCTGGAAGAGAAGAGATACAGGGAAGATATGATACAGAGCTTCAGATACCTGAAAGGTTTTAATGATGCAAAATCATCAAACCTTTTCCATTAGAAAGAAATCAGTAGAACTAAGGATCATGAAATGAAACGCCAAGGAGGATGACTGAAACCAATGTCAGGAAATATCTCTTCATTGAGAGGGTGGTGGATGCCTGGATTGCCCTTCCAGAAGAAGTGGTGAAGACAAAAACAGTGAAAGAATTCAAAGGAATATGGGATAAACACTGGGGATCCCTAAAGGCTAGAGGATGGAAATGAAGAAAAGAATGCATGGGGGTAACTTGCTGGTGCAGCAGTTACTACCCTTAATCAATAAGCCTTCATACTGTTGATGCAACTCCAACATTGCTCTCTGTTTCAATGGCAGGGGTAAAAGGGGAATTGGATTCAGACAGCAGCCAATGAGGGCCCAGACTTTTACAGTCTGGGGAGCAAATAAGCATGGGCATAACTTGCTGATGTGGTTGTTACTACCCTTAACCAATAAGCTGGATACTTTTGATGGAACTCCAACATTGCTCTCTGCTTCAACAGCAAAGGATAAAGGAGAATTAGAATCAGACAGCAGCCAATGAGGGCCTTGACTTTTACAGTCTGGGAAACTGATAAGCATGGGGATAATCTACACAGCACAGCAGATACTACCATAAGCTTGCTGGGCAGACTGGATGAACCATTTGGTCCATTTCTGCTGTCATTTCTCTGTTTCTATGTTTCTGTGACTGTTACTGTGACAACTGGACTAAAGTGAATTAAGTGGCAATATTAAAAAAATGAGAAAAGTCTGTGTAGATTCCATATCTCAGCAATTTACCCATGTAAAATGACCTGGCCTCTTCTGTCTGGATAAAATGCACTGGCTTTCACAGTATCCATTCTTTTATTCTTTATCCATCTATAAAGAAGCGTTCCCATGGGCAAATTTTGGTCAAGAGAGAAATGAACTTGCATACTTAACATATGCAGAGAGAGAGAGAAAAAATGTATATACTTTGAAATCTGGCTATGTGAATAGACTGCACAACAATTGGCCATGCAGTGTTACCTGCATAAAATTGGTGGGCATCTGGAATACAAGCAATCATAGCCACAGCTTCTACTGACAGTCCCAATGAAATCACTCATCATGCCCCTGTTTTAAATATACAGAATTTACAGCATAAATAACTATTCTTCCTTTACTTTGAAACAAGAAACACTTGCCTTGGTTAAAAAACAATGCCTATCCATGGTTATTTTTCTCTTTCTGTTATAGATGGTGCTGAGTTGATGCCATCAGGTGGAATGTTTGCATATTGCACTTAAACTATTTGTCCTTCTCTGTCCTTATATTTTCATAATAGAATTGGTACACTAAGAAACCGTTATGTTTTTATGTACCATACATAACAATGTTGTAGTTGTCAAAAATTGCTTAGCGCTTTAATCTGGAATAGGACATTTTTGTCACAGAGGACACATGGAATGGTGAGCAGTTTGATAAAGAAGAAAAGTGCTATAACTGACTTTTGCAGGCTATAAACATTTTCAGATAAAACTGCTAAGTGCTACATCAGATATATGTAATTTTATGCAAGCAGAGCAGCCATCTGCTCTACACCAGATGCAGTCATTAACTAAATACGACCATATAAAAAAAATAAAAAAGATTTTCGGAAGCAATGAGGCACATAGGTAGCATTTTAATTTGTATATCCACACACTTTGGGTGGCTTATGTAACATGAAGCCAAACATATTTATAGCACTTTCTGCCCTACAATGCTCTTTTATTTTGGAAAGATGCATTTTTATAGTTTGTAACAAAGATGAAAACAAGTTTTTGTTTGTTTTAGTTGCAATAAACTGAAGTATTTGCCTTATACCTCATGAGTGGAGTTGTCCTATTGTTTGAAGTAAACAATATAAAAGAAATCAAAATCATTCTTCTTGGTGAAAAGTTTTATCATAAGTTTTAGAGCAAAATGTTTTGCAGAAGTAAAGATTTTGTGAAAAGACTGGATACCAAAACTAGTCCCACCTTCAATCAGTCTGAGTGGGTTACTTTCAATGAAGAGTTTACAGGGGAGCATTGAGAAGATAGGTATGATTTAAAATTGTTATTTAGCTGGATAAATAGTGAGTTATCCAGCTAAATCCTTCTGAATATGAACCTCAATATGACTAACCCATCCACCCAAGATCTCCTGCAAAAAAACCTCTTTATTAGCATCTCAATGTAATGAACTTGCTTTATTTTTTTTCAAACTAATATCACTGATTTATGTTCTTCCACCCCTACTGAAACTTGTTCTCCAACTATATATTTGTAGGACACTGAAACTAGATGGAAGCAATTTACATCAGTAGGTGTTTCATACCCTTAAATCCTATTGTTACTGTACTGTTAAAGATTTTGATGAATGACAGTGAATCCATTACTAATATTGTAAATGCCTCATTGACGGGGGAGTCTTGCTCCTTTCTCACAACAAAAGCGTGCATTGGTTCATCCTATGCTTTAAAAGGCTTAGTTAGATGAAACAGAATGCACTAATTATTGATCTATTTGTTCCCTATGGGGCAGATTTTAAAAGCTACGCGCGCGGCCTACATTTGTGCGCATTACCCGGTGCTCAGCCGCGCACATGTTTAAAATCAGGGGTCGGCGCGCACAAGGAGGTGCACACTAGTGCAACTTGCGCACGCCGAGCCCTCGGGGAGACCAGCTGGCTTCCCCTGTTCCCTCCGAGGCCGTTCTGAAATCGGAGCGGCCTTGGAAGGAACTTTGCTAGATATCCATCATGTTTAATACACAGACAAAACACGAGACCAAGGTTTTGCAGTAGCAGGTCGTAAGATATGGAGCCCCTTTTCTGAAAATCATTAGACAGACCTTCTAAGAAAACAACTAAGCATGATAAACTATGAAGTTAAGCAATCTGATATAATGAAAAATCGTGCTCACAGTCTCATGAGCATTTTGACACAGTAAAAGATATTTTATATTTTTGGTACTCAGACCATTGTACTGTTTAGTAAGTTTTTTTTTTTGTTTTTTTTTTTATTTTATTTTTATTCAGTTTCAAACAATATAACAAGAAAATACTTGTAAGGAAATACAGAAAATATATATTATAACATCAAAATTTTCCATACAAACTAGTGTACTTAACTCAATACACATAGATGCATATCAGGAAATAACAAAAATTGTTTTCATTGGAAAAATGGGGGGAGGAAGAAAAGGAAGAAAAACAAAGGAGTACATAGGAAAAATTATATTAAATTATTGCCGCTGCTTAGGCCTCATAATACTTTCTTATCCCCTAAATGGTCTATGTTCCACCCTCCAGGAACTGTCTCAATTGTTCGGGGATAAAAAATATATACGTATTTCCAGCATGTTTTACAATACATTTACAAGGTAGTCTCAATAGGAAACTTGCCCCCTTGGCCAAGACTTCAGGGCGCATCACAATAAACATTTTCCTCCTCTGTTGGGTGGCCCTAGACAGATCCGGATAGATCCTTACTATGGCTCCCATAAAAGGAGTATTCATATTTTGAAAATATGCTTTCATTATTCTCAATCTATCTGGTTCAGTAAAGAATGAAACAAAGAGAACTGCTCTTTCTGTTATTTCAAAAGTTGAATTCTCCAGATATTGGGTTAAATTATCTAAATCCACCCTGTTCCCCTCATTCGGTAACTGAGAAACTTCTCTTTTTAAAGGTAAAAATAATACTTTCTTTATAGCTGGTTGAGATTCAACAGGTATCTTTAGTATTTCCCCCAAATATCTTTTAAAAGTAAGCATAGGAAGTTCTCCCAAAATGTTTGGGAAATTTACCACTCTTATATTCATTCTCCTTAAATGATTTTCGATTGATTCAATCCTCCTCTGGGCAGACATACGTTCTTTTATAAGAGCAATATTAGAGTCTTGAAGTTGTTTCACTTTAATTGACATATCTTGAATTGCCACAGTTTGTTCCTGGTAACTTTGTTTTTGATCTTTCTCCACTTTCTCCATTTTTTTATCCATAATCCCCATCTGCTGAGACTGTTCCCTTAAGGTCTGAGCATTGGCCATCATTAGATCCCGAAGGGACTCTAATGTAATGTCCGTTGGTTTTTTAAACTCCCAGGGTAAGGGAGCAACAGTTCCTACCTCCTCCCGTCGTGGCATTACACCCGATGTTCCTGGCACTGCATCCTCTGTTCCGGGAAATCCCTTCTCCAGAGTCTCTTGCCTGTATTCCGGGTTGGGCAGGTCGAGCACTCCCGTCCCTGCTCCCTCGGTGCTGGTGGTTCCTCCACGCTGCAGCGTCTCGGCCAACCTCGGGTCAATAAGCACAGCCCCTCCAACACCAGGAAGTGGAGAGCTACATAACGGCACACGTGGGTCTGGGGGGCTCAAGGTGATCTCGCCTGGCGATAGTCCCGCTCCTCTCGAGATCTCCGCAGCGGTGACTGAAGCCCCCAATTGAGCGCCATGAACTGCAAAGTCGGTGATAACCCTCTGCCCTGGGCTCGGTAAGTCCGGAGGAAAAACTCTAACTTTGCCCTTCCTCTTATGCGGCATAATTGAAATCGGCTGGGAACCCAGTTCTGGAGAAAGATTGTTAGGTAATAGAGGAGAGCAGCGACTCAGCGTCTACCAGCGGCGGCAGCCATCTTAACTCCTCCCCCCCTGTTTAGTAAGTTTTAATGTAGAAATGGATGTTCTTATGTACCTCACCAAGAACATTGGATTGGCAGATTAAAAAATATTTTAAATAAATAAATGCATACATAGATGCATATAAGGTACACGGGCAAATGCTATTTTGGTGGTTTGGCTGCTTGCTTGAAAATCCATGCGTATATAACAGGGTGTCAGATTCTGCCCCCTGTGAGTGGTTTGCCCTTTAGTGGAATGGCAAGTGTGACTTTAGCAGGTCATCCTGCCAGCAGTGTATCAGAGGTTTCCACACAGATCCTGCTCCTATGTGTGAGGTCAGTGTATTGTAGGTATTTTATTGTGGGAAGGGTCTGAATACTAACAAAACTCTGATGCCCATGTGACATAGGGGAAAGTCATGAATTAGCCTTAGCTCAGGGCGGGTGAAACAGATTCACATGGAAGGGCTGGAGGAAGTAAGGAAAGGATTTGAGGTCCTATGGAAGTGGAGGAGGAGGATTTGAGGAGAGGAGTTCTGAAGTTGATAAAGTAGGTTCTGGAAACTGGGGACAAATGTTCTAGGAGGTGTCAGAGGAAGAATAGCCTGCCTAGGAAAGTCTACTAGAGTGACGTTGGGAGTCCTAAGGAGAAAATAATTTGCTTGGTGGACCAGTGTACAGGGAGTTGCCAGTAGAAGGGCAGTCTGCATGTGAAAGCTCACTAGAATCAGAGACTGATTCAGCTACAATCAGCCTCAGGATCATGAGAAAAGAGAGAGAGGAAGGGGAAAGAAACTTGGAGGGAAAAGGATACAACTGTCAGCTATAGGAAGGGTCTAGGGTAGAAGGGGTACCCATCCCAAAGAGCTGACCTATTGTGCGGAAGAAGTATGGAGTGGTGAATGACTGTTTGTGACTTTTTTTCTGATTTGAGTTACAGTTTGGTACATTACTCAGAAGTGTATCCATTTTTGGATTTTGTGTTTTGCCTACTATCAGTCAGTATAGATCTTTATTTTGAACAGAGCTGGTATGGACGATGTTTTTGAAGTTTGTGACTTCTGGTATGGAAGAAGAGTCCCATGAGTACAAAACAATAAGGACCTTGAAAACACTTTCTTCCCCCCAGTGTGGGAACCCTAGGAGGTATGGGGCCTTGTAGGGTCCGTGGCTCTCCCTGTGTGCCCCCATGCCTAGGACCAGAACAGGATGGGGATAACATATATACATCCTCACTCTCACCCCTGACCTACCTCCACCCTTCAGATAGCTCATTTTTGCTTCAGCTCAATTTTCCCAGCTGGTGAAAATAGGAAGAGGTGCAGTTTTCACTCTGGGTGAATCTAGATAGATAACGCCTTACCTTTAGAGCAATATCGCTTTGAAAATTGTCCCTCTACATATCTAGGAAAAAATTAGAATCAATTATGGCTAATTTTTATGTGTTTTTATATTGGATGGACATTTATAATTTGTTCCTGTGAGCATGAGCCAAAAAATTTGACAAAAAGTAATTGCTCACAAATATTTCAAAGTATGAATAATCCATTCTTCAGATTTTGCTTTTGAGGTAAGTTTCCCTCATCTGTAGGCTCATGTTCTCTTTTACAACAATAGAAGAAGCCGTTTTGTAAATTTTGGTCTATGTACACACATTAATATATGTATGCATCATTTTTAAACAGTTGAAATTAAGTTTTTAGGGGCTTTCTCCTTAGCTAAGTGAATACTGAGGCTGCAGAGATCCACTTACTGCCACTGCTGCTGTTGTTGCTACTTTGTGGAACAGAATAAGTTGTCCTCAGTTTCATAAGAAAGCATAGAATCTGCAGGAAACTGGAGAGGGAGAGTTTACCAAGTTTTTCCAAAGAAAAAACAGAGATATTCATAAACTGTGATTTTGAAAATATAATCCAAAATATGGGTATATTTCTTTTTTAATGATGAAGACCCCCAACAGAGATGACTAGCTGCAGAGTATAGCAGAACAGGTGGAATATTGTTCAGCTAAGCAGAAAGCAATCTAGAAGACTGACAGAACATTCAAACTTAATAAATGCTGTTCCCATCACTGAAAGAATGAATGTTTTCTTAAGGCTATTAAAACGTCTCATTTCGCCAATGCTGACAGTGTTTCTTTAACAAGGGAAGTATTTTCTAAAATTTTCTGCTGGTGCTTATCCACATAAAAGAATACCTGCACTTACTATAAATAGCATATCTACAAAAAAAAAAGATTTACTTAACTCTGAAATCGTTTAGAAGCATCTTTAGTCTAAAACTGTATATAAAGTAGGCCTGATGTATATAAGATTTTTCTATAGGCACAAACTGTGAGAAAATCTTAAATGTTATAAATGAGATCCAATGGGTTTAACCCCAAATATATTTTATTGCAATTCAAGATAGGTTGAAAATATTATCCATTTCTTGTTCTTTCTTTGTTTGCTTGGAAATTGGTATTTCTTTATTTGCTGATTACCTTCTCATTTGAATAACTGTCTGCTTGAATTTCTAATATTACCATTGGGTTACTTTGCAAATTAATGTGTGACATGGATATTTTTTTCCATGGAGAAGCCTACAGAGATATTATGGTCTACACACTGATATAATGAGGTCAAAGCTAAGCAGATAATGACCATGTTTGTAAATAAGCAGGAACATTCTATACAGCTCACTAAGAAAATGTTTTCTTTCCTATTTTGTTTTTCAATGGTTATTATGGCCTTAGCTGGATTTCGGCTCCTGCTTTTCCTATTTGATTTAATGCTGACAGTCCCTCTAGTTGATCTGAAAAAGTGTAATGCAAAAATAAAACAAAAAAAAAAAGATACTCAGCTCTAGTCAAAGCAATGAGTATGCAAACAGAAGTAATACAAGGCAAAAATCATAGAAACAAGCAATGTATGATACCGCTGATGCATATACAGTGCAACTGAAGGTGCTGGTCAGTTCCTTCGGTATTATAGACTTAGATGATCATGGTCCCACCACAGTAACTGTGACTTTCTTGGCAGGATTCTGTAGTAGTTGCTGTTGCCTTCTGCAGCCCAGAATGCCTGGCACCATCCAGGCCTGCCCCTTATTAGCTTCTAAGATCCTGATAAACCCAGGCTTTCCTAGGACAGTATTGCTTAAGGGAAGGGGGGGAGGGGAGGAAGAGGGGTACAACTGGTAAGAAAATAAAATACAGTAATGCAGGTGGGAAGGATACAACTGATGAGAAAATAAAATGACTATTTACATTTTAAAAAGAAAAGATATCCTAAAAGTTATGAATGTTTATTTATTATTTGATGGCTTCTGTTTATATTAACCCTGCATAGCCCTCATACTGTGGGGGAGAAAGATTACAGCTGGAAAAGAGATATATGAAAACATCTTCCTTCATTTACCTATATTTTTCATCTCCTGCAAACAGAAGCAAAATTTGATTGATCATCAGATTGTGTCTTATTTTCACAAGTATTTGCAAATGTTCACTATACTTTTCTTTTTCCATTTCACCTAGAAATCGTAAGAATGTGCTCATGTCAACCATACTAGTTGGCATTATGCTGAAAAGGGAAACTACTGGTATGATTCTCCAAGGAGGTGGCTAAAAAATAAAGTAAAAAAGATCAGCATTCATAAAGTACAAAGGAACTCCAAAAAAGGAACACAGAGAAGAATATCTGGTGAAGTTGAAAGAGATAAGGAAAGAAATCAGGATAGCGAAAGCTGAAGTGGAAGAAAGGATCGCTAAGGGGTAAGGCAAGGTGACAAAACATTTTTCAGATATATCACAGAAAGAAGGAAGGCTAGAGGTGGTATTATAAGACTGAAAGGAGACAAGGGCCATTGTGAGGAGAAAGATGAGGAAAAAGCAGAAATATTAAACAAATATTAAATAAATACTTCAGTGCACTGTTCACTAAAGAAGTGCCTGGGTGGAACTAGCAAAATGAAAGTGGACAAGGTCATGGGGCCAGATGAAATACATCCCAGGATACTAAGAGAGTTCAGAGAGGTGCTGCGGGGTCCACTCTAAGATTTGTTTGATAGATCCTTGGAAACCTTTGGAGGGTTTCAGCAACTATTCTTGCTGCATTGCTCTATTCCTACCATTTCAGTGTTTAATTGCTATCACCACTGCTGCTACCACTGCTCTAAGCTGATCTTGGTACCTTAGGGTACTTTCTCTGCTGCTCCATCTGTCTTCTTGGTGCTTTACAAATCTGCTTTCCCTATAGTACTTACCAACTCTTGCTCTTTTCCTGTCCATCTAATACTTTTCATAGGCCTTACATAGCCAGTTATCTTTAACAGCTTCATACCCTCTTGGACATTTCCTTCAAATTTCTTTCTGGTACACTTCTTGTGATTGTTGGTGTCATCCAGTATTTAGCTTTCAATGGATTATACCACAGCAAAAGGCAAGGGCTGCAGATGTGCAATACCCAGAACCAGGACCACTCTTCTACATGATTACTGCTTCTGAGGTAAATGAGACAGTATTTGCAAAAGCTGATCCACAAGAAGAATCATTTCCTGGATTCCCTGAATCAAATGATGTTAAGCAACTAGTGGCTAAAGAGCTTTTGAGGCCTCTAGTCAATAGCATTTTAGCCTTGAGTGAATACCAATTCCAAGTCTGAACAACCAGTTCCTTCAGAAATGACATTAGACCTCCTCTAGGGATTTCCTCTGCCTTATTCCCACCTAGGGCTTTCTATCAATTGTGTTGATGCCCTTTTCTCCTTGTTTGGAGTCTTGGGGTTTTCTAGTCACTCTGGGTGGCTGCTTTGAGCCTCTTGTGATTCTTTGGGATATCAATGTCGTTTTTTCAATTGCTTTCACCCTATGTCACTGCCTTGAGGGGATTTTCTGCCTTCTTTGTTTCCCTTTCATGTTGTCTTGAGCTATTCATGCCACAGTTGGTACCACTTTGCCCCTCTTGTACAGCCTTGGAGGAGTTCATGTCACTGTTGCTGCCCTTGCCCACTTTTAAATCCTTGGATAATCTGCTACTCTTGCTGCTGTTTTGCTTCTCTGAGCATTGGCAAACTCCTTCCACTGCTGGTACCTATTTGTCCCATTGCAGATCCTTGGGCTCTTCATGGTGCCATGTTGACATAGTCTTGATGCATTGGCATGCCTTCACCCTTCTGATAATGTCTATTCACCATTTTCATTAGAAATTATTAGAAAATCCCAATTTAGGAGCCCAAACTAAGCTGTATTGCTTTTACCTTTGACTAAAATGGCAAATGAATGAATGAATAAAACAAACAAAAAATGTATTTTTTCATATTAAACTAATGAAATGAATGGAGATGCCCTAGCAAACAAATGAACAAACCAAACTGAACATTTTTCCTCTGCACATCTTACATTCTAGTGCTGTCCAGATGTCTCCATATTTCCCCTACATTAATAGAAGAAATGAGCTCAGGCCTAAGATAGACCCTAAGGAGCTACTCGGGATGTGCATTCATTTGAAACAAATTTGTAACTCAAATAAAAAATGACCATTTTTGGTTCAGTTTAGTTTATTTCAGAAGAGCCAAATTCCTACCTTGTCCAAAAAGCTCAAACTGAGGTTTTTCTTTTTGGCAAATAATATGCAGTGGAAAAAAAAAAACTCAGCCCCTGCTACCCCCTTATCCCTTATCCTTATCCTTATCAAGGCTGAAAGGGGCAGGTGTTGTGCTCAGGGATGGACCCTTGTCCTGAGGCAGTCGAGAACCACCTCCTGGTAGGGACCCAGGGGATGGAGCACTGGAGGAGACAGAGGCTAGGAAGAGCTTTACCACTGGAAGCCCAAGGTCCCCCCCGGGAGGAGCCCATAGTGACCCGGGCCGCTTGGATTTAGGTGGGCCTCGCAGGGTCTCCTGGGAGAGTGGAAGTCCGGCGTGCCCATAGATAGAAGGGGAGAGTGGTCGAGACTGGAGGTCAGGTGGAACAAGGAGGACCAGAATAGCGTAGGCCATGACAAGGCTAAGAACAGAGCCAGAATCTGGAGACGAGGTCGAACAGGCAGAGTCAGAGTCAGACTCCTCCTCTTCCGGGGCCGACTCTGCCCCGATTTAGGTAGGCCCATAATCAGGTTAACTTTATTTACCTAAGTAAAAAAAAGTCCAAAATCTTTGAAAATTTACCTCATAATGCATACAGTATTAAAAAATTACATTATTACAGTGTGCATCTAAGCATAGGTGTTGGGGGATTGAAAGCAAGTACTGTTGAATATTTTATCTCAGTTGTACTCCGTGGTGTACAGATATTTTTGCATGCTCTTTCTAAAATATAAACATCATTTTAAGAGTTCACATTTTTGTTTGATGTAATAGCACCACCATATGGCCAAATAAATGGTAGATTTAAAAATGACACTGTAAAATAAACTAAAAATGAAAAAAAGTGAATTGCAAACCTTCATATTATCATTTTACCAGCTTCTTTCGTTTCCACAGTATTTATTAGAGATGTGAATCGTGTCCTCAATCGTCTTAACGATCGATTTCGGCTGGGAGGGGGAGGGAATCGTATCGTTGCCGTTTGGGTGTTTAGAATATCTTGAAAATCGTTAAAATCGTGAACCGGCACATTAAAACCCCCTAAAACCCACCCCCGACCCTTTAAATTAAATCCCCCACCCAAATGCCTTAAATTACCCTGGGGTCCAGCGGCGGTCCATAGCTAAATCGGGGGAAGGGGGAGGGCAGGAAAACCGGCACACTAAATCCCCCTAAAACCCACCCCCGACCCTTTAAATTAAATCCCCCCCCCAAATGCCTTAAAGTACCCTGGGGTCCAGCGGCGGTCCGAAACGGGCCGAAAACCGGCACACCAAATCCCCCTAAAACCCACCCCCGACCCTTTAAATTAAATCCCCCCCCCGAACCCCCCCAAATGCCTTAAAGTACCCTGGTGTCCAGCGGCGGTCCGAAACGGGCTCCTGCTGTTGAAGCGTGTTGTCTTCAGCCGGCGCCATTTTGCAAAATGGCCGCCGCAAAATGGCGGCGGCCATAGACCAACACGATTCGACTGCAGGAGGTCGCTTCCGGACCCCCGCTGGACTTTTGGCAAGTCTTGTGGGGGTCAGGAGGACCCCCCAAGCTGGCCAAAAGTCTCTGGGGGTCCAGCGGGCGTCCGGGAGCGATCTCCTGCCGCGAATCGTTTTCCGTACGGATAATGGCGCCGGCAGGAGATCGACTGCAGGAGGTCATTCAGCGAGGGTTCCGGACCTCCGCTGAACGACCTCCTGCAGTCGATCTCCTGCCGGCGTTTCCGACCGCCGCTGGACCCCAGGGTACTTTAAGGCATTTGGGGGGGGATTTAATTTAAAGGGTCGGGGGTGGGTTTTAGGGGGATTTAGTGTGCCGGTTTTCCTGCCCTCCCCTTTCCCCCGATTTAGCTATGGACCGCCGCTGGACCCCAGGGTAATTTAAGGCATTTGGGGGGGGGATTCGGGAGGGTGGGGGATTTAATTTAAAGGGTCGGGTGTGGGTTTTAGGGGGTTTTAGTGTGCCGGTTTTCCTGCCCTCCCCCTTCCCCCGATTTACGATTTTTTGACGATAAATCGGGGGAATTGGTATTGTATCGTGGCCCTAACAATTTTTGACGATTTAAAATATATCGGACGATATTTTAAATCGTCAAAAAACGATTCACATCCCTAGTATTTATATTGATTCTTCATATGTAGTAACTTGCAGTATTTGTGGGCATGTTGTTCTACGCAGGAAAGTCCATAAATAGGATAAATATTTACTGTTTTGATGCTATACATAGATTCACTTTATTTATGGACTTCCTAAAATGAAGGTGAATAGTGACTTTGACTTAGTATAATTTATGGATTACACACTTTTATTTGTCACATTGTATTGCTTGTCTATTCATGTGTGCCAAAACTGTACTTTAACATCTCATTCATCAGCAAGGCATACAAGAAATATTCAAAAATGCTTGGCAGTTTTTTAATATTTATAGGGCCTTGACATAAGACTGTTTTGCTTAGAAATGAGGTAACAAAGTGATGCAGATATGACACTGGTGTAAATGGAACAAGGGTTATCTTATGGCCAAATAGAACAAAAGGATCAGAGGTCTTACAGCATTATGGGTCTATTTATGAAGACTTTTTCACATTCTGGGTCTATGAGGAAAAGTTTAGGAAATCAGGTCTTTTATATTCCTCTTCATCTTATACCATCACTGCAGGAAGTGAGAAAATTAAACATACTGGAAATGATTTCTGGTGGTCTCTCTAACGATCTGTGGCTCAACTGACCAGGGAGAATAAAAGAGGTATCACTGGAGACTAAAGCCTGAATTCGCCATTCTATCGCAGAATGGTGAATCCAGTGAATCCAGCGCCCAATAGCCCCGCCTTTCACAGAGGCGCTATTGGGCGCGAAAGCCGGCAGCGATAACACCGCAGTGGTGTGATGGCTGCTGGCTTTCGCAGGGACAGAAAACAGTAGGAATTGTTACGCTTGCCGCCCACGGCAGCTCCGCGGTGCGGCCCTCTCATCTCTCTACACAAGCTTCAGGCTCCAGCTCCTCATCGCTGGTGGCAATGGGCCACCAGTCTCGACCTCGGACTTCCACCAGCTCCTCCGGCCCTGCTTCGCTTCCCGGGACCTCCAGCCAGGATGCCTCCATCAGTCGGGCCTCTCCGTGGGGTTCGCGGAGAGACGCCGCCAGCAGCGCCGCACCCCTCCCTACGGGCGCACGCGCACAGCAGTGAAAACTTTGGGGGCCCGCGGTGGGAAGCTGGCCGCGAACCCGGATGTTGACGTCAGTTCCCTCAACATGTAAAAGCTCAGGCAGTGCTCTTCAGCATTGCCTTTGCAACAAGTCACCTTGGTCTCCTGTTCCGGTTTCCGAGTTCTAGTTGCCTTGTGCTTGTCTTGTTCCTGTGGTTCCTGTTCCTCTTGTTTGTCTCATTTGTCTATCAGATCGACTACCTGGTTCCGACCTCTGCTACGCCTGACTTCGCCTGCCTTCTCCAAGCCTGACCTCTGCTATGCCTGACCTCGCCTTCCTTCTCCAAGCCTGACCTCTGCTGTGTCTGACCATGCCTGCCTTCCCCGTGCCTTGACCATTGCTACGTCTGACCACGCCTGCCTTCTCTGTGCCTTGATCATTGCTATGTACGACTTCGCCTCAGACATTCTTGAGTCCAAAGTTCCACGTTGCTTGCTACACCATCCAAGTGCCGCCAGCCTCCATTCAAGCTTGACAGTGACACCTCTGTCCCTACCCTCTGGACACAGACTATTAAGGCTTCAGCCTTCCTTTGCTCAGGCATCTTCAGTTCCTTCTAGTCCCTTGGTACTTGGGTTCCTGTTCCACATCCTGTCTAGGATAGGACCATGCCATCTGCTGGCTGCTGTCTCTGGGCTGAACCATCGCCTGCCTGTACGTAACCTTGAGGCCCGCCTAAGTCCTGCCGGCCCCGGCACCCAAAGGCTCAACCCGAGGGGAATGTGGGCTGGTATAGGTAAAGCTCCGGTGGCCTCCGGCTTCAGCCCACTCTGCCTGCTGACAGTGGGGACCCGTAGGCCCTCGCCTATGGGTTGCATCAACCTCACCTCAGCCCAAGGATCCACTTCCTACGCAACAAGAACTGTTCAATGGTCCATGTTTCTCTTGACATCCTGTCAGGTAAGGGATCCCTCAGGGGTCAGCACTGTCCCAAGTATTATTTAATATTTATTTTGCCCCATTGGGAGCCATATTTAAAGATATGGGGATTACCTATTGTATATAAGCTGATGATATTCAGTATATTAACATATATCAGGCATTTCCTGAAGTATTGTTTAGGAAGTACATGTTACAGATTACATCTAGCTTGCAAGGAAAGGGTATCTTTGTCAGTTAAAATGACTAGTTATAAGTAAGTAAACAGGGCCCTATAGTAGAGTATGCTTCCTTATCCATTGAAGATATTGTTTTGCCTGTTTTAAAAAAGGTGAGAAGTGAGGTGCAGAAGAGAGGAGAAATTGTTCTGACTCAAGGGCTTTATTGGGGTGCTGGAATATCGGCCCCGATGGGGTCCTGCCAGGAAAACAGACTGTGTGTCCGGACTGAGTGGCCTACCAGGGGTGCAGGCATTTCCGGCCCTGACGGGGTCCTGCCAGGTCGTGCCTACGTCATCGTGGAGGGGCAGTAAGAGGCCTTAAAACCTGCCCTCCAGCGGCACGCAGCCGAGGCACAGAGGAGAGGAGAAATTGTGTTCCAACTTAAGGGCTTTATCAGGGTGCTGGAATATCTGCCCCAACGGGGTCCTGTCCGGAAAACAGACTGTGTGTCCAGATTGAGTGGCCTACTGGGGGTGCAGGAGTTTCCGGCCCCGACGGGGTCCTGCCGGGACGTGCCTACGTCATCATGGAGGGGCGGTAAGAGGCCTTAAATCCCACCCTCCAGTGGCACGCAGCTGCCGCCGGCGCATCGCTGAAGCCACGTGTGCCTAAAGGGCGCGTGGCTTTGTTTTACCTGAATCAGAAGAACCCTGCGAGCAGGTACTGATTATCAATACACTCAGGTTTTAAACATTTTTTGAAAATTGTCTCTGACCCTCGACCCCTCAAACATTGACTTTACAAATCTAAGTATAGTTAAGCAGAGACGACACCATAGTTTGCTTTCATATTGTGATCAACTATGCCACATACCGCCCGCAAACGAAGAGCTAAGGAGAGGATAGATCCTGCTAATCTCCCAGAGGCCTTAGTACGTGGGCCAATGGATGCCCATGTCCAGCGGAATAGTAAATCGTAAGGGTCACAATTGGCTATAGAGGATGTAAGTTTTCAAATGTCCCCTAAGCCAGACCTATCAACATCTTTCTCCCCAATTTACAGGGAGCCACCAGTAAATCCAGCATCCTCCAGGGCCCGAGGTTTACTGTTGGAGGGCACACAAGCGGAAGGCGCTGAAATGAGCCCACGAGCAGGTCCAGTCAACCCCAGAGAAACTGGAGAAGAAAAGCGGATAAGTCCCATCGAGGGACCAATAAGCCTATCAATAGGAGTGAACGGCTTTATATCACAGGAAATAAGAATAAATGATGAAAATTCTCCTTTAAAAGAATATGATCCCCCAGTTCTGATGAGGCCTGAGATTGTTACTTTGGACACTATCTGGGAAGCCATTGCTAGTTTGAATAATTCTGTGTCCACACAGATAAATCCTATTGTGAATAAAATTAATAAAATCCAGGAAAGGGTAATTGAATTAGAAAGTTCTAGAAAAGTAACAACAAGTGAGATTGAAAAAGTTAAATTAGAATGTGTTAAATGGAAACCAATACAGGATTTAATGATAACTGAAAATAAGGTTCTACAAATGAAAATAGAAAATTTGGAAAATGTTAATAGGAAAAAGAACTTAAGATTCATAAACTTTCCCATGTTACCATACATGACTCCCAAAGATATGTTCAAGAAATTTCTTGTGGAGGTATTTAAATTTACTGAAGAAACAGTTCCCCCAATTGCAAAAATATATTATTTAACACCATATAAAAAAACAATAAGGGCCTGAACAAGATCAAGAGGCTAAACAAGTTTTGGATAGAATATCTGTAAATTTAGATATATCTCAAGTGTTAGAGACATCCGACTCTGAATTAGTACAAGCAGCAACATTAATTGTATCCTTTGTTTTGGAACAAGATAGAGATTGGGTGCTCAGGTTATTCTTTAAATATCATTTTGTAGAATTCTTTAATTTAAAAGTAAGAGTTTACCCAGATGTGTCCAAACAGACACAAAAGAGAAGACAATAATTTTTTATATTAAGACCGAAGGTTATTCAGATAGGGGGAACCTTTGTAGAACCTTATTTTCAGTTATCATTAAATCCTGTATTGGTTTCCATTTAACACATTCTAATTAAACTTTTTCAATCTCACTTGTTGTTACTTTTCTAGAACTTTCTAATACATGCAAGTGTTGCGTAAACTATAAAGGTGAATTGTATGTGTTTTTTATTCCTTCTCAGCTATCCTTTTTCCTATCTGACAAACCACCTAAGGAATAAATGAGTTGTAAAGTCTGTGTCAGCCTATATGATTAGGCAACCCTGATACATATTGTTAATCCCTGGAATCACTGCTTTAATAATTACTAAATTAGTTTTTCTTTTCCTTTTCCTAGTAAAATATTTTTTAACTTTAGATTAGTATGTAGTATTGTGGACTACCTGAAAAAGAAGAAGGCTATAGAAGCATATAAATATAAGAATGGTAATACTGATTTGTAATTTCTTTTTCTATTTTGTACAAGAATTCTTGTAATGTTTTGTTAAAAAAACTGATAAATAAAGAATTAAAAAAAAAAGGTGAGAAATCTGTTACCCTTGATTCAGCTCTAACAATGAAACACCATATTCAGCAAGTTGCAAAAATTGCTTTCTATAAATTTAAGTTATTAAAATCATTGAAGGTTTTGCTACCGAAGGATTTGTTTAGAGAAGTTTTACAATCATTAGTCTTAGGCCACCTGCACTACTGCAATCTTATTCGAGTTCTCCAGCTAGTGCAGCATGCAGCAGCTAAGATATTAAGTGGAGTTGGGCTTAATGAACATATTACTCTGGTGTTTTCTGACCTCCACTGGCTCTCACTTAAGTGGAGATCGCAGTTTAAGCTTCTGATTTTGACTCATAAACTACTGAAATCTGAGCATATGTGCTCTATGGGGTAGATTTTCAAAGGCTACGCGCGTAACCCGAGAAAATCTGCCCCTGTGTGCGGCGAGCCTATTTTGCATAGGCTCAGTGGTGCACGCAAGCCCTGGGATGCGTGTATGTCCCGGAGCATCAAAAAAGGGGTGGGAAGGGGCGGGTCCGTGGGCGTGGCGGCAGTCCAGGGGAGGGTCCGGGGGCGGGTCAGGGGGCATGTGGTGGTCTGGAGGCAGTCCCGAGACCTCCGGCACAGTGGCCTGTGCCGGGGAATGGCGCGCCGGCATATGCAAGTTACGCCTGCCTCAGGCAGGCATAACTTCTGAAACAAAGGGGGGGGATCTAGTTAGGGCTGGGGGGTAGGTAAGCTAGGGGAAGGGAGGGGAAGGTGGGGGGAGCGGTGGAGAAGTTCCCTCCGAGGCCTCTCCATTTTTGGAGCGGCCTCGGATGGAACAGAGGCAGCCTGCGTGGCTCAGTGCGCGCAAGTTGCACAATTGTGCACCCCCTTGAGCGCGCCGACCCTGGATTTTATAACATGCTCACGGCAGCACGCACATGATATAAAACTGAGCGTAGATTTGTTTGCGCCAGGTTGTGTGAACAAATCTGCGCCCGCACGCAGGTTTTAAAATCTGCCCCTATGGCTTATAGACTCCAATGGTATGACCTAGTGCACCCATTGTGCTCGACTGAAATGTATCACTTGTAGATACCAGTCACATGGGACTATAGGCTTTTGACAACTCAGGCAAGGGTGTTCTTATTCAGCCCCTACTAATTGGAACATATTGCCTACTGCTGTCAGAGAAGAGTTGGACAAAGAATTTTAGAAAATGTATTAAGACTTTGTTTTATACAGAAGGTTTTAAGTATTTTTGTCATACTTATAATTTTATTGTTTTTAATAGTTCATTAGTGTTTTATTTTATTATGGATGTATTTTTGGTATCCGTACCAAACAATTTTCTGGAGGCTGCAGAATCTAAGCTTGTTTAAATAATAAATAATAATAAAATAAATAATTTGTGAATCAACTATACAAAAACCTCTTGTATATTCCATTTCCTTGAATAACCAATTGCTTATGTTTACTAAGTATTAGGGATGTGCAGGGAAAAACATTTGTTTTGTTTTTTGATTCGTTTTGAGGAGGTATTTTTCCCATGAATTTTGGTTCATGGATTGCTTGATTCATTTCATTCGTGTGAAAAAATCAAATCAATAAAAAAAAGAACTGCCAAAAACTAAAAATGAGCCGTCCCTCCCATTCTCCTGGAAAAAAGACAGGGCTGGGATCCCCTTGGCCCCTACTTACCAGGCCTGATGCTGTGACCTGACCTGGAGGCCTGGTCCTGACATCGGAGCCTCAGCCTAGGCCATGGCCTGGGCCCAGGCCTGACGACATGACCCAACCTGAAGGCCATACATCAAAATGGTGTGTCTGTTGAGTGAATGCACTGGAGTTAACGCTGGCATGACCCCGCTGGACACCGTCATTGTGCTTGTAAGCGAAGAAAGAAGTGGATGCATGAAGAGGAGTTCCCAGACCTGGGCTCTGAGGCCTGGGTCTTACCCTGGACCAAGGCCCAGGTGTCAGGACCTGGCTTCCAGACTGAGGCCCTAGAATTGGGCCTAGATTTGGGCCTAGACCCTGGCATTGGAACCCAGCCTCCATGTCGGGTCATGGCATCAGGCCTGGGCCTGGGCCATGGCTCTGGCATTTGGACTTGGCCTCCAGGTCGGGTTATAGCATTGAGTCTGGACCTAGTTTGAGGTCCAGGAGTCGGGACTCAGCTTCTGGGTCATATCACAGCATCGGGCCTGGGTCTGGGCCATTGGGATCTGGACACTGGGTTGGGTCATGGGATCAGGCCTGGGTCTGGGCCCTGGCCTAGGCCAAGGACCCGGTGTTGGGACCCAGCCCTTGATATATACCCAACGAATAAGGTAAGATTTTGTTATTTTTTAAATTTTTGTGGTCATGCTCAGGCCTGGGTCTCGATCCTTCCTTTGGGCCTCAACCTATGGCTGAGCGTGACACTGGTGCCTTGGCCTGAGCCTGAAGCCAGGGCCTCGCCTAGGGCATAAGCTGCAGCTCCTGCTTTAGACTTTGACCTACAAGGTCCTGGCTTCAGATCTAGACCTAGGCCCAATGCATTTGTTTAAAACAAAATGAACAAATAAGGTTTGTTTCATTGAGGGGGCAACAAATCAGCCTTATTCGTCACGTTTTGCACTTTTGTTTTAAAAGAATGCACATCCTACTAAATATAGCATTACATTGAGCTCCTGTGAATTAGAGAATAGGATACACCTCTCTACAAAGCTACTTCCAATATTATTTTTTTTAATACTTTTTTTATAAATGTTTAAATTAGAAACAAAATAAATTGCTTGTACCAGAAACACATGGATTCCTACATTACAAATCTGCTTATAAAGAAAATAATAATTCAAATGAACAACTACAATGTAGTTCTCCATATCCAAGCAGAAATAAGATATTACCAAGAGAGAGGCAAGGAAACAACAAAGAGAAGTACAACCAAAGATAAGAATATTCAAAGAAATGGCAATAACATAGCTATATTCAGCGATCATATACTCTTAGCTCTAAGATACTTGGGGCATAGGGGAAGAGGTGAGTGGCCTTCAGGCCTCTATAAAAGATTTAAAAATTTCAGGCAGAAAAAAAAAATAAAACATTTGTTACCCTTTTAATTACACATTTACAGGGGTATCAAAGTACAAAAGAAAACCAAAAAGAAATTATTTCCTGCTGAAAAGCTAGAAATCCTCTCCTCCTAACTTGCAGGCCGATACAGTAAGGAGCGGTAGGAAGAGCTGCATTAGTGCCGGGCGCACCCACGGTTGCCGCACGCACAGTCCAGCTCACCTACCGCTCGATCCTGTATGTAAATAGCTTGCAAATACAAGCTGCGTCTAAGAAGCGTCCGTGAAGTGTTAGGCCCATGCAACCCATTTTACTGTATAGAGCGCTATACAGTATCCTGGGTGCGCTGGCCTAACGCTTCACGGACACGCTGGTATCTGTCATTTCAAATGTCATTTCAAATGACATTTGAAATGACAGGTACCAGGAAGTGGACAGTTCTCCGACGCTCGGGATTGCCAGTCCTCTCTCCCCTCCTCCCGAAGCAAGCAACGAAAGCGAAAAAAATCGAAAAAGCCAAAAAAAAAAGTAGCAAGGGAGAGAGGGGAGAGAGGACGGGCAATCCTACGCTCGGGATTGCCAGTCCTCTCTCCCCTCCTCCCAAAGCAAGGCGTGAAAAGCAGCCTTGCTTCAAGACTAACGCGGCCGAAAAGTGGGTAGAAAGCGGGTTAGGAGCAGGGTAACCGCGGTTGCACTTTACTGTATTGACCTGTTGGGTTGCTTGAGCAAGATCAGAGAAAATCCTCACAGACTGACCATGGAACAAACAAGGAAACTTCCTAAAGTAATTACCATCATATTATTTAAATGCAAAGTTGAAACAAATGAGACCAACAAGATGTTCTTATCCAGAACCTCCAATGTTGAATTTTCAATAAAATTGGTCAAATTGTCTTGAATCTCAGTATTCACAGTAACCCCAGGCGTATTTCTTTTTTTTTTGGAAGAAAATAACATGAGTTTACAGATGCCATTTGTTCAGTCACAAATCCTAAACCTCTTCAACATTAGAAAAGGAATTTCCCCAAAAGCTTTGGGGAAATTCAAAAAGCGTAAATTAAGATGTCTCACATTATTTTCTAAAAATGCAATGCACCTAGAAAGAGCAGTATGGTTTTCATGGTAACAACATTAAATTCCTGGATAATTGTAACTGTGTCTTCCATCTTAGAAACTTTGGAAATAGTGGAATTAACTTGCTCTTGCAAATGCAACACTTTTGGATGGCAATTTAAGCAGAAAAGAGCCATCTTTGAATTCAGCAACTTTAGATATTTCAAAATCCAGCCATCAAGTCCCACAGATCCTCAAGCCACCTTAGGGCAAGATGAAACAACTAAGGACACATTGCTTTCAGTGACCACAGCATCCCAGGGTAAACTAGGCAGGGAAGATCCCATCATTGGTCCCAAATTCAATGGACCTGCCGCAGATATGGCTCTGATGGCCCGATCGATCGATTCACCACTGCTTTCAGGCAAGGAGGACAGAACCAATCCAGATGGTGAAACTCAAGAAGGCATCCCCTCCACCATGAATGCAAGCAGCACATCATTGCTGTGGGATGTAGGAATGCTCTCCTGAGTTTCTCGATGCGCCAGAGATGGGCGAAGGTCTAGACTGAGGGATGCCTCTTCTGCAGATGATCGTGGTTCTCCCTCACTGCGATGCACATCGGGATTCTTGGTTTTCAAAACCACTGCTGGTGAAGTCATGAAGTGGGTGATGACTTGTTGTACAGGAGGAGGAACGGGGGGGTCTGGAGGGAAAACTCCTTGCGCTTAGATGGCATTCCAAGCAGGAAAAAGGGTAAGCAGAGAAACAATTGGGACAACAATGCTGCACAACCTCTCTATGCTGCCATCTTGCCTCGGTATCATTGATTAATAGCCCCAGTGTTATGTTTTGACAGTCCTCTGAATCACATCAGAAGAGCCATTTTTGGCTCAACCTTCCTTGAACTGGTTGTGAGTGTTACTTGAGCAGCCATCCTAGCCCTATCCAGCAAGATCACCTGCTTGATAGGAAAGAATGTTGTAGAGCCAAATGCAGTAATTTCTGTTTTGTAAACTTCAACTTAATCTTTATCTCTTCTGGATTTGAAGTATATTTATTTTGCCACGTATGTTGATGTGTACATTTTTTATTGGCAGGGCACCCTCATAGTAATTAAATAAAACATCTGCAAACTCTCATTGCTAAATCATTCTGGTTACTCCTTAGAGGAAAGTTCAGATAGTACAAAGGTCCATGTTGTGTGACTATTTGCACATAATGTCCTTATTAACTGTAGTGTCATTGTTGCTGATCATACAGGCTTATCAGTAAATGAAAAGAAAAGCAACTGCCTTATTGATGAAGGCTGGCTCCTGGGATAAAGATTACTGGGAAAGATATAAATTCCAAAGAGAAATGCAAAATTTAAAAGCATAATAATTTCAAAAGTTAAATGTTGCTGTATCATTCTTGTTACGCGTGCCATCTGCAGCAGACCCGCAGCACAGCGCCCTCACCTTTCCACAAGGACTCCAGCCTCTGGTTCCTCCTCGCTAGTGGCGGTGGGCCGCCAGCTCTGACCTCGTGTCCCCTCTGGTGTCTCCGGCTCTGCCACAGTCCCCAGCATTCCGGGTCATGATGTTACTGCTTGTGGGCCTCTCTGCGTGGCCCGTGGAGAGACACCACTACCTGCATCGTACCCCTCCCTAGGCGCACACGCATGCATCGCTGATCCTTATGTAGGGACCATGGCGGGAACCTGGCCGTGCCCCGGATGATGACGTCAACCCCTTCATAGTATTTAAGCTCAGGCCCCGCTCCATAGTGCTGCCTTTGCAACAGGTCTCCTCGCTGGTCGAGTACTCGTTGCTGCTAAGAGATTAGTCTCTAGTCTACATGCCTGATCCTCATTGCTCTTGGTTCCTATTTCCTCATTCCTGCCCTGCCTATGCTTCGGATTGATTATATGGACTTTGACTTCGCTTCGCCTGACTACGCTTGGCCTATCTCCAGACCCAGACCTCCGCTTCGCCTGACTACACTATGGCCTATCTCCAGACCCAGACCTCCGCTTCTACTGACCACGTATTGCCTATCTCCAGACCCTGACCTTCACCTTGTCTGACTACGCTATTGATTTCTCCGTGATCAGACCTCAGCTTCAATTGACTATGCTATTGACTTCTCCGTGATCAGACCTCAGCTTCGATTGACTACGCTATTGACTATCTCCATGATCAGACCTCAGTATCACTTGCCACAGCCCCTGGATTGCCGCCGACCCTGAGTCAAGCCTACCATTGGACACCTCTTCTGCCTACTCCCTGGACATGGACTTATTAGGCTTTGGCCTACCTTTGCTCGAGTGTCCTCAGTCTGCCCTTGTTTCATTGGCGCCCGAGTTTCCAGAACCTTACCCAGTCCAGAGTAGGACTACACCATCCCTCATCTGCTGTCTCTGGGCTGAACCAACTTCTCTTGCTATTCTATCTCCTGCTGGCCCTGGCACCCAAAGGCTCGACCCGTGGGGAATGAGGGCTGGTATAGGTGAAGCTCCAGCGGTCTCTGCCTATCAGCCCATTCCACCTGCCGATGGTGGGGACCCATAGGTCCTTACCTACTGGTTGCGTCAACCCCACCTCGGTCCAAGGGTCCACTTCTGATGCTAAAATTCTCAAGCTAAAATGTATATTTTAGCCTTGTAGAAAGCACAATATATGTTATTGCAGACTGGCTCAATGTTGTCTATATGGTGAGGATCAAAGCTTATTGCTGTGAGGAACTTTCTTCAAGTTTAACAACTCTGGTAGTGACAAGATCCAGGAAGATGCTTGGGTCAGGCTTGAACTTGTCAATAAGCACACTGTGCTCAAGATGGCAAAAATCTGGGGCGTCAGGCTGGCTAAAGATTTGCTGCCTTCCAACTGTACTGAATATAACTCAACAGAGAACAGCCTTCTGGTTCCTGATCCCGCCTTTCCCCTCCCAGACAGAATACAGGGAACAGGAGGGGATGGTGTAAGCCTGGAATAGTCAGAGCAAAGGAGGGCCATTATGGGGAGGTTAGTGTTGTACTTTGGACATTGAGGTGTGGCCCTTGGTCACTGTAAGAGATGGCATCTCCCACAGGGCAGAGCCCTGCAGGGACTTGCAGTGATAGGCTAGTTCCAAGCAGAAATGGACACAGAGAAATAGCTTTATTATAATGCAATGTGGATGTAACCTGAGGAACGGGTAATGATCCCAGACAAGAGATGAGATGTTAGATGGCAAAGTTCTGTCTGCAGGCTACTGAGTGGAAAAGTCAGTTCCACAGTCTCACCAGGTCCCAAGAGGGAGATGGGACTGGTAGTGGTCCGTGAAACGGGGTAGGCCGAGAACCCAGGCCTAGATGGAAAGGCCAATAGATCCGGTAGTGGTCCACGGTGCGGGATAGGCCGAGGATCTATGGAGAGAGAGATGAGACAATGCAGAGACAGAACTGGAGTGGCAGTACTCACTCTGATGCTGGCAGTTGTAGTAAAAGAGAACCCCGAGGAGTGGAGGCCCCAGATGAAATAAGGCCCCCGAGGAGCGGGTACCTTAGGCGTCCTTGGAATTAGTAGGCAACCCTGGAGGGTAGATAGGAGCGAGACAAGGTCCCTGAGGAGCTGGTACCTAAGTCATCCTGGAGCGAGAATACACAGAGTGGGAGCGTCTGGTAACGTAGAGAGATCAGCATGGAGGATTCCTTGTTAACTCGTATTAGGAATCGTAATTGGAGTTTAAATATCAGCACTGGTGACATCATGCAGTGGGGATGCCCTCGAGGATCCCACCATGATGCACGTAAAGGACAGGGATGCATGCGCACGTGTGCCCTAGGTGACTCCTGGAGAAAGATGGTGAACGCAATCACCCATGCCGGACCGGGAATGCCAGAGGGGTCGATGTAGAGAAGCGGAGGCAGTCATCTTCCCAAAAGGAACTGAGTCAGGCAGAAAAAAGGTGAGCAATAGAGGGTGCAGCCATCTGCGACCGACAGGCGCAAGTTAGGAGGGACTGAATAGGGATTCATTGAAGGGAGTAAGGAGATAGGTTGAAAAATGAGAGGGGATCAGCTGGAGAGTTGTGTCTGTGTATTTGTGAGAAAGGTGGGAATGAGAACAAATCATGCCAAGTGTGTATGTGTGTATGCCAGAGTAGGTGGGAGATTAGGGAGGGCATGCAAAGGAAAGCAGATTCAAAACATGGTAGCGACACCTGCCTCCTTCTCCCCTTCCTCTCCCCACTGTAATTCAAATCCTCTCTCCCTTGATCTCGAATTCTATCCTCCAGATCTTGGAATCTCCCTTCCTTCCTACCTTCTCTTCTCCCCAGATTCCAGAACCCACCCCCAACCCTTCTTAATTCCTTCTCCTCTTCTTTAGTTACAGAACTTCCCTCCCTTTCCCTATCTTCCATCCCAGATTCCTGATCTTCCTGTCCTTGATCTTCCATATCTCTCATCCTTCCCATCCTTGGTCCTCTCTACTTTCCCTCTCCTTACCCCATCCCAATCTTCTCACCTTCTCCTCACTCCATACCAGTTTTTAAAAAGAGTTCCTGGGATGATCTAGGAAACTACAAATCAATGTTCTTGATGTTAGTGCTGGGAAAAATAGTTGAGACTATTATAAAGAAAAGAATTACTAAACATATAGATAATGATAGTTTAATGGGACAAAGCCAATATGGATTTAGCCAAGAAATTCTTGCCTTACCAATCTGCTACAATTTTGAAGATGTGAATAAACATGTGGATAAAGGTGAGTCAGTTGATATAATGTATCTGGATTTTCAGAAAGTGTATGACAAAATACCTTATGAGACACTCTTGATGAAATCAAAGTCATGGTATAGGAGGCAATGTAAATTTTCTCAGTGGAGAAAGGCGAATAGTAGGGTGCCCCAGGAATCTGTACTGAGACCACTGCTTTTTAACATATTTATAAATGACCTAAGGATAGGAACAGTGAGTGAGGTGATCAAATTTGCTGATGATACAAAATTATTAAAAAATCACAAGAGGATTTTGAGAAATTGCAAGAAAACCTTGTGAGACTGAGCGTTTAAATGGCAGAAAGCATTTAATGTGGACAAGTTCAAAGTGATGCATGTAGGGAAGAGAAAACTAAATTATTGTTACATAGTGCAAGATTCCACATTAGGAATTATCATGGATAATATGTTGAAATCCTATGCTCAGTGTGCAGCAGCAGCTAAGAAAGCAAGTAAAATCCTAGTAACTATTAGGAAAGGAATGGAGAATAAAACAGAGAATATCATAATGCCTCCATATCGCACCAATAATGTGACTGCACCTTGAGTATTGCATGCAATTCTGGCCACTGCATCTCAAAAAAGATAACAGAATTAGAAAAGGTGCAGAGAAAGGTGACCAAAATGATAAAAGGGATGGAATGATTCCCCTATGAGGAAAGGCTAAAGAGGTTAGGACTCTTCAACCTGGAGATGACTGGGGGGAGATATGATAGAGGTCTTTAAAATAATGAATGAAGTGAAAAGGGTAAACACAAAATGGTTGTTTACTCTTTCAAAAACTACAAAGACTAGGAGACATGCAATAAAGTTACTAGGTAATACATTTAAGCCAAATAGGAGAAAATATTTTTTTACTCAACACATAAACTCTAGAATTTGTTGCTAGAGGATGTGTGAAAAGCTGTTAGCATAGCTGGGTTTAAAAAAGGTTTGGACATGTTCCTGGAAGAATAATCCATAAAACATTATTAAGGTGACTTGGGGAAATTCACTACTTATCCCTGGAATAAGCAGCATGGAATCTATCAGCCGTTTGGGATCCTGCCAAGTACTTGTGATCTGGATTAGCCAATGTTGGAAGCAGGATGCTGTGCTTGATGGACCCTTGGTCTGACCCAGTTTGAAAAATCTTGTGCTCTTAAATATTTTTTCACAGAAATGGTGGTGAATGACTGTAATTCCCTCCTGGAGAAGGTGGTGGAGATGACAGCAATAATGGACTTCAAAAAAAGCATGGCATAAACATAGATCCGTAGTGGCAAGAAAATGGTAATGAAGAACTGGGTAACCTGCACAGAGTGGCAATTACAGCCCAAAACAACAGTGCATTTTGCTTCCTAGAAGGCATGGGGTAACCTGCATGGAGTGACAGTTACAGCTTTAAAAAAGACACAGGAAAAGTGTGTGAAGGGTTCCATGTGGGAATTTGTATGTGCATTTACCCAAAATGGACCAATCACTACTAGGCAGACTGAATGGCATTTATTTGCAGTCACTTATTATGTTACTATCATTCTGCCACATTTTTTATAGTGTCTGGTTATTTCTCTCTTTTTGTTTTTAATACAAAAAAGTCATTCCTTTTTGTTTGCAATCTCAGTTATTGTCACTTATTTTTCAGTGAGTATATCTATAGGGGAGGGTTTTAATAATTTTATGGTATGATTAGGAGCTTATATATTTGAAAACTGTGCATTTTTTTCAGAATGTATTCAAAACAAACTTGAATAACAAAAATCTACTATTCCATGACCTTTAGGTACTTATAGTCCACGAGAAAAGGAATCGTTACATGTATAGCAAAACTGCAGCTAGAGGGTGCTGTTTCTCTGTAACTATAACAGTAATGACCTGGAGAAAGAATATTTCTCCAAGAACATTTACAAATGAATTTTATATTTAAGAAGTTTGCATGAGCCTATCATGGATCTAAATACTGTATATAAGTCTTTATAAGATAGGACTGCTACAAAAACATTAGGAATATCTATGTATTATCATTGTGTCAGATTTATATTATTGAATGGGCAACTGATATATCCATTATGATATGTTGACATTGAGATAGTGTGGAAATAATGGCCAATAAATTTAAAAAATACATGGTTCTACTTTTTTATTGGATTAACAAATAATTTCTTTACTTGCATCAGGGTGATACATTCGCTTCATCAGGGTGAAACAACAAGAGCATCGAGAGAGTGAAATTAACTTTTAAGTTTTGCTGTTAAAGTCACTTGCAGTATTGTTCATTTACTCCATGAATTCTGTATAGATTCAAACTACCTGGTACAGGAACATTACTATCCATTTTCTGTAAACAAAAACAATTTAGTATTGGAGGAATAGGGGAAAATATAAAAGATTGCAAGAATGTATAAAGTGTAATCAGGAAAGCAAGGTATGATACAGAGGAGACACAAAGTAGTATGAAGAAGTTAGAGGTGTCAGGGTTTCAAACAGTGACAGAGTAAATTAATTTTTTTCTGTCTGTGCTAAAGTTGATGAAGGGTGAGTTTTAGAGAATACTAGGGCCTGGCTTAGATGAACATACCACTGTATGAAGAAATGTGTCTTGGGGATGGCCAATGAGATGTCAATCTGTGGGATTGCAAAGTCCTATGTGAAGTCTGTGCTATGCTGGAACTGCAGGGGGAGTGAAGGGGGTGCCTAACCTGGGTATCGTGCCCACGGAGGCGTCCTCAAAAAGCAGCGGCATCAGACTGAACAGCAGCAGCAAGAAGAGACAAAACTATACCTTAGGCCTTTGTGTTGTTTTACGTTCATAGACCTTGCAGTGGCCCCACCCCTTCTGCGGGTTTTCTAGGTAACAGGAAGGCCATACAGGAGGATGGAGCAAGGGTGCTGTAGCAGCGCCTGACAGCCTGTGTCAGCTCAGAGGCCTCGTCCTGCTTTTGATTCATGTTGCTGCTTATTTTAGGTTATTGATTAATTTGATCACCTTTCTATCATGTGAAAGCAATGTACAACATTTAACAGCAGACAAAATTACACACCAAGAGCAGGCATTCTGTATAAGGCTTTGTAGTAATCAGCTTCTCTTGTTGTTAGCTTTCATTGATTCAAATGATAGAAATTCATCAGTCATATCTAATTTGCAATTTTCTGACTGTGTATGTAAAATCACCCCCCCCCCCAAACCACTTCGAGTTGAAAGTGTACCCTCTTATAGTGGTGTGTGTATATATATATATATTTATATATATACACACCACTATATATATATATATATATAGCATGTTACATTGACTCTCTCTCTCTTTCCCTCATTTCTTCTGAATATTTGGCCTTAAATAACTACAAAAACCCTTTATATGAAAACAAAAATAAAATGCATATAAAATAAAATACATAATTGAATAATTACTAATAAATAGCAGATAAAACCAATATCCTAATTATTAGAAGCTTTGAAAAGAGCCATGTCTTAATATATTTCCTAAACTTGAGATATTCCTATTAGGGTTGTGCACAGGAAACATTTTGTAACTTTTGTCCGGCCTCGGAATGTCCTGCGACCAGCCGCACTTACGCTGAGATGTTGCCATGCCACCATGCTCCCTGGCTTGCCTAAGGCCCCACGGAGGGAAAATGAGCTGTCGGTGCCTGCTGCTGATGTCGCCCAGCTGTGTATTTAAACCCCAGCTTCACTCCTACCACTTGCCTCAGCAACAAGTCCTCCTGCCTAGCAGTGCGTTTTGCTTCCAGTGTCCCTGCCGTGTCTTGCCTCCATGCTGCCTTGCCTGTCTTGCCTCTGTTACCTTGCCTGCCTTCCTTTGTCATTGTCCTGCTTTGTCTTACCCTACCTGGCCCTGCTTGTGCTTGGGTCCCCTGTGCCTTATCCCTGTCTGGTCCATTTGTCTCTGCCTGACTTCCCGGTTCTGACCTTGCTATGGCTTTGACTACTTTTGCTTGCTGTCTGCCCTGATCTCGGCCTGCACATGAATATCATTGCTCGCTGCCAGCCTTGATCTTTACTTGCTACTCAGACTCGCCTGACCATCCCTTACTGGGCTCTCACCTAAACCATGCCGGCCCCTGGAATCCAAAGGCTCAACCTGTGGGGAACGGGGCTGATATAGGTAAAGCCCTAGTTCCAGTCCCAGTAAGGACATGTCCACCTGCTGTCAGCATGGGCCTAATGGGTTCGCCTGCTAGGGCTGCATCACCCTGAAGGTTCCCATCCATGACACATTTTCATTTCGTTTATTTTTTTTTTTTTAATTTCCATTTATTTAATGTTGTTTTCCTTTTCTTTTTTGTTTGATTTTTTTTTTGTTTGTTTGTTTCAGAAAATAATGTATGGTGTTTGCGAACAGTGTACCCTTTAACATATGTGTTTAACTGACATTCTTTGCGAATCAAAAACGTAGTATGCGACCGACATGTCATTCTTGATTCCTCACTCTCTAATCAGAATCACTTCAAAACTGCTATAAAATCTGCCTTCTTCAAACTACAACGTCTACAGAGATTAAAACCATTATTAGAGCATAATATATTTTGCACCACACTGCAGGCACTATTTGCGCTATTGATTACTGTTTATCGTTTACCTAACTGCTTACTTAGGTCATTAGAAATTAGCCAGAATTCAGCAGCACATATTTTGACCAGTATCAGTTTGTATATTCACAACCTCCTATCTCTACACTGGTTAGTGGTTACCATGGCATTGATGTATACAATATAAGACAGCTTGCTTAATACATATGCTCATTTATAACTCCAAAAAATGTTGGTTAAGGGTTTTATTGCAAGTGTACTAGCCATCTCATTGTCCGAGGTCAGAAAATAAAGGCCTTCTAGAGATTCCTTCTGTAAAGCAAGCCCACTTGCTGGTCCACTAGTGTTGAATTCACTTCCCAAAGAAATCAGGCTAAGCTTTGATAAGGCAAGATTTTCTAAAAAAAACAAACAAAACTATTATTATCCTTTCTATTTAAGAACACATTTAGTCCTGGGTCAAAGCCTGCTTGCTGAATTCTGAAGTATTCAGGTCAAGTATTAGTCTATTTCTGTCAAAACTGGTCATCAGAAGCTCTGAGCTATTACGCCTTTTATGTTTTTATTTGGATGTTTTTAGTCTAATCTTATTTTTTATGAGTGTACACTTGTAATCAAATCTGAACCTTGTAGAACTGGGTCCTGGGGTGTAGGGTTCACACTAGGCCCCCACTAGATCACCAGGGCAAATTTGGTAAGTCTTGGGGGGGGGGGGGTCAGAAAGGTGGGCTAGGGGGTGATGGGAGGCCTGCTTCCAGGAAGGCTATTTTTTTAGTAAGGGGGTGGGGATGGTCAGGACCTGTGACCAGTATATTTTTTTTTTCATACTGTAACCTTTCCTGGAGGAACTTTGGCCACCTCCAATTGTTGTAGGGTGAGGGGAGTAGGATGAGGGTTTCCAGAGAAAGCTGGGTTGGGATGTTTGTTAGGGGAACCAATGTGCATTTTTAACAAATAGTGTGAACTGTTTGTAAATAGTACACACAAAAAAATGATAGAAAATAAAATACAAAATTTCATATTTCTTTTCTATCATTTAGTTTTAAAATGACATGAAACAAAATTGGAAATGTCATTATGTCCTTTTTCATTTCAAATGAATGCACAATCCTAGCGAATATTCAGGGGTAAGGAATTCCAGAGTAGGGGTGCCTGATAAGAAAGACAGGTCTCACACATCCCTTCCAATCTAATCTCTTTGGGAGATGGAAGTTTTAACAACTCTTCTTGGGAGGAGCAAAGATGGCGACTTGGTTCGTATCGAATGAGTAAATTTGAAAAATATATACTGGACCCCCAATGCAGAGCTTTGAATGTAAGACATAAAATCCTAAATCAAATTCTGCATAGGACTTAAAGCCAATGAAGGCCCTGCTAGGAGGAAGTAGACAGAAATCGAGGGAAAATAAGGGAGAAATAGAGGTGACTACTGCTGGACAGTGAGTTGCATAGACGGGACTGCTTTATCTGGGCAGGGGATTGGGGGAGAGAGTGCACAGGTGGGTTGGGGAGCGAGGAAGCTGCTGATGCTCCTGCTGAGGAGGGAGTTGAGGGATAAAGTATGTGTTGCTGCTGAGCAGTGGATGGGCAGATAGAGGGGCTGCTGAGGAGGGGATTATTGGCATAGAGAGGCCTTTTGCTTCTGGGCAGGACTCTGGAGAAGAGAGAGAGAGTGTGTATAATGTAGTGTAGGGGTGGGAGTGAGAGAGTGGTACTGATGGATAGTGAGGTGAGAAAAGGGGTTGCTGCTGTTGGGTAGTGGTGGGGAAATTAGGGGACTGCTTATGCTGCTGGTCAGGAACCGAAGGGAGAGTGGGGGGCTGCTGCTGGGCAGAGGGGAGGGAGAGCTGGTGATGGGCAGAGGGAGGGAGTATGCTGATGGATAGGGGTTTGGGGAGGGTGAGATAGTTTCGGTACAAGAAGTGGTGGGGAAAGAAAGAAGGTGATGCAGGGCAAGGAGTGGAGGAAGGGAGAGAGAGAGAGGTAGGGATGCTGGAGAAGGGCTGAGGAAACTGGGCAAGAGGGGAGAGAAGGTGATGTGCTGGAGCTGCCACCCCCAGAGGCAATGTCATCCCTCCTTCCATGAAAGGAAAGCATGCAATGTAGAAGCCTCCACTCGAAAGTAATAGAGGGAACATAATTCTGAATATCTGTCCAAGGTGCAGGAAATGCTGGTCCCAACACTAAGGATGTGTGCTGGTTACATGCTATCATGGTTTTCAATCCATGCATTGTCTACATTTCCTAATGTGTTACTTCCCTGCTGTTTGCATGTCAGATAAGTTGTGGTGAGTAATGTATTATCAAAATATGCTCATTTTGGAATTTTAAGGTTTCTTCCTGCTTTGTTGGAATTTCTCATAATGATTTTTTGACCTGTTTTCTTTTTAAATTCTTTTTAATTTCCTTTTGGGTCTATAGATATTTGGTTGTTTTGAATAAACCCCGATATTATAAGAGTTCATTTCTGTTTATTTTGTATTTTTTTTTTTTGCTTGTTCTGTTTCTTTTTACTATTCTAGTGTTTCTTACCTGTTCCAGGGTATTTCATTTTTGATTCCTCTCTTTATCGTGAGCTATGATTTGCTGACATTACTAAACTGGCTATTATTCAGTTTATGGATTATTTGCTTTCGATATATTTTTCTCTTTTCTTGATTTCAAGTTTCTTCTTGAAGTAGCATTGTCAAACTGCAAATACCTTTTGTCGAGATGACCAGAAACTTAATTCCTATTGCATTATTATCCACTTTGGGGTGGATTTTCAAAAGGTTATGCGCGTAACCCCGAGAATCCGCTCCTGTGCATGCTGAACCTATTTTGCATAGGACCGGCGACACTCGCAAGCCCCGGGATGCACGTATGTCCTGGGGCTTGAAAAAAGCGGCGGGGTGTGGGTGGGGCTGGAGCCTCTAGGCACAGCGGCCATTTGCTGCTGTGTCTGGGATCACGGGCCAGCTGTTGGCCGGCGTGCGCAACCTACGCCTGCCCAGAGGCAGACGCCACTTACAAAGCAAAGGTTAGGTGGGGGGTTTAGGTAGGGCTGGGGGGGTGGGTTAGGTAGGGGAAGGGAGGGGAAGGTGGGGGGGACGGAGGGAACAGGGAAAGCAATCGGGGCTCCCCTAGGGCTTGGCATGCGCAAGGTGCACCCCCTTGCGCGCGCCGACCCTGGATTTTATAACATGCGCGCGGCTGCACCACGCGCATGTTATAAAATTGCGCGCATGCAGCCGCGGCTGCACTGCGGCTGGTGAAATCGCACCGCCGCAGTACAATCGGCGGCAGCCTTTCGCAGGCCCACCCCCCCCCCCCCCCCCCCGCCCCCCTTTTCGTGGGATTCATCATACTGCGAAGAATGATGAATCAAGCCCAAAGTCAGCTGGATAAACTTTTCAGGCTAATTTAGACAGGATATTCAGCAGCACAGGTGCACTGCTGAATATACCCGGCTATCTTAAAGTTAGTTGGATAAGTTTATCCAACTAACTTTAGGACTACTCTTCTGCTGCCCTAGAGTTATCTGGCTTTATTAGCTGAATAATACTGAAAATCGACGCTATCCAGCTAGCTTAGCCAAATAATACTGCTCTTCCCTAAAATGCCCCAAACCACCTCTGACATCGCTGGATAAGATTTTAGCAGGCTAAAACTTTATCTGGCTATGTCAGGGTCAGTGAGACTGGCAAGATTTTCTAATCCCAGTGTTTGTCCAGACAAGGGCCAAAGTACTCTTACCCTATTTTTTACTGGATGGAGGAGGGGCGAGGTGATTTGAAAAGAGGAATATGGCAGTTTCCTTTGGACTTCTGTGATTGTCATCTGGTGTCATTAGCTTTTGTTCACAAATACACAGGGACTTTTTACCCTGCTTTGTATCTCCACCCAGCTCACGTAGTCCTGTTATCACAACAACAGTCCTTGGTTAGGAAACATTCACCAGGATACGTCAAATAGGACACACAGATAAAGCTGGGACTGCTTGGCTGCCAGCCAATAAATCAAACCAAGCTCATTAGGGACTAGAATTACACCTTTTCTCATTCTGTGTTGGAGTTTATTGTGATCCGCACTCATTTATTTATTTGGCATCTCTTATAGTTCGCTACCCATACATAGTTATTGACACAGATTACAATTAGCAATAAATGACATTTGCATGGAACATAACTTAGACTCGCAACACCCACGAGCCATTCTGAATTCGGAAATGCCTAGATTACCATGCCAAATCAGTTCTAACCCACACTTCACTCATGCATTGCAAAGCTAAATGTCCTGTGTATAAGGAGTAAACTACCCCAGATCTTATGTATACTTAGCCAGGAGTGTTCGGCATCTGACAATTTCTCCACCGCAGTCCAGTTGTCAGGTCTAAGGTCTGCTCTCAGGGCTAGAAACACACACACACAGGGAATTCTGCTACCTCTACAACTTAGGCTTTGACAGACAGCTCTCAGCAAACTACAGAGAAGTCCTTAAAGAATGTATGGCTTGCAACACATGAGACAGGCAGGGATCACTGAGAGAAAGTCGGTATGGCAGACAGGAAGTTGAAATATGCAGCCTCAATGCCCCACAGGAAACATCCAGCATCAAGTCTCTGTCCTTCTGAGGTTTCTTCTTCTTTGTCAGTTAGTTCCTTTGTCTTTCTTTTATAACCTTTTTGGGTCCTGACACAAATGCCCATGATCCCAAAAGTAAGCAGTCATTGGATACATAATGGTCCACTGGTGGGTCACTGTTGGGTTTTCAGAAGCTTATTTTCTTCTTATCAGACAAATTCATGTGATGGTGAATGTGCTGTTAGACACAGCTTGTTAATCAGAATCTTCTACTTAGAGGGATACAATGTCTATCAAGGCCATAGCAGCTTCAGCTAGTTACTGTCTTAGCTATGTTGTCAACTAGTGTCAGACAATGACCAATTTATTGAACAACACCAGTTCTTTATCGCCATATAGCTCAGTGGCATCCATCTTGTTTGCATGGAATCATCTTATTTAATTCAACTGACACACATGCAGCTCCTTTACGGGTGACCTGGGCTAGGCCCTACAGTTTCTTCTGGGCTTAAATTTAACTACTAGGTATCACTATTGCATGTTGAGTTTCTTATTCCAAGAATTTCATTCTACTCTTGCTACTTTGGATATATCTCAGCTGATTGTAGATTCCACTCATCGTGTAGGTCATATCTTAGATTTATTATGGGTTGCTGAAAGGAGGGCTGCTGATTTAGTTTTAACTCCTGTTCCCTGGTCAGATCATTATTTACTTGTTTTTTCCATCTGACTATCCCAGGACATTCAGACTTAGTCCAGAGGTAAGTTAAACAAGTCCTATCATGGCCCTATTGATCTTGCTAAATTTACTTCTGAATGGTCCTTGGATCAGAATACACTTGATGTTAGTGGCATTGAAGCTTTGGCTCAATCTTATTATCTTATTAGACAAAGTCACTGAGTTCGTGGCTCCACTTAAAATTAAAAATTGTACTCAGATATCTAATAAAGTATCCTGGCTTTCTCAAGAGCTGGCCTCTAAAAAACAAAAAATCATACTTGTGTTGGGTCAAGTATAAGTGGCAGAAGGGTAAGACCTTGGCTTTTAAAGTACAATTCACTTGATTTACAAAGCTGCTTTTGAAGCTAGCAGAAAGTGTTATTATATTATATAATCATCATTGACTTTTAATCATCCTGGGGAATTATTTGGTATTGTTAATGGCTTATTACATCCCTCTAAAAATGCTAGTACAGAAAAACTCACTTGATTATGAACAGTTCGCTAATTATTGTTCCAAAAAGATATCGCAGTCTCAGCAGTCCACATGGGGCCTGATATTCTGCACTATTTAGTTGGATAAGTTTCAACTTATCCAGCTAAGTGGCAGTGGTTGAATATCAGCCACATTCAGCAGCCATACTTAGCCGAATAACTATTTATCCAGCTAAGTAATTACAGGTAGCCAGCAAAGTGGTGGGGAGCTAAAGGGAGTTGCTACTTATCCAGCTAGCTTAGCTGGATAAGTAGTGATATTTAGACATCCAACTAACTGGGAGATGCATCAAGATGTGGGAGTGCTTTAATGCATGTTAAATAGTGTATGTCATATGATATATGCTGTATATCATGCGATAGAGCACTATCACGGTGATATCACATGATATATGCAATATTTTGCATACCCACAGCCTGGCATCCTCCCCTATTGCAAATATTTATCGCAGCTGACCAAGAAGGTGGTCAGTTGTGATAAAATAAAAACAACTATTTGAAACGCGGTAAATGTGATGCGGGAGGCCCGGGACGAAAATTCGAGTTCCTTACATTTAAAGAGCCAGCCGAAAATAAAAAATGTCCCACAGCAAAATGGGAAAATTGAGTGGGGGGTCAGCGCTAACCCCTGGCTCAACCCAGGTCCACCACTTGAGGTGGCCCAACTGCCCCAAAGTTAAAAAATAGTCCAAGTTCCCCATGCAATGACAGGCCTCCAACCCCTCCTCCCAGGTCAAAGCATTCATTGGGGTCTGGTGCCCCTCCCCCTCCCCAAAGGAAAAGAACCTTATTGGGGGTTCAGTAATTCCACCCCTCCCATGCCTCAAAGGATCAGATCTGCATTGGGAGTTTAGTGCCCATCCACCCCTTCCCCCACTACAAAGGTAAGTAAAAAAAAAATTGGCTGGTCCCAGGACCCCCCCACCATCCCCAAGGCGACCCCTGATCCCTTCCCACAGACCTCAAAACTTTCAAAGTAGTCTGGGGTCCCTCGGTGAGGCCAGGGTGCCCCCTTGCATCCAGAATGGTTGGTGCCATTTTTCAAAATAGTACTGACCTGACTTTGCCCCTGCCATGTGACTAGGGCAAAGTCCACACAGGCAACGTGGACTATATTTTAACTTTGGGCAGTCAGGACCACCTCGAGTGAAGGTCCTGGATTGAGTCTGGGGTCAGAATTTTACCACAGCACTTTTGTTTTTGGCCAGCGGCCCTTTAAAGCAATGGTGGTCCCTTGAAGTTGGGGCTGTTATCACATTAAAGGGCCATTTTCTGTGTTCTTTTGTCCCATGGAGTTTGGCCATGAGAAAAAAGAATGTGCCACAATGATATTTGGGGGGGAGCCCCACTATCATGGCAACATCCCCAGGATAGTGGGATCTCTCAACTGAAAATACATCATGGCTTAGTAGGGATGTGCAGGTGAAAAATATTCATTTTTGTTTTTGGTTGGTTTCAGGAGGTTTTTGTCCCCCAAAATTTTGGTTCATGGATTGATTGATTTGTTTCATTTGTGTGAAGAAAAAGAATCAAACAATAAGCCCATATCCAAAAAAGTGGACAAAAAAAGAAAATGAGGCTGCACAGGGACTTCCACCCACCTGCCCTGGAAAATGCCAGTGCCAGGATCCCCCTGGCCCCCACTTTTTTATTTATAGTTTATTAGAGTTTTTACAAAACATATACAATGCAAAAAATCAAAGAACAAATTTGCGTATTACAGAATCCAAAATCAAATCATCGAACAATTCAGAAGTACTTCTATCTATACCTCAAATTTATAGTCCACTACATGGAAGGAAACCTTACGAGTAACACTCGAAAAAGAAAATGTATTACTAATTGTTTACATTTAGCTGGATATGTATTTATTGCAGCAATTTATAACTCAACCTCTTTCTTTCTGCCAAAAATGATTCCAAATGGGACGGATCCTGAAAAATAAATTTATTTTTTTGAAATACTACCAGGCATTTACAGGGGAATTTGAGGAAATAAGTTGCCCCTAAGGACAATACTCTAGACTTCAACAAAAGAAATTGCTTCCTCCTGAATTGCATGGTACGCGACACATCTGGAAATACTTGGATCTTATGTCCACAAAATAAGAGTTCCTTATTTTTAAAATATTTCTGTAGAACATTAACCTTATCTTTCTCTCTACAGAAAGTTACTAGAAGTGTGGCTCTTTGTTGTATATCATGTATAGATGATTCTAAGAAAGAGGTTAAGTTAGGGGACTCTTTTTGGATGTTGTCCATTCCTTCCTCTCCCTCCTGTCTCTTAATTCTAGAACTTAATACATAATAAATTTTTGAAATGGATTGGTCATCTACATTTGATATTGACAAATTTTCAATTAAGTACTTTTTTAATAACTCAGTGGCAGATAGGAGTCTGGTCATGGGAAAGTTCAAAAACCTTACATTTTTTACCCTATTCACATTCTCCAAGCTCTCTATCTGCCTATGAGTAACCAAACTATCCTTAATAAAGGAATTATTAGCTGTTTGTAAAGTTGCTATCTGTACAGTAGCCGTTCTTCCTACTTCTTCCAATTGCTTCAAACGATTATCATGTAACTGTAAAACATTTTTTATTTCAACATTCCCTTTATTGGTCTGAGCCATAAATCCAGTCATTACTTTCTGTAGATCATTGATTGCCCTCCAAACATCAGCCAGGGTTATATTCTGGGGATCTATGGGTTCTGGACTTAACATCTGAAGTCCAGGTTCCTCATTAGATCCCAAATCCTCCACATTCCCACTTTCTATGGGATGTGAGTCCCCTTTATTATACACAGTTACTTCCTCCACTGCTAGACCTGGTAGGTTGGGGGCAGTCAACACTGAATGTGATTGAAGTTGTAGCTGCTGGCTAGAGCTATCAGAGGCCCCTGAGGAAAATGATATATCAGGAATCGTATTGCGGACTGTTTGACTTACCTGCCTTATGATATGGTGGTCCATAGGTCCCTTAGCCTGCATAGACGTTGAGGAAGAAGTCCAGACTTTCGATTTTCTTTTCCTGCCCATATGGTTAGGAAAAAGATAAAGATGAAATTTCACCAAGGGGCACGCCCCTTTGGTGCACAGCTTCGGCTGCGCACCGGCAGCTGTGCACCGTAGCTGGCCCGGATTTATCCCAGCGTTCCGGCCCCCTCCTTGTGACGTCACCTTGGGGGCGTGGCTTTGGGACGGCACCGATGGAACAGCTCACAGGTGGAAAAAAGAGCCTCTGGCCTGGCCCTCTCTGCCTCCCTCTCTAGCGAGAGTTTTCCAGCCGAAAGTCCTCCAAGTTTCACCACAGCTGGCCCAGATTTATCCCAGCATTCCTGCCCCTCCTTGTGATGTCACCTTGGGGGCGTGGCTTTGGGACGGCACTGATGGAACAGCTCACAGGTGGAAAAAAGAGCCTCTGGCCTGGCCCTCTCTGCCTCCCTCTCTAGCGAGAGGTTTCCAGCCAAAAGTCCTCCCCCCCGGCCCCCACTTACTTGGTCCAGTGGGGATCCACCAGCAAAACATAGGCCCAGGCTAAAACCTTGGCCTTTTGTAGGCCAAGACTAAAGTAGGTCACTGTGGCCTCGGCCTACTCAAGACCAACATAGATTGCTGTAAATTGCCATACATCAAAATGGTGCTGTCCACGGGGGCAAATACACCAGAGTTAATTAACTCTTGCCAGATGGCAGCAGGTAAAGAAGAAAGAAGAGGATGATGAATGCACTAAGAAAAGGACCTTCAAGGCCTAAGCTCAGGGCCTGGGCCTGACCTTATGCCAAGTCCAAGATCTGGGCATCGGAACTAGGCCTCCAGGCCAGGCTCCAACATTGGGCATGGGTCCAGGTCAAGGCCCCAGTGTTGGGGCCCGGCTTTAGGGCCAGGCTGCTGCATCAGGCCAGTGTCCAGGCTCCAGTCTAGGCCCAGCCTCCAGGCTGGGTCCTGGCTTTGAGCCTGGGTCATGTCTGAGGCCTCAGAATCAGGATCCAGCAACCAGATTGAGTTGTAGCATTGGGACTCGGCCTCGGGCCAGGTCTCGGATTTGAGCTTGGGTACGGGCCAAGGCCCCGGCATTGGGATCAAGCCTTCAGATTGAGTCACAGCATTGGGCCTGGATCCAGGCTCCAGCCTAGGCCGAGATCCATGAATCGGAACCTGGCCTCTGTCCTGGGTCACAATGTCATGCCTGAGTCTGGGCTTCGGCCTAGGCTGAAGCTCAAGTGTCAGGACCTGGCCTCTGTGCTGGGTCTTGGCATTGGGCCTGGGTCCTGGCCAAGGCTTCAGCATCAGGACGCGGCCTCTAGACTAGGTCGCGATGTTAGGCCTGTGTCAAGGCTTCAACCTAGGCCAAGGCTCAGGTGTCAGGACTCGGCTTCAGGGCCGGACCACGAATACCTGATGGATTGGGTAAGTTTATTCCAGGGAGGGGCGGGGAGGTTCATCTGAGTCCCCAACATTGGCCTGGCCCTAGGCAGAGTTCACGGTTTTGTGCTTGGGCCTAGGCAGCAGCCCTGGATTTGGGCCTTGGCCTATGCCCTAGGTGAGGCCTTGGTCTAGGTTTAAGCTGAGGCAACTTCGTCGCATTCAGACATAGGACGTGGCCCCTGTTTTGGGCCTCAGTCTATGCCCTAGGTAAAGCCCTGGCCTTAGGCCTAGGCCTGATGCATTCATTTAAAACGAATGCAACAAATAAAATGAATGAAACAAAACAGCCTTATTCATTGTGTTTTATGCATTCGTTTTAAATGAATGCAAAACTCTATGGCTTATTGGCTCTAGGCCCAAGTTAGATCAGCTCAGTAGCAGGCCTAACTTATTCAGTTAAGTTAACCAGATGTTAGAACTACTATCGAGAAGATCTAAATTTCTCTGGCTGTTGATATTCAGTGTTTCTGCTATAGTTTTGGTGCCTTGTGTGAGAAGGCTGCAGAAGGTGAGTCCATTTGGTTGGTAAATAATACAGAGGCCTCTGTTCTTCCCCTTCCCTAAGGAAACATACGTGATTTTGGCAAGTTGCAGCATGCAAACAGAAAGACATATTTGAAATTAAGAGGATAACTTTAAAACATGTGCACACGCCCATATACGCATATCTATTGGCACACACAAAACTGCTCTGGCATTTTATAACCTGCATGTATCATGCATATAGGTTATAAACTATGCACAATTGTATCCGGGACCATATGGATGTATGTAAAAACTACACGTATACATATCTGCACTTATCCGGATAAAATCCGAGACATCCAGCTAAGAAGCGGCACTTATCCAGATAAGTATTGATTTATCAGGCTAATTAGTGGCAACCCCACTACTTACTAAGCCAAACAAGTCATAAAGCATGACTTATCTGGCTAAGTGAAATAGCTGGATAAGTCTAATAAGCACTACTTATCCAGCTAAATCAGCTGGATAAGTAACACTTTTTAGACTTATCTGGCTATCTGATTTAAGTAGATAAGCAGTGCTTTAAAACTTATCTGGATAAATAGCAGATAAGTACAGAAAAGCTGCTACTTAGCCAGGTAAGTGTGAACAATTGATATACCCATGTATTTTTACAACTATTTTTAAAGTGATATGTGAGTAGATTTAACATGCAAATTTTAGAAGTATTTACCCCCTGTAAGTCAGCTTTTACACATGTAAGTTGGAAGATTTTCTATTATGCATGCAGTAATAAAGAAGTCATATTCAAAAGCCATGTATACGAATAACGTAATACCTATCCATCTAAATGGCTAATCTTACTATATTTAGAATTTAGCCAGATAAGAAGGGGGCGTTCTGGGGGCGAGCAGGAGGAGTTTTGGGAGGAACAATGTTAGCCACATAAGTTAACTAGCTAACTCTGCACCACTAACAGCACCACTGAATATACCCTGCTAGTTAGCCAGTAGGGATGTGAATCGTGTCCTCGATCGTCTTAACGATCGATTTCGGCTGGGAGGGGGAGGGAATCGTATTGTTGCCGTTTGGGGGGGTAAAATATCGTGAAAAATCGTGAAAAATCGAAAAAACGTAAAATCGCAAAACCGGCACATTAAAACCCCCTAAAACCCACCCCCGACCCTTTAAATTAAATCCCCCACCCTCCCGAACCCCCCCCCCAAATGACTTAAATAACCTGCGGGTCCAGTGGCGGTCCGGAACGGCAGCGGTCCGGAACGGGCTCCTGCTACTGAATCTTGTTGTCTTCAGCCGGCGCCATTTTCCAAAATGGCGCCGAAAAATGGCGGCGGCCATAGACGAACACGATTGGATGGCAGGAGGTCCTTCCGGACCCCCGCTGGACTTTTGGCAAGTCTTGTGGGGGTCAGGAGGCCCCCCCCCAAGCTGGCCAAAAGTTCCTGGAGGTCCAGCGGGGGTCAGGGAGCGATTTCCCGCCGCGAATCGTTTTCGTACGGAAAATGGCGCCGGCAGGAGATCGACTGCAGGAGGTCGTTCAGCGAGGGTTCCGGCGCCTCGCTGAACGACCTCCTGCAGTCGATCTCCTGCCGGCGCCATTTTCCATACGAAAACGATTCACGGCGGGAAATCGCTCCCTGACCCCCGCTGGACCTCCAGGAACTTTTGGCCAGCTTGGGGGGGGCCTCCTGACCCCCACAAGACTTGCCAAAAGTCCAGCGGGGGTCCGGAAGGACCTCCTGCCGTCCAATCGTGTTCGTCTATGGCCGCCGCCATTTTTCGGCGCCATTTTGGAAAATGGCGCCGGCTGAAGACAACAAGATTCAGTAGCAGGAGCCCGTTCCGGACCGCTGCCGTTCCGGACCGCCACTGGACCCGCAGGTTATTTAAGTCATTGGGGGGGGGGGTTCGGGAGGGTGGGGGATTTAATTTAAAGGGTCGGGGGTGGGTTTTAGGGGGTTTTAGTGTGCCGGCTCACGATTCTAACGATTTATAACGATAAATCGTTAGAATCTGTATTGTATTGTGTTCCATAACGGTTTAAGACGATATTAAAATTATCGGACGATAATTTTAATCGTCCTAAAACGATTCACATCCCTATTAGCCAGTTATGTATAACCCAGCTAACTAGCACAGCGGCTAGTTTTACCAATTAGTCAACCAGTTTGTACAATCCATCTGTAAGTCATCAGGATCCTCCTGGGAGCATTTACCCCAGTGGATGCTACCATTGTTCTTCGGGAAAAAGAAAGAAGAGGACAGGTGAAGAGGAGTTGGGACCCGGCCTCCTTACTAAGGCCCTGCTGTCAGGCCTGGGTTCAGGCCGAGACCCCGGTGTCGGGACCTGACATCCGGGTTGGGTCGTGGCATTGAGACTAGGTCCGGGCTGAGGCCCCAGCTTCAAGACCTGGCCTCTGTGTTTTGTCACAGCATCAAGCCTGGGCCCGGGCCAAGGTCCCAGCATCAATACTCAGTCTCCAGGTTGGGTCACGGTATTGGGACCTGGCCATTGATGGATACCTGATGGATCAGGTAATGTTTTGTTTTTTATTTTTTGGGATTGCACTCGGGCATAGGCCGCAGTCCTTGCTTTGTGCCTCGGCCTACACCCAAGTGCGACACCAGTGCCTTGGGCTAGGCCTGAAGCCATGGCCTTGCCTATGGCAAAGGCCGCAGCCAAAAGCAAGGGCTGCGGCATAAGCCCTAGGCGAGGTACCAGCTTCGGGCTTAGGCCTAGGCTTGATGCATTTCTTTAAAACGAAACGAATGAATAAGATTCGTTACATTCGAGGGGCCCCAATTCATTTTGTGCCCCCCCCCCCCCCCGAATGAAAAAATGTCCCTTATTTATCACGTTATGCACTTTCGTTTTAAACAAATGCACATCCCTTGAGGAGACCTGCAAGGACATAGCAGAGAAATCCAATATTGTAGCTCCTGTACTGCCTTGAAGGAGAAAGGAGAAACTTAAAATACAATTTTATGCTATGTCATAAGTTAGCTGAAATTTGGAAGGACATATTACTAGTGATAACAGAAATGAATGCATATGCAAATACAATTTTGTTGAAAGACTCTTCTATTGGGGGATTTGTCCGATATGCAAGGTTTGAAGAAGGGGAAAAGGGGTTTCATGCGAATGTCTTTACTTAATGCTCGCATTTTTTCAGTTAAACTGGATAGAAGATTGTCCATCAACTATACATATTTGGAAGGATAAAATAATAGACGATGCAGAAGGAAAGACTAAAGATAAAGTTGGAAAATTGGAAAAGTAATGCAGATTATATGTCAGCATGGAGAAGTTTCTACGAATTGCTGCCTGTGAAGAAAAATAAGGCAAGTGTAGAGTTGGGTTATTCAGTAGAATAGTGAGAGGGAGGGAGGGGTTTATAAGAAGTAGGGGAATGGGTAAGTTTAAAGGGACAAAGGGTTTATCTGAGTGTGAGAGAGCAGAGTTTGGGGGGGACGAGAGGAAATAAAATTTAAAAAATGTATATAACATAATTGTTTGTCATTAGAATATTCAGGAGCAACAGATGTTATGGCAAAAATATATTAGATTTTTCTTTGTATTTAGAAATAATATAAGGCCCAATTTTTTAAGTTCTCTGGGTATGTAACTTACCTGGATATAACTTATCCAGGTAAGTTACACGGCATATTCATATTCAGCGACATGAATATCCCCATACAAACTGCTACTTAGCTGGATAAGTTGTATCTGGCTAAGTTAAACCTGCTCTTTGGTAGGTATAACTTATCCGATTAACTTAACTGGATAAATTGTGCTGCCCTGATCCGCCCACTGCCCACCCACATTTTATCTGGGTATTCAGATAGCTGGATATGTGACTTATCTCACTAATTAGCGGCTGTTGAACATAGCTGGATATTCAGCGGCTGCTAGATAGCTGGATAAATCCTACTTATTGGCCTTTGACACTGTAAATCATGACATGCTTTCAAATAGACTAGAAGAAATAGGTTTAAACAACAAAACAATCAATTGGTTTAGATCATATCTTAGTAACAGATATTTCCAAGTACAAATTAAAGACACTATATCAGAAAAAATAAACCTCCAAACAGGAGTACCACAGGGATCCGCCCTATCTGCCACACTGTTCAACATATACCTGCTACCACTATGCCACCTGCTAGCAGGTCTGGGAATTACACACTATATATATGCTGATGATATTCAATTAATTTTACCCATTGACGATACAATTGAGAAAACATAGCCAACATGTATCTAGATATCATCAAACAGCTACTAAACCAAATGGAATTAGTAATTAATATAGAGAAGACAGAATTCTTACATTTAGAACGAAAAAAAATATGGAAATCAAACAGAGCCCAATTACACTAAAAAATAACCAACAATTAATACTAGTAGAGAAAGTATAGAATCTAGGAGTAATAATTGATAGAGAACTAAGCTTAAAACAACATATATCTCTAAAAGTAAAGGAAGGATACGCTAAACTCATGGTCCTCAGAAAACTTAAACCACTACTAACAACCGCCAACTTTAGATCAGTACTACAAGCGTTAATATTTGCAAGCACCGACTACTGTAACGCACTTCTACTACGTCTACCCTACACCTCACTAAGACCACTACAAATTTTGCAAAACACAGCTGCAAGAATTTTAACCGGCAAAAATAAAAGAGAACACATCACTGAAACACTGGCCAAATTACATTGGCTTCCCATTGAACAAAGAATACAGTACAAAACACTGTGCACCATACATAAATTAATACATAACAAAAACGCAGACTGGTTAAACACAGCCCTTCATGTACACGTCCCTAACAAGAACCTAAGGTCAGCAAACAAAGCACTGCTAACTATCCCATCAGTCAAAACAGCGAGACTAACACAAGTAAGAGAAAGGGCACTATCCTTGGCAGGACCCATACTGTGGAACTCCATGCCCTTGGAGTTAAGATTACAAAGAGACAGCAAAACCTTTAGGAAAAGTTTAAAGACCTGGCTCTTTAAACAAGCATTTCAAAAAGAGAAGGGAGAATAAAAGCCAGGGAAGGGCAAAGTACGTACAATCTAACACCCACACACACACTACGGTAATCACTAAGTGTGTAGTTTTTAACAGAGTGCATCAACAAAGGTTAAAGTTACAAATCTAAAGATAGTTTTATACTCAAAATTGAGAGAGACCTGGATGTGATTCATCACATTTAACAATTAACATTGATAACAAAATATGTTACCGAACATTATGGCACCTGTGTAAACTGACACATTTTAGAATCATTACTTTTATGTGCCTTATTGTAAACCGTTGTGACGGTCCCCACCAAACGACGGTATGGAAAAGATTTAAAATAAAAATATAGCGCTAAATGCACTTTCAGTGTTGGGCCCAAAAGGTTTACTATATGTATTGAAAAGTTTAGTATATGTTCTATAGAAATAAAAAGGAATTTAAAAAAACAATAAGATATAGAGGATCATTTCGTTAGGAAGGGTGACTCAGTCATGTTGTTCACCAAAGAGACAGCAGGCATTTGGTGAACATAAAGCATGAGTAATAGAGCAGTATGGAGGAGGCAACTGAATTTCCCAGGACAGGAAGAATTGGCAGCATTTTCTACTTATTCATTAATGAATAGGACAAAATAGTATTAAAAATAATATCTTCTTTTAAATTTAACTTATGTAAAAAAATAGTGTCCCAGGATTTAATTAACATTGAGTTTTGTATCATATTGCAGAAACAGCAAATGAGTCAACATACATATATGGAACTGTATAATGTAAGTAGCAGAGCAAGTTGTAAACAATATTAGAGCGTCATACAATCTAAAAGTATCCTGACACTGCAGCGTTTCGGCACCAAAGTCATGCCTGTATCAAGGGAATTCTTTTTACTCGTAGCTACCGGTACGAACCTCTCCATATATCCATGATAAAGGGTTTACAGAGGCGGGAAGTGAATGGTATGACCAGAGAAGTGGTGGATATATAGCAGTACCATCAATTTGAACTGAGTTCCCAACCCTTTTAATGAAGAGTGGATAAGGAAGCGTTAATTCTCTTCCTGTTGCTTTAAAGTGGCTTTAGTAAATAATACCCTTTTTGAAGCGGATTTGCAGTGGCTTCAAGAACATTATGCTCTATGAAGAAAAAGTGAACATCTCCTCACTACATGAAATCAAGTATAGACCTTGAGGTGGCTTCAGGATTATTTAACATTCTTCAACAGCAAATTTGTTTATATTCTATCACACTGGACTTTTTGCAGCCCTATACAAGCTAAGGGCCAGATTTTCAAGGATTTACACACGTAGGAGGGTTACACGTGCTGGGCCTATTTTACAAAGGCCCGGCGATGCGCGTAAAGCCCTGGGACGCGTCTAAGTCTTGGGTATTCGAAAAAGGGGCGGAGAAGTACAGGGGCAGGGTAGGGCGGGGCCAGAGGCCACCGGCACAGCAGCCATTTGCCGCTGTGTCAGAGGATCGAGTGCCAGCAGGCTGCTGGTAGGCGCAAGAGGTAAAGCAAAAGTCAGGGGGTTAGGATAGGGATAGGGGGTGGGAGGGTTAGGGGAATGGGAAGAGAGGTTAGGATAGGGGATTAAGAAGTTCCCTCCCAGGATGCTTCAAAATTGGAGCGGTCTGGAAGGGAACAGGGAAGGCCATGCGCGTTGGCGCACGCAAGATGCACTAGTGTGCACCCCCTTGCACGCACCAAACCCCGATTTTATAACATGCACACACCTGCGTGTGCATGTTATAAAATCAGGCATCCATGTGTGCATGCCGGGTAGCACGCACACCTGGACACCCGCGCGTACCTTTGAAAATTTACCCCTGTGTGTGTCACAACCTAACACTGCCCATTCCTCAGCAAACACCATTGCAACAGTAAAGTATAGGGGTGAAAGCATCATGTGGGGATGCTTTTCCTCAGTGGAGACTGGGCATCTTTTTAAAATTGAAAGATGGATGGATGGTGCAACATACAAGGAGATACTGCAAGACAACCTGCTTCAGTCTGCTAAAACACTAAAACTTGGGAGAAAGTTCAACTTTTAGCAGGACAATGATCTGAAGAACAAAACTAGTGTAACTCAGGAGTGGTTGAACAATGAAAAGGTGAATATACTAGAGTGGCCAAGTCAAAGTCCCAATCTCAGTCCAATAGAGAATCTGTGGCACTTTTTGAAAATTGCAGTCCATAAGCATCACCCAACCAACCTGAGCAACCTGGAGCAAATCTGCCAGGAAGACTGAGCAAAAGTTACTCCTAAACAGTGTTCTAAGCTAGTAGAATCTTACCCCAACAGACTTAAAGCTGTTATTGCAGCAAAAGGTCGATCTACCAGGTACTAGCCTGAAGGGGTTAATACTTATACAAACAGCATATTTCAGTTTTAATTTTATTTTACAAAAAATGCAGAGAAATAATGAATTGTGACTTTGAAAATTTACTTTAAGAACAAACTGGTTTGCAAATAAAAAATACTGACTGGAACAATCTGTATAAGTATAATCCACACAAATTTGGGGACTTTTTAGGGAGTCAAATACTTTTGCAAGCCACTATCCCCCTCATTTATTAAAATGTGCTAAGGTGTTTTCTCATCTGAAAAGCTGAGAGAGAGAGAGAGAGAGAGAACCTAACTATAATACCTTCTAGAGATGTGAATTGGAACTGGAATCGGTTCCGATTCCGGTTCCGATTCACATCGTGAATTATTTTTCGTGCAGCCCAATCGGGTTTTTTTTTATCGGCTGCGCCCGAGCTGATAAACAAAAAACCCACCCTGACACTTCAAAACAGCTCCCTTAGCTTCCCCCACCCTCCCGCCCCTCCCCCCCCAAAAAAACATTTTAAATTACTTGGTGGTCCAGTGGTGGTCCCGGGAGCGATCTCCCGCTCTCGGGCCATTGGCTGCCACTAATAAAAATGGCACTGATGGCCCTTTGCCCTTACCATATCACAGGGTATCAGTGCCATTGGCCGGCCCCTGTCACATGGTAGGAGCACTGGATGGCCCGCGCCATTTTTAAAGATGGTGCCGGCCATCCATTACTCCTACCATGTGACAGGGGCCGGCCAGTGGCACGGATACCCTGTCACATGGTAAGGGCAAAGGGCCATCGGTGCCATTTTTATTAGTGGCAGCTGACGGCCCGAGAGCGGGAGATCACTCCCGGGACCACCACTGGACCACCAGGTAATTTAAAATGTTTTTTTGGGGGGGGTCGGGAGGGTGGGGGAAGCTAAGGGAGATGTTTTAAAGGGTCAGGGTGGGTTTAGGGATTGTTTTTGTGTGCCGTTTTTCCTGCCCTCCCCCAAAACGATAAGAGAACCCCACGAACAATTTAATGGGGTTTTCCTATCGGTTTTGGGGAACCCCCGATTTCTGATGACTTTGAAAATAGTATGATATTTTCAATCGTCAGAAATATGATTCACATCCCTAATACCTTCTTCCTAGATAGGTATTTATATCCCTATGGGAGGCCCAGCTAGTAACTCGAGGTGAGGTTTAGGTATTAGAGTAGGGGGTTAGGGGGCCACTTTGACATTCAAAGTGAGACGTACGAACAGAACAGTGGTCTCTTGGGAACATTTGATGACCTTCAGAGTGAGGAAACTCACTCAAAGATGAGATTTGTGCAATGTTCTCTCCACCTAGCTTGATGTTACCCAGGTAGAGAGTCCATCAAGCTAGGTGGAGAGAACATTGCACAAATCTCATCTTTGAGTGAGTTTCCTCACTCCGAAGGTCATCAAATCTTTAAAAGAGACCTCTGTTCTGTTCGTATGTCTCACTTTGAATGTCTCTCTCTCACTCTCTCTCTGTCTCTCTCAAAAATGGTCCCCCAGTGGTTGTATGCAGGAAATACAACATTAAGTGTGAAAAAGATATTGCAATTTGCACTAACTTAGCTCTTCAAATAGGTATTAGCGCAAATTGCAATAAACTATTAGCATAAAACACACCCCTTTTGTTATTGCATTTTGATAAATCCAGGCCTATATTTGTATATATTTGTATTTATTTATTTATATTATTCCTACAGTACAAACTCTACACCTTCAAATAATTTTTTTACATGACATTCAGTCAAAATGTGATAAATCATACTCCTGAAAGTGAACCCATCATTTATTTATTTGAGGAAAAGGGATTAAAACAGAGTTGTTCTAAATTTACAGTTTGTAGGTGTAATTTAGGAAATGTTTGTCATGCATATGTATAAAGTTATTCATCAGTGGAAAGAAATATACCTTCAGTGGATGGATGTGAGAAGAAAAAGAAAATGTATATTGCCTTATGTACTCAAAATGCTCAAAGCATTACTTTCAGCATAAAGTAATTCATTTCAGATTTTATACTAATCAATTTGCTCAGGTGATAGAGATCTCACCAGAAAAATATCATTTTCCATAATGAGAATGCTCCATTCTCCTCACCCATACAGGAAAACACTTTACTAGCTCTGTGGCATGCATTGGACTGTTTCATCATCTCATATATCTTGTCCAGTTATTCAATCATTAGTCTTGCAAGAAATGTACAATTTGATGTAAAGCTCTGTCTGAATATCAAGTGATTGAATAATATAATTACTGCTTTATTTTGTGATACTGATTGTGACTTTCAGATGGATGGCTGGAATCTCTGAATGCAATATGAAAATGATTATATAAGTAATGGGATGTTTCTGGTCATTTCAAAATGAAAGCACATCTCTAATATAGAGTGGACAAAGGACTGCAAGAGAGATTCATACCAAAATGCACTCTTCATAGTCAATAGGCACACAGACTAAAAACTATATTCAAAACTAAATATTGTTTAGCAACTTACTCACTCATACCCTCACATCCACATTCATACTCATTTAAAATGCCTAAAAGATAAAACCCATAAGCTAATCAGAAAGTATGAAGAAACATCTTCCCCAGAATCTTCATATCTTCATATTCAATGGCGTCTCAAGGCACAACTATTCACCCCCATTGGAGTTTCACTTGATTGTACTTAATGCCAAGCCATGGGTGTTCTTCTCATACTGCAAATCATCCCACAATTCCCGACAAGGGTTCCTTGTTTCACCCAATTGGGCTTCTTCAGGAGAACATTTTCCTCCTACACTTTTACGTCCTGCTACACCAAATTGTTGTTACATTTGAAGACGGTGTGTAAAAGGTACACATGGAATGGTGAGCCAGGTATTTAATTAAGCAGTGCATGGTGAAACGTGAATGACATGAGAACTGAAAGGGATAGCCATTGTGCAATTTCACTGAAGGGTGCAGTAGGACATTGGTATAGCAGAACGTAAAATTGTAGGAGGAAAATGTTCCCCTGAAGAAGCCCAATTGGGTGAAACAAGGGACCTTGTCGGGACTGTGGGATGTTTTGCAATATGAGAAGAACACCCATGACTTGGCATTAAGTACAATCAAGTGAAACTCCAGCAGGGGTGAATGGTTGTGCCTTAAGATACCATTAAATATGAAGATATGAAGATTTGGGGAAAGATGTTTCTTCATACTTTCTGATTAGCTTATGGGTTTTATCTATTAGGCATTTTAAATGAGTATGAATGTGGATGTGAGGGTATGAGTGATGTAAGGTATGTGTAGATGTAAGTTGCTAAACAATATTTTGTTGTGAATATAGTTTTTAGTTGTGTGCCTATTGACTATGCACAGTGCATTTTGATATGTTTGTAAGATTTCTATTAAGATTGAATTATGCAATAAATGTTATGTGAATATGTAGAAGGATATCTGATGTAAATTAATTTATCCCCTGCATTGTATTCATAGGGGTAGATTTTCAAAAAGTACGCTGGATTTTAGTAGATATGCGCGTAGCCGCGCGTATCCGCTAAAATCCTGGATCGGCGCGCGCGAGGCTGCCGATTTTGTGTAGCCGGCGCGCGCCGAGCCGCGCAGCCTGCCGCCATTCCCTCCAAGGCCGCTCCAAAATCGGAGCGGCCTCTGAGGAAACTTGCTTTCGCCCTCCCGTCACCTTCCCCTCCCTTCCTCTATCTAACCCACCCCCCCGGCCCTATCTAGACCCCCCCCTTACCTTTGTCGGGGGATTTACGCCTCCCGGAGGGAGAAGTAAATCCCTGCGCGCCAGCGGGCCTCTAGCGCGCCGAGACGGGACCTGGGGGCGGTTCCGGAGGGCGCGGCCACGCCCCTGGACCGCCCCGGCCCGAAACCATGCCCCCGGGCCCACCCCCGAAACGTCGCGTCCCGCCCCGAAAACGCCGCGCCGATCGGCCCCGCCCCCGACATGCCCCCCTCAAAAAACCCCGGGACTTACGCGAGTCCCGGGGCTCTGCGCGCTCCGGTAGGCCTATGTAAAATAGGTGCACCGGCGCGCAAGGCCCTGCTCGCGTAAATCCGGGCGGATTTACGCGAGCAGGGCTCTTAAAATCCGCCCCATAATAAACAAAAACATAAACACCTTGAGGATAACTTTCAAACAAACCTGTGCAACCCCATATGCACAAATATATGGCCATGACTAGATCAACCACATTATTTTATAACCTGCGTATATCATTTATGTTGGGAGGTATGTCTACCTCCCAACATGTGTATGTTTGGTTATGCAGGAATTCCTGAAATGCATTAACATCATGTACTTTTTCTACCTATTTTATAAACATATAAAATATTTTATACCAAAATAAAATATAACTTGCTCGCATAAATCCTTTGATTTTAATGTGGAAGTCTGTGATATTTTACAACATGTGCGCATAATTGAAATAATTAGTGGCTGATACCTCTCCCAGTTCATCCAGTCCTTCTCAAGGTCATTGAGACTCTCCTAGTTCTTCACCTTGAATTCCCCCAGTTCACCCAAACCTCCCTCCCAACAACAGCAAAGAACAGACAAGTCTGATATCAAGTAAGAACATAAGAACATAAGAAAATGCCATACTGGGTCAGACCAAGGGTCCATCAAGCCCAGCATCCTGTTTCCAACAGTGGCCAATCCAGGCCATAAGAACCTGGCAAGTACCCAAAAACTAAGTCTATTCCATGTTACCATTGCTAATGGCAGTGGCTATTCTCTAAGGGGCAGATTTTCAAACACTACGCGCGCGGGTACTTTTGTTCGCGCCACCGGCGCGAACAAAAGTACACCAGATTTTATAAGATACGCGCGTAGCCACGCGTATCTTATAAAATCCGGGGTCGGCGCGCGCAAGGGGGTGCACATTTGTGCAACCTGCGCGCGCCGAGCCCAGCGCGGCCTGCCTGTTCCCTCCGAGGCCGCTCCGATTTCGGAGCGGCCTCGGAGGGAACTTTTTTTCACCCTCCCCCCACCTTCCCCTCCTTTCCCGTACCTAACCCACCCCCCCGGCCCTATCTAAACCCCCCCCCCCTTACCTTTGTTGGCAAAGTTACGCCTGCTTTCAGCAGGCGTAACTTTGCGTGCGTCACCGGCAGTCCCGCTCCGTCCTCCAGTCCCGGGGGCATGGTCCGGAGGCCTCGACCACGCCCCCGGGTCGGCACCACGCCCCCAGGTCCGCCCCCGAAACGCCGCGTCGTTTCGGGAACGCCCCCGGACACGCCCCCTCCCTCCCCGTTTCGAAAACCCCGGGACTTATGCGCGTCCCGGGGCTTTACGCGCACCGGCAGCCTATGCAAAATAGGCGCGCCGGCGCACAAGGGCCCTGCGCACGTAAATCCTGCCGGATTTACGCACACAGGGGTTTTAAAATCCGCCCCTAAGTGAACTTAATAGCAGGTAATGGACAAGTGTACTTGTTAATTAGCAAGTGTAAAATTGTGGGAATAAGTTGCCAAATGTACTTGTGTAAGTCTCTTATAAAATAGCAACTTATGCATGTAACTCTTGACCCCACCTCAGAAAGTTCCTAAACTACCCCATATTTGAGAGTGTAAATAATCACGCGAAACTGAACGTATGTGCACACTTTTGATGTATCTAAAATAGCACATATGCGACTATAACCTGCTTTAGCACATATACAGATCAATTTTAAAAGTGTTGCTCATGCAAAAATGCTCACACGTGCAAGGAACATAGATTTTAAAAAGCCACAAAATGCACGCGTATGTACCCAATCATGTATGAGGAATAAGGGGGCAGAAAAGGGGTGGGGCATTGGTGGGGTATGGGCGGAGCTTGGGCATTCTAGGGCAGGACCAAGTCTAATGTGTATAACTCCAGATTTTAAAAATGAAACCCACAGCATGCATATGCCAGATATCTGTGTAAAATTACTGCTGATCCTGATGAGGAACAAGTCTGTAGGTCTCAGGTTTTCAGGCTTATAGGACAGGGTGAGCATCTGGGTCAACTGTGAGGTGTGCAGGTTGAAGAACCAGAGGATTCTGAAAGACCTCGCTATTAACTGGACAAACTGGTGGATTAATGGAAAACTGGAAATGGCCTCACGAGAGAATTTTTTAAAATTTGCTGACTTACACATTTAAAAGCCAACAGGGTCCTATGGAAGAAACATGTGCACTAGCTGTGCTCGAGTAATCTCTTAAAAGGAGTCTACTTGCATGCGGCTGGTGCATTTTAAAACATACATGCGTTAGTACGCGCACAAATAAAAATTCTAGCGTATTTTTGCTCATACACCAGTATGCATGTGTATGGGCACACATGCACTTGTTTTAAAATCAGCCTCATATGATACTTTTACATGCAAAACTGCTTTGAAAATTAACTCACATATCCGCAAAGTGCTAAAAGCAAGGTAAAAGTAAAAATAGAAAAATAGCCAGTAGTCAACAATATAAAATAATTAAATTGAAACATAATAAAATCTAATACACCAAAAGCTGCTCTTTTACAACAGAAGGCAAATTTCCCTGTCTCGCCTTTCCTCTGTGTATTCCCTGCATCCTTTTGGTATTCTGGATGACTTCACCCTGTTTATATCCTTTTAGAGATCTGCAGGAATTTGCTTGGGCTCCAGGAACTAGTGGCAGGAAGGAAGGGGTTAGACATTCCCAACAGTGCCTTCAGCACAATTTGCATCTTATAATATCCCATCTTATAATATGCTTTAACTTCCTTTATTATATAGCTGATCCCCTGTTAAGGTGCTTTATCCTTGACTAGGGTCAGGTTCTGTCGAGGAGGAAGATTTCTCTTCCGGGGGTCCCTGGTGCTGTCGATCACAATCTCCATGACCACTTTATACTTTAGAACAAATATTTCCAGACGTTGCCAGATGGTGAAAAATAAGAACAGGGAAGCCAAAATTAACACAACAGAGAGAAACCAGGAATCATAAAAGGGCCCATCCATCTCCTAGTAGGTCCACACAGGGGTACATTCAAAGAAAACCCTAAAGTCCTTAGTTGGTGTTCAAATAAAACATAGTTATTTACTGTAACTTAAAGAAGAGGATCCAGATCAAGATTACAAAAATAAGAATCAGCATACATCCAGTCATCAATATAAAGCAAATGATTTCTCTGACCATCCTTCTTCTGTTTACTTCACTTCTTGAACTTGCATCTTCATCCTGATTGCAAATATCTTCACCAGTAAGACTGGGATAACAAGAGTGTAGTTCCAGTTCTAGCACGAACTGGGCTGAAAAAAAGAAAAATATGCGCAAGCAAAAATACTAAACTGGGTTCCAAAAAGTCAAACACTTCAACTGTAATCCAAACTCTCAAAAAATACAAGCTCTTGAGTTATTGGCTCAAAAGGCAACATCCTCTTCTCTTTACCCCATCTGTTAACTGGTTGAATGGGCAAAAAGATCTCTGATTCTAGTCCTTTGGGATACCAAGGATATGACCTTCCCTCAGACACCGGTCAGTCAAAATCCAAAAACTCTTCTCACAAATCTCTTCCTGAAAACTTCTTTGCCAAATGCTTGAACTTCCTTCTGCGAGATCCTGGGAGAATCTCCAGCTCTCCAATCATCTTGATTTGAGATCTTTGAGATCTCTAGTTTTCCAAGCCACTCTCTATTGAAACCCAGGGAAGGTTTCAAGCTCCTTACTTTTCCTCTATCTTACTTCCATTCTTCAAACCACTAAAGCCCTGGGCATGCTTCAAAGGTCTTTACACCCCAAAAACCCTATCCCCAAAAAGGTTGGGTTAAAACAAAGGGAGGAATCAAAAATATCAAAAACCCTCCTACTGCCCCTAGATAAGAAAAATCACATAGGGATAATGTTAGTGACTGGTGTAGCCCCATCATAATTAAATCCTCCATGTTCATTATCTCTTTTACCCTACCTAATTTTTTTTTCTTCTGCATTTTTTTGCATTTTGCTTGGACATTTGTAATAGAAATCAGCTTCCCCATGAATGCTACCGCCATTGACTTCATTGCTGTTACATTGTAGAGCTTGGGTGAATTAAAAAGCAGAATGTAGCCTCAGTGACAGCAGGGCTGATGGTCACTGGTGTTATAGATTTCTTTGATGCCAGGCAGCAAGAAAGGATAAAACAGTAACTGCTGAGGAAAGAGGCAAGCAGGTGAAAGGAGGCCAAGAAACATAAAAGCTGATTTTTAAAGAAAAAAAAAAGCCAGAGTATATAAAAGAGCTAAATAGAAGTGTATTTAGAAGGAGAGTGAATTTTCCAATTACTTTTAAATAGTGACAGTTTTTGGGTAATTCACTTGTCAGCTGTTTAACACCGACAGACTAAGCCTAAAATGTTTATTAAACAAAGAACATATTGCACTATTCCTGGCAATACATTTTGCATATATTAACACCAGACTATTTATTTAGCAGATGCTTGGCAGCCAATTCATGCTGCTGCTTTTCGGTCCAAGTCACTCAGGGTGCTCAGACTACTAACTCAATCTTCTAAGTGGGCACACGGTGTGCTCCATAGTCTGCTCCTGGTTACAGCGACAGTTTTGATTGTCTCAGAAGCCTATTGCAGTCCAATTGTGGACTACTGGAACTGACCACCGTCAGCATGGTATATTGCACCATGGAAGACAGATGGTTGGGGCCAAAATGAAATAGAGATACAGTAAATATGCCAATAACATCAGCGTATTTAAAATATCCTTATGCTGAGAAGACAAAGGGCCTAATGTATTAAATGTTTTTATTTATTTTTCACCTATAACTACTGAATAGGAAAAATATTTGATAAAGTAGGCTCAGAGTTACTCTCCCATTCTGTTCCTATCTAGAAAATTTATGAATCAAACAAACAAAAAATGAATTCAGTTTTCATCCCCAATACCTATGCTGCACTGTATTATATTAAGAAAGAATCAGATATGATTCAAAGCTGCAGTCAGTTTGTATGATAATTTTTGTATGTGCTGGAGAGGACTTACACTAGGTAAGAAGCTAGGTAGAGAGTGCATCAAGCTAGGTAGAGAGTACATTGCACAAATCAACTCCTCTTTTACCTTTTATCAATCCAAATGGCAGAAAATGTTCAGTGATTTCAACTTTGCTGTTTGTACCTCTGACCCACCCCCCAAACCCACCCCGAGTTAAAAGTGCCCCCTCTCACAGTGGTATAAATAGTAAAGTTACATATTAGCCCCCCTCTCTCTCTCTCTTTCTCTTTTTCTCTCTCTCTCTTTCAGTCCTATTTCATATGTACAATCAAGAAAGAGGAAGCCGCATATTTTTAGCTTAAGAGCAACAGGAAATATACATCAATGAAAAGGAAAAAAATAGTGATTTCTTATGATTTTGAGTCAACTAATTTTACTTAGCAAACTAATGTATTTTGATATTTGATATTTTTATGCTGTTGATAAGCAGAGGTGACATTTTAGGTTGAGAAAATCAGATTCTTCTGCTAAGGATGTGCAAGAGAACATCTCATCCAGTGTCAATGAAAAGTTCACCTCAGTGCACTAGCAACCACATTAAAGTGAACGTAGGAATAATTTAATTCATGCGGTATTGCATTAGTCAAATATGCTAACACATGGCATCTAGAAGAGTCAAAAAAACATTTTCCTGACTTGCTCTGTGCAACAGTAATTGCAAATCTGTTAGGTCTTTTAAGAATATTTATTCTTGTAGATTGTAACCACAGCAACTCAAAGGAGACCTTGCATAAATTAGACTTAGGTCATGTGTCATACAAAAAGAAATCATAGACTTGTTAGTTTTAGCTGTTGCACATCACAGGGTCCATAGCATACCATCCTATTTGCTTCCTGATTCTGCTTTTTCTTTCTCTATGTCTTACTGATAGTTCTTCTTTTTCTTTCCTTTTAGATCAACCCTATTATTCTTCTTAGGGTTTTATAATTTTTGGAATGAGTGCAGTGCACCTTTATTTTTTTTCTTCAGGTAACTGTTCATGTGTTGATGATGGATTCTTCCTTTCAGGAGGGCAAATTGTAAAGTCCTCGACCCAGGTATATAGTTATTTACCTAGGTAAACTGTCCTGGCTAAAATTGTACATCTCCATCTGGCTAAAAATACATGTGTGCTTCAATAGCATGTGCCTTAATGTCACGACTGCCAATGCTCGGGGCAGTGCTCCGTTCTCTATTGCAATCGGGAATCGCAGACTAGGGATGTGAATCGTTTGATATTTTTTACATCGTCAAAAATAATTAGAGTGCGCGATGCAATAGAAATTCCCCACCGATCCTTTAAAAATGACTCCTTTGCTTCCCCCACCATAGTAAGGGCAAAGGCTATCTGCGCCATTTTGAATACTGGCAGCCGACAGTCCGAGTGCAGGAGGTCGCTCCAGGACCCCTGCTGGACAACCAGGGGCTTTTGGCAAGTCTTGGGAGACACTCCTGACCCCCACAAGACTTGCCAAAAGTCCAGCAGGGGTCCAGGAGCGACTTCCTGCACTCGGACCGTCGGCTGCCAGTATTCAAAATGGCGCTGATAGCCTTTGCCCTTACTATGTCACAGGGGCTACCGGTGCCATTGGTCAGCCCCTGTCACATGGTAGGAGCACAAGATGGCGCCGGCCATCCAGTGCTCCTACCATGTGACAGGATTCGGCCAATGGCATGGATACCCTGTCACATGGTAAGGGCAAAGGGCCATCGGCTGGGGCACAGCCAATAAACAAAACCGCGATCGGGCCCGATGGAAAAAAACCCACATGTGAATCGGAACCGGAATCCAAACCGATTCCGGTTCCGATTCACATCTCTATCGCAGACTCAATGCAGAACAAAATGAGGCAAAAGCGTTTTTTTTTTTATGGTGGTAATAAAGGCCGCAGCTTTATTATATAATTAACACTTCAACAACTGTATAATCATGAGATGCACAAGTCTCTCATCATACCTGTATCTAACCAACAGCCCAGGGTGCCACCTGCCGTGTCTCCAAGCAAGGCAGTCCCTTCCACTGGCCCCCCCGCCGTGCTCATCTTAGCAAGGGGGCCTCGTCCTCAGCCTACCAAATTCGGCCCCTATTCGTGCACCTGCCTAAAGCTGCGACATGTGATGCTACATTTGTACAAATGTAATAATTAGCAGAGGACTAAACAACATTGAAACAGAAGAAATCAACAGCCATTATCAATATTACAATATAAACAATCACTCTAGAGACTCTTTAACTGTCATTTGCTATTTGTAATACATGCATATATACAATTGAGATGGGGGTGGGTGGGTGGGATAGCTTACCATAGCCGCTGCTGAAAAGGGGTGATAGCAGCAGCGAGGCAGGTTTTCATCGGTAAATTGACTGAAAATTGCTTTCCCTGAATCTGGCTAAAAGTACACATGTTATTTAGAGATGTGAAGAGGAAAAAGTTTTGTTTCATGTTTTTCATGTTTTTCATAGGACACTTCCGTTTGTCTTGTTTGTTATAAACAAAGAGATTTTTTCATTTATTCATTTTACTTATTTGTTTACCATTAAAGTCAATGGGGGAAGCACTGCAGTCTATTTTGGGCCCCAAAATTGAGGTTTTCTTATCAATTCTAATGAAACCAGTGTGAAGACATCACCAGAAGGATGATAACACTCCAATACATCAAGACTATAGCAAAATGGCACCAAAAGTGGCATGAACAATCGAAGGCACTGTAAAGGGGCAAAGGTGCACCAGCAGTGGCAGGAGTTCTCCAAGATATCGTAAGAGGAGTAAAGAAGCATCAAGAGTGGGAAGAATACTCCAAGGCTTCAAAAAAAAGGCACCAAAAACAGGGGCATGAACCCTTAAAGGCAGCACAAGGGGCAAAGTGGCACCAAGAGTGGCATCAACACTCCACAGCAGCATGAGAAGTGCAATGCATTCCCCCAAAGTTGCAAGAACATCTCAAGGCATAGTGTCTGGGGTATGGCGGCAAGGCAGAGTGACAGCAAGACGCTCAAGATGCAAAGTCTGGGTATGACAGCAATGCTGAGTAGAAGAAAGTCTCCTATTTAGTATAAGGGGTATAGCAGCAAGACAGAATGGTATCATCCTAATACAGTAATGACTTTGGCAGGGTGAGCATCCCCACAGCTAAAAGAGGAATTGGTGCCTCTGGGACAACAGTGTGATCAGCATTAGGAACTTCCATAGTATTATGAGGCACTCCAATGTTTGAGGATGAGTGGCCTTTCAGTTGATCAATGTGATGATGCCATATCTATCCATCATTGTTCTAGACCTTGAATGACAGTGATATTGACGATCGAAGCAGGGACCCACTTGGTCTAACCCCATAACCTCTAGCAAACACAGGGTCTTGTAGTGTAAAGCTCAGTGAGAAGTCTAGCTACTGTTCCTGCTTGAGTTGTACTTTTGCAGTGAGGTCAGGATTGAGATGGTCTAAGCATGACTTCAGGTGGCATCCCATAAGCAGTTCTGCTGGACTGATCCCTATAGTTGGACAAGGCATAACATGTTATGCATCTGCCTGTTAGATTCTGTGGACCCAAGGATGGTAGACACCACTAACACAGTTGGATTTCCCATGGAAGCCCAAGGTGCTAATGGCTGGTACGACTTAGGCGGTTACCTGGAGTAGAGGCAGCAAATCCGGTGAATAGGCAAATGATGAGGGCAGGCAGCAGGCAGCAGGTACGATGAGCAGGCAATTGATCGGGGCAGGCAGCAGGCCGCAAGTCCAGAGAACAGGCAATGAGGCAGGTCCTGGCGACAATCCAGGAAAGTCCAAGTCAAGGCAAAGGTCAAGCAGAAGAACAATCCAAACAGGCAATGGAGGAAGGACAGACAAACAGAACCAGACCAGGGAACTAAGGGAATAAGACCAAGGTAAAGGAAGGGAGCCTCAGCACACGGAAGCACAAGACCTACAGCAGCACCTAGCACTGAGACTGAATGCTCAGGAGACCTGTTGCTGAGGCAAGGAGTAGCCGGAGGCATGGCCTTTTAAGGATCTGGTGCTGCTGATGTCAGTTCCTGTGGCTTAGGAAGAATGCATATAACATGGGTCAGCAACGTGCTCTGCAGGCGTGTGGGCAGGAAGAAGCTGCTGTCGCTAACAGCAGTGGTATTTTGGGGCAAAGAGGGAGTGTCGGAGCCTCGTAAGTTCGCAGCAATGCATGCTCTAACAGTATATTCCTCGCAAGGTTCCCTTCCCTGTCTCTTGGGTCTGGGTTTTAGAGGAAAACATTGGTGAAATTTGTGGATAAGTTGAAAGGCTTGAATATTGCTGGCAGTCTCCAAGAATTCTTCTCAGGACCATAACCTTTCCAGGAAATGAGGTATTGAAGTTTTTTCCTTATTTTCTTAATGTCTAGGATCTCTGCCACCTCATATTGTGTATCTTCTTTGAGACTCATGGGTGAAGGCTATGGCAGCTGTCTAAATGGCAAAGATAGAATAGCAGGATCGAGGAGAGACACATGAAATATGTCATGGATTCGAAGTGTGGGTGGTAGTTTAAGTTTATAAGCTATGCTTTCTATCTGTCTAACTATTTGAAAAGGTCTCACAAACTGTGGAGCAAATTTCATTGAAGGTATCTGTAATTTGAGGTTGCAGGTTCTTAGCCATACGAGTTCTCCTGGTTGGAGTTGTGGAGCTGGATGTCTTTCTTATCAGCCTGTTTGTTTGGCTTGAGCAGTGGCCCCTACCAGGAGTTGTTGTGCGGTCTTCCAAAGATTGTGTAGTTCTTGGCCATTGATGCTAGCAGCAGGATAGGTTGATGGCATAGCTACTGGCATTGGAATTCAAGGATGTTGTACAAAATCTAAGTAGAATGGCGAGGCCTCCATAGCTCAATTAATGTGGTTATTGTGGCACATCTCGGCCCAAGAAAGCAAGGAAGAATATTTGTCCTGACATTGGTTTACATAGCATTATAAAAAAAGTTTTGAGCGATTGATTGATGCGTTCCGCTAGTCCGTTTGATTGGGGGTGGTAAGCCGAGGAGAAATCAAGATGAATTCTGAACTTCTTACATAAGCCCTTCCAGTAACATATAGTAAACTGGATCCCCGATCAGACAGGATGTGGTGAGGAAGACCGTGCAAATGGAACACATGTTGGACAAACATTTATGCCAATTCCAGGGCAAAAGGTAATCTGGGCAGAGGGATGAAGTGGGCCATTTTCGAAAACAGGTCTATGATTACTCAAATCATATTGTTTTCATTAGAAGGAGGAAGATACATGATAAAATTGGTGGCCAGTGGGTCCAGGGTCCCTCAAGAGCCTGTACGGGTTGAAGTAAACATCAGGGACAAGCTCCAGAGCTCTTAATAGCCGCACAGGTAGGGCATGATTCCACATATCATTTGATGGCTTGTTCCCACTGAAGCCCTCAATAGTGATGGAAAAGGAGTTCCTTGGTGCGTCGAAGCCCTGGGTTATTAGCAATATGTGAGTCATGGGCCCATTGGAGATATTTGTTCTTGCAGAGACTTGGGAACTAGTGTCTTCCCTGTGGGTACTAGCAAGGTGATAGCGATTAAGATTCTGGCTGGACTGATGACATGACGAGGTAGATCATTGGAATCAAAGCTTCTAGATAAGACATCAGCCCGCCAGTTGTTCTCTGCTGGACGAAAACGTAGATTGAAGTCAAAACAACTGAAAAATAAAGACCATTGGGCTTGTCGAGGATTCAGACATTGAGCATGAGATAGATATGAAAAATGTTTATGATCAGTATAGATAGTCATCGGGGTATCTGGCTCCCTTCAAAAGATGGCACCATTCTTCCAGGGCTAATTTAATGGCAAGGAGTTCTCGGTCTCTGATGGTATAATTCCTTTCGGTAGAAGAAAATGTCTTGGAGAAATATTCACAGGTAACTAACATCCCATTGATGTCTGGTTGCAGAAGGATTGCCCCTACCCCTAAGGAGGAGGCATCTATATCAACGATGAATAGTCGGGTGTGATCCGGGTGCCACACACAAGGGTCCTTGGTGAATTATTTTAATTATTGAAAAGCCTGAATTGGGTTCAGTTACGGGCATCCGCACCCTTCCTGGTCAAAGATATGAGAGGAGCCACCTGCGAGGAGTATCTATGGATGAATTAGCAGTAGTAATTAGAGAATCCCAAAAATTATTGTGATGCCTTGAGGCCATTGGAGTTTTTCTGGATCCATATGTAGACCTGCTCAAGAGATAATATATCCAAGAAAAGGTAATTCCTCTTGGTGGAAGGTACACTTCTCAAGTTTGGCATAATGTTGGTGTTCTCATAACCATTACAGAACGGCCATGACTAAATACACATAATGGCCATCTCATGTATTAAAGGCAGTTTTCCACTCATCTCCTTCTCAGACTCCCCACAAATCCAATTTAGTAAAAGTCTAAGCCCCTTTGAGTTGGTCAAAGAGCTTCATGATCAGCGGCAGTGGGTATTGCATTTTCTTTGTAATAGCATTAAGCTCATGATAGTTGATACAGGGTCGCAGAGGCCCATTCTTTTTTCCCACGAAGAACCCAGCTCCCACCAGAGAAGAAGATGGTCTGATAAAGCCTTTGGCCAACTTATCTTGATTATAATGGGACCTGGCCTCTGTTTCCAGGGCTGATAGTGGGTACGGCCTTCCTCAAGGGACATCTTCCCCAGCATCAGTTCAATGAAGGCAGTCATAATCTCCATGCGGAGGCAAGGTCTCTGCCCGCTACTTGCTGAAGACATCAGCAAAATCCACATAGAAAGCGGGTACTCCGGGCAGAGTTGGGACAGAATGCTGAAGTTTAAGTGCCAAGACTGTCACTTGGGCCAAACAGTGTACATGGCACATTGGACTCCATTTAGACAGCTGCAGGGTACACCAGTCAATGCGTGGGCGGTGCAGGACCAACCATGGCAAGCCTAAAAATACCTGGTTAATGATAGAGAGCAAGACGTAAAGGCAAATTTGTTCCTGATGTAGGATGCCGGTGTTCATGGTGAAAGGTGCTGTGATTCGGGTAATCCTCCCCAGAAGTGGCACCCCTGAGACAGAGGAGACCATGAGGGCAGATCTCAAGGGCTCAGTGGGGATTTGGTATTTCTGTACTATTTTTTTCTCTATGAATCTCCCTGCAGCGCCAGTATCTAAGAAGGCTTGAAGGTATAGACGAATCTTTCCCAAGTGAAAGCTCAAGGGGAGTAAGATCTGCAGAGAGGAGCCCAAAGGACCTAGGGTGGCCTCTCCCACCGATCTTAGGTCTGAGAGTTTCCCACCTTGAGGGGGCAAAAAGCCACATAGTGTTTGAGACCACAACAGTATAGGCACAAATTGAGTTGCCGACATCATTGACATTCCTCGGGGGAGATCCTGAGGCGATCCACTTGCATAGATTCTTCACACAAGGTTCTAGGTTCCAGAGGCTTGGCCAGAATGTCTGGGCATTGGAAAGTAAAGGCTAGTTGGTCTGGATGATGGATTGAAGCCCTCTCCCGAAACCACTCCTGAAACCACAGATCCAAATGGATAGCAAGCCGGATCAAATCCTCCAGAGAGTCTGAGGGCTCCAGTCTGACCAGTTCATCTTTGATTTTGGATAGGCCTTGCTGGAAGATTGCCATGAGGCTGTCCTCTCCCCACTGTAGTTCGTAAGCCAGAGTTCGAAATTGTACAGCATACTACTGACAGAGCGAGTGTTATGGTTTTGAGGTGTTTGAGTGGATTCTTGGGTACCGTGGAGATGACCACGCCCACGGGGAAGAGCCCCGTGAGGAACCACAGTACTAGGCTAGACTCGAGACACGCAAACACAGAGATTTGTCTTTTATTATACAGCTGAGGTATACCACCAGAAGTGGCAGTAGTGAGGTGATCCAGAGGTAGCAGTCCAGGGGCCCTCGGCAGAGGGGACCCGTCTCACAGAGATGGTACAGGGAGATCCAGATGCAGGCTTTCAGTGCAGCAGAGCTGTAGATGAGACAGACTGAGAATGTTAGATTACTCACTAAGTTGGTAGCTGTATAGGTGGAGATCCCAGCAGGCAGAAGTAGTTGAATACAGGCACCGAGCCAGGGAGAGCAGGTCCTCGAGGAGCGAGTACCTGAACCCAGATAGGCACCTGAAAGAAAGCAAAGGGCCCCCGAGGAGCAGGTACCCAGGTTAGAGAAATACCCCGAAGGGCAGAGAGAGAGCTTCCAGTGGCAGCAAGGAAGCGGCAGAGTAGCTCAGACCAGAGGCTTTCCATCCATTCACGATCCTTGCTAACTCGATGAGCTAGCAAACAAGGGCAGGCTAAATACCCAGGTGGCATGATGTCACTTGAGGGGGACGCCCCCAAGGTTCCCGCCATGACATGGATAAAGACTTGGGTGGCCCTTAGGAGAAACATGGCGTGAGGCTTTGCCATTGCCGTTCCGGGGACGCTGGAGAGAGCAGCATGCAGACGCAGCAGCAGCCATCTTCCCAAGGCTAGCGGGGAGAGCAGAGAGAAAGGTAAGGCACAAAGGCCGAAGCCATCTGAGATCAACGGACCAACAGCGAGATCCTTGATGAATTTACAAGTCAGAAGCTGCAGAGGCGGTATGTCCTGGTTCATCGAATACCAGACGAAATCTTGAAGAAAACGATCCAAATCCTTCAATAGAGGGTCCTCTCACTTCCATTGAGGAGAGGCCCAGGCCAAGGCAGAACCTTCCAGGAGGGTAAGGATAAAGGTAATCTTTGTCTTGTCAGTGGGGAACAGGGATGCCTGGAATGTAAAGTGCATACGGCACTGGTTAATAAAGCCTCTGAACTCTCAAGGATCTCCATTGATGCATGGAGGAGGAGGAGGTAAACAAAGAACAGGATTCACTGGGGGTGCAGGAGGGACTGGTGCCAGGGCTGCGGCAGCAAGAGCATCCATGTGCTATTTATTTATGTATTTATATTACATTTTTATATACCGACATTCATCCGGAAACATCACATCGGTTTCCAATGAACTAGATATGCAGCAAACGGAGCTTTACAGACACCGATATTAGAACAGCATTCAAACAATATGGATACATTAATAGTTAATGGGGGCTGAGGGGAAACATAAATACCAAGATCATTATAGTTGTAGAATACGTAATTACAGGCATGATTAAAATTGCATAAATAGATAATCATTAGTGTTGGGTAGGGAATTAAATGTGTGCTGCCAATCTCTTGAGGATCCCTGTTACCATGTCCAGAATGCCTTGCTGTTGCTGGACCCAAGTTGCTAATCCAGGAATGGCTTGTAAAGCTGTCAGATCTACCAGGTCCATGGCCTCAGCAAAATGTTAGATTCTGTGGATCTAATGATGGTAGACACCACTACCACAGGTGGATTTCCCACAGAAGCCCAAGGTGCTAATGGCTGGAACAACTTAGGTGGTTAACTAGTGTAGAGGCAGCAAGTCCGGTGAACAGGCAAATGGTCAGGCAGGCAGCAGGTCTGGTGAACAGGCAATTGGTTGGGGCAGGCAGCAAGCAGCAAGTCCGGAGAACAGGCCAATGGTTGGGGCTGGTGGCAGGCAGCAAGTCCAGTGAACAGGCAAAGAGACAGGTCCAGGTGGCAATCCAGGAAAGTCCAAGTCCAGGCAGAGGTCAAGCAGAACAAGTCCAGGCAGAGGACAAGCAGAAGAACAATCCAGACAGGCAATGGAGAAAGGATAGATAAACAGAAGCAGACCAGGGAACCAAGAAAATAAGAGCAAGACAAAGCATTTGGGAGCACAAGAACTACAGGAGCAACTAGAACTGAGACTGAATGCTTAGAAGACCTGTTGCTGAGGCAAAGAATAGTGGGAGGGATGGCCCTTTAAGGAACTGTTGCCACTGACATCAGTTCCTGTGGCTTAGGAAACGCGCATATAGCGTAGGTCAGTGACATGCTCTGCCTGGCACGTGGACAGGAAGAAGCTGCTGCTGCTAACAGCGGTGGCATCGGAGAGAGCATCGGAGCCTGGTAAGTTTGCAGTGGGGCGTGCTCTAACACTGCCTTTTAGCAGGTCAACTTCCAGGACATCCCTTTATGGAGAAGTCTGTGTAGTGGTTCAGTGGTTGTTGCCTTTTTGTGGAATAAACATATGATAGAAGTTGAACATTCCCAAAAAAAAACAAGGCTTAACTTTAGAAGTTGGTTCAAGTGTATCATGAATTATATTTACCTTGACTTCTATTGTATGGATTCCTGAAGCATCAATGTGATAGCTAAAAAATATGAAACTAATAGTCCCAATTTCATATTTAAGTTTCTTGACTTGAATGATCAAATTGGTATAGAATTTCTCTAAGTCACCTAGAGAGTTTGTCCTTTGATGCTCCCATGACCAGGACTTCATCAATATAAGGTGCAATAACTAGAATTCCAGCCAACTATGTTTCTGTGAAAGATGCCTTGTGTGACAGAGATTCTGAATTGGAGACATTTAACTTAGAAAGTTCCTAGATAAATAATGTTTGTCTGGGCATCCGCAACATTTTCATTCACAATCAGTTGCTGGGTAGGATTATGCAAGATCAAGTTTTGCAAAGATCTTCCCTCCAACAAGTATGGTTCTAGTTGGTTAATTGCAGGCATGAGTGATCTTTAAGTGCATTGTTTACATTTCAGTTATAATCTCCACAGAATTTACAAATTTCCATTTTGCTCTAGCACTAGTACAATGTAAATGGACCATGTTCTTTGAGTAACTGGTTCTAGGATACTTTATGCTATGAGATGTTCAAGCTCCACCTTGATCTTAAGGCATAGTGCACAAGGCACAAAACACGAAGAATAAGGGTAATTCATTTCATTTGGGGGCCCAAAAAACAAATTGAGGGCCCCCAAATGAAACAAACCTTATTCCTTGCATTTGTTTTAAATGAATGCATCAGGCCTAGGCCACGGACCAAAGCCAGGGCCTCACTTGGGGCATTGGCTGAAGGCCAAAGCAACAGAAACCATAGCCCCCACCCCCACCCCCAAACAATCACTTGCCTGATCTGTTGGGTAGCCACAGAAGTGGCCAGGCCAGGTCCTGATGCCTAGGCCTCAACCTGGACCCAAGCCCACCGGGGCCCACACCTAGGCCTTGGCCTAGACCAGAGCCCAGAAACAGACCCAAGACTGTGGCCTAGCCTGGAGGCCGGTTCCTGATGCCGGGAATTCAGACCATGTCCAGACCTAATGCTGGGTCCTGGCCTGAAGGCCAGGTCCTGATGCCAGGGCTTCAGCCTAGAGTCACTCAGGCCCAGAGTCCAAGCCTCAGAGCCACTCTGAAGACATCCTCTTCTTTCTTCTTTTCTTCTTCAACTGTTGCCCACCACTGGGGTTATGCCAGAGTTAACTCCAATAAACCACATTCAATAGAATGCCAAGGTGACAGAATATATTTTAAATTGTGACAATAACCCTCATATGGGAGACAACATTCAATGTGTACAATGTATTAATTTCATGGGTTATTTAACCCGCTCCAAAAGGTGAATGGCTCACCATATAGATATTAAATAATCATCGGGTTATGTCACAGTGGACCCTAAATGTTTTATTCTTTTTCTTTTTTTCTCTATTTTTTCTTTATCTTTTTATGTTTCAAAATATTTCTCTTATTTAACGAGTCCACAATTTAAATGCCCTCAAAAGTGTTCTTCATATATCCACAGATGAAAAAATACTTATCATACTGTTGAACCACGTTGCAACTCCAAAAACGCCCAGTTCTGTGCCGCAGCTCCAAACTTGGACTGCGTACACCACAGTGCCCGACACAGCGTGTGTTTCGTATAAGGAACTCATCAGGAGGCTATCCGCAGTGAAATTGGATTTGAAGCCCGAGCCCCTGACGAGTTCCTTATACGAAACACACGCTGTGTCGGGCACTGTGGTGTACGCAGTCCAAGTTTGGAGCTGCGGCACAGAACTGGGCGTTTTTGGAGTTGCAACGTGGTTCAATACTATGATAAGTATTTTTTCATCTGTGGATATATGAAGAACACTTTTGAGGACATTTAAATTGTGGACTCGTTAAATAAGAGAAATATTTTGAAACATAAAAAGATAAAGAAAAAATAGAGAAAAAAAGAAAAAGAAAAAAACAATTAGGGTCCACTGTGACATAACCCGATGATTATTTAATATCTATATGGTGAGCCATTCACCTTTTGGAGCGGGTTAAATAACCCATGAAATTAATACGTTGTACACATTGAATGTTGTCTCCCTTATGAGGGTTATTGTCACAATTTAAAATATATTCTGTCACTTTGGCATTCTATTGAATGTGGTTTATTAGAGATAAGATTGTTATATTATTACCACAATTTGTTTCCAGTTGTTAGATATCCAGAGTTAACTCCAATGCATTCACCGCAGTTGATGGCACCATTCTGCTGTATAGATTGTATGGGTTAGGTCTGGGTCCAGGCTGAGGCCCCAGCATCGGAATTCAGCCTCCTGGCCTAGGCCGAGGCCCAGGTATTGGGCTTGGGTCCAAGTTGAGGCTCCGGGCATCAGAACGCAGCCTCCAGTCCGGCCTGTGGCATCGGTCCTGGGCCTGGTCCCCAGCCTAGGCTGAGACATTGGCTTTTCATACTCAAAACCAAGGCTTCGGCCTAGGCCTAGGCCTCGCCAGCAGATCTCCACTGAACTGGGTAAGTGGGGACCATGGGTAGGATCCTGCCCCATCATTTTTCTTGATGGGTGGGAGGTAGGAAGGGATGGGAGGCTTGGCAGGCCTCGTTTTTGTTTTGTTTATTTAATGTTTGATTCTTTTTTTTCACATGAATGAAACAAATCATTCTTGAAACCGAAATTTGTGGGGAAAAAACCTCCTGAAAATGAACCCAAAAACAAAAACTAATTTCTTTCTCTGCACACCTCTAATTCCTGATTTTTTCTCCTCACAGAGTCAAGAGAACAGCTCGTTTCTATTCAGGGATCTCAATCTTATTTGCTTTCAAACAGAATGACAGTCACTCTGCATTAAAGTCCTATATTACATTCCTGAATGTAATCAACTGTGGCCATTGCTGCAGGTTAATGTGTTACTTTGATTTCTAAGCACTGCACTGCCCTGCCCTCTGAGAGATCATGCTGAACTCAGCAATCAAGAACTGCACACTCCAATTGCCTATGTACATCAACAATAGTAGCATTCCATTCTCATCACCAGAGAATGGGTATAGAATATTAGATGGAGCCAGCAGATATTCACCACCCTTTATTATATACACACCAGCACCCATCTAGGTGTGAGCTGCACTACCGAAAAAAAGACAGGAACATATAAGAACATAAGAACCAAGAGAGTATCACAGAATCTGAACATTCCATAGACCTGGAGTGCCCCCTGTTTCATACATGAGACTACTACAAGTGGAAAGCAAGGACCAGAGGATCTGCAGAGAGGAAGGAAACAGAGAGACCTGCATTCTGCAGTTTTCTGACCAGTCCCCAAGTCTTTGATTGAAGAGCTGGTAGATTTGAAGGAGGAGCTTCAGGCCACTAAAGATAAAAACTTGACACAGGAGAAAATTGGGCAAGGCTTGAAGACTCCATTTAAAGAGGAACATAAATCAAATAAATCCTCGAGAGCCACAAACAGGGCATGTTTTCAGGAAATACCTACAGTAACTGAATGTAATCCGCTTTGAAGTGCCAAAAAGAATTATATATCAAATAAATAAAGATATCCACAATGAATGTGCATGAGATAGATTTGTATACAATAATAGCAATACATGCAGATCTATCTTAGACATATTCATTGTGGATATCCTGAAAACCTGGCCTATTTGGGGCTCTTGAGGACCGGAGCTGGTCACCCCATGAAATAAATAAATTAAATAAATAAATGATATCAAATGTACAACCAAAAGAAAAAGATTATACAGAAACACCTGATCCATTGACAAACTGTTTCATATAAATATCAGTAGACGCAATAAAAAATACTGTATGATACTTTATAGATGCAAAGTTTTATAGATCACAATAGAGGGGTAAAGGAACAGAAGAAAAAGAAACTGACAACCAATTAGTTGTCCTTTCATTACCTAAATTTAGCAAAGGAGAAAAAAAAATAACATTCATACAGCAGCAATTATTACTACGCTAGTTTACAGCAGCTAATCGGTGTAGGATTGGCAACAATGACCAAGATTTTATCCTGCAAAATAGCCTTAGATGCAAAGGCTCCCATAAGATATATCTATTTCCCTGAAACATAATCAAGCAGTTTCATGTAACTCGAAGAAAGAACTGTTTAACCTCAGACAAAGCCAATTGGCTTAATGAATGGAATGACTTGAGCATGCTTTGAGAGTGCTTAGAGTTATTGGGGGAAACAAACATTCTGGGGGTAATATTCTGAAGTTATATGTGAGGAAATGTGTTTACCAACCCAAAATCATGGCTAGAATATTGCACTCATCCACATATGTCAGTAAAAGTACACGTGCTGAAACTTTTGCCCAGATTAAAATGTCTATGGGTGACAGCTGGGGGAGGGAAAGTGCACATAAGAACATGCCATACTGGGTCAGACCAAGGGTCCATCAAGCCCAGCATCCTGTTTCCAACAGTGGCCAATCCAGGCCATAAGAACCTGGCAAGTATCCAAAAACTAAGTCTATTCCATGTTACTATTGCTAGTAATAGCAGTGGCTAATTTCTAAGTCAACTTAATTAATAGCAGGTAATGGTCTTCTCCTCCAACAACTTATCCAATCCTTTTTTAACACAGCTATACCAAATGCACTAACCACATCCTCTGGCAACAAATTCCAGAGTTTAATTGTGCATTGAGTGAAAAATAACTTTCTCCGATTAGTTTTAAATGTGCAACATGCTAACTTCATGGAGTGCCCCCTAGTCTTTCTATTATCCGAAAGCGTAAATAACCGATTCACATCTACCCGTTCTAGACCTCTCATGATTTTAAACACCTCTATCAGATCCCCCCTCAGCCGTCTCTTCTTCAAGCTGAAAACTCCTAACCTCTTTAGTCTTTCCTCATAGGGGAGCTGTTCCATTCCCCTTATCATTTTGTTAGCCCTTCTCTGTACCTTCTCCATTGCAATTATATCTTTTTGAGATGCGGCGACCAGAATTGTACACAGTATTCAAGGTGTGGTCTCACCATGGAACGATACAGAGGCATTATGACATTTTCCGTTTTATTCACATTCCCTTTCTAATAATTTCCAACATTCTGTTTGCTTTTTTGACTGCCGCAGTACACTGAACCGATGATTTCAATGTGTTATCCACTATGATGCCTAGATCTCTTTCTTGGGTAGTAGCACCTAATATGGAACCTAACATTGTGTAACTATGGCATGGGTTATTTTTCCCTATAAGCATCACCTTGCACTTATCCACATTAAATTTCATCTGCTATTTCGATGCCCAATTTTCCAGTCTCACAAGGTCTTCCTGCAATTTATCACAATCTGCTTGTGATTTAACTACTCTGAACAATTTTGTATCATCTGCAAATCTGATTACCTCACTCATCGTATTTCTTTCCAGATCATTTATAAATATATTGAAAAGTAAGGGTCCCAATACAGATCCCTGAGGTACTCCACTGCCCACTCCCTTCCACTGAGAAAATTGTCCATTTAATCCTACTCTCTGTTTCCTGTCTTTTAGCCAGTTTGTAATCCAAGAAAGGACATCGCCACCTATCTCATGACTTTTTACTTTTTCTAGAAGCCTTTCATGAGGAACTTTGCCAAACTCCTTCTGAAAATCCAAGTACACTACATCTACCAGTTCACCTTTATCCACATGTTTATTAACTCCTTCAAAAAAGTGAAGCAGATTTGTGAGGCAAGACTTGCCTTGGGTAAAGCCATGCTGACCTTGTTCCATTAAACCATGTCTTTCTATATGTTCTGTGATTTTGATGTTTAGAACACTTTCCACTATTTTTCCTGGCACTGAAGTCAGGCTAACCTGTAGTTTCCTGGATCACGCCTGGAGCCCTTTTTAAATATTGGGGTTACATTATCTATCCTCCAGTCTTCAGGTACAATGGATGATTTTAATGATAGGTTACAAATATTTACTAATAGGTCTGAAATTTCATTTTTTAGTTCCTTCAGAACTCTGGAGTGTATACCATCCGATCCAGGTGATTTACTACTCTTCACTTTGTCAATCAGGTCTACCACATCTTCTAGGTTCACCGTGATTTGGTTCAGTCCATCTGAATCATTACCCATGAAAACCTTCTTCTGTACGGGTACCTCCCCAACATCCTCTTCAGTAAACATCGAAGCAAAGAAATCATTTAATTTTTCACGATGGCCTTATCTTCTCTAAGTGCCCCTTTAACCTCTCGATTATCTAACGGTCCAACTGACTCCCTCACAGGCTTTCTGCTTCGGATATATTTTAAAAAGTTTTTACTGTGAGTTTTTGCCTCAACGGCCAACTTCTTTTCAAATTCTCTCTTAGCCTGTCTTATCAATGTCTTACATTTAACTTGCCAACGTTTATGCATTATCCTATTTTCTTCTGTTGGATCCTTCTTCCAATTTTTGAATGAAGTTCTTTTGGCTAAAATAGCTTCTTTCACCTCCCCTTTTATCCATGCTGGTAATCGTTTTGCCTTCTTTCCACCTTTCTTAATGTGTGGAATACATCTGGACTGTGCTTCTAGGATGGTATTTTTTAACAATGACCATACTCTTGCACACTTTTTACTTTTGTAGCGGCTGCTTTCAATTTTTTTCTAACTATTTTTCTCATTTTATCAAAATTTCCCTTTTGAAAGTTTAGCACGAGAGCCGTGGATTTGCTTACTGTCCCTCTTCCAGTCATTAATTCAAATTTGATCATATTATGATCACTATTGCCAAACAGCCCCACCACCATTACCTCTCTCACCAAATCCTGTGCGCCACTGAGAATTAGATCTAAAATTGTTCCCTCTCTCATCAGCTCCTGAACCAATTGCTCCATAAAGCTATCATTTATTCCATCCAGGAACTGTATCTCTCTAGCATGTCCCAATGATACAATTACCCTGTCAATATTGGGGTAATTGAAGTCCATTATTACAGCACTACCAATTTGGTTAGCTTCCATAACTTCTCTTAGCATTTCACTGTCAGTCTCACCATTTTGACCAGGTGGACGGTAGTATACTCCTATCACTATAGTCTTCCCCAACATACAAGGAATTTCTACCCATAAAGATTCAATTGTGCATTTAGTCTCATGCAGAATGTTTATCCTGTTGGACTCTATGCCATTCACGGACATAAAGCGCCACACCGCCTCCCCGGTGCTCCTCTCTGTCATTGCGAAATAATTTGTACCCCGGTATAACACTGTCCCATTGGTTGTCCTCCTTCCACCATGTCTCTGAGATGCCAATTAAGTCTATGTCATCATTCACTGCTATACATTTTAATTCTCCCATCTTACTTCTTAGACTTCTGGTATTAGCATACAAACATTTCAAAGTTTGTTTTTTGTTTGTATTTTCATTCTGCTTTTTAATTGATAGGGATAAGTTAGAATTTTTTATTTAGCTCAGGTGAGTTTTTAGTTACAGGCACTTGGAATACTTTTCTTATTATTGGCACCTGCATTTTCAAATTCCCATCCTTACTTTAAGGCATGTACTTCAATGCTGGTTCAAAGTACATGCGTACAAAAGCTGTTACTATTTTATGAATACTGTATTTCTGATTTTGTTTATGCTGTGTAAACCGATGTGAAGGCTTGTCCGATGTGTCGGTATATAAAATTTAATAAACCATTAAACCATTACTCATGGTGAATATGCCACCCACATTTTCACCAACTTGTCCATTTCTGGAACACTTAAATATATTTTTGTAGACATTATTAGATTATGTAAAATGCACTCTTTTTTCCTTTTGCATAACATGAAAATTTGCATATTTTTATTGTATCCTAATTCATCATTAGATCCTAATTGACCTTGACCATGAAAGTCTTAATTCTTTCCACCACATCCTTGTTTTATTATTCATCCTCTAATTCCAAAGAGGTAGTACAAAAACATATATTGAAGGAAATGGAACGTTTTAGTGGCCTAACAGAACATTTGTAATCAATAGTGTCATTCTTACAGTAAATGAAACAAGTTTATTTTGCTATAATTACATTCTTAACCTTGTATATATAGATGAATTTATTTTCAGCCCATGACCTTCTAGAATTGATATTTTAGTTTTATTTCTGATTACCTAACAGTAAGCCATTTGAATTGATCAAGTTAAAAATAGTTTAAGATCACATTTTGTACTAAGGTCCTAACAGTTATTTGCTCTGAGATATTTCTTTTTGGGAAATTGATTGTATTTTGAAATACTGTACATTTCTTTCTGTTTGGGAATGTGATAGAGCTATTTGTTTTGTAGTTGAATAAGGATTTATTTGAAGAGAAGTTTGAATCATCAGAGGTCTTGTTTTAGGAATTGTTGGAATAACAGATAAATAGGAAGTCAAGGACAGACTAAACCTGTTGAGAGCAGAGAAGAACTTGCCATTGGATAAAAACTGAGGTCTGTCTAATTTGCTAAACTATTGCTTGCTGAGTTGAGTTTAATCGATTATGCTTTGAAATTTGTTCTTTTCTATTTGGGAGTATAATACAGATGTTTCCGTGGGAGTTTTTTTTCCCACCCACCTCTGTCTTAAATCTATATTTATAGACTTTTTCCCAGTTAGGGGGTCAGGGGGGAAATTAACATAAAGGGAACAAACTAGTGTTTTGGACAAATAAGTGCAAAATAAACCCTCTCTCAAACTCAGTTATATAGACTATGTCCATTTAGGATAATGGTGAAAGTAATTGTGTGAAATAGGAGTCAATTAGTGGCCTTGCACTAACAAGTGCAAAATTAACTAACTAAGATAAATAGCAAGTTTATTATAGATCATTGGTAAACAAATCAGATCATTGGTTGGAGAAAATACATGCCTTGTACTAGAAAGGAGAGAGTAAAAAAGTGATATATGTCACATTTTTTCATCTGCACGTAGAACAAAAATTGAGTAAATTTCAGGATGAGAATGGTAGCATTTTAATAGATCTTTATGGTAATTATTTCTAGTTGGTCTCATTTACTTTTATACCCTAAGCTAGTGTTTTCCAACCAGTATACCATGGCACACTGGTGTGCCTTCAGACCTGATAAAGTGTGCCAAGGAAAAGTCAATACTGCTGATGCTTTGACCCAGACCAGACCTGGGCTCTGCTCTCAGCACCATGCACCAATAAGAAACACTAGGAGTGGGTCTCAAACTGATGGGAACTCCTTTCTGAGAACATGTGTAATCATGCATGCCTCTTCTACCTAGCTACAGCCTGAGCTCTGGTGGTAATTAATGAACATCAGGCAGGGCAGAAATAATTGGGACCTCCTTTACGTGGCACATACAATGCACACAGATGCTCCTCATCTTCCCTATCCTTAAGTCGGGGAAGATAAGTTTGAAGTGAGATTTAATAGAGGCCGGCTGAGGGGAAATATGACAGAGGTCTATAAAATAATGAGTGGAATGGAACGAGTAAATGTTAATCAGTTGTTTACTTTTTTGAAAAAGAAAGATCACAATGAAGATATTAGGTAATGCATTTTAAAAATAATAAGCTCTGGTATTCATTGCCAGAGGATATGGTGAAAGTTATTAGTATAGCTGCATTTAAAAAAGGTTTGGACAAGTTCCCGGAGGAAAAGCCCATTAACCATTGTTAAGGTAGAGCTGCAGAAATCCACTACGTATTCTTGGGATTAGCAGCTTGAAATCTGTTTCCCCTTGGGATCCTACCAGTGACTTGTGACCTGGCATAGCCACTGTTGGAAACAGGATACTGGACTTTTTGGACCTTTGGTCTGAACCAGTATGGCAAGTCTTATATTCTTATGTTCTTGAATCTTTGAAGTCTCTGTCTTATCCTTAGGCCAGGTAAGATGGGGAGAATTTGATTCTTGGGACCGGATTGTCAATGACATAGCTGAAAACCTAAGTCCAGTCCAGATGAAAACTATTAAAAAATAAGGGAATACCTCTAAAGAAAAGAAGCCATGGTACAATGATGATTTAAGATGCACCAAACAGACCCTTAGATAATTTGAGAAACAATTGCGGAAATGCTCGTCTTCTGAATCCCTAGGAAAATATAGATCTCTCCTAACAAAATGCCATGCACTAATTAATAAAGCAAAAAGATATTACTATGCTAAACAGATTCATGGGATAATATTTAACTCTAAATTGCTCTTTGAAGTTGTTAAACACTTAATCAAGGACCTGTCATCCTCCATCTCGAGAAATTATACGTGCCATGAATATGCCACTTTTTAAAATATTAAATCAAAAGGTTGAAAACGCAATTCCCCACCTATTCACCAACAAAAGCACCTGAAGAAACACATGGTCTGGCGAAATGGACTACATTCGACAGAGTAACCAGTCTTGAAATTAGTCAAATCATTACTAAAATTAATCCTGCTATTCACCTATGTGACCCAGTTCCAGCTAGTTCCTTGAAACAAGTACACAGCGTTATCACTTTAACAATAGCAAGCTTAATTAATCATTCTCTCTCAGAAGGAGTTGTTCCCCATGGGGCAAAACAAGCTGTGATAAAACCAATCCTAAAAAAATTGATGATTGGGACAACTATCGTCCAATATCCAATTTGTCTTTTCTTTCAAATGTACTTGAAAAAGCAGTGTTATTTCAACTCATAAACCATTTGAAAGACCAAGATATTCTCCACCCAAACCCATTTGGATTTAGGCAAAATCGCTCAACTGAGACTTTACTCATCTCATTAATGGACTTTGTTCTACATGGGTTTGATGCTGATGATGCCAAGCTGCGTATATTAAATTGGTTGAAACCTTTACTAACTGTTGACTTCCATATTGTTTTACAAATGCTAATTTTCTCAAACATAGACTACTGTAACTCCCTATTACTCGGCCTCCCAGCATGTTTCTTAAAACTGTTACAATTATTACAAAATGCCTCAGCAAGACTTTTATTAGAAACAAGGAAATGTGATCCCTTGCTGATATCATTGTATGGCTGCCAGTACAATCCTGAATCTATTATAAAGTATTAATATTCAAAATCATCTACTCCAGTAACACCGGTCTGATAGGCGTGATGCTACAACCATACACACCCCATCGAACACTAAGATCCTAAACCTAAAGGACTACTGATTGTGCCAGCAATATGAAGTACACATCTGATGCAAGTAAGAGATCATGTGTTTTCCGTAGCATGCCCAAAGCTTTGGAATTCTCTACCTGAGATGTTATGTTTGATACCAGAAAGAAAGAGATTTCAACATGAGCTGAAATCATGGCTATTAAAAAATGCATATAATGTAACTTAAAAACAGAAATCAGAATGCAGAGAACTGCAATAGCAAGAAGGTCAAAAGTTAATAATAAAAGAGTGAGTAATAAATTAACGAGAGAATGTAAATATCTTAAGACAAAGTACTGACTAGCATGTGAAAATTGTTAAATGATAATTTCTATACTACTAGCCTGATGTCATAGGCTTTCAGTTAATATGTATTAGAACAGTAGATTTATATTAATCCCTCATGTGCTGATTTATAGTATGAATGTTACTTTTGTAAACCATTGTGATCTTTATTTAGAACAACGGTATATAAAATGTCTACAAAAATAAATGTGCACTGTGTACTGGATGTGACTCATTTTGATGGCTGGAAGCAGCAGAGAGGGAGCTCTGGCAGCCTCATGCAGCAGCCAAGGTAACAGAGCCGGCTGCCTACACCACACCAATTTTTCCCTTCTCCAGTGGGAGCTGATGCATTGTGACAGGTTGATGTGCATCTTTGCCCCCCCCCCCTCTCCCTTTGTTTTAAAATTTGGAAGAGAGACTGATTGGACTTTCAGTACTTCCCTAGCTCTTTTTTGACCATACGAGTCCTCTCCATGGCTGCACGGCCTACTCAATGGAAGATGGTGTGCCACACATCATTTTTGTTAATGTAGATATGCCTTGGGCATGAAAAGCTTGAGAAGCACTGCCCTAAGCAAAAGTATTCTAAATGGGAACCATACTAAAGTACACAATACAATACATAAGTATCTATTGTAGTCTGAAAAGATAATTTAAAACTACTCCATGTCAAAGAAACAAGTGAGCAAGCAAACAGAACTACAAAGATTCTGAATATGGAAATGGAAAATGGATTCCACAGGAAACAGGCTATCTAATTTTACTTACTGAATAGCTGAGAAAAAGGTAGGGTCTTTGTAGGTCTCTCATTTCTTTCAACAGATACTAAAAGCTCCTAACAGCAAAATGATGGCCAGGAAATTTCATGTTGCCAAAGCTGTCACCACTGTTTGTTATGATATCGAACTGTTTGGTGGATTCTCAGGGGCAACAGGATGGTATCTCCTACGGGGAGGAGCCCCTTAGGGAGTTGTAGCACCAGGCTAGACTCAGATGCACAAACACAGAGAATATATCTTTTATTATACAGCTTGTCTGGTTTACCAGAGGTGGCGGTAGAAAGTGGATTAGATAGCAACAGTCTGTGATCCTCGGCGTGGGAGATCCGTCCCACAATGGTGGTGTAAGGCCCCAATGCAGATGTCCTGTACAGCACTGTAGGAGAGACAGACTGGCAGATGTTATAACACACTCCCTTGTAGTTGAGTAGATAGAGTTCCCAGTGAACAGTAGAGAGTGGATAGATATCAACAGTCTGTGATCCTCGGCAGAGGAGACCTGTTCCACAATGGTGGTGTAGGGCAGCGAGGAGCTGTAGATGGACAGACTCGGAGAAGTAGTACTCACTCTCTGTAGCTGATAGATAGTGTTCCAGTAGGTTGAAGAATTGTAGCAGGCACCAGGATAGACACACAGACCCTCGAGGAGCGAGTACCTGTAATTAGGATAGGCATCTGGAAATAAGCAAAGGGCCCCCGAGGAGCGGGTACCCAGGTTAGTAGAACCCTGGAGGGTGAAGGTAGCTTCCAGCAGAGTAGAAGCGGCAGAGCAGCTTCAGACCGGAGCGAATCCAATCTGTTGCTAACTCAGCGAGAGTCAGCAAATGGGCAACCTTTTGAAGAAGGAAGCAATAACGTCACTCGAGGGGGATGCCCCCGAGGTTCGCACCAACACTGCTACAAGATGTGAGGCATGTGCACCCACACATGCCCTAGGAGGCCTCAAGTCAACATGGTGGGACGCCGCACCAGAGCCGCTCCAGGGAAGCCGGAGGGTGCGGCAAGGAAACACTACAGACGCCATTCTCCCGAGGCTGGTGGAGAAGGCTGGAATAGAGGTGAGGCATGTCAGACGAAGCTGTCTGAGACCGACGGACGCAACACTATTACCTTTCTGTCATGATTCATATGGATATCCTGATCTACAGTGAGAAATTGATTCAGTGTGACAGATGTCTTCAAGTCAACTCTTTCAGAAAACAAGTGGTGGCACTGAAAAAGAAGGTGAAAAAGCTAACAAACATTTGGGACAATGAGGACTACACCAATGAAATGCTTATTGAGGCATCAAAGCACAGAGGAAGGTGAAACTGGACCGCAAGATGATAACAGAACCAAATCACCACAGCCACTAGACCCTACAACCCCATTCCAATTTCTCTCCAGCTGAAGAATTGGTATGTAGTCCTGGACGTGGAGGAGATACCATTCCAGGAAACCAAAAATCATAAACCCCAAAGCCACAGGCTCCATTACAGCTGCACCTTGGAAGCAAAGAGTAAAGGTGGTTGGTGAGTCTCTTCTGAGGGGCACAGAGCCATCCATCTACCAACCAGACATGTTGTCCATATTGGCATGCTATCTGCAGGTGCCAAGATCCAAATTATTATGAAACAAAAGGTGTCAGTACTCATATGTAGGATGCATTTTTTTTTTTGAGGGACCACAAGGCAAATCAAGCAGGTGGTGAAAAATGTGCCAGTACTCCTGTTATGGAGAGATTGCCAAGAACCATCAATCCTACTGACTAATATTCAGTGCTACACATCTACAAAGGCATGGATGATGCTGCTAAGTATGATACAGATCATATCCAAAGTGAATTCATAGCCCTGGGAGAGAGAATGAAGCAGATAAGTATGCAGGTGGTATTCTTATTAGTCCTCCCAATCAAGAACAAAGGCACTGGCAGGGAAGCTCGTATTCTAGAGATGAATGAATGGAAATTAGAAGGTCCCCAGGGGTCTCTGAGGAAGCCTCAGTAATCAGCAGCAGAGGCTGGCATGGGCTCACAGGAGCCAGGAAGGCTATTTTTTGGAAACAAAGTGAAAATACTCAAAAATTGTCATTTAGTTTTGTACAAAGCCATTTTCAGATATGCCATTTGTTTAAATTGAATGCATATCTCTATATGTTAATGAAGGGAAGAAGTGTAGAAATGGGATAGTAAAACTCAACCAGTCTTGGATTAACAAATAGTATTTTGAAATCTCACAGCTGCTGTTGGACAGCAGTGATTTGAGACTGCTCCAGCCTGTGGAAGACAATCCTGTAGGGTAAGAAGAGGATGGAAGGATTGGGGAGGTTGCAGGGGTCCAGAGCAGGGTTTGGTGGGCAGAAAGAGGGAACACTTCATTTCATTTTGTTTTCTTAGGGTGTTTTCATGCATGCTAATCAGCTCATTACTATTCTAAATCATGCAAATCAATTAATGTGGCTTGCCTCAAAAATTCCAAGCCAAGTTATTTGACTTGAAGTTAGCTACAAATCTCGAATTGTGGCTAATTTATATATGGGTGCATTAGCACACTAACGCATATCCCAATGCTCCCAGGGTCATATGTTAGACCTCTGTCCCACCATCACCATTGCCCCTGGAGGCAGCCATACTAAAAAACAAAAATATAGTATAATTTTTACAGGTCTGGGCCAAAGCCAGGTCCCATCCCCAACTCCCCAGTGCCTCCCCTTAAAGTTAAATTCAATCTCCTATGGCCAGATCTCCCACCATAGCCCACTGGTCCTCCAGCCAGCAATTACATTTGAAGTCCTGTTGGTATGGTGTGGGCCTGGAGCATCCCCCTAGACTTTGAGCCTGATGGCAGCCATTTTTCAAAATGGCACCAGCTGGCCAGGCCAGACTTTTGCTGCTGTCACGTAATAGGGGCAGCTGGTATCATTTTGAAAAATGTCACCACCTGTTCTACAGCCTAGGGGTGCTCTAGAGCCTCAATACACAAACAGGGCTTCAGATGTAAGTGCTAGAGGAGTTTAGAGGGTGGGCTAGGATTGAGGGTACAGCCTTGGGGACTAAATTTTAATTTGAAGGGGAGGGGTTGGGAATAGGGATGTGGCTTAGCCCAGAATTGTAAAAACTACATTATCTTTTCTTTTAACTATGATTGTCTTCAGGGGTGGGGAGAGGTGGAACGGGGATCTACGGAGGCTTCCAGGGGGGTTCCACCTAGGGAGATTATTCAGTGCTGTCGGCTTCATTAACATATGGCAACCCCACAGTCTTGGGGCTGCCATCATATAAAGTTTTGAGACCCTTTACTACCATACTATTTTCCTGGCAGTATTTTACCACCAGGGAAAATATTGCGGCATTCACAAAGCAGTAGTGCCAATTACTTACATTTTATTTATAAATGAAACCCCAAGTTTGGCTGAAAATGTCCTAAAAATTAGGTGCATAGAAATTATCCTAAATGAAGTACTGAGTACTTTTTCGAAAATTGATCCCCAGTTACTATTTTATTATGTTACAATACCTGTGGAACAGCTCAGAAATTTATATTTCAGGGCTAGCAACAAGATTCCACATCTGCAATTATCATAAGCTAAAGTGTTTTGATACCTCTTGACAACATGAACAGATGGAGCAGAGCACTTGCCAACAAGTAATAATAGCAAAATTAAATATACGTTAAGGGATGAAGAGCAGCAAATTATGTGCATTTATGTTTTATCAGTTCAACAAAGTTTCTGAGCTATTTAAATGGGTGAATATCTGGAGATATTTGGACAATGCACTTTTTGTTATTTTGCAGAAAGATTATTCAGACTATAAAAGGGGGGAGGGGGTATTTGACTTTTTCTAATCAGATATATGAATCCACTCATTCTATTCTAGAACTTATAGGGGCTGATATTTAAAAAAATATCTGAGCAGCTAACAGGGTCATTTATCATTTGAGGACTTTATGGTAATGATGAGGGGGGTGAGAGAGAGAGAGAGACTCCATATATAGAGTCAGTCTGATACTCTCTTTATATATACCACTGTAGGGGGCACTTTGAATCGGGGTGGTTTTTGGAAGGTGGGGTGCGTTTAGGGGGTTGGTGTTACAGAAACATTCTGAGGTATTCATGGTAAAATTGACATCACTAAAGATTTGCAGTTCAGCTAGAGCATTTGTTTTTTTAATTTTATTGCTACAAAGCTCTGCAGTGTCTGTTAAACCCTGGGCGAGAAAGAGAGAGCAGTTCAGCGGTAACATTTGTTTTGAACTTTATTGTGAAGATGCTCTGCAGTGACAGCCAAACTCTATTCTATTGTGGGAAAGAAGGGTGAGAGAGCAGTTCTGCAATGACATCTGCTTACTGAACTTTATTGCTGAGAGAAAGCGGTTCTGCCACAGCGTTTTGTTTTCTGAAGTTTATTGTTCAGAAGCTCTGCTGTGACTATTGAATCCTGTGGTTATCCCAGTGAGGGAGGAGGGATAAGAGAGAACAGTGCCACCATAGCATTTGGGAAGTGAACTGTATTATGGGAAGAGGGCAGCCCTGCTACAGCACTTGCTTATTGAATTTCATTGCTGACAGAAAGCAATTCTGCCACAGCATTTTTTTGTTGAACTTTTTTGTTAAAAAGCTCCGCAGAAACCACTAAACCCTGTGTTTGTCCCATTGGGGGAGGAGAGGTGAGAGAAACTGACTTTCCTAAATGTGAATCTGTTAGTGGAAGCTTCTGTTGTGGCCTTCATCAAGGGTGGCCCGCCACAGAGCCTTATTCCAAAAGTTAGGCACCTAAATTCTTTGAAAATTTAACTCAGAGTAATTTCGCATACAGACAAATAGGCTCAAGTGTTTAAACTATTCTGGTGATCTTCTGCAATACAGATCAACGGAATGTATCAATTATGTCTTGAAAATGTTCATGATCTCTCTCTCTAACATTTCAAAACTATTCAATTTTTAACAATCAGTTTTTGAAAATGCCATCTTAATGAAAGAAGGCTGAGATTCTTTAATAAGTTATTTAAAGCAGTTGTCTTGAAGAAAACATATTTTCTTGACATGCCCTTTCTGGTGAAGCTTACATTTACATATTGTATCAACTCTTGTTATCTCACCTTAAGAGTGCTATGAAATGGTTGCGAGGAATTCATGTGTCATAGACTTGCCTAGTGTGATATTTTTATGCAAGATCTGGGTTCATTGTTACCATCTCCTCCTCCTGATGAAGCCAATCAATGGCAAAACAAGAGCCTTTGTCAAAGATTGAGCTGGACCTTTTTAAAAAGTACTTTTATAAAAATATTGTTGGAATATTTACATGTACAACATCTTGGTTAAAATCGCTTGGACAATTTGAGTTAATATAACACAGCACATCTAACTATTGAAGTAGAAATGTGATTATATTTGTAAGCATGTAACATGAATATAACTGAATGTTATTAAGTACACTAAGGGGTAGATTTTAAAAGGAGTGAGCACGGCCTATATGTGCGTGCATGTTATGAAATCCGGGGTCGGAGCGCGCAAGGGGGTGCACAATTGTGCATCTTGCACGCAGCAAGCCATGCTGGCTTCCTCAGTTCCCTCCCCCCTAGCCTGACCTTCCCACTCCCTTCCCCTAACCTTTCCCCCCCCCCCCCAGCCCTACTCTAAACCCCCCCTGATCTTTATTTTACCTTTTGCGCCTGCCGCTGATTACCAGCACACGATCTCTGACACAGCGGCAAATGGCTGCTGTGCCAGGAGCCACTGACCCCGCCCCTACCACACCCCCGGACCACCCACACCCTGCCCCTTTTTTCAAGCCCTGGGACTTACACGCATCCCAGGGCTTTACGTCTTTTGAAAATAGGCCCGGCATGCGTAACCCCCCCTACTCGCGTAAATCTTTAAGTGAATGCCTTCTTACATCCTTAGATGTAAGAAGGCATTCTGTATGTTTTGGCGTTATGTTCACTTAATGATTTATTTATTTATTTATTTGTGCGTTTTATATACCGTCATTCCAAAATGAGATCACAATGGTTTACAAAATCAGTGTTCAGATTCTGGGTCAATATTCCTATAATGGGTCAGCATTCATGTTATAGGACAGTGCAACAGCATATACATATTAAAAGTCATATTTTTACATAATCAAATTCATCACAATTTCAAATACATATTTCTAGGCTGACACATTAATAATGAGTACTAGTTAACTAGGGTGCTATGATGGATTGTAATCTCTAATTTTCAATTTGTTATCAGTCATGTTATACTCGGTAAGTTGTCTTTTTACACTTTACTTTGGTCAATACTAAATGCTTAATCTATTATCATTATCTTGGGTTCTGACAGTGATGTGACTGGCATGTCGGTATTTATGTTAGGTCGTATGCATTTTGAAAGAGTCATGTTTTCAGTTCTCATTTAAAACTCTTTCTGTTATCTGACGTAGTGACTGGAAGAGTTTTTAAGTGTTTGGGTAAAATAGTGCATTAGAAATTTTTTATATATTATGTATGAGTGAACTTTGATTATGTGATACATGAACACTTAATAGGTTTTTTGCCTATATTTAATTTTTGCTAGAATATATATATATATAGAGAGAGAGAGAGAGAGTGCGAGAGAGAGAGAGAGTGGGAGAGAGAGAAATATTGGCTTTTAGCAATTAACAGATTGAGGGTATTCAATAATATTATAATCAAAAAGAATATAGACAATTTAACCTTTTTTAATATTCCAAAAAAAGCTTACATTCATTTTGTTACACAATCTCCAAACAACATTGCTTATTAATTATATTATAAAAACATCACAACACTATTGAACAAACATACTTTATACAAAACCATTCATACAATACCATTCAAACCATTAACCTCTATACTGCCCATCACTGCTTGGTTATTATTTCATAAAACATTCATAAGAATCAACTAGACCATAATCATATTCATCTCAAATGACATTACACTTGTTTCAAAAAATGTTTTCTCCATATCTCTTTCTAAGTATAATGCCTTTAATGCTTTGTGCCGCTTATTTATTAGATGAGTTTGCAGCTTAGACTTTTAACATGCTCTCAGTTTAGACCTGGCTTAGTCTTTTAAAATGCTCTCGGCTCAATCCTAGCTTACCCCTAGATTAATCAAAATGCTATAAATATAGCAGAAATAGCACCTGTGATAAAAAAAGGGTGTGGTAAGGATAGTTTCCTATCTTCCACATTGGCAGTTTCTACAAAGCATGATATGGTATCAAAGCACATGTCATTTTACACAATATGTGTTGATTTATGTGTGGCATGCTATTGATTTATGTATATACCAGCTGCCTCATTGGGGGAGGGGGGAGGAAACAGAGAGCACTGTAATAGGGAGAAAAGGACTCTCTATACATCTAGCACTGTAGATGGGTACATTCGACTCAGGGTGGGTTTGGGGGTGGTGTTATATACACACACAGTCAGAGGACTGCCTCAGGCAGGCGTAACTTTCTTAACAAAGGTAGGGGGGGATCGGAAAAAAAGTTCCCTCCGAGGCCGCTCCGATTTCGGAGCGGCCTCAGAGGGAACGGAGGTAGGCTGCTCGGCTTGGCACGCACAGGTTGCACAATTGTGCACCCCCCTGCGCGCGCCGACCCTGGATTTTATAACATACATGCGGCAGCATGCGCATGTTATAAAATCAGGCATAGACTTGTTCACGCTGGGTTGCGCAAACAAATCTATGCCCACGCATAACTTTAAAAATCTACCCCTATGTGTATTAATCAATGAACAAACATCCCTTATAACTACATGGGATCATTGTTGAAAAGCGGTCTTTCAAAATTGTAAAATGTCTATAAAGTTTCTTTTGTGGCTCACCATGTCTGCCTGGGACTAACAGAATATAAAAAAGGTAAAAATGTCTATATTCTTTATGATTATAACATTGATGGTATTGTGTTTTTAATACAAATGATTTAAACGCAGAAATTGGCTAAGTGCAATGAACAGTTGGAGATTTAAGGAAGATCATTGGTGCCTCTATTAAAACAGTAAGAATTCATATGATTGTTATGATAAATAGATCATTTGTGGTTTAATCACTTTAAATTCCCCTGAAGAAGCCGGAAGGTGAAATGCGGGCCCGGTTGGGATTAATTAGAATTGGGATTAATTAGAACTACAAATATAAATGTTGGTACCTTTGTAATTTTTGCTGGAATCAATGAAGATTGTGAACAGAAGGAATGTTTACATTAATGTTTACATAAATGTTAATAATTAGAAAGATTTGAGATTAACATCATATAACTTCTGCTTGGAGAGTTTAAATGTAAATTTGCAAAAATTGTGAATATGAATGGATATGTGTGGTATGGATGAGTATGAATGAGAAGTGATTTTAATGAGAGTGAGGTTATAATGAGATGTATTGATGAAATATGAAGGTTCATTGTAATTTTATGAATGTTTCAAATATTGATATTTGTTGTGTGTGATTTTTCATAGATCCAATGAAAGAGGAATTTGAAAAACAAAAATTGTGCTTTTACTCCACTCCGTAGGGAGTGTTTTTTGGTATTAGTATTAAACAGGCACAATAAGAAGCATAATATTGCCTAATAATTGGGTTACTATTTAGTAGGTACTGTATATTTGGGCAGTATGGAAAAAATTAAAGAAATGTCTATGTTCAGTTACACGGACTCTGCGGCAGCAGTAGTACTATCTGGCATAAGGTTATTCGAACCAAGTTCAGAAATAGGAGGGGGATTTAGTGATTGGACATCTATAACTAAAGTGAAGAAAACATCGATTAGAACAGAATTGCATTCGGCTTCATTGAATGAGTGTTGTCTGATAAAGAGGATTCCTAGAGGTCTTCAGATCTACAAAGAGCCCTTTTTACATTCACAAAATGAAGCCTTTATAGAAAAATGGAATTCAATCTTGAACAAGTGTTCTTATGACCTTATGCTCTTGATCATAGAAACATCTAATGAATCAGCTAAAGAGCTAGAAACACAAATTCAGACACAGATGGAAGAACTGAAGTCTCAGACATCTTTAGAGATGTTTTCAGTACAGCTGGCTTCTTATAAAGACATGGTAGACAAATATTGGAATGAATTGAAAATGAGTAAAATAAATAAATTCCATAGAGATGAAGCTGACTATACTAAGGGTTATGTCTATCCATGGCTTAATAAGAATAGACCACCTCGGCAAATGCGCACGTATGATACATCATCATCTAGTGATTCCTCAGATGATGATAATGTAGGTACAGTGCCTTCCAAAAATACCTCTAAGACAGTAATGTTTAATATGCCATTGCAGTATGAGAACTCACAATTACCGAATTATTTTTTAACATTACTGATACAACAATCATATAACACAAGAAAGAAAACAGGGACTTCACAAAATAAGAACATAAGAAATTGCCATGCTGGGTCAGACCAAGGGTCCATCAAGCCCAGCATCCTGTTTCCAACAGAGGCCAAACCAGGCCACAAGAACCTGGCAATTATCCAAACACTAAGAAGATCCCATGCTACTGATGCAATTAACAGTGGTGGCTATTCCCTAAGTAAACTTGATTAATAGTCGTTAATGGACTTCTCCTCCAAGAACTTATCCAAACCTTTTTTGAACCCAGCTACACTAACTGCACTAACCACATCCTCTGGCAACAAATTCCAGAGCTTTATTGTGCGTTAAGTGAAAAGAATTTTCTCCGATTAGTCTTAAATGTGCTACTTGCTAACTTCATGGAATGCCCCCTAGTCTTTCTATTATTCGAAAGTGTAAATAACCGAGTCACATCTACTTGTTCAAGACCTCTCATGATCTTAAAGACCTCTATCATATCCCCCCTCAGCCGTCTTCTCCAAGCTGAACAGCCCTAACCTCTTCAGCCTTTCCTCATAGGGGAACTGTTCCATCCCCTTTATCATTTTGGTTGCCCTTCTCTGTACCTTCTCCATCGCAACTATATCTTTTTTGAGATGCGGCGACCAGAATTGTACACAGTATTAATAGACCCGAATTACATCCACCATGGAGCGATATAGAGGCATTATGACATTTTCATAGATCCAATAAAAGAGGAATTTGAAAAAAATTGTGCTTTTACTCCACTCTGCTCTCTAATTCAATCCCTTATCTCCTGTCATATCCTCCTCACGTTCCAGCGCGGCTCCGGGGAAGTCAGGCCTGCGCGATCGGCGCCGGTGGCCCACCGGGGTAAGGCCTTCTTATTATCGCTTACCCCCAGCTGCAACCAGCTCCGGCCACGAGGCAGCCCAACCCGGGAATCGGAGCGCCTCCTTGCTCTTCTTCATCCGGCTCCTCTTCAGCCAATCCTCAGCCCAGGACCAGCTGACAGTGCAGCCAATTGGGGACAGCCCGACAGCCCTTTAAATTCTCGCGGCCCTCAGGCAGAGCCCTCCTCACGTTCCAGCGTGGCTCCGGGAAAGTCAGGCCTGCGCGATCGGCGCCGGTGGCCCGCTGGGGTAAGGCCTTCTTATTATCGCTTACCCCCAACTGCAACCAGCGCCGGCCACGAGGCAGCCCAACCCGGGAATCGGAGCGCCTCCTTGCTCTTCTTCTTCCGGCTCCTCTTCAGCCAATCCTCAGCCCAGGACCAGTTGACTGCGCAGCAAATCGGGGACAGCCCAACGGCCCTTTAAATTCTCGCGGCCCTCAGGCAGAGCCCTCCTCACGTTCCAGCGCGGCTCCAGGGAAGTCAGGCCTGCGCGATCGGCACCAGTGGGGTAAGGCCTTCTTATTATCGCTTACCCCCAGCTGCAACCAGCGCCGGCCACGAGGCAGCCCAACCCGGGAATCGGAGAGCCTCCTTGCTCTTCTTCTTCAGGCTCCTCTTCAGCCAATCCTCAGCCCAGGACCAGCTGACGGCGCAGCCAATTGGGGACAGCCCGACGGCCCTTTAAATTCTCGAGGCTCACAGGCGCCGCGCACCGTGCGTCACGCGTCTAAGGAGCGAGACAAAGAAGCAGGCCCCTTTGTGCACCTCTTAGTGCAGCACCTTAGGAAAGCCTTCAGAATCTAGTCAAACTCAATCTACCGTATCGCGCCCCTGCCCCGCAGCCAGCAGATTGCAGGGACCTACAGCACGCGCTCTTCAGTCTTGTATAGACCCTGCTCGACCTTCGATTCCTCCCTCAAGATCAAACTATGATCACTTACGCTGTTCCAATCATACACAACCTCAGGAGAAACACAGCGATTAAACACACCTCGCCCTCCATCCAACAAGAAAGGCTCATCCCAATCATGATTTCACCACTAATCCAACTACTAGGCCTCACAATACTCTCTCTAACCCTTCTCAACGCACAATCCCTCTCAAAGAAAACTCACCTTCTCTATGACAACCTCATGGAAGACCATCCGGATATATGTGCTATCATCGAAACTTGGCTAAGACCAGAAGACACAGTTCTAATTAACCAACTCCCACAACATTCCTATGATATCTTCTCCATCCCCAGGCTGACAAAGAAAAGAGGAGGCGGGCTACTATTAGCTGCAAAAAAAACCCTAGGACTGACCCTGCAGTTTACAAAAGCGTCATCTCCCCTAGAGTTCGCGGTCTTTAAGTCTACCCAACTTCAGTTAGGCCTGGTTTACGCCCCCCCCCCCCCCCCCCAGTTGCCTTGATTCTGACCCATCTCCTTTAATTGAACTCATAGCCAAACACATCAATACAGACGCACCGGCCACACTATTGGGAGACTTCAATCTCTATTTGGATGCGACATCCCGCTCATCCAGCTGTGATACTTTCCTCATCACGCTTGGCTTTATGGGCTTCAAGCAAATCATCAAGGAAATCATCAAGGAAATCATCAAGGAAATCATCAAGGACCTAATATTCATAAACGAGAGCTTCATCCCTCCCTCCCACACTGTCTACTCGCCAATTCCATGGTCAGATCATAAGTTGATCTCCACTTCCCTGCAAAATAACCAACCCACCCCCGCACTGGTTAAAAAAACCACAGTCCAATTCAGGAAACTATGTAACAAAGACACCCTCAGCACGCACCTTGCTCCTGAATTAGAACATCTCGATTTATCAGACGCAAGCTCAGCCTCATCCTCCTGGTCCACAATCACCAAAAAGGTGGCAGATATAACCTACCCTCTAACCACCAAGATATTACAATCAATCAAGGACAACAGGAAACCGTGGTATACTCCAGATCTAAAAAACGCTAAGCGAGAACTCAGAAAGAACAAACATGGCGGAAAACTCATTCATCTCTCAACCTGCAGGCATACAAATCCCTCATGCACCAATACAGGATCTCCATCCTCTGGGCAAAGAGACACTTTTTTTCACAAAAAAATCCATCACTTCATTTTCGATCCTAAAGCTCTATTTTCGATGGTTTCCTCACTCACCAAACCTGCCTCGGTACCCTTCCCGGAGGACCAAGCTGCAAGCAAAGCAGAGGAATTAGCATTATACTTCAAGAACAAAATCACAAATCTCATGGCCTCCCTGACGGACAATCTTGACCTCAGTCCACGATATGCTAACACAATGTCGTCACCTCGGACCACTACCCTGGAAACCTTCGAGCCCACCTCATCGCTAGAAATCGAAAATGTGCTCAAAAAGATCAAACCATCATCTCACCCAATGGACGTGATCCCTACCAACCTTCTCATCACCATCCCTGAAGCCATTTGCAAACCTATTGCAGAGGTCATCAATTGCTCACTATCACAAGGTATAGTCCCTGACCAGCTCAAAATCGCCATCCTCAAACCCCTATTGAAAAAAACAAATCTATCTCCAGACGACCTGGCCAACTTCCGTCCCATAGCAAACCTACCGTTCATTTCCAAAATTTTGGAAAAAATAGTTAACAAGCAACTCTCGGAATTCCTGGAAAACAACAAATTGCTCTCCCCATCGCAATTCGGCTTCCGCAAAGCCCGAAATACGGAATCCCTACTGATCTCATTGACAGACTCCACCCTCCTGTCTCTCGACAATAAACAACCATGCCTGCTCATCCTCCTGGACCTATTGGCGGCATTTGATATGGTGAACCACACCATTCTCATCGACCAACTTTCTGAAATCAGCATCAAAGGCACCGCTCTCAACTGGTTCAAGTCCTTCCTTCAAAATAGATATTACAAGGTCAAAATCAACAACAGTGAGTCACACCCAGTCAGTGCCACCCTGGGAGTCCCACAAGGTTCCTCTCTATCCCCAACTCTATTCAACATATACCTCTTACCACTTTGCCAACTCCTCACTAATCTAAACCTTACTCATTACATATATGCAGATGATGTTCAGATTTTATTACCTATCACTGAATCCCTCTCCAAAACCTTGGAATACTGGAACTCCTATCTTCAATCCATAAACAACCTTCTAAAAGCCCTTCACCTGATCCTGAACACTAAGAAGACGGAGACCCTCCTCATTACCCAAGAAGGAAAATTCCCATTGCACAACACTCACCCTGCCAACCTACCAGGATTCTCCGCCCAAGTCAGAAACCTTATGGACAGCCAACTGACTTGCAAAAGCTTCAACTCCACCACCTAGGACTGCTTTTTTAAACTTCAAGTCTTAAAACTCCTGAGATCTCTTCTCCACTTCCAGGACTTCAGAACAGTTCTCCAAGCCATCATCTTTTCTAAGCTAGACTATTGCAATTCTCTTCTCGCCGGCCTCCCAGCCAACACCATCAAACCATTACAGATGCTCCAAAATGCTTCAGCTAGGATTCTGACAAAGTCCAACAAAAGAGACCACATAACACCCATCTTACGGATCCTGCACTGGCTCCCAATCAAATTCAGAATCTCCTACAAAGTTCTATCGATCTTCCATAAAGCCATCCACAATATCTCCCCCCTGATCTTAAGTTCCCATTTCGACCTCACATGCCACCCAGACCAGTGAGATCAGCTTACAGAGACACCCTGCTGGCTCACCCCATTAAATCCACTTTAAGGAAGAGAGCCCTCTCCACGTCGGGACCGTTGCAATGGAATTCCCTCCCTCCTCAGCTCAGACTAGAACAATGCCCAAACACCTTCAAGAAAAAATTAAAGACTTGGTTGTTTAGCGAAGCCTTTGCCCAACCCGGATGACCTTTCGGGCTCATGTCAGGCAGCGTGGTTAGCTGATCCACATCACTAATAAGTCGCTGCTAAGGACAGACATGCCATCAAATGTCTTTCAGCTTTAAGACTCTAACCTAATTATCTACCTGTTATCCCCATTTGTTGGTTCCAAGTTTTTTTGATATCCCTGTTCAATGTAATGCATCCTTGTGCAAATGGTTATTGTTAGAATGTAAACCGAGGTGATTTGTAACTTGTTTACAAGAATATTGGTATATAAAAGTGCCAAATAAATAAATAAATATCCCCTTTCTCCCACTCCCTCTTTTCCATTTTGGGGAACAAGAGGAGAGGGAGTGATGCATAAGTGGACAGAATACAGAGAAGAACAGAGGAAAGCTACTGTATTCCCTAATGTTGAATAGCATTCTGTTAAACATTCTTGATAACATTTTTTAAAAATCCTTTCTGCTAGTTGAGCTTTCTGTTTGGTTGAGTGACAGATACTGGGGCGGATTTTAAAAGGGTTACAGGCGTAAGTTAAGCGTGTAACCCTTAATAACCCCCCTGCGCGTGCCGAGCCTATTTTGCATAGGCTCAGCGGCGTGCGCAAAATGGGGGGGAGTGGGCGGGGCCGTGGGCAGGGCTGCGGTCCAGGGCGTGGTGGCGATCCGGAGGTGGTCCGGGGGCGTGGATGAGTGCCCCGACACAGCGGCCTGTGTCGGGGCCTGCTGCACCGGCAGACAGCTGGTGCGCATAACTCAGCAAATTAAGGGGCAGATTTTAAATCCTGCATGCGGGCGCAGATTTGTTCACGCAACCCGGTGGCTGCGCACGCATGTTATACGTACTTTTACTTACCTTAGGGCTTTATTTACTCACCCTCAACAATTCTAGTTTAATGCCCTTCTCTGTAGGTTTGCCAGTCTGCTTTGGAAGATGCTGCACTCCTTCTTCAACATATTGTGGTGTGGCACCTCCTGGTGGCAGGTCCTTTGGGGTGACTTCTTGCTTGGAAGCTTATTCTCAAGGACTGCTGTAGCAGATTCCTTTGTAGCAGTGGCAGCACTGAAGCTTCTCCTGGAAGTGATGCTGGCACTGGAACCTTTAGGCAAGGAAGCTATTGGTTAAAGTTTCTTATACTGGGAGGCCCTCATTGAGACAGGTCTGTACTCATTCCCTCTCCCATGCAAAAAGTAAGAGTCACCTTCCAGTCATGGTACCTTTTGACAAAACTTAAAATGACATATTGCACACCCAGGCAGTAGCTTAATATAGTGCTCTGGAGTTTATTGAAGCTAACTTCACAGAAGAGAAGTCACACACAACATTAGAGTGTTGCCCAAAACACATTGCCACCTAGGGATGTGAATCGTTTTTCAACGATTAAAATTATCGTCCGATAATGTTTATATCGTCTTAAATCGTTATAGAACACGATACAATAGAAATTCTAACGATTTATCGTTAAAAATCGTTAAATCGTGTTAGTGCGCACTAACTCGAGTTAGTGCGCACTAACTCCCCGTTAGTGCGCACTAACTCGATTTAGTGCGCACTAACTGAAAATGATACAAATAAACACTTTCCAGGTCACTGAAGGTCAGTTAGGAATGAATATGTGTTCCTATTGGCTGGCTGCCCTCTTATCTATTGATGTTACCAAGGTTACCACTGAGGTGATGGTTGGGGGGATGGGAAATGGAACTGGAAACTAACGAACACCAACAGAAAATGAAACAAAGTGTTCACACTTCCCAGGTCAGTAAAGGTCACTTAGGAATGAATATGTATGTATGTATTCCTATTGGCTGGCTGTGCTCTTATCTATTGATGTTACCAAGGCTAACACTGAGGTAATGGTTGGAGGGATGTGAAATGGAAACAGTTGGAAGCTTGACAAAAAAAGTAATGTAATGATCAGCACTCACGTGACTAGAACTTCTTTGTTTATTATTTTTGTTAGCAGGCACCTGAAATGCTAGTGCATGTTGAATTTGCCAATCACTGTGCATTTTAGAAAGGTGGTCCTGGCTGGAACTGTACACAGTTCAAATATATGTAATTGATTGTTGGTAAGTGTATTTTTTAAGTAGCCACACTGGCACAAGTATGTTTACTTTTCCTCCTACTTAACTCACTAGCTCAGCTTTGTAAGAAGGGCTTCTCTGCTTGTGTGTTGTTTTTGTTTGGTGTGAGGAGAGCAGAAACATCAGATCTTTATTCAATCTACTACAGTCATCTCTTACAGTGCCCTATCCCTATTAATACCAGGAGTGTTGTGATCTTCCTGCACACAGTGCCCTAACCCTGATACCAGTCTGAGACAGCTCCCTCCCTGCATTACTAGTGAGAGGCTGGCTTCACAGACAGGGGGGAGCTGCCTGACCCTCACTCCTGACTTCCCCCATGTTCTAGCTAGTGAATGGTGTGTGGGTGAGGGGGGGGGGGAGGATGGTGAAGTCTGAGACAGCTCCCTCCCTGCATTACTAGTGAGAGGCTGGCTTCACAGACAGGGGGGAGCTGCCTGACCCTCACTCCTGACTTCCCCCATGTCCCAGCTAGTGAATGGTGTGTGGGTGAGGGGGGGGGGAGGAGGATGGTGAAGTCTGAGACAGCTCCCTCCCTGCATTACTAGTGAGAGGCTGGCTTCACAGACAGGGGGGAGCTGCCTGACCCTCACTCCTGACTTCCCCCATGTCCCAGCTAGTGAATGGTGTGTGGGTGAGGGGGGGGGGGGGAGGATGGTGAAGTCTGAGACAGCTCCCTCCATGCATTACTAGTGAGAGGCTGGCTTCACAGACAGGGGGGAGCTGCCTGACCCTCACTCCTAACTTCCCCCATGTCCCAGCTAGTGAATGGTGTGTGGGTGAGGGGGGGGGGGAGGAGGATGGTGAAGTCTGAGACAGCTCCCTCCCTGCATTACTAGTGAGAGGCTGGCTTCACAGACAGGGGGGAGCTGCCTGACCCTCACTCCTGACTTCCCCCATGTCCCAGCTAGTGAATGGTGTGTGGGTGAGGGGGGGGGGAGGATGGTGAAGTCTGAGACAGCTCCCTCCCTGCATTACTAGTGAGAGGCTGGCTTCACAGACAGGGGGGAGCTGCCTGACCCTCACTCCTGACTTCCCCCATGTCCCAGCTAGTGAATGGTGTGTGGGTGAGGGGGGGGGAGGATGGTGAAGTCTGAGACAGCTCCCTCCCTGCATTACTAGTGAGAGGCTGGCTTCACAGACAGGGGGGAGCTGCCTGACCCTCACTCCTGACTTCCCCCATGTCCCAGCTAGTGAATGGTGTGTGGGTGAGGGGGGGGGGGGAGGATGGTGAAGTCTGAGACAGCTCCCTCCCTGCATTACTAGTGAGAGGCTGGCTTCACAGACAGGGGGGAGCTGCCTGACCCTCACTCCTGACTTCCCCCATGTCCCAGCTAGTGAATGGTGTGTGGGTGAGGGGGGGGGGGAGGAGGATGGTGAAGTCTGAGACAGCTCCCTCCCTGCATTACTAGTGAGAGGCTGGCTTCACAGACAGGGGGGAGCTGCCTGACCCTCACTCAAGCAGAGAAGCCCTTCTTACAAAGCTGAGCTAGTGAGTTAAGTAGGAGGAAAAGTAAACATACTTGTGCCAGTGTGGCTACTTAAAAAATACACTTACCAACAATCAATTACATATATTTGAACTGTGTACAGTTCCAGCCAGGACCACCTTTCTAAAATGCACAGTGATTGGCAAATTCAACATGCACTAGCATTTCAGGTGCCTGCTAACAAAAATAATAAACAAAGAAGTTCTAGTCACGTGAGTGCTGATCATCACATGTCAAGCTTCCAACTGTTTCCATTTCACATCCCCCCAACCATTACCTCAGTGGTAACCTTGGTAACATCAATAGATAAGAGCACAGCCAGCCAATAGGAATACATATTCATTCCTAAGTGACCTTTACTGACCTGGGAAGTGTGAACACTTTGTTTCATTTTCTGTTGGTGTTCATGAGTTTCCAGTTCCATTTCCCATCCCCCCAACCATCACCTCAGTGGAAACCTTGGTAACATCAATAGATAAGAGGGCTGCCAGCCAATAGGAACACATATTCATTCCTAACTGACCTTCAGTGACCTGGAAAGTGTCTATTTGTATCATTTTGAGTTAGTGCGCACTAATCGGAAAAAAACGATTTTTAACGATTTTTCAATGAAATAATCGTGCCAAACACGATTTTCTTCTCCTGCCACATGATTTCTATCGTTAAGACGATATGGAAAACGATTCACATCCCTATTGCCACCTAATCAAGATAAAGAAAACCTCTTCCCCTCCTCATCTACTCTCCTCCCCTCCACAAATCACTGCAAGCCTTGAGATCCTTGAACCGGTCTCCTCGTTGGAAATTGAAAATGTTCTAAAAAGACTCAAACCTTCTTCCCACCCACTAGATGTAATTCCAGCTAATCTCCTTATCTCAATTGCCAAAGACATCTCTTATCCTTTATCACAGATCATCAATGCCTCCTTATCACAAGGCATCGTTCCTACCCCACTCAAACTCACCATTCTGAAACCTTTGCTAAAAAAACCAAATCTCTCTCCAGATAATCCAGCCAACTTCCGCCCTATAGCTAATCTTCCAATTATCTCTAAAATCATGGAAAAATTAGTCAATAAACAACTTTCCGAATACCTGGAAAACAACAACCTCCTTTCATCATCTCAACTTGGTTTCCGTAAATCTAGAAGCACTGAATCCCTCCTTATATCTCTATCAGACAATATTCTTCTGAACCTAGAGAAAAAACATTCCTGCCTCCTCATTCTTCTCGATTTATCATCAGCCTTCGATACGGTGAACCATGATATCCTCTTAGATCGTCTATCAGAGATTGGCATAAAAAACACAGCACTCAAATGGTTTTCATCTTTCCTCCAAAATAGATTTTACAAAGTCAAAATTAATAGTAAAGAATCACCTCCTTTCAGATCCACCATGGGAGTCCCACAAGGTTCATCTTTATCTCCTACATTATTTAACATTTATCTTCTCCCTCTATGTCAGCTCCTTTCTTATCTTAATCTTACACACTTTATTTATGCAGATGACGTCCAAATCCTTATCCCAATTAAAGATTCATTACAAAACACCTTACAATTCTGGAATTCCTGCCTACTATCCATCAACAATCTCCTAACAAAGCTTAATTTGATACTTAACTCCAATAAGACAGAGTTTCTGCTCATCACTCCAGATGGCAACCATTCTTCACTCATCACACACTCCTTTTCTCCTCCAGCCTTCTCCACCCAGGTCAGAAATCTTGGGGTCACCATGGACAATCTGCTGAACTACAAAACTTTCATCAATAACATCATAAAGGATTGCTTCTTTAAACTTCAATTATTAAAGAGACTAAGACCCTTATTATATTTCCAAGACTTCAGATATGTTCTACAAACAATAATATTCTCGAAAATAGATTATTGTAACTCTTTACTGCTTGGTCTACCCGCTAACACTTTGAAACCTCTTCAATTATTACAAAATGCCACTGCGAGGATTCTAACCAAATCCAACAAAAGGGAACATATTACACCCATCTTAAAGAACCTTCACTGGCTCCCCATCAATCAGAGAATCTTCTATAAAACCTTAACTATAATCCACAAAGCCATCAAAAACTCTTCTCCAATTGAACTCACCATCCCTTTACAACTACACACCTCTTCCCGTCCAACGAGGCTAGCCCAGAGAGGCACGCTAAAGGCCCATCCGCTCAAAACTTCACGTAGTAAAAGAGCTCTTTCCACCGCTGGACCTAAACTCTGGAACTCTCTCCCTCCTGACCTGAGATTGGAACAATCGACTCCCACCTTTAAAAAGAGACTCAAGACTTGGTTGTTTAATCAAGCATTCTCCTAATCCCAATAACTATTCTGAACTTTTCAATATTCGACCTCAGGCCCGACTCTGTCAATTCCGAATATATATTCTCCTATATTATATTGTATTTAAATTGTACTTTCCTTGCTCCGTTGAAGTTATTTATTGCTCTCATTAAGTTATTTTATTTATTTCCAAGTTAAATCTTCCCTGTTCTCTGTAAGACATTATTCTACATTCTGTCAATTTTATTGTTACAATGTAAACCGAATTGATTAGCAACTTTGTTGCTAGAACTTCGGTATATAAAACTGTTAAATAAATAAATAAATAAATAAATAAATAATCAATGTGAGCTTGGATTTCCTATCCTTTTAATCCAGTGATTCATTAAAATAAAACAACAAGCTTCTTTCTCTATGCTCTCCTTCAACAAGCATATAGGCAATGCAGGTTTAATACAACGGTGTCTCCTAATTCTCCCAGATATAAAGTAGTGCTGGAAAAACCCCATTAAAGGAAGGGCTCCCAAGGCCAGCTATGTAGCCTTAATTACAAATCTCAACAGCTGCCATAGTTTAATACAATAACCCTTTTACACAGCTACTAGCTCATAGTTACTGTTAACCCCCAAAACATTTCCTTTTCTTCATAGTAATTCCTACTTGGTTCCCAACAACAAAAATAAGTGCTCTCAGCATTTAAATACAACCTTCTACCTTTGCTTTTTCAGTAATAGAGCTAGCAACTCTAATTAACCCATAACAGGACTAGAGACTCTTATCCAACAAACTGCTGCACAGAAGTGAAAAGGGAAAGAGATAATCTTAGGGCTGACTTAGCTTTAGAATAAAGGTATGCCTGGGCACCGTTCTCCTTCTGCCTCAGCCTCTCCATCCTCCTCACCTTCCATTGAGCTCTGCTGGATTTCCTGCTCCTCTGCCTTCTGGAGGGCCCCTCTCTTTATATGGGTTAGCCTACTCCCCCCTAGGAAGACACCGCCTCTTTGTTTCCCTGCCCCAACACTTCCAGGGGCTGACTACCAGGGCATCTGGGAAATGTAATTTCCCTTTTCTTCCTGCAAAGGAACCTTCACACCTGAAGGAAAAACACCTAAAGCTTTACAGCGCAGAGACTCAACACTGGCTCAAATCACCACAATATGAACCCCATTTCTGCTCAGCAGCCCTTGAAACAACGTCCCAAGGTCCAAGAAGTGAAACGCTCTTCTTGATGCCATCTATACAGCCTTTCTTTCATCTCCAGAATGCAAGCTTCCTTGCCTGGGCCTTTATGCTTGCCTAAGAGAACGCAGGAGAATACCACCTGTGCTATCTGCTTTACCCACTCTCTCAGAGCCATGAAGTCACTTTGGATATGCTCTTTGTGGTACCTAGCAGTAACAAGAATGCTACCATGGATGAGCAGCATTTTTTATAGTAGTGGATCCTTGGACCGGGACGAGGGATGGCACCCACCTGTAGTGCTCAGGTGTACTCGTCTCCGGAAGGTGGAAAACTCTGCAGCACAATCCGGCACGGAGTCCGCTGGAAGGTGGCGAGCAACACAGTCCGATTCCAGGCAATGGGTCAAGGCAGGCGGCAAACAACACAGTCCGAGTTCCAGGCAAGGGTCAAGGCAGGCGGCAACCAAACACAGTCTGGGTTCCAGGCAAGGGTCAAGGCAGGCGGCAATCAAACACAGTCCGGGTTCCAGGCAGGGTCAAGGCAGGCGACAATAGAGATGTGCATTCGTTTTTGCCAAATTGGAAAATTGCAACGAAATTGTCCAATTCGGCATGTTTCAGGGAGCCCGAAAAAAATCAGGATTTTCCTGTTTTTTCGCAAAAATTCATTTTTCCGATTAGTGCGCACTAACTCCCATTAGTGCGCACTAACAAAAAGTAACAAAAAGTAACAAAATAACGGGAGTTAACGCGCACTAACTAAAAATCGATTTTTCGTGAAAAAAATGACCCAAACCGAAAAAAAACAACATTTTCCATGGCGGCCGAAAAACGAAGAACGACACGAACACAAAAAACGATGCACATCTCTAGGCGGCAAACAAAACACAGTCCGAGTTCCAGGCAAGGGTCAAGGCAGGCAGCAAACAAACACAGTCCGGGTTCCAATCCGAGTCAGGCCAGTCAGACAGTATCCAAACCTCAGGTTGGGGCAGGCAGCGAGCAATGAAATCCAGATCCGGGCAAAGGTCCAAGGCAGGAGGCGAGCAGAAAATCCAAATCCAATCCGAAGTCAAGCCAGGAAACAGGATAGCCAGAAGAACAGCAGACAAGCACTGGAACCTGTTGCAAAGGCGTCTTCCCTTCCTCAGAGGGAGTTTAAATCTCCCTGGCTGATGATGTCATCTTCCGGGGCCGGCCTGGTTTTGGCGCCGCGGTCCCTTTAAGAGGCGGGACTCGCCGCGTCTCTCCCGACACTGCTCCCTGACGTCCAGAGGCAGTCGCGCTGCGGCCCGAGCGCTGCTGCCTGCCATGAAGAGGACCCTGTGCCGGCAATGTGGAGGAGGTAGGGAGGTCTGGCCGCGGGTAAGCACAGCCGGGACTCACAACATTACCCCCCCCTCTTACGCCCCCCTCCTGGAAGGACCCGATTTGTTAGGATGCAGAAGATGAAAGTGGTGAAGTAAAGATTTATCCAAGATATTCGCCGAAGGTTCCCAGGAGTTCTCCTCTGGACCAAACCCTTCCCAAGCGATCAGATACTCCCACCGTCTATGGTTACGACGAACATCCAGGATTTCTCGTACTTGATAGATGGGATCCTCATCAGACTCGATGGCAGGAGACTGGCGTGGAGTATCATGGAATGAAGAGGAAATTAAAGGCTTTAGCAAGGAGACGTGGAAGGAATTATGAATGCGAAGACTGGTGGGAAGTCGCAACTGATAAGTTACAGGCCCCAGACGTTTACTGATGAGAAACGGTCCAATGTATCTGGGAGCGAGTCACATGGAAGGGACCCGGAGGCGTAAATGACGGGTGCAGAGCCAAACCCGATCTCCCGCATTGAATTGCGGAGCAGGTCGACGATGCTTGTCAGACATCCGTTTCGCGGTCTCAGCCGCATGACGAAGACGAGCATTAGTGACCTCCCAGAGTTCATGGAACCGCTGTGCCAACAGTTGGGCCGCTGGAGGGGCGACTGTAAGAGGCAGAGGCAGTGGAGGCCGTGGTTGTTTGCCAAAAACAATTTGAAACGGAGATTGCCCAGTGGCCGAGTGTACATGTGAATTATGTGAAAATTCGGCCCAGGGTAGAAGAGTGGCCCAATCATCTTGGCGATGGTTCACGAAGAGGTGTAAAAACATCTTCAACCCTCTATTGACACGTTCTGCTTGTCCATTCCCTTGAGGGTGAAACGCTGTGGTAAAATACAATTGTATGCCAAATTTCCTGCAGAGCGCGCTCCAGTATTTGGCCGTGAATTGGGGACCTCTGTCAGAGGTTATATGAAGAGGAAGTCCATGGAAACAGAAAATATGTAGAGAGAATAGGTTAGCCAATTCAGGAGCAGATGGTAACTTGGGCAGAGGTACAAAGTGTACCATCTTAGAAAATCGGTCGACTACAACCCATATTACCTGATTCCCGCATGACAGAGGAAGATCTACTACAAAGTCCGTGGATATATGGGTCCAGGGTTCTTGAGGAGGTGGAAGGGGCTGGAGGAGGCCCCAGGGTCAACCAGGTAATGGTTTTTGCTGGGCACACTTTGGGCAAGAGGCTACGTAGGCCCGCACAGCACCCTTCATATGAGGCCACCAGTAATAGTGAGATAATAGCTCCAGTGTACGTGATCTCCCGGGATGACCTGCGGTGAGGGAATCATGTGCCCAGGAAAGCACTTTAGGGCGAAGTCAAAGTGGTACCACCATCTTCCCTGGTGGTGCAGTTTCGGTTGTGGCAAGCATCAACTTGGCTGGATCTATAATATAGTTAAGAGTTTCTTGAGTGTCCTCCGTCTCATATGATCTGGAAAGCGCATCCGCATGAATATTCTTGGAAGCTGGACGATATCGTAGTACAAAGTCAAAACGACTAAAGAATAATGACCAGCGGGCTTGGCGAGGGTTAAGGCACTGAGCTCTATTGAGGTATTCTAAATTCTTATGGTCAATATATACCGTAATGGTGTGTTGCGCCCCTTCTAACCATTGTCTCCACTCCTCAAATTCCATCTTGATGGCCAACAACTCCTTATCGCCTATTCCATAATTCTTCTCAGCAGAAGAAAATTTCTGGGAGAAGTAAGAGCAGGGGAATAAGATGCCTCGATCCGAGTGTTGACTGAGAACTGCTCCAACCGCCACTTCGGAGGCATCTACTTCCACTATAAATGGCCGAGTGGGGTCTGGGTGATGAAGGCAAGGTTTTTGTAGGAAGGCAGTCTTGAGTCTTTCAAATGCTTGTACAGCTTCACAAGGCCACTTCTTGGGGTCAGCTCCCTTCTTGGTTAGAGCAGTAATCGGGGCTACAATATGGGAGTAGTGTGGAATAAAGTTCCGGTAAAAATTGGCAAAGCCAAGAAACCGTTGTATCACTCGAAGTCCCATTGGTTTTGGCCAATCTCGAATACTAGCCACTTTATCTGGGTCCATTTGGAACCCCGTGGTAGAAACAATAAATCCCAAAAAAGGTATGGATTGTCTCTCGAAAAGACATTTTTCTAGTTTAACGAATAACCAGTTCTCTCTTAGACGTTGTAGAACTTGTCTGACGTCCTTGCGATGAGTAGCCAGGTCTTTCGAGTAGATAAGTATATCATCCAGATAAATGATCACTTGTCTATACAACATGTCCCGGAATACCTCGTTCATTAAGTTCTGGAATACTGCAGGCGCATTACACAGGCCAAATGGCATAACGAGGTATTCATAATGGCCATCACGGGTATTGAATGCGGTCTTCCACTCATCTCCGGGCTTAATTCGGACCAGGTTATAGGCACCACGTAAATCTAGTTTGGAGAAGATTCTGGCTCCGTGCAACTGATCAAGTAGTTCAGGTATTAATGGAAGGGGGTATCGATCCTTGCGAGTGATGGCGTTGAGTCCTCTGTAGTCAATGCAAGGTTTCAAAGACCCATCTTTCTTAGGAACGAAGAAAAATCCCGCCCCTGCTGGAGACTTAGAGGGGCGGATGAACCCCCGATCAAGGTTTTCCTTAATATACTGTGACATAGCCTGTGATTCTGGACCAGAGAGGGGGTAAACCCGTCCCCTGGGTGGGCTGGTATTAGGAAGTAAGTTAATGGCACAGTCGAACCTTCGGTGGATTGGAAGGATTTCAGCTTTCTCTTTAGAAAAGACGTCCATGAACTCAGCGTATTGTGGGGGTACTGGAATTTTAGTGGTAGTTACCGGTATCACCAGTTGAGGTCTCCGCTGGATACAAGTCCCAAAGCAGTCTGAACCCCAGGCAGTGATTTGGAGAGTCTTCCAGTCTACAGAAGGAGCGTGTTTTTGTAACCAGGGAAGACCCAGTATCACTGGGTGAACAGATTTCTCCAAAATAAAAAAGGATATCTCTTCATGGTGGAGGATCCCAATCTAGACAGTTATGGGAGCCGTACAGGAGGTGACACACCCTGGAAGATTCTCCCCTTGGATAGAAGAGATGAATAATGGCGTCTTGCGAGGAAGAATCGGTAGTTGTAGCTGATGGACCAATTCAGCCAAGATAAAGTTCCCTCCAGCTTCAGAATCAACCAGAGCCTGAGTGGTGAGGGATCCTTGACCACACTGCAACGTAACTGGAACAATGAAATGAGGAGCCAGGTTATTCCCTAAGGTCTGCTCCTCGAAGACACCTAGGTTTGGTAGTTTCCCAGGCGCTCTGGGCATTGAGCCAAGAGGTGTCCCTTGTTCCCGCAGTATAAGCAAAGTCCCATCCTTCTCCGGCGTTGCTTTTCCTCAGCAGTCAACCGACTTCTGCCTAACTGCATGGGCTCCTCCCTGTTTTCGGTTGGTGCTTCAGTAGTGGTAGGAGTAACCAATGGTCGAGAGAAGCTTGGAGCCAGGGAAACCATACGTCGGGGTGGTCTTGCTTCCTTTGCGCGCTGTTGTAAGCGTCGGTCAATACGGCCTGCCAGGTCGATGAGAGCGTCCAAATCCTCTGGAATCTCATGGCCTGCGAGTTCATCCTTGATGCAGGGTGACAACCCTTCAAGGAATATGCCCCGTAGACAGTCCGGACGCCATCCTAGTTCAGAGGCTAGGGTGCAAAAGTCAATCGAGAAGTCAGCCAAAGTACGGGAACCTTGTCGTAGGTTGAGGAAGAAGCTGTGGATAGCCGTCCAGGCTCATCAAACACCTGACGGAAGGTCTGGACGAATCTGGATAGGTCACTCAAAATGGGATCCCCCCCTTCCCAGATGGGGGAGGCCCAGGCCATGGCTTTCCCATCCAGCAAAAAAATGATGAAAGAGGTCTTCACCTGGTCAGTAGGAAATTGTTGCCCTTACAAGGAAAATCTAATGAAACATTGGTTCAGGAACCCTCGACATTGTTTTGCGTCTCCAGAAAAGCGAGGAGCTGTAGGCATGTGGGAAACCGAGGAAGAGGTACTTGGAAGTGTTGGTGCAGGAGCGGCCGCCTCAGCTCCCTGAGCAGAATCGAAATGACGGACCAGACGTTCCATGGTGGCAGTTAACGCCTCCAGACTCTGCTGCTGTTGTTGCTGTTGTCGTTGCTGCATAAGCTGTTGGGCTAGGCCTGGAATAGCCTGGAGACCAGTCAAATCCACCGGATCCATGGCCTTTGCAATCTGTTATAGTAGTGGATCCTTGGACCAGGACGAGGGATGGTACCCACCTGTAGCGCTCAGGTGTACTCATCTCCGGAAGGTGGAAAACTCTGCAGCACAATCTGGCACGGAGTCCGCTGGAAGGTGGAGAGCAACGCAGTCTGATTCCAGGCAATGGGTCAAGGCAGGCGGCAACCAAACACAGTCCGGGTTCCAGGCAAGGGTCAAGGCATGCGGCAAACAGACTTTTGCCGCATGCCTTGTTCCAGGCAAGGATCAAGGCAGGTCTGTGCCCTCTGGGGATAGGGAAATACCTACAGCACCTGAATGTAACCCATTTTTAAGTGCCTGAAAAAGCAAAATGTAAATCAAATAAATAAATTAATGCAGGTTATAAAATACAGGAGCAGATTTTGGCATGTTCATAGACATGCGCATAGAGGCACATACAGAACTGTTTGAAAGTTAGCCTCATACTTTTTTATTTTCAAAAGTCTGCATGTAAGTTAACCACAACATTTTTCCCCATGAAGAGCAGGTGCATATTGTGTGAGTTATTTTTTGCGCTGTGAAAGGCACTTACCCGTGCATTTTTAAAGCAAACTTACGCACACAGAGGTAGATCTTTAAAAAGTAAGCCAGATTTTATAAGATACGTGCGTAGCCACATGAAGGGAGTAGCTGGCTTGTTACGGCGGTTACTACCCCAAACCAAATATGCCTGATACTTCACTTTCAATGCATATACAGCATAGCTCTCTGCTTCAACGACAGGGGAGAAGAATAACTGATACTTCACACATCCAGCAGAGCTCTCTGCTTCAACGGCAAGGGAGTAGAAAAAAAGGGTTTGCACTCACAAAGCGGGGAGTAGCTGGCTTGTTACGGCGGTTACTACCCCAAACCAAATGTGCCTGATACTTCACTTTCCATGCATATCCAGCATGGCTCTCTGCTTCAACGGCATGGGAGAAAGACTGATACATCACGCATTTCCAGCATAGCTCTCTGCTTCAACAGCAGGGGGAAAAAAAACAAAAAAAAAAACTGCTTCACGCATATCCTGCATAGCTTCAACGACAGGGGTGAAGAAAAAAAAGGATTCGCAATCAACAAGCGAGGAGTAGCTGGCTTGTTACGGCGGTTACTACCCCAAACCAAATGTGCCTGATACTTCACTTTCCATGCATATCCAGCATGGCTCACTGCTTCAACGGCAGGGGAGAAAAAAAAACTGATACTTCACGCATATCCAGCATAGCTCCCTGCTTCAACGGCAGGGGAGAAGAAAAAACAACCAACAAGGGCTGTACAACATAGTCTAGGTAAAACAAATAAGCATGGGTGTAGCTTGCTTATTGCGGCGGTTACTACCGCTACTACCCCTAACTAATCAAGCTAGATATTTCACTTGGATGCAGCTCCATCACTGCTCTCTACATTAATGGTGGGGGTGGAAGGGGAATAGAACAAAGAGCTAAGAGAAACAGATAAGTATGAGAGAGAAAATGTGTGAAGCTTGCTGGGCAGACTGGATGGGCCATTCGGTCTTCTTCTGCCGTCATTTCTGTTACGCTTGGGCTCCGGACAGGAGTCGTGCACACCACCCAGCAGGGTGGCTCCAGGTGGAGAGAGACAGGAGGCTCGAAACAGAGTCAGGTACCAGGCTGGGTCAGGGCAGGCAGCAAGTGGCAGGTGTCAAGTACAGGCTGGGTCAGGGCAGGCGGGCAGTCAGCAGTGTCTGGGTCCAGGCTGGGTCAGGGCACAGTAAGCAGGGCAGGGCAGGTCAGAAGGCCCGTAGGCCACACACACACACACACGGAGGGCCCGTAGGCCACACACCAATAGCGGGGCAAGGCAGGTCAGAAGGCCCGTAGGCCACACACAGCACACGGAAGGCCCGTAGGCCACACACCATAGACGGGGCAAGGCAGGTCAGAAGGCCCGTAGGCCACACACACACACACGGAAGGCCCGTAGGCCACACACCATAGACGGGGCAAGGCAGGTCAGAAGGCCCGTAGGCCACAACACACACACGGAAGGCCCGTAGGCCACACACCATAGACGGGGCAAGGCAGGTCAGAAGGCCCGTAGGCCACACACACACACACGGAAGGCCCGTAGGCCACACACCATAGACGGGGCAAGGCAGGTCAGAAGGCCCGTAGGCCACACACACACACACGGAAGAAGGCCAAAAAGGCCGCACAAGGCAAGGCAAGGATAGGCCCGAAGGCCGCGCAAGGCAAGGCAAGGCAAGGATAGGACTGAAGGCCACGCAAGGCAAGGCAAGGCAAGGATAGGCCCGAAGGCCACGCAAGGCAAGGCAAGGATAGGCCCGAAGGTCCGCGCAAGGCAAGGCAAGGCAAGGATAGGCCCGAAGGCCACGCAAGGCAAGGCAAGGATAGGCCCGAAGGCCGCGCAAGGCAAGGCAAGGATAGGCCCGAAGGCCGCGCAAGGCAAGGCAAGGCAAGGATAGGCCCGAAGGCCACGCAAGGCAAGGCAAGGCAAGGATAGGCCCGAAGGCCGCGCAAGGCAAGGCAAGGCAAGGATAGGCCCGAAGGCCGCGCAAGGCAGGCTAGAGCAGGGAGCCCAGGTGAGCTCGATGCCGAAGCACCGAGGCAACTGTCAGGCAGGGTTAAGAGGGCACACCCAGAGCATAGAGTGGACATAGGAGATGGACTGGGCCTGTCAGGAAAGTCAGCACTAGAGGGACCCCTGGTGGTGAGGCGGTGGTAGCACAGCAGCCACAGCCGTAACAGTACCCCCCCCCTCAAGGCCTCCCCCTCCTCCTGGATCCCATCTGTGCAGGAGGTAGTCAAGAATAACGGGAGACCACTCCGGGGGTGATGCGGCAGGTTCAACTCCATTCCGAGGCAAAAAGGCAGTCCATAACCCCTCCTGGGACAAGGCGGCAGGGTGAGACCCCTCCTGGGGTAGCAGAGGCGGTGCAGATTTCCATAACCCCTCCTGGGGTGACAAGGGGAACACAAACCCCACCTGGGGCAGAGAAATAGTCCGTAACTCTTCTTGAGGCGATAGTAGGACCGGTCCGGACCCTTCCAAGGTCGGCATTAAGACCGGTACAGGCCCCTCCAGGGGCGGCAGCTGGGCCAGTACAGCAGGCTCGGATCCTACTCGGGCCAATTGTAGCAGGCTCGGACCCCTCTCGGGGCGGTTGTTTGTGTAGCAGGCTCGGACCCCTCTCGGGGCGATGAAGCAGGCTCGGACCCCCTCTCGGGGCGATGAAGCAGGCTCGGACCCCTCTCAGGGCATTGTAGCAGGCTCGGACCCCTCTCGGGGCGTTGTAGCAGGCTCGGACCCCTCTCGGGGCGATGAAGCAGGCTCGGACCCCTCTCGGGGCGATGAAGCAGGCTCGGACCCCTCTCGGGGCATTGTAGCAGGCTCGGACCCCTCTCGGGGCGATGAAGCAGGCTCGGACCCCTCTCGGGGAATTGTAGCAGGCTCGGACCCCTCTCGGGGCATTGTAGCAGGCTCGGACCCCTCCTCGGGGCGATGAAGAAGGCTCGAACCCCTCTCGGGGCGTTGTAGCAGGCTCGGACCCCTCTCGGGGCGATGAAGCAGGCTCGGACCCCTCTCGGGGCATTGTAGCAGGCTCGGACCCCTCTCGGGGCGTCAGCAGGACCGGTATGGACCCCTCCAGGGGTAGCAGCAGGACCGGTATGGACCCCTCCGGGGTGGCAGCAGGACCAGTTCAGCAGACTCCGATGGCTGACTCAGGAAGTCTGTCAGTAGGATTGGTTCGGACCCCTCCGGGGGCGTCAGCAGGGACCGGTATGGACCCCTCCAGGGACGGCAGGCAGGGCCGGTTCAGACCCCTCCAAGGACGTTGTAGCAGGTTCGGACCCCTCTGAAGACGGCAGCAGGGCCGGTTCGGCAGGCTCAGATGGCAGAGTTAGAAAGTCTGTCAGCAGGGCTGGTGCGGACCCCTCCGAGGACGGCAGCAGGGCCGGTTCAGCAGACTCAGGCTCTTCTCGGGGTAGTGCAGCAGGTTCAGATGGCAGAGTAGCATGGTTAAAGGTAGTGTGCATGGAAGACACAGATTGTACTGCCGTGGGCTTGATACCTCGAGCCAAAGTCTGATGCTCCTGATTTTGTTTCTGGAGGAGCAGTTTAGAGAAGGCACAGGCAGTTCTAGGACGTCTAGGAAGGTGCTCGTTAGTGTCCACTTGGCAGCTGTGGGAAGCTGAGCCCTGCTAGAGCTAATCAGCTCTCTCCGTTGTAGAGAAACCTGTTCCCGAGGCTCTAGCACTGGTCTCACAGAAGCCTTCCTGGCCAGGTAAGTCCTGGGTTTTTCTACCCTCAAACTGCCAGCAAAAATGTTTGTTTTAGTTGAGCCAGAAACAGAATACTGGTTAGGAGAGCTGAATGCCTTTTCTAATTGCACAGCTGGTCCTAGAGCAGAACAACAGGGGCAGGGTTTGCCTGGAGGTAACAAACACGGGAGACAGGAGCATTTCCACCACCCTGGTTTAGGAGCCAGACAGTTCAAACACTCCTGATAGACAGAGACATTTTTCTTGTTGCAGTTATTGCATGACCAGTGTTCCTGACCAACAAGTTCACAGGCTAGACAGTTCTGATAGCTAGGATAATTCAAAGTTTGACAGGAACTGCAGGTATAAAACTTTAAAGAAGGAGGCATCTTGAATTAGTGAAAAGTTGACTCACCGGCAGGACACAGACTTATCTCTTCCCCTGGAAAATGTGATGGCTTCGGCATACTGTTACGCTTGGGCTCCGGACAGGAGTCGTGCACACCACCCAGCAGGGTGGCTCCAGGTGGAGAGAGACAGGAGGCTCGAAACAGAGTCAGGTACCAGGCTGGGTCAGGGCAGGCAGCAAGTGGCAGTGTCAAGTACAGGCTGGGTCAGGGCAGGCGGCAGTCAGCAGTGTCTGGGTCCAGGCTGGGTCAGGGCACAGTAAGCAGGGCAGGGCAGGTCAGAAGGCCCGTAGGCCACACACACACACACACGGAGGGCCCGTAGGCCACACACCAATAGCGGGGCAAGGCAGGTCAGAAGGCCCGTAGGCCACACACACACACACGGAAGGCCCGTAGGCCACACCACCATAGACGGGGCAAGGCAGGTCAGAAGGCCCGTAGGCCACACACACACACACGGAAGGCCCGTAGGCCACACACCATAGACGGGGCAAGGCAGGTCAGAAGGCCCGTAGGCCACACACACACACACGGAAGGCCGTAGGCCACACACCAAAGACGGGGCAAGGCAGGTCAGAAGGCCCGTAGGCCACACACACACACACGGAAGGCCCGTAGGCCACACACCATAGACGGGGCAAGGCAGGTCAGAAGGCCCGTAGGCCACACACACACACACGGAAGAAGGCCAAAAAGGCCGCACAAGGCAAGGCAAGGATAGGCCCGAAGGCCGCGCAAGGCAAGGCAAGGCAAGGATAGGCCTGAAGGCCACGCAAGGCAAGGCAAGGCAAGGATAGGCCCGAAGGCCACGCAAGGCAAGGCAAGGATAGGCCCGAAGGCCGCGCAAGGCAAGGCAAGGCAAGGATAGGCCCGAAGGCCGCGCAAGGCAAGGCAAGGCAAGGATAGGCCCGAAGGCCACGCAAGGCAAGGCAAGGCAAGGATAGGCCCGAAGGCCACGCAAGGCAAGGCAAGGATAGGCCCGAAGGCCGCGCAAGGCAAGGCAAGGATAGGCCCGAAGGCCGCGCAAGGCAAGGCAAGGCAAGGATAGGCCCGAAGGCCACGCAAGGCAAGGCAAGGCAAGGATAGGCCCGAAGGCCGCGCAAGGCAAGGCAAGGCAAGGATAGGCCCGAAGGCCGCGCAAGGCAGGCTAGAGCAGGGAGCCCAGGTGAGCTCGATGCCGAAGCACCGAGGCAACTGTCAGGCAGGGTTAAGAGGGCACACCCAGAGCATAGAGTGGACATAGGAGATGGACTGGGCCTGTCAGGAAAGTCAGCACTAGAGGGACCCCTGGTGGTGAGGCGGTAGCACAGCAGCCACAGCCGTAACAATTTCTATGTTTATTTATTTATTTATTTTATTTATTAACTTTTATTTACCGACATTCGTGCAGCACATCATGTTTCTATGTTTCTATGTTTCTATATCTTATACGTGTGGCTACGCACGAATTCCAGGCAAGGATCAAGGCAGGCAGCAAACAAAACACAGTCCGGGTTCCAGGCAGGGTCAAGGCAGGTGGCAAACAAACACAGTCCGGGTTCCAATCCGAGTCAGGCCAGTCAGACAGTATCCAAACCTCAGGTTGGGGCAGGCAGCGAGCAACGAAATCCAGATCCGGGCAAAGGTCCAAGGCAGGCGGCGAGCAGCAAATCCAAATCCAATCCGAAGTCAAGCCAGGAAACAGGATAGCCAGAAGAACAGCAGACAAGCACTGGAACCTGTTGCAAAGGCGTCTTTCCTTCCTCAGAGGGAGTTTAAATCTCCCTGGCTGATGATGTTATCTTCCGGGGCCGGCCTGGTTTTGGCGCCGCGGCCCCTTTAAGAGGCGGGACTCGCCGCGTCTCTCCCGATGCTGCTCCCCGACGTCCAGAGGCAGTCACGCCGCGGCCCGCGTGCTGCTGCCCGCCATGAAGAGGACCCTGTGCCGGCAACGTGGAGGAGGTAGGGAGGTCTGGCCGCGGGTAAGCGCAGCCGGGTCTCACAACAGCATTGGACAGCAGTCAGTAGGCTTGTGGATTTTCAACAATCTTGTGGCAGCTGGTACTAGGTAGACAACACACTTCCTGGGTCAACATATCTGGTCAGCAGATAGATGCTTCTGTGCCCCTCAGAAACGAATCACCAACTGTTACTACCCTCCACCTCCTAAATTCAGTAGTTCTTCAACCTGCAGTTTTGGAGGTGGCAAGTTTGGTTCCTGCTTATCCTGGAATGATTTCTTCTCCTCCACTTCCAGGGCTGCATAGCAATTATTTAGCTCAAGGGAAATCACACTCAGGGATATAGGGGTCTAGTGGCTATAGTAACTTGGGTCCAGCTGTCATCTTATGATAGTTATGGATCAGACAGTGGAACCAAGGTAGAAGACCATCTTACCTGACTCAGAGGGCTTAGTCAAGTTGACGTCACACTCCAGATTGGGGCAGGCGGCAGGCAGCAATCAGAAAGACAGTCTGGGTCGGGGCAGGCAGCAGACAGAGGATCCAAGGCAACTATTCCAAAAGGCAGCAAGGCAAAACGAGTCCAAGAGCGATCCGGGTCAAGACACACAGCAGACAGAATTCAGGCAGGAATCCAGCAAAGCTCCAGCACAAGCAAGCCTGTAGCGAGGTAATGCTGTGCTGGAGAGCTCCCTTTAGATACCAGTTTTTCCTGCGCTACCGCAGGATCTTTTGGTCGGCCTGCTGACAAAAAGGGGGTGGAGTCTGAGTCATGCAGCACCGCCGAGTTGGGTGGAAGCCTGCTGGAGTCCTGCTGAACGGTAACGATGATCCAGTTTCCCCTTCTCCTCTGCTGGAGTTTTCCATTGTTTATGCCTCTTTAAGCATTTCATCAATGCAGTCCTCGTTCTCTCAGATGCTTTTTAATCTTGCCACCTCCTCTCTGAGTTCTGCCTCCTGTTGCCTGTGGTCCAAAGGGGGCAGGAGTGATCACAAGTCACTCCGGACTCACCATTGCCTATTTCAAAATAGCTCTGACTGACCCGAGGTGAAAGGAGTGAGAGCAAGTCTGGAGGGGGCATGTGGATTTCTTTTTACTAAATCTGGTGGCAAGTTTTTGTTTTAGTGCACGCTGTTATAAAAAAAGTGCACACTAAAAGGAACAAACATAAACATCACACCAATAAACAGCGGCAAATTCCCGAGGATGACCGGCCCGGGTATTCGCCACCCAGGCCAGCCCAGGACACATCATGTGGTCTTCCGAGCGTGGCTCTGTCACGGCCGCGCACGGCAGACCACGTGACTGGAGCGACCGGCCCACCGGGGGATGCCCGATCCCCCAATAGGCCAATCCGCCCCTGCCAATAAAACGAAACTATAATGAAACAGAGAAAAAAACTTTGCATACCCCTAATATTTGCTACTTGCCGTCCTATAGAACTGGACTCAGCATGAAACATAGCCCTTATTTTTACACTAGGAAAAATACTGTGCAAGACTCACTAATGCTTCTGGTGCCAGAACCAACAATTACTCAAAGCATTTCCACCCAAGCAATTCCAGTGAATACCTGCCACCTACCATTTTAGACTGATGGCACAAATTACCACTGCTTCTTTAAAAGTCACATCCATTTTTTCAGCTCTGTTGCCTCCAAATCCCAAATTGCTACCCGTTGAGTAAACATAAAACAGCTGATTTCATATCATTTTTTTTAATGTCAGACTTCCATATTGTATGTGGTTAACGGGCTTAAAAACAACAGTAGTTTTCAAGTAATCAAAAAGCAATGTGCTACAAGATAATTGAACTCATACCCACTGTGATTAAAGCAGCAGTGCCTACTTTACACCTACCAAATGTGTTAGAAAGAGAGTCCTTGCAACAACAAAGAAGAAGGCACAGAAACTGTATTTTCTATAGTGGATCCATGTCCTTGAAAAATGCAGTGAGATTGTATAAATTGTCCTGAGTACGAAGCACTATTGGGCTATGTTCTAAAGGGCCACATTTTAGGGGTATGCATGGAAAAAATGTCATTTTGTTTCATTTTTCTTTTGGCTTGTATTTCTTTTGCTTTTTGTTTTTACATGAATTAATCAGTTTTATCCTATACTAAAACAATTTAGCAGGGGCTGAAACCATTTAGTGTGCACTAAAAATAAATAAATAAAAGCAAAATTGTTTTTTGGTGATTTGCATTGAAAATGGCACAAAACAAAACAACTTGTGGTGGAATTTCCATATCTTTTTTTAAAATGACAACATATCCCTGTCCGATTTTAGCATTAGGCAAAAGTCCCACAGACATCTTTTGCTTGCGTAATTGTCTCTGTGAATTTCCCCCCACCCTCACCCATTCCAAAAGTGATAATTAACGAAAACCTGAAGGAAAAGATGCACTTTTTTGACCTAATTTTGCCTGGTCCTTGAATGTGAACCAAAACATACTGCAAGTCAAAAGCAGTCGAGGAATTAATCCTCCATCATATCCTTTATACTTCCCTTTCAACCTTAACTTTTCTGTGAATTTCCAGTTAAATTCATATTTTTATTAGCATAGATAAATTTGTCAGTTACTTGTCACCACTGATTTCAAGTATGGGTTTTGACAATGTTCAGGGAAGGTAATTTTCTGCAAGTAACTTTTGCATGCAGACTTTACATTTTCAAAGCGAACCTATGGGCTAGATTTTAAAAGCCCTGCGCATGTAAATCCTCCCGGATTTACGCGCGTAGGGCACTCGCGCACCGGCGCACCTATTTTGCATAGGCCGCCAGCGTGCGCAAAGCCCCAGGACGCACGTAAGTCCCGGGGCTTCATAAAAGGGGCGGGAGGGGGCATGTCCGGGGCATGTCCGGGGTCAAGAGCGGTCCTGGGCGGGTCCGGGGGCGTGGTGACGGTTCAGGGGTGGGCCGGGAGGGCAGTCCCGTGTCCCCCGGCACTGTGGCCTGTGCCGGGGGATGCGAGGCGGCGCGTGCAAGTTACGCCTGCTTCAAGTTACGCCTGCTTCAAGCAGGCGTAACTTGCCCAACAAAGGTAGGGGGGGGATTTAGGTAGGGCCGGGGGGTGGGTTAGGTAGGGGAAGGGAGGGGAAGGTAGGGGGACGTGGAAGGAAAGTTCCCTCCGAGGCCGTTCCGATTTTGGAGCGGCCTCAGAGGGAATGGAGGCAGGTTGCGCGGCTCGGCGCACGCAGGCTGCCGATTTTGCGCAGCCTTGCGCGCGCCGACCCCGGATTTTAAAAGATACGTGTGGCTACGCACGTATCTTATAAAATCTGGCGTACTTTTTAAAGATCTACCTCTGTGTGCGTAAGTTTGCTTTAAAAATGCACGGGTAAGTGCCTTTCACAGCGCAAAAAATACTCACACAATGTGCACCTGCTCTTCATGGGGAAAAATGTTGTGGTTAACTTACATGCAGACTTTTGAAAATAAAAAAGTATGAGGCAAACTTTCAAACAGTTCTGTATGTGCCTCTATGCGCATGTCTATGAACACGCCAAAATCTGCTCCTGTATTTTATAACCTGCATTTATTTATTTATTTGATTTACATTTTGCTTTTTCAGGCACTTAAAAGTGGGTTACATTCAGGTGCTGTAGGTATTTCCCTATCCCCAGAGGGCTTACAAACAGGGAGGATAACTTTAAAATGTGAACATGCATGCCCATATATGTGTACATATGGGCATGTTTAATACTGCTCCGGTATTTTTTAACCTATGCGTATATGATGTATGCCGGTTATAAAATACACGTATATCTTCACTCTGTTGGGGACCAATGCATTGTCTAACTAGGTGAAAGTAATAGTGCACCTATTATAAACCATTGGCCTGTAACATTGTAAAGAAATATCACCTCTGACAAAGCAATGGCCTTGACTCTGGTTCTGGCCTGAATGCTATAATGACTTGTCTTCAGTCAGAGGGCTACATGAAAATGAAATAAATCCCAAGGCGTGTTTTGTCTCTAGGGTGCAGAAAGGTGCAGCTGCAGGTGTCCGGGACAGAGAGTAAATACTGTAAATGGAAAGCCTGTGTGGTGTTAAGAGTAGTAACAATAATAATCCCACAAAACTTTACATTGTGAGCCTTACTTGGGTCCTCACTCCACCTAAAAGGCAATCTAGACAAAACACTTTTAGGTTCCACACGAAACAAAATTTCTTCTACTTGCTGGCTGCTCTAATACCGTGTCAGTAGCTGTGTGGCAACTGAGGAAGAGTGATGGAGTTATGTAGGTTAGACCAACCCCACAAACAGCTCAGAGACCTGCTGTTGCTGGAGAGCAAGCAGACCTCCACAAACTGGCTGCCTCCCCTGTACTGGCCTGGCATAGAAACATAGAAACAAAGAAGTGACGGCAGAAAAAGACCAATCGGCCCATCTAGTCTGCCCAGCAAGTTTCCACACTTATTTTCCCATACTTGTCTGTTTCACCAACCACCAACTTCAGGGTTCTTGTTGGTAACTGTTTGATTCAAATTTCCTGCCATCCCCTGTCATTGATGCAGACAGTAGTGTTGGAGTTGCATCAAAGGTGAGCATAAGGCTTATGGTTAAGGGTTGTAACCGCCACATTAAGCAAGTTACCCCAATGCTTGTTTACCCAGATTGCACAGATCGATGCCTTGTTGGATGATGTCTGAATGTAAATCCTGTTTTCCTCACTTCCCCCTACCGTTGAAGCAGATAGCAATGCTGTATATGCTTTCAAAGTGATGTATCAGGCTTAATTGGTTTAGGGTATTAACCGCCGTAATAAGCAGCTACCCCCACGATTATTTGTTTACCCAGATTGTGAAGTGCAGTCCTTGTTGGTTGTTGCCTGAACGTAAATCCTGTTTTCCACTTTTCCCCCTGCCGCAGAAACAGAGAGCAGCACTGTATATGTATTCAAAGTGATGTATCAGGCTTAATTGGTTTAGGGTAGTAATGACCATAATAAGCAAGCTACCCCCATGCTTATTTGTTTACCCAGATTTTGAAGTTCAGTCCTTGTTGGTTGTTGTCTGAAAATTTTATTTTTTCGATTAGAAAATAAAGCCAATTGAAGAATTAAGGTATCAGATTCAAAGACAAGCATGTCAGAAGTAGGATTCAAACCCACTACTCCATCAGGAGACAAAGCACAGAGAAGAAGGAACGCTTAAATTCAGTGGCTTTGACCACTCACCCATTGAGGTAACTTGCAGGTATGATACTGATCCACATGCCATCACTCCTCAGTTGTCACACTTCTGCTGACATGGTGTTAGAGCAGCCAGCAAGTAGATAGAGGTGCATAATGCACAGGTTGTGTACAGGACAAGTCAAGCTGGTAAAATCGCCTTCCAACTGCAGAAATGTGACATCACTTCTCTGTATGCACACTAAACATATTGAGCTACATATGGCAGCATCTTTGTAGACATCAGCTGCCAAACTATACATCTGGCAGAGTAAGGTGCAAAATATGTGGGCTGTTGTGGCAACCTCTATGTGGACTGTCCAGGATCTGTTCTACAGAGAGGAGGGTAAATAGGCCACAGTATGGAAAAAGGGAACCTCTAATAAGAGTGCTAGCATGCCTCAAGCAACCCGCCCCCCCAAAAAAAACAAACAAAAAAAAACAGCTAAACCTCTCTGGCAGCTGAAGCTCTTGGAACCATGCACACCATACACAATTAAACTCTGGAATTTGTTGCCAGAGGATGTGGTTAGTGCAGTTAGTGTAGCTGGGTTTAAAAAAGGATTGGATAAGTTATTGGAGGAGAAATCCATTACCTGCTATTAATTAAGTTGACTTAGAAAATAGCCACTGCTATTACTGGCATCAGTAGCATGGAATAGACTTAGTTTTTGGGTTCTTGCCAGGTTCTTATGGCATGGATTGGCCACTGTTGGAAACAGGATGCTGGGCTTGATGGACCCTTGGTCTGACCCAGTATGGCATGTTCTTATGTTCTTACCATCAAATAACAAGACAATTAGGCCCACTCCAAGTACTAGGTGGAAGAGCATCAGGGTTCAGGGGTTGGACTGGGTACACTACAGGAGATATCTACTCATCCAGAAATGTGCCACACCTTATCTGGGGTCTGATGCTGTCAAGTTTCATACACACACACCCTCCCTTTCAACACAAGGAATAAAGAGTGTGTGCCATAGGTGGAATGGTCTTGGAATAAGCATGAGCCCATTTTCTCAGTCAAAGATACAATCGTATCTCTGAGGCCCTCGTTCTAAACCATAGAAGCACAGGATCACTTGTGTCGAAAGACAGTCTGTGCAAAATGGATGCATACACACTGCCTGCTCTGGGGTATGCATAGGTGTGGTAATGGAAGGAACAACGAGGAAAAATCACCCCCAGACACAAATGTAGACCAAGACTAACACAGCATGTCACTCACCCAGGCGCACACAGTCACACATATATGTTGGCTCTTTTTGGAGACAGACTACCTCCAGCAGTTTGTACACCTACACATGGGTAATGAGTATGTTCTTGGCATGTCTGAAATCCAACATCAGTGCTGCTATAGCTGCCTGGTTCCTATGTAATAGAGATGTGAATCGTGTTCCAGATCATCTTAACGATCAGATTCGGCTGGGGGAGGGGGGGAATCTGATCGTTAAGATATGTGAATTGGAATCGTTTTCGATTCCAATTCACATCGCTAGGGAGGCCCGCGCCGCTAAAAAAAAAAAAAACACCTGACCCTTTAAATCGACCCCCCCTCCCGACCCCCCCAAAACCTTTTAAGATTACCTGGTGGTCCAGGGGGGCCTCGGGGGGCCTCGGGGAGAGATCCAGGGGGGGCCTCGGGGAGAGGAGAGATCCAGGGGGGCCTCAGGGAGAGATTTCGCGGCATCAGCTGTTCTAAAAAAAAAAAAATGGCGCCGATGCCCCTTTGCCCTTACCATGTGACAGGGTATCCGTGCCATTGGCCGGCCCCTGTCACATGGTAGGAGCACTGGATGGCCGGCGCCATCTTTAAAGATGGCGCCGGCCACTTTACTCATCAGCCCCTATTATTATAATATGCCATCCAGTGCTCCTACCATGTGACATGCAGCCAAATCCCCTGGACTGACTATTTTCTATTGAGGGTGAACAACGCTGTGCCTATTAAACAACATAATAGTTACCATCAACATCCATATTATTATAAATAAGGACATGTTGATATTGACAAGTTGCATGATACCGGAGCTGACCCAACTTGCAGATGTCAGTTCTGTAATTACCTTCTTGCAAGCATCTCTGGTATCTGTGTTAGATGAAATCACATATTGTGGAGGATTAGTCAAGCTCCATGGATCTTCAGGGAACTCCAGATTATGGAAGGTCACCTTCATCATTCTGAGTGGCACTGGCAGAAACTGAAATCCTCAGTAGATAAATTAGTCTACTTTCAAAGTCTTGAGAGATACAAATTGATGACAGATGAAGCAAAAAAAATCTAATATTGCAAAATCCACCAAGATGATAATAACTTCCAGGAATTGTTTTTTATGGTAAAAAACAGGTAACCCTAGGATTGGCAACTGGCTCCAAATTTTCAGGACAAGTTGATCCAGTCCTGGTTTTCCCCTATTGAATGTAGGGACTGGATCAACCAGAAAAAGCAAGACTGCATGCAGGGAAGTAAAACAAAGACTTGATCAACCTGCCCTGAAAATCTGGGCAAGTTGGCAACCCAAACATCCAATAACAGATATAACAAAGTAAGTACCTGTTTCACTAAGGGGTAGATTTTTTAAAAAAAGCACGATTGCGTACTTTTGTTCGCGCAGCAGGCGCAACAAAAGTACGCAGGATTTTATAAGATACGCGCATAGCCGCGCGTATCTTATAAAATCCTGGATCGGCGCGCGCAAGGCTGCCGATTTTGGGCAGCCTGCGCGCGCCAAGCCACGCAGTCTGCCTCCGTTCCCTCCGAGGCCACACCAAAATCGGAGCGGCCTCGGAGGGAACTTCCTTTCGCCCTCCCCTCACCATCCCCTCCCTTCCCCTACCTAACCCACCACCCCGGCCCTATCTAAACCCCCCCCCCCCTTACCTTTGTCCCTAGATTTACACCTGCGAGAAGCTGTCATCCGACCCAGGGGCTGGTCCGGAGGCCTGGACCATGCCCCCGGTCCCGCCCCTGAAACGCCGCGTCCCGGCCCCAAAACGCCGCGTCCTCCGGCCCCGCCCCTGACACGCCCCCTTCAAAAAACCCCGGGACCTACGCATGGCCCGGGGCTCTGCGCGCGCTGGCGGCCTATGCAAAATAGGCGCGCCGGCGCGCGAGGGCCCTGCTCGCGTAAATCTGGGCAGATTTACGCGAGCAGGGCTTTTAAAAACCGCCCATAAGGGTTTTTCCCATAGACACAAAATGGAAGAAAAGCTCTAAATAATCTGTGATGCTGTTGCTGTTGCAGTGGCTCTTCATTAAAAAAAAAAAATCAGTTATATGTTCTCAATTTGCAGATGATGTCATGTTACCCATAGTCCTACCAAATGAAATCAGGATTAAGTGGAAACTGTTCTACCCAGTTACATGTCAAAAGATCATTCAGAACATTGAATCAATGAATATTTTCACCTGTTCTTTGAACCCCTGTTCCACAGCTAAGCACAAGGATATTGCACTATTCATTACTACCACTGTAAATGCATCATTCCCTGAAGGTTGCCTACCAACTTTGCTGAAGCAGGCATCTGTGCAACCCATCTTTAAAAAAATTATAAATTAGATCTTTCTATTTTGACAAACTATCAACCAATATCATCATTGCCCTTCCTTTCCTAGCAAAACTTATTTATTTTCTTTTTTAATTTAAAAACATTACACATGCATAGTTTGTGGCGGAGCACGAAATAAACATACACAATAATAAAGAGACACAAAGCAACAAAAAAAACAATACAATGACAGAGTTTCCACAGCACAACATAAGATTGGAGATGTTAAAGACAGGACCAATTGAAAGTAAGCAATAATGAAGAAGCCTGATTGTTGACACCAGAGATCACTAAATGCAGTCCTAAAAATAAAGCTACAGAAAAATTAAACATACAAAGGCAAATGTTTTACAAAATTAAATCAAATCAGCAGAACATGACTGGAGAAGTGAAAACAGGATCAATTTAAAATAAATAATCCCTCAATTTTGAAGAAGCCTGATTATTAATGCCAGAGGTCACTACATTAATCCTAGCTATAAAAGTACAGAAAATTGCTAAGAAGTGGAAGGAATACCTTATTGATCAAAGACTCGCTTAAAAAGAAATGTGTTTAAGGATTTTTTTAAACAATTGGATACAGGTCATAATAGAAAGGTGTTCAGGGAGTGTCTTCCACAAAGAAGGCTCTGTCCCAGGATTCTGCCAAGTGAACAACCTGTGATGAGGTTATTTCCAGAAATCCCTGATGGGAATATCTAAAGCCATGGATGGGGGCATACAGGTAAAGGGCTGAATTTATCCAGGGGGCCAAATTATTACCTATCAGTTTATGTATTAACATATTGAAGGAATAGTGCTTAAACAGCTACAAGAGTTCCTTGACACAAATAACATACCTGATCAACTATCATATAGTAATCAGATCTTGCTATTATCTAGCTTAGGTCTACTAAGACTAAGCTTTAATACTGGTGCCAAATATTTATTGATCCTCTTAGATGATTCAGCTGCATTTGACATTATCAATCATCAGTTTTTGCTAACAAGATTAAGTAACATTGGAATGTCAGCTAGTTTCAAAGTTGTTAACCTCATACTTAACTAATCAATCTTTTCATGTGATAATCAGTACTTAAGCATCATGTTAGTGCTCCATTAAAAATGGGGTTCCACAAGGTTCTACACTTTCTGAAGTACTGGTCAATATTTCTTTTCACCCAAGCTGTTCCCTACTTACAAATAAGGGAGTAGGATACAGACTATATGCTAACAATATTCAGTTTTTCAGTCCTATCTCAACTATATTAGTTAATGATTTATCAAAGGTAGCATCACATTTAATAAGTATTCAGAAGCTTCATAATAGTCTCATGCTTAATGTTGAGAAGACCAAGTTAATGATCCTTAGTAGATTTCAAGTTGATGATATTCCATCTGTTTTTCAGTATGCTTTATACCCATAGTCAACAAACTAGAAATCTAGGAGTAATGCTGGAAGTCAAACTTTCAGTACAGTTATAAGTGAAGGGCATAATTAGAAGTGCATTTTTCAAATTGCACCTGACACGAGATCAAAACCTTTTCAGTGTCAGAATGACTTGTAAGATATTTCAGGCCCTGGTTTTATCAGGGCTGGCTGGATTATTGTAATTTAATGTTACTAGCAACTGCTATGAGCTCTCCAGGTTGTACAGAATTCAGCTACAAGAATATTAACAGATAAATAAGATATGCCATACTGGGTCAGACCAAGGGTCAATCAAGGCCAGTATCCTGTATCCAACAGTGGCCAAACAAGTCACAAGTACCTGGCAAGTACCCAAACATTAAATGAATATTTCCCAAGCTACTTATTGATTAATAGCAGTTTATGGACCTCTGCTCTAGGAACTTATCCAAACCTTTTTTAAACCCACTTACACTAACTGCCATAACCACATCCTTTGGCAATTAATTCTAGAGCTTAATTATGCGTTGAGTGAAAAAGAATTTTCTCTGATTTGTTTTAAATGAACTACTTGCTAACTTCATAGAGTGCCCCCTAGACCTTGAATTATCCGAAAGAGTAAATAATTGATTCCTATTTAACCGTTCAAGTCCTTTCAACTCTTCTCCCAGTTGAATAACCCTAACCTCTTTAGCCTTTTCTCATAGGTACTAAAGGAACACATTTCTCCAATACTACAATCTCTTCACTGGTTACCAATCCATTGTAGGATCAAATTTAAGGTTTTGGTTGATAATTCACAAAGTACTAAATCAGAATGCACTTCTCTGTCTTAGTTCAATCTTGAAGATTTAAACATCCTCTTGAGCACTAAAGTCTGCAAGACAGAATTTTGTGCACATTCCTAATTATCAGTCTTTCAAAATATGAATTCACCACACCTAAGAAAGACCTCCTGAGCCAAGGTTGTTGTTTAGAAATATGCATTTGTTTGAAACAAAATTGAAAAATGGGACAAATGACCCTGTTTTCATTTTTGTTTCAAACAAACTTAAGGGGTTTTTTTTATCTCAAAAACCTAAAGCTTGTTAATGGAGCCTTCCCCCATTAACTTCAATATAAAACAAAAATGATTCAAAGAGAGGAAAAAATTATTTTTCCTTTGTAGATGAACCTAACACATGACTGTGGCCTATGAAATGAATGAACAAACTAAACTAAATTTATGGGGTCTGCACATCCTTATTGTCTTTTGATCCTACAGCAAGACATAGTGCTTTTCAGACAAGAGTTGCCTGAATTACTTAGGACCTTGAGGTGAAAGAGTCTGGCAATCTGAAGTCAGCGATAAGGTGATAGCTAAAGCCAGAAGAATGCTGGGCTGCATAGAGAGAGGAATAACCAGTAAGAAAAAGGAAGTTCTTGGTGAGGCTTCACCTGGAGTACTATGTTCAGTTCTGGAGACTGTATCTCAAAAAGAATAAAGACAGGATGGAGTCGGTCCAGAGAAGGGTGTCCAAAAAGATGTGGGGTCTGTATCAGAAGACTTATGAGGAGAGGCTGAAGGATCTAAATATGTATACCCTGGAAGAAAGGAGGTACAGGGGAGATATGATATAGACCTTCAGATACCTGATAGGTTTAAATGATGCACATTTTCCATTGGAAAGCAGTCAGTAGAACTAGGGATAACAAAATGAAACTACAGGGGAAACGAGTCAGAACCAACAACAGGAAATATTTCTTCACAGTGGTTGATGCCTGGAATACCCTTCTGAAAGAGGTAGTGAGGACAAAAAGAGTAAATTAATTTAAAAAGGCATGGGATAAACACAGTGGATCCCTAAAGGCTAGAGTATGGAAAGGAAGAAAAGGGTGCATGGGGGTAACCTGCATGGAGTGGTAGTTACTAGGGATGTGAATCGTTTTTGAACGATTAAAATTATCGTCAGATAATTTTAAAATTGTTCTAAACCATTAGAGTGCACGATACAATACAAAAGCCCCCGATTTATCGTCAGGGGCATTTATATTGTATCAAATAGGGCACGGGAATTATTTGGGGGAGGGCGGGAAACCGGCACACCAAAACAACCCCTAAACCCACCCTGACCCTTTAAAACCAATTCCTTACCCTCCCCCACCCTCCTGGTGGTCCAGTGGGGGGGGGGGGGGTCCCGGCATGATCTCCCACTCTCAGGCCATCGGCGCCATTTTGGCTGCCACTAATTAAAATGGCGCCAATGGCCCGATAAAAAAAAAAACCCACCCGACCCTTTAAATCGACCCCCCCAAAACCTTTTAAAATTACCTGGTGGTCCAAGGGGGCCTCGGGGGGCCTCGGGGAGAGATCCAGGGGGGCCTCGGGGAGAGGAGAGATCCAGGGGGGCCTCGGGGAAAGATTTCCCGTTCCCAGGCATCAGCTGTTCTAAAAAAAAAAATGGCGCCGATGCCCCTTTGCCCTTACCATGTGACAGGGTATCCGTGCCATTGGCTGGCCCCTGTCACATGGTAGGAGCACTGGATGGCCGGCGCCTAGGGCTGATGAGTAAAGATGGCCGGCGCCATCTTTAAAGATGGCGCCGGCCATCCAGTGCTCCTACCATGTGACAGGGGCCGGCCAATGGCACGGATACCCTGTCACATGGTAAGGGCAAAGGGGCATCGGCGCCATTTTTTTTTTTTTTAGAACAGCTGATGCCTGGGAACGGGAAATCTTTCCCCGAGGCCCCCCGGGGTCTCTCCTCTCCCCGAGGCCCCCCTGGACCACCAGGTAATTTTAAAAGGTTGGGGGGGGGGGTCAGGAGGGGTCGGGAGGGGGGGGTCGATTTAAAGGGTCGGGTGGGTTTTTTTTTTTAGCGGCGCGGGCCTCCCTAAAAAAAAAATTAGCGATGTGAATTGGAATCGGAAACGATTCCAATTCACATTTCCACCAAATACAGAAATCCACCAAATACACCAAATACAGAAAAAAAATACACCAAATACACCAAATACAGAAATCCACCAAATACACCAAATACAGAAAAAAAAATTAGCGATGTGAATTGGAATCGGAAACGATTCCAATTCACATTTCCACCAAATACAGAAATCCACCAAATACACCAAATACAGAAAAAAAATACACCAAATACACCAAATACAGAAATACACCAAATACACCAAATACAGAAAAAAAAATTAGCGATGTGAATTGGAATCGGAAACGATTCCAATTCACATATCCACCAAATACAGAATGACGGACTATCTCCCACTAAACTGATACTGACATACCAAACACTGCACGTTCTTATTCTTATTCTTGTTAAATTTCTATCATCTTCTTCTTCTTCTCCCAGTTAGAACCATCCTTGTTTTATTGTAACTGATTTTTCTGCGCACTTTATAACTTATTATAATTTGTAAATGTATAAAATGTATACTCATGTTATATTTATGCATGTTTATAATGTATTGATCACCCCTGTTTTATGTAAACCGACATGATACGAATCTCCGTGAATGCCGGTATAGAAAAACTCAAATAAATAAATTAAAAAAATATATCTTAACGATCAGATTCCCCCCCCCCCCCCCCCAGCCGAATCTGATCGTTAAGACGGTCTGGCACACGATTCACATCTCTAGTAGTTACTACCTGTAACCAATTAGCTTTCATGATTTTGGCGCAATTGCAACCTCGCTTTCTGCTTCAATGGTGGGGGTAAAAGAGGAATTGGATTAAAATGATAGTCAACACTGTGTCCTGATTTTTAATGCCCGGTGTCCTGATATGCAGACATTAGATAAAAAGCTCAGGACTGCTTCTACAGTTTACTTCTAAAGCAAAGCATGCTCAAGCAGCATTGTCTGAATTAGCAAGCTGTTCACCCAAAAAATGTTGCTAGTAGTATTATTACTCTTAACATAAGGCTTGGGGATAACCTGCATGGAGAGGCAGTTACTAGGGATGTGCATTCGTTGTGAACAAATACACAATCCGCAATGTATAGGTCCTTATTTGTTGCATTCATGGTTTCGCGAAACATATGGTGAACCCCCACGAATGCAATGAATCCTGAACGAATAAACCCCCCATCCTTCTGACCCCCCCCCCCCCAAAGACTTGTCTAAAGTCCCTGGAGGTCCAGCGGGGGTCCTGGATCAATCTCCTGCACTCACACCGTCGGCTGCCGGTATTCAAAATGGTGCCGATAGCCTTTGACCTTACTATGTCACAGGGGCTACCGGTGCCATTGGTCAGCCCCTGTCACATGGTAGGAGCACAAGATGGCGCTGGCCATCCATTGCTCCTACCATATGACAGGGGTCGACCAATGGCACAGATAGCCCCTGTGACTTAGTAAGGTCAAAGGCTATCGGCGCCATTTTGAATACCGGCAGCCGACGGTGCGAGTGCAGGAGATGATCCAGGACCCCCGCTGCACCACCAGGGACTTTAGGCAAGTCTTAGGGGGGGTCAGGAGGGTGAGTGGTTGTAGTTAATTAAATTTAAAGGGAATGAATGCCGAATTCAACATATTAACGGATCGGGCTTTCCCCCCCTTGACCGAATGCAATGTATCTGGGCCCCAAAGAATACATATCCAAATCCAACATATACTTTCCAGTTGCACATCCCTAGCAGTTACTACCCTTAACAAAAACATGGAGCAACCTTCGCGCTTACTACCATAAGAAACTTGCTGGGCAGACTGGATGGACCATTTGGTCTTTTTCTGTCATCATTACTACATTACTATGAATTGATCTTGTTTTCATTTAATTTTGAAAGAGTTTGTCATTGTATATTTAATTTTTCTGTAGCTTGATTTTTAGGACTGCATTTAGTGTTATCTGGTGCCAACACCATTAGGTTTCCTTAATATTGCTTACTTTGAACTGGCCCTTTTTTGAACTTCTTATTTAGTTTCACTAGAAAGTTGTAGGTACAACTCAAGTTTTGAAAATCTTTATGCAGCTGGCGATCCACATCTAAGGTACAAAATTATGTAGCTGAATGCAGCTCAAAGAACATTGTGCACCAGGCAGTTGAGTAGGTAGCTGTAGTGCATTAGCTGATCTGCAGCCTTCAAGAGATACAGTTTTAAGATTGCCAATTATTTTCAGTACAGAATATTGGCACAATAAGAATCTATTATTTACATAATGAGTTGTTACACTATAATTACAACTAGGCACATTTGGAAAATTGCCACATAAATTCAGGGAAGCATTAGACTATCCAAACGAAGTGCCCTGAGCTTTGACTCTTCATCACATAGAAATTTCTGTACAGAGCAGACAATGCAAGGGGCAATGACAAATTTAGGCAATAAGACAGGACACAGTACATTATTATGAGATATTGGCACAGTTCCCTAGGCCCATGGCACAGAGTATCTCACTAAAGCTTTGTTATGATTATATAGGGCAATTTTATAACCATCCATATAAGGCTAAAGTCTGCTCAGTCATTAGCCCAAATTTTCAACACTGATTTATGTGCATGAGTCTGCTTTGAAAATTCTCAGGTTGTCTCGCTATGTGCGTACACATAGGTGCCGAAAGCTATACTTGCTCCTGAGAAGTTTAACTTTCTACATATCTATGTGCATACTTTCTGAAACTATAATAAGCATGCAAATCCTTTCCCAGTCCCAACTCTACCCCCCTGAATGCCTCTTGTTAGTTCAGGTAGAAGTACACAGGAAATGGAGTTACACTCCTACTTTTTCATGCATGCTCCCTGATTGATTTCCAAGATGCTAATGCTTAATATAGGATGAGCACCTAATTCCAAGTCATAAAGTATAGGTCAGTCAGTTTTGGCTTTAATGGGTCACTCAGTTTCCTGCCTCCTGGAGGGATGGGGGAAACTAGAGCTGGCAATTATTGTTTCTTATGTGAGCTGAATTTCTGCTTGCTTGTGTGTATTTTGGCAGACTGCTTTTTGTAAGTAAACGGATTTTCTGCTAGACTTTCCCTCCTAGCCACCCTGTTTCCTATTATTATACCGTGCTTTTATCCCAGGTTGGGGACAAGAACTTCTAGTGTACCTGCTTTTTCAGGAAAAACAGATCCTGCTGCACTTCTGGTATTTTGGGAGTGACTGACATTCAGTAAATTGAAGGATGAAGGGAATGGAACTTCGTAATGTCTGTGGGGCTACAATATTCACAAAAACTTTGTGGAAAATTTAATACTATCCCATTTCTGTTGAGCTCTCTAGATTAGAGGGAAATTGCCAGATTTACTGCTGTGCTACTGTGACTTAAAGATTTCAGGGACCTCTTTAGTAACCAGGGCATTCTAACCTCCCATCCTGAAAGTGTGTGGGGGGAGGGGGAGGAAAGCAGAAGACTTCTCTGATTGAAATGAGAAGATGTACTCAAAGAAAACAACATACAAATGAGTTGCAATAAACATGGCTGCAGCTTTTATTATTATTATTATTATTATTATTATTACTAACTCAGCTAACTATGCACTTGAGCCATGATGCTGTACAGAATGTAGAGAATGTGTAAGAAAAGCATAGTTCTTCAGGAGCACAACCTCTTCCCCCATCCAGCCTGACTGGCCCACAAAAAGCAAGCAAAGCCTTGCTCTAATTGAGGGAAATATCAGCCAGGCTTTATTGGGCAGCCAGCCCCATTCAGACAAAGATGCCAGCTCTCCAAGGCATTACAGGACCCTTTTGGCAAAAGGAATAGTTGCCAAGGTTAAGAGTCTGCAGAAGGCATGAACCCTGTTTAAAAATACCATCTTGGAAGCTCAGACCATATGTATTGCATGCATTACAAAAAGTAGAAAGAAGATGGCCAGATATTCCATGTAAGACACACCCAGGTTGTGTGCAAGATTCCATCAAGCAACTCTACTTACCTTTCTGGCTATGTTCTACCCCCTTCCCAGACTTGGGTACCCGGCCACAGGCCCCAGATAGACCTAACAGGCTTGTCTGAGCCCTCCAATTAACTCCAAATGAAGCTGCAGCTATGAACTCAGCTACTGTCTCTCTTGTCGCACTGCTCATTTTTTTGGGTGTACAGAATCTTGACCCATGTCTGATAGGTGGACCACACTGTACTGATACAGTTCATATATTCAGGGAGCATCCAGTCATGCCTCATATGTACTCTACCATGTTGCAAGACAAAATTTACAATCTGCTTGTTGAGCTTACTGTTAGCATTTCCAGCTGCGGCCATCCGCGGCTGGCCCCTGCTAACATTCGGCATGGCTTCGGGACCGCCAGCGGCACCATGGCGGTGGCAGGGAGAAGTCCCCAGGGAAGGCACTGCTCCCCTCTGGGCTGAGTGCGTCCTCCTCAGGCAGGTCGGCGCTGGACGCTTGCTCCCCGGTCTCCTCTCAGCGGCGTCACGCTGTGCGGCTCACTTCCTGGTTCCAGCGGGCCGGCCCTCTCCTAGGCGCATGGCCATGTCTCCTGCCTGCTCGTAAAGGGCCATCATGATGAAATTGCCTTCAGCTGCCTGGATGAGGTGAAAAGACCTGGGAGTATTTAGGGAGGCTTCCTCTTCCTGTCCTTTGACTTGGCAATGAGTCTGCTCACTCCCGTGAGTCTGCTGGTGCCTCTGGTACTCTTATTCCTGCTTCTGGATGACCTTCTGGTGTTTGACTTCAGACTGGTTATTGATGATTCTCTGGTGTTCGACCTCGGACTGGTGACCGGTGATCCTCTGGCTTCTGATCTTGGACTGGTGGTAGGTGAACTCTGGCTTCTGATCCCAGCCTGGACTTTGACGAATCTTCCATCTTCAAGGGCCCACCTAAGTCCCAGCAGTCCGGGTCCCTACGGGCTCCTCACGGGGAGACCACGGGCTTCCAGTGGCAAAGACCCAACTGGCCCTTTCTCCTGTTCCATGAATCCTCTACCTCTCAAAGGTTCACCTAAGTCCAAGCGGCCCGGGTCCCTACGGGCCCCACCTGGGGGGACCACGGGTTTCCAGTGGTGAAGATCCAACTGGTTCCTTCTTCACTTCAACCTCGCCACCCGACGGGGGAACCCGAGGAGCCGTCTCCTCTGGTAGTATCAACTCCTCCTCGGACTAAGGGTTCACATCTTCTCAACCTTCGCAACACTTACCTGTTCCACAACTCCAAAGGCAACAAAGGATTATATCGGACCATATAATACAGGACTTTGGCATCCAGGAGGTTATGAGAGTGCTGTCCAGGAGGCAATGAGAGTGAGATTTCATTCCTGATATTGTCAAGCAACTGGCAACTCAAAACCTAGCCCAGGCCATTGCTCCCCCCAGATATATGATTCTCTGGAGGGGAAGGTACTATATGAGGGGGATGAACTGATCTCAGTGCATTCTTTACTTATCAATCCATCATAGAAATGATCCTCACCTTTATTTATTTATTTATGTTCTGCTTTTCAGGGACTTCAAATTCATTGTTGTAAAACTTGCAGACAAGTATGGGGATGTTGTGATTTTGAACCAGCAAGATTAAGTGAATGAGGTCATCTGTCAATTGTCAATTGCTTGCTAAACTTTATGGGGCAGATTTTAAAACCGGCAGGAGATCGACTGCAGGAGGTCGTTCAGCGAGGGTTCCGGACCCCCGCTGAATGACCTCCTGCAGTCGATCTCCTGCCGGCGCCATTTTCCGTACGGAAAATGATTCGCGGCAGGAAATCGCTCCCGGACCTCCCTGGACCCCCAGGAACTTTTGGCCAGCTTGGGGGGGCCTCCTGACCCCCACAAGACTTGCCAAAAGTCCAGCGGGGGTCCGGAACAACCTCCTGCGTCGAATCATTTTGGTCTATGGCCGCCGCCATTTTGCGGCGGCCATTTTGCAAAATGGCGCCGGCTGAAGACTACACGATTTAGTGTGCCGCTTTTCCTGTTCTCCCCTTTCCCCCGATTTAGCTACGGACCGCCGCTACGGAGATAATTTAAGGCTACAGACCCCCAGGTAATTTAAGGCATTTGGGGGGGGGGTTCGGGAGGGTGGGGGATTTAATTTAAAGGGTCGGGGTGGGTTTTAGGGGGTTTTAGTGTGCCGTGTTTTAGTGTGCCGCTGGACCCCCAGGTAATTTAAGGCATTTGGGGGGGGGGTTCGGGAGGGTGGGGGATTTAATTTAAAGGGTCGGGGGTGGGTTTTAGGGGGTTTTAGTGTGCCGGCTCACGATTTTAACGATTTTCACGATACTTTACACACCCAAACGGCAACAATACGATTCCCTCCCCCTCCCAGCCGAAATCGATCGTTAAGACGATCGAGGACATGATTCACATCTCTAAAGTCTATGTATCTGAATATCTGAACATCACAGAGGCCTCAAATGTAAATGAATGGAAGTTCCTCTTGATTTACACCTTTGCATATATTTGAAGAATTATGGTTCTTTAGCCATAGATATAGTTCTATGTCATCCTTGTGGGGGTAATCATGATAAGATTCTGACCCAACATGAGCAGAAATGTATTTTTTAATTATCCAGTTTTGAACTAATAGGTTTAAATACATCCATCAAGTAGGGACATTTTTTATGATATAATCTATCTTTCTGATTGGCTCTTCTGGGAGAGTGGAGTGCTCACTGACCTATCAGAAGCTTTCTATAAAGAATGGGCATACCTAGCACATTATTGGCTGTTTGTTTTTTAAATGGCCAATCATATGCTTTTGAAATCTCTTCTCTCATTTGGTCAGTTTTTCTTTTTAAGTTATTTGCTGCTAACTATCTTTTCATTGAGTTGACATATAGGCATTTGCCATCATTTAATGTATTGTTTTTTGAATACTAATCATATTGCATTCCAATAAGTGAGTTTTAAACTTTTTGGAGGATTTAAGTTTCTTGTATTTGAATTCAATTTAATTTTTTCTTTCTAAGTTTAAATAGGAAGCTTTGCAAGCTTGCTTCATTTCCAACCGAAAGGCAGCCTAGCCTCAGACTGTTAAACCTAGAACATAAGAAATGCCATGCTGGGTCTGATATCAAGGTCCATCGAGTCAAGCATTTTGCCTCTGACGGTAACCAGTCCATGTCACAAATATCCATTAGATCCCCATTAGCTGATCTATTTCTTCTATCACATTTCCATGGCTATGTGCTGGCTTTCTCCATGTCTACCTGGCTAAAAATTGTTTATGGACCTTTCCTTCAGGAACTTATCCAGTCCTCTTTTGAACCCCACTATGTTAGTTGCCTTGACCATATCCTCTGATGACAGAGTCTATAGTTTGATTGTGCATTAAATGAAAAAAGTTCTTTCTATGATTTCTTTGGAATTTTTAGGTCTGAAATGTTATTATTGCCATCTGAGGCTTTACCTGATCCTTTGTCTATGACCTCCAACTTCTCCAGCACATCCACTGCTCTTACCCGGCTGAACTGTCCCTGCCCACCCATTCTGATGTCATCTGCTAGGTGCCAGAAAAAGAGTGAGTGTGATGCTGAAGGCACAAGGAAACATAGAAACATAGAAACGATGCCTGGCCCATCCAGTCTGCCAGGCAAGCTTCCCATTGTAGTATCTGCTGTGCCATACAGGTTACCCCCATGTATCAGTCAGTTTTGCTTGAAGTGCTTTGCTTATGGACTTGGCTGTAGAAGCAGTCTTGTGTTTTTTCCTTAATGTCTGAACATCAGTACCCCAGACTGTAAAAAAGTCATGGCTTGTGTTGTTGTCCCTAAATCCAAATTACTCTTTCCTTTTAGCCCCACCCCTCTTCTTCGAAGCAGAGAGCTATGTTGCAGCTACATCAAAAGCATCAAGGTTTATTAGATAAGGGTAGTAATCCCATGCTTCTATTAAGGGTAGTAACTGCCACACCAGCAAGTTACCCCCATGTACGCTTTCTAATTTTCATTTAGGACTTGACCATAGAAGCAGTCCTGTACTTTTTTCCTTGTCCATGTAACAGCATCCAAGACCATGGAAGTCAGGGCCCACAGTTGTCATCTAAATCAAATTCCTCTTTTCCCCCTGCTGTTTAAGTGGGGAGCAATGTTCCAGTTGCATTAAAAACATCAAAGCATATTGGTTAAGGGTAGTAATCTCCATGCCTTCTGCTAAGGATAGTAACCGCCGTACCAGCAAGTTACCCCTCTGCACGCTTAACTCATTTCTGTCTTCTAGCCTTTAGAGATCCGTAGTGTTTATCCCATGCCCCTTTGAATTCTTTGACTGCTTTCTTCTTCACCACCTCATCTGGTAAGGCATTCCAGGCCTCCACCACCCTCTCCATGAAGAAATATTTCAGGATGCTGGTTCTGAGTCGTCCCCCATAGAGTTTCATTTTGTGACTCTTAGCTCTATTGTTTTCTTTCCAGTGGAAAAGGGTTGAATTCCTTGAACCCTTTTAGGTATCTGAAGGTGTGTATCATATCTCCCCTGCATCTCTTCTCTTCCAGGGTATACATATTCAGATCCTTCAGCCTCTCCTCATAGGTCCTCTGATACAGATCCCACACTAATGCCCTTTTCTTGACTGCCTCCATCCTGTCTTTATCCTTTTTGGAAAAGGACCAATATTATTTATTTATTTATTTAAAATTTTTATATACCGGCATTCATGTTGCAAACACATCATGCCGGTTTACATATAACAGGGGTGTACAGTGAACAATTCAATAACCTATTTGTGTAGAAGGAAGCAGTTACAAATAACAAGGTAATAGAACTGGGAGGAGAGAAGAAAAGGGAGAGAATAACATTAGGTATAGGTATTTACATTAGTAATAACATTTTTACATGTGGAAGTGGTAGAATCTGGCTGAATAGAATATTAAAATAGAATAGAATATTAAAACCAGCTTTCAGATTTTGATGTATTTGCTGGGAATTGAACCCAGGTTAACTGTTCGGAAGCAGCTTTGTTCACCACTATACCACCAACCATCTTGCCTGCCTCACATTGCCATCTGTGGCTTTACCTGATGCTTTGTCTCTGACCTCCACCCACCCATTTTGATGTTATCTGCTGGGCACCGGGAAAAGAGTGAGCCCTATGCTGAAGGTGCTGCGTGCTGAAGGAGCACGCACAAGGGGCATGCTCTTTTGTGCACCCCTTAGTGTCACCCTGAAGATGAAAAAGAATATTTGATTCTGTCGAACAAGAATTGGCTGTTATGCCTGTGGGTCGCAGATGTACTTAGTTCTTGCACCACTCTCCTGCCCTCCTCAGGTCTGCTCACGGCATGGGCCAGTCTTCACTGCCGCATTCCCCGGGATTCCTCATGGTGGCATGGATGCCATTACCACCCTCTACGACTTCAGGCCTTCCTAGGCGCGTGCGCGTGCCACCGGCCCCTCCTTTGAAGCCTCTTTGGCAGGAACCTCGGGGGCGTCCCTGTTTGATGATGTCATTGGACTGCTGTATTTAAGTTCCACCTTCACCCCCAGCTAGCCGATTTGGCAACAAGTTCCATACGTGTTTACAACTCCTGACTTCATGTTCCTGATACTACGCTGCCTAGCCTTTGCTCCTGGACCCTGTCTGGCACCCGCTTCTCGGGGGTCAGTGTGCACTCCTATGGGGACTCACTCCCCTGGCCTACCCTGCTCCTCGGGCTGGCTCTGCATCTCCTGGGTTCTATTCTGCAAGGCTTTCTACTTCTTGGAATTCTCCTTGGAACACCGCAGCAACCTGTGAGTTCCAGAACAGGGCTTCTTCGCTCCTCAGGGTTGTGCCTGTGTTCTACATAAGACTGTCTGCACCTCCCCACTCCTCAGGGCCACGCCATCATGTATCTAGAGATTCTTAGAGTTTCCCCCGCTCCTCGGGGTTGTGCTCTCGGATATCACTGTGTCTGTCAGCCCCCCGCTCCTCGGTGCTGCATTTACTCTAGACTGCCAGCAATTCCCCGCTCTCAAGGACACTGTCCTCATCTGCAGCAGAGATCTGGCTCGGGCTTTCCTGCTCCACGGGTTGGCCTGCATGTTTGCATCAACGCTTTCTATGCTGCACAAGCTCCACCCCTCAGAGCTGCCTTCCCGGGGAACCTCCTGCATGGCTAGTCTTGTGCCTTCCGCTCCATGGTCTTGTCTGGTGCCTCCTCTCTTCAGGGTCTCAGCCCAGGTACTTCCTCCAGCCTGCCATCCTACTGGGGTACCCTTCTGATCCCTGGGGACTTCTCCATCACTGTGCCCAGAGCTCCCTGCTGTGCCTATACCTCCCCTCCTGACGGTGCGGACCTGTGGGGCTCCTCCCCACAGGTAGCAACAACTCACATCTCGGGCCAAGGGTCCACACACCCATGAATCATGACACTGGCAATCAAAGTGAGTAACCCATGAATGATTTTCTACTTAAATTTCTGTTAAAGAATAAGAACATGACTGAACCAAACTATAATGCCATACAAACAATAAGCGGTCAAGGGAAATACGGATGCCAGACAACCATGCAGATAAAACAAAGCCATCCAGAAGGAGAATTGTAACACATTTTGTGGCAAACCAGTTTACTATGTTGCTTTCATATATGACGGTATTTTTACTTTTGGTAAATGCTCAATCTATTGTTAAAAAGAATAATGTAATCAATGATTTGTTAGAAGAATTTAGTCCCACAATATATTGTATCACTGAAACTTGGTTAAAAGCATGTGATACAGTATTACCATTCAACAGTACAATATTATCTCCATACCAAGCATAGGAAGTAAAGGAGGTGGTTTGATAGTGATTTCAAAAAAGATCTGAAGTTCACACCTGTGAAGTGCTCAATTGCATCACCATTTGAAGTAAGCATTCTGAAAGCCAAACAATTGAATCTCTGACTTGCTTATTGTCCTCCTGGGTTACTGGAACATAATAGTTCCCCACTGATAGAATTATTTGCCAACAATAATTTTGAGTGATTTTCATTTGCACATCGACGCAACCCCCTAGGTCCACTGCATGTAATGCCTTCTTGGATTCAATTACAGCTCCAGGATGGGATCCAATAGTAACAGAATTAATGCATCAAGCAGGACATATCTGAGGTTTGGTATTCATAAACAAAATGTAATAACTCTTAATAATCTTGACTTAAATGCTATTTCATAGTTGGATCACTAATTAATCAATGTTACATTAACTAATATACAACAAAAAATGAACATACTTCATTTTCATATCATAAAGCCATGAACATCGATGATTTAAAAAAGAAGCTATCTGTGGAACTTGAAAATATATCCTATAATAGTATTCAAACTGCGGTTGACAGCTGGAACTGTGTAACATCCACAATCGCCAATTAAATCAGTCCAACTATCACTAAATGTGTTCATAATAAAAGACATTTAATCCTTGGTATAATTTAGAAATAAGAGAATAAAAAAAATCCTTGAGAAAAAAAATGGGGAGAAAAGCTCCATTTCCTCATAAATTAGCAATTTATAGAGTTCACCTCAAAAATGCAGAGCTCTAATTAATAAAATAAAAAAATATTATTACACCAAAAAAATGCATGACATTAGGTACAATCCTAGGCTTTTATTTACGACAGTGAATGATCTAAGGATTGCTCAATCATTCAAGAAGAAAAAGATTCTGTATCATCATTCACATGTAATATATTTGTAAACATTTTTACCCAAAAGATAGCAAAATTAACTCATGGGTTTCCATTAGCCAGTCATCAATACAATCCTATACAGACATTTGGTATGGCCATATGGTCTGAATTTGAACCAGCTTCTCAATTTGAGATACAGCAAATAATAAATAAAATGAATCTAATGATACATCCATTAGATGCTATGCTATTAAATCAATAAAATCAATAGCAGATACCATCTTTCCAAGCATCACGAAAATAGTGAACTTATCATTATCCGATGGGGAAGTACTCCCTGCATTCAAATGTATTTCAATCAAACCTATTTTGAAAGCTTAGATAAAAATAATTTAAATAGTTTTAGACCTATATCCAAATTGGCATTTATTGCAAAAATAACAGAAAAGGTGGTTCATACACTATTATCTGAATTTCTGGATGAAAACAACATCCTGTTCCAAACTCAATTTGGATTCTGGAGAAACCATAATACAGAAACTCTGCTATTATTGATGATAGATACAGTACTCCTCAGCTTTGATACTGGCCAATCTTATATTTTAGTACTGCATGACTTAACAGCAGCTTTCGATACAGTGAATCACTCTGTTCTCTCTCACAGATTAATTGAAATTAGTTTATGTAGGAAAACACTAGACTGGTTCATTCATTTTTGAAAAACAGAACATTTCAAGTCAAGATTGGTAACAATGTCTCAGATCCTTTGGCGATGTGTACAGGAGACCTGCAAGGGTCATCATTATCAGCAACATTGTTTAATTTATACTTGCTGCCATTATGTTAACTACTTTCAGGACTGGGCATAAATTATTCCATTTACGCTGTTCAGTTCTTCATACCAGTAGACGTCTCAATTAAACACACCTTCGATACATTAAAAATATATCAGCAATTCAAAATTTATTAGTACACATTAAACTGGTTCTGAACAAGCAAACAATTCAGATTATGTGGTTTAGGGAAAAAAAATCAATGAATACTTTATTGTTTTTCTCAATGTGGTCACATAACATTGAAATTGCTGAAAATGTGGACAATAATTTAACTATGAAGAATCATATTAATAATTTTTATTTTATTTATTTTTATTTAGCATTCGTTTATATACCGAGGTATAGCAGACATTGCCTTCACTCCGGTTTACATAATAACAAACCAGTTACATTTAAATCCATAACAGTATAACAGTAAAAAATTGAATCAGAACAATAACTTAGTAATGGTCAATAAATACATTAAATATTAGAAAATATGATTGTATAAAAAATCTTGTAGGGGGACGGTTGATACTGTAACAAAAGCGAGAAGGTTTCTGTGAGTCAGGGCGGTCGTCGTAGGAGGGGGATTGCTCACGTAGAATGGAACGTACAGAGGATGAAATCAAAGATTTATGTTCTGTTGTCATTAGGTAATAAGGTAATCATTAGGTAATAAGGTAATCAAGGCAGTGTATAATAAATTACATATGCTACAATGCTTAAATATTATTAAATCAAGATGGTGTTCACTCAGTTATACAAACCCTTATATTCTTGAATCTCGACTATTGTAATTCACTTTTATTAGAATTGCCATATAGCACCTTACAAGTGCTGCAGAATGCCACCGCAAGAGTTCTTACAAGAAGTAAAAAATACAATCATATTACCTCAGTATTAAAGTTTTTACATTGGCTACCTGTGAGGTATCATATGCAATATAAATTATTATGTATTATTTATAAAATTGTGAGCAATAAGAAATCTGATTGGTTGAGTGCCACATTGCATTTTCACACTCCACAAAGTAGCCTGAGCTCTGCCAATAAAGGTCTGTTAAGCATACCATCAATCTGAAGTGCACAATTAAGTGAAGTCAGAGTAAGAGCATTGTCAATTGCAGGATAAAGCTATGGAATACAATGCCAAAAAGATTTCAGGACATGTAAGAAAGATCTAAAAACATGGCTTTTTAATGTAGACTTTTTAGAGTAAACATATAGGGGCAGATTTTAAAAGGGTAACGCGCATAAGTTATGCGTGTAACCCTTTTAAAAACCCCCTGCGCGCGCCGAGCCTATTTTGCATAGGCTCTGCGGCACGCATAAGTCCCAGGGCTTCGCTAGGGGGCATGTCGGGGGGCGTGTCGGGGGCGGCGTGACGTTCGGGGCGTTCCAGGGGGCATGTTGGGGGGCATGGTGCTGGCCCGGTGGCATTCCGGGGGCACGGCCAAGGCCTCTGGGACAGCCCCTGGGTCGGGTGATGGCGCGCCAGCAGCCCGCTGGCACGCGTGAGTTATGCCTGCCTCCGGCAGGTGTAATTTTGTCGACAAAGGTGGGGGGGGTGTAGATAGGGCTGGGGGTGTGGGTTAGGGAGGGGAGGGGAAGGTGGGAGGAGGCCGAAGGAAAGTTCCCTCCGAGGCCGCTCTGATTTCGGAGCGGCCTCGAAGGGAACGGGCAGCGCGCACAGGGCTTGGCGCGCGCAAGTTGCACAAATGTGCACTCCCTTGCGTGCGCCGACCCCGGATTTTATAAGATATGCACGGCTACGTGCGTATCTTATAAAATCCGGCGTACTTACTTTTAGAAAATCTACCCCATATTGTGAAGGATGGAGTCATTGATAAAGCCAGGTCATCTGAATTCTACCTGATGGAGTTTACATTACAAAGCATCTCAAGTAAAGAGACAAAAGATGCTAACAATGACCTGGATTTATCAAAATGCGATAAGTATTGCATGTGATAGCAAAAGGGGCATGGTTTATGCAAATATTAATTTTATGCTAATTACCTATGTATGAGAAAGAGAGAGAGAAAGAGAGAGATGGCCATGATGTCATCTCCCTAGATAGGTATTTGTATCCCTATGGTAGGCCCACCTAGTAACTCGAGGTGAGGGTATCAGTGTAGGGGTTTAGGTTTAGGGGCCCCTTTGACATTCAATGTTAGATGTACGAACAGAACAGTGGTCTCTTGTGAACATTTGATGACCCTCGGAGTGAGGAAACTCACTCCAAGATGAGATTTGTGCAATGTTCTCTCAACCTAGCTTGATGGACTCTCTACCTGGGTAACATCAAGCTAGGTGGAAAGAACATTGCCCAAATCTCATCTTGGAGTGAGTTTCCTCACTCCGAGGGTCATCAAATCTTCACAAGAGACCACTGTTCTGTTTGTACATCTAACATTGAATGTCAAAGGGGCCCCTAAACCCCTACACTGATACCTAACCCTCACCTCAAGTTACTAGGTGGGCCTACCATAGGGATACAAATATGTATCCCTATGGTAGGCCAGTCTCTCTTTCTCTCCAATTCATCTAAATAGGCTGCCTGTTGCTAGAATCTGCCCTGCAAGTATATATACTTACCAGGGTGGGAGCTCTCTAGCAAATTTGAACAGAGGGCCATAGGTAGGACTGGACTTGTTTTGGGGGCACTAGAGGCTTGTGGGGTTTTTTCCCCAATGAATACAAAAATACCCAATAAGTTTTGGGTATTATATGTGGCCATTTTCAATTTATCACATTTGGCCTCATTCATACCATTTTTGACATTCATTTAAATACAAATGTGCAACCCTAAAGTCTATTAACCTGTTGTTTAAATAAATCTGGCATTAAAACTGACAGCAAAATTTAGGCTGGCAAGAAAGAGAATGGAGAAGCTTCTTTAGGAATACTACTAGTCATCTTTCAGACCAATCAACTGTGCAATTGCATAATACAAATAAACTCTGAGAGTAACTGAAGATACATAATATTTTGATATTCATGTTTATATAACAAATATATTTATTTAGCAGTCATTTTACTCACTGACAGCTCTGAAGAACTGGTTTTATAAAATATATTGCTGCATTTTTTGCCAATAGAAAAATCAATTTTTGTTATAAATCAGATCCTAAATATTTACCAATAAATCACAGACTTGAGTATTCACATCCACATTTGTTCCTGTAACATAAAATATGTGTTTATTGTTCATAAGTAAATAGTGACATGGATAGAGACTATGTCCTGACCTTATCTGATTCTGTATGGCTACATAAGAACAAGTAATCCACTGATGAATTTTCAAAGGCATTTGGAAAAAAAACAGTGCTCCGAGACCTGGATATAACATGGTAGAATTATTTGGAAATCCTACTGTATGTTTAGCAAGCCATCACGGAAACACTAGAAAGTCCTGGGCAGGGACCATGAGCACGTTTTAAATCACTATATTGAAGACAACTGAAATACATGCAGAATACAGCTATTTATCTTCCTTTTAAAATAATAATTCTGGTAAAAGGAAAGTGTTACAAGATAACACATTGCAGCTGCTAGTGTTTTACAAGAGGGAATGAGGGCTGCCAGACATGTACACAAATTCTCCAGCCTTTGAGCCGACAATTGTGGGGTTAATAGTTTCTGGCTATGTGCACAAATATTTTTTCTCATTTTGCTTTACTTTTTATTTCATTTTTTTTGTTCTGTTTATTTCCTTCATTTCTTGTTATTTAAAACAAGCCGTTAAGCCTGTTAAGACAGGCTACATTAAATTTTTTTTCAGTCCATTTTCGAACACAGCACCCTTCTACACTTTTTCTCCCTCACTCCCCCTTCCCTTTGTTCACTCACCCCCTTCCCTGCACTCAGTCTTACCCTCTGTCTCCCACTGCCTCCCTCCCCTCACTCTCACCTCCCTCCCCTTCCCTCAGTCACTCCCCACCCTCTCTCAATCCCATCCCCTCTCCTGCAGCCCTCCTCCACTCCCTTTTTCTCTGCTCCACAACTTCTTACCCTTCCACTTACTCACATCCCTCTGTCTCTCACCTCCCCCTCATTCTCCCCCCTCATTCTCCCTCTCCCCCCTCATTCTCCCTCTCCCCTCACTCCTCCCCACCTCTCCCACCCACCCACTCTCTCCTCCCTCCCACCCACACACTCTCCTCCCTCCCTCCCACCCACTCACTTCTCTCCTCCCTCCTCCCTCCCACCCACTCTCTCCTCCCTCCCTCCCACCCACCCACTCCTCCCTCCCTCCTCCCACCCACCCACTCCCTCCCTCTCACTCACTCCCTCCCTCCCTCTCACTCTCTCCTTCCTCGCTACTGGCCGCCACTCCTCGTCGCCGCCACCACCGCTACCGCTCAACGCCGTCCGATGCCTCCATGTTGATATCCAGCTGACACTCGCTGAGACCGACGTGCTTGCCCGCACATGCGCAGTAGAGCTGCTCTCTACTGCGCATTTGCGGCACGTCGGTCAAGCTTCGTTTATTAGGTTGATAAAAAACAAAACAAGCAACAGACAAAATTAAAACAAAAAAAAAGAAAGGAAAAGCAAAACATAATTGTCAGGCCCCCATCGAAGAAAGAAAAAGAATCTCTTCAATTTCTCCCATCTCCTCAAACTCTCTTTCCATATTTTTTTCTTCCCCAGACAGAAATGATTCCTCAGTCTCTCCTGCTCTGCTCATAGCATGCTCAGAAATAGCATAGTGGTGGCCTCAGTCTCCTGGTGCCATTTCTAAGCTTTACCGCCAGAGGATCTAGCAGCAACCAGGGATCTCTCTTTTTCCCTGAGAAAAGTACAATAAGAAGGTTTGGAGGGGGGAGTAGGAGGATCAGAAAGCAGGGCCTGGGAAGTTTGTTTTTTGTGCATCAGCTGTGAAAAAATGAAACAAACCAAAATGAATGAAATTTGATTTTTTTCTTTTGCTTCATTTTAAAAATGAATTGAAATGAAACAGGAAATTATGCTAACATTTCCTATTGCAAATTAATGCAAATGCGTGATAATTTTCTTTCTCGGTGGTCAGTGTGCAGCTGTTGTGCAACTGCTAGAGAACTTGGGGGAGCTTTGAGGAACTAGGCAGAGCACCGCAGACCTTGCTGGAAGCAGGTTTAATTTATTTATTTTTAAAAAGTTCTAATCCAGGGTAGATATTAAAAAAAAAATTCCAGCTAAATGAGTTAGCCAGATAAGATTTATCCACTATTTCACACAGGATATTCAGCAGTATGACTATGCCCTTGAATATTCTTGAATAAGTTGCTAGTTAGCTAGATAGGTCTATCTGGCTAACTTTAGACCTACAATTGAGCAGGTCTAACTTATCTGGTTAACTTTACCGAGTAAGTCTGAATATCAGCAGTTAAACAGCAAGAGGGAGATTTACTAAGCCACAATGGTTATAGTGTGGGGGGGGGGGGGGGGGAGGGCAAAATATCACAGGGAGTACCTTCTTGATATTGGCCCCTTCTCCCACAAACTATCATAGCATTATTGCAGCACAATTTTCTAGCATGGCACAAATAAGTGATGAAAAATTGCACTGCAGTACAGGTCCTTCCCATGAGATGGCAGGCCACCTCATCCAGGGCCACCTTCACTTAAAGGGCCAGAAGTCCAAAAAAGCATCCCCCAAAGGCCAAAGTGACCCTGTGTGTCATTGGCGACCCCACGCGCCCTCTCACTGCCTTCAGAGGCAGCTCTATTACCACTGACATACATTTTAAAAAATGAGGTCACTCATGCAGCGACAGCCCCCTCCTCCCCAACCCCTCCCCTTATTAGTGGAAAAAAAGGCTCCTAGTATCAAGATATCCCTCTGGCCTGTCCCTCCCCCCATCCAAATAAAATACAATCCCTGATGTCTAGGCTATCCCAACCCAAAAACAAAGATTGGTAGTCGGGGGGGGGGGGGGGCAGGCGAACTCCACCCCTCACCCTTATAACCCTCCCTTATCTCTAAAATGGATTTTTGATAGCCAGTGGTGGACCCGGAGTGCCCCCTAGTTCCAGGCCCATTGGTGCCATTTTTCATGCCCCTACATGTGACAGGAGCCTTTTTTTTTCTCTAATAAGAGGAGGGGGTGGGAAAGGGAGGGGCATTAGTTACATGATTGCCCTCTTTTCTTTTTAATTCTGCGGGGCCAAACTCATATCAGAAGGTTTCTGGTGGTGTGGGCAGGGATCTCCAATGACCCCAAAAGTCATTTTTTTGCTGGTTTGGGGGCATATTTCAGGCACCTTGGCCCTTTAATTTTCCTGCAGGACCATCTGGGATGTGCATTAGCAACCCAATTTTCCCTCAGGAAAATAATTACATCTCCCTCAAATGCGTTAAAATAATGGGGCTGACTTTTTTCAATTGTATGAATGCAAATGCATGCAAAGCAACTTTTTTCCATAAGGGGAGGAAATCTTGTGTTCTATCACATGATATCACATGATGGTGCCGTAATATGGAAATATGACACAATAAACAGCATTTAATACATGTTACATGCTGTTCAACTCAAGATATCACTTTATCAAGGCTTAGTAAATTCACCTATAAGTTAGCCGGATAAGTAACTACCCCCCATTAAACCCACACCCTGCCTACCACCTACTGGCTAATTACTTAGCCAGATAAGTACTTTTCCCGCTAAGTAGCAGTCACTGAATGGAATCAGATGTTCAGCTGCCGCCACTTAGCTGGATAAGTCCCTATTTATCAAGCTAAGTAGTGCTGAATATCGGATTCTTTAACAACTAGTCTTTAGTTCTGTTTAACGAACAATGTTTTTGAGTGTGGAAAAAGATTCAGTAACAGTCAGAACTGACTGCACATAGCACACACATATAGAGTCTGATTTTCAAAAGCAATTATATGCTTAAACCTGGATTTTACATGTGTAAATACACTTTACCCATGCACGTGGGCTTTTGAAAATTGCTACAATATATGCCATTGAATTGTCCACAGTATTTACACATCTAAGTGTACTTTACATGCGTAAATGGCTTTCAAAAATTGCTACAATAGTAGTTACATTTACACATGTACATCCTTTTGAAAATTACCCCATACTATTTATGTATCTGTATGTGAGTGTGTGTATGTGTGTGTAACAGACAGTTCTCCATACAGTAGAGTGGTTTTATGAATGGTGATTATATACTCAATAAATACATTTCTTTTTTGATATCTAAATCCCCAGTAGGTAGTGCACTTCAAATTTCATCAGGTCATGGACAGGAGGATATAGCAGCTTTGACAGGGGTAAAAAGAAATTGCTGCAGAACTAGCCCAGCCTAGTAGCAGTGAAAGAAAAGGCAGACCTGCATGTAAGTTGAAGAGAGACTATAAAACATCAAAAGTGGAAGTCAGCTCAAGGCAGAAGTAATTGAAATTTGGAGAGTATGTATCACTGATACCTGTTCCTTTCTCTCCTGTTTTGAACCAGAGGGAAAAGATGGGAGAGACATCTAAGAATGGCATTAGCAGGAAAGGGACAGCAGAAGTGCAATATCCAAAATCAGCAGCATGCTTCTTTATGGTTACTGCTTCTGAGGCAGTGAAACCAGTATTTTCACCAACTGATTCTAAGGAAGAATCATGTCTTGCATTCTTTGAATCAGAAATAAAAAGCTAGTAGCTGAAGAAACTTTGGGAGGATTAATCAATGGAATCTTAACCTCCAGTGCAGTGATGGGGAAGATAGATTATACTGACAGTGTTAGCAACCCCTAGGAAGAGCAGGCATTACAGGTAGAGAGTGTGAGTGATAACCCTTGCATTTTTCTTCATGGTTCACCAGAACCTCCAATGTCATCATTAGCCCCAAGGATGTAGAGCATGTAGAGAAGAGATTGCAGGAGACATTCTTGATCTGGAGGCACTTTAAATGAAGGAGGACCCAGATTTTTCTCAATGTATTCACTGCAGTAAGGCTATCAGTTAAGAAAAGGAAGTGGGACATCTAACAAATGCTGGTATGCATGCTGGTGTGCATCACCTGCAGAAGCAGCACCCACTAGCATTGGCATCAAGGAAGGGTGGCAGTACTAGCTTGGATACCCCTTCTGCCATGCAAAGTAAAAGCCAAAGGAAAGGGGTTGAAAAGTAGAAGACTTTCTCCAAGCTGATCCCACAGACCCTTCCATCAGTCAGGTGGTATGCCAGCAGCCCTCTACCATGCATCTACATTGGCAATTGACCATAAAGGAAATGAGGATATGTTCTGAATCACTATTCTGAGGCAAGAAGCAGGCAGCATCTAGAAGAGCATCGGGGAAATTATTGCCCCGAATGATCAGCCCTTGCATGTAGTGAAGAATGTGGGCTTTAAAGTGACTGCTGCATGTGTTAGCCCACAATTACAAATCATTTCAGGACTACATTTAGTGGGCAGGTTATCCCCACCTTGTGCAACCAATACCATACACGCATCCAGGTGCAGCTGGCTAAGGCAGAGGGGTATAGCATGCATTTCATTACTGATATCTGGACTAACATGAACACTACACACACTTATTTCTCCCTTATGGCACACTAATATGGCCTGGTTGAGGCAGGGTCAGGCAGGAGCTCTAGCAGGGACCAAACATCAGGGTGCAGGTGGGCTGTGCTGCCTACCAAGTGATAGATAGCTGCCATACCTTGTCCTGAAGGAAAATAGCGGGGCATTTCCACTGAAGCATGAATGGGAGGCAGCTTCTCTGTGAGATGTGGGAAGAATTAGGAATGCCTCATAAGCATCTGATTCAAGATGTTGGCACCTGCAACATCTTAATTAGTGGAGCAGCACTCACCCCTTTATGATCTGTCTCTATAAATAGAGACAGATGTGAATTGTCCTTGGGACATAATGATTGGGTAATGATGAGGCAACTGATAGAAATCCTGAAGCCTTTCAAAGATGCTACAGAGATCTGAGTTCCAGAAACATCACTCTTGATGGGGTCATCCCCAGTGTAAATATTCTGGAGGAAAATGTACAGGTTTTCCATGAGCAAGAGGGAATGGAAACAGAGGTGTTTCAGTTTCTGGACTCCTTGCAGCAGCAGGTGCAAGTGAAACTGAAACCTCTGACAGAAAGCAGTACATACATGGTTGCCACATTTTGTGATCTGTGGCTGAAAGGGAGTCTCACCCTCCAGTCCCAGTATCTCACATACATGAAGGAGATTTCTGGTAGCTAAGGTGCATGAACAGGAGCCCCAGAGATAGAGGCACAGTGGGGAAATAGCACAGGAAAGATGGCCACCCCAGAGATCAATGCAAGCATGAATAATGCCCCTTCAGTTACCACTTCCTCCCCCACTTCAATTTGCCAAAAAACCATCTCGCCTGACACAAGCCATAGCTATGACAGCTGACAAGAGAAACCCTTGGCCCACCCGAGATAAGGAGACCCCAGCAGAAATTTCTGTGGCATGCTATCTGACAGAGCTCATGATGGACATGGACACAAATGCGCTGGCATATTAGGCACACAAATCTGCAGTCTGGCCATACCTAGCCAAGGTGGCTCTGTAGTATCATTCCTTCCCATCAACCATCATGCCAGTGAATGTGTCTTTTCAATGGCAGGGGACATCATGAACCCTCATCATTTAAAGCTGGTGCCAAATGTGATAGAAAAGTTATTTTTTTACATGTATTTAATTTTTAACAAATTGTCCAAGAAAAATCTTGATAAGTAAAGTGTTAAATATCCACAATAGTATAACAAAAAAACCAAATCAAATACATTTATAGAGAACATAAAAGTGCACAAAATCGGGGGAAGGAGAAATTACTAGTCCAAATATAATTACCAAAAAGGAAAACTTAGCAGAAAAGTTCTCTAGAACACCAGCTCTAACAATAAGAAAGGAAAATACTCACTGTAGATAGATAAGTACGAGAGGAACAGTGAGGAAACAGTACCCAGGGCTAACTTACTGCTTAAAAAAACAACTTGGTGCCAACCAGTCCTGAGAGCGGCACCATTTTTGAATCAGAGCAGGCAGGACAGAAGTAACTTTTGCTCCTGCCCCTTTCATCCTTTGTGAAGCCTGCAGAAAGGGCCATGGGGGAAGACTGCAATAAACCAGGGGGACCTTTTCATTTTTCTTTTGTTTTTGTTTTCAGTGGGTTTTTTTTTTAAGTTTAATGTTTATTTTGGTTTAGCAAATGAACTGAGTAGAAGTAAATATTAAACAAACCAAACCCCAGGAAAAAACATTTTTTTGACCAGCACATCTCACCTCTGTTACTAGGTAGAGGCATTTAAAGGGCCTACTGCTGAAACTGATTTCAGTTCCCTTATGTCTGTCATAGTTTTCATAACATGCTGCATCAGTTTTCAAAATAGAAAAGTGTCAAAAAAATGGCAAAGGACCATTTTGCTTTATTTACATTGTTAAAGTACACTGTTTTATCTCTGTTCCATTAAGTTACTTCTGCTATGCCCTAATTCTGTTGTTTGATGTGACATTGCAGATGGTTAAACAGTCTGCTGAGAGCATTCACTTAGCTGAAAGATCCTTCTATCTTTAATGTCATCCTAGGCAACATTTTTTGTCAGACAAATGTGTTCTAGCTAGTATAAAGAAGACTGGCTTAAAAACTGCCGTCTGTCCTTTTAACAAGACCCATTTGATTGAAATGCATGCACATGCCTTGGGCTACTGGAGCATCTGGTTTGTTAGTAGTATTATTATTATAAACCAAAATTATCTTTTAGAAGCAGCCAATACCATTGCATGCCAGACTACTGGATTTTACAGAGGTAAAGCTCCAAGGCTGAGTTTGGAAATCTGAGACAATTGAATTATGGTTTTATCCTGTTGTTAGGGGTCTGTTTAGCCTGTACACAATTATAGAGACATATAGTTCTGCCTAGCCTTTTGCAGCACACTGAGAGGGGCAGTTTTCAAACTGCATTGGTACAAAGTCCTCAGGTACTTTTAATCCACGGACTTTGTACTAATTTTTAAAGTTGTTTTAGCCATATTGAGGGAGGGCAAATTTCTGACAGCTGATTTCTGTTGACAAAGCGCTGGGTGCCCACATAAATTACTTTGACAATTGTCCTTAGTGTCTTTGGGCCAAGGAATTATACTATTGACTGTGTCAGACAAAATGCTTTGCACTCCAAATGAAAGCACAAAAATATTTCCTAAATAAATTATACCCTCAGTCAAGCAATTTTCTCACTAACAGGCCGATACTGTAAAGTGTGCTCAGCTGAGCGCACTGTTTTATCTGCAGCTAGACGCGTGTTTTTGACGGAAGTCTACTACCCCTTATACAGTAAGGGGTTTAGCAAGTCTAAAACGCTCATCCAACCCCCCCCCAAAAAAAACTAATAGCGCTCATCACATGCAAATGCATGTTGATGAGGCTATTAGTCATTCACCCAGGATACCAAAAAAAAAAATGTGCAACCGATCCACACATTTTAAATTGCAACACATTTTAAATTGCAACATTTTAAATGTGCAACCGATCCACACATTTTAAATTGAAAAGACGCGCCGGTTTAAATTGAAAAGGCCCTTTAAATTGAAAAGACGCGCCGGCCATCCTTCTTTCTCTTAAGGAACTCGGCGATCCTCCTACAGCGGTGTTCGGTGCGAGGAGGGCCTGCACGATCGGCGCCACAGACCCATCGGGGTAAGGCCTCTAACATCTCCTCTTACCCTCGGTGGGTCCGCGCCCGACCGCGTGGCAAACAGCGCCGTCCGCCCGCTGCCGCCGCCGCCGTAAACTCCGCCCTAATCAGCTACTGGGGAACAGCCTAGCACGGCTGCCCCCAGCAACCAATCAGCAAGCGCGGAGAGGCCCTTTAAATTGAAAAGACGCGCCGGCCATCCTTCTTTCTCTTGAGAAACTCGGCGATCCTCCTACAGCGGTGTTCGGTGCGAGGAGGGCCTGCGCGATCGGCGCCACAGACCCATCGGGGTAAGGCCTCTAACATCTCCTCTTACCCTCGGTGGGTCCGCGCCCGACCGCGTGGCAAACAGCGCCGTCCGCCCGCTGCCGCCGCCGCCGTAAACTCCGCCCTAATCAGCTACTGGGGAACAGCCTAGCACGGCTGCCCCCAGCAACCAATCAGCAAGCGCGGAGAGGCCCTTTAAATTGAAAAGACGCGCCGGCCATCCTTCTTTCTCTTGAGGAACTCAGCGATCCTCCTACAGCGGTGTTCGGTGCGAGGAGGGCCTGCGCGATCGGCGCCACAGACCCATCGGGGTAAGGCCTCTAACATCTCCTCTTACCCTCGGTGGGTCCGCGCCCGACCGCGTGGCAAACAGCGCCATACGCCCGCTGCCGCCGCCGCCGTAAACTCCGCCCTAATCAGCTACTGGGGAACAGCCTAGCACGGCTGCCCCCAGCAACCAATCAGCAAACGCGGAGAGGCCCTTTAAATTGAAAAGACGCGCCGGCCATCCTTCTTTCTCTTGAGGAACTCGGCGATCCTCCTACAGCGGTGTTCGGTGCGAGGAGGGCCTGCGCGATTGGCGCCACAGACCCATCGGGGTAAGGCCTCTAACATCTCCTCTTACCCTCGGTGGGTCCGCGCCCGACCGCGTGGCAAACAGCGCCGTCCGCCCGCTGCCGCCGCCGCCATAAACTCCGCCCTAATCAGCTACTGGGGAACAGCCTAGCACGGCTGCCCCCAGCAACCAATCAGCAAGCGCGGAGAGACCCTTTAATTCGCACAGACATTCCGGCGTCGCGCGCCATGCATCGCGCGCCGAAGGAGCGCGACAAAGGGGCCTGCCCCTTTGTGCGCCCCTTCGGACAGCACCGGACTTCCTCCACTACCCTGCTACTCTATTTCCCTTGCAAGAAATAGATACAACCAAAGAAATCCTAACATCATGCAGTGGATCTTATATACTCCAACCTACAGCGAAGCAACAACACCAACAACAACAACAACTGTGGCATTCAATCAACCATAGCAAGGCCTCTCGCAAATGGCACTGACTACCTTCCAGGTGTTTACACTTTAACTACGACAGGCCCTAGCTCCAAGCTCCAAACAAACGGTGAGCGTCAAACACAGACACTGTAAGGCACCAGACCAAACAGAAGGCTTATTGAAGCACCTTGAACTTAAATTTCAGTCCTTAAACGGCGTCCCGCAACCTAAGGAGTCAGTCTCACAGGGCCCCCCTTTGAGACCACAGATTTCTCAACTACTCACGCACCTGGCCTAGCCAGTCCTCACAGCTGGCTAGGCCCCTGACTTATTTGAGGATTTTCAGCGGACACAACTATCGTCCTTCACAGCTGTCACCCCTCCAGCACTCATCCAGCAGAGCAGCAATCGTCGTTCACAGCATTCACCCCTCCAGCACTCATCCAACAGAGCAGCAATCGTCCTTCACAGCATTCACCCCTCCAGCACTCATCCAGCAGAGCAGCAATCGTCGTTCACAGCATTCACCCCTCCAGCACTCATCCAGCAGAGCAGCAATCGTCGTTCACAGCATTCACCCCTCCAGAACTCATCCAGCAGAGCAGCAATCGTCCTTCACAGCATTCACCCCTCCAGCACTCTACCAGCGGAAGAAGCAAACAACTCAAACCCATAATCAACCTTCTACCACTCCTACATCAACAGCAGAGTCAATCTACGGAGCCAACATGCTAACCTACCCCATCCCGATTATCCATCGCCACGTCTCTCATAACTTGAGACCTCTACTCCGACCATTGAACCACACTAAGAGATCTCTCATCCCTATCTTAATTTCACCTCTCACCCAACTATTAGGATTCACGTTATTTTCGCTGACACTTTTCAACGCCCAATCACTCACTAAGAAAACCCACATCCTCAATGACTTTCTGCTGGACTCCAAACCAGACGTCTGTGCCATCACAGAAACATGGTTAAAAAGTTCTGACACCCCCCTGATAAACCAACTACCGATACACCTCTACGACTTCTTCTCAATCCCAAGACTCAAAAAAAGAGGAGGAGGACTTCTACTAGCTACTAAGAAAGAATTCCATCTAACACAGCAACCTGTCAAGTCTTCCTCAAAATAACTGGAACTAGGTTTATTCAAGTCAAAACACATCCAAATCCTCTTGGTCTACGCCCCACCAGGAATATTGGACACTGAAGCCTCCCCTCTCATAGAAACGATTGCCAAATACATAAATTCAGACTTACCGGCTATGATTTTGGGGGATTTCAATCTTCATGTTGATGCCTCGCCACTCTCTCCTATCTGTGAAACCTTCCTCTCCACTCTCAGAGCAATGGGTTTTGAACAAATCATCAACAAACCTACCCACAAAGCAGGTCACACACTGGACCTCATATTCATCAACTCAAACCTGTCTCAAAAGAATGCACCAGTCTGCACCCCTGTACCCTGGTCAGACCACTCCCTGATATCAACTACTCTCACTACCATAGTAAATCCTGCAAAAACTCAGCCTCATTCTACCATTCACTTCCAGAAATTATGCCCCTCTGACACTCTTAGCGAACAGCTAACTAAAGATCTCCCTAATCTGGACTACTCCAACCCCAACTCTGCGCTACTCACTTGGAGCAGTATCACGGAAACAATTGCCAACAAACTATGCCCAAAAATGACAAAAATCATCAATTGGTCACAAAAATCGAAACAACCATGGTTCTCCCCAGAACTTAAACAAATGAAGCTAGACCTCAGACATAAAGAAGGCACATGGCGTAAAAACCCCAACACCACAACTCTATCAGACTACAAACGCACCCTCCATCTCTACAAGACCTCTCTGCTACAGACTAAAAAGGAATTCTACGCAAACAGAATCCATGATATACAATATGATGCCAAGGCTCTGTTTTCATTTGTTTCACAACTCACAAAACCCTCTGCCCCCACCATTCCTGATGAACAGGCTCAATCTAAAGCCAATGATCTTGCACGCTTCTTTCAGGATAAAATTGCAAACACATTGGCACTTCTCCCCACTAACACAATAACCTCAGTTTTCAACTCCAACACCAACTATCACCCCAGAAACACCCTTGACTCCTTCAAACCCACTACCACCATGGAGATAGAATCCGTTCTCAAGAAAATGAAACCCTCCATCCATCCGACAGACCACATCCCTACAAAACTTCTGCTTCTCATCCCCAGCACCATCTCCAGATCACTCACCAATATCATAAACTGCTCCCTAGCCCAAGGAACCTACCCTGACGAACTAAAAACAGCATCTCTCAAACCCCTCCTGAAGAAACCCAATCTGGACACAAAAGAACTCGCCAATTTCAGACCCATATCGAACCTGCCGTTTCTAGCGAAGCTCACAGAGAAAATTGTTAACACACAACTCTCAGACTACCTTGAGGAAAATAAAATACTTTACCCTTCACAGTATGGTTTTCGGAAATCAGCCAGCACAGAAACCCTTCTCATCTCCCTATCAGACCACATCCTCATGGGACTAGACAAAGGGCTTACATACCTACTGGTCCTTCTAGATATCTCATCGGCATTCGATACAGTAAACCATGCCATCCTCCTAAATCGTCTTTCAGAAATTGGAATCACAGGTCTTGCCCTCAATTGGTTCAACTCATTCCTCAACAATAGAAGCTACAAGGTGAGAATCAACAACAAAGAATCACCAAGCTATAAATCAACGCTAGGCGTTCCACAAGGCTCTTCATTATCTCTAACCCTTTTCAATATATACTTACTACCCCTTTGCCAACTACTCACTAACCTACAATTAACATACTACCTCTATGCAGATGACGTTCAGATATTGATCCCCATAAAGGAAACCCTGCCAAAAACACTCGACTACTGGGAAAATTGCTTGAAATCCATAAAAGGTCTCCTCTCCAGCCTGAACTTGGTTCTCAATGCTTCCAAGACGGAAATCCTGCTCATCTCCCCTGAACACATGACCAACACCGATTTCACATCCTCGGATACACAGATTTCTCAAACAAGAGATTTAGGAATCATACTAGACAATCATCTGAACCTAAAAAAATCAATTAATAATATCACCAAAGAATGCTTCTACAAGCTTCAAGTTTTGAAAAGAATTAAACCACTCCTCCACTTCCAGGACTTCAGAACTGTCCTTCAATCTACACTATTTTCAAAAACGGACTACTGCAACGCATTACTTCTGGGGCTCCCCATCTCAACAACAAAACCACTACAAATGCTCCAGAACGCAGCAGCCAGAATCTTAACTAATACTAACCGAAGTGCCCACATTACCCCCATCCTCCATAACCTACACTGGCTGCCAATAAAATACAGAATTCAACATAAAACACTCACCATAATTCACAAAACCATTCACAAACAACTCACCCTAGACCTACAGTCCCCACTCAAACTCCATGCCTCAGACAGGCCCATCAGAGAGGCATATAAAGGAATGCTGCAAGTTCCACCTACCAAATCCACCCGGCTAACAACCACCAAAGAACGTTCCTTCTCTACAGCAGGACCAATCCTCTGGAACAAACTACCGACTGATTTAAGACTGGAACCCTGCCTCCTCACCTTCCGAAGGAAACTTAAGATGTGGCTTTTCCTCCAAGCCTTCCCCTAACACAAATTAACTCATCATACTCAGATCAAGGAACTGAATGTCTACCAATTTCATACCATATTATATGATAATTATCTAGTTAATTTCTATCGCTCCGACTCCTACTTCACTTATTCCTAGCTACTCTAGCTCCCAAGTTTTAATACCCCTGTTTTATTGTAACTTTGATTGTTTCGACCTTTCTTATTTATAGTTACTTGGTTTTTCCCTTGTTTCATGTAAACCGGCCTGATATGAATCCCATTCATGAAGGCCGGTATAGAAATATTTTAAATAAAATAAAATAAATTTTACATTCAGAAATTAGTGCCTGCCCATAGTGATATTAAGTCGGAGGAACCAAAAGGTAAAAAAAAAAAAAAAGATTAGAAATGTTTTTTTTTTTAAATGTGCAGGCGGGCCAGTCAGGAAAACGGAAGCTCAGTTTTACGAGGATCCATTTTCCTAATTCATGGCTGTGCACCAGTAAGGAAAACGGATGCTCGCAAAAATTGAGTGTCTACTTTCCTAACCCGTGGACAGCCGACCTCTCAGGTGCCTGCTGCTAAGGAGGCACTAGGAGCACGCTATTGCCCCTAGCACCTCCTTTTTAGTGTGACCCCTCTTTACATACAGTATCACACACCCAGGGAAGGTGGCTGGATGCACATTAGGAAAGCGGGCATTCAACACTGAGGGGCGGATTTTCAAAGGCCCGCGAGCGCCCGCGCGCCTATTTTGCATAGGCCACCGGCGCGCGTAAAGCCCTGGGACCCACATAAGTCCCGGGGCTTCCTGTCGTGGGTGTGTCGGGGGGGCGTGTCGAGATGATGCGCCGTTTAGGGGGCGGGGCGCGGCGTTTCGGGGGCCGCGACGTGGGCATGGTTTCGGCCCGGGGTCGTTCCGGGGGCGTGACCGCGGCCTCCGGAACAGCCCCCGGGACCGGACCACGGAGCGGGGCACCCGGCCGACCCGCGCAAAGTTAAGGGGTGTGTTTAGATAGGGCCGGGGGGGTGGGTTAGGTAGGGGAAGGGAGGGGAAGGTGCGGGGAAGGTGCGGGGAGGGCGAAGGAAAGTTCCCTCCAAGGCCGCTCCGAAATCGGAGCGGCCTTGGAGGGAACGGAGGCAGGCTGCACAGCTCGGCGCGCGCAGGCTGCCGATTTTGCGCAGCCTTGCGCGCGCCGACCCCAGATTTTATAAGATATGCGCGGCTATGCGCGTATCTTATAAAATCAGGCGCCTGCTGCGCGCCTGCTGCGCGAACAAAAGTACGCGCTTTCGCAACTTTTCAAAATCTGCCCCTGAGTGTTCATTTTCTCACGGACCTTACAGTATTGGCCTGTAAGAGGGGTCCTCTGTCAAGGATTTCTACTTTTGGTGTAATTTTGTGAAATCACATTATCTTTTTTTTTTTTTGCTTCAATTTGGCTAATGCAAATGAGTTACAATTGATGTCCCTTTATTTGAAAGTTGTCATTTAATGACCTAAACTAACAGGACAGTTGGTTGGCAGGCTATACCCTCCCAGGAGAGTTGCAATGGCATTTCATATCTGCTAAGATAACACAGGGAACCTCTTAGATTGATGTACAAATTATAATAAAGATTTCCAAACCTTACTATATCAGATCAAAAAAGTGACTAAGCAGAACTTTCTTTTTCAGGACAAGGACAATTTTCAAAGCCATTTATTTGAGTAAAGAGTGATTTATATGGCTAAAATGGGTTGACTTAAAATTGTCCTTCTCTGTCCTACTAAAATTATACAAATCCTTTCAGCTGGGTAAAAAGAGGCATTCCTGGGGGCACATTTAGGTCAGGGGATTTCTGAATGTGCATGCACTATCTTACCCCTCTCAGCTGCCCACAGAAATAGCAGGTACAAAGTGCACAATTGCTAATTCTCAAAGAGAAATGATGCACATTGTTTCCCTCTAAAAACAGATTGTAATGTACTCAGGTAAAAATGCCCAGGTACTTTGCAAATGATGTGGGCTATTCAAAACTGGCCCCACAATGTTTTAAGAAGGAGCACACAATACATTTATCTATAAAGTCAGGAATAATTTCATAGGTTTTTACCTTTGTATTAGAGATGTCTAATTAAAATACTAGAGTAGTCAAAAAATGCTGCAAATGATATTTATGTTTTTACTACATTTTTAAATATGTTTAATAAAACTGAGTCTTTAAAATGTCATAGACCAAGTTGTTTATCTATAACTTTGGACAAACTAAAAGGAGATATTATAAGGGCAACTAACCTTTTTGTTAGGAAAGTAAATAAAGGAAACAAGAAAAAGAGGCCACCATCATTTTCTAAACAAATAGCTGAAAAGGTAAGGGAGAAAAGGTTAGCAGGTTAGAAAATTGGAAGCCAGGTAACAATATATGGAAAAGCTAAGAGAAGCTGGAAAAGTAATCAGGAATGCAAACATTCAAATAGAAGAAAGAACAGCAAATACTAGGGATGTGAATCGTTTTTGAACGATTAAAATTATCGTCAGATAATGTTAAAATCGTCCTAAATCGTTAGAGTGCACGATACAATACAAATGCCCCCGATTTATCGTCAGGGGCATTTGTATTGTATCGTTAAATAGGGCACGGAAATTATTTGGGGGAGGGCGGGAAAACCGGCACACCAAAACAACCCCTAAACCCACCCTGACCCTTTAAAACCAATTCCTTACCCTCCCCCACCCTCCCGAGCCCCCCCCCCAAAATGTTAAATTACCTGATGGTCCAGTGGGGGGGGTCCCGGTGCGATCTCCCGCTCTCGGGCCATCGGCGCCATTTTGGCTGCCACTAATTAAAATGGCGCCGATGGCCCGATTAAAAAAAAACCCCACCCGACCCTTTAAATTGACCCCACCCTCCCGACCCCCCCAAAACCTTTTAAAATTACCTGGTGGTCCAGGGGAGCCTCGGGGGGCCTCGGGGAGAGATCCAGGGGGGCCTCGGGGAGAGGAGAGATCCAGGGGGGCCTCTGGGAGTGATTTCCCGTTCCCAGGCATCAGCTGTTCTAAAAAAAATGGCGCCGATGCCCCTTTGCCCTTACCATGTGACAGGGTATCCATGCCATTGGTTGGCCCCTGTCACATGGTAGGAGCATTGGATGGCCGGCGCCATCTTTAAAGATGGCGCTGGCCATCTTTACTCATCAGCCCCTATTATAGAGTATAGTATAATAGGGGCTGATGAGTAAAGATGGCCGGCGCCATCTTTAAAGATGGCGCCGGCCATCCAGTGCTCCTACCATGTGACAGGGGCCGGCCAATGGCACGGATACCCTGTCACATGGTAAGTGTAAAGGGGCATCGGTGCCATTTATTTTTAGAACAGCTGATGCCTGGGAATGGGAAATCTCTCCCCGAGGCCCCCCTGGATCTCTCCCTGAGGCCCCCCGAGGCCCCCCTGGACCACCAGGTAATTTTAAAAGATTTGGGGGGGGGGTCGGGAGGGTGGGGTCGATTTAAAGGGTCGGGTGGGGTTTTTTTTTTTAGCGGCGCGGGCCTCCCTAAAAATAAATTAGCGATGTGAATTGGAATCGGAAACGATTCCAATTCACATATCTTAACGATCAGATTCCCCCCTCCCCCCCCCCAGCCGAATCTGATCATTAAGACGATCTGGCACACGATTCACATCTCTAGCAAATACAGTAAAATGGGGGGACAAGACTTTTATTTAGATATGTTATTGACAGAAGAATGCTCAAAAGTGGCATTGTGAGACTCAGAGGTGAACAGGAGGAATATGTAGACGCTGATGAGGAAAAAGCAAAATTGCTTAACAATTATTCACTATGGAAGGGCCTGGAGTAGGACCACATAAAACAAACACATATAAGATTAGAAGTGAGGTAAAACCCAATTGATTTTCAGAACAATGTGTTTATGAGGAGCTAACTAAACTTAAAGTAGATAAGGCAATGGGGCCAGATGGGATAAATCCAAGGGAGATGTCCTGGCAACTCCACTGGCTGCCATTTTCAAGGCATCTTTAGAATCAGGAGTAGTTCCAGAGGACTGGAGAGGGGCAGATGTGGTTCCTATTCACAAAAGTGGAAATAAGAAGGAGGCTGGGAGCTATAGGCCAGTTAGTCTGACCTCTAAGGTGAACAAATTAATGGAATAACTGCTAAAACAGAGGACACACAATTTCTGGAATCCAGTGGATTGCATGATCTGAAGCAGCATGGTTATACTAGAAGTAAAACTTGTCAGATGAATCTGATTTCTTTGATTGGGTGACCAGAGAGTTGGATCAAGGGAGAGCACTTGGTACAGAAGATTTATAAATAAATTGAGTTCCCTTGGTATGGAACCTAGATTGACTGAATGGGTTAGAAACTGGCTGAGTGGAAGGTGACAAAGGGTAGTGGTAAATGGAGTTTCCTCTGAGGAGAGGGGGTGTTATTAGTAATATGCCTCTGAGATCAGTCCTGGGACTGGTTCTTTTCAATATTACAATGAGCAACATAGCGGAAAGATTGTCGGGAATAGTTTGTTTTTTTGCCGATGATACCAAAATCTGCAACAGGGTAGACAGCCAGGAAGGTGTAAAAAAACATTAGGAGGGATCCTGCAGACCTTGAGGAATGGTCGAGAGACTGCTGGCAGCTAAGATTTAATGTTAAAAAATGGAGAGTAATGCATTTAGGCTGCAAAAACCCAAAGGAGATTGAAAAGTATTGGAGGCAAAATTCTTCTGAGCACCAAAGAATAGCAGGATCTGTGGGTAATTGTATCTTATGACCTTAAGGTGTCAAACAGGTGGATAAAGCAACAGCAAAAGCCAGAAAGATATTTAGCTGCATGGGGAGAGAAATGGTCAGCAGAAAAAGGGATGTGAAATTGCCCCTGTGTCAGTCCCTGGTGAAACCTCATTTGGAATACTGCATACTATTTTGGAGACCACACTTTCAAAAACATATAAACCAGTTTGAGCTGGTCCAGAGGGTGGCCAGTGGTCTTCTTTCTAAAGCATATAGGGACAGATTTAAAGACTAAACATGTATACCCCAGAGGAAAGGTGAGATAGGGGAGAGATATGACAGATATGATAGAGACATTTAAATATCTCAAAGGTTTCCATGTATGCCAGCCTCGTTCAATGGAAAGGAGGCTCTAGAACAAGGGGTCATGGGATGAAGGTGAAAGAACAGACTCGTGAGTAATCTTTAGGAAATATTTCTTTATGGAAAGGGTAATGGACGCATGGACAGCCTCCCAGTGGAGGTGGTGGAGGCAAAAATGGTATCTGAAGTCAAGAAAGCATGGGATACAAACAGGGGATCTCTGAGGGAGTGATGGGATTTGTAAGGCTAGATAAACAGATCGCCATATGGTCTTTTTCTGCCATCATGTTTCTGTTACTAACTTAAATTTATAACACTGTTTGTGAAAAATAAGTTATTATAATGTTGTTGAATAAGTGAATTAAGAAGAAAAGTTAAGGTGAAGCCTTAAATTTCCCTTCATTCTGTATTTATGTAGTCCCTAAAATCTAGCTGCAGGCCACAGGTGTCTTTAGGAGGCAGTTTTCAACCTGGTCTGCATTGGGACAAAGTCTGCAGATGTGTTTTACCCATGCACTTTGTGTCAGTTTTCAAAGATAATTTGCACGTGTGCTTACACTTCTGTAATTTGCTGAACAAAGCACCCGCTGTCATTTGCATCTGCGTTTTGTGCAGGTTATTTTTACATGGAAAACAATTTGCATAGAGTTGAGAATCCATTCTATGAGCATCATTTTCCTCCCCCAACCTCATTTTGCTCCCCCAGGAGCAATTCTTTAAAAACAAAAAAAAAAAATGCTAAAAGTGCATGCATCGTGGAATGACTACACACTTAAAGCCACATTGAGGGAGGCAGTTTTCAGATGGGCAGTTTATTTGAGTAAATTATTATTTGTTTGGATAAGTGTCTTTGAAAATCATCCTCTAAATAAATCGGCCTTACAGTTGGTGGAGTGGTCCTTGGGTCCTCTTCTTTCTGCTATGGATCTCTTCACTTAGGACATTATTATTTATAGTGAAATCAAACACAGCACCTCACTCATCCCTGGGGGAATGATATTGCATTACAAGATAGCTGAGATACCTCCCTTCCTCACCACCCCTCCATTCCCAATTCCCAGGGAATACTGCTTCCACAGTAGCACCAGCCCTGCACAGCCTGAGAAGTCAATAAATTGAACCCAGGACTCCCAGTGCCATTGGGGTATCAGGCCAGCGTCACTAATAAACATTTTGCTGAAGTGGATGCACAAAATTAAAAAAAACAAAACAAAACAATCTGTAAATCGATGTTCTCCATCTGGTTCTACTTCAGTTTGCTTTTTGTAAACAAATTTTCACTGAAAAAGGTCATCATTCAAATGAACCCAATTGTTTCCGCAGTGAACACAGGCAGCTCTGCAATATAGAAAAATGAGAATCTTCTAGGTTTAGTAACTGGAGCTTATTAACACATTAAACACCTGAAATATTTGAGACTAAATACAGTTTTCATTGTAGCTAGTAGCATGCTGAAAAGAAAAAGCAATAAAAATAAAAGGACAGAATGTAATTTTTGGTTGACCAAGGGATGGTCCCGAGACTAGCCACACTCACTTCCGGGAGCCTCCAACGCTAAGGAGGCCTTTGTTGCTTCTCCCACTGGACCCCTTAGATGTGTACACACAGCAAGCACCAACACGTAAAGGCCCCGCGGCGGGAAAACACCTGAGGCACCAGGAAATTATGTCAGAGTCAGCTGGGGATGAACACCTCAGCTGTGCTCCTAGCTGGCGCCTCAGCAACTGGTCCTCCTGCTTCCCTAGCAGTGTGTATTGCTTCTCCTTATCCTGTCTTGCTCCATCTTGTTCCTGTTCCTGCCTTGCCTTGTCCAGCCTGCATTGCTTCATCTAGCCAGCCCTGCCTCACCCAGCCTGCCCTGCCTCGTCCAGCCCACCCTGCCCATCCCAGGCCTTTGTTTGCCTGCCTGGTACTGACCTCTGCTAAGGACCTGGACTTATCTTCTGCCTGCCTCCTGCCACTGATCTCTGCTATGGACCCGGACTACTCTCTTCCTTGCCCCTTGCAACTTACCTCTGCTTTGGATTTCGACTATGCCTTGCTCGCTGTCTGCCCTTGACCTCAGCCTGACCCTGGTAACTCTCTGACCGCTGTCTGCCCTGACCTTGGCTTGGTCCCAGACTCTTGCACCGTGACCGCTATATAAGACTCTCGCCTAAGTCCTGCTGGCCTCTGGAACCCGAAGGCTCAATCCGTGGGAACCGAGGCTGGTAAAGGTGAATTTCCTGCCTTGTCCCAGCCCAGGGCATTCACCAGCTGCCTGTGTGGGCCTAATAGGTTCGCCTACTAAGCTGCATCAACCATGCAAAGCACAAGAGTCTGCTACCATTACACTGAAGAGGTATGTGATACTGGTTCCCCATGGATCTTCTCATTTCAGCATTACGGAGTCATGGCTCATCTTAAATTTCAGTCATTCCAAATATTCCACACTCTGGAAATGAAATGTCCTTTGTTTCTTAAATATCCACAACTGGAAAAGAAAGAGAATGTAAACCTATTAATGCTTTACATACCATAAAAAAAAGAAGTGCCTTTGACAACTCAGCTGAAATTTGGCTCAGCTCAGTTGTAGTGGCTAAAATAAATCACAGTTTTATCTGACAGAGACCTATAGTATGTGAAACCTGTGGGTCATTTTAACCCACTGTCCAGTGAACAGATCTCCACAACACAAAAGGACCTGTTTACAATGGATACTAGTTGGCTCCCAAATGTCAGTTTTAGCAAAAAGGCCAAGAATGGCTGGGCATGGAAAGTCAATTGCCCTTTACTTTCCAGAAATAGACCAGCCAGAGCAGGGTTGATGCACCATGACGTGGAAAAGTTTTCTGTTACCGCTGTCCTCCCCATTACCTGTAGCCAAAAAGCAAAACAAAAACAGGATTTCACTTTCAGTCTCTTTCTTGTACTACTGTATTAAAAAGTGAATGAGAACAAAAGAGCATGGCAACATAGTAAACGACAGCAGAAAAGAACCAAAAGGTCCATCAAGTCTGCCCAGCAAGCTCCTTTTTTAAATTTTAGAATTTAATGTAATTGTATATGTATTGGTTTATTTGTTTCTTTCTCTTGTGTTAAGGGTAATAACTGCCCTCTGTGCAGATTATCCCCCATGCCTTCTGTTAAGGGAAATTCTGTCAGTCCATGCAGGTTACCCCCCCCCCCCCCCATGCCCTCTGCCAAAGGGCTGCTGCTCTGTGCAGGTTACCCCAATGCCAATTGCCACTCATCATCCTTTCCATCCTTAAATATTTTTAAAGAACCTGTTTGTTGTCTGCAGCCATCTTAAACAGCTACCATCAAAGTAATTAATATGTATCTATAGATAAGATTTCTATAAAATCACGTTACCGCTGCTGCTGCAACTTTACAAAACAATGTCATAATCTATAGAACAACACAGTACTTAAAAGTATAATGAAAGACAATGGATAGTAAAACCATGTGCTAATTAGTGAGACTGTTTTGTCTTATCCTGACTGGGAGAGTGATGGTGATGTAAGAGGCAGTGAAAGACAATGGGAAAGGATGCTGTAATTGATTCCAGCTGTAAGAAAAAAATGAACCTGATTGTGGTGTGCAATGATAAACCTCTAGATAATGTTGAAGGCAGCTGGTCTGCCTTCTTGCAGCTATCTCCACACTGGGAGGGGTGGGGGGGGAATTAGCATTTTGAGAATAAAATGTCATCCTAAATTTCTTTTATAAACAAATATGTCTGTTATTTGAACAGTTTTATACCTGGAAGGAGGCAGCCTTCTATCTATGCAGCACCCGTAGAATACAAAATGTAGCAACCTTACTTGTTAAATACGTTACTCACGTGGCTGATAGGGATGTGCATTAATTTTAAACAAATAAGGAATACCAAATGAAAATAGCCATTTTTATTTTGTTCTGGTAAATTTGAAAAAGAAAAAATGTTGTCTGCATTTGATTCAGAATTAGTGCATGCTGTTTGAAAATTGCAAAATTTGGCCAGCTAAAGAAGGCACTTAATGCTTGCTTGAAAATTTACCCCTTTGGTGTTTACAGATTTATAAACACAAGAAAAGAAGGCAGTCATAGAATTCTGAGAGATGCAGTCAGGTCTTCATATGTGGCAGTCATGAAACCCACCTCCCAAGGGAGACAGAGGTTAAAGAGCATGCTACCATTTAAGTGAACTGCAGCAGAGAAAAAAAGAGGACAATGCAGCTATGTAACATGAGCCACCAGCCCAGGAAAGCCAGAATGAGATTGAAAAGGTTGCCAGACCCATTCTTGTTAAGGTGCTTAAATGACCATTGAATAGCTGAGTCAGAGACTCAGGCAGGAGATTTGTATGTCACAAACCCCTGGACTACTGTTGGTAACTTGCAGTGAAATATCATTTTAAATCAAAGGATAACAAAATCCTAAATTACAGAACTATGACTGGAAATGTCCTACATTGGAGAATTCTGAATAAGAGAGGGACTTGTGAGAGAAATGTACTAAAAAAAACAGTCTTCAGAAGCAAACAGATTCTCACTCTGACTAACAAGGGGAGTCAGACCCTTGGATACCCAGTTCTCAGACAACAGAAAATAAAAAGGCCAGGCAGGATAGAAGGATATGCATACATTCTCTTCCCATGGTCCTGCCTGAGTCTTGGCCTTTTGGCAGAGAGAAGGTGATCCATCCAGGCTAGGTAACAGTGAATGATTGGCCATGAGCTTAGCAGAGCTGTAAACAGAGAATTCTCAAAATTTGGCTTAAAAAAGTCCAAAGTAATCAAAAAGGCAGGTGGCCGAGTCAGCTGGAGTGCTGACTCCAGAAAGGGAATCCTCCTTGCTCCTTTCCCTTAAATTAGAAGGAACATTATAGATAAAGAGACAGAGAGCTCCTGCTCCCACAAAATCTGAACTGGTCAACTCAAGTTCCAACTAAAAATCCAAGAGGATAGATGGTGCATTGACATAATAAAACAGCTAGATGACACCATCTGTACTTCCCACATGGGGGAGAAAAATCCAAATCCCTCTTGCTTATTTCTACACAGAACCTCCCCCAGTCAATTGGTACACTTCTCGGGGCCTGATTCATCAAGGCATTTTCCCATAGATACAGAATGAGAGAAATTCCTTAGAGAATCAGGCCCTTAATTAGGAAACCAAAGGTCCCCTACAATTACATCCATAACTATATAACCTGACTGCTATCCCTGGTACTTGGCATTGATTGGCAGAATAACTAGATCTATTTGGACAGCAGGTTACAATATTTTCTTCATATAGCCAGTATCTTCTGTGGAATTAGCTTCTCTGGGGCATACTGCAGAGTTAGGCAGATTCTTCAGGTATGGTTCAATAGACAAGGCACATCACCCTGAGACAGAGTCCTCAGGCCTTCCTCTCCTAAGTAGCATCCTCATCTATCAATCTCTTCCATCCCATCAGTACAGCCCCCTCTTTCTCCCCAATCAACAGTATTCCTTTCAGTCCACTCAACAGCATTCTCTCTCTCTCTCTCTCTCTGCCCACTAGCATTTCTCTTTCTCTTCCAACCACCCAGCAGCATCCCTGTCTCTCACCCAGACACATCCTTCTTACTCTACCCTCTATTACGAGCATCCCATCTTTATCCCCGCTGCCCAGAAGGAGCATCTTTCAAGCTCTCTCCCCACCCAGCAACATCTTTTTCTCTTTTTCTTTCTTCCCAACAGGCTGAAAATTTTCCTCCTAGTGTTGGTAGCTCCAGGTCACATGCATATCATTCCTCCAAAGTCCCTCTTTCAGCAATGGTATTAGCTCCCACTTCCTGCCTCTGATATTGAGTACACTTGCTCCTCTTTCCCTCAGCAGAGTGGCTCCAGCAATTCCAGGGTGGTCAGCACAGCTCCTACACAAAATGTCTGTGTTCTGGAGCAACACTTCTGTTGGAACAGCCATATTGGGCCAATTGTTTGATGCAAGGGCTGTCAAATTGGCATGATTTAGGCATGCCAATGGCAAGAGACAAGAAGACTTCACAGGTCTGAGAGAGGCCCCAGCAGCTGCAGCACAGGCCCAACATGTGGAAAAAGAACATAGTAGAGCCAGCATCATTAATATCCAGAGATTTTGGCCATGTCTCAAACATCCTGGTGATTTCTATTAATTGCTACAATTTTCAGGTAAAACCCCAAAAGCCCAACAAGACATAGTTATACAATTGCATACTATAAGGAGGAGGGAGGGATAGTCATATGATAAGTTTTTTTAATTGGTTTATGAGTTGTTTTTATTTGAACGGTTGTAATTTGTTTTATTTTTTAGTCCTAGGAAATTGATTTTAGTATATTTATTGTGCATTATTATTTATTGTTGTGAACCGATACGATGGAACCCGAGTGACGGTATACAAAAACCAATAAATAAAAATAAAATAAAATAAATGTATCAATAGATTAAAAGTTAAATTTTATAGGAAACTTTATAGATTCTGAAGCCATTTATTGGTGTAGCATAAGAATAATCTTATTGAGGTCAATATTCAAAGAGATTTATTCAAGTTAATTTTTGTGATACTCAGACAAATCACAAGGTTTAAATATCTTTCCCCTCTAACCAATTAATTTTAATTATTACCCGAGTCAAGTTTAGTCAGATAAGTCAGGGGCATTCCAAGGCAGGGTGAAGTTATCCAGATGATTTAGCTGTACAAACTTATGGACATACAAGCAAATGGCAATGACTAATCCCATTTTAATATCGTATTGATTGGTACATCTCAGCCTGGTCAGTAATATTTTATTATATTTTTATCAATTTTACAATCAATTACACAAGAAAACTCTTGCTAATGGAATTACCATAGGTATATGTACAACAACAAACTTTCAAGAACTAAAAAAAAAAGGAAAAAGAAAATAATATAGTAACCTATGAACTAAGTCCACAATGTGGGGACAAATGCAATAAAAACAAATAAGAAGAAATAACCAAATTATTTAATAGTCTATTATTTAATAGTCAAATTATTTAATAGTCTATTAAGTAATCACCCTATTCTGAATACAATTTTCTGATTGAACAGGGTAAAAAAATATCAATCTAACCAAGCATTTACATGGATATTTAAGCAGAAAGGTAGCCATACGGGCCAAAACACTTTGCTTTTTTTCAAGAAAATGTTTTCTATGAACTTGAGTATCTCTGACATCCAGATATACACATATTTTATGACCCAAGAATTTTCGTTGCCTAAAGCAAAGGAGCTGACATGAAGTCCACTGTCTGGCTGTAGAGCATACTCAATAAATAGTAAAGCACTACCTTTAATAGTTAATATAGCAGATGATTCCTCCAAAAACCTAGTAAGATCAAAGGAAGAAACTTGATCTTCACCATCATCCACTTCAGAGCTAGAGGTATTTTTTTATCTGAAAGATAATAAATCTTGATAACTACAGGAATAGTTTATTTAGATAGTCTAAGGCAGTGATGACTAACCTATGACACGCGTGTCAGAGGTGACACGCCGAGACGTTTTTGCTGACATGCGCAGCATTTCATGGACTATTGGGAATTTTTTTTTTTTATCGGCTGTGCTGAGCCTTTTTATTTTTGGCTGCGCCGACCCTTTAAAATTAGGTTTTTAGTATCCCCCCCACCCTCCGGACCCCTCCACCCCCCCTCTCCAATGCCCCCGGGTGCAGGGAGGCTCATTCTGCGCAGCGATAGGCAGGGCTGTGGTGGAGCTCACGTCACCACGGCCCGAAGAAACAGATCGCATTTAAACGCGCTGATGCTCCTCCTCCTTCCTGCCTGTGCGGCCCCGGAAGTAAACGTTGCCGGAGCCGCATGGGCAGGAAGGAGGTGAAGCATTAGCGCGTGCAGAAGAGGAGCAGTACTTGTGCTTATGGGCCGCCGTGAATTCCAAGTCACAGCAGCCCGAGAAGAGGAAGAGGCCCGGTATCAGGGCCACCGCGGCCCGAGAAGATCAGGGCCGCTGCAGGGCCCATCCTGCGGCGACCCACGAAGAGGAAGCCCAGATGTGAGAGAGAGGCTGAGGGTCTGTAGAGTGTGTGTGTGCGCGCGCGCGTGTATGAGATGAGTTGAGAGATTGTGTGCATGTATGAGATGATTTGAGAGATTGTGTTTGAGAGTGAGGACCTGAATGTTTGCAGAGACAGCATGTGCTTGAGCAAGACAGCATGTGGGAGAGAGAGAGAGAGAGAGCCTGTGTGTGAGAGTCAGACAGCATGTGCCAGTGAGAGACTGTGTGTATGAATGATTGTATGAGAGAGAGCATGTGAGAGTAGAGCCTGTGCTTGAGCATGTGTGAGTGAGAGGGAGAGCCTGGGTGTGTAAGTCAGACAGCATGTGCCAGTGAGAGATTGTGTGTATGAATGATTGTATGAGAGAGAGTATGTGACAGTGAGAGCCTGTGTGTGTGTGAGAGAGAGAGAAATGCATGTGAGAATGAGAACCTGACTGTGTGTTTGAGGGAAGAAGATGGAGAGAAAAGAAACAGAAAAAAAGACAATATAAAAGGAATTGGCAAAAAAAATAAGAAAGGGAAGGTGGAAAAAAAAGCCTGTGACCAACCAATTAGAAAACTAAGATCAGACAGCAAAGGCAAAAAAAAAATATAGATTACTTTTTAGTGATTGGCACATGTAATCTTTGGGAATGTGCAAGAATAGTACTTTCTCTACAGATCTCACAATGTACGAGAACAGCATGGAGAAAGTGGAAGCCCACAGGGCCTGCACAGATGAGGCAGCAGAATGGACTTCAGTGTCAGTAGCAGCAATCGGCACCTCCCCAATAGCCATGCGGCAGCAGTGACAGTGGCAGCAGAGGAATGAGAGAGGTTCCGATGTTGCTGGCAAAAGAGAGGGGGGTCTGCATTTAGTGTGTGGCATGTGTATGAATGGGACTCTGCCTGGAGGGTATATGTGTGTGAATGCTAGGGATGTGAATCGTTTTTCAACGATTAAAATTATCGTCCGATAATGTTTATATCGTCTTAAATCGTTATAGAACACGATACAATAGAAATTCTAACGATTTATCGTTAAAAATCATTAAATCGTGTTAGTGCGCACTAAATCGAGTTAGTGCGCACTAACTGAAAATGAAAATGATACAAATAAACACTTTCCAGGTCACTGAAGGTCAGTTAGGAATGAATATGTGTTCCTATTGGCTGGCTGCCCTCTTATCTATTGATGTTACCAAGGTTACCACTGAGGTGATGGTTGGGGGGATGGGAAATGGAACTGGAAACTAACGAACACCAACAGAAAATGAAACAAAGTGTTCACACTTCCCAGGTCAGTAAAGGTCACTTAGGAATGAATATGTATGTATGTATTCCTATTGGCTGGCTGTGCTCTTATCTATTGATGTTACCAATATGGTTGGGGGGATGTGAAATGGAAACAGTTGGAAGCTTGACAAAAAAAGTAATGTAATGATCAGCACTCACCTGACTAGAACTTGTTTGTTTATTATTTTTGTTAGCAGGCACCTGAAATGCTAGTGCATGTTGAATTTGCCAATCACTGTGCATTTTAGAAAGGTGGTCCTGGCTGGAACTGTACACAGTTCAAATATATGTAATTGATTGTTGGTAAGTGTATTTTTTAAGTAGCCACACTGGCACCAGTATGTTTACTTTTCCTCCTACTTAACTCACTAGCTCAGCTTTGTAAGAAGGGCTTCTCTGCTTGTGTGTTGTTTTTGTTTGTTGTGAGGAGAGCAGAAACATCAGATCTTTATTCAATCTACTACAGTCATCTCTTACAGTGCCCTATCCCTATTAATACCAGGAGTGTTGTGATCTTCCTGCACACAGTGCCCTAACCCTGATACCAGTCTGAGACAGCTCCCTCCCTGCATTACTAGTGAGAGGCTGGCTTCACAGACAGGGGGGAGCTGCCTGACCCTCACTCCTGACTTCCCCCATGTCCCAGCTAGTGAATGGTGTGTGGGTGAGGGGGGGGGGGAGGATGGTGAAGTCTGAGACAGCTCCCTCCCTGCATTACTAGTGAGAGGCTGGCTTCACAGACAGGGGGGGAGCTGCCTGACCCTCACTCCTGACTTCCCCCATGTCCCAGCTAGTGAATGGTGTGTGGGTGAGGGGGGGGGGAGGATGGTGAAGTCTGAGACAGCTCCCTCCCTGCATTACTAGTGAGAGGCTGGCTTCACAGACAGGGGGGAGCTGCCTGACCCTCACTCCTGACTTCCCCCATGTCCCAGCTAGTGAATGGTGTGTGGGTGAGGGGGGGGGGAGGATGGTGAAGTCTGAGACAGCTCCCTCCCTGCATTACTAGTGAGAGGCTGGCTTCACAGACAGGGGGGCGCTGCCTGACCCTCACTCCTGACTTCCCCCATGTCCCAGCTAGTGAATGGTGTGTGGGTGAGGGGGGGGGGGGGAGGATGGTGAAGTCTGAGACAGCTCCCTCCCTGCATTACTAGTGAGAGGCTGGCTTCGCAGACAGGGGGGAGCTGCCTGACCCTCACTCCTGACTTCCCCCATGTCCCAGCTAGTGAATGGTGTGTGGGTGAGGGGGGGGGGGGGGAGGATGGTGAAGTCTGAGACAGCTCCCTCCCTGCATTACTAGTGAGAGGCTGGCTTCACAGACAGGGGGGAGCTGCCTGACCCTCACTCCTGACTTCCCCCATGTCCCAGCTAGTGAATGGTGTGTGGGTGAGGGGGGGGGGGGAGGATGGTGAAGTCTGAGACAGCTCCCTCCCTGCATTACTAGTGAGAGGCTGGCTTCACAGACAGGGGGGAGCTGCCTGACCCTCACTCCTGACTTCCCCCATGTCCCAGCTAGTGAATGGTGTGTGGGTGAGGGGGGGGGGGAGGATGGTGAAGTCTGAGACAGCTCCCTCCCTGCATTACTAGTGAGAGGCTGGCTTCACAGACAGGGGGGAGCTGCCTGACCCTCACTCCTGACTTCCCCCATGTCCCAGCTAGTGAATGGTGTGTGGGTGAGGGGGGGGGGTGGATGGTGAAGTCTGAGACAGCTCCCTCCCTGCATTACTAGTGAGAGGCTGGCTTCACAGACAGGGGGGAGCTGCCTGACCCTCACTCCTGACTTCCCCCATGTCCCAGCTAGTGAATGGTGTGTGGGTGAGGGGGGGGTGGATGGTGAAGTCTGAGAGAGCTCCCTCCCTGCATTACTAGTGAGAGGCTGGCTTCACAGACAGGGGGGAGCTGCCTGACCCTCACTCCTGACTTCCCCCATGTCCCAGCTAGTGAATGGTGTGTGGGTGAGGGGGGGGGGGGGAGGATGGTGAAGTCTGAGACAGCTCCCGCCCTGCATTACTAGTGAGAGGCTGGCTTCGCAGACAGGGGGGAGCTGCCTGACCCTCACTCCTGACTTCCCCCATGTCCCAGCTAGTGAATGGTGTGTGGGTGAGGGGGGGGGGGGAGGATGGTGAAGTCTGAGACAGCTCCCTCCCTGCATTACTAGTGAGAGGCTGGCTTCACAGACAGGGGGGAGCTGCCTGACCCTCACTCCTGACTTCCCCCATGTCCCAGCTAGTGAATGGTGTGTGGGTGAGGGGGGGGGGGGGAGGATGGTGAAGTCTGAGACAGCTCCCTCCCTGCATTACTAGTGAGAGGCTGGCTTCACAGACAGGGGGGAGCTGCCTGTCCCTCACTCCTGACTTCCCCCATGTCCCAGCTAGTGAATGGTGTGTGGGTGAGGGGGGGGGGTGGATGGTGAAGTCTGAGACAGCTCCCTCCCTGCATTACTAGTGAGAGGCTGGCTTCACAGACAGGGGGGAGCTGCCTGACCCTCACTCCTGACTTCCCCCATGTCCCAGCTAGTGAATGGTGTGTGGGTAAGGGTGGGGGGGAGGATGGTGAAGTCTGAGACAGCTCCCTCCCTGCATTACTAGTGAGAGGCTGGCTTCACAGACAGGGGGGAGCTGCCTGACCCTCACTCCTCCGGGGTATTGTGATCTTCCTGCACACAGTGCCCTATCCCTGATACCAGGGGTGTTGTGATCTTCCTGCATGCAGTGCCCTATCCCTATTAATACCAGGAGTGTTGTGATCTTCCTGCATGCAGTGCCCTATCCCTATTAATACCAGGAGTGTTGTGATCTTCCTGCATGCAGTGCCCTATCCCTGATACCGGGATGTGTGCAAGAAGATTACAACACCCCCGGTATCAGGAATAGGGCACTGTGTGCAGGAAGATCACAACACCCCCAGTATCAGGAATAGGGCACTGTGTGCAGGAAGATCACAACACCCCTGGTATTAGGGATAGGGCACTGTGTGCAGGAAGATCACAACACTCCTGGTATTAATAGGGATAGGGCACTGTGTGCAGGAAGATCACAATACCCCTGGTATCAGGGTTAGGGCACAAGTTCTAGTCACATTGACTGATCACATTACTTGTTTTGTCAAGCTACCAACTGTTTCCATTTCCCATCCCCCATATACTGTCAGTAGGAAACTTGGTAACATGAATAAATAAGAGGGCAGCCAATAGGAATACATATTCATTCCTAAACTGACCTTAACTGACCTGAAAAGTGTCAAATTGTATCATTTTCAGTTAGTGCGCACTAACTCCCAGTTAGTGCGCACTAACTCGATTTAGTGCGCACTAATCGGAAAAAACGATTTTTAACGATTTTTTTAACTAAAAAATCGTGCCTAAGACGATTTTCTTGCCCTGCCACATGATTTCTATCGTTAAGACGATATGGAAAACGATTCACATCCCTAGTGAATGCATAGGTGCCTGCCTGGGGGTCTGTGTGTGTGAGAATGAATGTGTGCATGCCTGGGGGATGGGGAGGGAGTGGTGTGAAAATGAATGGGAGCCAATAAAAGAAACAGACTGACAGATGAAGTTTGTAACTCTTGCTTGGGCTTGAAGTGTACGAAATACCAACCTTCAATTGAAGATTTAGCCAATAAAATTCAGCAACAAAAAAGTCACTAAGCAGGTAAGGTAAAGAATTATTTGTTTTTGCTTTATTAATAAATACAGTACGTATATTAAAATTATAACTTTATTATTAATTAGAGCTACAAATATCACAAAATTATGGATTTTTCTAGAAGTGACACACCACCCGAGTTATGCTCGGGTTTTTTATGAATTTTGACACACTGAGCTCAAAAGGTTGGCCATCACTGCTCTAAGGAAATCCAAATTGAAATATTTAAGCATTTCCAAGGGAGTTGTCGTTGGGCATCTTGGAAAATTAAGAATTCTTAAACTAAGCCTTTTGGTCTGGTTACCAAGTATCTCAATTTTCACACAGTTTTTCTTGCTGAAACTTTATATCAAATATCTTTAGCCTGATCCTTAATGGACTGAGCATGTTCATTGGTCTGAACTGTTAATGGACCCCAAAGTGTTTAACATAGAGTCAATTCTTTCTGATAGGATCGACCATTTTGGTCACAGTAGACCACACTGCTTCCAATGTAATCACAGGTCTCTCTTCCTGGAGAGAATTCAAAGGCATAAAAGTTAAAGCCTCAACAGTCTGGGAAGCCCCACTAGAATTTTGATAGGGAGACAACGTCCTTAACCCTGGATAAAAAACACTGGGGGACTGAGGGAGATAGACAAGACTGAGGGAGATAGACAAACCCTCTAGGACAGGGGTGCTCAAACTGGTATTACACACCCCCCCCCCATCCAGCCAGTGCAAATAAATCTCATGTATATTCATTAGGGATATCCTGAAAACCCGACTGGCTGGGAGAGCCCATAAGATCGGTTTGAGCACCCCTGCTCTAGGACCGAGCAAGGTGCTCCCACGTCCAATTAACCAGAATTAGGTAGGCATGTAAAATTAAAAGTTTCCAAAGTCATTTGGATAGAAAGGGGGGAAGTAGCAGGCTCAGTGAGGAAAGATCTGATATTGACTCCTTTTCTTTCCCATTAGTCTCAGTACTCACCCAGCTGGAGTTGATGATAAAATTGCACAGAGGGACAAGCCACTTAGGTGTGTGGCTTTGGAGGTGCTAGTGGCAGCATGCCACTGAAAGCTGACTTTGGAAGACCTACCATACTCTGGTAACATTGGGAAGGGCTGGTAGTAGCTTCAGGAGCCCAAGCAGACCATAAGGCTGATGGTAAGGACATTCCAGCTGCTCTCCAAAAGGGTTGCCGCTGTCCACCGGCTTTTGAAGACCTCTGGTGCTCCAGTAATGTCAGGAAGGGGTGGTACTGGCTTCAGGAGTAGGAGAACCACAAGGCTGATGGTAAGTGCCTTCCAGCTGATCTTCCAAAGGATTGCCACTGCATGCTAGCTTTTGAAGACCTCTGGTATTCCGGTGATGACAGAAAGGGGTGGTACTAGCTTCAAGAGCCCAGACGGACCATGAGGCTAATAGTAAAAGGCCTACAGCTGCTCTCCTGGACATTAAAATTTTTAAAGAGATACGGTGAGACCAGAGTTCACTCCTGCTTGTTTTTTCTTGTAAGATGCCCATGGAAGGGGTAAGTGGGAGGTCCGGATTCATTTCTGAGGTGGTGGGAGGGAAGTCAGAGGTGTTGCATCAGAGGTGGACCCCTGGGATGAGGTGGAGTTGATGCAACCCGTAGGTAGGGACCTACAGATCCCCACCATCGGCAGGTGGAGTGGTTTGATAGGTAAAGGCTACTGGAGCTTCACCTATACCAGCACTCATTCCCCGCTGGTTGAGCCTTTGGGTTCCAGGGCCGCAGGACTTAGGTGGGCCTTGAAGTTGGTTAGTAAGAGTGGTTGGTTCAGCCCAGAGACAGCAGACGATAGGTAGCATAGTCCTACTCTGGACTGGGTAAGGTACTGGAAGTTGGGTGCCAATGGAACTGAGGTTGGCTGAGGGTGCTCGAGCAAAGGTAGATCAAAGCCTAATAAGTCCACATCCAGGGAGTAGGCTAGGAGAGGCGGCAATGACAGGCTTGGATCAGGGGCAGCAGCAAAGCAGAAGTCGTGGCAAGCAATACTGAGATCTGATCACGAAGAAGTCAACAGCGAGAGTCAATCAAAGCAATGATCAAGGTCTGGAAATTAGAGATGTGAATCGTTTTCCATATCGTCTTAACGATAGAAATCGTGTGGCAGGAGAAGAAAATCGTGTTTGGCACGATTATTTCGTTGAAAAATCGTTAAAAATCGTTTTTTCCTATTAGTGCACACTAACTCGAGTTAGTGCGCACTAACTCCCCGTTAGTGCGCACTAACTCGAGTTAGTGCGCACTAACTCGAGTTAGTGCGCACTAACTCAAAATGATACAAATAGACACTTTCCAGGTCACTGAAGGTCAGTTAGGAATGAATATGTGTTCCTATTGGCTGGCAGCCCTCTTATCTATTGATATTACCAAGGTTACCACTGAGGTGATGGTTGGGGGGATGGGAAATGGAACTGGAAACTCATGAACACCAACAGAAAATGAAACAAAGTGTTCACACTTCCCAGGTCAGTAAAGGTCACTTAGGAATGAATATGTATTCCTATTGGCTGGCTGTGCTCTTATCTATTGATGTTACCAAGGTTACCACTAAGGTAATGGTTGGGGGGATGTGAAATGGAAACAGTTGGAAGCTTGACATGTGATGATCAGCACTCACGTGACTAGAACTTCTTTGTTTATTATTTTTGTTAGCAGACATGTGCATGTTGAATTTGCCAATCACTGTGCATTTTAGAAAGGTGGTCCTGGCTGGAACTGTACAGAGTTCAAATATATGTAATTGATTGTTGGTAAGTGTACTTTTTAAGTAGCCACACTGGCACAAGTATGTTTACTTTTCCTCCTACTTAACTCACTAGCTCAGCTTTGTAAGAAGGGCTTCTCTGCTTGAGTGAGGGTCAGGCAGCTCCCCCCTGTCTGTGAAGCCAGCCTCTCACTAGTAATGCAGGGAGGGAGCTGTCTCAGACTTCACCATCCTCCCCCCCCCCCTCACCCACACACCATTCACTAGCTGGGACATGGGGGAATTCAGGAGTGAGGGTCAGGCAGCTCCCCCCTGTGTGTGAAACCAGCCTCTCACTAGTAATGCAGGGAGGGAGCTGTCTCAGACTTCACCATCCTCCCCCCCCCCCCCCCTCACCCACACACCATTCACTAGCTGGGACATGGGGGAAGTCAGGAGTGAGGGTCAGGCAGCTCCCCCTGTCTGTGAAGCCAGCCTCTCACTAGTAATGCAGGGAGGGAGCTGTCTCAGACTTCACCATCGTCCCCCCCCCCTCACCCACACACCATTCACTAGCTGGGACATGGGGGAAGTCAGGAGTGAGGGTCAGGCAGCTCCCCCCTGTCTGTGAAGCCAGCCTCTCACTAGTAATGCAGGGAGGGAGCTGTCTCAGACTTCACCATCCTCCCCCCCCCCCCTCACCCACACACCATTCACTAGCTGGGACATGGGGGAAGTCAGGAGTGAGGGTCAGGCAGCTCCCCCTGTCTGTGAAGCCAGCCTCTCACTAGTAATGCAGGGAGGGAGCTGTCTCAGACTTCACCATCCTCCCCCCCCCCTCACCCACACACCATTCACTAGCTGGGACATGGGGGAAGTCAGGAGTGAGGGTCAGGCAGCTCCCCCCTGTCTGTGAAGCCAGCCTCTCACTAGTAATGCAGGGAGGGAGCTGTCTCAGACTTCACCATCCTCCCCCCCCCCCTCACCCACACACCATTCACTAGCTGGGACATGGGGGAAGTCAGGAGTGAGGGTCAGGCAGCTCCCCCCTGTCTGTGAAGCCAGCCTCTCACTAGTAATGCAGGGAGGGAGCTGTCTCAGTCTTCACCATCCTCCTCCCCCCCCCCCCCTCACCCACACACCATTCACTAGCTGGGACATGGGGGAAGTCAGGAGTGAGGGTCAGGCAGCTCCCCCCTGTCTGTGAAGCCAGCCTCTCACTAGTAATGCAGGGAGGGAGCTGTCTCAGACTTCACCATCCTCCCCCCCCCCCCCTCACCCACACACCATTCACTAGCTGGGACATGGGGGAAGTCAGGAGTGAGGGTCAGGCAGCTCCCCCCTGTCTGTGAAGCCAGCCTCTCACTAGTAATGCAGGGAGGGAGCTGTCTCAGACTTCACCATCCTCCTCCCCCCCCCCCTCACCCACACACCATTCACTAGCTGGGACATGGGGGAAGTCAGGAGTGAGGGTCAGGCAGCTCCCCCCTGTCTGTGAAGCCAGCCTCTCACTAGTAATGCAGGGAGGGAGCTGTCTCAGACTGGTATCAGGGTTAGGGCACTGTGTGCAGGAAGATCACAACACTCCTGGTATTAATAGGGATAGGGCACTGTAAGAGATGACTGTAGTAGATTGAATAAAGATCTGATGTTTCTGCTCTCCTCACACCAAACAAAAACAACACACAAGCAGAGAAGCCCTTCTTACAAAGCTGAGCTAGTGAGTTAAGTAGGAGGAAAAGTAAACATACTTGTGCCAGTGTGGCTACTTAAAAAATACACTTACCAACAATCAATTACATATATTTGAACTGTGTACAGTTCCAGCCAGGACCACCTTTCTAAAATGCACAGTGATTGGCAAATTCAACATGCACTAGCATTTCAGGTGCCTGCTAACAAAAATAATAAACAAACAAGTTCTAGTCACGTGAGTGCTGATCATTACATTACTTTTTTTGTCAAGCTTCCAACTGTTTCCATTTCACATCCCCCCAACCATTACCTCAGTGTTAGCCTTGGTAACATCAATAGATAAGAGCACAGCCAGCCAATAGGAATACATACATACATATTCATTCCTAAGTGACCTTTACTGACCTGGGAAGTGTGAACACTTTGTTTCATTTTCTGTTGGTGTTCGTTAGTTTCCAGTTCCATTTCCCATCTCCCCAACCATCACCTCGGTGGTAACCTTGGTAACATCAATAGATAAGAGGGCAGCCAGCCAATAGGAACACATATTCATTCCTAACTGACCTTCAGTGACCTGGAAAGTGTTTATTTGTATCATTTTCAGTTAGTGCGCACTAAATCGAGTTAGTGCGCACTAACAGGGAGTTAGTGCGCACTAACTCGATTTAGTGCGCACTAACACGATTTAACGATTTTTAACGATAAATCGTTAGAATTTCTATTGTATCGTGTTCTATAACGATTTAAGACGATATTAACATTATCGGACGATAATTTTAATCGTTGAAAAACGATTCACATCCCTACTGGAAATAGGCTGTAGCATAGTCAGACGTAGCAAAGGTCTGAGTCTGGAGATAGGCAGTAGCATAGTCAGGCGTAGCAGAGGTCTGGGTCTGCAAATAGGCAGTAGCGTTATCAGGCGAGGTGGAGGTCTGGGTCTGGAGGTAAGCAGTAGTGTAGTCAGGTGTAGCGGAGGCCTGGGTTAGGGATGTGCATCATTTTTTTCTGACAGGTCGGGCTACGGGTCAGGTGACCCATGGAAAAATTCGTTTTACAACAGGTCTTTTTTTTCTCGGCAATTTTCTCCGAAAACCCCCCACCCCACCCCAACCCTTCAAATTTAGTTAATTACAACCCCCCAAAACTTGTCTAAAGTCCCTGGTGGTCCAGCGGGGGTCCCAGGAGTGATCTCCCGCTCTTGGGCCATCGGCTGCCAGTAAACAAAATGGCTCCGGTGGCCCTTTGCCCTTACCATGTGACAGGGGCTACTGGTGCCATTGGTCAGCCCCTGTCACATGTAGGAGCAATGGATGGCAGAGTACTCGAGTAGCCAGGAGACCTGTTGCAAAGGCAACGCTATGGAGTGAAGCCTGAGCTTAAATACACTGAAGAGTTTGATGTCATCATCCAGGGCCATGGCCAGGTTCCCGCCGCGGGCCCTAAGGAGGGGCACAGCGCGGGTAGTGGCATCTCTCCACAGGCTATGTGGAGAGGCCTGATGAGCAATGGCATCTTGAGCTGAGTTGCTGGGAACTGTGGCAGAGCCGGAGGCTCCAGGGATGGCCCAAGGTCGGAGCTGGCGGCCTACCACCGCTAGCGAGGAGGAACCAGAAGCTGGAGTCTGTATGGAAACGTGAGAGGGCCGTGCCGCGGGTCTGCTGTGGACGGCACGCGTAACAAAAGGGGTCCCATGAAGTGGCAGCAAGAGTCTATGGGGATTCAGGGAAGCCCCATTTTTATTTTTATTTTTTATTTATTGGATTTCTTTATTTTAATGTTTATTTTGGTTCAGAAAATGAACTGAACTGAAATAAATATTACAATGACCCAAAATATGAATTTAAAAAATAAAGTAAAATGAAAAATTAACCGGAATGAATTTTTTTTTTACCTGTACATCCCTACTTTAAAATTAGAGCTTGTATAACATACTTAAAGAACTGAATTAATAGGATTTCTGATCTGAACACTAAAATAACTTGAGAACTCAGGGACGGTAACTTTGATACTGGCGCGTGCATGCACATGTACACACATATACCATCTCACGCCAATGGACATGGACATGCGTGTATAGGCATGCATGGTATAAAATAGGCTGTATGCACATACATGTGCACACAATTTTATATGGAAACACACCGTATCCACCACGTAAGTGGCGAGATTTTAGTAGACATGCGCACCGTCGCAATTACCAGTTTCCCCAGTTCGTTCTCACTTCACCCAGGTAAAGGATAGAACCTCCGAACCCCCTAGTTAATTAGCCTCCTTTTTACCCTGCTGGTCCCTACGCATAAAACCCCCCTGACTAACTTAGGGGATCATTTTCTATCCGTATCGCTCGCGATAGCAAGCGAGGGGCGGAGTCGGGCGGAGAGGGGAGGAGTAGGGGCGGCGAGGAGGCAAACGTGGCAGTATCTTCACTGGCGGTGATAAGGTAAGCCATGTTATCGCCGCCAGTAGCGCCCAATAGCACCACCTTTCACGGTGGTGCTATTGGCTGCAAAAGCCGGCAGCAATAACACCGTGGTGGTGCGATCGCTGCCGGCTTTTGCAGGCCCGCCCCCCCCCCCCTCGCCCCATCCTGCCCCCCATTTCTGCTGGATTCACCATTCTCTGCAAGAATGGAAATTCCAGGCCTTATTTTTTTTGTTCTAGGACTTACACGTCATCCATAGCAGAAGTAAAGTTATGCAGCAGGGGACCCCGGTGAGCACTTGTGCGCATAAGTATTTAAGCGCTGGTTTCCTTCATAAATTCTGGAACACCCATGCCCTGCCCAGACCACGACCATGCCCCCACCCCTTTTTGTAAAAAAATATGTTGTGTGCATACCGAGAGATACACCCATACGCTGTCACCTTTTAAAATCCATGCGGCGCGCACCAGCCCAACTTCTGCTTTAGCATATACTGGGCTCTTAAAATTTACTCCCAAGACAGTAACTTTGAAACCAACGAGCGGGCGCACATATGCACGTGGGCCCACATCCAGGGACATGATTATTATATAAGTTGCACATGTATATGTGCACAAGTTATAAAAATAGCCTGGCTGCGTGCACATGTGCACCAAATTTTAAGTGGGTGTGCACATGGATGTTCAAATCCTGCTTCTACTGTGTAAATTGGAGAATATTAAAAGAGGGGTTCGTTGACGCATTCCCAGTTTTACCAGTTCAGCCCCAATTCAACCAGTTAAGAGATAGGTCCTACGACCCCCTCCCCCACCTGGTTTAATAGCCTTCACACCCCCCAGCCCTGACCCTGAAAGCCCCACACATCTGCCTAATTTTCTGTAGTTTTTAACTTACCCAGCACCCATAGCAGAAGTAAAGTTACACAGCAGGGGGGCTCGGAGCACTGGATCCTGTACGTATTTATGCACACATCTCTGGTTCACGCCCCCAAATGTCCATGTCCCACGCAGGCCACACCCACTCCCCGCCTCTTTTTGAAAACGTTTTAGATGTGCGCACTGAAGGGACATACACGCGTATCTCGCCAGCTTTTAAAATCCGCTCAGCGCTCGCAAGCGTTACTTATTCACGCATCCCTTAATTAATGCATGCACCGGGCTTTTAAAATTAACCTTCTAATCTGAACATCTTAGAATACACTTCTTGAACTCAACTGAAAACTTCTGTATCTGAGTAATGAATATGGATCTTTAGCAACTAATAGGAGTACTCAAAAAACATTAAAACCTTTTCTGCCTTACTATAGCTGTCTCAGGTTCTAATCAGGAACATTTTTTGAGGTTCAAAAGGTTTACAATGAGCTAAAAAAAAAAAGAAAAGTTGTTACTCAACAAAAGATACAAAATGAATTAACAAGTTTGAAACCCGTGAGCAGTTGTGCTAATCATCAAGGATTCAACCCTGCATTCACTTTATATTCATGCATTTTTCATATACTGCACATTCATAATTAAATTATTCAATTTAAATCTCATTCATCTATGAACTGCTCACTTATTGATATTTACATTTTCCAAGGCAACTCCTTAAGAGTTTCAGCCTGCATGTTGCTCAGTCATGCACATAAACCCTGTTTTTTTGTGTGCATATTTGGCCCTGCTCTGCATGCAAAAGTATACACACAATCTATGTTGCATGTACAAGGGAGGGACTTGGGGCAGGGATAGAACTTATATACATTTGATTTTCAAAAGCATATGCATAAATGTATACTGACAAAGTGAGTATGTTAGTGCCAGTTATCCGCACAACCTTGAATTTTCAAAACAAATTTATGCACATAAATCCATTTTGAAAATTTTGGCTAAAATCTGCAGGAAAAAAGTAACCACAGACCTTAGCCAGTTGTGAGCTGTTTCAAAATTACTCTCCCTTTGTACAATGCATGCTTCTCTAGCTACGTTCTACAGTATACTGTGTGTGCTTGATACTTTTCTTTTGTGCCACTGTTATAGATCTCATGGTCCTAGAACTAGTTGCAACCATTTCAAATGTGATGGGGTCCCCAACCTGGGTCCATGACTTGTAGTAGGCACTGAAAGAAACTTTGGGTGGGGATTGGGAAACCCTAAAGATGTCCTTATGAGCAAGTGAAAAAATGCAGTACCAGTGAACTGCCACTAGATGCCATAAGGAATGACTAAACCATTTTGTACATTGTACAATGAAAATGTTCTAGATAAAGTTAATGATGTGTTGCTTTCTTTAAGAGGATTGGAAAGAAGATCTCTAGGGGAATGGTTAATAGGGTATATAGCTAGGTCTGGCAGGAGATTTCAGAGGAGACTCCACCATGGACTAGGAGAGGAGGGAGCAGCCAGGCAAGGCTGATAAGCCCAGGGACACTTCTTTTAGGGGTGGATCCTGTAGGGGTTCACGCTTCTAAGGGGAAAGGCCGAGGCAGAAGAGAAATTCTTCTCACAAAGCTTTATGCTGAGGACCAAGTCTGCATTTTGCTCATAGAGGGAGGGACCAGAAGGAGTTTGACCCCAGCCAGAAGGAAAGAAGATAGAGAAATCACTTACATGGAGAAGTGTACCAGGGAGGTCCATGAACACTGCCTGTGGTATTGGACCTAGGGAAAAGGTGTACACTGTTGGCCCAAGATATGAGTAATGGTCTCATTCTGGAAGTGGATGTTGATGTGCATAGAGGAATTTGAGGCATTCTACTCATAGTAGGGTGGTATACAGTGAATGCAGGATTTGTGAGATATAATAGAAAAGTACACAACATATTTCTAGTGGAGTATGAAGGAGGAGTAATATACAGCTTTGGGAAGGAGTAAAAAAATTCTTTGATGCTTTATACAACTTGTTGATAATAATCAGCCTGTGAAGTCTGATTAATTCAGTAATTTTGTACTACCCTCTAACATCTTGCTCTGTGAGTCATCCCAGAAGAAATATTTAGCTGCTGAAAGGCTCGGCTAGTTAGCAGTATAAACCTATCTAGCTAACTAGCAGCGTATATTCAGCGGTGCAGTTGTGCCATTGAATGTACCAGGCTATGTTTATCTGGCTAACTTTAAGATAGGTCAGCAATACGACCAGAGTTAGCCATATAAATTAACAAGCTAACTAAATATTTGATTTAGCCAGTTAACTTATGCTGTGAACTCCACTCTTCCTACCTGCCTCCAGAACGCAGGTTTATCTAGAATTTAGCTAGAATTTAGATACATCTTTAAATATACCGGTATTGTCATTTAAATTGATAACTTTTCAGTTATCTGTCTAAATGGCTTTTGAATATTTACCTCCCCATAAATAAAAATTTAAATGTTTGAAATATGACTTGGTGTGGATTGTGATTAGGATATAAAGGAGCTTCCAGCAATCATCATAGAGATAAAGGTGAATTTTAAGACCTGCGTGTGGGAGCGCAAGTACTCGCATTTTCTGGCTCACGCACATTGACACAGATATTTTATAAGATATGCACATATATACACGCATGGTATAATATTGGCTATATGTACGTACATGTTCGCACAATTTTACATTGACGTGCGCATTGATCATGTAAGTTGGGGGGATTTTAATAGATACACACGCCAACACAATTAACTGTTTCCCCAGTTTGTTCCCAATTCACCCCAGTGAAAGAGAGGACTTCCTAAACCCCTAGCTAACGTGCCTCCCTTTTACCCTATTAGCCCTGACCCTTAAAACTCCACTGACTAACCTAGCTCTTTTTTTTTTCATGACTTACACGCCATCCATAGCAGAAGTAAAGTTTCGCCTGTAGGGACTCTGACACACACTGGTGTGCATAAATACTTACACGCTGGTTTCATTTATATTTCCTGGAATGCCCATGCCCCATCCAGACCAGGCCCATGCCACACCCCTTCTATGAAAAAAATGTTTTCGCATACTGGGAAATACGAGCATATCTGGGCACTTCTTAAAATCTGCACGGCACGCGCTGGGCCAATATACGCATATATGTTTTGGCTTTGGCGTGCATAGGGCTTTTCAAATTCACCTGATAGAGAGGGGCAGAGCTCACAGAGGGGAATCCCTGGTGAACGGCCTCCCTGTTCCAGCACAAGACAAGGATATACATTCTTTTTCCTCTAGCCCAGGTCCATTAAACCATTTATTTTCCCACATTTGCTGAACCCTAAAACTGAGAGATTGCCACTTGGCTCCCACAGGTGTCAGACCCTCTCACATTTTATGTGACCTACCAGTTACACAAATTTTACAATGTAGATGAATGAATCTCATTAAGAACTCCCAACACATTTCAGTTTGGGACAGCAGTATCATATCCAGATGCAAAGTGGTAAACAAAAATGAATATTTTATACCTTCCAGAAGGTTTCCAATAAGCAATGATTAGTTGAGAGACTAAATGAGTCTCCAGGGTAGGGACAAAAAGGAAAGAGTTGCTTAAAGAGCAGCTCTCCTGCCCATGAAAAGAAGGGTTTAGATCAAGGGCTGGCATTCTTTAACTTAAGATTCAATAATGCGAGCAATCTGTGGAGTTGAAAGCCACTGAAAAGACAAGCGAGATCTCTGAACAAGAAGCAACTTTGTTTAAAGACAAAATTTCACTTTGAAGCTGCTTAAAGATCACTTTCAAGTTTAACATTAAAGTATTGGAAATATCTTTCTGAAAACGGTAGCATTTTCAGAAAAAAAAAAAAGAAGAAACAATACAAAAGCATCTTGCTTTCTATAGTATTTGAATGATGTTCCCGCTTAACTCAATTCTACTTCATATTCCACTTAAAACAAAAAGAATGGTTGAAAACTCTTTAGGTCGAAAAAAATTAATTTCATATTTTTTCATTCTGATTGTTTCTAAGGACATATTGTTGTTTTATGTTTGGAAAGCACCTTCTACATAACTATATACACGCATTTTATGAATTTAATCATATTACAGAATGTTTGCTCTGATCATTGCATTCTAAAATTATTTTTTAACATCTTAACTTTATATTTATTTAATTTCAAATTATATCACAAGTCAAAACTTGCTAAAAGAAATAATCACAAGATTTCCAAATATTACATTTCAAAAGAAACAAAAGATTTAGAAAAAAAATACAAGAAAATCTCAATATTGTAGCCAACAATAATAATAATAAGTGGGGAAGAAAGAAAAGAAAAAATAAAGAGAGAATAATTTAAAAAGAATAGATTAAGAAAAAGCCATAGCAAAAAGCAAGGGCAACAAATGAAAGTTGCCCCATCTGCAGGAATATGATAAATCATAGGGGTGTGCATTCGTTTAGACCGCATATGTAAAACGCAACTTTTTTTTTTTTAACTTAAAAAAGTGATGAGGCGAAAAAAATAAAAATTTAAACCCCTCACCCTCCTTAATCCCCCCCCCCCCAAGACTTACCAAAACTCCCGGGGAGTCAGGACGCCATTCCTGTATTCCTTTGCGAGGAGCACGTGACATCGGCGTCACGTCAGAGTGACGCAGACGTCACGTGATTCACCGCGCGTCCGCTTCGGGACCCTCGTTGGACCCAAACGGACCCTCGTTGGACCCAAACGGACCCAAACGGAACTTTTGGCCAGCTTGGGATGGTCAGGAGGCCCCCCCAAGCTGGCCAAAAGTTCCGTTTGGGTCCAACGAGGGTCCCGGAGCGGACGCGCGGTGAATCACGTCACGTCCACGTCACGTCGGAGTGACACTGACGTCACGTGATTCACCGCGCGTCCGCTCCGGGACCCTCGTTGGCCAGCTTGGGGGGGTCAGGAGGCCCCCCCAAGCTTTTGGCCAGCTTGGGGGGGCCTCCTGATCCTCCCAAGCTGGCCAAAAGTTCCGTTTGGGTCCAACGAGGGTCCCGGAGCGGACGCTCGGTGAATCACGTGACGTCCGCGTCACTCCGACGTGACGCCGACTCACGTGCTCCTCGCAAAGGAATACAGGAATTGCATTGTTTTATTGTTATTCAGACCATCTTGAACAAGTTTGGCCAATTCATTAATTGATTTCTGCATGGAAAAAAATCATGCTCCCAATTTCTTCCAAAGTAAATTTGGTAGGAATAATTACTGCAATATCCTTCAATGCTCCCACCTGAACTCCTTCTATCTCCCTCTCCTTAGCAGCCATTACGGGACTGAATTCCTTCACTTGATTTCTAGAAAACTGCAAATCAGGGTCTATTGGCAGGCAATTAAGGCTACCCACACCCCCTAGATCATGGAACAAAGAGGAAGCCAAATTCAGTTTGGGTTCTTCAAAGATAAGATCTCCTCCCCATTTCCTCGTAGGCAGCTCAGGTGTTATAGGGGCACCAGGACTTAATGATGTTTCAAATGTCAAAGAGCTTTGGCCCTGCTCCTGGCCAAAATCTCTAGCGACTTCACTTCCTGGTGACAATATGGTTCTTACAAAGAGATCCGATATACGTGGTTGATTATCACTTGGAATTGGTGTAGAAGTAGCTGTTTTTATTTATTTATTTATTTATTTATTTAATTTTATATACCGGCAACCGTTTGCACATCGTGCCGGTTTACAAGTAACTTACAACAAAAGATATATAGGCGTAGCCTTTACAGAGAACGGTGTATAACATAAACGCAGTAACAGAATAAATAACTAAATAACTAATAAATAACTAAATAACTAAAGGGAGGGATGGAGGGGGGTAGTCGAGACAAATGGGGGGGCAGGGGGAGGGTGCAAACAGACACAGGGGGATAAGATATGAATTGGGATTCGAGGGAGAGATATGTACACTTGTTATATACAAAATTGTATGAATCATTAGAAGGGGAGGGTATTGGGTGTAGGACCTGAACGGGGGATGTTGGAGAGAGATGAGGGTTGGGCTAGCATGTTAGTTGGTGGAGCTGATGAGGAAAGGGGGTAAGCTTGGAGGAAAAGCCAGGTTTTGAGTTTCTTTTTGAAAGTAGGTGTGGAGGTTTCGGTACGTAGGTCAAGAGGCATAGAGTTCCAGAGGGAGGGGCCTGCAAGGGAAAGGGCTCTATTGGTGGTGGAGATGAGTCTAGTGGATTTTATGGAGGGAGGGATAAGGGTTCCACGGAGGTTTCTCTTGGTATGTGACATCACCAAGAGAAATGAAAACCACAAATTTTTAAGGAAAAAAATAGAATACCTCAAAATGTTTGGATCCTTTTGAAAACACAGTCGTTTACTTCTGCCAGTCTTGAATGACCGCTGAAAATTGAATAAAGTCAAACCTTCCAGCAAGCTCCAGCAAACCCCGGCGAAGCCCGGGGTTTGCTGGAGCTTGCTTGCGCCGACGGCTTGCTTGCGCTGACGGCGAATGCGCCGTCCAGACGCCGGTGTTATGGGCGTCCGAAATTGCTCCTCCCTCTGACGTCAGAGCCCAGTGAGCCGGCGGGAAGTCCAATGAAAAAACAACAGTGGAGCAATGTCAGCCACTCCAGCAGAGAAAAAGACAAGAGAAATCTCAGCAGGTAAGAGTTTCTTACAGCGGAGCAGCATCTACTTCCTCCAACAAGCAGTTTAGCTGCGGTGAGGGGTCCTTTATTTATAATCCTCAACAACAATGTCTACCTGGCATCTCTGCTCTGTTATAAAGTTATAAAAAGAAACATGCAGCCCCCTTCCCAAAGCACCACCCCCGAAGGCAATACATACATCCCCCACCCCCCAAAAGGCAACATCGCAACCCCGCATCCCCCTCCTCCCAAGGCAATGCCTACACCTCCACCCCCCCACAGGTAATACCTACATCCTCCCAATTCACCGCCACCCTGAATTTTTAAGTAAAGCAAATAAAGGGAACATTGTAATACATTTCTCCTGCTAATCAAGCCACAAAAATGCAGCCATGCAGCCTGCTAAAATAAATCTGCTTCCAAAGCTTCCAGAGTTACTTTCCCATCTAGCCAGAAGTAAATAGAAACTAGACAGGCAGGTTGGAGAAAAACTCCATTTCTAGTGTTCTTTATGCTAAGAACACAGAGAAGTTAATAAGCACATTTTATCTGCTCAAAAGTCAGAGCAAACTCTGACACAGGCAGCTTAAGGATGGGAGAGAGAAAGAGGCAGGGAAGCACAGCGGAGAGAAACAAAAAAAATACTCATGCTCATAATTGACTTAAAACATTGAAACAGAGTGCTTGCATTATTACAGTTTTGATATTGTCAAACAGAACTGCACAACAAGGACTTTTGGTTGTTTATGGAAATAAACAGTCACAACAGGCTAACTCCCCTGCAGATTGCATATTGGAAGAATCAAGCAGACAAGCTCACAAGTGCACCCAAAGAAAAAGCATTATAGTTAGAAATAAAGAAAGTTTCCAGCAGAATATAATCAATAAGAGATATTTCTCATGTTATTATTATGTCTGCTATGTATTCTCTAGATAGTAGGGATCTTCTCTGTTTGTCCCATGCCTTTTTGCATTCTATTACCGTTGTTGCCTTTACCACCTCTTCTGGGAGGGCATTCCATGCTTCCATCACCCTTCCCATGAAGAAATATTTCCTTTCATTATTCCTGGGTCTTCCCCCTTGAAGTTTCATATTCTGACCCCTAGTTAGAATATAAATATTATTACCCTTAACATAAAGCTTGGGGCACAGAGCAGCAGTTAGCCAGTTACTACCCTTAACAGATGGCAATCACTACCATAAGAAACTTGCTGGGCATATTGGATGGTCTGTTTCTGCCGTCATTATTATGTTACTATGTTATTGGGAAAAAATTGATTTTTGTGCATTATTAATTCCTTTCAGATATTTGAAAGTCTATATCATATCGCCCCTATTTCTCCTCTCTTCCAGGATATACATATTTAGCTCCTTCACTCCCACAGCAGTTGGTTGCCTTTCTTTGGATTGCTTCTGTATTCATCCTTTTTGAGATGCGGTCTCCAGAAGTGAATGCAATACTCCAAGTAAGGCCTCACCATAGACCTATACAGGAGCTGTTCTGCCTTAGCAATGTATGTATATATGTTTCTTTATTACATTGTCACCTGCATCAATTTATGTCATTGCTTAGCTTAGGTTCTCTACATGTTGTAGAGCAATCCTTCTTATTGGCTAAATGTTGCTGAACTGATTTGATCTGTTCCTGTTTGCTCCTCTTTGTCTATGTTCTCCTGCTTCTTCCTATTGGTTTTTTGCCCCTTTGAATCCCTGGGAGACCCTACTGTTTGGGGAGCGCTCCCAATTCCGGGGAGATGTGTGCCCTTGGACCACAAAGTGACTGCAGAGAGGAGCTCCGTGGAAGTACCGTGGCAGGCAAGACAAGTCCAAGCATGGGAGGAGCAGGCTGGCCACCAAGCTCTAACCTCTGCCGAACCTGCATGCACCAGTAGAGACCCAAAAACACAATGCTGGTCTCTGGGGTAGCCCTCCGGCCACTCAATAGCCCTTTTGGACCTGCCACTGGGGAGCGGAAGATGCAGCAGGATGAACAAAGGTCGAGGGCAAGCGATGGTACTGGAACTTGGAACAAGACGGGACCTCAGACTTTGACTAGGCTTGAAGACTTGAACAAAACGAGGATGCTTGGAGGCTCAGACGAGATGAAGACATGTGGAGCTTGGGACTCAGATGAGACAAGGATGCTTGGTACTTGGAGAATCAGACGAGATGAGGATATGTGGAGCTGGGGACTCAGAAGAGATGAAGACACTTGAAGACTCAGACGAGATGAGGATGCTTGGTTCTTGGAAGCTCAGACAAGACGAGGATAAAAGGTGGCTTGGAACTCGGATGAGACAAGGACACTTGGAACTTGGAACTCAGAGGAGATGAGGACATGAGGTAAACTGGAACTCAGATGCAAGATGCTCAGAAATGGATGAAGATCAGAGGTGGATTCTAGAGTCAGGCGAGGATCGAGATACTTCGATGAGGACTTGGAACTTGGGAAGACTCAGACGAGGATAAGAGGATACTCGGAGACTTAGATTGGCACTGCCCCTCAGGGCACCCTACAAAGCCAACATGGGCTGGTCACAGACCAACCTGTCCCACTGGTGCCCTACACAACCTGAAGAGGCTGGTTGCGGACCACGCGGAGCATGTGCAGGACTGAGGCTCAGGACAAAGAAGGAATCCGGGCAGTGCTTGAAGACAGATCCAACCAGAAGAGGGCGCCAGCCACCAAACTCAGATACCGGATAGATACGGATTTACTCCCAGGAAGGTCAGCTGGGGACAAGGACCAGGGCGAGGCAAAGCTGGACCTGGAGCTAGGGGCTGACGGTACTTCAGGATCAGAACATCAGGGCTGGAATGAAGGATGGTGGATATGAAAGTACTGTTGCATTCATGCCTGTTCTCGCCCTTGCTCCACCCTCTCTACCTTTGTGGCGACTCCCTTCGGGTCTGACTGACAGTGTTACGAGCGCGCGCAGGCGCGGTCGTCTCGAGCTGGTGGTGAGCCCTTGGGCCACGGCGAAAGCTAGGGAGGAGCCCCAGCCACACCGTGGGAGGTGAGCTGGGCATGGTGAGCCAGGCGGGTACAGAAGCAGGCACAGAGTCTGACCCTCAGCCGGACCTGCACGCCCATGGCAACCAACACTGGAAGTTGATTGATGAACAGTCCTCCGACTGTTCCCGGCCCTTTCGGACCTGCCGCTGGGGACGGCAATGGGCGGCAGGCCGGACAGAGGCGAGGGCAGACAGAGTCCTTACACAGAAGACGTCAGACGGGGGCTGAAGCAGACATCCAAGACAGGCTGAAGCAAGACGTTGAAGACATCAGGGCAAGGGCTGAAGCAGACATGGGCACTGTCTCTCAAGGCACCCTACACAGCCAGCACGGCTGGACTGGTCACGGACCACCCTGTCCCACAAACGCGGGAGCGTGACACGCGCAGGGAAGAGGTAGCGGTGGGTTGCTGCACTCCTGGCAGCCTCAGGCAGGAAAGGTTGCTGCACCCCTGGCAGCCGAAAGCGGGGTTTTGCTGCACTCCTGGCAGCCGAAAGCAGGAAGGAAAGGCGGGAACTGGATCAGGCATGGGTTCAGGAACAGACATCATGGCACATCTGGAACAGACATCAAGGCAGAGACACTGGACAGGGACCCATCAAGGCATAAGCGATCACGGAGGACCTGGATCGGCAAGGTTACAGACGACTGTAGAGCCCGATCCGCAGGCCCGTTGCAAGTGACAAGAAAGTCCTTATATACTGGAGGTTGAAGGCAACTCCCTGGGAGGAGTTTATCTGGACCACCCCTCGCTGGTCCTATAAGTAAGGTGGAGAGCTGTGGGCCAGCCCCTAGGGAAACGGGCGTGGCTGGAAACCAGGAAGTCCAAACAGCCAAGCAAGCCACAGGAACAGCTAGGCCTCTCAGGCCCTGGAGCAAGTCCCGGATGGAACACAGGCGAGGCCCTTGCTTCGGAGCGGCCTCCAGTGGAAGGTGAGAGACCACCTGTAGCGCAGCAACAGGGGGGATCGTAACAGACAGATGCTGCCGCGGCTTCTCCTTGCCACTTCTTCCCGGAATCCCGGGGCTGGCCTGATGCTGAAGATCCGCCATGTTCCTGATGATGTAAGGGCGTGCGCACTCACATGCTCCAGAGTTTGTACCGGCAAGGGCATGAACCTCGGGGTGCCCCCCCCCCCTGTAATGATGTCATCCGCTTCCAACTTAAAAGGTCTTTGCTTGCAACTACGAATCACATGGTAGGTGCACTGGATGGCCCGCATCATTTTTAAAGATGGTGCCGGCTGTCCATTGCTCCTACCATGTGTCAGGGACCGGCCAATGGCACGGATATCCTGTCACATGCTAAGGGCAAAGGGCCATCGGCGCCATTTTGTTTACTGGTAGCCGATGGCCCAAGCGTGGGAGAATGCTCCCGGGACCCCCGCTGGACCACCAGGTATTTAAAAATTTAGGGGGGGGGCCCGGAGGGTGGGGGATACTAACAAACTCATTTTAAAGAGTCGGCTGTATTTTTTTGTTATCAGCTCGGGCACAGCTGATAAAAAAAACCCGATCGGACTGCAAGATATAATTTTCACGATGTGAATTGGAACCGGAATCGGAACCAATACCGGTTCCGATTCACATCTCTATTTCTTTGCTAGATAAGTACTTATCTGGCTAAATGGCTGCTGAATGTTACCAGATATTCAGCTGCCAGCACTTAGCTGGATAGACCCTACTTATCTGATCAAATAATGCTGAATATCTGCTTATTGAATATTTTAATATCCAATAAACTCTCTTCATCCCCCTCTCTTCCACATCTGACCTTCAGTGAAGCAAAAGAACTGTGTTTTTATATGAGAAAATCAATTGCAGGATCACAAATGCAGTTTCTATTACTCAATTAGCTTTTAAGTTACAGATGTAATGTTCCTAGGAATAATCTCATAAACTGTGAAGAGGCTGCTGTAAGGACCAAGTACCAGCTTGACATGTGAAAAAGCTTCCCAGTTCTTTGCCCAGGAATCGGGGGCCATGACTTTTTACTTGCCCTTCACAAAATCGTTAGGCAATTACTAACAGACTAGCTGATAATGTCATAAGCACCAAGCAGAGAGAAAACTGTTGGAGATTTGTAAATCAACTCTTCCTATGCAGTGATGGAGCATTAACATGTGGATTTAAACAACACAATAGGGAATGTGACTTGAGAGTCAGCACAGATATAGAGGAAAGGAATCCAAAAATCATTTCAACAAATAAAGATGTGCAAAAACAAAAATCACACCTTGAATGAAAAACTGGAGAAAATTAGGCTTTCATGCAAAAAAATAGTGGAAAATGCCTCAAAATGTTTTGATCATAGGACATAAATGTGAAAATTGTGCACAAAACATGAAAATGTGCTTTTTTTGTTCCATCAGCATTCACCTGCCTTATATGCTTATCTGTTAAATTGTATTTAAAAAGCAAACCTCTACAAATCAAGTGAATTTTGTCATTGTTCCATCTTAGCCAGACAGAGTCAAAAGCTGATCACAAATCATCCCTTTCACAATAAACCATAATGTCTCATGAGAGAAGACATGATATTAGGGAGACTTGAATGGTAAACTATTTTTTCTGAGCACTGGCCAAAAAAGTATTGAAAAGGACTACTATTGTCTTTGTTAATTTAGGAAAATAGAATAACCTTTAAACTGGGATTGCTGTGCAAAAGGAAATCTAACATGTAGTGCATGGCAGATAAAATTAGGAATAAAAAATATGAAAATATAAATGGAGGTCAATATTCAGACAGCCAGTGAGCAGGTAAGCTGTCCAGGTGAATTATGCACATAACTTTAACCAGATATTCAGGACCTATCCAGATAAATCTGCTGCGGAATATGCCCATGCTTAACTTTATCCATATAACTTTAAGACAGTTATTTTTCCAACCAGTTTTACCCACATCTTTAGCCAGTCTGCGCTGAATATCTCTGCACACCAGTTGTTTACTGTGCTTCAGGCGTGTCTCAAGCCCCACCACCCCTTTCTGTACACTCAAATTGTGTGAGTTATCCATTCAAAATGTACCCACTCAAAGGGAGGGTTATGTATATCCTGAAGATTTGACTGGCTAACTGCCAAAGTTAGCTGGACAAGTCTTTCGAATATCAACCTCAATGTTACAGATCTTAAAACTGATCTTTTGAGCACTTATGACATAATGGGGTAGATTTTATAAATCTGCGCGCGCCAGCGGGCTGCTAGTGCGCCATCACCCGACCCGGGGGCTTGTCCGGAGGCCTCAACCATGCCCCCGGGCCGGCGCCATGCCCCCGGTCCTGCCCTGAACCGCCCCCTGACCCCGGACACGCCCTGGACACGCCCCCTCCTCGCCCCTTTTACGAAGCCCCGGGACTTACGCGCGTCCCGGGGCTTGCGCACGCCGCCAAGCCTATGCAAAATAGGCTCGGCGCGCGCAGGGGGGGTTGGGGTAGGTTTTCGGGGGATATCTTCCCCATAGAGAGATATAAATCTAACTGAACAGTAACTCAGAGGCAAGAATATCAGCAGACCAAGACTATCACTAGATAAAGCATACATGACAACTGCTAGTGTCTATCAATTTAGATGTCTTCAAATCCTTTGTGTGATTAAGATATGAAGAATTATGCATGGGATAGGATTCCTAATTGTGGAGTAAAAACCAGGGATCAACTCATTGGTATTGCACCAAGTGACCGATTTTCTAAACTCTACTGTTTATAATAGCGTTGATCGGCATTAAAAGCACCATTAGCATGTGTTACATTAATTATATGCATTATTGATGCTTTTAATGAGAACTGTTTATTTATCATAAGAATGTAAAAACATAAAAAATACCATGTTGGGCTTGTCCAGATAGCCTGGAAGTACCCAGCAAATCCCAATATGAAAGTTGTTTTCATGTTGCTCTCCCCAAAAATTAAGAGATGGAGAAAATAAGCTCTATCTGGCTAGTAATTATTAGGGATGTGAATCGTTTTTTGACGATTTAAAATATTGTCCGATATATTTTAAATCGTCAAAAATCGTTAGAGCCGCGATACAATAACAATTCCCCCGATTTATCGTCAAAAAATCGTAAATCGGGGGAAAGGGGAGGGCGGGAAAACCGGCACACTAAAACAACCCTAAAACCCACCCCGACCCTTTAAAATAAATCCCCCACCCTCCCGAACCCCCCCAAAATGCCTTAAATTACCTGGGGTCCAGAGGAAGGGTCCCGGTGTGATCTTTTACTCTCGGACCTCCGGTGCTTGTAGAAATGGCGCCGGCGCTACCTTTGGTTTTTCCGTACGGAAAAACGATTCGCGGCAGGAGATCGCTCCCGGACCCCCGCTGGACCCCCAGGGACTTTTGGCCAGCTTGGGGGGGCCTCCTGACCCCAACAAGACTTGCCAAAAGTCCAGCGGGGGTCCGGAACGACCTCCTGCAGTCGAATCGTGTTGTCTACGGCCGGCGCCATTTTGCGCAAAATGGCGGCGCAAAATGGCGCCGGCCGTAGACAACACGATTCGACTGCAGGAGGTCATTCCGGACCCCCGCTGGACTTTTGGCAAGTCTTGTGGGGGTCAGGAGGCCCCCCCAAGCTGGCCAAAAGTCCTTGGGGGTCCAGCGGGGGTCCGGGAGCGATCTCCTGCCGCGAATCGTTTTTCCGTATGGAAAAACGATTCGCATGCAGGAAGTCGTTCCCGAACCCCCGCTGGACTTTTGGCAAGCCTTGTGGGGGTCAGGAGGCCCCCCCAAGCTGGCCAAAAGTTCCTGGGGGTCCAGCGGGGGTCCGGGAGCGATCTCCTACGCTCCTGACCTCGGGGGACAAAAAACAAAATGGCGCCGGCGCTACCTTTGACCTGTCATATGACAAGGCAAAGGTAGCGCCGGCGCCATTTCTACAAGCACGGAGGTCCGAGAGTAAAAGATCACACCGGGACCCTTCCTCTGGACCCCAGGTAATTTAAGGCATTTTGGGGGGGTTCGGGAGGGTGGGGGATTTATTTTAAAGGGTCGGGGTGGGTTTTAGGGTTGTTTTAGTGTGCCGGTTTTCCCGTCCTCCCCCCCACTGGACCCCAGGTAATTTAAGGCATTTGGGGGGGGTTCGGGAGGGTGGGGGATTTATTTTAAAGGGTCGCGGTGGGTTTTAGGGATGTTTTAGTGTGCCGGTTTTCGATTTACACGATTTTCACGATTTTCACGATATTTAAAAAACCCAAATGGCGACGATCAGATTCCCTCCCCCTCCCAGCCGAAATCGATCGTTAAGACGATCGATCACACGATTCACATCTCTAGTAATTATCTAGACCTGTCCTCCAGAAACTCATCCACACCTTTTTTAAATTCAGTTATATTACTAGCCTTAACAACATTTTCTGAGAACAGGTTCCATAGCTTAATTGTGTGTTGACTGAAAAAATACTATCTTAAATGTGTTTAAATCTGATACCCTAGTCCAGGGCTTCCCAAACCTGTCCTGAGGACCCCACAGCCAGTCGGGTTTTCAGGATATCCACAATGAATGTGCATGAGATACATTTGCATATACTGCATCTCCATGGCATGCAAATGTATCACATGCATATTCATTGTGGATATCCTGAAAACCCGAGTGGCTGTGGGGTCCCCAGGACAGGTTTGGGAAGCCCTGCCCTAGTCATAATACTATTTGATAGTGTAAATCAGGGCCTCTCAACCCAGTCCTTGGGACTCACCTGGCCAGTCAGGTTTTCAGGATATCCACAATGAATATGCGCGGAGATAGATTTGCATGCAATGGATTGATACAGACTAGAGACATTTTCCTATTTCCAGTTTTGTTTTCCATTACTTTCCAAATAATTTCTAACATTCTATTTGATTTCAAAAGGTTCTCCATAATGCCTCCATGGTTCTTTTCCTGGGTGGTAATTCCAAACATGGAACTCATCATACATAGGATTATATTTCTCAGTTTTTGAAGATCCCTTTGCGCTTGTTCACATTAAGTTTCATCTGCTATTTATATTCCCAATCCCCAGTCTTACAATGTCTTCTTACAATTCCTCACAGACAGTTTGTGTTTTAATTATTTTGTATAATTTTGTATCATTTGAAAATTTGATCACCTCACTCATTGGTCTTATTTCTAGATCATTTATGAATATGTTAAATAAAACTGCTTACAGTGCATATCCCTGGAGTATACCACTATTCACTTCTCTCCATTAGGAAAATAGACCTACTCCAACCTTTTCACCAATTACTAATCCACAATAGGATATTACTTTCCCACGATTTTGTAATTTCCTGAGGAGTCTTTCATGTGGGACTTTATCAAATGCCTACTGAAAATCCAGGTATGATATATTGATTGGCTCACCCTTTTCCATATGTTTATATACATCTTCAAAAATTCCAATAAATTGATAAGGCACTGATATCAGGTTTACTGGTCTATAGTTTCCTGGATCATTCCTGGAGCCTTTAAAAAAAAAAAAATTGGTGTTACATTGGCTATTCTCCAGTGGTGGATTTTAGTATGTTACAGATTAACAAGATCAGATCTGCAATTAAACATTTGAGTTTTTTCAGAACTCTTGGTATAATGCTGTCAGATCCTGATGATTTGTTGCTAGTTAGCCTGTCAATTTCCTCTTTTGCATCTTCCAATTTAACAGTGACTGTATAGATATCTCCCCCAACATTCTCTTCAGTAAATATCAAAACAAATAATTCATTTAGTTTTTCTGTCATGGTTTTATCTTTTCTGAGTGCCCCTTTTATGAGAGGTCGGGCAGGCTTCATGCCTGCCCGGCCAGGATAATATGGCGCCAGGCTCACTGATGCAACCCTGGCCGCTGCCGTGCCGGGGTTGGGGGGGGAGCCTCTAGGTGACCGGATGGTCACCCGGGCCCACGTGCAATTTGCTGCACTGGGATTGGGTGGTTCTTTGAACCACTTTGTGGTGGGAGCTGATTGGCTCCTGATGAGTTAGTGAAGGGGAGGGGGGAGGAGTTGATTGAGGGATTAGGTGAATCCTTCTGGTCTGCCTCTCTTCACGGCTGGGCATCTGGCGCTGCATCGCGGTTCCTTCGGTGAGAAAGAGGGGGCATTTGGTTCTCTTTTTCGGTGGTCTTTTGGCGAGTAGGTGCGGCGGAGGCGGTTCCAGTGGCAGCACATCGGAGGCGAAGCGCAAGCATGATGGCGTCTGAGGAAGCAGCGATGGCGTCAGACGTGTTGGAGGGTGCAGAGCCTGATGTCCGCGGCGGCGATCTGGGGGCGGAGGCGATCGGCTCGGTGGTGAGTGCGAGTGTGAGCGCGACTAAGGGGCGGGCCTCTCGTTCCTGGGCACGGAGGGGTGTGACTGCCTTGCCGGGCAGTAAGGGGGGCTCTAACAGGGCTGTTCTGCATGCTCCTGACCCTTCTCCTTCCCCTTGCAATCCTTTTCAGCAGCCTGCAGCTCCAGTGCCTGTGCACACGGAGCTGTCTGGTGCTGCAGCGGGCAGAGCTGAAGGGGATGAGGCTGTTCTGCCTTCTCTTGTGCCTGATCCCTGCGCTGGGCTTGTTCCCATGCAGGGCCTGGTCGTGGGCTCTTCTTTGGCGGAGGGGGCAGGTGCTGGTGGTCAGGCTCCCCCCGGTTGGGCCTCCTGGAGGGACGGCCTCCAGCTTTCCCAGGGTAGGAGTTCCTGGGGCTTCGGTTGCGAGTCCAGTTCCAGGGTTAGGTGTCTGCGGGACCGATGTCCGATACCCTCCTGCTGATCCTTCTGGTGGGGCCCCTTCTTGTTCCCCAGGGGCAAGTCATTCTGGGGCTCAGGGCCTTAGTCCGGCTCCGAGATCGGCCACTGACTGGTGGTCCACCAGCAGGGGCACACCACAGGGTTGGGACCCTGGGGATAGTTGCGGCCCCTTTTACCCTACATGGTTTGGGGGCCCTTCACCGTCTTGGTACGGCTGTCCTTCTGGGTGGTTTCCTGCTCCTTCAGTCCCACCTTGGGGTGTTAATTCGGGTCCTTGGAGGGGTATGCAGGCCCCGATCTCTTCGGGTGATGGTCCACGGGGTTGTCCTTACTTCTTTGAGGGGCCTTGGGCATGTCAGGGTGGTACCGGGTCGGCTGGGCCTGTGGCTGCTGCTTCTGATCTGTATTCGCAGGTTCCTTTGGCTGGCGGACTGGACGACGGGCCGGGTCCTTCACGACAGGAGGAGTGGCGTAATGATCCCTTTTCTGTGGTTGCCAGCGTGCCTGGCAACCACAGTGAGAGCATCGGTCGGCGTGAGTGGTCCTACCAGTGGGCAGCATGCATCGGGTTCCGAGGCTCCAGCTTCGGTCGAAGCCAGTGGTACCAGCAGTCAGATTGGTGAGTTACACGTGTCTGACGTGGGTGTCACAGTGACGAGCGTTCGCATGAGTGATGTGGCCGCTGCTTCTCCGGTCGCAGTCGGGGCGCCTGCGGAGGTTAGTGCTGTGGCTGCTAAGAAACGTGGCGGTCTCGGCGTAAGAAGAAACGATCCCGCTCCAGCTCTTCCACTTCTTCCTCTTCCTCGTTTTCCTCGTCAGCGACCTCCGAGGTTTCGGGGTGGGGCGCTGGTACGCCAGTTGGGGGGGCGTCCGGACAGGCCCTGGAAAGGGGGTCTCCTGCTCTCATCAGTTTATCAGAGCTGTGGGAGGATGTTCCGAGATCCCTTCGGCGAAAAATTAGGCAGAGGAAATTCATTGATATTTTCCTTTTGCTCGAGGGCCGCCGTGGTAGGAGGAAGGCGAAGAAAAGTCGACCGGGGGGGGGGGGGGGGGGGGGGTGATAGGCCGCAGGGGGGAGATCGCCGGGTGGCGCGTAATGTGTTGAACTGGACCCGCTCTTTCCTTCGGCTGGCCAGCGTGCTGGGTCATCATGATCCTTCCCAGTACGGGCAGTTGCTGGCTTATGCGGATGCCATTTTGGACGCCAGTAGAGTGTACGAAGGATGGTCGTGGCTCAATTACGATGAGCGATTTCACGACATAATGGAGGAAAACAAGCACATGGCTTGGGGGACCAGGGTTGTTGGGCTGTGGTTAACCCAGATGGGTTCCAAGGTAGGGTATTCTTCCTCCGCAGATGCGGGTAGGTCTGCTGGTGTTTCCGGTTTGCGGTCCTTTCGGTCTGGGGCCGCCTCCGGGGGCAGCAGTCATGCGGGGGTTGCCTTCCCTGATATGTGCTGGAAGTACAATCGTTCATGATGCAGTTTTCCCGATTGCAAATTCCGGCATGCATGCTCCAGGTGCGGACAGGGGCACCCTGCATCCAAGTGTCCCAAGCGATTGGGTGGTGGGTCGGGGGGGGAGTCGTTCCCAAGAACCCTCCTAAGTGATGTTTCGAGTATGGCTCCTACCCTAGTCCGCCTGGACGCCATGCGGTCTTGGTTGGATAGGTACCCGAAAGTGGCGGATGCTAATTTGTTGCAAGTGGGTTTTGAACAAGGATTTCTTATTCCCTTCGTGGGTCCGGTTGGGGTGGGTGGAGGTAGCAATTGTCAGTCGGTTCGTAAGCTGGCTTACATGGTCTTGGCCAAGTTGCAAAGCAAGATTGCTTTGGGGCGGATTGGGGGTCCTTTCCCGACCCCTCCGATGGATGGTATGGTTTTCTCCCCTTTGGCTGTAGTATCAAAGAAGGAGCTGGGTAAGTTCCGGCTGATTCACAACCTTTCCTTCCCAGAGGGTATGTGCGTCAATGATCACATCCTGCAGGATCTATGTACGGTGCGGTACGTGTCCTTTGAGGCGGCGGTAGCTATGGTCTGTCGTTGTGGCGTGGGGGCACTTATGGCTAAGTTGGACATCGAGTCTGCCTTCCGGCTTCTCCCGATCCATCCCGAATGCTTTCCATTGTTGGGCTTTCGTTTTCAGGAAGAATTCTATTTTGATAGGTGCCTGCCTATGGGTTGTTCCATTACGTGTGCCTATTTTGAAGCCTTCAGCTCCTTTGTCCATTGGGTGGTGGCGGAGCGGGCTGGGATAGCTACTCTTGTTCATTACCTGGACGATTTCCTGTTTGTGAGGGAGGCATCTTTGACGTCGTGTTCCCAGTTGTTGCAGTGTTTCCAGGAAACTGCGGCGGAATTTGGGATTCCTTTAGCTGTGGGCAAGACTGAGGGCCCTTGTACTTGTTTGGCCTTTCTGGGCATCGAGTTGGACTCGGTCGCGATGACCTCGCGTCTGCCGACTTCCAAGGTGACAGCACTACGGGATCTGGTGTCCCGGGCTGTGCGGGCCAAGAAAGTGACACTGCGTCAGATGCAGTCGTTAGTAGGGAGTCTTAACTTTGCATGTCGGGTGATCTCTATGGCCCGGGTGTTCATCCGTCTGTTGAGCCATAGTATGTCTGGATTGCGAAAAAGAGGCCATAGGATTCAAATTATGCAGCGGTTGCGGGAAGACTTGTTGATATGGGACCGTTTTTTGGTTGATTTCAATGGCTGTTCGCTTTGGCAAGGTGTGGCAGTATCTAACCATGACGTTGAGCTCTATACAGATGCGGCCAGGTCGGCGGGTTTTGGCGCCTATTTCCGGGGATCTTGGTGTGCAGATGTTTGGCCGAGGGATTGGCAGGAGTCGGGTGTTACCAGGAATATTCTATTCTTGGAACTGTTTCCGATAGTGGTGTCCATTGTTCTTTGGGGTGCGAGATTGCGGGACAAAAAAGTGGTCTTCTGGTGTGATAATCTGGGGGTGGTAGAGGTGATCAACAGGCGGGCTGCCAAGTGTATCTTGGTTTCGGACCTACTGCGTGAGTTGGTACTGCGTTGTATGGGATTGAACATCATGGTCTGGGCCAGACATGTCCCGGGCATAGCTAACTATATCGCCGATTCTCTTTCTTGTTGCAAGTGGACCTTGTTCCGTGAGCTCGCGCCAGAAGCGGCTCTACTGGGAGCGTCGGTGCCACCTTTCCTTTGGAGCTTCGGCACCCGGAAGCATGGATGTTGCTCCGGTCATCGTTAGCTCCATCCACCTGGAACTGCTATGTGAAGTCTGCTCACAAGGTGGTGTCCTTCTTGGCTAGTCAGGGCTGGCATTGGGGTCCGGTCTCCGATGAGTTACTGGTGAGGTTTGTGGAGACGTCTAAGGGGTTGGGTGCTTCTAGGTCGGCAGTTTATAGGCATTTAGCTGGGTTCTCCTTCTTTACGAGAGCGCATGGTTGGGGGTTCCCGGTTGGGAGGTTTTTGATCCGACGATTACTGGCGGGCTGGGCGCGCAGTGCTCCCCAGGTGCGCGACAAACGTCTGCCTATTACACAGGATATTCTGGGTCAGTTGTGGGATGTGTTGTCGGGTATTTGCGACAATGAGTTTGAGTGTTTTCTGTTCCGGTTGGCCTTCGTTTGGGCGTTTTTCGGGGCTTTTCGTGTGAGTGAGTTGGTGGTGCGGGTGACCAAGGGGTCCGATGCATCCGGGCTTTTATTTAAGCACATGCGGATAAGTGCAGAGTCAGTTGTTTTATTTATTCATAGATCAAAGACTGATCCATTGGGCAGAGGGTCTTCTGTAGTGCTTCATCCTGTGCTGGTCTGCATACTTGTCCCGTAGCGAACGGCATTGCATATGGGCAGATTCGGCCTGTGGGAGGTGTTCATTTTCTGGTTCACCGGGACTTGAAGCCATTGACAAAGTATCAATTCGAGGCGGTGTTGAGGGCTTGCTTGGCCGAGTTGGGGCTGGACTCTGCAAGGTTCGGGACTCATTCGTTCCGGATTGGGGCTGCGACCTCGGCGGCACTGTCAGGTCTATCGGGCGGCGTGATTCAGCGGATCGGTTGGTGGAAGTCCGATGCTTTCACTAGGTATGTGCGTAAAGGGTCTCCTTAAGCGCACATGATATTAACATGTCTCTCTTTGCAGGTGCAGTCCCTCGAGAGCTCATCGTGTGGATCGTGGGACACTCCTACGTGGCTTGGGCCTTTTCACATGCTCAGGAGTGTCCTTATGGGACAAATCTGGACTTGGGGGGGCGTGGGGTGTCCTTTTGTTGGTTGGGACGAAGGGGGATGCGTTGGGGGGAATTGTTGGGGTGTTTGCAGCGGGGGGTGTCTTGTCTCAGTCCCCCGGACATTTTGATCATTCACCTTGGAGGAAATGATTGGGGGAAGATGTCGGGCCGGCAGTTCATTGACAAGGTGCGTGGGGACCTGAGGTGTGTTTCTTTCCTCCTGCCATCCACTGTTATCTGCTGGTCCGATATCATTCTGCGTCCTGCAATGATCGAGCAAAAGATCTGGCATCGTTGTCTTGCTAAGGCCAATCGGCAGATTGGTTCATGGCTGACTTCGATGGGTGTTTCCATATCCAGCACAACTGGTCTTGGGAATTGGTGCCTGGCTTCTTCCGGGGAGATGGGGTGCATCTTTCCTTTATTGGCATGGATTTGTTTTTGAATTAGTTGCAGGAAGCTATGGAATGCATTCTCCGGGGGAGTCCTAGCCGCATCTTTGGGGGTCGCAGGTGATTTCACCTGCGCCTGTGGCGGGTAGCCCAAGCCGATTGGTGGGGGGGTTATGTTGTGGTAACTGGTGGCAGACCTGAATGGGGGTAGGTCAGTGGTCCTTAGCCAAACAACTGGGTGCAGTTGTGGCTGGTATGGCTCCTTGCTGAATGGTGGCAGGGGTCGATTTATTCAACTCCTTGCTGGATGGCGGCGGGGGTCGGTCTATTCGACTCCTTGCTCGATGGTGGCGGGAGTCGTGGAGATGTGAAAAGGGGTGGCGCTTCATGCAGGCTGGGACAGCCTAGGGAGCGTCCCTGGCAGGCTGGGTCAGCCTGGGTTTACATGTTTTCAGGCTGGGATAGCCTGGGTTGCCCATCTTGCTGACTTGTGGCGGATGGGAGAAATGGGGAATTCAAGATGTAAATATTTGCCTGGCTCGGGCTCCGGGGTGTTTAATAAAGCTGCGGCCTGTTGACTCCCAAATCAATGTCTGTGAATTATTGGTTGTAAGGGGCAGGCTTCGGGCAGAAGAGTCAGTCCTAGCTGCCCATATTATCCTCTGGTCATCTAGTGGTCCAACTGACTTCCTCACAGGCTTCTTGCTGTTAATATACTTGAAACGTTTTTCTTATTAGTTTTTGCATCTGTGACAAACTTCTTCTCAAATTATTTTTTCACCTATCTTATTAATGTTTTATTCTAACTTGCCAGTGCTCATGGTCTTTCTTATTCTCCTCATTTGGAATTGTTTTCCACATTTTAAAAGATGCTTTTTGGATTTAATATCCTCTGTCATTTAACTATTCTGCTCATCGTTTTTAGTCTTCCTTCAACCTTTTCTAATGATTGGAATACATTTTATTTGAAATTCCAAGATGGGATTTTTAATTCTTGCAACTAGCCCTTTTAGTTTTTTACTAATGAATTTTCTCATTTTGTTTGTCTCCCTTTTTAAAGGAAAATGCAACTGCATTACTTTTATGTATTATTTTCCATTTCGCAATTATATCAAATTTGATTGCATTATGATTACTATTGTCCAACAACTCCCATCACCATTACCCCTTGTACTAGGTCCTGTAATCCACTGAGAACTAAAATAGTTACCCCTCTTGTAGTTTCCAGGATTAGCTGCTCCATGAAGCAGTCACTTGTGGCATCAGTTGAATTTCCAAGAATTCCAGTCTTATATATTCTTCCTAAAATTCACAAAACTTTACACAATCCACCAGGCAGACCCATAGAGGTAGCGTGCGCGTACTTTTGTTCGCGCCACTGGCGCGAACAAAAGTACACCAAATTTTATAAGATACACACGTAGCCACGCGTATCTTATAAAATCTGGGGTCGGCGCACGCAAGGCTGCGCAAAATCGGCAGCCTGCGCGCGCCGAGCCACGCAGCCTGCCTCCGTTCCCTCTGAGGCCGCTCCGAAATCGAAGCGGCCTCTGAGGGAACTTTCCTTTCGTGTCCCCCCACCTTCCCCTCCCTTCCCCTATCTACCCCATCCCCCCCCTACCTTTTGTTGTGCAAGTTACGCCTGCTAGAAGCAGGCGTAACTTGCTCGCGCCGCCTCAGCATCCCCCGGCACAGGCCGCAGTGCCGGGGGACTCGGGACCGCCCTCCCGGCCCACCCCTGAACCATCACCATGCCACCGGACCCGCCCCAGACCGCCCCCTGACCCGGACATGCCACAGACACGCCCCTCCTGCCCCTTTTACGAAGCCCTGGGACTTACACAGGATTTACGTGCGCAAGGCTTTTAAAATCTAGCCCATAGTCTCTTAGATTCACGCCCTGGCCCCGACCGTGTGCCCACTTCTTTTCTGATGGAACTCACTAGATTGGCCTTGACACAGAATTATTTTATGTTTGAGACAACATACTACCAACAAATTAAGGGGACAGCCATGGGGGCCACAATGGCTCCAAGTTTAGCATGTCTTTACGTGGCCAAATTTGAGGAGACATATGTTTACACTGCAGAGTGGTATAGTTTTCTATATGTATGGCTTAGGTTCATTGACGATATTGTTTTAATTTGACTGGGCACAGATGTACAATTCTTTATTTATTTATTTATTTATTTATTTACTTGTAGATTTTTATATACCGACATTAGTAAGGGAACATCACATCGGTTTACATAGAACTAAAAAATAGCTAACAAGCTTTAAGTTTTTTGATTGGTTGAATCAGTGCAATGTAAACTTACAGTTCAGTTTTAACATTCATCCATGTCAGATTTCTTTTTTGGATATCCTTATTTCATATGACAATGTCCAATTTGTCACCACTATTTTTAGAAAAGACACTGATAGAAACACTCTATTGAGGTTTGACAGCTGTCACCCTAGAGTCCTGAAAAAGAAAATACCCACTGGCCAATTCTTGCGACTACGATGGCTCTGCTCGTCTAAGTCTGATTTTATTATTAAAGCTAAGGAGATGATGTCCAGGTTTCAGTTGAGGGGGGTACCCAAATAGAGAATTAAAATCTGCTTTTAAACAAGCCTTAAATGTGAATAGGGATTTGTTGTTTCTACCACAGACTAGGAACACACATATGGCCTGGATTGGCCACTGTTGGAAACAGGATGCTGGGCTTGATGGACCCTTGGTCTGACCCAGTATGGCATTTTCTTATGTTCTTATGTTCTTACCTTTTTCTCCGTTGAGTAATCCTATTACCAGAATCATACGTCAACACTGGAATTCACTATCTCTCCAAGAGCTTTTTCAGGGGACCTTGCAGTTTACACATCGAAGGGGTAGTAATTTACGAGATTTGCTAACACATTCTGATTTGAATCATACAAGTATCAGTCAACAGATTAGTGGTATACATAAACCGTGTGGTCATTGTTCTGTATGCCCACACACAAGCACTTTATCATATTTTGACCACCCCTCATCGGGGAAGAGATATGTGTTAAGGTATGTTTCAGACTGTTACTAATAAGGGGTGATTTATATAATCCGATGCCCATGCCAGAAGTTGTATGTAGGGAAAACTACCAGAAATATAAAAACTAGAATAGTGGATCATCGCTCTAATTTTAAGCAAGTACGGGAAAATGCTCCTCTGGTTGATCACTGGGTTCAGTGCTCTCATAATATCTCTGATTTGTAGTTTTTCATTTTAGAAGTTATTGCCTGCCCAAATTGCAGGGGGAATTTCTCTGAACATTTGATTCACAAAGAGCAAAGATGGATTCATTTGCTAAACACTGTAATACCCCACGGACTTAATAAGGAACTTGAATGGACATACTTCACCTGACTTAGGTTACGCGCTCTTTCCTGATTGGTTGATTCTTTCTGTACATGCTGATTGGTCCACGTTGTTTGGCGCCTTTTTGCAGTGTTTAAAAATACATTTGCTGTAATAGTAAACGCGCTCCCTGTCACACTGTTTCAAGATATAATACGGTATGTAAAATATTTAACACTCGTAAATTCTTGTCAGTATGTTAGCCATTCATTAACATAGTCCTTCATTTTTTATGTTTTGTTTTAGATGTGTTGATATAGGTCTGTCCCTCCCGACACAGCCTTGGCAAAACACGGGTTCGTGTCGGGGGACCCCTTCTATGAAACTTACTATGATAAACAGTGGAGTTGCCATACGTACGAGAATAATAAAAAGATTGATTTTCAAAAATTGAAATTGGACTATGTAACCTTTCTGCACTTATTGTGATGTATTATATCTTCATTTAGTGCCATACATTCTAGCTGTCCAATCTTGTTTTTTAGATTTCTTACATTTGCCTGTAAACAAGCAAGTCGATGTTTTTTATACCTAACTATAGCCTGCTTATTGTTAGCAGTTGGTTCAGGTAATTTTAAAAGCATTTATATTTACCTATGCTTCATTTAAATCCACCTCATCATTTATTATATCCTTCCCTTTGGGGAAATTCTGACTTTTTTTTTTGTATGGTATCCTTTGAGGTACCTTTATCCAAACCATTTACTTCTGAGAAACTTTTGGCTTTCCCCAATAATCTACTTTAAAAGCTGCTTTCTTTCCTTTATAATTGTTAGTGCCAGTAAGCAGGTTCCATCCTGGTTAAGGTGGAACCTATCCTATCAGACTAGGATCTCTTTTCTGCTAAATTTTACCAAGTCCCTAACAAATTTAAAGTCCTCTTTCCTGTACCATTGTCTCAACAATGCATAGAAACTGGAACTCGGCCTGCCTCTGGGGTCCTGTGCATGGAACTGGGAGCATTTCTGAGAATTCTATACTGGAGAGGAAGCATTCTTTTGAACATCAGCACAAAATATACAAAATAGGTAATAAGTGGCATAATTATGCAAATTGGCTCATTACCTATGAATTCATATCAAATTAACATGCATTAAAATATGCTAAAGTTAACGCAGACCCATTACCATGATAAACGTTACACCTCTGGGAACTGTAGTTATTTTGTGTTGTCAGCATTAATGAGCTAACTTTATCATGAGAAATTTACTTACAAACTGATTTGTTTGTCATTTAACATTGGCCTCAAGGAATGAAGTTGGGTAGGCTAGATTGGTTTTACAGTCCTTATATGCTATCATAGTCTATATTTTCTCAAGTAAGAAAACTTCTGGTAAGAAAAAAATCAGGTAAGATACTCATCTTAGTTCAAAGAATGAATATTCATAGATACCTGTGTCATAGTACCTGAGGATAGAGGGTAATGAGCTGCAAAAACAGTGTAAGGATGATAGTAAGCCAGGAAATAACATAGCAGAATCATAATCTGGATTAGTCCATTGATACTTTTCTTACAGTATTATATGAGTTAACAATGCATTATCTTTAAAAGCACTTCCACAGCTTTATTCAAAGAGGTCTACCACAGAGTTTTACTAAGAATATTACTATACTTGAAACTGATAATCATTTACCATTAGAGGATGTAATTTTGGAAACAGGATCTTTTTTTAAATTCCTGTTTATATTTTTTTAATAGCTGGAGGACCTGTCACAAAATGATGGGTGCACATGGCCACTAGAAATGTGATTTGTTTTTAATGAATGGCAAAAAATGCAAGAATGAGAGCATTCATGGTTCTTTCCAAATGTAACAAACTGAAAAGAGCTCCTATGAAAATACCTGAAAATTTTCAAGTATTTTCATAATTGTTGCATGTAAAAAAATTAAACAGGCCCCTGCCGGCCCTGACTGGGTAAGTTATATATATATATGATGTGTGTGTATGTATGTGTATATATATATATATAAATATATATATATATATATATATAGTTATTTATTTATTTATTTATTTATCTATCTATCTATCACCTGCATCAGATGGTATGCATCCTGGGGTACTGAAGGAACTCAAAAATGAAATTTCTGATCTATTAATTAAAATTTGTAACCTATCATTAAAATTATCCATTGTACCTGAAGACTGGAGGGTGGCCAATGTAACCCCAATATTTAAAAAAGGCTCCAGGGGCGATCCGGGTATCTATAGACCAGTGAGCCTGACTTCAGTGCAGGTAAAAAGAGTGGAAACTATTCTCAAGATCAAAATCATAGAGCATATAGAAAGACATGGTTTAATGGAACACAGTCAACATGGATTTACCCAAGGGAAGTCTTGCCTAACAAATCTACTTCATTTTTTTGAAGGGGTTAATAAACATGTGGATAAAGGTGAACCGGTAGATGTAGTGTATTTGGATTTTCAGAAGGTGTTTGACAAAGTCCCTCATGAGAGACTTCTAAGAAAACTAAAAAGTCATGTGATAGGAGGCGATGTCCTTTCATGGATTACAAACTGGTTAAAAGACAGGAAACAGAGAGTAGGATTAAATGGTCAATTTTCTCAGTGGAAAAGGGTAAACAGTGGAGTGCCTCAGGGATCTGTACTTGGACCGGTGCTTTTCAATATATATATAAATGATCTGGAAAGGAATACGACGAGTGAGGTTATAAAAAATGATAAGAAAACCACACGAAATTTTGTGGGTTTTCTTATCATATTGTGCCCCCCCCCCCCCCGAACCGTGACGAAATAGGAAATATCTTCTCTATTTCCTATTTCATCGCAAACGAATGCACATCCTTAGTTCCCATATCCCTTTAAAATTTGAAGTACAAATACATGGATATATCATTTGTGCACACATAACCGTCTAAATTCCAACTTATCTGGCTAACTTGTGCCTTTGCTGTTACTTGGACAAATTTTGAACATATCTGGATAAATAGCATTTAAACTGAAAATAAAAACAAATAAAATGGGGAAAAATAGAGAAAATAAAGAAACAAAGGATCTGAGTATTCTCCTCCCTTACCACAACCTTAAAAAAGTTAACCTCTCCCAGATACATGATTTTTACTCATCCTTTGGGGCCCGGAGACATATGGCTGTTCAGCAGAATGATGCTGACCTCAGAATTGGCTGCTTCTTGGATCCAGCAGGGCCAGAGTGATTGGGGATTATTCCTGTTTAGTTTTGACTTATTCAACCCCATGGAAAGGGCACATTAAAAAAACCAAAAAACCCCAAACCCACCCCAACCCTTCAAATTTAATTAATTGCAACCCCCACCCTCCCGATCCCCCCAAGACTTGCCGAAAGTCCCTGGTGGTCCAGCGGGGTCCCAGGAGCGATCTCCCCCTCTTGGGACATCAGCTGCCACTAATCAAAATGGCGCCGATGGCCCTTTGCCCTTACCATGTGACAGGGGCTATCGGTGCCATTGGTCAGCCCCTGTCACATGGTAGGAGCAATGGATGGCCTGCGCCATTTTTTAAGATGGTGCCGGCCATCCATTGCTCCTACCATGTGACAGAGGCCGGCTAATGGCACCGATAGCCCCTGTCACATGGTAAAGGCAAAGGGCCATCGGCACCATTTTGATTAGTGGCAACCAACAGCCCAAGAGGGGGAGATCGCTCCCGGGACCCCGCTGGACCATCAGGGACTTTTGATAAGTCTTGGGGGGTCAGGAGGGTGGGGGGTTGCAATAAATTAAATTTGATGGGTTGAGTTGGGTTTGTGTTTTTTTTTTTTGTTGTTGTTGTTTTTAATTTGAAGGGTGGGGGCGGGTTTCAGGCATTGTTTCGGGGACAGACGAAATAAATTTGGCCCGAACCGTAGGAAAATGAAATTTCCCGCGGTGGGCTGATAACGAAGGCCGAACCAAAAGATTCGGCCGAATCACATAGCTAATGGGAACAGATGTTACTCGCATTATTTAGATATATTTACCCCACATAAGTCAGCTTTTATACACATGAGTCCAGGGATTTTATAGCAAGCGCATGACAATGAAATAAATCAGTTTTACCAATTAGTCTACGTGGTCACCCAGTCTATCTGCAGCTTATGGAGACCCTTCTGGCTCTTCAGCCTGAAATCCCTCCAATTCACTCAGATCCTCCAGCAGTAATTTGTTTTTAACTTTTAAGATGTTTACAATCTCTTGCACCAGATATGGAGAAGGAGTAAAACAAGTAAAAGATTTGCGTGCGTCACTTTGGCAGGTTGTAAAAAAGCAATTTATGTTCTTAAATTTTGTCCCCTCTTTAGAATGCACCTGGCCCGCCCCTTTTTTAGCCATGCAGATTTACTTGAAGACCCTGATTTGCGCACACATGTTGCATTTTTAAAAAAATAGCATACACTCACGTATGTACTATTTTACATGTTCACGTGCTATTTTTTACTTGTGCATCATTTGAAAATTCACCTCTAAGTGAATAGTTAGCTCATATATTATTGATCCACTTCAATTACTTCACAGCTACTGGTATTATTGATAGGCTATATTTTACCATCAATGTAATGTGATTTCTCTGCCATTTTGTCAAATATTCAATGGGAAGGTAATTTTCTAAAGTCATTTACCAAGATAAAAGCCTATTTATTCTGGCAAATCAGTTGTCTGACAATTGCCAACCTCTTACCAAGATAGAAGTATGCACGAGGATCAACAACATGCATATTTTCAAGCAGGTATGTGTAACCCCCACGGGGTCACTAGATGGAGTTCTATCTTCCTTGCTGGCGCTATGTACTTATTGCCAATGGTTCCTGGGGAGTTCAAACGTTCAGCCTGTAGCTTAAAATGAGAATGTTCTGCTTAACAGAGGTTATCTAAAATTTATCTGAGGGAGGATGGCTAGTAGGAGGAGATAGGGGACAGCCCTTCCTATAAGGGGTGTGTATAGTGTGTTTATTCAACAAACGTTAAAGGTTTTATGGATGTGCAGAGGGACGCCATACATTGCATTCATGATTCGGATTCGTCGGGGAGCAGATATGTTGCATTCGGCCGTATGGCACCCCGATGCGTTAATACGGCAATTTCGATTCGTGTCCCAGCTAAAATTAAAATTAACTACAACCGCCCACCCTCCTGACCCCCCCAAGACTTACCAAAACTCCCTGGTGGTCCAGCGGGGAGTCCGGAAACCATCCCCTGCACTCTCACATCCTCGGTGCCGGTTTCATCATGGCGCCGATAGCCTTTGTCACAGGGGCTACCGGTGCCATTGGTCAGCCCCTGTCACATGGTCATCGGCGCCATCTTGTGCTCCTACCATGTGACAGGGGCTGACCAATGGCACCGGTAGCCCCTGTGACATAGTATGTGCAAAGGCTATCGGCGCCATTTTGAGTACTGGCATTGGACGGCCGGCGTGCAGGAGGTCGCTCCGGGACCCCCGTTGGACCCCCAGGGACTTTTGGCCAGCTTGGGGGGGCCTCCTGACCCCCACAAGACTTGCCAAAAGTCCAGCAGGGGTCCGGGAGCGACCTCCTGCATGCCGGCCGGCCGATACCAGTACTCAAAATGGCGCCGATCGCCTTTGCCCTCATTATGTCACAGGGGCCGACCGTGACACTATACGGCCACCTAAATAAAAATTTAAACAAACCCCCCACCCTCCTGAACCCCCCCAAGACTTACCAAAACTCCCTGGTGGTCCAGCAGGGGGTCCAGGAGCCATCCCTGCACTCACACCCTCGGTGCCGGTTTCATCATGGCACCGATACCCTTTGTCACAGGGGCTACCGGTGCCATTGGTCAGCCCCTGTCACATGGCCATCGGCGCCATCTTGTGCTCCTACCTTGTGACAGGGGCTGACCAATGGCACCGGTAGCCCCTGTGACATAGTATGGGCAAAGGCTATCGGCGCCATTTTGAGTACTGGCATCGGACGGCCGGAGTGCAGGAGGTCACTCCGGGTCCCCCAGGGACTTTTGGCCAGCCTGGGGGGGCCTCCTGACCCCCACAAGACTTGCCAAAAGTCTAGCAGGGGTCTGGGAGCGACCTCCTGCATGCCGGCCATCCGATACCAGTACTCAAAATGGCACCGATCGCCGTTTACGCGCATTGTTTTACCATGTGCACGGGGCGCATGACCTCTGTGCACACAGGCATGACAGGGAACAGTGGTGTCTGCTAGTCTCTGCTGTCATGCTTTCTAGCAACAAGGTATCCCTCTGAGTTCAGTGGTCCAAAGTTGATTAGAGGAGCAGGGGCAAGGTGGTCTCATTGGGGGTGTTTATTCACACTCAGTAATTTTCACCCAGTAATTAGCATCTCATTGATTTTTAAGTAATTTTGAGTCTGTTTCTGCTGGTTCCCCATTCTTTCTCAGGGTAGGAAGCAAGCCTGCCCTGGGAAAGGCTAGGATGAGACAAAACCATTTGTCACAATTCATACCTAGTGGCTGGATTGTGGTATCTCTGCATTTTAAGAATTAATTGGAGTTTTTATAACTTTAGGATGCAGAACAAAGTTTTGTTCCCACCCTTCCTGCCCAGGAGTGTGGAAAAGTAAGGATTTTGTGTGTTTTTAACTTTGATGTACTGAGTTTTAGGACTTACCCTAAACGATCCAGTTACCATTGGAGAAGAAATATGGGAGTTTTCAAAGACATCTGGAGAGACAAGAAGAAAGACGGAGACCCCTCACAGCCAACATAGAAAAATAAAAACAAATATTTCATTTTTTAATTTATAATCTGCTTATGCATAAAGATAAATGCAGATCCTGTAAAACAGAACTAGAAACGGTTACACACCTTATTGATGGATGTCAAGTGTTGATGTCAGAAGTCCTGTATACAGAAATGCACAATAAGGATGCACTGCTTGTCCACTGGAAATTATGTAAACATTATCAACATCACTGTACCAGAAAAGCACTGGGATCAGATAATTATAGACTACGAAGAAGTTGACATTCCCATTGCAATAAATAAAAAGCTTGATGCAAAAAAAAAAAGCAGATATTGGTGTAAAGGAAAAAGAGAACAAGAACATCATTGCTGATAAAAGCGTCTGTGTCCATTGACTATTCTGTGGATCATAGGGAGAGAAAAAAGATTCTCAAGTAGCAAACGATGCAATCAAAGACCAAGAAAATGTGGCAGAAAGATACAGAAATATTCCCAATTGTATTGAGTGCCAGTGGCTTGATTAAAAAGAACATCATAGAAATATAGAAACACGATGGCACAAAAAGATTATACAACCTATCTAGTTTGCCCATCCACACAGCTAATGACTTTTGCAATCCCCACCACTCCCTCAGAGATCCTCTGTATTTATTCCATGCCTTCTTTTATATAACTTTTTATTTAAAAGAGACATGATGCAACACAAATATAAATATAATACAAATAAGTAAGCAAACAATGCTTTCTTGAATTCAGATATTGTCCTTGTCTCTACCGCCTCCACGGGGAGGCTGCTCCATGCGTTTTCTGCCGTCTCTGTAAATAATTATTTCCTTAGATTACTCATGAGTCTACCCCCTTTCACTCTCATCCCATGACCCTTCATTCTAGAACCTTCTTTTCATTGAAAAAGGCCTACATCTTGTGTATGGAGGTATCTAAATGTCCTCAAAGCTGCATCTCTGTATCTCTACCTGCCTTTCTCTCTCTGACTCTAAACAAAGGCACTGTTCAGGGGCATTGCTAGATACTTCACAGATCTGGGGCACAGGCCCATAGCTCCTTTCTTTCCCCATTCCCTTCCCTCCAAGGTTTGCCACTTTTTCACAAACCGGGGCTTGACATTTATTTATTTATTTATTTATTTATTTAAGGGTTTTTATATACCGCGGTTCATTAGCAAACATCACCTCGGTTTACAATGAACATAAATTAGCAACAAGCTTTACAATCCAAACATAATTAAATAGGGATACATCGCTGATAACATTAAATTATAATATAATTTAAATAAATTAACTTAAACTCAATTGACAGGGGTGTAAGGAACCGGAGTATCAAATTAATGGTATATTATTAAAAGTACAGATCTTACAAGGTCAGAATTAGATAATAGCTAAATAACAATATTAATAATATTGCAAGAAAACAGTCGCCAAAGTGTGTTAAATGTTATTATACAATGTTATTTGAGGATTGGAAGGAGACCCTCCCCCTCTCCTCATTTACATACATTTGCTACCATTGTCTGAGTCTGTCTCTTCTCTCTTGTCCTTTTATTCTAGTATCCCCAGGACAGTAATAATCAGCAGTCTACAAATGGATAAACACAATCTTCAGCAATGAGTTATGTACTCATAAAGCAACTTGAAACACCATAAGAATGACTGAACACAATGGGGTAGATTTTAAAAAACTGCGCCCGCGCTTACTTTTGTTCACGCGACCAGTGCAAACAAAAGTACACTGGATTTTAATAGATATGCATGTAGCCACACGTGTCTTTTAAAATCCTGGGTTGGTGCGCGCAAGGCTGCCCAAAATCAGCAGCCTACGCGCGCCGAGCCGCGCAGCCTGCCTCCGTTCCCTCCGAGGCCACTCCGAAATCAGAGCGGCCTCGGAGGGAACTTTCCTTCCACCCCCCCCCTGCACCTTCCCCTCCCTTCCCCTACCTAACCCACCCCCCCAGCCCTATGTAAACCCCCCCTACCTTTGTTGGACAAGTTATGCCTGCCTGAGGCAGGCATAACTTGCGCGCGCCGGGCCGGCCACCGGAACATGATTCCTCGGCCCGGGAGCAGTTTCGGAGGCCTCGGCCACGCCCCCGGGCCGGAACCACGCCCGCGGCCCCACTCCCGAATGACGCGCCGCCACGACACACCCCCGACATGCCCCTCAGGAAAGCCCCAGGACTTACGCGCGTCCTGGGGCTTACGCGCGCCACCGAGCCTATTCAACATAGGCTTGGCACGCGCAGGGGGAATTTGGGGCAGGTTTTTGGGGGGTACGCATGTATCTTATGTGCGTACCCCTTTGAAAATCTGCCCCAATATGTATAGATACATGCATGCCATTAATTGTGTATGCACGTGCATTATCATTGCTCATTTTTCACAGTGTTATGTATTTATTATGAATGCATCAATTATCTATACCTTTCACTGATCTCTTAGTGTGCTCTCACAGTTGGCTGAAGGACCCAGACATAGCATAGAACAGCACACAGCCATTTATATACTGCCTTTTGGTTACAGAATTATAGACATTTAAAAAGTGTGTTATCTTTGAAGCTGAAAAGAAATTGATAATGAATTCTCTGAAAAAGTGACTTACAATTAACAGATAGTAAACCTCCCAGACCAAAACATCAATAATTACCAGCACACAAGCAGTAATAACCCTATCTATGGAAAATAACACTGCAAATATTACACCAGGCTCTAAAACACCCATACACCTCCTATTATGAAAATAGAACAAGCTGTGTTGCTGTAGATCCCTATACAGAAACTACTCACTAGCAGAATACCTCACCTCCATCGCAAATGCAGAACACAGGCACACCCTCACCAAATACAGAATAAAGATACCATAAAAAATAAATATAAATGTGCAGACAAAAACTGAACTGGAAATCGCAACAAACCAAACCATGTATGTAGGGCAACAATGAAAATAGAAAAATCACCATTACACATAAAACATCAAACAATAAAATCAGGAACTATAAAACATCATAACAGTAAAACCATACAGCTGCCAAATAAAATCCAATAATGAAAACCAAAATGTTTTTAAATGTCCCATACACCAACAAAATATGTCAAAACAGTAGACACATCAAATAACACACAATAATTAAAGCAAATAAGGATTTAAAAATCTTTCATTCTCCATACCTGGGAACTTGTAATTTCAAGTCACCAAGAGATTGTCATAGGTTAGTGGAGGGGATGCACAAACCTTTTACTCTCTCACATCACACACTTTCCAACACATACACATTCACCAACTCACACAAACATGCACTTTATTTTTCTTACACATACTCCCTTTCTAACTCCTTCCCTCCTTCTCTTCCTGGAATGTATTGTCTGCAGCAGTCTCTCTCACACAAACACACCTACTCTTTCACATGTTCATACACACACACACACTCAAACACACACATGCACACTTAGGGGTAGATTTTATAAATGTACGCGCAGGCGTACTTTTGTTCGTGCACCAGGTGCGAACAAAAGTACGCTGGATTTTATAAGATACGCGCATAGCTGCGCGTATCTTATAAAATCCGGGGTCGGCGCGCGCAAGGGGCTGCACATTTGTGCAACCTGCGCGTGCCGAGCCCAGCGCACGCTGCCTGTTCCCTCCGCCTCCCCTCACCTTCCCCTCCCTTCCCCTACCTAACCCACCCCCCCCCCGGCCCTATCTAAACCCCCACCCCTACCTTTGTTGGCAGATTTACGCCTGCGGGAAGCAGGCGTAAATCTGCGCGCGCCAGCGGGCTGCTGGTGCACCATCACCCGACCCGGGGGCTGGTCCGGAGGGGCGCCACGCCCCCGGGCCCACCCCCGAAACGCCGCGTCACTTGCGGCCCGCCCCCAAAACGCCCCCGACACGCCCCTCCATGCAAGCCCCGGGACTTGCGTGCGTCCCGGGGCTTGCGCGCACCGCCGAGCCTATGCAAAATAGGCTCGGCGCGCGCAGGGGGGGTTTGGGGTAGGTTTTCGGGGGGTATGCGTGTATCGTACGCGCGTACCCCTTTGAAAATCTACCCCACACTCTCTCCCTCCCTCTCTCTCTCTTCCTAAAATATGCAGGAAGAAGGACCATCCTCCTTGGGACTGCAGAGCATTTCTCACACACATATACTTTATCTCTTACACACACATATGCTCTCTCTCTATCTCACTCAATGCTCTCACATATACACACACATGCTTACTCTCTCCCCAGAACTACAGGGTTCAGGCAGCACCAGCTTCCTCTCTTGGACCATGCAGACAAAAGCAGTAGCCTGCTATCTTCAACTGCACAGACGTGGCAGTTTCTTGTGTTGGGCCACATGGGCCCTGTAGACATGGCATCCTCTTGTCTTGAGCTGCATGGGCCCTGCAGGCAGCATCCTATCTGTGACCGTGCAGATGTGGCCGCTTCTTGTCTTTTGCTGCCTGGGTCCTGCAGATGCGCCAGCCTCCTACCTGTGGCTGCGCAGGCCCCACATATATAGCAACTTCCTCTCTGGGCAGCAGGGAGTAGGAACTCAGCAGAGCACAGGCAGCAGGGGAATGAAAAATAAACCTTGCAGCAGCCATGGCTGAGACTCGGGGCATTGATCTTTGCACTAGATGCACAGGATTAGTAATGTCTCTGGCAGCGTTATCTTTTGTACCTAATTAAAAAGGTTCATTAGTAATTGATCCCTTATCCTTACTTTTTCTAGACAAGTATTATACACCCAGGTTCTGATTCCAAGCCCTACTGTTGGTCTATTTGAATCAAAATTATAACTTACAACAACTAACTTTTCATGAAACAAAAATATCTCCTCCTATTCAGGCCTGGATTTGTCAATAGGCCTAGGGTGGCAAGAATCGGGGACAGGAGGGGAGGGGGAGCTTGGAGAAGACAGAGCAAAGGGAATCATTTTGGGGAGGTTGGGAGGGACTATAGTGACTCACTGGAGGATGAGAGAGGATCAGCTGGGGAGCATGTGTCTGTGTGAGAGAGGGAAGGGGGAAGAGGGGAGGGAGGCAGTGTTTTTGTGTGTGAGAGAGATGGGATTGCTATTCTCTGCATGTGTTGTCTGTCTGTCTGTCTCAATTCCAGATTGGTTGGGAGGTTAAAGAGAGGATGCAAGGAAGAGCTGAACCACAGCACAGTAGGGACACCTGGCTCCCCCCACCGCCCCACTGCAATTCACATTTTGGATTCTGTATCAGAGCCAGGAAACTTCAATACTTCATGCCTCTCCGATCTCCTCAGATCCTGGCCTTTACTTCCTTCCTCCCCCCCCCCCCCCCCCAGATTACTGCTTTCCCATCTTCCATCTCTGGTCCTCTCACCTTCTCACACCATTCCTGTTCCTTTCTCTCCTCATCCCTAGTCCTCTCACCTCCTTCTCTCCCCAACCCTGAGATCTCTTTCCACACTGATACTTGAGATCCCGTTTTTCACCCAATAAAGAGAAAATTATGCAAACACAAACAAGGTTTATAATCTGATATAAAAGACAAGTGTTTGTCAATATACTTTAGAGTTTTCACATTTTTTGCCACAGAATCTACCCCGGAGCTGCCAAGGAAAATTATAGGGCTGTACCTTAGACTTACTGCCTGTTGTCTGACTGTACTGCGCTGGAGGGTGGGGGATCGGGAGGAGACAGCACCATCAGTGCCTAGGAGCAGCAAAATCTACATTTGTCACTGCTCCTGTCCAATAACATCCAGTAAGTGTCACTGTAACCTAGCAAACCTGTTGTGACACAAAGTCTTCCCTGGAGACATCAAGAGCCATTGAATATTTACTATAAACATAGGTATTTACACTTCTTTGTTTTTTCAAAACATTTGTTTACTTCCATTTGGTATTCCTGACTTTCAAAAGGAATTGCATAGAGCTATCAACTGTCCCTATGGCTTCTTCAGTCAGCTTTGTTGAGCAAAGGAAACGACAATTTTGAATTATAACTGCATTCTTATCTTTATTTTTGCTGCAGAGGAAGAAAAAAAATCTAACTTAAATACTTTTAAATCACTGAGCTACAAATATTTAGATCTTTTAGTAGCCACAGGTGCAACTAGACATGTTACCTGTGTATATAACACCTTATGAATGTCAAAAGGAAGCTCTTTGGCAAATATTAAGAAGAAAATTAGCAATGAATTTGAGATCATACTCAGATAACCCTGGTTTCAAGTAAAAATTCATTCCTGTCAAGATATTTGCAAAATCAGCCCATTTGGAGTCATTACCCTAAGTCTGTACTCTGCGAGAATGAGTGAGAGGACTGAAGTTATTAGCAGTAGACCTCAGGTATTTCTTGGAATGTGAGAACCATTTAAGCTAGGAAACTCCCTTCTACCCTGGATTCCTTATTCTCCATACACTGGAGGGCAGGATAATTTAGGACCTAAATATCAAGGAACACATACACGGATCCATTAGATTTGAACTTTGTTCTGATCCCGAATGTAACAGTAATAAAATGTGTTTGGTGCCAGCTGATTACCACTGACAAATTAAGACAATAAACGTTTCTTTTGGAATACCAATCCTGAATGTCTCAACAATTTGTTCTGGCACAGGTAATTTAAAGACTCAAGAGCTAAGATTATACCCACAGAGAGACTTTTAACACTACACCTTAGGATCTGGAAGTTCATCCTTCCCTAATTCCCCCATCAGAAAATCCACACTAGGATTGGGTGAGAATTGGTCAAGACACATCCCTGGGGCTGAGTGTGGCCCTTTCCTTCACAGCCACCATTAGAAGAAGGCGCTACATAAAGCGCACAATTTCATGTGTGGATACAACTTTAGTTAGCGTGGAAAATCCCAAACAAGCTTTTTAATGGACTACTTAGGGTTTTGTGGTTGGAATACTCAAACCTGAGGGGGTGGGGAGAACCTGTACCATTCAGAAGAGGTTCCATCTCCTATCAGGGCTCCAAATTCTCAGGAAAGACCGGGGGGGGGGGGGGGTTGCTGTTGCCAGGACCTGCTTGGACCTGGGGAGATAGCAGCCTGGTTAATCCCTGCTGTGGTCGTGGTCTGTGGTTGTAGACTGGCATTCTTGCTTCGACCATGGCAGGCTCCCCAGTGATTCCCAGACATGGATAGATTCCATAAGAGGAATGAGGCTTTGCTTATACATTGATGGCTGGGAATCTGGGAAAATGCATTCATGTGGAATGCCCAGCTTAGCTAGTCCCAACTCCCATCTCAGGAAGAAGGGTGATCCAAGAGACATGAATCTTTAGGAAGGGTTCAGCCACCTAGCTTAAATTCCCTTGTTAGGTCATTTAATAAACCTATGGCCTTTATGTGTCAATTAAATGTGTCTTGGTGTTTATTGACTCAGGATTGTCTGTTATTGTTGCTTATAAAGGGGCAGGGGGAGGGCCAGTTTGTCATAGATATCTATGCTATTGTACATTCTTTAAGTTATATGAAAATACCTGATAACAAAACATTGACCTAATGTCTTTATCAGATTCATTTTCTAGCAAACAAAATCTGTTTATCATGTTTCTGTTTTTCTTTTCTGTCTATTACATACTAATATACTCTTAATAGAGTAAAATTGTTTCCAATCATCAACCAAGTTCTCGAGAGTTGATAAATCTGCCATGGAAATGTGCCAGCTTGTTTTAGGGAAAGTATCACAATTTGCAAGTTTCAACTGGCCAGTTATCAGAATTATTCAAGAACACTTGGTTCTCTCCATAGATATTATAGTTTTACAATTATGATTTTTCATCATTCTATTTAAACAGTGCAGCATTGTGGGACTGGCTGTGAAGCTGAGATGGCAGACTTGGTGGCACAAGAAACTAATCTTCAATTCTCCTGTCTAGAACTGATAGACCCAGATGTGCTGGGGAAGCAAAATGCTCAAGCCTAGGAAGGGATGGAAGACAATTGCTGCTACTGCAATGACCCCTGCTGACTACAGAGCAGCACTTGGGGTTAGTGTTGAAGACTTCCATCCAGTTCTCATGGCCAAGGATACTTGTGTTACCCACTTACACAGACATACACATTCACTCTCTCAGCCCCAAGGAAGGGGCAATAGGAGAGGACAGAAGGGTGGAAGTGAGTGAGAGAACAGGAAGGGAGTGTGAATGAGAAGAAGAGGGAAATGGAGAGTAGGGTGGGAAGGGAGTGAGAGAAGGGAGAGAAGGAGTGAGAGAGCTGGAGTGAGTGAGGAAGAGTAGGGAGAAGGAATGAGTGAGAGAAGAGGAGGAGGAGCGTAAGCAAAAGGAGTGTGAGTGAGAGGAGCGAAACAGGATGAGAGACATGTGAGTAGAAAAAAGAGAGGGGGTAGAGAAAAGGGGTTTGAAAAGGGAGGGAAAGAGAGATAGCACATGTATATGGAGGCAGTGAGTGGGAGACAATATGCCACAAACACACCACTCTGCTGCTCAACCCCCCACCCCCCACCCCCACACACACACACACACGCACACACACACACATACACACACACAAACACACACACACAACCACCACCACCAGCAGACACACACATACACACAAACAATCCCACACCTCCCACTCACCTGATTGGACTGATAGATTAAAATAATAAAGTTCTTTGCCTGAAATGTAACATACTAGGAATTTGAAAGCTAATTAGAATATTCTACAAACAAAAGTTCTTTGAAGTGGAATCTACATAAATGTAAAATTAAATGCAAAACTATTTCTCTATTGTTACAGTAGCAAATCGGAAGCATTAACAGAGAGAATGTATCAAAATCTTTGGTGTACCATAGATTCAAGCCAAAAACAAAGACTGCTGGCTTGATGAAACAACAAGTTATGGGAGAAACAGAAAAGGGAGTAAACCTCATCAGTTGGCCATCATTTTTCTAAGCGATCCCTTAAAATGTCTGCATGCTCATCAAAGTTAAAAAGTATAAATGGTAGCAACCTCTCTAAGGAGCCAAAAACAGTCTAAAGTACAGCGTACTGCATATTAACTGCAAATTGTGTTTATCTCATGAGCAATCTCATTGCTACCGGTTACACAAACATTAACAGGAGGTTGATTCTGCAGTGATATCTGCAGTTATGAATGTTTTGCATAAACACGCTTAAAGATGACAAACCTGCATAGTTCAAAGAGTGCTCATGTATTTTAATAAGTTTGACCTGCTATTGCCACAGAGCAGAGACAAAACAGATTTAAAATATTCATTATCTCCTTTCAGTGAGATAGCTGTTTTTTATTTTGTAAGCTTACATGCCTCAATTGTGCCAGATTCAGAGGTGTATGAATAGTATTGCACAGGGATTTCCTGCAAATTAAAGTCTCTTGCATTCATAGTTCAAAATTAGGACTGCAGGTGTTGCGGTCTCTACCGCTTCCCTCTGCTTAGGGCTCAACCCTGCCTACCTCCGCTTCAGGAATCACCGCATTCCGCCCGCTCTGGACCCCGGGGGCTTCTCTCACTCCACGTGGTGGCCGCCATTACGTGCCTGCTTCTCGTCAGTCTCGCGCGTGAGGATGCCCGTCTTGAGCGCTCAACTCCCGGAAGCCTGGCCCCGCCCGTGCTGCTGACATCACGCCCAAGCCCCGATATAACCGGCGCTCAAACTCTCTCTCATCGCCTTGCAATGAGGTTCACAACTCCATAGTTGTTCTTAGTTGCGTTCCTAGTGATCTCCACGTTTCCTGCTTCTGACTCCGGTTTGCTTCCGACTCCTCTTCAGCCTGCTGCCTGCCTCTGACTCCGGTTTGCCTCTGACTTCCGCTTCAGCCTGCTGCCTGCCTCTGACTCCGGTTTGCTCCGACTCCGCTTCAGCCTGCTGCCTGCCTCTGACCCTGGTTTGCCTCTGACTCCGCTTCAGCCTGCAGCCAGCCTCCGACCCCGGCCTGCTTCCGCTTCAGCCTACAGCCTGCTTCAGCCTCCGGTTTGCTACCGACTCCGCTTCAGACTACAGCCTGCTTCAGCCTCCGGTTTGCTACCGACTCCGCTTCAGCCTATAGCCTGCTTCAGCCTCTGGCTTGCTACCGACTCTGCTTCAGCCTACAGCCTGCTTCAGCCTCCGGTTTGCTACAGACTCCGCTTCAGCCTACAGCCTGCTTCAGCTCCGGTTTGCTACCGACTCTGCTTCAGCCTACAGCCTGCTTCAGCCTCCGGTTTGCTACAGACTCCGCTGCCGCCCGCTGCCCTGTCTTCAGCCGGCTCTCGGCCCTGTACAGCCGGTTCCCTGCTTCCCGGGTACCTTGGACTTCCTATCCTTCCTGTTTGCTCTGGTCCCGGCCTAAGCTTATCTCAGTCCCTGGACTCTCTGCTTCTACTCCGTCCCGAGGTGCCAGTGCCCTACGGGCTCCTCCAGGGGGGTTCCTGGTTACCGGGTGAACACCTCCTGCCTGTGGCTCCGCCCCCCGGCCTACCCTGTCACCCTAGGTAGGCCGGCCCAAGGGTCCACTACCTCGCCAGCAGTGTCCGACTGCAACAGCAGGGATATCCCATGAACTCTCTACCGCCAGTGAAGACCATCAGATTTCTGAAGCCACACCTGCTTTGTACTTGATTTAGGACCCTGATTGATTTTTTTTTGTCTAGGTGACTAGAGATGAGTTCTTGATTTGAATTATCTAGATTTCAATAAAACTTTTGGAGTTTCATGAATAAAATGAAAGCCTGGGAGTGAGTCCAAACGTTGTGGACTAGATTAGAAATTGGTTGGCTGTCAGATGAGTAGTGACAAGTGAAATATACTCTGAGGAGAGAAGAGTGATATGTGGAATGCCTCAAGGATCAGTTCTGGGGCTGGTTCTGCTCAATATCTTTGTCAGTGATATTGTGGACGGGTTAGAAGGAAAAGTTTGTCTTTTTGTGGATGACATTATGATCTGCACCACTGTGGTCAATTCTGGAAACTGTATCTCAGAAAAGGACAGAGACAAGACGGGAGCAGTCCAGAGAAAGGCAACCAGAATGGTGTGTTGTGTAGTCTGCACCAAAAAACATGAGATAACACTGAAAGACCTAAATATATCTACCCTGGAGGAGAACACAGACAGAGGTGATATGATGCAGACTTTTAAATACATGAAAGGTAATAATGCACAGGAATCAAACCTCTTCAGATGGAAAGAAAGCTCTAGAGCTAGGGGGTCATGATATGAAATTCTAAGGAAGAAGAATCAGGATCAACATCAAGAAATATTTATTAATAGAAAGAGTGGTGGAATCATGGAATGTCCTCCTGGAAGAGGTAGTGAAGGCAAGAATGGTAATGGAATTCAGAAAGGCGTGGGATAAACACAGAGGATCCTTAGCGCCTAAAGGATGAGGATGAAAAAAGGGGTAATGCATGCTAACCGGGGTAACTTGCATGGAGTGGCAGTTATCACACTAAAAAAAAAAGTAAGTAAGTAAATAAATAAATAAATAAACTTGCTGCACAGACTAGATGGATGACTTGGATCTTTTTCTGCCATCATTTACTATATTACTATGTCTTCTGGTGCCCTTCTGACTCTCACTCCTAGCTCTAGAAATCTAGCCTAGGGCTTGGGCCTGCCCCAGCTCCTCCAATTCCTATTCCCACCTTTTAAAATTTTCGGAGGGGGGGGGGGTTGAGGACCTTCCTTACCTTACCCCATCCATAGCCCCCCAGCAAGTCAGAAGAGCAGGAACAAAGCCCTCTCTCTCCTCTCCTCATTCTCAGAACATTACAAATGGCACCAGCAATCCTTGAGACAGAGGCCAAAGTGACTTCACGTTAGCATAGTCCTGCATTTGAAAAATGGCACCATAGGCCTGCAATATGGTGCTAAAGCGATGTCACTTTCGCATCTGTCTCAGGGATGGTTGGTGCCATTTTTAATGTGTTGAGAGTGAGGGCAGATGAGAGTAGGCTTCACTCCTGCCTTCTGACATCTGGGGGCTAAGGATGGGATACGTTGTGAGCTGAGCAGATTCCTATCCCCTGGAAAATTTCAAAGGGTGAGAGTGGGTATCAGAAAGGTCTGGGCAAGACCCAGTCAAGCCCAGCTGGCTAGTTCTGAGACCCAAACTTGATTACTATTGCAGGGAATAGTGGTCAGATGAGCCCAGGGAGGCACAGACAGGTAGGCTTGGGCACCAAGCATCTCTTTGCAGGATAAGAAGGAGTCTCCAGGAAGCCCATTATTTTCATTTTGGCATGAAAACCAAAATACCCCAAATTAATGGGTATTTTCATGAGAGGCCACTTTCAGTGGAACCAAAAATGGCCTCATTCACTGCATTTTCAATATTTATCAAAAACGAATGCTCATCCCTAGTATTCCTGAAGACAAGGAGGGAAAGGGGAGATATAACAGAAATATTAATACCTCTAAGGAATAAATATAAAGGAGATGGGGTTCTTTCAATGGAAAGGAGGCTCTGGAGGGGTCATGGGATTAGGGTGAAAGACTCAAGAGTAATATACGGCAATTTTTCTTTAGGAAAGGGTGGTGGATGCATGGAACAGCTTCCCAGTAAAGGTGGTAGAGATGAGGACAGCATGAGCAAAACATGGGAAAAGCACAGAGAATCTCTGAGAGAGAGGAAGACCCTGTAGTCTTTACCTACTAGCATGTTCTCTTTTCTATATTTACCTTTCTAAAATTTGGATGAACACATACTCTGAGCCCACGTTACCTTAACCCCAGTATATCTAGGTTCAAATTGCATGTCTATAAAATATCTTTTTATGATTTCTAATTTATGTCAAATTACAGCACTAATCAAGCCTATCAAGAGGAAAAGGGGCATCATGAGATGATTCCCAGAGTCCATTACATTTCAAGCAGTGTTTCCCAATCAGATCCTCAAACCTTATTTGACAGGTTTGGTTTGATGCCCATATTCAGTGCTACATACCCCAATAAGTACTGATTTATAGAGGTGTGAATCGTGTGATCGATCGTCTTAACGATCGATTTTGGCTGGGGGGGGAGGGAAATCGGATCGTCGTGTTTTGTTTTGTTTTGAAATCGTTAAAAATCGTAAATAGGAGGAGGGCGGGAAAACCGGCACACCAAAAAAACCCTAACAGCCACCCCGAACCTTTAAAACAACCCCCCACCCTCCTGAACCCCCCCAAAATGTTTTAAATGACCTGGGGTCCAGTGGGAGGGTCCCGGCGCGATCCCGGCACGATGTCCCACTCTCTGGCCACACCAAAAAAACCCTAACACCCACCCCGAACCTTTAAAACAAACCCCCACCCTCCCGAACCCCCCCAAAATGTTTTAAATGACCTGGGGTCCCGGCACGATGATCCCGGCGCGATGTCCCACTCTCTGGCTACGGCTGCTGTGAAGAGAAATGGCGCCGGTGGCCCTTTGCCCTTATCATGTGACAGGGCAAAGGTAGCGCCGGCACCATTTTGATTCCTAGGTCCTGACGTCACGCGTCCAGGAGATCGCTCCCGGACCCCCGCTGGACCCCCAGGGACTTTTGGCCAGCTTGGGGGGCCTCCTGACGCCCACAAGACTTGCCAAAAGTCCAGCGGGGGTCCGGGAACGACCTCTTGCACTCGAGCCGTATTGCAAAATGGCGCCGGCCGTATTGCCGTATTGCAAAATGGCGCCGGCCATACGGCCGGCGCCATTTTGCAATACAACTCGAGTGCAAGAGCTCATTCCCGGACCCCCGCTGGACTTTTGGCAAGTCTTGTGGGGGTCAGGAGGCCACCCCAAGCTGGCCAAAAGTCCCTGGGGGTCCAGCGGGGGTCCGGGAGCGATCTCCTGGATGCGTGACGTCGGGAGCTAGGAATCAAAATGGCGCCGGTGCTACCTTTGCCCTGTCACATGATAAGGGCAAAGGGCCACAGGCGCCATTTCTCTTCACAGCAGCCGTGGCCAGAGAGCGGGACATCGCGCCGGGATCATCGCACCAGGACCCCAGGTCATTTAAAACATTTTGGGGGGGTTTGGTAGGGTGGGGGTTTGTTTTAAAGGTTCGGGGTGGGTGTTAGGGTTTTTTTGGTGTGCCGGTTTTCCCGCCCCCTATTTAACGATACAATACAAATGCCCCTGACGATAAATCGTGGGCATTTGTATTGTATCGTGCACTCTAACGATTTTGGACGATTTTAAAATTATCTGACGATAATTTTAATCGTTCAAAAACGATTCACATCCCTATTGATTTATCCAGCTATGTTCAGCTGCTGCCACATAGTCAGATAAGCCACTTATCCAGCTAAATAGATAGCTGGATATCCACTGGGTGTGCAATGGGCATAACAGTGTGGCGTTCCTTGGACAGATAACTTAACTGGATAACTGCCAATATTCAAACTTATCCAGATAAATTAATCAGATAAGTTAAACCTTCCATAGTACAGATCTAATGTATCCAGATATAACTTAGCCAGCTACATAGGACCAAATAGGGGAATCATCAGCAGCATAGTCGTTCTGCTGAATATCCCATGTCAGTTAGCTGGATAAGCCTTATCCAGCTAACTTACAAAGCCAGATAACACAGAATATTGGACCCAAAATATTCATCCATACATTGAATATAGCACATGTAAATATATCTTATGTGTATTTTTTGTAAGATGGGGCTCAAGGACAGGGTTGAGAAATATTGAATTAATAGACCTATTTAAAGGTGAATTTTAAAAGCTCAGTATGCACAAAAATCAGGAGATGTGTGCGCATGAAGGGCTTATGCACGACCGCTATATTTTAAAAGCCAGCTAGATGCACCTGCATCTCCGACAACACGCACATCTCATTTGGATCAAAAGTGGGCATGTCTGGGCATGGGTATGGGCATTTTGGGGCAAGGCCAAGAGATGTTCATGTACATGTAGGTCGACAAATAGACGTTAGTGCACACTATCTGTATTGAGCGCGTGCTATCCATTCGTGAGATTTGCAAGTACACCCAAAACTAATGAAACGAATTGACCAATGAATGCACATCCCTAAGCTGTGGTACTATTGATTGCAAGGTCAGCTGAAGTCAGCATGGGACTGTCTTGGAGGCATGAAATTGTAGACAAGGCTGTGGAGCTCTTGCAGCAGCGGTGGACCCAGGACTAATATGTGAGCTAGGAGAGGGTAAGGGATACCTCTTCCTCCTTGGGGCTTGCAAGAAGAAGAGAGGGAGCCATCAGGCTGCTGGGAGGATTTAATTGCATCTCCATTGACTTTAAAGTAAACAAAATGAAAAGTAACAAAACAATATATAATAACATTTAAAAAATAAAAGAAATAAACATTTTTGTCATGCAGAGCCCCTGCTTGATGATAATTTCCTGTATAATTTCAGAGGAAGATGGTACAGAATGTTCAAAGCTCGCTAACACACACATCTTTTCCAGACATTCTAGTTTGCCTGATCCAAAAAAGCATCATTACAACAATAGTAGGAAGTCTGTAGGAGTTTGGGCAACAAGGATTCTTTTTTAATCTTATTTCAATTATATGGTGTGATTTAGGTACATAGTAATGCCAATAAAGAGCAATCTTTCTTATTTTGCTTCTTTTTGTGCTGTTTTTATACAATTAAATTGACTGTTTAATGTTCATTTATATGTCGGTGTTGCGACCCGGGTCGCTGCCCCAGTGTCGGGACTCTCACCTTCCTTCAGGGCGCCGCGGTCCGCTATGGTGGGCTCTCCCCGAGTCGCGGGGCAGCGGTCAGGCCCGCCAGTTCTCGGGCCTTTCAGGCAGCATGGCGGCGGCGTTCCCACGAGGGAGACGCCGCCGAAGACTCCGCCCTCCCCGATGGCCACGCGCGCGCGCGAGGACCGGGGTTTTCTGTCTGCAGCCCCGGATGTCAAGACCCGCCTCCAGATGACGTCAGACGCCGGGTAAGGTATTTAAACTGAGACCGGGAACTCAGTCTTTGCCTTGCAACGAGGTTCCTGCCTTGCAGTACTAGTTGCTTTGTTCTTGCTGGTTCCTGCTTCCAGTTTGCCTGCCTCGATTCCTGCCTGGTTCCCTGACTTCGGCCTGCCTGTCTCCTGCTGTCTGTCTCCTGCCTGGCTCCCTGTCTCCGGTTTGTGACTTCGACTTCTCTTGCCTTCAGCCTGCCCAGACTCCAGTCCGTGACTCCGTCTCCAGTTTATCTTCTGCCTGCCTTGACTCCGGTTTGTGACTTCGACTTCTCTTGCCTTCAGCCTGCCCAGACTCCGGTCCGTGACTCCGTCTCCAGCTTGTCTTCAGCCTGCCCAGACTCCGGTCCGTGATTCCGTCTCCAGTTTATCTTCTGCCTGCCTTGACTCCGGTTTGTGACTTTGACTTCTCTTGCTTTCTGCCGGCCTTGACTCCGCCTGTCCAGATTCCGGTTCGTGCTTTACTCCTGGGTGTCATCCTTCTCCTAAGTCCCAGCGGTCCGGGTCCCTACGGGCGCCTCCTGGGGGGACCTCGGACTTCCAGGGTGAAGACTCCTAAGTCCTCGCGACCCGGGCTCCCACAGCTCCTCTGGAGGAGTCGCGGGTTTCCAGGTGAAGCTCCGTCTGCCCAGTGGGAGTTCTGCCTCCCGACTGTTCCCTCGGCACAGTCGGCTCAAGGATCCACTACCGGATTTCGTCCATCACAACAGTCGGATTTAAATAGTATTATTCATTGTTGATTTTTTATGCAAATATCACTGACAAACTGATGAAATGTTAGTGGTAAAGTACTTTGTGTAAAAAAAGAAAGAAAGAAAGGCTAATTTTACTTTCCATTAAAAAGTTTGAATTACAGAGAAACTATCTTATTTTGCAGCTAGCTAAAACAAAAACATAAACAATAATTGGAGCATTTAAGGTCAAGGATCATAACAGATCCCAAGCTTGTTAGCATTCATTCAGGACACCTGACTTTTTTTGCCCAATTTAATAATATGTTTCTCAGCTCCAGTTTTCTCCTCCAAGTTTTAGATGTCTTACCAGATAATATATTGTTCTCATTTACTTTATCATTTCTCCAAGACCCACCACTAATTTTAACCGTGAGATGTGCTGAGGTCCCAAGACTTACTAAATTAAATCTGCTACTACTCAGAAATACAGTAGGACATCAGTAAACTAGAAAACAGTTCAGGCTGATTGATTCTTGCAAGACATTTTGAGTCTTTGAATGACTTTCACCAGTAATAAGATGGATTATTGATCAAGATATGCAGAATATCAATATAGCATTGTCAACAAAGTCAGTTACAGCAGCAGTTCGATATTATTAAAACAAATGTCACTTTGGTTTAACAGCTTCGCCATGAGTGACCAATGCAGTCTTAACCCAGAGTAGATTGCTATAGGGTTTGAAGAAAAGTATGTTGGAAAAGAAGTTACTGTTTCTATGATAAGGCAGCATACCATGGCATAGCTTTTGTGCATTAAAATGGTATTCTGCCTGGACCGGTAAACAAAGAAGAGACATGCAATACTTTAATCTGCTTCAGCTTTTATACATGTTTGTGTGCACTTTGCAGAATCCATTTTTGGTTTTTGTTTTGTTTTGAGTTTCAGGTGACACCAGTATACTTCTCTGCCTAAAAGGGCACCAATATGCAGTAATGTGTAAAGCACAGTATAAACAAGTGAAGAAAATAAATGTAACAAAAAAATACTTTGGAATCATCCAGAAATGTATTGTTATTTTTTCCTTTTTCGTCTGTCAGAGATATTAAGAGTCCTTGGAGTTTCAATAAAATATAGAAAGACTAATGGGCCCTGTAGCTCATTTTACCTTAGCAAGCAATGGTTTGTGCATTTACTTGTTACTTTGAATCCTACATTACTCTGATTAGTACTAATTATAGACATAAATAAGCACCTTAGTAGAGTTCTTATTTCAATGTAGACACTACACTAGTTACAGTATAAATATAACACATTCACATCCTATGTTAGAAAATGAGGCTGCAAGACTCAGAATGCCTGAGAAATGTTTTTAGACAGACTTCAGTTTTGACTCGTATAATGCATTATTAGTAGTGTTACCATTTATCATCTTGTCAAGGAAAACAAGCTGTTAGTCTTGGTTTTACCTTATTGCATGTTTGGAGATGATGTCCTGGGTTTTTTTTGTTTTTTTTGGGGGGGGCGTTATTTTATTTTATTTTTATTAATTTTAACATAGTCACAGAAAAAAAAAGAAACTAAATATAGTATTACATCCTTATAGGAAATATAATTAATATTACAGACCACAAATCGAATTAAGATGGAGGAGGACTGAATATGGAGCACATCATAAAGGAGGTATAGAAAAAATAAAGAAAATAGCTTTACATGTATATACTACCCTTACTATTTACCTAAGTTATAGGACTCTTTATGGGAGAAGAGGTAGGCAACAACCTTTTACGGGAATCCAGACACAATTTGAGCCGATCAGGGTCAAAAAAGATATATGTATCATTATTAAACTTTATGATGCATTTACAGGGGATTCTTATCTGAAAGGTTGCACCAAGACATTGAGACTCCTGACGCAAGGTCAAAAGGCCTTTCTCCTCTCTTGGGTGGCCTTCACCAGGTCAGGAAAAATTTGGACGAACTGGCCCATGAAATTAACCCCCAGATACTGAAAGTAGTTACGCATAACCAATGCTAAATCTTGCTCATATATAAATGAAACAAGCAAGGTTGCTCTTTCATAAATCTCAACAGTAGAAGATTCCAAGAATTCATTTAAATACTCTAAGTCCAATTGGTGTTCTACAGCATTCTCTCTTGAACATGTAAATGGAAGAAAATATACTTTATTAAGCGAAGGAATATTTTCTGAGGAAATATGTAGTATCACAGTCATATACTTCAGAAGAGTGACCCATGGCTTTCACTGACTATTCTTGGAAAGTTCAAAAACCTTAAACTTTAAGCATCTTAAGCGGTTTTCGATAAATTCAACTTTCCTATTCAGAGCCAAAATTCCTGGATTATAGATGACTGAAAGTTCTGAGTAGTTTTCACTTGATCTTCTAGATTTTGAATCCTATTGGAATGTTCAATAAGCTGGGAGTTATGATCCTGTGTCAGGGCATCCAACTTTGATGAAATAGCAGAAATTTGCAGGGAACAACTTTGAACAGCAGGGCCCAGCTGAGCCACTAGTTCCCATAGAGAGTCCAAAGTCACCACAGATGGTTTGGCAGTGGGGATAAAATAAGACTCTGCTCAGAAATACAAATTGGTTCCATAGTATATTGAGCACTAGATGCCAAATTCATAGCAGACTCACCTCCACCAAAAATGTCCGCCTAAAATACAGCTGCTGGAGCCGTCAAATCCACACTCCCCACCATCGACGCTGCTGAAACTCTCCCAATCTCTGCGGCAACTCCCTCTGCTACCGATTCGGAGCCAGCCGGCCCTAGCTCTGCAACTTGGAGGGTGGTGAGAATAAAGCGCCGGTGTTATTCTTAGGTCAGGGAGGCTAAGGGAAATCTCCCCAGATGAGATGGAGGCTCCTCTTCCTAGTCCATCAGTGGGGACCGCCGCTCCTGGTACCGGGTAGGTAGCAGCGAGTTCGGGGATGGTACGCTGCCCCGGAGGGAGGGGGTGCTGAGGGGAACACCCGAACTCTCCCCTTCCATTTAGGAGGCATGTTGCTAAGGTAGAATGAAGAAAAGAGGAAATAAGCCGGGCAGCTCAATCCAACGCTATTCACATGCCACCATCTTGACTCCTCCCCCGTCATCCTGGTTCTTTTTATGGAGCTTACTAAAGAAATCAAAACTATATCACCATGCTTACAAGGGGTAAAATCAGAAATGGCTCATGAAACTATATTGTCATCCTAATTGTCAACCTTATTTCAAACTGCATTTAACCTTATCAACCTAAAAAAAAATCCTTCAAAAATTGGAAGGATCCATCAGAAGAAGATAGTAAAAAGCATAAGCATTGTCAAGTTAGTATAATGCACTGATAAGACAAGCTAAGTCAGAATTTGAAATGTCATTGACCATAGAGGCAAAAATTCATAATAAAAACTTTTTAAAATATATCCAAAGCAGGAAACCTGCAAGGGAATTAGTTGGACCATTAGATAACCAAGAGGTTAAAGGAGCTCTTAGGGAAGATAAAGCCATTGTAGAAAGACTAAATTAATTCTTTGCTTCTGTGTTTACTGATTATGTTGGGGAGATATCAGTTCCAGAGATGGTTTTCAAGGGTGATGAGTCAGATGAACTGAACCAAATCATGATGTCCCTGGAAGATGTAGTAGGCCACTCTAACAAACTAAAGAGTAGCAAATCACCTGAAACAGATGGTAAACACTCCAGGGTTCTGAAGGAACTCAAAAATGAAATTTCAGATCATTAAAATTTGTAACCTATCATTGTGCTTGAAGACTGGAGGGCCAATGTAACCCCAATATTTATAAAAAGCTCCAGGGGTGATCTGGGAAATTATAGACCAGTGAGCCTGATTTCAGTGCCAGGAAAAATAGTGGAAACTATTTTAAAGATCAAAATCACAGAGCATATAGAAAGACATGGTTTAATGGAGCACAGTCAGTATGGATTTACTCAAGGAAAGTCTTGCCTTACAAATCTGCTTAATTTTTTTGAAGGGGTTAGTAAACATGTGGCTAAAGGTTTACCAGTAGATGTAGTGTACTTGGATTTTCAGAAGGCATTTGACAAAGTCCCTCATGAGAGGCTTCTAAAAATAAAATGGAATGGGATAGGAGGCAATGTCCTTTCGTGGATTACAAACTGGTTAACAGACAGGAAACAGAGAGTAGGATTAAATAGTCAATTTTCTCAGTGGAAAAAGGTAAACAGTGGAGTATCTCAGGGATCTATACTTGGACTGGTACCTTTCAATATATTCATAAATGATCTGGTAAGGGATACGATGAGCGAGGTAATCAAATTTGAAGATGATACAAAATAATTCAGAGTAGTTAAATCACATGTGGATTATTTTAAATTGTAAAAATACTTTGCAAGACTGGAAGACTGGGCATCAAATGGCAGATGAAATTTAATGTGGACAAGTGCAGTGTTGCATATAGGGAAAATATAATCCTTGCTGTAATTACACGATGTTAGTTCCATATTAGGAGCTACTACCCGGGAAAAAGATCTAGGCATCATAGTGGATAAAACTTTGAAATCGTCAGCTCAGTGTGCTACAGCAGTCAAAAAAGCAAACAGAATGTTAGGAATTATTAAGAAAGGAATGGTTAACAAAACGGAAAATGTCATAATGCCTCTGTATCACTCCATGGTGAGACCTTACTTTGAATACCGTGAACAATTCTGGTCGCCGCATCTCAAAAAAGATATAGTTGCGATGGAGAAGATACAGACAAGGGCGACCAAAATGGTAAAGGGGATGGAACAGCTCCCCTATGAGGAATGGCTGAAGGGCTGTTCAGTTTGGAGAAGAGATGGCTGAGGGGGGATATGATAGAGATATTTAAAATAATGAGAGGTCTTGAACGAGTAGATGTGAATCGGTTATTTACACTTTCGGATAATAGAAGAAGTCCATTAACTGCTATTAATCAAGTTGACTTAGGGAATGGCTTCTGCTATTACTGGCATCAGTAGCATGGGATCTTCTTAGTGTCTGGGTACGTGCCAGGTTCTTGTGGCCTGATTTGGCCTCTGTTGGAAACAGGATGCTGGGCTTGATGGACCCTTGGCCTGACCCAGCATGGCAATTTCTTATGTTCTTATGTGTATTTGTGTTTACCTGTTCCACTCAACTCATTATTTTATAGACCTCTATCATATCGCACCTCATTCGTCTCTTCTCCAAGATGAACAACCCTAACCTCTTTAGCCTTTCCTCATAGGGGAATTGTTTCATCCACTATGGACCATGTTGAATCAAGTACTAGCAGCTGAAAACTGACACTAGGGAGCAAACAGTTCCTTATTAATAATCTAAATTTTGCATGTAGGATTGTTCCAGTGGGGAAAGTATTCTTGCAAAGGTTAGCTGAGGTGACTATTTCATTTATTTTATGCTTTTTGGCACTTCAAAGCAGATTACATTCACTGAGCCGCCAATGTTTATAATTTGAGGTACAGGAGATTTGGATGGGGTCTGGAAGACCCCCTATACTACTAGATTCTATTTTTGGATTGGGTGGAGGAGAACCCCCCCAGACACCAGATATTCAGGCCGATACAGTACAGTGCGCTCCGACGGAACGCACTGTTAACCTGTCATTGGACACGCGTTTTCCCTTACCCCTTATTCAGTAAGGGGCAGAAAACGCGCGTCCAACCCGCCGAACCTAATAGCGCCCTCAACATGCAGCCAAGGCACACATTTTACTTTCAGAAATTAGCACCTACCCAAATATCCGACGTAATATCATGGCGATATTAAGTCGGAGGTCCCGAAGAGTAAAAAAAGTTGAAAAAAAAGAAAAAAAATTTTGAAGTTGGCTGGCAGCTGTCGGGTCGAAAACCAGACGCTCAATTTTGCCGGCATCCGGTTTCCAAGCCCGAGGCTGTCAGTGGGCTCGAGAACCAACGCCGGCAAAATTGAGCGTCAGCTGTCAAACTCGCTGACAGCCGCCGCTCCAGTCCAAAAAGGAGGCGCTAGGGACGCGCTAGTGTCCCTAGTGCCTCCTTTTGCCCATTTCTACTGCCAGGCCTAATTTAAATACTGTATCGCGCGCATAGGCGAGTGGCGTGGCGAGTGGCGAGCGCACGCAGGCGTATGTTATAAAATCGGGGGTCGGTGCGCGCAAAGGGGTGCACAATTATGCACATTGCATGCACCAAGCCGGGCTGCCTTCCCCCGTTCCCTCCCCGGACACTTCAAAATCGGAGCGGCCTGGAAGGGAACTTCCCTTCCCCCTAACCTGACCTTCCCACCCCTTCCCCTAAGCTTTCCCTACCTAGCCCCTCAAAATTTTATTTTACCTTTTGCGCCTGCCTCCGGGCCTCTGGGCAGGCGCAGGTTGCGCATGCCGGCAGCCTGCCGGCACGTGATCCTTCGACACAGTGGCAATGGCTGCTGTGTTGGAGGCCTCTGTCCCCACCCCCTCCCCGCCCCTTTTTGCAAGCCCTGGAACTTAGAAGTGTCCCGGGGCTTTACGCGCGTCGCCGGGCCTTTATAAATCCTCTGGATTTACGCGCGTAACCTTTTTAAAATCCAGCCCTATGTGCACCATAAGCACTGAGAAGGAAAGAAAATAGACATATGTTGGTGTTGGTGCTGTCTTAGGTTTTCCCTTTCCATTTGGGACAGTGCTGTCTGTATTACAGTCATTTCATTAGGATTTGAATTAAAGAGTAGTGAGACATTTCTAAATCATTTTATGTCTAGGGAAAAACAATAAAAATAAATAAATAAATAAATAAATAAATAGAATTGTAAAATATTAGGAAATTGGATACCAGTGAACATTTGGAATAGAGATGAATTTGATTATTTCACAGGAAAAATGTCTATGTTTTAATCCCTGACAATCATTACATTTATTGTGATAAATGTAATAAAATCCATTAATCAAGACAAATAGGAGGAGTTGTAACCTGAACGAATTGTCTATAAAGTCTAAGCTTAAATACTTTCTGACAGTAGCGAGCATTTATCTCCATGCAGAATATGTAGAGAGACCTGTGGAAACAGAGTAGAGATCTGCATTCATTAGAAACAAAATGAAAATATTAATAAAATTCCTCGTTTCATTTCCTTTCATTTTAAAAATGAAATGAAAGAGAAATGAATAAAATTTTGTTTTCCTTTATTTCATTTTTTTTTTTTAAAAGGTGATCACTGTGACCAAATCCCCCTCCCCTCCCCACCTTACACATAGGGCCTCATTTTCCAGAGGGATCGCATGCGATACCAAAATGGGGGCAGAGTCGGCCCCGGAAGAGGAGGAGTCGAGGTGTCACCGGGGCCCACTCCGCGAAGACGCCGCGGACGACGAAAAGGTAAGGCCCTTTTCGCGTCCGAGTTCACGCCCAATAGCTACACCTCCTATGGTGGCGCTATTGGGTGCGAAACCGGCAGCGATAGCACAGCAACGATGCGATCGCTGCTGGCTAGCACAGGCCCGCCCCCCATTTCGGCCCCCCACCCCTCGTTCCCTAAAGTATCGCAGGCCTGCGATACTTTAGAAAATGAGGCCCATAGAAACATAGAAATTTGACAGAAAAAGACCATATGGCCCATTGAGTCTGTCCATCCGCCTAATTTATCTAGCCTTTACAATTTCCTTCACTCCCTCGGAGACCCCCTGCATTTATCCCATGCTGGCTTGAATTCAGATACTGTTTTTGTCTCCACTACCTCCACTGGAAGGCTGTTCATTGCATCCACCACCCTCTCTGTAAAGAAATATTTCCTAGGATTATTCCCCAGACTTCCTGCTTTCAACCTCATCTCCTGATCCCTCATTCTAGAGCCTCCTTTCCATTGAAAAAGGCTCACCTCCTGGCATTGGGAACCTTTGAGATATTTAAATGTCTCTTTCTGTCCCCACCCCACCCCCAGTCCTCTACCCACTCAGGAACTCTTACCCTTTTGTTGAAACTTTCTTTATAGGACAGAAGCATCGCTTCTGCCCCCTGAAGCAATTTTCAACCTGAGGATATGAGGGTAGGAGGGTCCAGAATAGGGGCTGCAGAGGATTGGGGAGGGCCTGGGAGTGGGGGAGGGGGCCTTTGACTATGGACCCAACATTCTTTAACTTTTGTTTTCTTTTTGTTTTTTTGTTTTTTAACTTTGTATCTTATCTGCTTTTTATTTGTTTTAAAGAAACAAACAACAAATGAAAAGATAAAATAAGAAAACAACAAAATGCAAACAAATGTTTGCACAGTATAAAAAGAGTGCCAGATCAAAATAACATTATAGAAAGTCCCCCGCATGCCATATATTGAATTCCAGACGCAAACCAGAATTTTCGTATAAAATGGATTGCTGTTAAAAAAAAAGGATGAATTTTATTGTAATAATGTTTCTACAGTAAGTAAATTTTCTGAAATCCCTAATTTATTTTGTCTGTGTCTCTTGACTAGACTGCAAGCTCCACAGAGCAGGAATTATCTCTCATGTGTTTCTGTGCAGTACTGTGAATATCTCATAGTACTATAGAAATTATACTGTAAATGGTATTTTACTGCCATTTGTCTCAGCTCCCATGTATGTAGAATTATTTTAAAATTGGACGTATTTGCTTTTTATTTACTTTTATGATTTGTAAACCGTTATGATGGCATGTCTTAGTGACGGTATAAAAAAAACTTAATTAATTAATTAATTAATTAATTAATTAAATTTAGGGGGAAAAAAGTCTCCTTCCCATTGAGCTCTCTATATTTTCCTCACTCCCTTCTAAGCACCGCTGCACATCATGTAGTTCCATTCTTTTCACAAACACATTTCTGCTGTGAATAACTGGAGTGATTTATTCTGCACTTTGCCTAGGATACCATGTCCTACTATCTCTAAACCACACAATATCGAACAAAATATCTCAGTGCAAAAGAGGGAGGACCATCAGGCCAATGCTTTGTATATATATATATATTCCATCTGTTATCATGTGATAGCATGTGGTTTTTCACTTTGCTGGTGATGGTCATGCACACCTGTGGGATTTACAAAGCAGCAGGGACCGATTACTGCCGCTGTGTAACTAACAGCTTAGTTAACGTGGACCTTAGACTGTGAGCACTGTGGGGATAGAGAAGTACCTACAGTACCTGAATATAATCTGCTTTGCCAAAAGGCATAATATAAATCAAATAAATAAATAAAAATAAACTCTTTGGGTCCAGTGGCACTCCCCAGTAGCAGTCAAGTGGTAGGAAGCAGAGCATGTCAACAAAGATTCCTTTCCCTTTCACGGGCCAGGGCCCAATCCAGTTCCTCGGGGGGCTTGGTCACTGAGACCTGCATGGATCCAATACCAGATCTCCTCCCTTGTCTCACATGAATTTACCAGCCCCATGCAATGCCTGTGTGTGTGTGTGTGTGTGTGTGTGTGGGGGGGGGGGGGAGGGGAGGGGAGACAAAGATCCAGTTTCCTAGCCAGGAGGACAGAAGATCAAGACTATCCCTGACAGCTGGCAGATCTATGGAGGAAGTTAATGGACAGTCCATATGTGATCCTCCTCTGTACCCCTAACACCTTTCTCAGGCAGAATTTAGTTCCTTATTTATATTTAGCTCACACCTTTTCATTGGTAGCTCAAGGCATCTTACATATCAGTAGGGCATTTCCATATGCCAAGATAACTCACAATCTCCTAAAACCGTCATTTACTAAGCATTTTTCCCATACACACAGAATGGTAGAAAAACCTTAGTAAATCAAGCCCAGGGACGGTAACTTTGAAATAGCTGCGACGGCGCACATGTACTCATGTATACTGGTTCGCGCCAAAGGACACGGCCATATTATAACATACGCACGTATATGCACAGATGGTATGAAATAGGCTAAAAATGCATACATGTGACACAATTTTATAGGGATGCATGCATGTGCACGCAAATGCCGCCTCTACCACATAAGTGGGCGGTTTTAGTAGACACGCATGCCAATGCAATTACCAGTTTCCCCAGTTCATTCCCAGTTTGCCCAGGTAAAGGATAGGATTTCCTAACTCCCCTACGGGCCGATACAGTAAAAAACACGGGAGAGCGGACGCACAGGCCACTCTCCTGTGCACGTGATTCAGTAAATACATTTATTTAAATTAGGCCCGGCAGTAAAAAGAGGCGCTAAGGACACTAGCGCATCCCTAGCGCCTCTTTTCGGACAGGAGCGGCGGCTGTCAGCGGGTTTGACAGCCAACGCTCAATTTTGCCGGCGTCGGTTCTCGAGCCCGTTGACAGCCACGAGTTCGGGAAACGGACGCCGGCAAAATTGAGCATCCAGTTTTCTACCTGCGAACCGCACGCCTATTTCAATTTTTTTTTTTTTTTTACTTTTTTAAACTTTCGGGTCCTCCGACAATATTGCCATGATATTAAGTCGGAGGGTGCACAGAAAAGCAGTTTTTACTGCTTTTCTGTGCACTTTCCTGGTGCCCGGAGAAATTAGCGCCTACCTTTGGGTAGGCGCTAATTTCTGAAAGTAAAATTTGCGGCTTGGCTGCACATTTTCCTTACTGAATCGCACGGGAATACCTAATAGGGCCATCAACATGCATTTGCATGTTGCAGGCGCTATTACGTTCGGGGGGGTTGGACACACGTTTTGGACGCACTATTACCCCTTACTGAATAAGGGGTAAAGCTAGCGCATCGAAAGCACGCGTCCAAATGCCGGCTAACAGTGCGCTCCATTGGAGCGCACTGTACTGTATCGACCTGCTAGTTAATTAGCCTCCCTTTTACCCTATTAGCCCTTACCCTTAAAACCCCACTGACCAGCCTAGTTTTTTTTTTTTAGGACTTACACATAGCAGAGGTAAAGTTATGTGGTAGGGGTCCCCAGTGCACACTTATGTGCATAAGTTCATGCTAGTTTCATTCATAAATCCTGAAACGCCCATTCCCTGCCCAGACCATGCCCATGCCCCATCCCTTTTTCAGAGAAAAAAATGTATGTGCATACTGGAAGATACTTGTGCATGTGATTGCCTTTTAAAATCCATGTGGCACATCCTGGCATACTTCCCAGCTTTGGTGCACACTGGGCTTTTAAAAACCAGTTCTAAGTTTTTTCCTGAGGCAATGAAGAGTGAAGTTGCAAGGAGCGGTGGCAGGACTGGAACCCTAGCCTCCCTCATGTTCAACCTGCTGTACTAACTGCTAGACTACACCTATATTCTGATTCTTAAATATATTTTTCCCTATAAATATCTGATATTATGGCTGTTGCTTTTTTAAGTAATAGTCATCTTCCAGAGGCCACATTTATGTGTGTAAATTTTGTCCTATACATAAATCAGTAAGCAAGTGAATTATGGAATCTTCTTAATGTCAAAAGTACAAAGGTATAAATGCAGTAAATATCAGCATAGTCAGTAAATGGAATTTTCAGTTGACTTATGATGCTCTTATTAATAAGGAAACATATACAAGAGACATGCGTACAGCAAATCTAATTTAAAATAATGAATTCCTCACTTGCATTCCAATAGCTGTACATTCCAAAAACAAATAATCAAGAAAGCTATTCAAAGTTTTCCAGTTGTCAGCACTAGAATCTTTACTTCCTGTCACTGAGGAAATGCAATAAACCTGATGTTTACAAAACTAATGAGTGACATTCAAGAATCTAAGCTGCATCCTCACCTATTTAGTACCGTAGTAATGAAGTAGTGGTGCAGACTTTTAACAATTTATTCAGCATAAGTGAGAAATGGCATATCGCATAGTTAGAGCATCAGAATGAGAACCAGTGAAGCCAGGGTCCAAATTCTGCTTCTTCCACAGATACTCCTCATGACCTTGAGCAAGTCACTTCACCCACCATTGCCTCAGGTACAATGTAGTTTATAAATGTTTTGGGGAAGGGAAACAACTACTGTACCTGAGCTGCAGCATGTCTTGAGCTTGGATATGGAAAAGACATAATATTAAATCTATCACTCAAATCCAAACCCAATATTCTGCACAATAGAAAGGAAGCACTTCGTACCTATTGTTGCTTTTTATTTAATGGCAATTGCTTTTATGGCTTAACGTCATCAAGGGAATGAACATTGTGTGGTGGACAGGTATTAATTCAAGCTGTTAACATGACAGAAAATTGGTACAAGAGAAAGCCATCATGTTCATGACCCATTATGGAAGCCTTCAATACCTATTCACAGTCCTGATGAGGAACTACCTAAAACTCTGTTCACTAAATTTCTAACATATCCAGTGTTACTCTGGACCTCTGAGTGAGAAAGTCCCAAAATAGCAAAATCAAAAACTTTTCTCCTTCTATAGGCAGGAACTGGTGGCAAAAATTCCTCCCAAATCAACAAGAACAAAATTCTCTTCTCAAAAATACTCTTCTCTGTGTTACGCCCGTCGGTTGCAGACAGCTGCGACCATTGTTGCTCACTGCACTGACTCCGTTGGGTAAACTTGCGGCCTCCGCCAGCTATCGCCGGCCTGCCTGCCCCTGTTCCAGGGCCTCCCTGGATGGCGTGGATACTGCCAACCACTTTCTTGCCCTCGGAGTTCCTTAGGCGCGCGCGCGCGCGTGCTCTCAGGCCAGTCTTATGCACGTCATGGTGGGAACCTCGGGGACGTCTCCTCCGGATGACATCATTCATCGTGGACTCTTAAATCGACTGGCCCTGACTGCCTACAACTTGGCAAAGAGTTCCCTCATTGCTGAATCCGCTTCGCTCACTATGGACTTAAGTTCCAGCTCCTGCTTCCTCGGCGTGAGATATCTCGGGTACCCGCTCCTCAGGGGCCCTTTCCTCGTCTCTGGTTATCCGCTCCTTGGAAGGCCATGTGCCTAGGACCGCTCCCCAGGGCTTCCTCTGGAACCATCTCTACTTCTACAGTGAGTACTTCACTTGCAGACCATTACCATATCATCTCTACTGTGGAATACTCATCGGTGTACCCCGCTCTGCGGACCATTGCCGTATCATCTCTACAGAAGAATCCTCTTTGGCTATACCCCACTTCACAGACCTGCGGCACCTCTGTGTCTGTGTGACTTTCCTGATACACTCCCCACTCCGCAGGCAGTGTCACTCTACTTCTCTAATAAAGACTCAAGGACTACTGAGCTATATCTGATGTCAGTGCCCGGCGCTGACACTCCGTGGCTCCACCCCCTGGGGCCACCCTCTCTAGCTCCTTCTGTCCTTCCTGCTCTCTCTCTCTCTCCAGTATCCACTGTTCTACGCACCCAGCAGAGACCTCGCCTCCCGCGGTGAGGCCCACGGGGCTCCTTCCCATGGGCGGTACCATCTCTCACCTTGGCCCAGGGCTCACATACCCACAAATCCTAACACTCTGCTACCAAGACCTTGCTATCCCCACTTGTAGGCAGGGAAACACAGTTCTTTTTCCTCTGTCCACCTCCAGTCAGGGGAGAAATCCTCCTGAGGCAGGATCAGGCTCCACAGAAAACATAGAAACTCTTCTAAAAATCAGACTTTCACAAAAAAAAACCTCTCTTCCATTCCCAGAGACAGTCTGTGCCAGGCTACAGGATACAGGGCCAGGAATATGTCTCTTCTCCTGGTATCATGCTGTGGGGCCTAATGATGGGGAATCACTTCAGTGAGTCTCCTTACTCTCCAAAATTCTAGGCCCCACTGCTCCTCATGCTCTGCCTGCTTTTATACAAGCTGGCTGACCAATCAAGGCATCCTCACAGGAGGTGCCTGCAAGGAATCGTCTGCAAATGCCTATCTCCTACCTAATCCTAACTTAGGGCTTAAGCTAGAGACAAAATGGGTAGTGCATACTTAGAGGGTACGTACATTTTTTTAAAAGTTATATTAATTGCATGGCTAAGTCTGAGGAGAAACAAGCGCTGTAACTATAGTGCACATGAGTGGGTATACTAAAATGACATTTATAACTGGGGTCATATTTTGACTAAAGGAGACATTGAAAACTGGTTCAAGGTACCAAACAGTTTATTTTAATAGTTAGTATAAGAAAGAACAGGTGAGTGGTTAACTAGTAAAATTTTAAACTCTAAATGCTTCATTCATCATGTTATTTTCCATAGACATAGAATGGGGGAAAAGACTTGGTGAATCAAGGCCTAAATAGCTAAAATAAATTCCTGTTCCCCAAATAAACTAATACCCTAATTCAGGGATAAATCTGGACACCATATTCACATATATATTAGGGATGTGAATCGTTTTAGGACGATTAAAATTATCGTCCGATAATTTTAATATCGTCTTAAACCGTTATGGAACACAATACAATACAGATTCTAACGATTTATCGTTATAAATCGTTAGAATCGTGAGCCGGCACACTAAAACCCCCTAAAACCCACCCCCGACCCTTTAAATTAAATCCCCCACCCTCCCCAATAACTTAAATAACCTGCGGGTCCAGCGGCGGTCCGGAACGGCAGCGGTCCGGAACGGGCTCCTGCTCCTGAATCTTGTCGTCTTCAGCCGGCGCCATTTTCCAAAATGGCGCCGAAAAATGGCGGCGGCCATAGACGAAAAAGATTGGACGGCAGGAGGTCCTTCCGGACCCCCGCTGGACTTTTGGCAAGTCTCGTGGGGGTCAGGAGGCCCCCCACAAGCTGGCCAAAAGTTCCTGGAGGTCCAGCGGGGGTCAGGGAGCGATTTCCCGCCGCGAATCGTTTTCGTACGGAAAATGGCGCCGGCAGGAGATCGACTGCAGGAGGTCGTTCAGCGAGGGTTCCGGCGCCTCGCTGAACGACCTCCTGCAGTCGATCTCCTGCCGGCGCCATTTTCCGTATGGAAAATGGCGCTGGCCATACGCGTATGGCCGGCGCCATTTTCCGTACGAAAACGATTCGCGGCGGGAAATCGCTCCCTGACCCCCGCTGGACCTCCAGGAACTTTTGGCCAGCTTGTGGGGGGCCTCCTGACCCCCACGAGACTTGCCAAAAGTCCAGCGGGGGTCCGGAAGGACCTCCTGCCGTCCAATCTTTTTCGTCTATGGCCGCCGCCATTTTTCGGCGCCATTTTGGAAAATGGCGCCGGCTGAAGACGACAAGATTCAGGAGCAGGAGCCCGTTCCGGACCGCTGCCATTCTGGACCGCCGCTGGACCCGCAGGTTATTTAAGTTATTTGGGGGGGGGTTCGGGAGGGTGGGGGATTTAATTTAAAGGGTCGGGGGTGGGTTTTAGGGGGTTTTAATGTGCCGGTTTTTCGATTTTTCGATTTTTAACGATTTTTAACGATTTTTCACGATATTTTACCCCCCCAAACGGCAACAATACGATTCCCTCCCCCTCCCAGCCGAAATCGATCGTTAAGACGATCGAGGACACGATTCACATCCCTAATATATATTTCTATTGGGAAAGCCTCTAGGACAGAAGTATTTACCAGAGTAACTCAAAACACAAGCAAATAGAGAGCTAAAACCTAGTCTATTCCAAGATAAGTAACAATTCTTCTCCTGTAACTTCCTCCAGCCTAATATTCACTCTCCTAGTACTAAATGCACAATTGCTATAAAAAAAAAATCCCATTCATAAATAACCTACTAGCAGAACTAAATCCCACTATATTCTGCATTACAGAAACAAAGTCAGTGATAATGTCCTCTTAAATCAAATTTAAAAACCAACCTATGACATCTTTCACTTCCCCAGACACAGTCTCTTAATAATTTGCCAAAAAGAACTTAAACGTAAACCCTGCAAAGTAGAAATAAACCTACCCAGTGAGGTTGCTATACTAAAATCTCCACTCCTAAATATTGTTTTGATCTATAGCCCATCCGGAACACTCCAAAAAGACTGCTCACCTCTAATTTAAATCGTCACTAAATTGTTTCCAGCTCCAGAAACAACTCTAATCATAAGAGACTTTAACCTACATGCAGACAGCATACCTAAATCTGTAATATGCAAAATCTTTCTAAACACTATGGAAGCCATGGATTGGTCACAATTCGTATCCAACCTCACCCATAAAGCAGGACACATCCTTGACCTATTTTTCACCAATCGAAATAACTGCATAATCAATTCTTCTCACAAAATATTACCCTAATTACAGGTGAAATAACTCCCTCACCACGCAACAAACTACCGTAACTCAAATAACAATCAATCCTTCACCTACAGAAAAAGATAGAAACTGAAACACTAGAAGAAAAATAACCGAGTTTGATCACAATAATGCCTCCTCATCTTTTGACTCCTGGGATAAAATCATCAATGAAATATTTATTTATTTATGTATGTATTTATTGGATCTTATATACCGTCACTCGGATTCCATTGCAACGGTTTACAACAACAAATACATTTATAAACAGTAAAACATAAAACAATGTAAAACTTAAAAATGAAACTAATAGTGACATTTCATAAATGATCCTAAAATACATCAAAACTCCTGTTCACTCCTCCTTTCTCCTAGAATAAGCTATTCTAAAAATCCTTATGACCTAAAACCGAAAGTCAGCACATTAATGCATAAAACAGTAAAAATAAAACATTAAATGAACTACTATATCAACTCTCAAATCCTTATAATCTAAAGCAGCCAAAATCAGATCGTTAATACATAAAACAGTAAAATAGAGCATAAAAACAGACTTCAGGACTGATTGGAGTATGCCTCTTTAAAAAGCAATGTTTTTAAACCTTTCTTGAACTGTTTAAAATTCACCTCCAATCTGATTTCTACCGGGAGCATATTCCATATAATCGGGCCTGCCAATGCAAGGGCTCTATCTCTCACTTGATTTAAACGAGCTGATTGAACTGAAGGTATCGTTAGTAACCCTTTATTAGTGGAACATAGATTTCTCTGAGGGACGTGTAATTTAATAGCCGCGTTCAGCCAGTCTTAGTCTCCATAAATCAACTTATGTAAAGTACAGAAAGATTTAAATTTGACTCTGTGTTCTCTTGGTAACCAGTGCAAATGAATTAAGGTTGGTGTAATATGATCGTTTTTCCTTTTCCCAATCAAAATGTGTGCTGCCACATTCTGAACTACCTGTAAAGGTCGGATAGTAGAAGCAGGTAATCCTAATAACAATGAGTTACAATAATCCAAACTACCAAATAGTAGTGACTGTAAGACTGTACGAAAGTCGTTTGGCTGAAGTAAAGGTTTCAGTCGTCGTAAAATTATAGCTTTGCATATCCTTCTTTTACTTTTGATGTAACATGTTTTTTTAAAGCTGAAATCTGAGTCTAGAATTACTCCCAGATCCCTGATATTATCTGCAAATTTGAGAATGGCATTGTCCTCTAACATGATCTGATTACTATTTCTTGGAGATATTTTCCTTTCAAGCAGTATGATTTCTGTGTTCTCAACATTCAATATAAATCTCATTTGTGAAAACACTTGCTTTATAACTTTCAGATACAATGACTAAAGTTTGCCAGCTTTTTCCACAGGGTCATCAATTGGGACTAAAAACTGAATGTTGTCAGTGTATAAAAAATGAATCATGCTTAATTGTGAATGCAGGTGACACAGTGGCAACATGTAGATGTTAAACAGTGATGCCAACAGTGATGAACTCTGTGGCACACCTGTGTTCAATTCATATTTATCGGAGCATGTGTTATTGATTTGGACTTGATAAAAACGATTGGATAAAAAAGAATTAAACATTTAAGCATCATATCAGATAAGCCAATTTCTGCTAGTCTCTGTAATAAAATCTGATGATTAACGGTATCAAAAACCGCGGATAAATCTAGAACAAGAAAGTAAGATTGACCATGGTCCATCCCACGCAATACTGTTATGAATCGGAAGGTGGACCCCCATTCCAAGGTAGAGCCAGCGCTACCTAAAAGGAAATAATCCCCTTAGGTCTCTACCGTCGAAGGGCGAGGCCGAATGCTGTAGCTGTAGAACGAAGACTTCGCCCTGGAAGCTTGAGATCCCCCCAGGAGAAGCCCGTAGGGACCCGGCCGCTGGGACTTAGGAGACTCCCTTGAAGATTGAAGAAAGGTCTGGATGCAGGCGCCTCCTGCAGGTTGCGGGTTCCAGATGGCTGGCGCCTCTAGCAGGTCGTAGTAGTCTTGAGGACGGAGTCACAGAGTAGTCCAAAGCCGGTCCAAGGGTTCGGTACACAAGAAGGGTTGAAGTCCAGGCCAAGGTCAAAACAGAAGGGTCCGAAGCCAGTCCAGGAGAAGTCAGGAGAAGGGTCGCAAGCCGTACCAGGATCAAGCCAGAGAAAAGACGAATGCCAGTCCAGAGATCAGAAGCCAAGAGTCAATCCACAGAGCAGGGAAGCAGAGTGGGACGAAGAACCAGGAACAAGAAGCTCTGAGCCAAACTCAGCCAGGAACCTTGATACCAAGGCAAGGTCTGAGGATCAGACCTTGCCTTAAATGCAGGAAGTCGAGGGAGGAGTCTCAGGAGGAGCCATGACAATTTCCTGTCATGGCTCCTTTAAATTTCCTCTTCAGCCACGTGCATGGCTCTTAGTATAGGCAGAGGCAGAGGGGGAGGAGTCAGCCTGGCTGAGGGAACCATGCGGCCAGGCTAGCAGCGATCGTGGCCATGAAGACAGATACAGGAGAGGCTGCCTGCCACAGCAGGCATCTTGGGACCGCTCGACCCCTCGGGTAAGGTTTAGCATTGCAGCGGCCGCCAGCCCGACCCTGGTCGCGGCCCGTCGCGGCCAGCAGCCATGACACCCAGCCCCGGACACAGTCTGGCATCCGGGGCTGGCGTCTGGGTCTGGTCCCCTTGGTCTGACCCAGTATGGCATGTTCTTATGTTCTTATGGTTAGCAAATCAATATGTTAAGATTCAAATTACAGTATACAATTACAGCATTTAGTTAGTACAATATGTTCTGTGAAAGGTTACAGTAAAGGTATGGTTGAGCTAGTTATCATGCTTCTTATAGTTGGGAGAGTCAATAGATATAAATTTGCTTGGAGAAGCTAATGTGTACTTGTTTCTTTTGGTTTGATGGTTGCGTAACTGGATGTATGGTTGTCATTGTGTATCTAAGCAGCATTTGGTGAATAGCCAGATTCTTAGTTCCTTCTTGAAGGTTTTTTGGTTGGGTTGTGTTCTTATTTTGATTGGAAAGGAGTTCCATAGCTTGGGGCTTCCAATGGATATGGCTCTTTCTCGAGTTGTGGTGAGTTGCGTGGTTTCTGGTTTGTGCAGGAGGAAGTTTTAGGAGACCTTTGTTGGTTGAGCGTAGGTCTCATTTTGGGCCATGGAGTTAAATAAGAACATAAGATCATAAGAGCATGCCATACTGGGTCAGACCAAGGATCCATCAAGCCCAGCATCCTGTTTCCAACAGTGGCCAATCCAGGCCATAAGAACCTGGCAAGTACCCAAAAACTAAGTCTATGCCATGTTACTGTTGCTAGTAATAGCAGTGGCTATTTTCTAAATCAGCTTAATTAATAGCAGGTAATGGACTTCTCCTCCAAGAACTTATCCAATCCTTTTTTAAATACAGCTATACTAACTGCACTAACCACATCCTCTGGCAACAAATTCCATAGTTTAATTGTGCGTTGAGTAAAAAAGTAAAAAATAACTTTCTCCGATTAGTTTTAAATGTGCCACAAGCGAACTTCATGGAGTGCCCCCTAGTCTTTCTATTATCTGAAAGAGGAAATAACTGATTCACATCTACCCATTCTAGACCTCTCATGATTTTAAACACCTCTATCATATCCCCCCTCAGCCGTCTCTTCTCCAAGCTGAAAAGTCCTAACCTCTTTAGTCTTTCCTCATAGGGGAGCTATCCTAGGATTATTTTGTGTAGTATTGATAGTATTTTGTAGTCTATTCAATATTTAATTGGGAGCCAGTGCAGCGTTATGAGGGAAGGAGTGTATGTTCATGTTTTTTTCTTTCTGTTAGTATTATAGCGGCTGTGTTCTGTAGAATTTGGAGTGGACGAATTGTGACGAGAGGTAGACTGAATAGTAAGGAGTTGCAGTAGTCAAGGTTGGAGAAGATGAGTAGTTGTAGAACTGTTCTGAAGTCGTCTTGAGAAAGGAAGGGTTTGAGTCATCTTAGGGTTAGTAATTTGTGGTATCCTTCCTTTATTTTGTTAGTGATGTGGATCCTGAAAGATAGTTCATTGTCAATGCTGATTCCAAGATTTCTAGCATGCGTGACTGGCGATATTGATGTTTTTGGGTTCTCCATGTTGAATGGTGGTGCGGTTGTGTTGCTGTTTTTCCTGTCTAGGATGATTATTTCTGTTTTGTCTATGTTTATTATGAGTTTTAGATGAGTTAGCAATTGTTTAATTTCTTCGAGATACATGGCTGTTTTTTTGTAAATTTCTTCCAAGGTGTTGTGTAATGGGATTAGTATTTGAATGTCATCTGCGTATAGGAAATGTGTCAGACCAAGGCGATCTAGCAAATGACATATTGGAAGGAGGTAAATGTTGAAGAATGTTGCAGATAGTGCTGATCCTCATGGGACTCCTGTGCTGAGGTTTACTTTCTTCGAGAGGGTGCTGTTGAATATTACTTGGAAGCTTCTGTGTGCTAGGTAGGATGAGAACTAGGGATGTGAATCATTTTTCTGAAGATTGAAAATATCGGAAGATATTTTCTAACTCGTCAGAATTTGGGAGGCCCCTGAACCCAATAGGAAAACCCCCGAAATTTTTTGTGGGGTTCTCTTATCGTTTTGGGGGGGGGGGCGGAAAGAAAGGGCACTTAAAAATAAAACCCAAACCCACCCTGACCCTTTAAATTTAATTCTTTCGCATCCCCCATCCTCCCGACCCCCCCAAAAAAATTTTTTAAGTACCTGGTGGTCCAGCGGTGGTCCTGGGAGCCATCTTCCGCTCTCGGGCCATCGGCTGCCACTAATCAAAATGGCGCTAATGGCCCTTTGCCCTTAGCATGTGACAGGGTATCCATGCCATTGGCACTGGTCAGGAGGGTGGGGGATGCGAAAGAATTAAATTTAAAGGGTCGGGGGTTTTTTTTTTTGGCATGACACAGCCGATTAAAATGGGTAAGAATCGTGGGAACAAAGATTTCCCGCGGTTTTTACCCGAACCCGATATCAGAAATGAGTCCGGTACCAATTCACATCCCTCATGAGAACCATTGTAGAGTTTTACCGGTAGCTCCTATTTCAGTCTGTCGAGAAGGACTGTGTGGTTTACTGTATCGAATGCAGCTGATAAATCCAGGAGGATCAGCAAATAGCTTTGGCCATTGTCGAATCCTCTGAGTATGGTGTCATTTAATGAGAGGAGTAGTGTTTCTGTGCTTAGGTTTCTTCTGAAGCCAAATTGTGAAGGGTGTAGTATGTTGTTCCTTTCTAGGTATTCATAGAGCTGAGAGTGGACGATTTTTTTCTATGATTTTGGCAATGAAAGGTAAGTTGGATATGGGTCAATAGTTTAGTAATTTTTCTGAGTCTAGGTTGTTCTTTTTTATTAGGGGTTTAATTATTGCTGACTTTAAACATTCCAGGTATTTTCCTTCCACGAGGGAAAGGTTCACTATATCGGTTATTGAAATATCGTCCTGCTGAGAATAATGTCAGAAAAGACACTCTTTCGCATGCCTTCTCTACGGTGGACGTACCCGATGAACCTCGTCATATCATCAGTCTGGAGAAAGTGGTCTTAGCGGCCATGCACACAGTCCCCACTGGGAAGACAGTGGTGCCACTAGGAATGAGGAAGAAATTACTAAAGTGGGCACATGATTCCCGTCTGGCTGGCCATCCCGGGCAAGAACGTACATTGGCCATGTTCCAACGTTTCTATTGGTGGCCTACCATGAAGACTGATGTTCAAGCCTATGTGGCTTCCTGCGCCACCTGCGCTAGACAAAACCCACCTGCCAGACATCCCTGGGGTCTTCTCTAATCTCTGCCTGTACCAGAAGAAACTTGGACACACATCGCAACCTACTTCGTGGTAGACTTACCCCCTTCTGCCGGAAACAATATGATCTGGGTGACTGTCGATCGGTTTTCAAAAATGGTACATTTTGTAGCCCTGCCAGGATTACCATCTGCTGCAGAACTGGCTAAATTATTTGTGAAGCACATCTTTCGCCTTCACGGCATGCCCAAACACATTCTGTCTGATAGAGGTGTCCAGTTTACCGCAAACGTCTGGAGAGCTCTGTGTCTGAAGTTCGACATTGCGTTGGATCTGACCTTGGCCTATCACCCGCAGTCCAATGGCCAAACAGAGCAAATGAATCAGATACTAAAACAATTCTTACGCTCATATGTGAATACCAGACAAAGTGACTGGGCAGAATTACTTCCTTGGGCCGAATTCACCCTAAACTTACATCCAGCTGCTGCCACGGGATCAACACCCTTTCAAGTGATGTATGGCCGCCAACCATTACCTCCATTACCTCTACCACTCTCCATGACATCTCCAGCAGCTCAAGCCACCGCAATGGAATTGCAACAATTGTGGAAACAGCCTAAAGAACTACTCCTCAAGGTGGGGGAAAGAGCCAAGAAGACTTACGATCCTCATCACAGGAAGGCTCCTCAATTTTAGCCTGGGGATAAAGTATGGCTTAGTACAAAGCTCCTCTGCTTAAAGCTGCCATCAGCATGTTTTGCTCCGCGGTACGTCGGACCTTTTGCTGTCCTCCGACGCCTTGGGAACTTGACTTACAGTCTGAAGCTACCGCCATCCATGAAAATTCATAATGCCTTTCATGTGGCCCTACTGAAACTCCTCATACTGTCTGAATTCTCCAGCAAAGCTCCGGAACCCACGCCACTTGATGCAAAAGAAGATATTGCATATACGGTTGATATCCTGGATGTACACAAAAGAGGTAAAAGATGGTAGTACCTTATCTCTTGGACAGGATACGGACTGGAGGAGAATTCCTGGGAGCCCATGGCCAATATTCTGGATAAAGACATGCTCCGTCGCTTCCATCAGTTTCATCCTCGTAAGTCGAAACCCCCTGGGGGAAGCCCTTGGAAGGGGGTACTGTTGTGCCCATCAGTCACAGAAGGCTGCGCCCTCTGTTGCTTACCTTTCTTCTGCCTAATTCCGTTCATCTTGGGAAATTGGCTGCCTCCGCCTCTCTACGCCGACCCCTCTGGTGTCTCCAGTCTGGCATGGGCAATTGCGTTCACCATCTTTCTCCCGGGATTACCTAGGGCACGCGCACCGCTCAGCCCCATCCTTTACGTGCATCATGGTGGGAACCTCGGTGCATCCCCACTGCATGACGTCACAAGCTCAGGAAATTTAAACCCAATTCACAAATCCAGCTATGAGTTAGCAAGGAATCCTCCATGCTGATCTCTCCTCACTACCAGATGTTCCCACTCTGTGTATGCTCTTCCAGGATGCCTAAGGCACCCACTCCTCGGGGGCCTTGCCTCACTCTTCTCTACCCTCTGGGTTATCTGCTACCAACAAGGACACCTAGGTACCCACTCCTCGGGGCCTTGTTCATCTGAGACCTCCGCTCCTCGGGGCTCTCTCCTACTGCTACTACCAGCATCAGAGTGAGTACTGCTGCATCAATTCTGTCTTTGCTGTGTCTCATCTCTCTCTCTCCATAGACTCCAGAGCACCCTGCACCATGGGTCTGGTGAGGCTGTGGAACTGCCATTCTACTCTGCTACATACAGATGGAACAGTATCATCTGGCTCTCCTCTCCTAGCTGAGATCCTCACCCGATCCTTGGGTTACCATCTACGTTGCAATACAATAAAGATATATCTCTGTGTCCATCTCTGTCTAGAGCTAGCCTATCGCTGCAAGTCCCAAAAGGATCCCGCCCTGTGGGAGGAGTCATCTCTTACAGTGACCAAGGGCCCATGCTTCAATGTCCAAAGTACAACATGGAGAAGATGGTGGATGCCTGGAATGCCCTTCCGGAGGAGGTGGTGAAGACAAAAACAGTGAAAGAATTCAAAGGGACATGGGATAAACACTGTGGATCCCTAAAAGCTAGAGGATAGCAATGAAGAATACAATGCATGGTGGTAACTTGCTGGAACGGCGGTTACTACCCTTAACCAACACACCTTTATATTGCTGATGCAACTCCAACATTGCTCTCTGCTTCAACAGCAAGGGGAAAAGAGGAAAATGGGAATTGGATTCAGGTAGCAACCAACAAGGACCCTGACTTTCATGGTCTGGGGAAATAAATAAGCATGGGGGTAACTTGCTGATGTGGCTGTTACAACCCTTAAACAATAAGCCTAATACTTTGGATGCAACTCCAACATTGCTCTCTGATTCAAGTGCAAGAAATAAAGGGAAATTGGACTCAGACAGCAATAAACAAGGGCCTTGATTGTTGCGGTTTGGTAAACTGATAAGCATGGAGGTGACCTGTACAGCGCAGCAGATACTACCCTAAGTTTACTGGGTAGACTGAATGGACTGTCTTTTTCACTCAGCGCATAGTTAAGCTCTGGAATTCATTGCCAGAGGAGGTGGTTATGGCAGTTAGTGCAACTAGGTTTAAAAAAGGTTTGGATAAGTTCCTCAAGGATAAATCCATAAACTGCTATTATGGTTAATAATAAGCAATAGTAGTTTGCAATTTTATCTTGCCAGGTACTTGTAGCTTGAATTGGCCACTGTTGGAAACTAGAGATGTGAATCGGAACCGGAATCAGTTTGGTTCCGGTTCTGATTCAAATCATGCATTTTTTTTGTCCAGCCCGATCGGGTTTTTTTTTTTATCGGCTGCGCCTGATCCAATAAACAAAAAGCCAACCCCAACCCTTTAAAACCGCTCCCTTAGCCTCCACCACCCTCCCAACCCCCCCCCCCCCCAAATGTTTTAAAATTACCTGGTGGTCCAGCGGGGGTCCCGGGAGCATTCTCTCACGCTCGGGCTGTTGGCCGATAAACAAAAAATCCACCCTGACCCTTTAAAACCACTCCCTTAGCCTCCACCACCCTCCCAACCCCCCCAAAAAATGTTTTAAAATTACCTGATGGTCCAGTGGGCCCCGGGAGCGATCTCCCGCTCTCGGGCCATCGGCTGCCACTAATAAAAATGGTGCCGATGGCCCTTTGCCCTTACCAAGTGACAGGGTAACCGTGCCATTGGCCGGCCCCTATCACATGGTAGGAGCACTGGATGGCCAGCACCATCTTTAAAAATGGCCCGGGCCATCTAGTGGATGGCCGGCGCCATCTTTAAAAATGGAACCGGCCGTCCAGTGCTCCTACCATGTGACAGGGGCCGGCCAATGGCACGGTTACCCTGTCTCATGGTAAGGGCCATCGGCGCCATTTTTATTAGTGGCAGCCGATGGCCCGAGAGCGGGAGATCGCTCCCGGAGCCCACTGGACCACCAGGTAATTTTAAAACATTTTTTTTTGGGGGGGGGGGGGTCGGGAGGGTTGTGGAGGCTAAGGGAGCGGTTTTAAAGGGACGGGATGGGTTTTTTGTTTATCGGCCGACAGCCTGAGCACGAGAGAACGTTCCCCTCCGTGCATGCTTCCCAAATGCACTGAGACCCAAATGCTCACTCTTTCCTTCTGTTTGTATCATCATTTGTGGGCTTTGAGCCTTCAATTCATTGAATTAAAATTTACATATTTCTAACCTGCTCAGTGATGAAAAGTCCAATCAACATCAGTCAGCCTGCCTCCCTCATGCACTGAAATTAAAGGAACTCTAAGACTAAACTCCATTTTCCAAACTCGATTATTGCAACGCCCTACTCCTGGGCCTCCCATCCAACTCTCTAAGACCACTACAACTACTACAAAACGCAGCGGCAAGATCAATCTCAAACAGCAAAAGAACTGAACACATCTCACCAATCCTCAAAAACCTACATTGGCTGCCCATCCCACACTGGATTCAATACAAAGTCCTAACACTCATCCACAAAACACTATACACTGAAAAATTTGACTGGCTGAGCCCTGCCCTCCACTTCCAAACCACTCAGAGAACCCTCTGCTCCACCAAACGTCAACAAGGGCGCAATCCCTCACAGTTGCAGGACCAACACTCTGGAACAGAGTACCACTTCAGCTCAGACTCGACCCCACAACCCAATCATTCAAAAAGAACCTCAAAACTTGGCTCTTCAAAAAAGCATATCACACATCGACACATCACTCACCACCAACTACACTAAAATGAACCCCCCCCCCCCCCTCAATCAACACACAATTCTCCCCTCCCACACCCCACAGTAGAATCCCATCATAGTCAACCCAATGCAAATCAAGTTACCCTGCCACATCTGTGTGTAACTTTTAAGGATCTCACTACTTCAGTGTCAACTTCACTATGCCTGTGATGAACTACAAGTCCTTACTACTCCCACCATAATTTATATTGCCAACTTTTCAAATTATGTTATTGCAAACGATACAAAACTTTTAAAGCCTGCACCCCTTCCACTCTAAGACATAATGCTCCTTAAATCTCTCCACAATCCACATGTTATCTCTGATTACAAAGTTACCATTGCTACAAAGTACTTTTGTTACAAATTACTCTTTTCACAAAGTTACTCTTGTTACATAATTACTCATGTCACAATGTTTACCCATGTTACAAAGCTAATCATGTTACAATGTTTCAATGCAAAATACGAAAGCTATTTCAATAGATTTCATTGTTAAGCTGTAAACCAGTGTGATAATACTAGTTGAACCTCAGTATACAAAAATAAATAAATAAATAAATCTGTCTCACTGTCACTAATGCCCTTTTGTTATGTATGGCCAGGAAAGGGAATGCGGGATTTTGGCTTTCACACTGGAGCTTCAAAGGCATTTTTTAAGTAGGCTTACAACAACTACTGATCTGTAATTTGGCATGTAGAACACCAATTTTTGGCTGAAGAAAACCCTTAATGAACATGTTGATGCAGTCATGTTAAATTTCATAATATCATTTTATGGTGTAATTATGTAACACACATCTGTAGTACTCAAAAGAAAAATATTCCACATTTTGTTCAATTCAGTTGATTACAAATGATTCATTATAAAAGAAAATGAATGTTGTTTATTACAGAAGGAGGTCAATTTTCAAAGGCATTTCCACAGATAAAATAGTGCTTTATCCTCTGAAATTGCTTCTTATAAAATTGCCCTACCAATATGCAGGTAAACATACGTATGTATGCCTTGTAGATGTATAAAGTTATCCAAATTGACTGGAAGCATTCTCAGGGGCAGAACTGGGGAGGAGTTTGGTCTTACATGCATACTTTTAGATTTCTGAAAGTATACCAGTAAATTTTCATGAAAATGCCCTATGCACAAATTAATATGTTTAATTGTATGAGGGTATGAGGGTACTTTTGATGGGATAATTTTTAAAGCAAACTTACACATGTAAATTCAAAGTGAAAATTGGTATAACTTATAAGTGTTATTTGCCAAATTTCTAATATGAGCTGCTATAAACTTGCCCTCTAATGAATATATTTGCCATGATCCGAGAACAAATGTATTAGGGATGTGCAACCTTTTTTCTTTTTTTTTTTTGTTTTGATCATTCTTTTTTTTACCTTTTTTTAGAAAAAAAATTTGTTTTCAGAGTTTTTGGACTTCAGAACAATCTTACAAGCAATAATCTTCTCTAAGATAGATTATTGTAACTCCATTTTATTAGGTCTCCCTGCAACCCATACCAAACCGCTACAGATGGTTCAGAATACAGCAGCCAGAATTCTGACTAACTCTAGGAGAATTGACCACATCTCCCCAATTCTCAAAGAACTTCATTGGCTGCCAATATACTACAGAATCATGTACAAGGCCGTCACCACCATTTACAAAGTCATCCATAACCACGCTCCGCTCAACTTACAAATTCCTTTCAAAAAACATACCTCCTCCAGACCCATTAGAGAGTCTTATAAAGAATCCCTTCATGTTCCTCACGCAAAAACCTTCCAACACAAATCCCTCAAAGACAGAGCTTTCTCAACAGCAGGACCACCACTATGGAACTCCATCCCATCTGACCTGCGACAGGAACCATGTCTACCAACATTTAGGAAAAGGCTGAAAACATGGCTTTTTAAAAAAGCGTATCCAGACCTCAACTGATCCTTTCCTTCCAGTCACTTATTCAGTCATTACAAACTCTTTGTTAACAATCTCCATCACTACATCAAATCTACCTCACTGTTATTAATTTTGCATTATTGTAAATAATCTGCCTTCAGTTCATCTCCTTCTTCTTCTCTCCCTTCAGCTCCCAGTTGTGCTCTACCCTGTTTTAATGTAACTGCAATTTTCTAACCATGCACTTGTTATAATTTTTTAGTTCTCTGTATATCTCACACCCTGTTAATTGTAAACCGGCATGATGTGACACCTGTCATGAATGCCGGTATAATAAAAAACACTAAATAAATAAATTTGTTTCATAAAAACATTAAAAGTGCCATGCTGGGTCAGACAACGGTCCATCATGCTCAGCATTATGATTCCAATAGCTGCCAGTCTGGGTCACAAGTACCCATCAGATCCCCAATAGTTGATCTATTCCTTATATTGCACTCCCAGGGATAAGTGTGGGCTATCCAATGTCTTATCTTCTAATAATTGGTTATGGACCTAGAGTCTAGATAATCCACCAGATGGTCCTAGACTCCTGCCCTTTAGTTAGATTGAGGAGGGAGAAACCATCCCCACAGCTTCTCCCTTTGAGGATTACTGTGATAGTTTAGTCCCAGTCCAGAAGGGGAGCTAGGTGAGAAGTAAGTGTGGTCATTTTGGTTTAGCTTTTGAGAAGTGGAGATCTGTATTTGGTTTCCCTGTCTGAGTTAGGGCTTTACCAATCTAATGGCATTTTTTTTTGTAAAGAGGAGATCCCTGTAAGTGCGCTCCCCGCTTGTGAGGATCTGCCTCTCGTTTTGTAGAAGAGACTTTTGTTGGAAATTAGCAACTTTTGGATTTTACTGGTGGTGAGCCCTGCTCCCATCCTGTTGAGGAACATGCTCCAGATCTGGAGGCCCAGGCAGCAGAAGAAGTGTGGGTCTTTCTCCCTGTACATGAAGGGGTGGCAGTGACTGTGTTTCACCTTAGAGGGATTTTTGAGTCTTGACAAGTGTGTTCCCTTTTTTGTTTGTGAGGAGGTTCACTGTCACCCCTCCTTACACTGAAGCTGGACTGTAAGAGCTTGGTTTCATTGTTCTGTGAACCTTTCCTCAAGGAAGCTCCATCAAAGAGAGGAGAGGAGTCAGGAACTTTGGAAACCCACAACTGGATCTCCACCCTTGGGACACAGGACACAGGCTGGGGAAAGAAGGACTTTTGGACCTCAGGTAGGATTTTTCCTGGATAAAGTGGAGTCCCTCAGGATTTCCCTGCCCTACTGGGACAGTTTATCTGCTTCGTTCAACAGTGATAAGCTTCACCCAGGAGCATGAGATAAAAGATACCTATTCTGAGGCACACAGTAAACAGTGTACACCCCAATGTAAGCTGGACAGTTTATCTACCTGACTGGATATTTATTTATTCTGAAGAATCACAGTAAACCTACTTTGAACACTGTATATTGTGTTTTGTCTGGTCCCTTCAGAATAGCATCACTGCAGCGCAGCATCACCTAAAGGAGTTTAGTAGCACACAAGGGAAAGGGATTTCAGTACACTGTCTGAGCCTAGAAGGACATCCTCCCCGCCCCCCCCACCCCCACCACCGCACACACACACACAGAAAGGACTAGAAGATTTGGGGAAGGGCAGAAGAGTTAGCCCCAGAAATACATTGTTTTATGGACCCTCAGACACTGTCAAATCCACCAAAAAAGACATTTCCTTCAGGAACTTGTCCAATCTTCTTTTGAACTGCAACAGATTCCATAGCTTGATTGTTCACTGAGTGAAAAAAACACTTCCTACAGTTTGTTTTAAATTTGCAGGTTGCCAGTTTCTTGGAGTATCCCCTAGTCCCAGTGCTGTTTGAAAGGGTAAATAACCGTTCCCCATTTACCCATTCTATCTCATTCATGATGTTATAAATGTCAGTCGGCTCTTTTTCAAGCTAAAGAATCCTAATCTGTTTAGCATTTTTCCATAATATGGGGTTATCTGGATAGATGGCAGCAGTACGCCTGATAAGTCCAGACTTCTGAGGTTTTTTTTACTTTTTGTGCATTTTAGAGGGTTTTAAATAGCACTGGAGACTTAACCATTAGAGACGCGCCTCGGGTAAAAATGTGTTGGGCTTCATTTCGGGGGCCCCCACGGGAATTTTGTTTTTCCCGCAGTTTGGGGGTTTTCTTTCGGGGGCCCTGATTTTCGGGTTAGCGCCCGTTAACTCCTGTTAGCGCGCGCTAACTCAAAAATGAATTCTCTTCTGAAATTTTGTAAAAAATTAAATCGTTTTTAGGTTCTCTCGAACCATTCTGAATTAGGTAATTTCGTTGGCATTGCCTAATTTGGGAAAAACAATTGCACATCCCTATTAACCATCTCTGTCCCCGGAGTTTCCAGCATTAAGGGCCAGATATTCGTACCTACGCGCGGGTATAGATTTGTGCGTACAACCCAGCGCGCACAAATCTACGCCCGATTTTATAACATGCGCACGCAGCCACGCGCATGTTATAAAATCTGGGGTCAGCGCGCACAAGGGGGTGCACGCGGCGCACAAGGGGGTGCACGCCGAGCCCTAGGGGAGCCCCAATGGCTTTCCCCATTCCCTCTGAGGCCGCTCTGAAATCGAAGAGGCCTTGGAGGGAACTTTCCTTCTAACCCCCCCCCCCCCCACCTTCCCCTCCCTTCCCTTATCTAACCCGCCCCCCAGCCCTACCTAAATCCCCGGGCCCAGCGGCAGTGGAGAGGCCTCTGGCCATGCCCACACCCCACCTCCGGACCGCCCTGTCCTGCCCACGCCCTGCCCACGCCCCGCCCATTTTTTCAAGCCCCGGGACTTACGCGCATCCTGGGGCTTGCGTGCGTCACCTGGCCTATGCAAAATAGGTTTGGCGCACGCAGGAGCGGGTTTTCAGGCTGACGCCCCTAAGAGAGACCACTTTTGGGCAATGCACCTCTCTGCATTCAGAAGTACTGCTTAATGCCTTCATTTGCACGGGATTTCCATGTGAGAGGACTAAGTAGTACTCCCTTTTTAGAACGCATATTTTGTTAAAATAAGTAACTTTCCTATGAAGTTAACTTCCTATTAAGTTGGCATTCTGGGTAAACAAGCATCGGGGTAACTTGCTTGATGCTGCGGTTACTACCCTTAACTATTAAGCCTTATGCTCACCGTTGATGCAACTCCAACATTACTCTCTGCATCAATGGAAGGGGTGGCAGGAAGTTTGAATCAAACAGTTACCAACAAGGTCCCTGAACTTGATGGTCGGTGAAACAGATAAGTATAGGAAAATAAGTGTGGGAGCTTGCTGGGCAGACTGGATGGGCCGATTGGTCTTTTTCTGCTGTCATTTATATGTTTCTATGTTAAATGACTTAGCCGCTATTTTACATGACTTATGCAGCTAAATTCTAGTCGGATAACTCTTTATCAGTCTAGAATTTAGCCAGATAGGTTGGGGCATTCCTAAGGTGGGCAGGAGGCATTCTGGGGAGGAGCAGAGTTAGCCTAACTGTAGGGCAGGTCTAAAGTTAGCCAGATATATCTGTTTGGCTAACTTATAAGATAGCCAGGTATATCCAGCAGAGCTGCCACGCCTTGACTATCCTGCTTAAGTTAGCCGGATAAGTACATCTGGCTTAACTAGCTGCTCAGGGGCTGACTATCAGCCCCCTTGTACACTAGAGCAAGAATTTTAAACTGTGTTCAAACTTTATTGGCAACCAATGCAATTCCTTTAACTTATGGGATACATGATCCCTTACTTTTGCATCAGTAATCACATGTGTGGCCACCACATTCCCAATAATAATTACAAGTCTCTATAGACCAGTGAGCCTAACTTCAGTGCCGGGAAAAATAGTGGAAACTATTCTCAAGATCAAAATCGTAGAGCATATAGAAAGACATGATTTAATCGAACACAGTCAACACGGATTTACCCAAGGGAAGTCTTGCCTAAAAAATCTGCTTCACTTTTTTGAAGGTGTTAATAAACATGTGGATATAGGTGAACCGGTAGATGTAGTGTATTTGGATTTTCAGAAGGCGTTTGACAAAGTCTTTCATGAGAGGTTTCTACAAAAACTAAAAAGTCATGTGATAGGAGGTGATGTCCTTTCATGGATTACAAACTGGTTAAAAGACAAGAAATACAGAGAGTAGGACTCAATGGTCAATTTTCTCAGTGGAAAAGGGTAAACAGTGGAGTGCCTCAGGGATCTGTACTTGGACCAGTGCTTTTCAATTATATAAATGATCTGGAAAGGTATACGACGAGTGACGTTATCAAATTTGCAGATGATACAAAATTATTCTGAGTAGTTAAATCACAAGCAGACTGTGATACATTACAGGAGGACCTTGCAAGACTAGAAGATTGGGCATCCAAATGGCAGATGAAATTTAATGTGGACAAGTGCAAGGTGTTGCATAAAGGGAAAAATAACCCTTGCTTTAGTTACACAATGTTAGGTTCCATATTAGGAGCTATCACCCAGGAAATAGATCTAGGCATCATAGTGGATAATACTTTAAAATCGTTAGCTCAGTGTGCTGCAGCAGTCAAAAAAGCAAACAGAATGTTAGGAATTATTAAGAAGGGAATGGTTAATAAACTGGAAAATGTCATAATGCCTCTATATCGCTCCATGGTAAGACCACACCTTGAATACTGTGTACAATTCTGGTCGCCGCATCTCAAAAAAGATATAGTTGCGATGGAAAAGGTACAGAGAAGGGCAACCAAAATGATAAAGGGGATGGAACAGCTCCCCTATGAGGAAAGGCTGAAGAGATTAGGGCTGTTCAGCTTGGAGAAGAGACGGCTGAGGGGGGTTATGATAGAGGTCTTTAAGATCATGAGATGTCTTAAACGAGTAGATGTGACTCGGTTATTTACACTTTCGAATAACAGAAGGACTAGGGGGCATTCCAAGAAGTTAGCAAGTAGCACATTTAAGACTAATCAGAGAAAATTCTTTTTCACTCAACGCACAATTAAGCTCTGGAATTTGTTGCCAGAGGATGTGGTTAGTGCAGTTAGTATAGCTGGGTACAAAAAAGGTTTGGATAAGTTCTTGGAGGAGAAGTCCATTAACGGCTTTTAATCAAGTTTACTTAGGGAATAACCACTGCTATTAATTGCATCAGTAGCATGGGATCTTCTAAGTGTTTGGATAATTGCCAGGTTCTTGTGGCCTGGTTTGGCCTCTGTTGGAAACAGGATGCTGGGCTGGATGGACCCTTGGTCTGACCCAGCATGCAATTTCTTATGTTCTTATGTTCTTATGAACAGAAGGTTTCCAGTTAGAATAATGTTGCCAGATTTCTAGTGGGTGAATCTAGGACACTTGCTCACAGTAGTGCCAGAAGTGATCAAGCAGTTCACTTGGGGGTGAAGGGATTGCTGTCTGGGTTGTACTTGGAAAAATTGTAGCAATCTGATCTCAAAATATACCTAAAAGCACACACTTTTGATTTTGTCACCACAAGATATTTCAAACTAATAGAAAAGCCTCAGAGCTGGTGGGTATGTCCTGTATACAATAGAATTAATTATGTATCAGAAAAAAAAAATCAAATCAGTCAACAAATTCCAGCTGTTATCAACATTTAAATTTTATATGCTAGACATGTCCATGTCAGAGATTTGGACTAAATCCCATGATTTTTTAAACTGATTGTATTAATATTGTCTCTCAGACAACAACATATTTTCCAATTGTTACTGCTTCTGGCTTATATTCTCTGCTAAGCATGTTTTGTTTTTTAATGCTCTATTCTTTCTTTTCCTTTTCTCCCTCTTTCTCTCTTTCATGTCCTTTTCTCAGTTCAAGTTCTCTCCCTTCTTTGTCTTTTTATTTCAAAGTCGATATTTAATATATTCTCTTCTTTCTGCTCTTTTCTCCTTCGCTCCATTCTTCTCTTCAGATTCTTCTTGCCTGCTTGCCTTTCCCCATTCCTCCTCCTTTCTCTCCTCTTTTTCATATACTCCCCTTTCCCCATATTATCTTGCTGGATACCCTACACCCACAGACACCCACAGACACACACACACCACCACCACCCATCAAATCTAGAGTCCTCTATCAGTTCCATTCCTGGTCTTTTATCAATGCTCACCTCACTCATCATGGGTCCTTTCTCCCTCTCCCTCCACTCAATAACCAAGTATCATTTCCCTCTCCCTTTATCCTCATTCCTCCTCCCTCAAATTACTCCCTAGCTAAGGTAATTTTTCTCTCAGTTTCCATTCTCCATGGACCCTTCCCCAGTCTTCTTTCCTTCAGGCCCTGATCCTCCATCATAGGTTCTTTTCTCTTCTCCATTCTCTCTTTCTATCCATCCCATCCCAGATTAAATCTTTGCTGTCCTCGATCCCTAGAATGCTCTCCCCATAACCCCTCCCCTTGACCTCCAAAACATTTTTCCCACATTCCCCTTCCAAACTAGGAAGGATATCTCTACATCCTCATCCCACCCCTAGAAGGGTCTCTCCATGTTATTCTCCTTCCCCTGAAAAGTTTCCTTGCATTCCTTCACCCAAAAGCTCTCACACATTCCCTCCCAAATTCCCCTAATCCTCTCTGCCCTCATTCTCCAGTTCAGCCTGGTCTCATCGCTCAGTAGAAGGAACAATGCTTAATTTCCTGTGCTGTGTAGGTCCAATCTCATGGGATGAGTCACATGAATCCTATAGATCTTGTGCCTCATACCTCACAGCACAGGAAGCTTTTGCTATGTTTAACACCATACCTGATAGCAGGGGAGGGGTGTAGTGGAATGTGGAAAGGATAAGCCAGTTTCTATACTGCTTAGATTCCAGGGGCAGACTCAGCTGTACGATGTTGCTTCCTTGTTGCTGCTTCCCTATGCAAATGTAGTTTGCACAGTGGGTCATGCCAACCCTGCTTGCTCTGCATCTATGCTTTGGGGTTTTAACATTTGTTTTCCTGCTGGATTGGTGCTTTGCAATGTTTTTGTCTCCACACCCACTGCTTTGTCTTTTTATTAGGTGTCAGAATTGGTTACACATGACACAGGCACTGTTTTATTCACCAAAATGACTTTGAAAATTATTCTCCCTGTGAACAGGATGCTAATTATCATGCACATTAAATTGGGTTAACATGCATGCTGTGAGCGACCTTTAGTGAATCAGCCCTATTATGTTTTAAGATTTCCTCCAATACTCTGTTAAAGAGAACATTAGTTTTCAAAGGATTTTCAAAATATATAGTAAAAGATGATATTGCAATGAACTGAAACTCACAGTGTACATCTGTTTCAGGATAAACATCCTCTGCTTGCTTTCAATTATTTTCACTACACAAACTCTGAATATTGTTGAAAAGAACATGATTTTTAAAACATGATTTTTCAATTACAAGGCTTCATCCTTTTTAATTGTAGAAAACAAAAGTAATAAAATTAAAAAATAATTTGGCAGGGCACCATTGACATGAATCAAAGCATCATTGCTAGCCTTCAGTTTCAGCTGCAGCAGGCTCTCCAGTTGCTGTTCTTCTTATTGTGGAAGATTATTGGTCAGACAATATCTCATAGCATTGAGGAACTTGGGCCAAAGCTCTCCTTGTCAAATCTGCTTGTTATAATCTGGTGTGGTTGTGGACCCTGGATTGTAGTGAGAGCTGGTTCCACCCACAGGGAGGAGCCTCAGCAGAGATGGACAAAGATGTGAAAGACTTTATTATATGGAATCGTGGGTGGCACCCACAGTGTGAAGAGAAGACACAGTCCGGAGTAGTAAGGCTGCTCAATGATGGTAGTGGCCCGCAGAGCGGAGTACGCCAGGAAACTCCTCTCTTGATGACACCCCTCAGGGTAGCTCCGGTAGTGGCCCACAGCGCAGGGCATGCCGAGGATCAGCGAGTAGTAGTTCAGAGAGGTGCAGGAGATCAGCAGAGCGAAGTAGATGATGGTATTTACTAGGGATGTGAATCGTTTTTTGACGATTTAAAACAATCATCAGATATATTTTAAATCGTCAAAAATCGTTAGAGCCGCGATACAATAGCAATTCCCCCGATTTATCGTCAAAAAATCGTAAATCAGGGGAAGGGGGAGGGGGGAGGGCGGGAAAACCGGCACACCAAAACAACCCTAAAACCCACCCCGACCCTTTAAAACAAATCCCCCACACTCCCGAACCCCCCCAAAATGTTTTAAATTACCTGGGGTCCGGTGCTACCTTTGCCCTCACTATGTCATACGGGCGATGTCGGCCCATATGACATAGTGAGGGCAAAGGTAGCGCCGGCGCCATTTTGAATATTGGCAATACGGCCCACGTGCAGGAGGTCACTCCCGGACCCCCGCTGGACTTTTGGCAAGTCTTGTGGGGGTCAGGAGGCCCCCCCAAGCTGGCCAAAAGTCCCTGGGGGTCCAGCGGGGGTCCGGGAGCGATCTCCTGCACTCGGGACGTCGGGTGCCAGGAACCAAAATGGCGCCGGCGCTACATTTGCCCTGTCATATGGTAAGGGCAAAGGGCCACCGGCGCCATTTCTATTAACGCAGCCGTGGCCAGAGAGCGGGAGATCGCGCCGGGACCCCCCACTGGACCCCAGGTAATTTAAAACATTTGGGGGGGGGGTTCGGGATGGTGGGGGATTTGTTTTAAAGGGTCGGGGTGGGTTTTAGGGTTGTTTTGTTGTGCCGGTTTTCCCGCCCTCCCCCCTCCCCCGATAAAACGATTTTTTAACCAAAAAAAACATGACGATCAGATTCCCCCCCCTTAGCCAAAATCGATCGTTAAGACGATCGCTCACACGATTCACATCCCTAGTATTTACTCCATAGTATAGAAAGGTACCTGGGTTGAGCGCGGTAGTGGCCCGAGGCAAGGGGTACACCGGTGGTTCCGTTAGCAAGATGGTGGAAGTGAGAAACACTCACAAGGCTGAACTGCACAGAGGACACTGCAAAATTGAAGCCTTAACTTATTTTGCAGACTTCAAGAGACTACTGCTTAGCTCACCAGAGAGAGAGAACAGCAGTGATAATAATGAACACAATAGCTATAATACAGATAAGTGCTAACCGTAAATCACTTTCCTGAGCAATCTTTCCTCTGACTGTGAATGGTTAGTGCATGCTTTCTTATAAACATAAAAGAATGGTTAGGGACCCTCAATCATGCAGCTCCTGTTGTGTTTGGTGGGCCACAAAGAAATCCACTGTCCACTCCTTTGTGCACACCTTACATAGCCTCTGCTTCCAGCAAGTGATGCAAAATCTGTTTTTCCTGTTTGGCAGTAACCTCTGTCAAGTGGTGGCCTTCATCTTCGCCGCAAACGGAGCGTGTGCCACGGGACGCGCTCCGTTCGCGGCATGCTGGGGTCTCCTCTGCTATTTTCTGCGCAGAATTTGGCAATTCTGCGCAGAGGGAGGGGGGAATTCTGCACAAATTCTGCGTTCCACAGCAGTGCAGAATTCCCCCAGGAGTACTGTGTGCTGTTATATATGTGTGTGGGAATCTGCCCAATATTTTGTATTCTGTGTTTCTCTGTCTGTATCCTTGAAGTTTCCAGCTTGCTTCCTTATCAGACTAGAAGGGGGGAGGGGCTGCCTGACACAGAAAGTTTTCACAGAGACATAGGGAACTCATATGCAACAGCAGCCTTTAACTGTGAATCCACATAACTGTATTTCTCTCTCATAAGGGACTAAATTAACCCATGTTCCATCAAAATGGCTTCTGCAAATCTATCCCTTATAATTAACACACACATATATGTGCATATTTGGGGTCACACAGAATTCTTTGAATGTTATCCTCTAATAGTATTCGGATAATTTAGTTGCAATGAATTTTGGAAGATGTGTCCTGATTTTATTTACCATAGAGGGAGAATACGTCTTGGTGAGAGTTTCTGCTGTCTTTTGGACTTTATTCCCTGCACAGCTGAATAGAAACACTCCAGGCTGAACAGTCCCATCGAGGGTGAGCTATCGGTTGGCCTTTTTGCTAGAGTAGGACCAAGATGGCGCCGGCCGTCCAGTGCTCCTACCGTGACAGGGGCCGGCCAATGGCACAGTTACTCTGTCACATGGTAAGGGTAAAGGGCTATCGGCGCCATTTTTATTAGTGGCAGCCGATGGCCCGAGAGCAGGAGATCGCTCCCAGGGCCCACTGGACCACCAGGTAATTTTAAAATGTTTTTGGGGGGTCGGGAGGGTGGTGGAGGCTAAAGAAGCAGTTTTAAAGGGTCAGGGTGGGTTTTTTGTTTATCGGCCGACAGCCTGAGCACGAGAGAACGCTCCTGGGACCCCCGCTGGACCACCAGGTAATTTTAAAACATTTTTGGGGGGGTCGGGAGGGTGGTGGAGGCTAAGGGAGCGGTTTTAAAGGGGCAGGGTGGGTTTTTAGGTTGTGTCCCAACTCCCGTTAGTGTGCACTAACCCGATTAACGATTTTTTCATGATAAATCGGTGGAATTTCTATTGTATCGCACTCTTTAACGATTAATGACGATTTAAAAAATATTGGACGATATTTTAAATCGTCAAAAAATGATTCATATCCCTAGTAAAGAGCACTAAATTCCTGCCTTGGCTTATCCCTAGAATTCAGTACCTATATTCCTGCGCCCACTCTGGAGAACATCTCTGGCTAAAATCCCATGCTCGTGCAAACTTCATACACTTCAAATTGATGCTGACCACTTTCCAGTATACTATTGCACGTGCCAAACATGACTACTATATCCATCTGACAAACTCGTTTACATCCAGCACTCACCATCTCTTTGCAACACTCAATTCCCTCCTCAAGCTTCCCTCGACTCTTTCCTTCCTGTCACTCTCTGCCCAGACTATGGCTGACTACTTGCATGACAAGATTCACAAAATTAGTATTGAGTTCTCAGCTGCATGATTTATCTTTGCCAAAGTCCCTACACTCACATAACCCTTCTTCTGAAGTCACTGGTTTGGCTCCCTATCCGCTCCCGCATACAGTTCAAACCTCTTTCTTACCTACAAATGCCTTCACTTTGCAGCACCTCACTAACTCTCCTCTCTCATTTCTCTTTACACATCCCTCCTCACTCTGCTCATTGCACAAGTCATGCCTGTCTGTACCTTTTTCCTCTACCACCAATTTCCAACTCCGTGCTTTCCACCTGGCTGTGCCATGTGCCTGGAATAGTCTTCCTGAACTAGTGTGTCATGCTCCCTCTCTTGCCATTGCTTTTAGTCTTTGTTAACTATCTTTCTTTTCTTTTTAACCATTGTCTTGCTTTATGAAATTTCCCAAGTCTCTTGTCTTGTATGTTTGTCATATTAAATTGTAAGTTATATTGAGCAGGGACTGTCTTTTTGTATGATTGTACAGCGTTGTGTATGTCTTGAAGCTCTATAGAAATGTTAAGTAGTAGTTTCTCCATGAGGCAAGTTGATCACCGTTTCTACTAAAACACTTGAAACAAGTGACTCATGGAACACAGTCAACATGGATTTACCCAAGGAGTCTTGCCTAACAAATCTGCTTCATTTTTTGAAGGGGTTAATAAACATGTGGATAAAAGTGAACAGGTAGATGTAGTGTATTTGGATTTTCAGAAGGCGTTTGACAAAGTCCCTCATGAGAGGCTTCTAAGAAAACTAAAAAGTCATGGGGTAGGAGGCGATGTCCTTTCATGGATTACAAACTGGTTAAAAGACAGGAAACAGAGAGTAGGATTAAATGGTCAATTTTCTCAATGGAAAACGGGTATGGTAAACATGCCCTTTATTATAAACCACACAGCTGAGAGATGAAGCTATTTAGCTGGCCCCTTCCTATAGGTGGGGGGTTTACAATTTCACTTAGCATGCTGTACTCTCTGTCAAAAGGAAAGATTGGGCTTTCTTCATGAGTACTGAGCTATTAATAAGATAGGAATCTGCATTCATTTTAGACAAATAAGGAATATGAATCAAAAGAGCCCTTTTTTGGTTTGGTTCATTTTACATCAAATGAATCCCTGGTGATATCAAAACATCTGAAATTTTGGGGGGTAATTCATTTTGGGAAATAGTGTGCACTATTTCCTGAAACAAATAAAACTTAAAGCAAAAATGGAAGAGAAAGGCACAACAAAACAAAATTTGACCAGAACTACCCCCACAATGAAACGAAATAAACAGAACTGTGCACACCCCTATAATAAAACAGCATTTGTTTGCTTTATGCAGCCATTTATCAACTAAATACAGAATCTCTCTGATGCTTCTAAAATATGATTCCAGGCAAAAATAAACAAGAACCCAATAGTAAAATTCTAAAACTTTAGAGGCATGATGATAACATCTTTATTTATTTATTTTATTTAAGGTTTTTCTATACCGATATTCGTTGTTGCACATCATATTGGTTTACAGTCAACATGGAGTCAGCAACATAGCTTTACAGTGTAACCCATATAACAGCTTTTTACAGAGTAATTATAATAACAGTTTAAGTTTAACAAAAACAGCTAAACAGAATATATTAGCTTTGTGCAGTAGTAGCAGGTTTATAATTTGACCAATGGGGATTGTTAAATAATAGGGATGTGAATCGGGCTTCGGACGATTGAAAATATCATCGATATTTTCAAAATCGTCAGAAATCGGGGGCTCCCCCAAAACGATATATGTGGCACAGATACCCTGTCACATGGTAAGGGCAAAGGGCCATCGGCGCCATTTTGATTAGTGGCAGCCAACGGCCCGGGAGCGGGAAGACAGCCTGGAGCGGGAGATCGCTCCCGGGACCCCCACTAGACCACCGGGTACCTGTAAAAAGTTTTTGGGGGGGTCGGGAGGGTGGGGGAAGCTAAGGGGTTAGTTTTAAAGGTCGGGGTGGGTTTTTTGTTTATCGGCTCGGGCGCAGCCGATAAACAAATCCGCGGTCGGGCCTGATGCAAAAAAACCCACATGTGAATCGGAACCGGAATCCGAACCGATTCTGGTTCCGATTCACATCTCTACTAAATAATATAATAATAATGTACTAATATATTTAAAGTAACTGGTATAGATAATGTCATAATATCATTGGGAGTGTGGACTGGACCGTTTTCAGTAGGATAAGCTAGGGTAAGATGGAGTTTAGTATTCTCCGTGAGGAGAGCTACTGTGTGGTGAGGTATTAAGGTATGTGAAGGGGGCGTAGGTTATTGAGAAGGCAGGGAGTGGGGTGTTATAGGATGCAGGGTAGTGTAATAGGCTGCAGTGTGGTGTCCTTGAGATCATGAGTATGCTTGTGTGAACAGCCAAGTTTTTAGTTTTTGTTTAAATTTGTTCAGGCAGTGTTCTTGGCGTATGTCAGCGGGCATAGAATTCCAGAGTGTGGGGCTGGCAATGGATAGGGCGCGTTCCCTGGTGGCATTGTAGTGGGTGAGTCTGGGTGAGGTTGCTTTAAGGTTGCTTGGTAGCGTGAACGGATAGGTCTGTTTGTGTTGCGAAATGAGAAGGTGCTATGGGGCCAGTTTGTATCTGTGTTGAGTAGGGATTTGTGTATTATTGTGAGGGTTTTATACTGTATGTGCTGTTGGATAGGTAACCAGTGAAGTTCTTTGAGGATTGGCAAAAACTTTGAGGATCTGGCAAAAACTCACAAAAATCCTTAAGTAGCATGGGCAGTATTTCCATAAGTGATGTGATTTCAATGGCATTCTCTCAGATCACAATACTCTGCTGTTTGAAAATGAAATTTAAAAGCTACTAATATGATTTACAGTTTTATCTTGCAATATAACAACTGTATCATGTAATAATTTTTCATTAGCTTAAACTAATTCTAATGCTAATTCCCAATATGATCTAATATAAAAAAATGTTGAAAATAGCGGTCAGTATGACATGATGACTATTTAAAAGCATTTTAGAGTTTTCCCTACTCCTTAATCCAACCTCTAGTTCTTCCTATCTCTTTGGCTAAAGCAAAAAGAGAAGAAAATAGTATGAAAGCAAAAATAAGACTCACATCAGAAGCTGTTACTTCGCTGTTTTCTGTATTTATGCTGTCACTGCTCCATGAGAACATATTATTTATTTATTTATTTATTTATAGATTCTTTTATACCGCGGTACGTATAGACATACATCACCTCGGTTTACAGTGAAACAATAAATTAGCAACAGGCTTTACATGTAACAGTTTAAAAAACAGTAAAACATTTGACAGCAACAGGCTTTACAGAAACAAGGGTTTTAAAGATAATATGCATACATCATTAAAATGTCAAACAATAAAATATAAATAACCATGTATTCGCAGGAGCAAATTAACTGTCAGCAGCGAGACCAATGTCACATTGCATACAATATTAAAATTATTTCTGGGAAATGTAATGCAATTGTACATAAATGGGCAACTATGGAATAAAGCTTTTAGCTGGATAAGAAAACATGAAGAAAGACATAGGCCTCTATTTTCAGCCAGCAACATTAGCTGGATAAACTTATATGTCTAACATTGCCAGATATTCAGTGGTGCAACTACATCACTGAATATACCCGACTATATTAAATTTAGCCAGATAAGTTTATCCAGCTAATTTTGTCTGCTCTATGGCACAACCAGAGTTAGCTAGATAGGTTTTCTGGCAAATTCTGAATATCATCATTAACTGGATAATTTATCTGGCTAACATATCTCCACCCAGAAAGGATGCCAGAATGCCTCCAAGTTATCTAGTTAAGTTTGGGGGTTTTTTTGGCTAACTTCTTAGCCTGATAACTTGAAGGTGGTCAGCCTCTGAGAATTTTCAAATCCCACTATTTGTCAGGTTAAGTCCAATCTTAGCCAGATAAATATCTCTGAATATCAGGACTACAGAATATGAAGGCAGATCAGGGCCTGTGCAAGGATATTAAGTGCCATTGAAAACCATACACCCCACCCCCATCCCTAATCAGGCACTCTCCACGCAAAATAAAATAAATTATTTATCTATAAAAACAGATTATACATGAAAAAGGGCATTCAAAGTACAGTCTTCTGAAGTAAAAATATCACTTACAATACGGGGTAGGTTTTCAAAGGCTTGTGCACGTAAGATATGTGTGCAACCCCCGAAAACCTACCCCTGCCTCCCCCTGCGCGTGCCGATAAGATACGCGCGTGCCGATAAGATACGCGCGGCTACACGCGTACCTTATAAAATCCAGCGTACTTTTGTTCGCGCCTGGTGCGCGAACAAAAGTACGCAATCGCGCAAATTTATAAAATCTACCCCTAAATGAATAATCCCAAGCTACTAATCCTTATTGATTAATAGCATTATATGGACTTCTGCTCTAGCAACTAGAGATGTGAATCGTGTGATCGATCGTCTTAACGATCGATTTCGGCTGGGAGGGGGAGGGAATCGGATCGTCGCAGTTTGGGTTTTTTAAATATCGTGTAAATCATGTAAATCGTGTAAATCGAAAACCGGCACACTAAAACATCCCTAAAACCCACCCCGACCCTTTAAAATAAATCCCCCACCCTCCCGAACCCCCACAAAATGCCTTAAATTACCTGGGGTCCAGAGGAAGGGTCCCGGTGTGATCTTTTACTCTCAGACCTCCGTGTGTTGTAGAAATGGCGCCGGCGCTACCTTTGCCCTGTCATATGACAGAGCAAAGGTAGCGCCGGCGCCATTTTGTTTTTTTGTCCCCCGATGGCAGGAGCGTAGGAGATCGCTCCCGGACCCCCGCTGGACCCCCAGGGACTTTTGGCCAGCTTGGGGGGGCCTCCTGACCCCCCCAAGACTTGCCAAAAGTCCAGCGGGGGTCCGGAACGACCTCCTGCAGTCGAATCGTGTTGCCGTACGGCCGGCGCCATTTTGCGCAAAATGCCGGCACCATTTCTACAACGCACGGAGGTCCGAGAGTAAAAGATCACACCGGGACCCTTCCTCTGGACCCCAGGTAATTTAAGGCATTTTGGGGGGTTCGGGAGGGTGGGGGATTTATTTTAAAGGGTCGGGGTGGGTTTTAGGGTTGTTTTAGTGTGCCGGTTTTCCCGCCCTCCCCCTTCCCCTCCCCCTTCCCCCGATTTACGATTTTTTGACGATAAATTGGGGGAATTGTTATTGTATCGCGGCTCTAACGATTTTTGACGATTTAAAATATATCGGACGATATTTTAAATCGTCAAAAAACGATTCACATCCCTACTAGCAACTTATCCAAACCTTTTTTAAACCCAGCTAGACTAACTGCTGTAACCACATCCTCTGGCAATGAATTCCCGAGCTTAATTATGTGTTACATGAAAAAGAATTTTCTCTGATTTGTTTTGAATGAGCTCCTTGCTAACCCTGTATTATCTGAAAGATTAAATAACTGATTCACATTTACCCATTCAAGTCCTTTCATGATCTTGTAGACCTCTGTCATATCCCCCTTCTGTCATCTCTTCTCTAAGCTAAACAGTCCTAACCTCTTTAGCCTTTCTTCATAGGGGAGCCATTCCATCCCCTTTATCATTTTGGTCGCCCTTCTCTGTACTTTCTCCAGTGCAACTATATCTTTTTTGAGATGCAGCAATCAGAACTGCACACAGTATTCAAGGTGCAGTCTCACCATGGAGTGATACAGAGGCATTATGACATTGACCATTTTATTCACCATTCACTTCCTAATAATTCCTGTTTGCTTTTTTGACCACCAAAGCACACTGAGCTAACAATTTAATTGTTTTATCCAGTACAATCTCTTTCCAGATCTCTTAGGGCCAGATTTTAAAACTTATGCATGGGCATAGATTTATTTGCACAACCCGGCGTGAACAAATCTATGCCCGCGCACATGTTATAAAATCCAGGGCCGGTATAAAAAAGGTACAATTTTTACAAAACATTACATAATTTTATAAATATTTATCCTAAAGGACCAATTCAAGTTGAAATGAATGTAGAAATACAGAACAATTTCTTTTATACTTAATTATACATGTGTATGCAAATTCTATACATTGTGGGAACACTGGAGGCGGTCCCATTTCTGAGAGTTTGTGTACCCTTCAGCCACGACACGACCACAGAGGAGCTCCAGGAAGCGCCAAGGCAGGCGAGGAGTGTCCAAGCACAGGCTGAAGATGTAGAACCCTGGCCTCTGCCAAACCTGATCGCATCAAAGAGACCCAGCAATGCAATATTGGTCTCTGGCCACTCGATAGCCCTTTTGGACCTGCCGAACAGAACAGCAAATGCGACAGGACGGACAGAAGCTGAAGGGTGACGACATCAGACGAAGACTCAGGATACGTGAGGGTTTCACACGAAGAGTCAGGATACTTGAAGGATGAGCCCAAAGATTCAAGATACATAGAGGACTCAGACGAAGTCACAAGTTACTTGAAGGTTCAGGATTACTTGAATGGTGAGACGGAACTCAAGTTACTTGAAGAACTGAGACGGTATTCCAAGGCACTTGAAGGACTCAGACGGAGTCACAAGTCAAGAGTTCTGAATAGGTACTGCCACACCACGTGCCCTACACAGCCAATCAAGGCAGGTCACGGACCACGCTGGTGGTTTCCCACTCAGGTTACTTGGAGATTCCACAACGAAGACTCCGATGAGGTCTGCACCGAGGTGCGCCCTCCACAGCCAGTCAAGGCAAGGCACGGACCACGCTGCTATGGTACAGGTTATGCAGAGTTCATTCATGTGGGCAAGGCAAATGCAAGTGGCTCCGAAGACCCGGACAGGATACAGGAAAAGGAGAAGAACCTCAAGATCCCAGGGACTCGGAGTAAAAGGCTTGGCACAGAGCTCGAGCGAACCCGGAGTGTGGAACCTGACGATCAGTGGATTAAAAGCTGGAATCTTCTGGAGGCTTATACTGCCGAGGCAAAGGACATCTGAATAAAAGAAGATTAGGACGTGAAGACATCCAGAGAGTAGGATATCAGGACTTCAGGGACTCTGAAGGACAAACATCAGGAGCATCAGTAACATTAGGATCTGGATGGACAAGACACAGGATCTGACAAGAGACCTTGACGAGAATGAAGACAAAGACGAAGACATGGAATTCCAACATGGAACAGACTTCCAACGAGAAGCAGGATGAAGAGAAGTCCTAAGGAGGACTGGCTCCTTGTGAAGGCAATGAACCAATGAAGACAGGCCCTTTTTATAGGGCTGAAGAGGAGGCTCCCACGATGACATCAAAGGAGGACCACTCCCACACTGGCCCTTTAAGAATAGAGAGGAGGTGCGGCCCCACACCTAAGGAAGAAGTGGGCAGGACCTTGGAGAGCATGTGTCCCTGCCACTGGATGCAGAGCAGAAGCGATGCTAGGCCGCAACCCAGGCCCAGCGCTGTCGGCGGTTCCTAAGCCACAGAGAGGACACTGAGGGCGGCTCCATGCCGCAGGCAAGACCGAAGAGGAAGGACCCTCCTCACGGAGAGGACAGATAACGTCGGCGGCCTCAGGGCCGCATAGTAATGCTATCGATGGCCTCCTGGCCGCAAGGGCAGCACCCGGGCGGCTCCCTGCCGCCAGGTAGTGTAGGAAGGTCGGCAGTCTCCAGACCACATGGGGAGGGTCGGCGGAACCTGCCGCATTGCAGCTGTAAAAAGTCGGCAGCCTCCAAGTCAAGTAGAAACGCCGTTGACAGCCTCCTGGCCACAGTGCAGCCCTGGAGCAGCTCCAGCCATGCTGAGAAGGCATCGGCAGCCCCCAAGCTGCGGGAAAAGAGAGGAAAAAAAAGAGGTGAGAGGCTGCCATGGCAGAATCGTAACACTGTACCAACAGATATAGTACAATGACAAGGTTGGAAGAAATACCTCCGAAACTGAATCAGTCAAAAGAAACCTAGAAATATTGTAACTTTTTGACTTAAGAGGGAATCCCTATTAAAAAAAATAAATTAATGTTGAGTCTCTGGGTCCAAGTCAAAGATTATCAATAGCATTTCATAAAAAAGTAACTTCCTCTTCCAGGCTGTCCCTAGTTGTAAGGGTATCATTACCTCCTTTGGCTGGACTATCCCTTCCACTTAAAAGAAAGCAAATAATATACTTTAGATGTAAACAGTAATGATTCTGGTGCTACCTTCAAAATGTCTATATTTTTTTTTAATATTTCCAATGGAGTAATAAACCTTGATTGCAGCAAATTAATAAAGTGTAAATTAATTTTCCTTATTACATTTTTCTAATTCCTTAATCTTAATGGAAAGAATCTGATTGTCTTTTATCACTGTTGCCTTGGAAACCTGTAGAGTTGATACCTGACTCCCCACAACAGCTATTTTGCCAACATAATCATTCAGTATTTTGCTTTGGGCCTCAAATTTAACCACTCAATTGTTGTGATTGGATGGGATGTGGAGAGGAGGCGGGGCACATCACAGCCCTCATTTTGCAGTGGCACCACAGATTTCAATGGCCTCTGGATCCTTCCCCCTCCTTCACTGAATGCTGGACCAAGATCCAAGAGAGGGGCTGCAGTGAGCCAACCAAGGGATACAAGAACAGAGGAGGGGGAAGGTAGAGAAAGAGACAGTCAGAGTCACAGGATGGGGAGAGGGGGGAGAGGGGAGAGAGGGGACACAGAGAAAATGGGAGGGAAAGGAAAATAGACACATGAGAAGCAAGGGAGGAAAGAGAAACAAAGGGGTATGGAAGGAACGAAGTTCACAGTGAAGGGGAGAGGCACAGCAGGGTGAGGGTCATGAGGGAAGGAGGCATACATAGAGGAGGGAAGGGAAGGAAGAGACAGAAGAGGAGCAAAGGAGACAGATACACAGGAGGAAATAAGAGGAAGGCACTAGGGAGGAGAGGGAGGCAGGAGGGAAGGAGAGAGAGAAAAAGACGAAAGACATTAGAGGATTTAAAGGGCAAGTGTAAATCTTTTCCTTTCTTTTAACCATAGCAAAATATTTTTCAAAATAGTATAAAAAGAAAAGGTATAATTAGCCAGAGCGCTGAAACTCAAATGCCAAGCTGCTAGCAGGTAGAGGTCATCTTGCACCACCCTCTCCCCTCTCCAAAATGAAAAATTCTTAAGCAAAGCATGTACTGAAAATTATAATGATAAAGGATACCTTAATAGTCAGAATGGGTTTGGTCAGACACTTCAATTAAGCTATGCTGATGGTCTCAATGCTGTGTTGGTGTCACAAATGATAAGCAGCATCCCCATAATCTTCTTCATTGTATTATGACATGAAGATCAAGTAGTGAAAAAATGTAATGGCATAGTAAATGCATTGCAGAGTTGCTCTCTGTCACTAAGCAAAGAGTTAAAGAGAGATCCTGCAAAAGAAGTGTGATGCTTAATTATATTTTCTCTCCATGCAGTCTGTTTTCAGATATGCAAAGAGAGCTCAGCCATAAGCTCAAAGCAAACTTTATCTTGCATCAGTCATAAGGGATATGTTTCTCTAAAAAAAAGAATGGTAGAAAAGAAGATATCTAATGCCTGACACATTCAAAAAGCCTGTTTACATCTAATGCACTAGAGAGATGACTTGGGAACAGTTCATCCTTATGTAAAGATTAATCCTGTAATTCTGTCAAGGTCCATGAAACCTGTTTGTCTCATACTATATGCTTGCAAAGTAAGCAAATATTACCCGTTGTCATTCATGAATCTGTAATTGTTATTTCTTTGGTATACTTTACAGTCCCTCATAGATTTGTACATCCTCACTGTATGGAAAGAAGCTTAAATTACTGGGGAAGTAATTCTCACAGAGGAATATAATGGGGGGAGAGGATTCAGAGGATCTTGGGTGAGAGAAGGAGAGACAGACTTGGAGAAAGGGGGAAAGAGGCTGATACCAAGTAAGAGAATAAAGCATTGAGGAAGAAGAGAGAGAGAGAAGTGAAAGATAGTTTGGATTATAGAGAAAGCAATAAACATTAAAGAGGAGAGGGACAGAATAAAGAAACAGACTAGGATGCCGAAGGAAAAATAACTGAAAGAGTTATCAAACCCCCCCCCCCCACACACACACACACACACATACACACACCCCTTCACCTTCCCATTTCCAGGATTATCTAGAGTCTGCAGGAATTAAAAATCAATCTCCTGGACACTGCTGCAAATAATCCTGAGAAAAACTCTAAGAGAATTCTCAAACTAAGAAAAACAAATGGTGATTCAAATTTTCCTTATTAGATTCTCATTAGTTTCATACATTTTTACAGACTATAGTTCAGCCAGTATTTTTAATGTCAAGATTTAAGGAGAAAGTCAATATGAACCAGGATAATTACAAGAGACACATTTTTTTTCAAACTAACCGCATCATTCATCAAAATGCGTTATGGCGTTAACACATGCAATAACGCGTTAATGTGTGCATTAATTGTTATGAACCCTCCTGTAGCTGGGCTATGGGAGGCTCCTTACCTCTTCCTGGAGGCCGCTCCAAGCCAGGGACGGACCCAAGAAACAGCAAGGTAGGCGATCCAGTAGAACCGAAGGAAGACAACAAAAGGGATGCCACAAAGAAGCCACAAAGAAGCGGGCAGTTTTTTACGTCTCCTCCAATAAAGAATTGAAAAAGGCTTCTTTGTGGCATCCCTTTTGTTGTCTTCCTTCGCTCCAAGCCAGGGCCTCGCCTGCGAACTGTCTAGGATTTGCTCCAGGGCCTGGGAGGCCTCAATGTCCATGGGGCCTGCCTAAGGCTGCATGTGCTTGCATGGACTTCCTGGTTTGAGCCACGCCCTTCCCTAGGGGCCGGCCCGCAGCACTTCTCCGTAGTTATAGGGCCAGCTAGGTGTGGGCCTGCCAAACTCCTCTCAGGGAGTCGCTGGTCTGCAGCCCTATAAAAGGACTTCAACTTCAGTCTGTCTTTGCCTTGCATCAGCGTGTGTTCTCTCTGGAGGCTCTCGCCTGCCAGAGCCTTGTAAGGTCTTCTGTTCTTCGTGGAGCTCCTCGTCTCGTCTGCCTTCGTACTAAGTCTTGATGTCTTGCTTGAGGTCCCTGACCATGTCCTGATGTTCTGCCATGATCTTCCTCATCCTATTGTGTCTGCCTGCCAGGATGTTCTTCCCTGCGTCTTCGTCATGAGCTCCGGGCCTTCTGACCTGTTGGGCCTAGGAATGGCCAACAGGTGGGATCTGTCCCTGCGCCCTGGAGCGTCTGTTCCCGCCAGCCTTGGGGGAAGCTTCGGATGACACCGGCTTCGTCATTGGAGTTCCTCCTTGCCTAGGTCTGCCCTGCGCTCGTCCCATTCCCAGCAGTGGGACAGGGTGGTACGTGACCAGCCCATTGGGTCCGCCCGTGAAGGTGAGCTGTTTAGGGAGCCCTGAGAGACAGTGCCAATGTTCTCCTGCCTTATGTCTTGTCTTGTTTGGATCAAGATCCTCGTCATGCTTGTGATGCCGTTGCATCAGCCCAGTCTTGTCCGAGATGCCGTCGCATCAGTCATAGTCCTGTCTACGTGTCAAGGCCTCCGTATGCCCTCAACCTCAGGCCAGGCCTGCTGCTCCAATGCCGATCGAGCAGCAGGTCCAAAAGGGCTCGGAACAGTCGGAGGACCGTTCCCCTACCAACATCACTTGTGTTGGCTCTGGGAACTTGCAGGCCTGGCAGAGGGTAAGACCATGTTCAGCCATGCTGGAGCATGCCGTCAATCCTCGGCTCGGCCCTGGATTCGTCTGGGGTCGGGAAGCCCCAGGATCACCGGATGAGTAGAGCGTTTTAGGACGTAGAAGGATGTTTCTTCCTGATGAAGCATACCTACAGTGAGATGGATTGCCACTGTCTAGTGAGTGATGAAACCTGGAAGATGTTCCCCCTGGATGGAGGTGATACAAAGACTCACCTCGAGGGTTTGAAGAGGTATTTTCAGAAGTTTGACGATGTCGTCTGTAATGAAGCTAAGCCTCGCTCTGGTATCGATGAGAGCAGTGGTCGCAAAGGTGTGGGCCTTAATGCCCAAGGTTACTGGAAGCAAGAGTTGAGGGCCAGAAACAGTCGCACCCAAGTTCGGGACCCCTGCCGGGCTCAGGCGTTGCAGTTTCCCGGACGGACGGGGCAACACTGCAGATGATGTCCAGAAGTGCCACAGTAAAGGCAAAGCCCCTCCTTTCTCCGACGGAGATTTTCAGTCAGGGATAATCACCCACGATTCACCTCCATGGGTTCCATGGTGGAGGAAGATGGTAACACCGGGGTCTTCACTGGAGAGCAGGATGCACTTGTGGGGCATGCGGCAGGAAGGCGTGGAGCCTTTACTTCTAGGCATCTTTGCCAGAGGCGATGATCAAACCTATCGGCAAGAGAGATCAGGTCCTCTAGAGACATGGGAGTCTCATGGACAGCGAGCTTGTCCTTTAGAGCACTAGAGAGTCCATCTAGGAAGATGGCTTGCAGACAATCTTCTTGCCACCCAAGCTCTGTGGCCAAAGTCCAAAACTCCACTGTATATTCCGAGAGGGTTCTTGACCCTTGACGGAGGTGGAGTAAACTATGACTGGGTCTCCGAAGGTCTGCTTGAACAGAGTAATGAAGTCAGATAACTTGGAAAGGATGGGGTCAGAACATTCCCATAAGGGAGAGGCCCATGCCAGGACCTTTCCATCCAACCGGGACAGAATGAAGATGACTTTGGTAATCTCCTTCAAAAACAATGAGGGTTGCAGTGCGAACTGCATAAAGCACTGATTAAGGAAGCCACGACAGGAGCATGGATCCCCATTGTACCTGGGGGGGGTGCAGGAAGTGCCAAAGTTGCTTTGGGAAGCATAGTGGCCGAGAGGCCCTCCGGATTGGCCATTGCTGTATCTTGTAATTGAGAATGCAGTTCTTCTACCGAAGAGGCCAGCGTCTCTAAAGTTTGATGATGTTGCTTTACCATGGTGGCCAGTCCTGGTAGGGCCCTAGAGGTAGGAGACCGCCAAGTCCATGGCCTTGGCAACCTGTTGCGCTCAGGGGTGGACCCTTGTCCTGGGGCAGGGATGGAATGGCTCCTGAAAGGGAACAGGAGGTAACTGCCCCCAGGGGGCAGAGCACTGGAGGAGGCAGAGGCTAGGAAGAGCTTCACCACTGGAAGCCCGAGGTCCCCCTGGGAGGATCCCGGACTTAAGTGGGCCTCGCAGGGTCTCCTTGGAGAATGGAAGTCCGGCATGCCCACAGACACAGGAGCGTGGTTGGGTTCGAGCTGGAGGAGGGAGAACCAGAACAGAGTTGGTGATGACAAGGCGAGGAACAGAGCCAGAATTTGGAGACGAGGTCAGGCAGGTGAAAGGTCAATGTCCATAAGTCAGTCCGAGGAGTTGTCAATGAAGCAAGGGTCAGATACTGGAGGTCAGACGAAGTCAGAGGTCTTGAGGCAGGCGGCAGTCAGGCGAGCAGGTCTGGAGCAGGCTGAGATCTTGAGGCAGGCAGCAGACAGGTGGGAAGGTCAGAAGCAGGCTGAGGTCTTGAGGCAGGTGGCAGACAGACAGGCAAGTCAGGAACTAGCTGAGGTCGTAGACAGGCGACAGGCAGGCAGGCAGGTTAGGAGGAAGCTGAGGTCGTAGACAGGTGGCAGGCAGGTCAGGAGCAAGCCGAGGTCAGTACCAGAAAGTCAGTCCGAGGGTACTACCTGGGAAGACAGACAGACGAACACAGGAACAGGCAGGATTCAGGAATGAGGATGCAAGAACAAGTCAGGAACAGAACTGGAACAGAAGGATCCTGGAACGAGACTAGGAACAAGCGCAGAGACAATCTAGCATACAAGCTGACCCGATTGCCAAGCAAGGAAGTGGAGACAGGAAATTCCTTATATTGTTAGATCAATCAGGATGTGCCGTGGAACCAAGACTCGCCCTCGGCCCTACAAGTGTCCAGGCGTGGCTAGCATGGTAAGAGATGCCGAACCTCGGTGTGAGGCCTGGCGTGCAGTGGAAGGCCCGGCGACCACCGCCACGAGACTCCGGGGCCTAGCTGGGCTAGCAACTACCGTGAGGGAGGTCGTCCCGGGATCCACTGAGGAACTATTCAGGTGAGCGGTCCCATGCACAGGATGGTCGCGGGCGGCGCGCATAACAACTACATAAGTGCTGGCACGCACTTCCCCAGGTCAGCATCAAATGGTGCCTATGAAATGGTGCCTATGAAAATTTACTTTTAAATACATTAGTATTGCAATCTTCATTAACATATTTCTGCATACCCCAGAGACCTAGAAAGCTTGCCACCACTTCAAATGTGGAATAGAGCTACTCATGTACAGTGAACACGAGTGAAGTAAGACGGTAGGACAGGCAGTGGTGGAGTTCAGGAGGGAGGGAGAAGCATCTGCCAAGAGACCAGGTGTGCATGTGTTGCTATCCTTTCTTTAGTGGCAACTAGGGCCTATTTAGTGGGCAAATGATCAGTACTGCTGTTCCACTACCTCTTAGCAGGCTTAAGAAGCCAACCTGCAAGGCTGTTCCTCTCTAAGCTCTCAAATCTTCATCCCCTTTCCCCCTTGCACTCACCCTGTACAGCTGGAAGAAGAACAGGAAGGGGTCATAATGTGGCTTACACTGCACAACACAGCATACACACACAAAATGAGGGATTTAGTAGTGGTCTGAAACAGTAGAGTTCCTGAATGGTGCTATGTCCCACTGCTTTATGCACTCCTGGCTGTGCTATCTTCCATCTTCTCTGGCTCCCACCCCTGGCCTTGCTGCCTTTCTGAATGTTGTCCACGTAAATCAAAGTAAAAGGACGAACATAGTAATTCAGGGTATGGGGGAAGGCGAAAGAAGATGGAGGCTCTCACAAACCAGTGCAGAGAAGACCAGGCCTTATGAAGAGAGAAAGCTCCTTTCTCTTCTCTTACATTTCCATCACCCTGCCGCTCCTCTCCTACCACTCCTACCTACTCATGTAACATGTAAAGAGTGTGAACAATAGTGTCCTAGCATTACCATCATTCTATCCCCCATGTACCTTAGCTGTAAGATAAAAGCAAGGGTAGAGGTCAGTTCATGAACACTTATTATGCTATGTCTACCTGTCCTAAAAACCTATGTTAATTATGAGCTATTCCTTACCTAGTCCTCTCCATGCTCACAAGTGTAAACCCATGCTAATCATCTAAGGGATGACCTAAGGACATCTCTTCCAAGGCCACCAAACACAGTAGCTCTGTAATACCTACCTGTGTCTAGCCCACAGCTTTTGGAAAAGTAGAAAATGCAGGCTCATGTGTTTATAATTTCATCAAACACCTAAGCTCCCAGCAGAAGGCAATCACGCACTGCACCGCTCCCTCTTCCATATATGGTTAATGGGAAGGTCTAGCAGACTGACCAGACTGAAAGTAATCCTGATAACTAGCCTCACACCTGGTTGTTGATGTGAACTGCAGCTGTTTAACAATCACTCAGAATAATAGATGCCTTTCCAGTATAGCATACTCAAAATTAGTAACGCGTGTAACTCTAACCAGTTTACCTGTGTGCTAATTGAAGCACATAACAATGCTATCAACTTTAATTAGATATGCACGTAAGTTCTATATGTGTAAGACTCGCCCACTTAAGCTCAACTCTGCACGTGATTTACATTTCTGTGCACGTACTGGTACGCGCGCTACGTGCCTTTGCTACCATAAAAGGAGGGAGTGTGGCCCTTCTTTCTTAGTGCCTCCATGTCTCAGGGCCAGCCTGCACCCCTATGTAAGCCTAATTTCCTGCCCAGGGAGGTTGACCTCCTTGTCAAGGAAGTGATGAAGGCTTATATTGTTCCATATGGCGAGAAGTCCAAGACTATATGCTCATACCAGCGGGAGAAGATATGGGAGCGGATCAGGGAAAAACGTAATGCTGTTTTCAAAAACAACAGGAGCATGGGGAGCTGTGCCACAAATGGTGAGACTCTTGTCAAAAGGAAGCTGGCCCAGAGGGAGGCAGATGGCACAGACTCCTGTGTGACATTCAATGCAGCAGAGCGGCTGGTGCTCTCCACCATCTGTGAACGGGGTGGGAAACCTGGACACCTCACACTCTGAACAGCAGCATGGTGAGTAATGTATATAAGATACCTAGTGCTAGCGTATGTACATGGCATATAGCTAGTGTGAGCATACCTGATCCTTCTATTATTATGATGTAGACCACCAGTGCCCACAGAGATGAGCATGCATCCGGCCTTGGCTCCAGAGCCTCTGGTCTGGAGATTAGGGCAGTCCACTAAAAACTACATGTAAGCTGTAAGTGCCATGATATTACAGTTAGACCTGTGGTCTGGACATAGAGAGCTTGCCTTTTTTGTATGAGACTGGTACATGGGAAAAGGTTTATAATTAAACATGCCCTAGTGCTATATACTGTTCTCTTGCTTCCAGACCCTATGAAATGGAAACTTCTTTGCCAGTTTTGCTATTCCACCATATGACCTAAATGATATAGAAGAGCTTACAGTGCACCAGACCTAGAGGTAATAAGTAACCATTTTCTAGACTATGTGCAGATAATTTGTGACATCAGCTGCTAGGCAGGCTGAGTAAAAGCCTGTAATAACAGAAATTATATGTTTGGAAGCGGTACACTATTATTATTATTTTAACGCGAGTATCAGGAGGGTCAGAAAGGGAAGTAGAGGACCTGCATGGATTGTGAACATAGATATTCTTTACACAATTACAAACCAATGATGTGAAACTTCAACATATGTACCATGTTTACTATGCAGGGAACCAACATGACACACAGCCAGGGCCATGTGGACCAAGACACCGCATACGGCAGCTACCCACAACATCGTCATCAGAGGAGGAGGCAGATGTACCCCTCAGCCCATCCATGGGTGAGGAGCAGCCACAACCTTGTGCCAACCTACCTGAAGAGCTGCAGGATGTGATGGAGGAGGAGCTCAGGGAGGAAGATAGGCAAGCTGAAGAGGAGGAAGAGCGTGCAGAACACCCCCAGGTGGAGGCCAGACCTGCAGAGTGCCTCCTCATCGAGCTAAATGCTCGCATCATCAAGGAGGTGGGTGCAGTACAGTCCCAACTCCAGAGCCTGCAGGGCGTCATAGAAAGAAAGGGAGAGGGCCTAAGGGATGAGCTGAGGGGCATCCTGCAAGAACTGGCAGGGAAGTCCACTTGCTGGAGAGAGATGCTGCCAAGATTGCCGCCTTGTCAGAACAGGCAACACCTGCACCACCAACAGGACCTCCACAACCAGTCATTCCCACCTGCAGCCACGTGTCTGAGGAGGCTGGTGCTGCACCCTCTGCAGGCCCACCACTGAGGTGTAGCACAAGATACAGTGTGCCCAGTACCCACTCACTACCCCCATAGTCCAAGATCTGGAAAGTGACAACCCAAGACACACTGAGCATTATGTACAGCACTTTTACTTTTGCCCACATGTGTCCACAAATAAAGCACTTTCACCTACAAAAATATCTTTGTATCAGCATTCCTATCCTCTATAGCCTGTCTTTGGCTGTGGCGAAGCATCACTTGCAATTCCTCTTGAGTGAGCTCTTGTTCCTCCTCCTCATCATCTCTATTCTCATCTAGTCCCTCTAGAGGAGGCATGCGTCTGGTTTTGGCCAAGTTATGTGGCATACAGCAGGCTAGGAATATCTGACCAACTTTAGGTGGGTTGAAGAGGAGGCATCCCTCTGATCTGTCTACATAGCGGAAGCGGGTTTTAAGTAAGCCAGAGGTTCTCTCTGTGACTGATCTGGTCATCCATTGGGCCCTGTTGTATCGCACCTCCAATGCACTCTGTGGGGTGGCCACAGGGATCATGAGCTAAGTTTTTAGGGGATAGCCACTGTCACCTGCAAGAGAGAAACCACAGAAAGCTATTATGCATGAATTCTGGTTGTAGTGTACATTAGGAGTTTAGGCTAGGTCGGAGCTCTCCTCCAAGACAGGTAGCCCACATAGAGATGTGGGACACCCACAGAGGAGGCTGGTTGTGATATGTTGATATCAATGGATTGTTTCTTACCTAGTAGCCAGCCCCCCCCCCCCCCCCCATGATGTCTCCTTCCTGGAAGCAGTCATGAATTCCGGACTGCGAGAGGATGTAAATATCGTGAATGGAGCCAGGGAACTTGGGATGAGTCCCTTAGTATCACAGAGCACCTGCATATTGAGGGAATGGAATCCCTTGTGGTTGTGGTAGGTGGGCTCGTTTCCCATTGGTGCCCTTACAGGGATGTGTGTGTAATCGATTGCCCCCAGGACAGAGGGAAAATATGCCACCTGATAGAACTCATGCATGATTTGTTCTTGATGCTGTCTGCTCCAAGGGAAGGAAATATACTAGCTTGGAGATATACTTATGCCAGCTGTGTCCCCACCCAGAGGAGTTTGGAAGGTGCCAGTAGTAAAAAAAAAAAAAAAAAAGGCTAGGGCAGTGGTAATCCTGAGATGTGCTGGCAGGGCAGGGCCCCTATAGGTGGTGGGTTCTAGGTCTTCCTCTAACTGCTAGCACAGTTACTGTATGATTTCCTTATTAAACCTGAACCTTCGCATGACTTCCTCCTCTGACAGATCTAAAAACTGAGTCCATGTCCTGTAAACTCTGTGTAAGGGATACCTCTTCCTCCTGCTCCTCCTCTTTCTCTTTACTGTGCCTTAAAGCCATGAGTACCCATGCAGTTATTAGAGTCATTTGGCTAGGAAAGTGTGTCTTACTGCCTCTAACCCCTCTAAAGATGTCACTGCTGCTCCCCCTCTAAAGTCCCCAATGGGTCACAGTCAGCATTGGAAGTCCAACACCCCCTCCCTACTGGCAGTTCCTGCTTCCCCTTGGCGACAGGTGGCCTGACAAATGACAAGAGGTGAATCGAAAGTCTCATGGGCGCCGTGCTCATAAAACCCTAGAAGCAAGTTCGTGTGCATAATTGCACACATGTCAGCGCATAAGTCAGATTTAAAGTGCGTCATTACGCATGTTCGTATGGTTATGCCCAGACCACGCCCCCTACCCCGCCCCTTTTACACCCCTTTTGTACGCGCGTTATATTACACAAGCACACATATGTACCCGCGTACTTTACTCTTTTAAAAATATGCGCGCCTCACGCACAGCTCACATCACGTGTATGTGGTCATTTTTGCGCAAGTTACGTTTTTGAAATTGACCCGTTACTCATATAAATGTTGGCCCACCCTGGAATGCTCCTGGCCCGCCCCTTTTTTACTCAGAGTCCCTGATTTATGTGTGTATGTTGAGGTTTCTAAAATAGCATATACTAGTGCATGTGCTATTTTACCCATGTAACTGCTAACATTTATGTGTGTGACTTTAGAAGTTTCACTTTTAAGTATGTACTTGAGGCACTGGAAGATAAAGCAACTGGCCCAAGATATGACAGTGAAGAAGTGGGATTTAAACTGTGGTTTCCCTGGTTTTCAGCTGATTGCTCTAACCACTAGACCATTCATTTTCCCTGCTAGGAAGAATAGTGATACTACTCTACGGCCTGGTGTAATATTTGCATTACTGCCTTTTCATTGGTTGGGCTGTTGCTGTTTAAGTCCTGGGAGTTAGTGCTGTTTTGCTATGGCAAATTTGCAATATAGGTTCTGAATGCTTTTTTTCAGGGTTTGCCTTACTTCACAGCATGCTTGTTAACGGAGGCAATTTGTATCACGGTTACCATGGAGACAAATTTAAAATTGCATATATGTTAATTAGTAAGGGAAAATATCATATTTCAGGTCAGCCAGCCATTTTAGAGACTACCTTCATCTGATGCAATATGGATAATTAATATATTTTACATATTTCTTGATTGTTTTTTTGGGTTTTTTTTTTGCAGTCTACTTTCAAAACTGATAGATGACACATTCATCAGTCACTGTGACATGAGTTCTGAAACATATTTATGGAACAAATTTTAATATTTAAAAGAAAGGGAGGATGTTAAAGCCTGTACCGTTTGGTGCAAAGTCCATGGCACCTTTACCCATGGGCTTTGCAACAATTTTCAAAGTATGAGCACACTTTCCTTTCCTTTTGAACTGTGCACACTTTTAAGCGCTTTTAGGGTGGGCACATTTTTGTAATCCTCTTTTACCTGGGTAAATCAGTATTTATGCTGGCATAAATTTATTGTGAAATTGTCCTCCCTATTTCCTATTATGTGTTTTTACAGGAGTGTTCTGGGATGGGGGTCATCTTGATTATTAAGTTTAATGATCAAATTCTAGGATGGAGGGTGGCCTATAGGCCTGAAAGTTAAGGGGATGGGGTGTAGGAGTTTCAAGGCTGAAGGTTTGTCTCGGGGCCATAACCGGAACTGAATTTTGGGGGTGGGAGCTCAAAGTTAATATGGGGGGCACTGTGCTAGTCCCCCATTTCAACCCCATCCCTTACCCTATCCTATGTGGGTCTTCATGGTAGTAGATACAATACTCGTTATTTTCTGTATCTTCTGGGTTTTTTTCACTCTCCTTGCCCTGGCTGCTCTCACTATCCCTCTGTGCTTATGGCACCTACTTTATACAAGTGTTAATCTGACAGGCTTCTGTACAGCTATTATGGCAATAGGTTTCCAACCATGTCAGGCATTCTTGAACTTTTAAGGTGCTTAGAGGAGGGGGAATAGTTATCTGCCAAAAATAAACAGAAAGACTTTGATATATTTATTTATTTATTTATTTAACAGTTTTTTATACCGACCTTCATAGTAATAACCATATCGGATCGGTTTACATTTAACAGGGAATAACTGGAGTAACAATTCAAGTAAACGAGAGCTAAACAATAAGAGGGAATAAGTCAAAGTTACAATCAACAGGGAAAGAGAACTTGGAAGCTTGCGACAAGCTGGAAGGAAGATAAGGCAGGAGAAATATAAAGTGTTACCGTAGAGTGTACGGTTAAATGCTTAATAGGTGCTTTAACCTATTAAGCATTTAACCTATTAAGCATTTAAATATACTCAAATCTTTTTCAGGACTAGCTCAAGGGCAGTGTTGTTTCCTTGTTCTAGATAACCTTTTTAAAGGTGCAGGGGATCATGGACTGGCAGTGATTCCAGTGCCTCCTGGTCCTCTAACTGCCTCATCTTTAAAAGCCGACTCAGATGTGACACGATCCTGCTGCTAGGAAATAGGGTCTGAGACAAATCTGAAGTGGCATAGGCACCCAGGCCTCCCTCATAGCTGTGCCCCTCCTTCTCCTAGGGTACCTAACAGCCTTGCGCCTACCCTGCAAAATGTGTATTCATAGAAAGATTTGCATGTCCTGGAGAACTAGACTGGCTACCACTGCTATAGGAGAGGTAGCTCCTGACAACAAGGTGAGGGCTACTAGGGTGAGATAATATTTATGACCATGGGAAGGGGGTTGTCTGTGAGAGATAATCTTTCCAGGTTTGAGTCTATGTGGGAGGAGAACTGGGGTGGTCAACCTGCAGGTCCGTGCAATGCTCTACAGCAGCCAGCCTAGCGTTGTGTTATGCTCTGGCTGCAGAGGTTGTAGCAGGGCTCTAATATGATGGACTAAACCTTTATGTTGGGATATAGTTTGCTAAATTGTGGTTTATGGCCAAGTTGTGGGGAGGGGAGGAGGCACTACTTGTCACCTAAAGAAATCAAGTTTTTCTTCCTTACCTCCTGCATGGTATGAGTTGATCAGATTTTGACAGTGGAAGCATTATTTACACATCAAACTACAAATCAAAGAAGTTATCTACCTACAGTACCTGAATGTAAGCCGATGTGATATCTCAGATCGAATGTCGGTATATAAAAATAATACATAAATAAATAAATAAATAAACAAACAAACAAATAAATAAATGTATGGTTCTTAGGGAATGCAACTTTTTCCTGAGAAAATAATATCTATGAGCTGATATTTAGGAAAAGAAATCATAATGAGCAGGCGTGCCAGAGCTGCAGCAAAGTCCAGCAGAGAGGGAGAGCGAGAAATAAAGATAAAACAGCTTGTTGCCGTTCAAGAAGGTTTTCTTTGCAAACTGTGGGTGAGAAAGAGGGAATGGATGCCGCTCACGTTTTTTGTAGATAAAAGTTTTACACATCAGGAAAAGGTGAGAAGCCTGTTTCAGAGGGATGAAAGGAAGGAAGGAACAACGTGAAAGCTAATTCAGAAGGACACTAATTTATTTAAAAAAAGGACAATAGCGATAACGTGATTTGAACAGCTCTTTTCTGCTGTCTAGAAAGGCTTCTTCCCTCACTGATAGCACGAGAGGCAGAGAGTCCAGGGGGAAGCCAATCTCCATGCAGAAAGATTTCACTAAGTGACAAGCACACAGTCTGAGAGGAAGGGGGAGCGATCACTCAGCCTGCCTCTGAGGGCAAAGCATCACTGACAGAGACAGAGGGAAAGAGAATCCAGCGGGCAGAAAGCGGGCTCCAGGGGAAAAGCCCCACAGAGAGAATCTGGGGGAAATGTCTGCTTTTGCCACCCCGGTGTTAAAATTTGCTTAAATAATCCCTTGAAAAGCTACGGGGAAAAAAAAAAAAAGAAAGAAAAGGAGCATGAGCAAATCTAATCTCTTTCATTGTTCATGGAGAGAGCTTCCGATCTGAGGATTTCCCAAGACCACTCCGGACCTCGGTCTAGGGCCAGCTTGAAGGTAGGGGATTTGTAACTTCAGCAGCACTAACAGCACTGGCAATTAAATTTAGAAAGCCAAAGTTTATCTCCTGGGTGTGTTTATTACTTTAAAACAAAACTTCTTAAATCCTCTGCAAAAAAAGAGAGAGAACAAAAATAAAAGTGAATTTTGCTTCTTTAGTCATGGAAACTTTGTTACATTTCTTAAGTGGGCCTTGACTTAAGATAAGAATGATAAAAAAAAAAATAAAATAAAATAAAAATGATTGACAAGAAGGGAGCAAAAGCATGAAGAAAAGAGTGTGCTCAGATTGAAATGGAATTGTGTTTCCTCACTTGCAATAGCACTTTGGACAAAAGTGGCTGGGAATGACTAGCTTGGCTAGTGATTGAAAATTAGTATTCATCTAAAAAAAAAAAAAAAAAAAAGGCATTCAAAAATTAAGAAGCAAGGAAGTTTGTGAAGCAGGGAGACGAACAACGAGACATATGTAAGGTGCAAAACAGAATCACTCTATTAATAACATCTAGTAATATAATAACTAATAGAAACACAGATATCTGAATTTTGAAAATTGTGTTCCTATTAAACCTTGCCCAAGTGTGCCATTTTCATATTTCAGTCTTGGATGTGCTTGGGGAAGGCACAGCTTATTTCGTTCTAAATAGCATTTCGATGATGGCCAGAGAGGTTAATGATCTGCTTTTTTGCTATTTATTTGTGTCCATTTAGGTTCCTGTCAGTATAGGTGATGTGTGCTTTAATAATGGAATAGGAATGTAACAGCACAGTCAGGATTGTGTGCCCCTTCTCTATCTTCCTGCTGAAAAGAGAGAGAGAGGTGTGCAGCTTTGTTTTCTGCATCTTTTAAGTACTTTTGATGCTGGTTTCCTGGTTGCTGTATCTTGGCATGTAACTGTATCACCTTTATCCATGTCTTTTGTTTACTATAAAGCATAAAACCACAAAAGGCTTTCTGCAGCCTCTTTGTATGCCAGCTCTATCCCCTACTGCTTCCCCCAGAAAAGCTAATTCAGGAATGACGGCCAGCAGTCATTCATAAATCGTTGAGTAACCATGTTCTCTGCATCAGCTCTGTCTTGAAGATCTAGCATCCTTCTAGAGCTTTACACTCTGCTGACAAGTGCTTGCTGGATATCCTTAATCCCAGGCTTACAGGGTTGCATGAATCCTGTGAGAAAATGTTTTTAACTATGGCACCTGTTGAATGGAATAAGCTTTCAGAACCAATAAGGAAAGAAAGTTGTGTAAAAACTAGTCAGGAATCAGTTGAAGACTTTCTTGTTCTCTGCAGCATTTAAATTCAATTAGAACTCTCTTTTTTGCAGTATTTTAGAACAAGATACTTTTCCTTGATATGTGAAGTAATAATTACAGTAAACTGCACAGGTTTTCAGGCATCGGTAGTATGCCTTCTTTTTAAGCAGCTGTGATATTGATTTATATTCCTATTTAAACCTATGGTAGCGTCTCGTTTATTGTATTCTATATTATGTTTTTTGTTTGCAACTTTTGTTTTACTTTTTACTTTTGCTTTTAGGGATGCATTTTTATTATGAATGTTATTTATGTAAGCCGCTATGGATTTTAGATTTTGCGGGATATAAACATTTTAAAGAAATAACTGTGGCCCCAGTTGATCTTTAGCTATGCAACTAGGAATCCTCTGTGCTTTCCTCATGCTTTCTTAAAGTCTTTTAATGACAGTATAGAAAAACTACTGTAAATATGGCTTACTTACTCAATATAGGCATAAATTGAATGAGTAACATAAGCTGTATATATATATATACACTAGGAAAGAAAGCTCCCCATCCCCAAAAACCTACAAAAGAAGTGGGTATTATATAATAGTTCGGGGGGGGGGGCAGTCACAGGAACAGCATGGCAGTAGATCAAAGAGGAGACGGTGAGTTTTATGCAGACTGGTAGATTGCCCCTGTACAGAAGTGTGGCCTCAGGGAAAGGAAAGGGAAATGCTGAGCTTAGCAAGAGCAAGAGAAAAGGTTTAGCAGTGAGTGAGCAGGACAGACAAAGGGAAGCAGTAGGAAGGGGAATGCAGGACGATACAGTACAGTGCGCTCCGTTAGCCGGCAAGTGGACGTGCATTTTCGATGTGCTAGCTTCACCCCTTATTCAGTAAGGGGTAATAGCGCGTCCAAAATGCGCGTCCAACCCCCCCCCGAACCTAATAGCGCTCGCAACATGCAAATGCATGTTGATGGCCCTATTAGGTATTTCCGTGCGATTCAGTAAGTAAAATGTGCAGCCAAGCCACACATTTTACTTTCAGAAATTAGCACCTACCCAAAGGTAGGCGCTAATTTCTCTGGGCACCGGGAAAGTGCTCAGAAAAGCAGTAAAAACTGCTTTTCTGTGCACTCTCCGACTTAATATGGTGATATTAACTCGGAGGTCCTGAAAGTTTAAAAAAGTAAAAAAAAAAATAGATTTTGAAATAGGCCCACGGCTTGAAAACCGGATGCTCAATTTTGCCGGCATCTGGTTTCCGAACCCGTGGCTGTCATCGGGCTTGAGAACCAACGCCGGCAAAATTGAGCGTCGGCTGTCAAACCCGCTGACAGCCGCTGCTCCTGTCTGAAAAGAGGCGCTAGGGACACGCTAATGTCCCTAGCGCCTCTTTTTACCACCGTCCTAATTTAAATAAATTTATTTACTGTATCGCGCACACAGGAGAGTGTCCTGTGCGCACGCCGGGAGAGCGGGTGCTCGCTCACGCGCCGGGAGAGCGGGTGCTCGCCCGCTCTCCCGCGTTTTTTACTGTATCAGCCCATTACTGAGCACAGGCCTCGGTGAAACATGAGGGCTGGAATATGAGGGACAGAGGACAATCTAAATCTATGGCCACTGAATAGGATAAATGGTAGCTATTTTGTTGAAAAAGTGGTAATCTTTGTCCTGAGAAAGAAACTTTGGAATATGATCTCCAGTCTTTACAGTTCTGTGCTCTAATTGAAAAAGATTTTGATCAGTGAAGGACTTTTTTTTAACGTTATAGATAAAACTATTTTAACCTTGTTTTCAGCAAGATAGGAGTAAATACTGATGCCCTCATCTCTTTGTCAAAACAATTTTTATGGGGGGGGAGAGAAGTGCCCCAGTTATCCAGATTCATCCCTTTTCCTTCTCCTGCTGACGGTCAGCCTGTTGCACTGCACCTCCTGATTAAACCTGCCCTAGCAGTGAGAGAGGGTGCAGTATCACTGTTCTGCAACACAATGAAAAAAAATGCAGAACAAATGCTGTAGACAGCAGATGGATATAAAAAAAAAAAAGAGATCAAGTACATATAGTGGAAAGAACAGAGAAGAGGAAAGGATTCATTAAGATAATTTCAAAATAAGGTCTGCAGTGTTGCTGTAGGCAGAAATGTAACCCTAAAATATTCTATTTTCTTCATTGGCAAAGTAAAACAATCCAGATGAGAAGCACAGAATTTGGATTCAAATGATTTATCCTCTTGATACCAGTTATTCAAGGGGGTTTATTTAAGCTCATATCTGAAAACTCAAAAGAACTGTACAGTTTTTTACAGTACAATAAGACAAAAGTACAAGGAGATAGCAACTGTACATACATCTAAAAACTATTGAGGTGCCGAGATTTTGCAAGAATGAAGCTCATTATCATTCAAGTGCTAATTCAGAGGATCTCCTATAAACATAAAGGTAAGCATATGTGCTAAGGTCATTTAGTGTGCTCCTGTAAATGGAGTGCCGTATGCAAATGTGGGTTTAGTAGGCCCTTGGAAAATCGAGTGGCACATTCTCCTTCACATATTAGTTACCATGTTCAATGTTAGCATGTCCATAAAGTCAGTAGGCTAACAATTAACACTGGGGGAAATGCAATGCTCTTGGAACCTCCCACCAACCCTCATCAAGCTTGGATCCTTGCCCCTCTCTTTGCACCAGCCAACTACTAGATCAAGAGTCCTCCAAGCCCAACCTCCCTTCACCCCCTGACAGATGTAAGGGTCTGCATGCACCAATTTTTCCCATCTCCCCAACTGAAGTAAGGAGACAGCATGCCCCAATTTCCCCCACCGCCCAGTCCTCCCTCCTGCCCCTTGCCAGATGCCCTCTCCACCTATCCCATATTAATTCCTGGACAAAAAGATGGAGGCAAGAGAGAAAGAACATCATTGCTTCCTGCCCCACTGATGACAAATTTCAAAATGGTGAGAGGTGAGCTCTTGCACTACTTTTCTTTGCACAAAAATATACTAATATCTTAACAATCTATCATATTTTGCAAATAATCAATCTGTTATTAAGCTCATTGAACTTCTGTCTGCTAATGTGTCACTCTCCTACAGAGGTGAGATTTGCAGACAAAAAGCACCAAATAGGTTAATCAGACTGACTACATTTCTTCCACATCCTTGTGCAGAAAAAAAAAAAACAAAACAACCTCCAGTGCCTTAAATTTAAGCCAAGTTGGATGTGTGTAGGAAAGCTGGACACACTATGCAATAGATGTTAGGACAGGATGCATTTGTAGAAGTACTATGAGACAATGAGAAATCGCTGTCATGAAGGCAAGAATTTTGCAGCTGTGTAAGACACATGAGAGGGAATCTAGCTTTGCTTATGATAAGGGATGGGACAATGTCTCAAGAAGTCTTTACTTTGCTTCAGTTTTTAGCCCACCAGTTCAAAAAAATATTGCTCTAGGCAGAAAACAGTAGTTAAAATACTTACACAATAAATACAAAATATAAAGTACAACACAAACTAAAATCAATATAACAAATAATTAATACAAGAAAGCAATCACTTACAAAAATAAAACATGACAAAAAGATTATTTTAAAAAATTGATATTTTCAGAATAGTCTCTTACCTGACAAAAATCACTTAGCAAACTTTAGAGGATCATTTACTAAGCTGCAATATTTTATCATGGGAGGAGCCAAATATCACCGGGGTGTGTTTCCATAATATTTTTCCCCTCTTTGACAAAATATCACAGCAGCTTGAGGACGAGACAACTGAAGGGGGATATGATAGAGGTCTATAAAATCATGAAAGGATTTGAACGGGTAAATGTGAATCAGTTGTTTATTCTTTCAGATAGTTCAAGGACTAAGGAGTTCTCCATGAAGTTAGCAAGTAGCACATTTAAAACAAATTGGAGAAAATTCTTTTTAATTCAATGCACAATTAAGCTCTGGAATTCATTGCCAGAGGATGTGGTTAAGGTAGTCAGTGTATATGGGTTTAAAAAAGGTTTGGATAAGTTCCTGGGGGAGAAGTCCATAAACTGCTATAAATCAAGTTGACTTAAGGAATAGCTATTGCTTATTACCGGCATCAGTAGCATGGGATCTGTTTAATGTTTGGGTACTTGCCAGGTACTTGTAACCTAGATTGGCCACTGTTGGAGACGAGATGCTGGGCTTGATGGACCCTTGATCTGACCCAGTAAGGCAACTTCTTGTGTTCTTATGTTCAGTCTCACCATGTGATTTTTTTATCTTTGGAGAAATGTGTGACAAAAATTGCAAGGCAAAAAGGAGGAGCCTATATGTATAATGGCAGCCCATTTTGGCTGGGGCTTTCATCATGTTAAGCGGCCCATAGCCTGAAATTCAGCACCCCTAAAATACACAAATATCCCCCAGAGTCTGGTAGTCACTTACCCATCCACCACAAGTTCACCTCAACAACTGACTCCAAGATGAGATTTGGCAATGTTCTCTCAAACTAGCTTGTTGTTGCCCAGGTAGAGTGTCCATCAAGCTAGGTTGAGAGAACATTGCCCAAATCTCATCTTGGAGTGAGTTTCCGTACTCCAAAGGCCATCAAATCTTCACAAGAGACCACTGTTCTGTTCGTACGTCTCACGTGGAATGTGAAAGTGGCCCCAACCCCCTACATTCTTACCTAATCCCCACCTCGAGTTACTAGGTGGGCCTCTCATAGGGATACAAATACCTGTCTAGGGCATAGACATTATAGCAAGGTGCTCTCTCTCTCTCTCTCTCTCTCTCTCTCTCTCTCTCTCTCTCTCTCTCTCTCTCTCTCTCTCTCTCTCTCTCTCTCTCTCTCTCTCTCTCTCTCTCTCATAGGCTGTCAGGAAATATCATGCACTGCGATATACCTTTACTGCCCTCTAGCACAGTATGTAACGCAAATGAAAGGGTTGTAGCTATTAGCCGCGATAGGAGCTGCACCCTGAATTACAAATTTGCAATCGCATTAACGGCTGTTAGCACGATTTGCGAATTTATCACGCGCGGTAACTCCCTTTGAAAATGAGGTATAGCAAAGGAATTTGCATCTGATTAACTTTTCCAGAAGTGGATAAAATTTCCTTGATTGAAATGTTTAAGAAATATTTTTTTTCAGTTTTTTAAAATACCATCTAATGCTTTATCCCCTATATTTAAAGCATTTTACCTACCACCAGCTAAACATATTGCTAAACTTATCAGATGATAAGTTGAAACTTTCACCTATATCAGATACTTTTGACTTGTCTGCTTTTTAGGAGTCTTCTGGGGCTCTCTCTGTGCCTGCAAGTTTGGCTGTCAACTTCATGTCGGTACCTGATAGATCTAGAGTACTAAGACTTTTATTTAGAAATAAAGACTTGCTGTTTGAAAATATGAAAATACACATTGTTTTCGGATGTGGCTAAAGCCACACAAAAGAAAAGATATCAGTTTCTTAATATGAAACCTAGAATTTTGCAGATTAGAGCGGTTTTCCTTAAAATTTCTTTCAAGTGTATTATTAATTACCAGAATGTGAAGCATGCATTCTTTAACTCAACTCAATTAACAATTGTTTTGCATGATAAGGTCCCAGCTTCTCCCACCCTAATACCTTCCGCAGTGGAATTCATAATTCCCTGTTGTGAATTGTTTCTTTAGACTCCTTTGACAGGTAGTAACACTATGTTGTCAGGTCTTTGTTCTTTTTTTTTTCTTGATAACTTTTTTCTCTTAGACCTGTCATTAGGTCTTTGGATGTGTGGTTATCCACCTTGTACTAGGGACTAGATTGAATGACCAAGATTTATAATTTCTGTCATTTGGATTTTTGATTTGTTTGGTATGTTTTATTATTTATTTATTTATTTATTTAAAGATTTTATATACTGACATTAGTGGGGAAACATCATACCGGTTTACATAAGAACTAAAAGCAGATGGAAATTACAAAAAATAGGTAATGGGATGGGAGAAGGAACAGAAAAAAAAAAAAGAGGCCGAGGAGGGCCGAAGAGAATGTTCTGTATTCCATCCTTTTTCCTTACAAATGATTTCTTGGTGGTTATAATTTTTGCAAATATAAAGAGTTTAAAAAGAAACTGGATATAAACCAGTTATTTATTTTTTTATTTGTTTATATTTGTTTAAATATTTTATATACTGCAGTCTACAATAGCACACAAAGCAGTTCACAAAATACATACATAATAATTAAAACTATAAAAATACCAAGTACACTTATTCTGTGAATACAAGGCAATAACTGCCTATAGATAATAAATTCCTATGTGTGACTTCCTGACAAATTGAGCATAACTAACAAGTATATTGATAGCTAGTTATTTGAATTGTTATTGTCAGGGAAGTTTAAATAACTATTTAGGCATTATCATATCTAAGTTAATTTGCTCTTTACCTGTAAACTACTGAAGGCCTGTTTAAATAAATAAGTCTTAAGGTCCCTTTTACATACCTTCACATTAGTGATGTTTTGTAATGTGTCTGGCAGCAAGTTCTACAATTTTGGGCCAGCCACTGAGAATGCTTGGTTCCTTGTTATATCCAATCTAGCCATCTTTGGTGTTCGAACATCCAACAAGTTCTTGTTTGCAGAGCGGAACTGTCACAGTAGTTTATAGTCAAGTTTGAGGTCATTATTTAACAAATTGAAAATTACCATTTAAATTTTATACTGCATTCCAAATGATATTGGCAGCCAATGCAAAACTGAAAGCAGAGGAGTGATATCTTCCCTCATTTGAGTGTTGGGCAGCAGACTTCTGAATTAGCTGAAAAAGTCATAACACATTAGCAGAAATTGCCAAGTAAATTGAATTACAATAATCAATTTTTGTTAGAATTAGGAACTGGAGAGCAATTCGAGCAATGATTTGATGTTTTTAACAGCTGTATTTTATAGAATAAAGACTTTACTACTGATGAGATACAATGTTGTACAGCTAGAGATGAGTCTGTTTACGTCCAAGTTTCCGGCTTTGTGCACTATAAGCATAGTAGAATCTTCAAAATTTACGGCTGCTGGAACAGTGTTTGATGGATTTGTGATGCATGATAGTAACATTATTTCAGTCTTGGAGATATATAATTTTAATCTATTATGTACTAACCATTTTTCTACAGAATTGAGACATATAAGATACCAGAGAGAGTGTATTGGACCAGGAAACATTATATGGTAGCTAATAAAATGTTGAGAGGTCTTCATTCAGAGTTAGAGCCAAACATGTATACCCTAGAGGAAATGTGGGATAAGCAAGATACATTTTAATAGCTTCGGGGCTTTTTTCAGTACTTGCAAGCACTGAGTTCTGGCACCTTTTTCCTCTACCTGCTTGATTTGCCCTATGGTCCCTCAAAAAAAATATGCATCCTGCATGGAGTACTGGCGCCTTTTATTCCAGAGGGCACTGAATACTTCCAAGGATTCTATGCAGAGGAGGCTGGCCTCTTTCAATAGAAAGAAGGCTCTGGACTAAGGAGTTATGTGATGAGGATGAAGTGGGTAATCTAAGGAGCATGCAGACTATAAACCTTTTAAAATAAATACAAAAAAATAATAAAATATTTCTTTCAGAGATGGCTTTGGATGCATAGAACAGCCTCCCTGTGGAGACGAGGACAATATCTGAATTCAAAAAAGCATGGGATAAACCCAAATAGGTATATTTTAAATGCATTGCTCATACAAAAATGGCCTCATACAAGCATATGTGGGCTGCATGCAAGCAATGCAAATTTTAAAAGAAGCTGGGAAGTATTTGCGTAAAGAATAAGGAGACAAAAATGGGTGGGGCCAAGACTTTCACACATAAGCCCTGAATTTGACCATGGCAATAAATTTAATACTGGTCCTGATGGCTTTGGGCCAGAGGAATCCTGAATGAGAGCGAGAGCAAATCTGACACTCTATATATCTCCCACTACAAGAGGGGCACTTTCAACTCTGGGTGAGGTTTGTTTTTTTTTGGGGGGGGAGGGCTGTGTTACATTAGATTGCCTAGGGTGCAAGAGTCTGTAGACTCTTGTAACACAATGCCCCCCCCCCCCAAAAAAAAAAAGAAACTCACCCTGAATTGAAAGTGCCCCGCTTACAGTGGGAGATATATAGAATGTTGATTGTCTCTCTCTCTCCCTCTCTCTTTCTCTTTTACATGAAATGTGTATATTTGCACACATCATATAAAATTGAGTGTGTTTTAAAATACACTTGAAAGGATCTCTGAGGGAGTGGTAGGGATTTTACAGATGAATAATTGGTGTGGATGGACTAGAGAGGCCATATGGTCTTTTTCTGTGGTCATAGTTCTCTCTTTCTAATGTCATTCAAGACAAATTAGACGTGTTATCAATCACTGTAACATAGTACTGGAGACATGCAGAAAAACTGCAGTGAACAGAAAGAAGCAAAACAAGGATTTTCAATTTTATTAAAAAATCTGTGAAAAATATTTATGTTCGCTAATTTCTATTTTGCAATAAAATTGAAGTGGTAAGACAGCAATGTAAAATGCTACCCTAGCTTTCTTTACCTTAGCTAACATATATGGTGTAGCATTCTGAGATCAATGCTGACACCAGGCTGGACTTGGTAAGAGGGAATCCTGCTGCTGGCTCAGTGTGGGTTATTTAGGGGGCATTCTAGAAAGGGGATTAGGGAGGGCAGAGCTGATGGGAAGCCCAGAGCTGTATGGTTATTTTTACAGATTGGGTGGGAGGCAGAAGGTAGGAGGCAGGCAGCCCTGACCTGACCTGACAGGCTCTTTTTCTGACAGCAGTAGGCAGATAAAACAAACGAGAAAAACAAAACATCAGGACAACACCACCAACAAAATGACAAAAACAATGGCAGAATGGCACAAAACAAATAATGTTTTCAATCTCATCGCTACTGTCATGCACCCCTTCCCTAGCTGCCACATGCTCTCTACCAAACCACACTGTGCTCCATCCCTCTGGCAGCGCTCTCTTCCATATACTTCACTGCTTTCCTTTTGCTCATGGCTGCAGTACAGCTCTCTCTTCTGCCCCTCACCCTGGCCACCCCACCTTTCTCTCCCCATCTATTGCAGGGTCCTCATGTACCAGGCAGTGCTTACAGTAACTGCTCATACTATTACTACGTGCACAGTATTACTACAAGTATGGAATTACGTCTTACTGTTTCTTACTATTTATTTATTTATTTATTTTTTATGTATCGGTGTTCGATTTTACACATCACATCGGTTTACATTCCTACAAAAAATGCAGGAAATCAAGCGTTTCCTTTGTCAATACATTGAACAATAATAAACATGGAAATTGTTAACAAGGGAGATAAAAACATGGGAAAGGTTAACATTAAGGGTTGCATGAAGGGGTACACAAAGGGGAGTGCCCCTTTGTTGCGCCCCCTTTGGCACACGACACACGGTGCGCGGCGCCTGCTGGCTTGGTGCCTTTCAACGGTCCAGCTTCGTTTGTGATGACGTCAGGGGAGGGGGCGGGTCTCTCAATCATAGCTTTCCCCACAGCATTCTCCTCTCAGCTTCAAAGGTAGGTTTTTTTCAAATTTTTTTGTCTTTTTTTTACCTTATTTATTTATTTATTTATTTATTTAAAAGTTTTGTATACCGACGTTTGTTTAGCAAACATCGGATGTTACAAGGTGTTCAGCACTGGTGGGTAGCCCTCCCCTTCATTAGCACCTGCTGGCTTGGTGCCTTCCAATCGTCCAGCTCCATTTGTGATGAAAGTTCCTCATGGCATCACACAGGCTGCAGGTTATGGGATGGGAAGTGCAGGAGACTGCATCTCGGGGATGGAGGGTTAGGAATGTGACCCCACTGGAGCTAGGGATAGGGGTGAAGGAGGGAAATGCGAGGTAAGGAAGAGTGAGAAAGGGACAGGGAATGATGGAATGGGGAGGATGGAATGTTCAGGAGAGGGGTGGAAGGAGGGAAGAGGGTGAGTGGGACAGATGGAGGAAGAAATGAATAAAAAGTAAGGACAAAAAGAAAAGAAACAAAACTGAGTTTATTTTTCAGTTGTTTTTCATTTCAAAAAAGCAAAAAAAACCAAAAAACTAACAGATGTAAAATTTCCCTCCACATACCCGCCTTCCCCTCAGCCTCTCCATCCCCACCCCCATCCAAGCCTGTTCTTTCCAAAGACGTCTGAGGCAGAAAGGGGTAGAAGCAATCCCCAGTCACTCCTGCCTGCTGGTTTGAAAATGCTGCTGGCCAGCCCTGAGGCTGTATGGCTGTAAAACAAAATGATGCCAGCCTCAGGGGTTGACCAGTAGCATTTTCAAACCCAGAGCCAGTGGGGCAGGTGTAACTGGGTATTGTTCCTGTTCCATTCTACATCAGAAACCACCATGGAAGAGGTAAACATGGTCCGGGAGGGTTGGCAAAGCCATTTCTTTTTGTTTGTTCTTTCAGGGGATTTTAATGCTTAATTTAGTGAGGCAAGTAAACAAACCAAAAGAAACATTCAATAAACCAAAACCCAAATGAATAAAAGCCAAAACACCCTATGAAACTAAAAAAACAAAATGAACTTATTATTTTCCATGCACAACTCTAGAGGGTAACCAGTCCTAGGAGAAGAGAGGAGAGCCAAACTGAGAGGCAGCAGAAATGATAGATCTCAAGGAAGAATCTGTAAGGGTAAAGGAAGAGCCCATTTGTACTGGAATAGTCAGGAAGGCCAAAGGGACACTTGGAAAATTCATTACGGATTGTTTTTGTCTACTTTTGCTGGATCATATCCTTCAGTTGACTGTCCCTAGTGCCTCTTTTTGGACAGGAGTGGCGGCTGTCAGCGGGTTTGACAGCCGACGCTCAATTTTGCCGGCGTCGGTTCTCGAGCCCGCTGACAGCCATGGGTTCGGAAACTGGACCCCGGCAAAATTGAGTGTCCAGTTTTCAACCCGAGAGCCACGGGCTGATTTTTAATTTTTTAATTTTTTTTAACTTTTTTTAACTTTTGGACCTCTGACTTAATATCGCCCTGATATTAAGTCAGGGGTGCACAGAAAAGCAGTTTTCTGTGCACTTCCCTGGCGCCGGCAGAAGTTAACGCCTACCTTTGGGTAGGTGCTAATTTATTAAAGTAAAATGTGCGGCTTGGCTGCACATTTTACTTACTGTATCGCGCGGGGAATGACTAATAGGGCCATCAACATGCATTTGCATGTTGCAGGCGCTATTAGTTTCGGGGGGGGGGGGGGTTGGACATGCGTTTTCGACGCGCTATTACCCCTTACTGAATAAGGGGTAAAGCTAGCGTGTCGAAAACGCGCGTCCATATGCCAGAGCGCACTGTACTGTATCGGCCTGTTTGATGGATCAGCATCCATTGATTAAACTTTGCTAACAACATGGCAGGCAAATTAGTAGCTAATTCAGAACTTAATCAAGTAGCAAAAATATTAATTTGGAGCAGTATGTTTACAGCATTTGGGCTGATACCATGTAGTTTCAAAATCATATTAGCATCTTTGAGTTCTGGGTTGGGCATTGAAAGCTTAACAGGCTTTAGACTTTTATTTGCTCCTGATATATAAATAGTATTGTCGGAGCTCTTCTAGAATGGTATTCTAGAGGACAGGTGCTACTCCCAAGAAGGATGTGTTGCTGATGTTTGCTCTTTTGATTTCCTTGCCACAGAACTGACATTAAAGATCCGAGTGAGGATCTTAGTGGTCTGGAAGATATGTATAAGGATAATCTTTTACTCACGTTAGCAGACCTGTCTCCGCTTGAAGGCCTGAACATCAGTGTCAGAGTTTTGAATTTCATTCTGTATGGTACTGTTAACCAGTGTAGCATGGGTGTGACGTGGTTGCATGGTTTGCATCTTGCTATCAGTCATGCAGTTGAGTTTTGCATTATCTGGAGTTTGTGGAGGGCCTTATCAGTTAGACCCTTACAAAGTGTGCTGCAGGTGTCCAGCTGTGTGGTTACCATAGAATGAACCATTGTGAGGTTTTTTATAAGTTTTTTGTAATTGAAAGTGCCAGCTCTATACTATTGCCTTGAATTGTGGTGGTATGGTAAGTTCCAAGACCAGTAGGACCAGGGTCATTAATGGGAGCTGATAGGTTCCGAAAGGGATTTTCAGGTGAGGAACTTCTCTATGTATGTTTTGTATCCAAAGAATATCCATATTGTTGGGATTCAGGTAGAGTTTGCTGTTTTTTTGTCCATTCTTGAATGGCTGTAAGGCACTTGGTTAGCTTAATTATACTTGTTTGTGGATCCAGGTCCATTGATAACATGAAGTGGACGTCATCCTCATAGAAGTAGGCTTTTGTGTCAAAGGATGTTGAAATTTTCTCTCTTCTAAATAACGCACAATACTGATATAGCAAGGGCTGAAAGGTTTAGCAAAGCCAAAGTCTGTTCAGCCATTCTGTCATTAATCTGCTTCTGTAAGTCTGTTAGAATATAAACTCTGGTTTGTGGCTTTTGTAAACATCTCAATTCTATTTTTCCCTTGTGTGCTTTAACTGAGAATGCTTGTTTACAGAACTATAGTGCATTAATCCCAGTACATACAATAACTATCTGACATCTCTGGGTGGTTAATTCTGTAATTATAAAGTACAAAAACTTGCTGTTTTATAATTCAGTGCAAAGGCAAGATGGCCTGCTTTTAGCTCTGCTCATTGTTTTCTAGAGAGCAACTGAAGGATGAGGCTAACTTATTTAGCACCATTTTTCATTGCTTAAATGTTTACAAATCACCTGTGGTATGAAGATCATGCTCTGTACTTTGCTGCCACTTGTGTATTGGGCTCCCACTGTTGAATCAGTAGGGATTTATGAAAAATACTGACATTCTGTCTGCTAAAGGCATTTGTCTATATTGGTCCAAAAATGTTTTGCAGCAGTAAAATGTATTATGTATTTAAATTTAATGAATTGCCTACCCAAGGCTCAAGGTAATGAACAATCGAAAAAATGTATAAACTATAGAACCTAATTACAAAATCAAAATATTACTAAATTTATACAACAAATTTTAAAATACATTAACATACATCAAAATAATAAACAAGCAAATATGAAGACCTGATGCATTGCACTAATTATGTAAAAACTTAAAACCATGGTACAACTTCTTCAGCACTAAAAGTTTGAATGCTTGAGCAAAGAAATATTATTAAAACATATTATTTAAATTATTATTAAATTATTTTTGTTTACAATTTCTCATTCTGCTGTAGTGTATCAATAGCTATGTTCCGCAGTCCTAATTTGCTTCCAGAACCCTGGGTACCTTCTAAGCTGTGGTGAGATCAACCAGAGAGCAGGTCACAAACTCTGCTGTCCCTTGGCAACCAGACACATGAAGGGGGCAATTTTCATTTCCTCCCAGGGCTTGTAAGCCTGTGGGTACTTAAACCATAGGCCTGCAAGTTCATTTTCATAGGGGAACTTGCCATGGAGCTTCCTTTTGAAAAATTCCGCTTGCAAAGTTTATGGGTACAAAAGTACCCATGGACTTTGCACTTGCTATTTGTGCAGGTCAGGTCCACAGGAAAAAGTGTACACGGAGATCTGAAAATCAGATCTCTATGCATTCTTTTACACCCCTGACCTCTCCTCCCTCCCTTCCTCCTCCCCCCCCCCCCCCACAGACACACAGACACAAAATGCCCCCTTTCCCTCACAGATAAAAGTACACTATGAAAGTGGGGTAGATTTTCAAAGGGGTACGCGCGTAAGATATGCGTGTACCCCCCGAAAACCTACCCCAAACCCCCCCCCTGCGAGCACCGAGCCTATTTTGCATAGGCTCGGCGGCGCGCAGAAGCCCCGGGATGCGCGTAAGTCCCGGGGCTTGCAAAAAGGGGCAGTCGAGGGCGTGGCCAGGGGGTGTGGTTTGGGATTGGGGGCATGTCCGGGGGGCTTGTGGGCGGTCCGGGGCCGTGGCCGAGTGCCCCGACACAGCAGCCTGTGTCGGGGCCTGCCGCACCGGCGCGCGAAAGTTACTACTGCCCGGAGGCAGTAGTAACTTTTCCGATAAAGGTAGGGGGGGGTTCTAGATAGGGCCGGGGGGTGGGTTAGACAGGGGAAGGGAACGGGCAGCGCTCGCAGGGCTCGGCGCACGCAATTGCACAAATGTGCACCCCCTTGCACGCGCTGACCCTGGATTTTATAAGATACACGCGGCTACGCGTGTATCTTATAAAATCCAGCGTACTTTTGTTCGCGCCTGGTGCGCAAACAAAAGTACGCGCACGCGTAAATTTATAAAATCCAACCCAGTATGCGTACTTTTACCTGCATAGAGACTGCACATGTATTCACCTCTGTAATATGTTTTGAAAAATGCCCTCAAAACAAATCTCAGATTCATAAAAAAAGACATCAGAAAATCACTAGACTCTCTTAGACTTCCCAAGGTCTAATTTAATTCTCTCTTCCTGAAATGTAACCCCATTACTGTCCAGCTTTTTCTCAGTGCAGATGAACTAATCACCATCATCTTTGTAGACATTCCTCCACCCCGCCCCCCCCCCCCCCACACTCTTTTATCATATGAACTTGTCATAAATTCAAGAAAATGTTTTTTATTTAAGTAAAATATCATTAGTCCACCTTGTTATCTGTCACCAAAATGCATTGTCAATAAAGATCTATTTCTAGTTTTTTATTTACATATTATCCTGCCTTTTCAAATCCAAGGAACTGCCCTAAACAGCTTACAATACATCAAAACTACAAATCAAACAACACAATATAAGCAAAAATATTCAGTGACAATAAAATTAGTTCTTAGTCATCACTATGTTCTTCCAGAAAGTCTATAAAAAGAAACTAAGGGACTCCATGTACTAAGCACATCCCCATAAACACAAAATGGAAGAAAAACTTTACTACACAGGTCCCTAAACTTGTCTAATGGGTAGTCCTTTTCTATATGCTTGTGTGTGTGTTTTCTCTCTTCTCCGAGGACAACTAATCTCTTCTCTGTGATTCAGATATTGATTAAAAGTACAAACAAAAGATGGCACAGTTCTTTGCAACTACCAATGTAATATCAAGATATTTCTTGTAGGCTTTGCTAATTTATTCATTCCAATATAGGAAGCATAATTGTAATACATACTAACATAGTAAATGACAACAGATTGATCCTTTCAATCTGCTCATTTGTCTTCCTGAGTATTTCTATGTGCAATAAATGACTTGCTTTGTAAGGAATGATCAGGTTAGAAAGGTACAACGGAGTTTCCCAGCACAGGGCATTCTATTTTAAATTGCTTTCTAAGTGATATTGGAAGCCAAGGTAGATTATATAATAAATGGGTTATGGGATCATAGTTCTTTTTTCCAAAAATTAGTTTGGCTGCAGTATTGTGTGTCATTTGTAATCTCCTCACTTGAACAGATGTCAAACCATGAAAAAGGGCATTAAAGTAATCCAGTCATGATAAAATGAGATGAGTTAAGGACTTAATATATGATGAGTCAAGAAAAGGCTTAAGACAACAAATGAAATACAAAATGAAGTAAGAACTCCATAATAAATGTGAAATGTGATTTAAAAAAGAAAGAGACGAGTCAATCTGAATGCCCAAAGTAGTGATGACATTTTTAACTTGGATAGAACTACCAGACATAATGAGGAATGGAAACTGTCTTAAATTTTGTCTTCTCTAGAGAACCACATAGCTTCAGATTTATCTAGATTGGCTTTAAGTTTGGAAAAAATTAGCCAATTGGCCAAGTCACTCAGTTTTTGAATTTGGTAAGAGAAATAGTGGACTCATGATCACAGCTGGTTAAAATCTGAATGTCATTAGCACAGAAATACTCAGAGAAAGCCAGACTTTGAATCAAGGTGGCCAAAGATGCTAGAAAACGTTTGAACAGAATAAGAGAAAGTATAGAACCCTGAGATATACCATAGCTAGTAAAACTGGCAATAGAGGATGATGAGTTCCAAGTTACAGAATATGATCTGGAAATCAAGAAAGATTTAAACTAATTAAGAGATTGTCTTCAAATACCAATGTTGTGAAGGCAGTCAAGCCATAACTGTTGATCAACAATATCAAATGTGGAGCTCATGTCTAGACAAACCAGTAAAACTATTTTTCCCTTATCCAAATGTAGGATAATCTCATTATTTAAAGCTGTGAGGGCTGTTTCAGAACTGTGGCCTTTCCTGTAACGCAATTGTTTAAGATGCAACACAGAAGTAGCGTACAAAAAAATTAGATAATTGAGAGTGCATTACCTTCTCAATGATCTTGGACAATGTAGGCAGTTTAGAGATCAGTCAATAATTCTCAGGAAGATCTGGATCCAGGTGCTGTTTCTTAAGGATAGACCTAACTATCACGGTTTTCAATTCTTGAGGTAAGACTCCAAGCTCCAGACTAGAATTTACAATATCAGCTAAGAAAGGAAGTAGATCCAGATCGTGCTTCCTGACGAACTTAAAAGAAAGAAGAAGATTTCATTTTTTTCAGAAAAATTTGCAGTCCTATAGCAGTGACTTTGTTAATAGTAGATATGTCACTTATCCAGCGAAATAGTTAGCCATATAGTCAGTACAATTGATGAAAGGTACAAGAGGAGATGGTTTGTACAATGCACTCTCTTCCCAGTTTGAAGCTAGGTAGAGAGTGCGTTGTACAAATCAACTCCTCTTGTAACTTTCTTCAATTGAAATGACAGAAAATCTTCAGAGATGTCAACTTTGCTGTTCATACTTCCTACTGTGTATGTAAAATCACCCAAACCTACCCCACCCACCAAACCCCACTCTGAGTTAAAAGTGCCCCCTTTTATAATGGTATAAATAGTAGAGTAACATATTGTTCTCTAAAGAGTCTCTCTCCCTCTCTCTCTCTCTCTCTCTCTTGTAATTTAGATCTCAAGTATATAGTCCACCATAATTGGAGAAGTCAGTTCCAGAACCCTGAGAAGTAATTTATATAATACAATAACCAAAGGAAAGACAATTGAAATGTAAGAACACAAATTGGTCATATAGATGAAATATTGCACAGAGAAGGTCTAGCCTTATCACTCAAAAGTATGAGACATTAAAATATTTGTAAGGAAACTTCAAAACAAATAACTGAAGAAATCCAGGTCTTAACAGCAAGAATTGTCTTTGCCTCTTCTGTATGACTTTAGACACATCTGGGAAGATTCTAATTGTCATCTTCAAGAGCTGCTCTTCCTGATGCTTTTAAAAATTCTTAATAGCCAATCTCTATCTGGGTCAAGAACCACTGATGCAATCAAAGTTACTGGAATAACCAGCTTCTCAATCAAACGTTTCCAGAAGGACTGTACGGTTCAAGCTTCATCAAATATTAAAGATAGTTCTTTCTGCACATCTTCAGTGTCTTTTTTCTTATGTAGCCGAACATAAAAGACTCCTAAAACTGGGGTTATTGACTGAACAAGAACTTTGAGAATTTCTACTAAAACGTTTCTCAGAATGACACAGATTGAATCTTAGGAAAAGTTTATAAACTTCAAATTGCGTTGTTTGATCAAGTTCTCCAAATTCTCTCCTTTCAAAAACAGGTAAAAATTATCCTTAATAAGAGCTTCTTGAACCCCCATAAGCTTCTCAGTCCAATTTTCCACAGCCTCCACCCACTTGCTAATTTCTTCCACTTGAGTTACTTGAAAATTAACCAAAGCCAGAGTGTTATCCATAGCTAAGGAAATGAGGGCAGTTGGAGACTTACCAAGCCCAAAGATCAAGTTCCAAATTTCTTCCAAGGTAAACTCATGAGGCCTCTCCAACTGAAAACCTTGCAAGAAATTCTGTGATGTGCTTAGACTGCCTACAATGTGTTGGTCCTCCCCAGCTTATCCCTTGCCAGAGGTTCTATCCAGAACACTGGAAGCCCCACCTATAAGCTCCTCCCCTGCAGTTCTCCCTGCAAATACCGACTTCCCAGTGATATCATCATCTAGCAGCAGGGACAGCAGAGCATGCAAAGGCAGACAGTCTTCCACGTGATCCATTGGAGGCTTCTGTGTCTCAGGCCTGAGCGACACCGGTCGGGGAGAGTTGAGGACATCACTTCTCCTGTCTCCTCCTCACCCCCCACCCCCTGAAATCTCCAATGACCTCTGCTCCCTGGAACTTGATGGAAAATGCACAACAAAGGAATCTATCAGTCCCACTAGCAAAGGAAGAACAGGGACAGCAGATTTTCCCTTTCCTCTTCACCACTGACAAAAAAAAAAAAGAGGCAAGAAATAAGAAAAATAAGAAACAGTGGGAAGTCAAAGAGCTCTTGATGCACACAGCTCCTGTTAGTGTCAGCTAGGATCCTTCCCTCTCTGGGTAGAATAACCTATAAATTCCCATACTTAAAACAACACCAGTTCCCTCCATGTCTTCTCTCTAACCTCTCAACCCTGATTCCAGCACTGTTCTATATATCTGTCCCAGCATGCTCATTTTGATGTTAGTGTTATAACCATGGCGGAAATTAAAAATGGTGCCAGCCTCAGTCTAGCAACACCATTTTAAATCATAGTACCACAGGCAGTGTTGTGAGTGAACTGTTTAGTGGACCCTTGGGCCGACCTTTGAGAGACTGGGGAGAGGTGTACTATAGTCTCTGGTGAGTGACAGGTCAGGAGGCGGATACCAGGCAGGAGATGGACGTGAGCTTCACCCTGGAAGCTGGTACTCCTCCGGGAGGAACCCGTAGGAGTCCAGCCACTGGGACTTAGGTGATTCACCCTGGAAGCCGGTACTCCCCCGGGAGGAGCCAGTAGGATCCCAGCCGCTGGGATTTAAGAGATCACGGAAGCTGGAGCTGGAGCGGGCAGGCAGGGATCAGGAGTCAGGCAGGAACTGAAGCAGGCTGGGACAGAAGCAAGTAGGAACTGAAGCAGGACTGGCTACTGGAACCAGACAGGAACTGAAGCAAGACTGGCTACTGGAACCAAACAGGAACTGAAGCAGGACTGGCTACTGGAACCAGACAGGAGCTGAAGCAGGACTGGCTACTGGAACCTGGAACCAAGCTGGAACTGAAGCAGAACAGGTTACTGCAAGCAAGCCAGACAAGAGCAAGACTTGGGCACGGAGCGAAACAAGTCTCAGGCAGGAACGGAGTCGCTAACGCAATAGCGCACTCCGGGGCACGGAGCAACAGAGGACCGCAAGGAACCCCGTTGCAAGGCCAAGTCCTGGGCTCCGCGGCGGCCTTACATAGGCCATGGCGTCTGACGTCATCGATAGGGCGGAGCTTCCAATGGCGGGAAACGACCTTCATAAGCGCGGGTTGAGCGTGCGCCTAGGGAGAAGGCATCCAGGCAGGGCTTCTCGGCGGCGTCCCCCCCGCGGGGATGCCGCGAAACAGGCCGCAGACCCTCGGAGACGAGCCGGGACCAAGGAGGTAAGGGTCCAGGCACGGCTGCCGCGACTGGGACCGCAACAGGCAGGATCAACCACAGACTGCTTCTGCCTATTGAAAAACATAAACATGGTAAGTGGGTTTGGGGGAGATGGTGGAATTGGGAGGAGAACTCAGGAGTTGGGGGTGGGGCTTGAGAGGGAGGTATACCTTTTTTAAATGAAAGGAAAAAAAAATGTTGATTTTTTTTTTTTTCATTTCATTTTAAAAAGGAATTGAAATGAAATGGACATTAAAATTTCCTGTTTCATTTCAAACAAATGCACATCCATAGTGAGTATCTTTCACATGGGTACAAATATCTCTAGGCCATCAGCAGTCATGCTGTTTTGGGAGAAAAATTAGAAACTTGAGATTTGTAATGAATGAATGGCTCAGTTGTGTCAAACCATTGACCTATCTTCCTGAGCAGGACATCACAGGGAAGTGCTGTGTCATAAACAGCAAGGCATTCCTACTGGTTTGGAACCAGATGCTCAGTAAAGGCCAAATTTTAATACTGGGAGGTATGCGGGTGGTCAGGCTGTGCGCGCGCCGAGCACATTTTCACAACAGCCAGGCCACACGCGTTTACGCGCGGAACTGCCGGGCTTTGTGAAAGGGGCGGGCCAGGGCGGGGTCTGGGCAGGGCAGGGGCACCGGGTCAGCAGCTATTAGGCCCTGTCCCAGCCAGTGAGCAGAACTTACTGCTGCTCCAAGAGGCTGGTAAGTTTGAAAAAAAAAAAAAGAGGTTAGTTAGGGTAGGTTTACGGGTCAGGGAGGAGAGGAGAAAAGGGAGGAAGGTAAGGTAGGGGGATAGGAAAGTTCCCTCCCAGTTTGCTCCTTAATTGGAGTGGACTGGGAGGGAACTGGTGCAGGCCTGATCGCATCGCCGCATGTTTTTAACTAACCCCCTCCCCCCTTGCACACACAAGACACGACCAGCTCGCACATATGTGTGTGCCAATATAAAAGGCAGGCGCATGTGCAAACGGGAATCGTATTTTATAACATGCGCGCAACGATGCATGAAAGAAGGAAAGGGAGTGAGTGAGAGGGAAGGGAGCAAGGGAAGGAGCAGGAACATTAGCAGTGAGAATGACTAAAAGACTGCTGAGGATGGGAAGGCAGTGAGGGGTGATTGTGAAACTGCCAGGACAGGGGCATTGAGGGTTGAATGTGAGATTCATCTTTCATGTGTGTGGGTGTGGGTGTGGGTGTGTGTGAGAGAGAGAGCATGGGGGCCTGTGTGTGTGTGGGGGGGGGGGGGGGGAACCTGAGAGCAAGAACCTGTGCGTTTGTGAGAGAGAACGTGTGAGGGAAAGCATGTGAGTAAGAGCGCGAGCGTGTGTGTGTGTGTGTGTGTGTGTGTGTGTGTGCATGTGAGTGTTTGTGAGAGAGAGAGAGCCTGTATGTACGAGAAGAGAGATATTAGGTCCCATATTAGGAGTTATATTCAAGGAAAGGACCTGGTGTCATAGTGGAAAATACTTTGAAATCCTCTGTTCAGTGTGTGGCAGTGGTCAAAAAAGGAAATAACATGTTAGGAATTATTAGGAAAGGAATGGAGCACAAAAGGACAAATGTCATAATACCCCTTTATCACTCCAAGGTGAGGCTGTACTAAGGAGGTAATTTTCAAAGAAGTTACACAAGTAAATGTAACATACTATCATAGCAATTTTCAACAGCCATTTACGAGCATAAAGTGCACTTACACATGTATGACCTATTAACAATTCAATGGCATTTAGTGTATCAATTTTCAAAAGCCCATTTACACGTGTGAAGTAGGGATGTGAATTGTTTTTTGATGATTTAAAACAATCGTCAGATATATTTTAAATCGTCAAAAATCATTAGAGCCACGATACAATAGCAATTCCCCCGATTTATCGTCAAAAAATCGTAAATCGGGGGAGGGGGAGGGCGTGAAAACCGGCACACCCAAAACAACCCTAAAACCCACCCCGACCCTTTAAAACAAATCCCCCACCCTCCCGAACCCCCCCAAAATGTTTTAAATTACCTGGGGTCCAGTGGGGGGGGTCCCGGCATGATCTCCCGCGATCTCCCGCTCTCGGGCCACGGCTGCGTTAATAGAAATGGCGCCGGTGGCCCTTTGCCCTTACCATATGTCAGGACAAAGGTAGCGCCGGCGCCATTTTGGTTCCTGTCACCCGACGTCACGAGTGCAGGAGATCGCTCCCGGACCCCCGCTGGACCCCCAAGGACTTTTGGCTAGCTTGGGGGAGCCTCCTGACCCCCACAAGACTTGCCAAAAGTCCAGCGGGGGTCCGGGAGCGACCTCCTGCACTCGCGCCATATTGCCAATATTCAAAATGGCGCCGGCGCTACTTTTGCCAGTGAGGCCTAGTGGCGCCAGCGCCATTTTGAATATTGCAATACGGCGCGAGTGCAGGAGGTCGCTCCCAGACCCCCGCTGGACTTTGGCAAGTCTTGTGGGGGTCAGGAGGCCCCCCAGCTGGCCAAAAGTCCCTGGGGGTCCAGCGGGGTCCGGGAGCGATCTCCTGCACTCGTGACGTCGGGTGACAGGAACCAAAATGGCGCCGGCGCTACCTTTGCCCTGTCATATGGTAAGGGCAAAGGGCCACCGGCGCCATTTCAATTAACGCAGCCGTGGTCCGAGAGCGGGAGATCGCGCTGGGACCCCCCCCCCCCACTGGACCCCAGGTAATTTAAAACATTTTGGGGGGGTTCGGGAGGGTGGGGGATTTGTTTTAAAGGGTCGGGGTGGGTTTCAGGGTTGTTTTGGTGTGCCGGTTTTCCCGCCCTCCCCCGATTTACGATTTAAAAAAAAAAAAACCATGACGATCAGATTTCCCTCCCCCCCAGCCAAAATCGATCGTTAAGACGATCGATCACACGATTCACATCCCTAGTGTGAAGTACATTTACACATGTAAAACCCAGTTTTAAGTGTGTAAAATCTTTTGAAAATGACCGTCGTAGAGTACTGTGTGCATTTCTGGCCACCGTATCTCAAAAAAGGTATAGTTTCATTGGAAAAGATGTAGAGAAGGGAGACTAAAATGATAAAACGGATGGAACAGCTTCCCTAAAAGGAAAGGCTAAAGACGTTTGGTCTGTTCAACTTGGAGATGTCAGAGAGGGGATTTGATAGAGGTCTATAAAATCATGAGTGGAATAGAATGGGTAGATGTAAACCGGTTATTAACTTTTAAAAAAAATATAGGGCCGGATTTTCAAAAGGTTAAGTGCGCCGGGCTTATTTTTAAAAGGCCTGGCGACGCATGTAAATCCCAGGGCTTTATAAAAGGGGCAGGGAGGAGGTGGGGTGGGGCAGTCCGGGGCAGGGGCGTGGCAAGAGGCCTCCACACAGCTGCTGGGCTGGGGATCGCGCAACTTACTTCAGCCCCAGGGCTGAAAAGTTTTAAAACAATAAAAAGAAATCAACAAAGGTAGGGAGGAAAGGGCAGGGGAGGTAGGGAAAGGGAAGGGAAGGTGGGGTGGGGGGGTAGGGAAGTTCCCTCCGAGGCCGCTCCAATTTTGGAGTGGCCTGGGAGGGAACGGGAGAAGGCAGCGCGACTCGGAGTGGGCTCAGCGCGCGCAAACTGCACAATTGTGCACCCCCTTGCGCACGCCGACCCCGGATTTTATAACATGCGTGCGTATCTTATAAAATCCGGGGTCGGCGCGCGCAAGGGGGTGCACATTTGTGCAACCTGCGCGCGCTGAGCCCAGCGGGTGCTGCCTGTTCCCTCCGATTTCGGAGCGGCCTCGGAGGGAACTTTCCTTCGCCCTCCCCCCCCACCTTCCTCTACCTAACCCACCCCCCTGGCCATATCTAAACCCCCCCCCCTTACCTTTGTTGCACGATTTACGCCTGCTAAAAGCAGACATAAATCTGTGCGTGCTAGCAGGCTGCTGGCGCATCATCACCCGACCCGGTGGCTGGTCCGGAGGCTTCGACCACGCCCCCAGGCCAGCACCACGCACCTGGGCCCGCCCCCGCAACACCGTGTCATTTTAGGACACGCCCCCGACACGCCCCTTTTACAAAGCCCCGGGACTTATGCGCATCCCGGGGCTCTGTGCGCACCGGCGGCCTATGCAAAATAGGCGCGCGAGGGCCCTGCGCACGTAAATCCGGCCGGATTTACACGTGCAGGGCATTTAAAATCCAGCCGTGTGCCTAGTAGGTGGTGTATTAGTGTTCTAGGGTCTGGTGTAATATTTGTATTGCTGCCTTTTCATAAATAATTGTGCTATTTGATTCCTGAGAGTACCTTGATTGTATGGTATGGCAAGGGGTCTTTTCTTTTTTTGCAAGGGTTTGTGTTATTTTACAAAGGGCTTGATTCATTAAGGCTTTTCCCCCATTCTGTGTCTATGGTAAAAATGCTTAATGAATCAGGCCCAAAGTGTTTAGCAGTGGAAGGATTTTGTTTTGCTGAGGTGACACCAGAATTTGAATATATATATATATATAATTTTTGCATGTTAGGTTGTAATGTGAACTGTCCTAGTTCTGCTCTGCACTCACTTGTGTGATTATTATGATTATTGCTATTTTATTGTAGTTATCATCTCTGCCTTTCTTTTTTTTTTTTCCAAAATAATTTTTTCTTTATTGAGAAGAAACAGCGACAAACAGTAAAACCCGCACTGCAGGTATAAACAGTACATATAGAAACTAGTACAAACCAAAGATAATGAGTACATAGTATCAGCCACCGAACATCAGCCGCGGCTCATTCCCAATTCTTTTATTTGTATATCACAGTTCCCCCGTCCATACCCTCAATATCATCCAACACCCCAAAACCATTCCTTACCATTCAAACCACACACCATTCATACCGCCCCAGGCTCCCCCCCCCCAGTGACCACGGGTTGTATCCAACCAGAATCATATCCACTAGCTCGTAACCCTTCTTGAACAGTCGTTGGCAGCAAACCAATACAGGCTTGCCAATATGCTTGCTATCTTTTATCAGGTTTACATTTGCCCAATACACAGTCCAGATGTTCAAGTTGGAGAGGAAAAACCAGTCTTTGGAACCAGGCTAAAATAGACAGAGACACATCCAGAACTGCCCAGTTGGAAAGTATGGTGCGACAGGCCAAAAGGACAGCCACTCTACTAAATTTGTCTTTCGCACGATTGATCTCAGCAGAGCAGGCCTGTGGGCTGGACAACAAAAACTGCCCTGTTACAGGTACCGAGACAGCTGTGCATTGTAAGATAACATCCGATACTGATCCCCAAAAAGCAGTCAAAGTAGGACAGCGAAATAGAAGGTGTAGAAGCGTACCCTCGACTGCTCTGCATTTTATACAGAGAGGAGAGTCCATACACCCCATCTGGAAGCGACGAACATCAGTGCAATAAATGCGATGTAATATTTTAAATTGAACTTCACAAAGTCCAATGTCTTTGATCTGCCGATGTAGCGCCATAAAACACTGTTCCATATACTTAGGAGAAAGTGGCATGTTGAGCTCGTTAGACCATTTAGCTGCCAAATACTCTAGACGACTATCTGCTTGCAGAGTCCGTCCTAGTTTGGCCCATCCAGAGATCGTGTTCTTAAGAAGAGCTGTATCAAACAACTTAGTTGCAAATGCTGATTCCGCCGCTCGAGTCTCCGATGTCCACTGCAGAGATGACAAGTAATGTCGCACTTGCAAGTAGGCAAAAAAATGTTTGTTAGGGAACTAATAAGTAGCACTCAGAGCAGCAAAGTCTAATAATACATGTGCATCATGGTCATAAAGATGACAAGCATAGACTATGCCCTTACAAGCCCAAAATTGAAACAATGCACTACAATCCCTCCCCGGCACAAAATTCACATTTCCCAACAATGGCATCAACATGGAGACTAATCCCGGCCTGTCTCCCCGCAAGCGCAGCCACCACCAGGCCCGCATACAGGGATAAAGCAGTATTTTGGGAAAAGTTAGCGCTCATCGCACGCTCTCACTTGTTTGAATAAGGCTAAATGGCGACCAGGGGGCAGCCATTCGAGTTAAGAGTCCAGGCTCACAGTATTGATAAGTATCAGTAATCCACTCCCCCACGAAATGGAGCTGGCAAGTGGCATTATAAAGCCGAAAATCTGGCAAACCATAGCCCCCCCCCCCCCCCTGCTCCCTGGGACAAGTTAACGTTGCATAGTGCTGTGACCTCCTCCTGCTTGATCCGCAGCTGAGATCAATTTCCTCCACGAGAGCTTTGTATGCACTTTAATCCAGGTAGCAGTGCTGAAACAGCGGAAGCCTGTTGTAGTCCAGGTAGCTATCGCTCCTCTCTTGTGGGGTTATTTGCAGGCCTTTCAATACAGGCCTGGGTCCGTGCCGTGGCTTGCCACACTAGCAAATCCCATTTCAAGGTTCCCCCAGGTAGGGATACCAGCAAACCAGGAAAAATGGTTATCAAAAAAAAAAAAAAAAACAACAGAGTTCAATATCAGTTCAAGTCCATTTCTCTTTCTTAATGCCTTGCAGTAATACTTCCCTAAGTTCAAACAGGAAAACAGAACTGCAACCAAAACACCGTAATATCAAATATGTCTGCTGTCAGGCTCTCATCATGCCTGTACCGTCCTGTTTGGGGATTCAGCATAACTCACCCCTTCTCCCCTATAGTTGTGCTACAGGTAACGGTCTGCCTCTACCACAAACAGCCAGCACTCTCCTTAGATAGTGCCTTGTAATAAACAGGGAGAAAAAAAAAACAATCTTCCCCCTGTAAGTCTATCTTCTATTCCCTCTTTCTTTCCTCCAACACTTACTCTGTTTCCATGCTGGATAAAGAAGAGTCCTCTGTTGGTAACTCCCAGTCCATCTCTTCCTCCCTGTCAGAGGAGCAGCTCTCTTCATATTCTCTTTCACCCTGGGACACACCCTCTTCCTCCCACAGCATGGACTCAGCTGAATCTGATTCACCCCTATCAGCTTCAGCTGTTGCCTCAGCCTCCTCCTGGACATTCTTCTGCTGCTCTGGAATCCAGGGTATTGTAGTTTTTCTATGGTACCTATGTGCCCCCTGCTGTTCAACCCTGAGATTGTCTTCTTTTTACTCATGTTCGGCTTTCTACACCTCCAGGATGGCTGCGGTCTGCTCTTCTCATTACAATAGGTAAGGCGCATCCTCTTCCCTCTCCACAATAATTTTTGAATAGCAGCATAGAGTCGTCTAATATCCGCTGCCTTCAACCAGCAGGACGTAGAGTACTTTAGGAGCAATTACCATTTTGATTAATGCACATTGACCAAACAGTGACAATGGCAGGGGGCCCCAAGCAGCCAGTTGTGTCTGTATTTTATCCAAAACAGCATGAACATTGACATCATATAAGGTCCTCAAATCTCTAGGAATCCATATTCAAAGATATTTGAGCTTGCCGGCGGCCCACCTAAGAGGAAAAGGGACATTCCACGTATGCTGCAGCTGAGGTTCCAAAGCTAAGGCTTCTGACTTTGCAAAATTAATTTTTAGGCCCGCCACCCTCTGAAAGTGGCCAAACAGATCAATAATTACAGGTATGCTGGTACGGGGTCTGCTCACAAAAAGCAAAATGTCATCGGCAAACATTGCCAACTTAAGAGGATGGTTGTTAAGACTAATACCACATACCCTACGATCCCCGCGTAGTCGAACAGCTATGGGTTCAAGAGCCATTATAAAAAGCAATGGAGAAAGAGGACACCCCTGTCGAACTCCGCAATGCAGAGTAAAAGGAGAAGTCGGGATTCCATTCACCAAAATACTAGCACTAGGGTTACTATATAATATTTCGAGCCACTGCAGAAATGTCCCCGAGATCCCATACTGGCGCATCACATAAAATAAATACTCCCACGAAAGGGAGTCAAACGCCTTTTCAGCGTCTAGGCTAAGGATCACTGCCTCCTCCCCTGGATTGTAACTAAGAGACGCAATCAGTCACCACACGTTGCGTACCCCCTGACAGCCCCGAACAAACCCTGTCTGATCTCCATGAATAATAGTGGGAAGAAGGCCACTCAACCGCTCCGCCAAGATAGCTGCCAACAATTTAATATCAATGTTTAGTAAAGATATGGGTCTGTAAGAGCCCACTTCCAATGGGTCCTTGCCAGGCTTTGGCAGAACTACTATGACCAAGTGGTTTAAGGCAGCAGACAATGAGTTAAGGTTTAACATTTCATTGTAAAATTTATGGAGGAGAGTCAGCAACGAAAATTTTAGAATTTTATAAAACTCAGAGCCCAGGCCATCCTGGCCCGCTGCCGTGCCCAATTTTAACTTATGTATGGCTGTATGCACTTCCTGTTCGTTAATGGGAACATTGAGGGTCCTTAATTGGTCTGGAGCCAACCGCGGCCATGGAAGTGTTTGGAACAAGGCCTCGGTAGCCATTGGATCCTGAGGCTTTTCCGCATAAAGTTGCTGATAAAATTTGAGAAACCTAGCAGAAATATCACTTTGGGCCGTTCGATGGCGACCCTGCCGATCTCGGATACCCACAATTGCCCTCCCATGATCCTGAGGTTGCACTAAATGTGCTAGCAGTTTGCTGGCACGATTTCCATACTTATACAGCTGGTATTGGTAATACCTAAAAGATTTCATCTCTGCCTTTCTAAATGTGTTATGCTCAGGCTAGTGCACCCTTGGGCCGACGGGAGGATGGTATACCTTGGCGGAAGATCCGTAGGCTCTCCCATCAGGAGGCGAGGCAGAAACAGAAGATGTGACAAGCTGACCCTCGGCACTGTAGGCAGGAGTGACTGAAGGTGGAGCAAGAGTCGTGACGTCAAGGAACGGAGGTGTGTCTTCACCGCTGGAAGTCCGCGTTCCCCCCAGGAGGAGCCTGTAGGGACCCGGACCGCTGGGACTTAGGTGGGCACTTGGAGATGAGGGTCAGAAGAAGTCCGAGGTCAAGTGCCAGATGGTCGTCGCTTACCAGACCAAGGTCACACACCGAGGGATCACCACTTGCCGGTCTGAAGTCACACACCAGAGAATCACCGCTTGCCAATCCGAAGTCAATACCAGGAATCACCGCTAGACGATCCGAAGTCAATACCAGGAATCACTGCTAGCCAAGTCGAAGTCAGGAACCAGGAATATCAAGACGGAACTGGAACAAGGAGTCAAGATGCTGGAACTCATCGAAGCAAGCAGACTCAAACAACACTCACAGGAGACGTTGCCAAGTCAAGGAATGGTCAGAGGAAGTCTCCTTTTATACTTCCTCTGGCCCTGAGGATAGGAATCAGCTGAGGACAATTAAAGGAACGAGGTCCCTCTAATTCTGGTGAAGGGGCGCGGCCTTGCGCCTAAGATGGCGGCAGCCATCTTGGATCCGGGCCACGGAGGATAGCAGCAGGTGACCGCAAGGGAGGAGCAGGACAGCTCCGGAGCCGGCAGCTCGCCCGGAGACCCGTGCCGACGCACGGAGGCGCCAGGCTCGGATGCAGGGCCATCAGACCTGATGCTGTTGCCGGCCCGGTCAGGACACGAGCTAGGGGGCCACGCTCGCGGACGGCCGCGGGCGCGGAACACAACAGTAGGATTCATAAAAGAAAACATTGATATTTGGTTTTTTACTTGATTGATTGGATCTGTTTATTGTCTTTGCTTTTTACATGATATTCTTGTGTATTTATAATCTGCAAAAAATAGAAAATTAATACAGGTTAATAAGGAATTTTTAATGTCGGTAAGTGCTTGAAATAATTAAATTAAAATATTTTAAAGTTTCACTCATGAAGTATAACAGCTGTTGGACTTAGAAGATTTTTATCAGGTGCACTCTAAACCATTATTTATGGATAAGGGTACAATTAGTAGGGCTCAGACCTGTATGTCTACTGCCCACCCGTGTTAACCTTGAGCTCCCCAAAAAATCAGTTCTGGCTATGCCACTGTTTCTTATATAGATTTTTCAAGAGATCTCACTCTTGCAGCTTTATTTAATTAAAGTTACCTCTTCCTCAATTAATCCCACGTGTAACCAAACTGGTTTCATTCTTCTCAATGATGACCTCACTGTTTTAACTCAAATCATCTTATTTGTTTTTGTCTGTGTATCTTGCATGCCCGCCTAGAACAGACACGCAAGATACACAGGATGAGGACCTGTCTCTTACGTGTTTTGGTACAGCATTGTGTATGCCTGGTAGAACCATGCAAATACAGCCACTAATTGGGAAGCAAATAATAATAATAGTAGCTGTGGTGGTTAGCGTTAACGACTCCATCTGTAAATACTATCAATATCTCAATCTTTGAGTAAAGTGAAAGTCCTTGAAAACATAATTTGAATGACTGTGAAATCTATAAAAGTAGGAGGGACAGGTATAACAGAGGGTGTTTCCCCCTACAGTACGGTCTTGAAGATAATTTTTTCTCCCTAAGGAAAATAACACCTCTGTCCTGAGTAGAATACATTTGGGGCCAGATTTTAAAAGGGTTACGCGCATAAGGTACACGCGTAACCCTTTTAAAACCCCCCTGCGCGCGCCGAGCCTATTTTGCATAGGCTCAGCGGCGCGCGCAAGCCCTGGGACGCACGTAAGTCCCGGGGCTTCGCTAGGGGGGGCATGTCGGAGGAGTGTCGTGGGAGTGGTGCCGGCCCGGGGGCATTCCGGGGGCACGGCTGAGGCCTCCAGAACAGCCCCTGGATCGGTAGATGGTGCGCCAGCAGCCTGCTGGCGCGCTAGTTATGCTTGCCAGAGGCAGATGTAACTTTTAGAATAAAGGTAGGGGAGGGTTTAGATAGGGCCAGGGGGGTGGATTAGGTAGGGGAAGGGAGGGGAAGGTGCGGGTGGGTGGAAGGAAAGTTCCCTCCGAGGCCGCTCCGATTTCGGAGCGGCCTCGGAGGGAACGGGCAGAGCGCGCAGGGCTCGGCGCGCACAAGGTGCACAAATGTGCACCCCTTTGCACGCGCCGACCCCGGATTTTATAAGATATGCGCGGCTACGCACGTATCTTATAAAATCCAACATACTTTTGTTCGCGCGCGCGCAGCTTCTTAAAATGTACCCCTTGGTGAATACCGGCTACATATGTTTGGGAGGTATTTTATCACTGATGATCAAAATGTTACTTATATTGATATAAACTTTTCTGAGTTCTCTGTGAAAAAAAAGCATATTATTTATTTATTGAGAATATTTATATTCCTCTAATTTAACAATGTCATTCTGAGTGGATTACATACAAATATAAATGTAAAATGAAATGAAATTATATAACCTGAGGAACTGGAATAGTGATTTTCTACTAGTATTAACATTACAATTGTAATTCATTATTTAGTCTGATTAAACAATGATTCATATACCTTGTAGATAATGTCGTCAATAGATAGGCTAGCCCTTTAGGATACTAAACTACTATGATAGATATTTTTGAAGATGGTAGATATTTTTGTGTTATTTTTACCTCAACAAGCTGTTTTAACTACATTTTTAGTGCATATTAATTGGCATTTGAAAGTCAGGGTAAACAGGCAAATTATTTACTACAATGCAACACCTGGAAGGAGGTGACCCAAGGAGAAATCTTGCTGCTCTGACGCAGAACAGTACCAGCATCTGACCATTTCCCCCTCTATGTATTTTAGTCACTGCAATGGCTGCACGAGGCTGTTTGCTATCTCCACGTAGTTCACCTAAGAAAGCTGTGCATGCAAAATAAAATAATTGCTTAGTTCATAGAAGCTTTTTATTTGCAGACTGTTGTTCAGCCTTAAGTCTCTGAATGCCCATGGTGGTCTTTGGATACACAAACAATATTATGACAGCAAAGATCTTCGTCCTCTGGTTACCTAGAGTTTGGAAATACATTTTCCTTATTTAAATAAAGGCATTTATTTTTTTTAAGTGTTCATATGTGTTGGTATGTTTCCGCTGTCATCTCCTTGCCTCTCTCTATCCCTCCAGGGGATAGACCTGTTTGTGACCCAATGCAGAGGAGTCAACCTTCTTGAGTAACTCTCTCCTCATTTTTGAGTCAAGGAAGTTTTTCCCCCCTGTTTCTTGTTTTTTCCCCTTTTGAGTCAAAATTTATTTGTGTTCCAGCTAGAACTGAATGCCCTCGGTACCAGAGAATCAGTTTCCAATCTATTGAGAGAAGAGGCATCTTTCACCTAAGAACAGCCTAAGGAGTGTAGGTTTCATCAGAGAAGATATGGATCCCAGTCCATTCCTAGAGGGAAGGATCAGAAAGTATTGAAGAACTGTGTTTACAGGTGAGGAGAGTGCTCACTGTAATGTCATAAGGAGATTTAATTAAGAAGACTCCAGGAAAGGTTTGAGAACTGGGACTTATGTTCTGATAAATACCTGGAACTTTATTCTAACCATTCTCCAGTGGGGAGAAGATGTGTGATAAATTTGGGAGTGGAAGGAGGATTGAACTATCTTCAATCTGAGTAGCAAGCAAAAGAAGGAGATCAAGTGTTAAGGAATGGCTTCCATAGATAATCAAAGGCTTCACTAGAAAAATACCAGGTCACAAATTTATTAATTATTCTTCTGCCTTATTGTTCAATGACTTTATTTGAAATCTGATCTGAGTGTTGTAAATATTCTTCAGTCATTTAATCAACTATCAGTAAAGAAGTTGGAAACTAAATTGCTTCTCTGTGTGATTCTTGCTACTGTGTACTGTGATTATCAGTGCTGTATGACAGAGTGCCCCTATTTTCCCCTTTAAACCTGTGCAGAACCAGGCTGGATACATGGTCCAGTGAAATTTCCACAGAGGGAAAGAGCTCTGTGCGGAGGACCCTGCTGGGCAGGGAAAGTCCTGAGGGTGGGACCAACTGGGGAAGGATAGGTTTGTGAGCCCAGCTGAGATCAGGAGGCCCCTATGTCTCCAGGAGAGGCAACTCCTGTAAATCTATTCTGACCAAACCAGAAGGAGAGGTATACTGTCCAGAGGAAAGACAGTCTACAACCCTGTGGTAAACTGAATATTGCTAAGGTAGGCATTCCAGTATTATGTTGTTGTTGAGTATATGAAAGAAAGCAAATATTGCATTAGAAAAGGCTAGAGTCAGCTTGGTTTGCGGCTCCAGCCCAGAAGCTTTGCTCGACCATTCTCACACATTGTTTACAAGGACTGGAAAAGGGCTGTGTACATTGATATTGGAAAATGGTCTTAAAGTTTCACTTCTACCACAGGGAGCACAGTGGTGAAAAGTATCATTGGAGAACAGGTTACAGATAGGGTCCAGCTCTCTTTCTTTGTGCCCCTAGGTTCAGTCTATGGGAACCATCCTGCCCGGGGCGGGGTTACATAGTTTTAGAAAATCTTAATCTGGTAGTGATATTGGGTTTGATAAACACTTTATAAGGAAATTCCTTTTTTTTTTTCCTTTCAGGTGATGGCAGTCATGCACTGCTGTATAACTTTAATCCTGTACTGACATTATCTTTTGCAGAAGAATGTTCTTTCAATAAATACAGTTGTACAGTGTGATTGGTGTTAAGTCTCCTTACTTATGATAGTCCATAAAATCTATGCGCCTTCACATCTGCTGGACAACTTCAGGCCCCTTTGTTCTGCCATTGAATCTTAAGGGCTTTGAAGCCTATTGGGTAGGGATAGAAAAATACAAACACATTGAACAGGGAGTTTCTTACTCAACCTTGTCAAAGCAACATACTACAAAAAAAAGAAAAAAAAACATACATTCTGATCAGAAAAATTATCTTTGATGAAACTCGTAACCCACGTAGCAAGGAAAATGCCTGCAGAACGTACACCAATGGGAACTTTCACCTACAGAAAAGTAAAAAGTAAATTTCTGTCATGCATAAGAACATAAGAAAATGCCATACTGGGTCAGACCAAGGGTCCATCAAACCCAGCATCCTGTTTCCAACAGTGGCCAATCCAGGCCATAAGAACCTGGCAAGAACCCAGTTCGTTAGTCTATAGCTTCACATTATGAACGCCGTAGATAAGGCCTTGAAGGAGTCATTGCAAAAATATGCCCCCATATAATGACAGCAAACAAGAACTTTACCCAGAAACAATGATCTTTGTTGTGGAAATGCTACAACATCCCCAAGGCATTCTCACCAAAGCATTAGTCTATCAAACTATTGTGGATTCCACATCAGAATAACAACTCTGGTGCTACATTTTAGTGGTTACTGCTTTCTAGTTTTGGCTCTATATGAGTCTTGAGATGCTGAATTTCTTTATTACTCTATTACTCTTCAAATCCTACAGACATTATAACCTGAGTGACCATTTTCCCACATCAATGATATTTGTGGGGAGCATCATGATAATTCAGTACAAAGACCCTGTATCTCATAGAAACATTGAAATAAAGGCAGAAAAATACCAATCGGCCCATCTAGTCTGCCCAACAAGCTCCCACACTTATTTTCCCATACTTATCTATTTCATCAACCACCAAGTTCAAGGGCCCTTGTTGGTAACTGTTTGATTCAAATTTCCTGCCATCCCCTGTCATTGATGCAGAGAGTAATGTTGGAGTTGCATCAAAGGTGAGCATAAGGCTTAATGGTTAAGGGTAGAAACCGCCGCATCAAGCAAGTTACCCTGATGCTTGTTTACCCAGATTGCACAGATCGATGCCTTGTTGGATGTTGTCTGAATGTAAATCCTGTTTTCAACATTTCCCCCTGCCGTTGAAGCAGAGAGCAATGCTGTATATGCATCTCCACGATAAAGAGAGCAGGGCAGAGAATTAATAAGGAAAAGAGCACAAGCAAGCAAGGGGAGGGGATGGGGATGAGGAAAGGTATTGGAGGTGGGACAGGGAGATGAAGTATCTGAGGGGATGACAAGGTAGGGAGGGGGGGGGGAGGAGGGTAAAGCAGTAGGTAGCATAGGAGGAGGTAGGAACAGAAAGGGAAAAACAGGGTAGGTTTCAGGTTCCTCAAGGCAGTTTTAGCCCAGTGCCTGAACCTCCCTTTTCTTCCAGCTGTCCCTGTTCTACCTGCCCACCCACTCAGATTGGGACCTACAGGTGAAAGTCAAGGCAAAGGGACCACCTTGTCACAGCGTAGGTGCAGGAATGTGCCCAGTACAGTTAGCTGACTCTGCATAGAGATTCACATCATACAGATATGACCCCCACAAATGCATTAGGTTAGTTGGCAAATGGAGAAGCTGCCTTCACAGCAGCATCTTTCCGCTTCAACAGCGGGAGGGGATGTTAATGTAATTGCGATCTATCCTCTTCTTTGACAGCAAGGGATTGTCGATCCAAGGTGGGATTCAATGCTTACAGTGCTTACATGTATGTAGGGCAACAGCTTCAATGGCTGAATCAAGCATATGTAATAACGTTGGCTGTTGTAAGAATATTACTATTTGCTCTGTGCTGGGTCTTCTAAGAGTTTGCTTAAGATATGGCTGTAATATTGTTAGCAAATGCAAGCTGAATTACATTGTTATGTTGCTTTGCATTATGTAACTATGCTGTGGCCCATTATCCCACATAAAGCTCCGTTGCTGAATACAGAATGACTGGCAGTGTCATCATTATGCATGTATTTGGTAAAAGACGTGTCCCTTTTGCAAATATACATGTTGTGCTCTACGCTGTCATGCCATTGATCAGTAGCCAGTTCTTGAGTCTGGCTTCTGATCAAGCTGACCAGGGTGCGGATACTGCAGAGGCAAAGAGGAGTACCAACTATTGTATAGTGGTGACACCTAATGGTCAAACTTAGGGAACGTGCATACCAAATTCTGGAGGAAACTGCCAACAGGACTGTGAATGCAATGATTGGATTCAGAAGTGGAAGAGAGGTAAAAATGGAGTACAAAAAACCTGGTAGCTGTGAATGAAGGTTCATGGCACTGCAGCCAGCCCTAGTCAGTTCCATTTTAGCTGGAATCCCACTATCAAGCCAAAATAATTAAATTTTAAAAATACATTGATAGGCAGCCCTAGTGTTGTCCCTGCTGTTTTCCTGTGGGCATACTTATTCCTATCCAACACTTTTTTTTTATAGAAGACAGTTTTTTAATAAAATGACTATCAGTCACTACTAATTTCATTCAAGCTGGTTACCGAAAACTGAAAACCTATTTTTCCTAGTGCTAGAATCAGATGACCTGCCCTAAGGGTAAGGGGCTCATGCTCAATACTTAATATCAAGGCTGAGTCCCATATTCACTCAGTTCCAACCTTGGTGTGGATTCTCCAATAAGAGAAAGGATTAACCTCCAAAGCCCAAGGCATTGACTGTGTCTTTTAATTGTAATGTGTCAATAAATAATCAGGATTCCTTGCAGGTGTTCCAACATACAACTTTGATGAATCAGTTCTTCAATAATAATAATGTAGCACTTTGTACATTTTTTCTTGCATTAAATACAAGTCAGTGGCATAGCCAGAACAGATTTTTTGGGTGGACACAAGGTTAACATGGGTGAGTTGTAGACATGAAGGTCTGAGACCTACTAGTTGTATTCTTATTGATAAATAATGCCATATACTGCATCCTACAATGGCTTTTTAAGTAGTTTGCAACAGCCATTATGCATCATGCATGAAACTTTAAAACATTTTACTTCAATTATTTCAAGCACTTACCAGCATTAAAAATTCTTATTAATCTGTATTAATTTAATTTATATTTATTGCAGTTTATAAATGCACAAGTATATCATGCAAAAAGCAAAGAAAACAAACAGATTCAACCAGCCATGTAATAAAACAAAAATCAATGTATTCTTTCATGAATCCTCTTTGCACAAAGCCAGAAATCATCATAATTACAATAAAATAGCAGTAATCATCAGAACAGGTGCATAGCAGAGCTAGGACAATTCACATTGCACCCAACATGAAAAAAAAAATATTCAAATTCTGGTGTCACCTCCCCAAAAAAATGTCCCTTCACTACTAAACATTTTGGGGTAGATTTTGAAAGGGTTACACGTGTAAGATATGTGCGTAACTCTGAAAACCTACCCCTGCGCTCGCCAAGCCTATGTTGCATAGGCTCGGTGGCGCGCACAAGCCCCGGGATGCTCGTATGTCCCGGGGCTTCGAAAAAGGGGCAGGCTTGGGGCATGGCCGGGGTCACAGTGGCAGTCTGAGGGCGGGGCCGAGTGCTCCGGCACAGCGACCTGCGCCGGGGCATGGCGCCCCGGCAGCCGGCTGGCGTGTGCAAGTTACGCCTGCCAGAGGCAGGCATAATTCGACAAAATAAGGTGGGGGGGGGGATTTAGATAGGGCTGGGGGGGTGGGTGGGGACCGAAAAAAGTGTTTCCTCCAAGGCCACTCCCATTCCCTCCAAGGCCACTCCGATTTTGGAGCGACCTTGGAGGGAATGGGGAAAGCCATCGGGCCTCCCCTAGGGCTCGGCGCACGCAAGGTGCACAAGTGTGCACCCCCTTGCGCGCACCAACCCCTGGATTTTATAACATGCGTATGTTATAAAATTGGGGGTACATTTTGCGCGCACGTAACTTTTAAAATTGGCCCCTTTGTGAAGTAACAAACTCCTGCAAAAAAAGAGACATAGAAATGAAACATAGAAATGAAGGCAGAAAAGAACCAAATGGTCCATCCAGCTGCCCAGCAGGCTTATGGTAGTATCTGCCCCACACCATACAGAAAATTCCCATGCTTATCAGTTTCCCAGACCGTAAAAGTCAGGGCCCTCATTGGTTACTATCTGAATCCAATTCCCTGTAACTCTTTGCCGTTGAAGCAGAGAGCAATGATGGAATTGAGTTAACAGTATGTAGTCTTATTGGTTAAGGGTAGTAACTGCCGCACCACAAGTTACCCCCATATTTGTTTTCCCAGACCCTAAACATCAGGGCCCTCATTGGTTACTGTCTGAACCCCATTCCCTTTTTCCCCTGCCGTTGAAGTAGAGAGCACTGATGGAGTTGCATTAACAGTATGTAGGCTTATTGGTTACGGGTAGTAACCACCACAACAGTACGCTACCCCTATGCACTCTTTTCTTCATTTCTATTCTCTAGTTTTAGGAATCCAAGTTTTTATCCTATGCCCCTTTGAATTCTTTTACAGTTTTCATCTTCACCACCTCCTTCAGAAGGGCATTTCAGGCATCCACTACCTTCTCTGTGAAGAAATATTCCTGATGTTGGTTGTGAGTTGTCCTCCCTGAAGTTTCATTTCGTGATCCCTAGTTCTACTGATTTCTTACCATCGGAAAAGGTTTGATGATTGTGCATTATTAAAACATTTCAGGTATCTGAAGGTCTGTATCATATCTCCCCTGTACCTCCTGTCATCCAGGGTATACATATTCAGATATTTCAGTCTGTCCTCATAGTTCTTCTGATACAGACCCCACATATTTTTGGTTGCTTGCCATACCATACAGTCACAGCACTGACTCTCAGGACTCAAATAACAGTAACCTTATTAAAAATCAGTAATGCAAATACTACACCAGGCCCTAGAATATTGAAACATCGCCTACTGGAGTAACAGAACAAGCTGGACTACTACAAAGAAACTATATGCTAGCAAAAATACTGCACTTCAGTCCCACACAGGCAAAAACAGAGAACGACTGTTATCTAATACAGAAATAAGAGTCTACAAATTAGAAACAGACACATGCAGACAAAACCAGAATAGAAAGCCTGAGAAACTAGACCTTGAACAGTGGAATACTGAAGAAAGAGCAAAATACAAAAATATAAGAAATGCACATTTCCAAAGATGGCATATTCAAATTGCTAAGATCTAAAAATATATATGTTTTTTTATTTTTACCTTTGTTGTCTGATCTTTGTATTTTTCTAATCAGTTGACCCCAGTCTCTTTTATCCCACTTTTCCCTTGCTGGTCATTTCCTAATTCCTTTTTAGGGTCTCTCTTCTCATATTGTTTCTTCTCCTACTGTCTTCTTCCCTTCTGCCCTCACATATACACACACACACACACACACACACAGACTCATACTTTCTCTCAAACACTCCCTCACACACACAAACTCTCACTCTCATATGCTCTCGCCCCCAAGCTCTCACTCTCACATTCTCTACACGCACACACACACAAGCTCTCACTCTCATATACTCTGGCCCACTCACACACTCAGGCTATGACTCACACATTCTCTACACACAGATACACACATAATTTTAATGTATTTTGTTTTATTGAGATTTTACATTATTGTATTTTTACTACTACTGTAAACCATTTTGTTTTATTGCGATTTTACTTTATTGTATTTTTTATTACTGTTGCAAACCATTGTGATGGCTACACCGAATGACGGTATATAAAATCAGTAAATAAATAAAATAAATAAATATTAGCATTAACAGACACTGTTTTGAGTGGATTTGATACAGGCCAATCATATTTAATAATCTTTCTTGATCTGTCTGCTGCATTTGAAACCTTGGATCACATCATTTTGATTCATAGGTTATCTAAAATTGGACTCAGTGGTAAAACCCTTCAGTGATTTACCTCATATCTAAAAGATTGTTCCTTTCAGGTGAAGATTGGAAATTTCTTATTAAAAAAAAAAATCAATATGGACTCAGGGGTACCACAAGGGTCATTCTTATATGCAATTCTTTTCAACATTTATATGCTACCATTATGCAAATTATCATCAGGATTAGGCATTATCTAATATACATACACAGATGACATGCAATTCTTAGTTCCTATAGAAAATACCTTGAAGCTGGAAGAGGTTTATATATCAACAATCCAGCAATTATTGATTCACATGAAACTGATTTTAAACCATCAAAAAAAACGAGATTATACTGTTAAACAGAAAATTATCATAAAAAATGCCAATTTATCTAAAAACAGATTCTATGCAAATAGAATTGACTAATCAAGGACGTGATCTGGGTATAATAATTGATGGTGATCTCAATATGAAGAAGCATATCAGTCACAAAATTAGAGATTGCTACAAAAAATTACATATCTTAATTAGGAAGATTTTCGCTCAGTACTTCAAACAATGATATTTTCCAATCTAGATTACTGTAATGCTCTCTTATTTGGTTTGCCTGCAAGCACAATAAGACCATTACAGTTATTACAAAATGCTTCAGCCAGGGCCCTGACGGGCAGAAGAAAATTTGATCAGATTGCTCTACATTGGTCACCTGTAAAATTCAAATTTATTTCAAAGTGCTGTGCAAATTACATAAATTCATCGATAATGAAAAAACAGAATGATTGAACGCCTCTCTGCACCTTTACACCCCACAATGAAATTTTAAATCTGCAAATAAAGGTCTTTTAAATATTCCTTCGGTTTGAACTGCACATTTAAGCAAGGTAAGAGAAAGAGCTGTATCAATTGCAAGACCCAAACTATGGAACTCTTTACCCTGTGAACTAAGACCTAGATTTATCAAATTGCTATAAATACTGCGGAAATAGCACCCATGATTAAAAAAAAGAGGGGGCATGCTTAGGGTCATTTTCCTGTTACTACATTTTCCACAACATGCATTACATTTATTGCACCCTATGTAATGTTCACATTGCACACAGGTGTGTTACCTACTGAAAAGGTTTTTATTGTGAATGGCATGAGAGAGAGAGAGAGTGAGAGGGAGGGAGAGAGAGAGAGAGAGAACCTCTGTAGAGATTTACCTATAAGTTGACTATTTATACCACTTTAAGAGGGGGCACTAATAACTTGGGGTGAGGTTTGGGGTGGTGTAGGTTTTGAGGGGAAGTTTTACATACATAGTCATAGGTACGAACAGCATAGTTGCATTCAGTGAAGACTTTGTGTGATTTGGAGTGATGAAAGGTAAAAGAAGAGTAGATTTGTACAATGTACTCTCTACATAGCTTGATTGCAGCTAGGTAGAGAGTGTATCAAGCTAGGTAGAGAAAACATTATACAAATCTACTCTTCTTTTAACTTTCATCACTCCAAATGACAGTAAATCTTCACTGATGGCAACTGTGCTGTTCGTACCTATGACTGTGCATGTAAAACTGCTCCCCCAAAACCTACCCCACCCCCAAACCTCACCTGAGTTCATAATGCCCCCCTTACAATGGTATAATGTTAACTTGTATGTGAGTTTCTACAGAGGGTCTCTCTCATTTGTGATAAAAACTATTTCCACCAATAAAACACAGACGAAAGGTGTAGTTATTTATGGCATTGCTGAGTGTTAGTCTATAACGCACCACCACATTAACCAACCCTCATTTCCATTTATTCCCCCGACTCAAATACAGTGATGCAGTATTTATCGCGCACATTATGGCATTAACGTGCATGATAAGGCCCTAATGATAAGGCCCTGTAAGATTACAAACAGACTTTTCAGATTATAAGAAAAATTTGAAAACCTGGCTGTTTAAACAATCGTATGAGATCACTGATTTAACTTGAACTAGGTGACATCAAAATTAGTTTAATGTAAGAATGATGGAAGCCTTTTTTCTTTTATTTAGGAAATGTACTAAATTGTTTTATAGCTATTTTGCTAAAGGGTTTTTGTATGTTATCTTATTTTAATGTAATTTCATGATTTTATTGATTTTGATATTTTTATTCTCTTATTTTTCTTGTAAACCGTTGTGATTGGTCACAGAATGACAGAATATAAATGCAATCAATCAATCAATAAATAAAGATAGGCAAGGTGTTCCCAGGGGCAGGCCTGAGAAGAACTTAGCATTTATGCAAGCACTTTAGAAGTTTCAAAAGTACACGTGAATGTTATCACAGAAAAAGTATGTGCACAAAGAGCAGGTACACGTCTGTGCACATACTTTTTTCCAAGTCAAAGGGAAAGCTTTATTTGTCGTTTCTTTACCTTTAAATGTAAAGTTTTCCCTTTAAAAATTGGCATCACGTCTATGCATAAAAAGTACCTGCAGACTTTACACTGCTATATATATATATAGTTTGAAAATTGCAACCCCCCACCACCACCTTCTCCAGTTATTTGTTAAACCTCATAAGTTCACTTTTTGTTATAACTTTACTTTTAATACAGTCTGCTTCCTCAAGATTTGTCTTTCCTTGGTAAATTTAGTGATTCTCCGAACACCATCTTCTCCCTCTTTATTGTTTCCATCTCCAATGAATTTAACTTTCCCGTGAACTCTCAGTTGTATCTGAAGTTTCGTGTTCTCTTTGCTAATTTCTCTGTAAAACAGAAAGTCAGGATATATTGCATTTAACAGTTTGTGTAATTATTAGCACTTGATTGCATCTTTTGTATTTGCTTACTAATTCATTTTACATATAATCTCTTTATTCATGCATGAATATCAGCTTTGTAAATCTGCTACCATTTCAATTACAAGAAAGTTTAAAAAGCATATCATTGTACTGTGTGCTAACTTAAGATCCCATCCTTGATTTGTCATTAAAAGAAGGTGCCAGCTCTTTTAGTGCTCTAGGAAGACTACAGCTGGATTCTCTAATGCATTTTTTTTATTGGAAGAGCTGAACATGACAACCTGTGATACCCTCTACAGAAATTCATGCATGCAGCATGCATGCTTTTAATGAGTGCAGTTTGCCTATTGTTTGCATGGGTTCTTGTAGTGGATAGTATTTATTCCAGTCACTAAAGAAGCCACTATGAGTTTTGAGACTTAAAATAAAGCCATTATGCATATTTTGTCATCCATCATGATTACTGCTGAGTGCCTAATTCATATTTTTCCTACCTGTGCACAACTCCTATTTACACAGAATGTATATACTGGAAATAGTAAAATTGGTCTTTCCCTAGGCCAATACATAGGAGGAGCTGCAAAGGTACAAATTATTATTCCTTTAATACAGAAAAGGTTATCTACTCTCCCAAGCAGTCCTCCTCCCTATATTAATCAGTTGAATCTATCGTTAGAGAAATAAAGTAATATTTTCTTGCTTAGCACTGCTACTAGTAAAAGAAAAAAAAAAGTTGCATTGGACTAAAATGCAAATGATCATCCATCCGATGATGAAAGAAATAAAATGTAAAGTGTGGTACTGAAACACCATCTCAAAATAGCCAGAAGACAGAAATCATCAGTTAAAGTATCAAGACATATAAATTTAGAAGGAACATAATCTATGTGCCTCTTATTGTGAAGGACACCAGTATGTTCATCCAAAATATTACATGAGTGCAGACGACAAATATTCAAGCTGTACTGTATTGTACTTCCTCTTGTCTAGGGCTCCCTTGATCAGTGTCTCAACCCATAGTTATAAGGCTCAGGTCTTTGTTATTTATTCATTTTTTATTTTGCCACATGAAAAAAAGAAATCTATATATTTTACTGATTCTATCATCAAGCTACAATATCACTGGATAAGAGTAGCTAGACTGGGAATTAATTCAAGTCTGAAGGAGAAACTGTTCACTTCTATTAAACAATCAAACAAAATAAGCAGTAAATATAGATATAAACCATATTAATAATGTTACGCATGTAGCCTTTGAAAATCTGCCCCTGCGCGCGTCGAGCCTATTTTGCTTAGGCTTGGTGGCGAGCACAAGCCCCGGGATGCAGGTATGTCCCGGGACTTCGAAAAAGGGGCGGAAAGGGGGCGGGTCTGGGAGCGTGGCAGCGGGTCTGGGGGCGGTCCCAAGGCCTCCTTCGTTGCGGCTGTGCCGGAGGTTCGCCGGCCAGCATGCGCAAGATACGCCTGCCCAAGAAATAAAATAAGGTGGGGGGAATTTAGGTACGACTGGGGGGTGGGAACCGAAAAAAAGGTTCCCTCCAAGGCCGCTCCGATTTCGGAGCGGACTCGGAGGGAACGGGGAAAGCCATCGGGGCTCCCCTAGGGCTCGGCGCGCACGAGTGTGCACCCCCTTGTGCGTGCCGACCCCGGATTTTATAACATGCGCGCGGCTGCGTGCGCATGTTATAAAATTGGGCGTAGATTTGTGCACGCCAGGTTGCACCGGGTTGCGCACACAAATCTATGCCCGCGCATAAGTTTTAAAATCTGGCCCACTATATATATTTGAAGATATACATGACCATATTAAGTGTCAAAGAATTTGTACATCCTATTGTATTTTGTTTTATTGTATGTGAAATATAATCTACAATTGTGTATTAATAGCACTCCTCAATAATAAAACAAAGAAATAATGATGGAAGATCTTGAAGAATGCATGCATTAGTATTAAAGAAGCAGTAATTAACTCGCATATCAATTGGTAATGCTTGCTGTTTTTTACATTTTGTAACCCTTTACTAGGGGGTTCAACATTTGCAAAAATGGTCAAGCAAATGATGTAGTGGACCTGGCCCAGAGGCAAGGGCTGTATTTTCTCATGCTGAACAGAGAAAAGTACCAATTCCTCCCTTTCCCCTCTGTGACCACCTAACTGTATACCTCTAGTAACAAATCCTTCAATCTTCTCATCCTTTGATTGGCAGACTCATACTTCAAACCCACACCTTGATATCAAGTAATAATGTATGCATCATGCAAAGGGCATTTTCAAGAAGCAATAACATTTAATTTTCTGGCATTACCAGTAGTCAATGGCACAATAATTTAAAAATAACATAAGAATGAATCACACAGAAGAGATAAGCGGCAAAAATAGACATACTTCCACATTTCCCTTTCCTCTAATAATGCTTCTTCCAGGTAATAATCAGATTCTTACAGTCATAAATGTCTTAGTTCCTCTTCAAACACGTTCATATCAGTACTCACATCCTTTGATGCTCTCTTTGCAGCACAGCACTGCAGTCTCTTTGAATTTCCCACAAGGATATTGGGTTCCATAAGTCCCCCTAAGTGCCACAGGCAATACCTAGGAGCACAGGGTATGTCTATCAGTGAAGATGGAAGTAACAAGCCGATCATCACAGATAGAAATGAGTATGCCCCAAGAAGGGGACCCCTGATGGAGGCACATAATGAGAAAATGGCACATTTGGATCACATGAATTTAACCCTGATTTAGCCAAGAATGAATTATTATGCCCTTGTTTGCATGCATGTTAGCATTACTGTTGAGAAATCAGCAGTTACATAAACATACATATACAATAATATACAAATAATAATTGTAAAGCCTGTTGCTAAGTTCTGTTCTCTGTAAACCGACGAGATGTTCCCAACGTTCGTCGGTATATAAAAGATATTAAATAAATAAATACACATCAACGCCCATTAGTGCATGGTCCTCATAATATGATAAATATTGTCTCCTGATTTCAGTGCTTCATAATCATTTCACAACCTCAGTGGCCTGCTGAGAACAAGAACTTATCTGAGGTCAAACTGAACCAGGCAAATTGCAGCTTGGCTAGAGCTGGTCAGAAAAAAATCTGACCTGAGCCCAAACGGTCTGAAATCTGCTTCAGATTTTCCAAAGACAAATTTCTGAACCTTCAGCACAAAATTGAAAAAAAAAAATCCCCTTCAAGCTCTCTAGCATATTTGACATTTGCTTGAATGTACATTGCTTATTCAAAATTTCAAACATTTTTCCTTTTTTCAAATTTAACAGGAAATCTGTGTCTACAGAACATAGTATACAATATTAAGAGTTTTATATATAAAAAAAAACTAGTGTGTAATTTCTCTAATGCACATTGGAAACTTTATCATTTAGAACAAGCAATTATATCCTCAAGAATAAATAACAGTACCTTATAATGAAGGCAAGGCATAAGTCAATTATATACCTTAATCACAACCATTCAAAACACTTATTTTGCATAGATGAATCATACTTGGGTAACAGACTCACAAATGGATGAATTAGCACTGCCAGAAACTTGCATAAAGCCACCTCAGAGGCTAAGTGGCCCAATTAGTAATGCTAATACCTTGACTACAGTAAATAAGAGCTTCCTAAAGAGAGGGAAGAATTGCATTATTAGTATATTGCCTAATTTTAGTTGAGCTCGTTGAGGCACAAGAAGACATAAGGTTCAAGAAAATCACTGAATGAGTTTGCTTGCAAAGATGCAAATTGTCTCTCCTGACTCGCAGGTTCATGCTTAAGAGTCTAACTTCTTGAACTCATTTCTGAGTACCGTGAATAGGACGGGGAAAAAAAGAAAAAAAAAAAAAAAGAGTCTAATCTGATACAGTAGATGTTTTCATGATTGCTATATAATGTCACTAAGCAAACAGAGTGATTGCAACATTAGCATAAATTCAACTTTTATTTAAATAATCATGTCTTCAGTGAGCAACTGTGTTAATGATTTGGAGTCTGAATCAGGTTGCAACTTGTTTAATGTAATTTATCTGGATTTCCCCTTGAAAAATATAGCTTCATGATTTCCATGTTTTTCTAACAAGCATACATGATTTCTCAACACAGTCAGATGTACATCAGCATCCCCATCCTTTTTATGATCCCTCTTCCTCCAAAGACTCAAGCAAACACGTGATTCAAAAGTAATCTCTTTTATATATGGATAAGCATGGCCGCAGCATACATTAACATCACAAATAAAATTGCATATGCAGTATTACTATTATGTACAAAATAAGTGTAATTTTCAAGGGGACTTTGATAGGTAAAACACTGTTTTACATGCAAAATTTGTCTTTAACATAATTTCCTGCCCAATGTGGGGTAGAATTTACAAAAATATGTGTGCGCCTCCATGTGCGCGCACTACCCGGCACTTGCACATGGATGTGCGATTTTATAACATGAGCGCTCCGGTGCGTGCATATTATTAAATTGGGGGCAGCATGCGCAAAGGGGGGTAGAATTTGGCAAGTTTTGCACGGCGATACATCGCAGCCTTCCCCAGTTCCTTCCCTACCACCTACCCTAACCTCCCTTCCCCTCTCTTCCCCACCCCCTAAATGTTACCTACCTTCAGGGGGGGGGGGGAGGCCAGAAACTACAGACCAGTTAGCCTTCCCTAGGTGGAGGAAAAATTGATGGATACGCTACTGAAGGAAAGGATAGTGAACTATCTACAATCTGGTGGATTGTTGGACCCAAGGCAGCATGGATTCACCAGAGGAAGCTCCTGTCAGAAAAATTTGATTATTTTGTTTGGGTGACTAGAGAATTAGATTGAGGAAGAGCGCTCAATGTGATCTACTTGGATTTCATCAAAGCTTTTGATAAGGTCCCACACAGGAGGCTTGTGAATAAAATGAGAAGCTTGGGAGTGAGTGCCAAGATGGTGACATGGATTACAAACTGGTTGACTGATAGGAGACAGACTGTAATGGTAAATGGAACCTACTCTGAAGAGAAAACCATGTTAAGTGGAGTGCTTCAGGGTTTGGTTTTGGGACCAGTTCTGTTCAATATCTTTGTGGGTGATAATGCGGAAGGGATAGAAGGTAAAAATTTGTCCATTTGTGGATCATACTGCAATAGAGTGGACATGCCTGAAGGAGAAGAGAGAATGAAAAGGGATCTAATAAAGCTGGAAGAGTGGTTGAAGATTTGGCAGCTGGGATTTAATGACAAGAAGTGCAGAGTCATGCATCTGGGGTGCGTAATCCAAAAGAGGTGTATGTGATGGAGGGTGAAATATTGATGTACACGGACCAAGAGAGGGATCTTGGGGTAATAGTGTCTGGAGATCTGAAGATGGCAAAGCAATATGACAAGGTGATAGCTAAAGCCAGAAGAATGCTGGGCTCCATAGAAAAAGGAATAACCAGTAATAAAAAGGAGGTGATAATTCCATTGAACAGGTCCTTGGTGAGGCCTCACTGGGAGTATTGTGTTCAATTCTGGAGTCCATATCTCAAGAGGGACAAAGTAAGGATGGAGGCAGTCCAGAGAAGAGTGACCAAAATGGTGTGGGGTCTGGATTGGAAGACCTATGGAGGATCTGAATATGTATACCCTGGAAGAGAGGAGGTGCAGGGAAGATATGATTCAGACTTTCAGATACCTGAAAGGTTTTAGTGATGCACATTTGACAAACCTTTTCCAATGGAAAGAAATCAATAGAACTAGGGGATCCGAAATGAAACAGCAGGAAGGACAACTCAGAACCAACTTCAGGAATATTTCTTCACAGAGAAGGTGGTGGATGCCTGGAATGCCCTTCCAGAGGAGGTGGTGAAGATGAAAACTGCGAAAGAATTGAAAGGGGCATGGGATAAAAACTGTGGATCCCTAAAGGCTAGAGTATGGAAATGAGGAAAAGAGTGCATGGGGGTAACTTGCTGGTGTGGCAGTTACTACCCTTAACCAATAAGCCTTCATACTCTTGATGCAACTCCATCATGGTTCTCTGCTTCAGTGGCAGGGGGAAAGGGGGAATTGGATTCAAACAGCAACCATCAAGGGCCCTGACTTTTATACTCTGGAAAACTCACAAGCATGGGGGTAACCTACACAGCGCAGCAGATACTACCATGAGCTTGCTGGGCAGACTGGATGGACAATTTTGTTCTTTTCTGCTGTCATTTCTAAGTTTCTATGTTTCTATGATCACACTAAGAGGGCTGAAAGCTGTCACACAAATAAGTTGCTCAATGAACCTAAAGCAGAAAGCTGCATGTAATAACCGTAACTCATTATAAACAAATCATAACTGTATTTTCTCTCTCATAAGTGACTAAATTAACCCTTCACATGATACATCAAAGTGACTTTCACAAGACTGTCCCTTTACTACCTAACACAATATGCCAAATTCACACATGACATACATTTTAAAACCTGGCACATGCCAATACTGGGAGATATGTGCATGGCCAGGCCGCATGCGCGCTCCGCACATTTTCCAAGCAGCCTGGCAAAGCACATATCTGACAGTACGCACAGAAATGCTAGGTTTGTAAAAAGGGGAGGGCCACGGCGAGGTCTGGGCAGGGTGGGGGCAGAGCAGGGGCTGGCCAGGACAGCACATTAGGCACTGACTCGGTGAAGTGCGTGCCAGCCAGCTGCTGGAGCGCAGATCTTACTTCTGCTCGTGAAAGCAGGTAAGTTGTAAAATAAAAAAAATTTAGGTGAGTTAGGGGGATTAGGGGTCGAGGTGGAGAGGGGAAAAAGGAAGGGTAGTTAGGGGGTTAGGGACTGGGAGGGAACTGGGGAAGGCTCAATCGCTTTGCCACGCACCTCTAATTAACCCCCCCCCCCTTTTTTTACGGGTGAGTCAGCACCCACATACGCATGTGTGCGCTGATATAAAATCGGGCGCACATGTGCATGCAGGTAGCCAATTTTATAAACGTGCACGTCGACATGTGTACGTTATAAAAACAGCACGTCCATGTGTGCACGCCGGGAACTGCACACACATGGACGCCAGCATGCCCCTTTGAAAGTTTACCTAACATTGGGCAGGAAATTTTGTTAAAACATAAGAAAATGCCATACTGGGTCAGAGCAAGGGTCCATCAAGCCCAGCATCCTGTTTCCAACAGTGGCCAATCCAGGCCATAAGAACCTGGCAAGTACCCAAAAACTGAGTCTATTCCATGTAACCATTGCTAATGGCAGTGGCTATTTTCTAAGTGAACTTAATAGCAGGTAATGGACTTCTCCTCCAAGAACTTATCCAATCCTTTTTACACAGCTATACTAACTGCACTAACCACATCCTCTGGCAACAAATTCCAGAGTTTAATTGTGCGTTGAGTAAAAAAGAACTTTCTCCGATTAGTTTTAAATGTGCCCCATGCTAACTTCATGGAGTGCCCCCTAGTCTTTCTACTATCTGAAAGAGTAAATAACTGATTCACATCTACCCGTTCTAGACCTCTCATGATTTTAAACATCTCTATCATATCCCCCCTCAGCTGTCTCTTCTCATGTAACCCCATGTAACCCCTGTAATAGTAGAATCCAGATAACAGTTCCTAAGGCCATATTTCAAATTTCTATTTTAAGTGGGAAAACTGTCATTATGCCATTAAATGCATGTTCCAGAGTTTCCTGCAAGGGGAGGGCGTTTCCTTTCAAAATCATTTCATTGCTCTTAATGTTTCCCACTTGTTACATCTTTTGCAAACAGCCATGATAAATCATAGCCTAGAAACAATGAAGGCACTACTCAAGGAATCACAAGGTGAGAACTTGAAAAAGTTAATGTAAATCGGTTATTTATTCTCTCAGATAGTAGAAGGACTACGGGGCAATCCATGAAGTTAGCAAGTAGCTCATTTAAGACAAATTGAAGAAAATTATTTCACTCGGCACATAGTTAAGCTCTGGAATTCATTGCCAGAGGATGTTATTACAGCAGTTAGTGTAACTGGGTTTAAAAAAGGTTTGGATAAGTTCCCAGAGGAAAAATCCATAAACTGCTATTAATGAATAAGCAATAGTAGCTTGAGATTTATGTGATGTTTGGGTACTTGCCAGGTACTTGTGACTTGGACTGGCCACTGTTGGAAACAGGATACTGGGCTTGATGGACCCTTGGTCTGACCCAGTAAGGCAATTCTTATATTCTTAACATTTCTCTTTTACTGATAAGGTGCAAATGATAATGTAAAGTCTTTACAGTTGTGTATTTCATTTTCTAGTTATTACAAGTGGTTTTAGTAAGTTTGTGATTTCTTATAGTCTTTCTTCATCGCAGATGTTAAATCCAATTGATATAATTCTTTTAGTTATTTGATCTCTTCCCTCTCATTGTGCTTCCTTCCCATGGTAGTTTGAAGTATTAAAGATGTACTTAGGTATATAACTTTCAAACCGGTGAGCAGGCACACATTTGCGCATATGCCTCGGCCCGCACCCAGTCACGTGGCTATTTTATACGCATGCATGCTATAAAATAGCCTGGTCACAAACACATAAGTGCCAAATTTAAGTGAGTGCATGCATGGACACGCAAATCCCACTTCTATCGTGTAAGTTGGGGAATTTTAAAAGGGACGCATGCCCACGCCATTCCCAGTTTACCAGTTCACAACTAGGTCCCCCACCCTTGGATAGCCCACATTCCCCCACCCCCCGAGTTACCTTGAACCCTTTAAACCCCTCAGAAATGGCTTGATCCTTTTATTTTATTACTTATATGTCATTCATAGCAGAAGTAAAGCTACATGACAGAGGACCCGATTATCCCATACCCTTTAAACCCCTCAGAGCTGGCTGTTTCTGGTTTTTATTGTAACTTACACCTCCTCCATAACAGAAGTAAAGTTATGTGGCACTGGACATGAGTGCGTAAGTATTTACGTGCACATCTCTTGTCCACGCCGCAAAATGCCCACATCCCTCCCAGACCATCCTCCTTTATGAATCCAAATGAGATGTGCATGCAACAAGAGATGCATGTGCATTTTATGTCAGGACCTCCTCCTGTTGAATCCACGGCTGTACACAATTTCCTCCTCTGGCGCCTTATGTGCTCTCCAATCACAATAGCACCACTGTGTCCACCAGAGTCTGTTGCAGTCCCAATAGCTAGGGCTTCTCTCGGGTGGGGGAAACTTGCAAGCCTTTCAAAACAGGCTAAGGTTCCTGTCACTGCTTGTCATTCTGGCCAGTCCCCTTTTCCAGGCTTCTCCTCCTCAGGTGTGAAATACCAGCCCCTCAGGGAGAGGGTTATCACAAAAAGAAAAAAAAACAACAATAACAAAGAACTGTTCAATAGTAGTCCGTGATCATTCCTCTGTCTCTAGGCTGTGCAGTAATCCTTTCTCCAATGTCCAACAAGAGAAAAACTGCACCCAAAACACCCGTATCCAAATGTCTGTCTTCAAGCTTTTATCCTGCCTTTAAACATTTGGATTGGGGATTCAGCACAACTCACCCCTTCTCCCCTATAGCTGTGCTCTGAGTAATGGTTTCCCTCTACCACATTCACTAGCCAGCACTCTCTTTAGTTAGTGCTTTACTGGAGACCAGGTGAGACAAACAATTTCACCTTGCAGGTCTTCCCTCAATTCCTTTTTTCCTTCCTTCCACACTTACTCAATCTCCATGCTGGACAAAGAAGACTCTTCAGTGGGTGACTCCCGGTCCATCTCCTCCACCTCTGTGTCAGACGAACAGCTCTCTTCATATTCCTCTGCACTCAGGGACCCACCCTCTTCTTCCCACAGCATGGACTCAGCTGAATCTAATTCATCCCAATCACCTTCAGCAACCCCTTCAGCCTCATCCTGGGCTCGAGCTTTCCACTGCTGCTCTGGAACCCTGGGTATCATAGTTTTTCTATGGTATCTAAGCACCCCCTGCTGTTCCACCTTGAGATTGTTTGGCATCTTTTTACTACAGCAGGGCTTTCTACCCCTCCGGGAGGTCTGCAAGTTGCCTTTCTCATTACAATTAGTGCTTTAAAAATTTGGTCAACACACATAAGCCTGACTTGTGCATGCATCCCCTAACTGATGCCTGCACTGGACTTTTTAAATTCACCTTTAAATCACTAAACTGTCTCTCCCCATACCAAATGATATAACCCTGTTAAAATATAGTAGGGGTCTAACAGGATACCTACACTCAAATTATGGAATACTTTACTGACTGATCTGAGGTTGATAATCCAAAACAATTTGTCTTCTTTAAAGAGATATATTTAAATTGGCCTATGGGTTAATTCTTCTAGATGTGTTGGAGGAAGAGAGTGGTTTTTATTTTTATATTTTCTATTTTTGATGGGGGGGGGTTAATTTATTTTTTTTTTTATCATTTTCAACAATAATCAGAAGATATCTTGGTTCAGAAACAAAAAATACACATGAATTCTCCAAAAATCAAGGAAATGTGGGAGAGACAAGTATAAACAAAGCAGTATTTCCATGCAATACAACACCTTAACTGTGTGGCCCTTGCTAGATCAGGGTAAATCCACATTTTTTGGCCATATAACAATGCAGATCGTTTTCACAAGAAAAATCTTAATACAGCATTTCTATCAGAGGTAAAAGTAAATGATACCAATAATGTGGCACGATCTGTTACCATAGTATCTAAAGATATATCCAAAATATCTGACACATTCATAGTTTGCTGAGGCAATTGTTGATCTGTTAAAGGTTCTCGACTCTGTTGATCTTTAAAGAGGTAATAAATCTTTGGAATTACAGGCATATTATCAGGTGAGAATCCTAAAATCTTAAGTATGATTTGAATAAATCAATAGGAGGTATCAATTTTACATATGGGAAATTAAGTATCTGAAGATTTAAACTTTTCAAAATATTTTCAATGTTCTCAAACTTCTTTGTATTTATTAATTCTGACTTTACCAAGTCTTGCTGAAGGTTCTCTATTGTTGTTATCCAAGTTTCTTGTTGCCCCACTCTTTTATCCAGAGAATTAACAGTCTCCTTCATAATTGGAATGCATCATTTAATGTCCAACGTGATATTTGTTAGAACTGAAATAGCTGATTCTAGAGAGACCAGAGGAGTCCACAATGAGTCCATAGTTACCACCGAAGGTTTAGTCAGGGGTGAATTATGAACAGAGCCTACCTTCAGGGCGCTTTCTCCTGCTCTCATGAAGGCTGACACGCCGGGTCTAGTTCCAGCAGGATCCGATGAACTGACCACCCCTGAGGCCCGGCCTGGGCTCTCAGGCAACACAGCTGAGGACTGCGCCCCTTCTACTTCAGGGCTCCTCAGCCCCAGATCTTCCCGCTGTGTTTCATCCCTCTGGTCAGCCCCACCGAAAAGGGCCATCACACCATCCAACAGGGAATCAAAAGCTGGAGACGGCATGGTAGGTGCGCCTAGACTGAGTGATATCCCTTCAGCCAGCAACCCAGAGGACCGCTCTACTTCAGCCGTTGCAGTGGCTGCTCGTTCCAGCGGCGTCAACGGTGGGGCCGCAAAGAAGCTGTCTATCCGAGGCTGATGTTCTTCCGATAAGGGAGAATAAATTATATTCTCCCTTATCTTAGCCTTCCTCTTTGTATGAGGCATTTTTTCAAGGTAAATGTAAGGAAATTTAGGATCTCAGAAGAGAAAGCTCCTCGGCGTGTTCACTGGGCAGCGGCTATCTTGTCTCTTCTATTTTTGATGTTTTTAAGTGATGAATGTTTTTAGCTGGTTTTTGTATCTCACTTTGTCTTATTGTATTTTATCATATTGTTTTTGGTTTTATGTGTTTTTTTATGTGTGTTCTTTGTAAATCACCTAGGGCCTTGAGCATCAGGCGATATATACATTTTTAATAAACATATACATTTAAAGGATGAATTTTAAAAGCCCAATAAGCGCCCAAATTAGAAGATATCCAAATATGTTGGGCTTGCGCGCACCAAGCAGATTTTAAAAGCTGCCTGGATACACATGTAAATGCTACTGCGCGCACGCTTATCTTGGAACTTTTAAAAAAGGGGCAGGGTATGGGTATGATCTGGGCAGGGCAAGGGCGGTACATGAGCATTTCAATACTTGAACCAGAAATTTGTGCATAAATACTTGCATTATCCAACATGTGCCAAGGTCCTCTGCCGTATAACTTTACTTCTGCTATGGATGACATGTAAGTGATAAAGTAAAGAAAACTAGGGACATCAGCAGGGTTTTAAAGGTCAGGGCTAACTGGGGGGAAAGAGCTATTAAACTAGAGGGGGTTTGGAAGACCTCTCTTTTAACTGGGCAAACTGGGAATGGTCTAGTTTTAGGGGGCGCACATCCCTTTTAAAATTTCCCCACATGCAGTAGAAGCGGCTTTTGCACACACAGGTTCGCGTCCACTTAAAATTAGGTGCACGTGTGCATGGCCAGGCAATTTTATAAAATGCGCACATACTTGTATATGCATGTATGTTATAAAATAGCTGCATCCTAAGGCGCAGGTCGACAAATGTGCACACGTATGTACCCACGCACCTCTTTGAAAGTTACCATCTTAGTTATTTAGTGTTTTTTCTATTGCACAACCTCCACATTGTTTGGTGCAGCGTACATGACAACCATCCATAATTTAGATTAAACAACACAAAACATCAAATTTAAAACAATTCATAAAAAACATACATATAATAATAAAATCTATAAAATAAAAGCAACATTAAAACAGAATGCCTGCTTCCTAAACATCTTAATATCCTTAATGTTACTCAATTCTGCAGGTAAGGCATTCCACAAAGAAAGCCAAATTAATAAATGTCATCATATATGGAGTCTGCAATTTGCAGTGTTGCAGATATAAAGCCTGTAAAGGAGAATATTTCACTAAGGCATATGGGGTTTCTGTATTTAATAACTTAATAACAATTACAAATATCTTAAATTGAGCAGCTCTCCATTTGACAGGCAGCCAATGCAGTCTTGGTAACACTAGGGAAATATGATCTAGCTGATTGGCTCCAGACAAGATTCTGGTTGCTGCATGTTACAATAGCTGTAAAACATGCAAATGTTTCTTTGGAAGACCATTATAAAGACTATTGCAATAATCAGTTTGTCCAAATAGTAGCGATTATAGGACCGATCTCAATAAAGTTGATATTGACAATAATTTTAAAGGCATCAGCATTTTTAATCTATAAAATGCTTGTTTTAGTGCTTGTCTAATTTGGGGTAACAACATCAACTTGGATCAGTAATTATACCCAAATTCCATGCTTCAGCAATTATTTGCTACTTAATTCCAATAAAATATATAACAGTATGGGATCAGAAGGTGTTTTACCTATCCACAATAGAGGCCTTAGCAACATTAACAACTAAATAGTTGGCAATCTATTAATATCCATTACACATTGCTGAAAAAGCACAGTAGGAAAAACTCCATTAACACTGGGAATATAAAATTGGATGTCTGATTAAATAAAATAAAGTCCCAATTTCTTAAAAACAGTGCAGAGCAATTGCAAATACAAATTGAACAAGAAAGAGAATAAGGCTGATCCATATTAAGACACCTGTTTTTATTTCTTTCCATGATGAATATTTCTCCCTTATTTGAACACACTGTTGCCGATCAGACAAGTCCGATTTGAGCCAAATCAGAACAAAGCCTCCCAAACCAACCTGGGCCAACATGCAATGAATGTGCATGTTGCACAGTATTAAATGCCACCATTAGACCGAGTTGCATCAAAACTCCAGATTTTCCTTGACTTGAGAATTAAGTGTGGGCCGGATTTTTAAAAGTCCTATGCGTGTAAATCCAGCGCCCAGAGAGGTGAGTGAAGCCGCTCGCGGGCCCCTGTCCCGCAAGCGAGTGCAACACTCACATAACATTCCACATTATTTTCTCTGTGTCCTTGATGTTGTCATCCTCACCCCACTATTCTGTGAATATGTGGGCTCTTCCACCCTCTTGGTCACCCTTATTGCCCAATGTATTGCTGCGCTAACGGATGTTGAAAGGTGGAAAGCATGGCTGTATAAAAGATGGTAGAGTGGGGAGCCAGTGACAAACTAAATAGTCATATTCTCTACACTTTTCCCCACCACCGGATTTGCCATTTTGAATCCAGCTGTGGGAAAAATCATCCACTGAACTGACCATGATACTCGGTCCTCATCAAGCAGCTACTTTCTGAACACCTGCAGGGGATGGGTGCCTCAGCAGGTATGGCAGGCAACCATTTTGTGGCCCAGAGTGGGAATCTGATACCCTTGTGGTCCCCTCCACAACTGGGTTGAAGAAAATCAAGAATATATTGTAACATTTCTGAATGGAGGCAACCTGCACATAGTGACAGTTATTACCCTTAAGAGAAAGGCATGGGGGTAACCTGCATGGAATGGCAGTCACTAGCCTAACCAACTTACTTGTCAAACTGGATGGACCTTTGGGTTTTTCTCTGCCATTATATATACTACGATACTATGATGCTGTCAAAATCCTCCTGACCTCCTTTTACGAGAAGTCAATTTTAAAATGTTTCTGTAACCTCCATTCTCAGCAACCTAAATGAACAACATCTATAACACTCAACCTGATGATTCACTACTGAGACTGAGCTTATGTCTGAGGCAAAAAAGGGGAAATTCCATAGTTGCTGTACTGTAGACTTTATTAAACAGTGTTAAATAGGATGATTCAAGCATAAGTCCCTGAGAAGCGAGTGGGCTACCAGAATAGAGAAGAAGAAAAAACAGTTTGCTAGATTCAATTACTCATCAGAATAAAGTGCATTAACTTTCAGATTCAGCCAAATTACAAATCGTTACACAGACACTCTAAACATTCCTTTTAATATTCATATGCTCCATGGTCTGATGGGGGTGACTAAACCCTACCCAGGAATCTGACAAGAGAAGGGTTTTGCTGTTTGTGGAAAGGGCCCAGCTGTCTTCACTCATTTATTTATTTTTAATTTTTATATACCGATGTTCCTGTATACAATACATATCGCACCGGTTTACATGGAACTGAACTGTCGCCTCAGGGGCAGAATACATTGGAACAGGTTGACAAAGAACTTACTGGGAGTCAGGAACAGGTACTGTTTCTTGCTTATAGAAAGCAGCCAAGGAAGTTAGCTTGCCTTTCTTTCCCAGAAACACATAGGAGAGGATTTCCTAAGGACAGAAGAGACAGAGACCATGAGCAGAAAGATTGTTTCCCAAAATCAGGATTAGGTTTGTTTTACAGGCAGATAAAGTAAGCCTTTATTTGTCCAGTTCAGTTTACAAAGATAAATGCTGTTTGATTTATTTTTTTAATTAGCTGTTCCTTCCCAGCATGCAATACCTGATTATCTTTGTTTTGTATTGTGTAGAAACAGCTGGACATAGAGAAGGTAATTTTATAACTGTGTAGCTAGGGGTAAAGTCTACTTATACCTACATATAACCCCTATGGACAGAACAGGAAAGGGAGAGCTTTTGAACTATTGTGGGGGCCAAAGAATAACATCTCTCTCTCACTTTTCTTCCAATGGCAGTCACACATAAAAGAACACTTCTTCTTTGCATTTATGTATTTATTTAGTTTTATATACCGTCATTCGGTTCAGCCATCATAATGGTTTACAAAAATCAAACAGAATAAACCATTAAAAACATTGATGCATAAATTAATAGTGGAAAAGAAGAAGGGATCGGGGAGAGGTTGGTGGTGAAAAAGGGAGCATAAGGAAAAGAAGGGAAAAGGATAGTGGTAACAGTATTGGTATTTAAACATATTCAGGATGGTCTTCTAGTGTTGTTAATTATAAGTTCATATTGCTATTATGATGGTCGTTGCTAGACGATATTTCATTATCTATGCCGAGCCGCGCAGCCATCCTCCATTCCCTCCCGGCCCCCCCCACCTTCCCCTCCCTTCCCCTATCTAACCCACCCCCCCAGCCCTAACTAATTCCCCCCACCTTTATTTTACAAGTTACGCCTGCCCAAGGCAGGCGTAACTTGCGCGCGCCGACCGGTTGCCGGCGCACCATGTTCCGGTCCAGGAGCTGGTCCAGAGGCCACGGCCACGCCCCCGGAACTCCCATGGGCCAGAACCATGCCCGCGGTCCCGCCCCCGTAACGCTCCCCAATGATGCGCCAGCCACGACACGCCCCCCCCCCCCCCCCGATACGCCCCGACATGCCCCCCAGGAAAGCCCTGGGACTTTCGCTCGCCGCCAAGCCTATGCAAGATAGGATGGCGCGCGCAGGGGGTGGAAGGGGCAGCTTTTCGGGGGTTACGAGCGTATCTTAAGTGCGTAACCCTTTGAAAATCTGCCCCTGTATGTATGTGTATGCCTCATTCACTGGAACCATTGGCCTGAGCTATGTACTAGCTAATAAAAAAAATGAGCAATAAAAAGTGTCCTCTAATTTTTATGAATTACTTAAATTTACTGTTCTTTCTCTAATTATATGTATATCAATCTTACTAGCATACAGCTCTAACAGAGAAGGGCTTTAGTTAGCAGAGAAATCTTCCTTAATTTTCTTCTCCAAGTAGAGTCTTAGAACTTCCCTTTATACCAGCAGTTCATTCTGCCAGGGTACTTAGTGCTGAACTAGTATTTGAAACTGTGACCCAGTTAGCTTTTAGAGTTTCAGGTTTTAATACCAGCCTCTGACTGAGCAAATTCTTCATTCTATTGTCCCAATTCACAATTAAACATTAAATTCAAGGTTTACTTTACTCAAACTTTTAACTACAGCAGATTAATATTTTCTGCATGTCTCTGCTGATAACTAACTTTTTAATAAACTCCTTCCACACAAACTTCTTCTTTTGCTTACCCTTCTCTTCAAAGGCTCTCTTTTTCTAGTAGAGCTGTACCCACATCTGCCAAGGAATAAAGGTTTTTTTCCTGGTCAAACTATTCTTTTTGTTCCCTGACAAATTACTTTTTTTTCTTACTAGCTGAAGCTACACTGTTATGCTTCATGTCCTCTCAAAGTCTCTCTTCAATCTGTCTCCAAACTGGTTCCTTTCCCACGTGGAGAAGCAATGAGCATGGGACACTATTCAGCTCAATGGCTTATTTACTTTTCTCCCTGTCCTCTTTGTTCGCGTGCTTTTAAGTTTGCATTTCTGACCTGCAGAATGCACTACAGGACAGCAAAGACTGAAGTTGGGGCTTGGCTACTATGTACCTCTCTGTCTGCCTCAGCTTCTCCAGGTCTCCCACTCTATCCTCAGAGATCGGACTCATTCTCTGAGAGACAGGAGCTCTTTGCATCGGATGCACATGTACAATTTCTCACCGGCAGATAAAAATCATACATGTGACACTCGATGCAAAAGACTGGGAGGCCCCCCTCTTGCTGCTGGACTGCTGCCTTCATCTTAAATTTGTTCAGTTCCTAGTTAAGTTTTAGGTTGCTAAGGGTGTAGGAATGTGTACAATTAGGTTCCTTTAAATCTATTAGTGTAGTCACTATATATCTGGTAGTGACTTACAAAGGAATGATCAAATTCTTGATAAGATGTGGGGAATTTCTGAGTTTATGTTAAAAGGCTGATTTTTTTTTTTAAGTGAGAAAGTGACACCTGCCTACAAATTAAAGGATGAGCTAGGAGTGGGTGGGGGCGGGAGGGAGGGTTGGGAAATACAAACACACAAACTTCTGTTTGTTACTTGCCTTTCTGACTACCTAAAACAAACCACACGAACTTGCTTGCTTTTCTGACTACCTATTTAAAACAAAACATACAAACTTCTGTTTGTTGCCTGACTTTTTGACTACCTATTTAAATCAAAACACAGAAACACACTAAATAATATACATCAATAGTTTACTTTTCCCCAATACTTTTAAGTTTTAAAAATTTCTCCAAGCATTACTTATTGATTTTCTTTCCAGCCACCAGCAACGTGATCCTCTCCTCTCAGTGCTCCCACTGAGAATATTGTGTGCATTTCTGGTCACCACATCTCACAAAAGATATAGTTGCACTGAAGAAAGTACAGAGAAGGGTGACCAAAATGATAAAGGGGATGGAATGGCTCCCCTATCAGGAAAGGCTAAAGAGGTTAGGGCTGTTCAGCTTGGAGAAGAGACAGCTAAGAGGAGATATGATAGAGGTCTACAAAATCATGAAAGGAATGGGTAAATGTGAATTGGTTATTTACTCTTTTGGATAACACAAGGTCTAGGGAGCACTCCATGAAGTTAGCAAGTAGCTCATTTAAAACAAATCGGAGAAAATTGTTTTTCATTCAACACATAATTAAGCTCTGGAATTCATTGCCAGAAGATGTGGTTATGGTAGTTAGTGTAGCTGGGTTTAAAAATGGTTCCTAGAGTAGAAGTCTATAAACTGGTATTAATCAATAAGGATTAGTAGCTTGGGATCTGTTCATTTAATGTTTGGGTACTTCCCAGGTACTTGTAACTTGGTTGGCCATTGTTGAGCACCAGATACTGGACTTGGTCTTGACCTAACCTAGTATGGCATATCGTATGTTCTTATGTAGATGTCTAAAGTTATCTAGTAAAGTGTTCCTGAATAATTTTGTCCTTAATCAGCTATATTCAAAAGAATATAACCAGTTAAGTAGAGCTACAGGATAAAAAAAAAAAAGAAGATCATGGGTCACTTACCCCGCCACAACCAAGCTGGAAATTCAGGACTGAGCCTGTGTTCCCCCCAAAACTACTCAAACTTATTTAATGATGTATTTTTGTATTTATATGATTTGTGCTGGCCTACACCCTCCTCCTTCCCCAAACCTGTCTAAACTGAATTACATTTTTCCTTCCTGGGCCCCTCCCCCTCCCATCACCCCCACCTGTACCTCCACTCCAATCCTAGGAGGAAGATACTGGGAGGAAGGGAAGTTTAGAGTTGGGAAAGGAAAGGGACTGGGAAAGGGTGGAAGGGAAGGGGGGGGGGGCCTAGGAAAGCACATTTTAGTTGAATTTAGACAGGACTGGAAAGTGGGCCTGAGGAGGGGGGGAAGGTGAAGGCCAACTATGATTCATATAAATAAGTAAATAAATGTTTCAGGAGTTGTGTGGGAAGCTGCAGGCTGGGTCCTTCATTTCGAGCTTGGGTGGAGGGCTAACTGATAGGGTCATTAGGCCCCTCAACCTTCTTTTTTTTTAATTCTGCAGCTCCATATAACCAGCTATATGCTTTTAAATATAACCGGTTAATACTAAAGTTATCCGACCACAGAAGGCTAGTTAACTTTAAATCTAACCAGAGATATTCAAAAGATATCAGGTTAGGTTAAAGTTATTTGGATACAGGGAGCTAGATAACTTTAATCGGGGATATTCTGTGGGATTTTTATCCCACTGAGTATCCGGGATAAGTTATTTAGCCAACTGCAGCCAGATAATTTGTCCGCTCACTGGCTTACTGCACAACACAGCAATACAAACATAAGAAAGTGCTGCTAAAGTTACATCTCTATTTTATAAACTGTGCGGCTGGAGCCGCTGTTTATAAAATGTCACGCATCACTGCTCTGAAAACAGTGCACCGCACAAATATTTCAGTTCACACTCTTTTTTTTTTTTAATGCAGGGATCCATATAGTTTATACAACTATCTTATAAAAAATATATACATGTTTTTTATGTGCTAAATAATTGTAACATGCACATAATAACCCTCAGTCTATGTACGGAAGTAGGTATTTTTTTTAAAGCTGGCTGATGCATATGCATATATCGCTTACAAAAATAATTTACTTGTGCATGCACTTCCAAGCCCCAGTTCACCAACACCTGCCACCAGCTGACCCAAACCTTCACTTGCTCATGCAAATCCTCCAGCCATTCACCCACACCATCTATTACTTGCTCCAGAACCTCCACTCGAAAAATTGCAGACAAAAGAAAAGTCAAATTTAATATCAGTGACTTGATTAGCAGGTGTAATAGCAAATGCACATGTTTTGGTGATGTATGTTTATAAAATCTGTAAATGTGCACGTATTTCTAAACCACACCATGGCACATCCTCAAAATGTCCTTGAAATGCCTTCTATCTGTGCACATGTTTTTTTGCATGGCAGGGACAGTACGCATATATCGCCGCCCTTCTGAAAATTCAGATTGGGCCAGATTTTCAAAAGGTTATGTGCGTAACAGGTCATACGTGCGCCGGGCCTAAAGCCCCGGGGCTTTACTAAAGGGGCGGGGTCAGAGGCCTCGGACACAGCAGCCATTTAATGCTGTGCCGGGGATCGCGCGCTGGCAGTCGGCCGGCGCGCACAACTTGCTTCAGCCCCAGGGCTGAAGCAAGTTTTGAAACAGAAGACAAAAAAAAAGAAAAAGGTAGGGGGGAAAAGGGCGGGGGAGGTAAGGGAAGGAAGGTGGGGTGGGGATTAGGGAAGTTGCCTCCGAGGCCGCTCCGATTTTGGAGCGGCCTGGGAGGGAACGGGGGGAAGGCAGCGTGACTCGGCGCGGGCTCGGCGCACGCAAGGTGCACAGTTGTGCACCCCCTTCCACGTGCCGATCCCCGATTTTATAACATCTGCGCACCTGCGCGCGTATGTTATAAAATCAGACGTACATGTGTGCGCGCCAGGTAGCACGCGCACATGAACACCCACGCACACGTTTTAAAATCTATCCCGTACTGCGCACAGAGGCTACTTATTCTTACAACCCCCAAGTAAGTCTGTGCAAATAACAGCCTAAGAAATAAATTTTCATATGGTTGAAAACTTCCCTCCCTCATGCTGTTTTACAATGCAGGTACTTTTAACTACTTAGCAGGGCCTGGGGGGGGGGGAGGGCGGGGAGGAAGGTGGAGCAAGCAAATATGAGGGGATTTCATTCTGAAATCAATTGTAATCTGCAGGTATAAAAGTATCCGTGATGCTAGCCAGCACTGAATTTTCAAAGAGAAGCTCCACGGGGAGTTTAATTTTGAAAATGTTAATGCAGGCCTGCAGATTCAAAGTACTCACAAGTCTGCAAGCAATGTGCTGATTTAAAAAATTACCTAAACATTTGCTACACTGGAACAAATATCCATATTGGGTTATGTATAGATCTCATGCAGTAGATGCAGATTTCAAGGATTTGGTCTATTGATCTACAGCATTCTGCTTTATTATCTCTTTACCATTCTTAAAGCTCATTAGTGCTGGATTTTAGATATTCAGTACTGATTTATTGAATTTTAATGCTGCTAGTCATATCTACCACAGGATTATAAATGTCCAGGGCTGAGCCACTGAGCTCATACATTGTTATCACTGAGCTATACGTTTTAAGCACTAAAGTGTTTTTATAGTAACAAACAGGCTAATTTTAAAACAGGCGCATGTATGCCCATATATGTGCATAGGGGCACGTGAGCGAAGATACACTAGAATTTTAAATCATGTGGGCACTTGTGCGTGTATGATTTAAAATTTGCCTATCGCATGTAAGTGTGCTCCTAATTTGAAAGCCGTTACTCGAGCAAACATAACTTTGCATATCTTCCTTAGGACTTTGCCAGCTGTAATGCACATAAAATATGCTCGCATGAGAAACCTTCCCAGTTTTTCTATTTAGTCCACCAGTTTGCCTAGTCAATCTCGAAATCATCCAGACCGCTCTGGTTATTCATCCTGCATGCCCCCTCACTTGACCTGAACCCCTCACCCTGCTGTGTAAGTCCTAATAGAGATTTCTGCAGACTTGCTCCTCATCAGGAGCAACAATAAAGTTACGCGGCTAACAAGCTGCCTCGTGCTGCGGCCTCCGGTTTTAAAATATGGAGCTACATGCATAACTGCTGGCTCCGCCTTGAAATACCCATGCCCTGCCCCTTTTCTGCTTCCCTTTTTTTTGCTCATGCACGTGCATAAATATGCATAATTAGCAGCTTTGACAACCTGCTATGCTCACGTGCAGCCCACGTACTTCCATATATGGGCATTTTAGCACAAGCAATGCTTTTAAAATTTGGTCCATAGTGAATAATGGCAGAAAAAAACACAACTGGCCTATCCAATATGCCCAGCATAGTTTTTTTTGGGTAATAACTGCTGCTCTGTGCAGGTTACCTCCGTGCTTTCTATTTACGGTTGTAACCGTAGCTCTGTGCATGTTATTCCAGTGCTTTATTACCATCCTAGAGATCCTTTGTGTTTATCCCATGCCTTTTTGAATGTTATATAGTACTGTTTAAAATACACAGTATTATTTGATATTTCAAGGCCTAGAGGTCATAATATTAAGTTGGAGCAGAAAGGTCCTGAGAAAATATTTCTTTACTGAGATGTTTGTAGATGTCTGGGATAAAAACAACCAGCAGAGGTGGTAAAAACCAGTACTATGACACAATTCAAACATGGTTGGGACAGATATAGAGGACACAGGACAGCGGTATGAACATAGTTAAGAGCTTGCAGTATTGCACATAACCTGCACTTCACTTCCATGAGAGCAGATGCAAAGAGAAAGGTGATGTAAACTTGTCTACTTTAGATTGCCCTGTTTTCCTGCATCTTAAGGGATTTTGCATTTTTAGATTCCTCCCCCTGCTAAATTCTTTTTGTGAGGGGTGGCTCAGGAATATATATTTCCCTCTGAGCATGTGATTAGGGTCATTGATCTAGAGGTTCAATGTGATTCCCTTGGGTACTATCCACCAGGGAATCAAATGGGTTGACAGTGGAGTAATGTTTGAGAGGAGTTTTTGGAAGAATTGGAAGATTACTTTTGGCTCTCAAAAAAAAACAACAGCAAACAATGAAATATATCAAATAGACTTTTATGATATTATATTTTGTAACCGGATTTTAAATTGTGGGCACTTTTATAATTTTTTATTCATCTTAGATATTTAATGCTATTTTATGTGCCATGATGAAAACCGTTGTGTTAGTAAATAACTTAACGAAGGTATAGAAAATTTACTAAATAAATAAATAAATTGTTGACTTTTTGGACATTTTAAGAGTTCCTGAGAAAAGGGCAAACACCTGGTATCTTGAAGGGTTGAGTCTTAAAGATTTTCCTACTATAGTGCCTCTTAGCTGCAACTGGTAGAAATGGTGACTCTCTTCCACCTTTGAGGTTCGAGTTTCTGAGTGGTGGTGGGTAAGTCGATGGTACTAGATTTGAATTGCAACTAAAGAGGTTCCACACATTGCCCTCTTCCCAAATGGGTAATTTAAAAGAAATGAGAAATCCCACCCAGCGGAGCTCTCAGAGGTTGGGAGGGGAAGCAGGGAGTAAGAAAAACATTATTGTTATGGTTTGTGGGTTTCATGGGTCCTTGGCCTGCGGTGAGAGATGTTACCACCTGTGGGGAAGAGTCCCACAGGTCCACACCACTGGGAGGCGAGGTCTGATACAGCAGGAGCTCTGGGAGAGAATCTGTGGGATGGTCCCGAGGAGCGGGGTGAGAGAGACAGCAATGAGGGACTCCAAAGTAAGCTGGTAGGCTGGAGAGCAGTACCTGGGCGGAGACCTCCAAGAGGGTGGTGCTAGGCAGGCCCGAGGAGCGCGAAGCACAAGGCAAGGAGCGCAGGAGGTATACTACAGAGACAACCCCAAGAGGCAGAGCTGCGTGGAGAAGGAGGTACTGATGCGATGAATTAGGCTACCCCGCGGAGTGGGGAAGCCCAAGTTGGGTCTCCAAGTAATGCTGTAGATAACCCCGAGAAGCAGGGGAGTGCCGGCTATCACCGGCGTTGAACGTAGGCACTGCCCCAAGGAGCGGGGAAGCACAGTCAGTCTCTGGAATAGAACGTAGGCATTGACCCAAGGAGGGGAAGCACAGACAGTCTGGAGTAAAACATAGGCACTGCCCCGAGAAGCGGGAAAACACAGAGATAGGTCTCCCAAGTGGCGAGGGCATCTCAGAGGCAACTCCGAGGAGTGGGGAGCCAGCAGGTAGAGTTCCTGGAAGGCACAGAGCTAGCCTGAGGAGTGGGGGAAGCCAGGCAGGGGAGATAGACTGATACTTCACACATATTCAGCATAACTCTCTGCTTCAGCGGCAGGGGAGAAAGTCAGATACTTCACTTTCAATGCATATCCAGCATAACTCTCTGCTTCAACGGCAGGGGGAATGAAGAAAAGTAGATCTATATACACACAACAACCAACAAGGTCTGAATTATTTAGTCTGGGTAAACAAATAAGCATGGGTATAGCTTGCTTATTGCGGCGGTTACTACCCCTAACTAATTAAGCTAGATATTTCACTTAGAGGCAGTTCCAACACTGCTCTCTACATTAATGGTGGGGGTGGAAGGGAAATAGAATGAAAAGGTTACTAAGAGCCAAGAGTAACAGATAAGAATGAGAAAAAAAAGTGCAAAACTTGCTGGTCAGACTGGATGGGCCGTTTGGACTTCTGCCGTCATTTCTATGTTTCTATAAATCACTCCTGAATAGAATAGGTAAATTCCACATTCCTGTTCATTTAATTATTTTTTAACTTTGCTGTATTTCTTCCTTACCTTGACTGAATTTTCTTATTTTCATAATCTCCTCCACCCTTTGATTTGCTCAGGATTTAACAATGATAGATTCTTTCTCTCTGTTCCCATTGTTTCTATCTCAAACAAACAGGGTTTCTCCTTTTTCCCTGATTCCAAGGCAGAGCTCCAGCTGTAAGCTCCTGCCTCTGCACAAGACCAGTCTCTTTTTGCACATGGCTTTTTTTTCCACAAGGAGGATTGCTGCCCTGGATGAGGTCACAAGACAGAAAATAGTTCTTCACATAGTGCTAATATATTCTTAAACACTTCTTATTAAACTCCTTTATAACCCCCTAAGATGGCAGAAGTCTGACAATTAATATCATCCACGTAGAACTTTTGTTAAACACAGTACTAAACTTTTAAGAAACACAGTCAATTCATAGCTCCTTGATTCTTCCACAGCCTTTTTACAAAAACTACTAAGCATAAGGCTTTCTTGCAGCTAACATCATCGGCCATGCAAATTAGTCTGTCACAGGGGAACTATTAACATGCGGAACCTTGTGGTGCTAGCTGAAAGGTGCAGCTCCTTGATCTCTCATAGATTTGTATTGTCTCCAATTGCTTTCTTCGAAACACCATCCAACTTTTTCTAAATCTTTTTTAAAGCTATGTTTTGAAATAAAAATTATATGAAGGGATTGCTCAATGCTTGCTCACATCTAGTCTGGCACTGGTTTCAATACTTTTGCTCTGGTTTTCTCAGAGTGATTTACATTACTGGAGATCTGTGCTGATGTCACTTTCTTTTTCCCTTCTCTGCAGACCGGCTAATTCAAAAGGTACAACTGCAACTTTCTCAGTGCACTCCCTTTGTTGTAGTTTGTTTTTCTGTAAGTCCTGCTTCCTCTGTAATAACAAGAGCTGAATCCTTTCTGTTCTGACATGGCTGAAGCCTGCTTTTTGCTGTTCTTTCAGAACCATAGAAGGCATGGATGAGATAAAAACACAGGCTGGCTCTTTTAGCCTGTCTTTCCCTGTTTTTAACCACTGCAACATTTCTGGGATTTCTTTCAACCAGGCATACAGAATGCAAGTAGTTTTTCACTTATTTACACTACCTTTACACCTTAGACAAGAACCCTGCTTATTGACATTCAGAAAAAGACTCAAAACATGGCTTTTCAAACAAGCCTTCCCAGACTCAGACTAAAAATAATTCTCTCTGATTTTCAAATTCCAAGCAACAATTTTCTTTTATAACCATCCTGATAATCTTCTTCTAAACTTTATAAACACCCAGTATCTTCATTACTTATGATTTCTTCTTTATTATTAAAAACTGCATTTTTGAACTGAACAACTCATTGTAAATTATACAATAAATTTTTTTTTTTTTTTTTTTTTTTTTTTTTAAACTTTACCTTCTACAGGTTTATACACCATGTTAAAGTTACTATCTTTTCTTCTTCTTACTCCCAGTTGCATGTTTCCTTGTTTATTGTAACTGCATTTATAATATGTATATTACATATTTGTTCTTGGTTCCGGTTATTACCCCATTGTTTATTGTAAACCGGCTTGATGTGATGTTATCACGATTGCCGGTATAGAAAAAATTAAAATAAATAAATAAAATAAATATGACAGAGGAGAAGGCCTGGGGATGTATTACTATTGTGACCTTTTTTATCATAATTTTTCAGATGCTATTTTTAATTTTTGCCATGCTATCTCAAATCTTACTTTTCTGACTTTAAGTACATTTTCATTTCAATGCCATTCTCTGATTCTGTAGTTTTTTTTAGCCTACATCCCCTGTAGAAGATTTTCTACCTGCGCATACAACTGACTAGTGATAAGAAAGAGTAGGATGAGTGTAAATTCTGACGACTGTATCCACTTCTGTACCAGGGGATCAGGAGGTAGAACCTCCCCCTACCCCGTGACCAGATGAACCCCAGTGTCTCCAAGGGTTTTTGAGAGGCATGTACGAGAAAAGGGAGGAGAGTTCCAGGACATAGAAAAGCAGCCTGGGGATCTTTGTGACCCCCTAAATTCAATGCACCCCACGGGGAGGGGCAGGGGTTACAGTGACAAAGGAATAAAGAAAGAGGCAGTTAAAGGAAATACAATCTATTGACACCTCATCATACAATAGCCAGATAGGAACTAGTAGGCTAAAATCTTCTAGAAACCAACCAGGTCAATGCCAGCAGGTTGGTGGAGGCCAGCAAGGTGATAAGGAAAATACAAGACAGGCATAGTATCACCACAGGTCACAGGGTTGGAACCAGCAGGCTATAGCTCTCTAGAAACCAACTGAGTTGATGCCATTAAGTTGGTGGTAGCCATATACTGTCCAGAAAGACCATAGTGACCTAGGCAACAGGATATTCACACAGGGCCAGTGCTTCTATTAGGCAAACTAGGCAGTCACCTAGAATGCCACAATTTTGGGGGCAGCAAAATCCTGACAGCACGAGATGCAGCGGGGTTCTGTGCCAAAACCAATACTGCCAAAGAAGACAGCACTGTGCTGGAGCCAGTGCTGCCATAGAAGGCAGTGCTGTGCTAGAGCTGCTGCCAATGGTTAAGTTGGGGAGGGGTGCATGACTGAAAGTTTGCCGAGGGTACCAAATGCTCTTGCACTGGCCCTGTGTTCAGGTTTGGTACCTATTTAAAATATTACAAACCTCACTCAGGGAAATAGGACTGAGTGTTGAACTAAGACTGGGAACTGGTATGCTCATCTACCCAAGATGGTAGAAAGCTAGTAAAGATGACAACAAAAACAGGAGTGATATTCTGTAGTCAAGCTTTTTTCAGCTGGTGGCTGGGTTACATCCTTAGCAATGTGGACCAAAATAACTGGGTAGAATGGATGGCCAATTAGAGTTGCCAACTGGCTTCAGATTTTCAGGACAGGTTGATCCAGTCCTGTTATTACTCCCCTGCATGCAGGTATTTATAGTCTTGCTTTTCTTAGGGAATGCAGTAGGGAAATCAGAATAAGTCCCAGCATGTAATGGGGTAAAGCCAGGACTGGATCAACCTGTCCTGAAAATCTGAAGCCAGTTGGCAACCCTAGAGCCAATTGGCTTTTCTTTGCTGTCATCTTCTGTATTACTATGTATTGTTTATTTTATGCATTAAAAGATACTGACATTCTTACACATAAATGTTCAGTTCTTTAGTAACTGCTCTCATATACTACTGTATACATGTGCTGTATTATTAGAGATGTACAGCACTGAACAGTGCTTATCTGCTATCAAATCTAATTGAACTCTGATTATTTCAGTAAAACAAAAGAATAATTGCATTGTTTTCTCTAAACTTCAAACAAAATTACAATAATTGTCAAATACAATAATGCTGCTATCTCAGGCAATTAGAACTAATATTCATTTGCACAATCACAAAATCTCTCCTATAGCACCAGTGGCAATATTGACAGGTAATCGTATTCACATTAATGCGATGCCATAAGGATGTATTGCATTCACCCAATTATTCTTGTATTTCTTGAACACTATCAAACTATATGATTCAACAACAGAAAGCAACAACTGACTGGCTATGTCCTTAAGACTCAGAGGAAACACACTAGCCAGACAGATATTCCCAGTAGAGACCTCTACAGACTTGTTTACTAAGTCTTGTAAACACAAGATTATTAAGCTCATGTCAAAACAGAATTAGTCCCACAAGCGGTCATAAAAATACCTGACTTAAACAGCTGAGTCCTAAGCCCCAAGTCTCAGCACAGGTCTAAAGGGATTTACCTGAGTAATTATGAGGTCTGAAAATATCCCACGCCCCCACCCTCTACCCTCAGCAGCTAAAATTATCTTCCAAGTTTCACAAGGTGACTAGATTTAGCCACGGGGAAAAGGGGAGGTCCCCAGGCAGAAGGTAAAATTCAGAATATACAGGTATCTGATTTTCAAATCCTTTTGCAGACTTTGCCTGCAAGTAAAACAGGGGCAAAATCTTGCGGTACATATTTGCCAAAGGGTTGTTTTTTTTTTTAACATGGCAGTTTTCTCTTGCTCCTTTGTACTTCTAGCTCAATCAAAACCTGGTCTGGAATCTAATGAATCTTCATTTCCAAACACCTGGAAATGTTTTACTTATATCTCCCCTGCTCCAACATACCTAATCTGATCATAAGAACATAAGAAATGCCATACTGGGTCAGACCAAGAGTCCATCAAGCCCAGGATCCTGTGTCCAACAGTGGCCAATCCAAGTCACAAGTACCTGGCAAGTACCCAAACATTAGATAAATCATAAGCTACTATTGCTTATTAATTACCATAATAGAAGTTTATGAAATTAACCTCTAAGAACTTATCCAAACTTTTTTTAAACCCAGTAGCACTAACTGCTGAAACCATATCCTCTGTCAATGAATCCCAGAGTTTAACTATGCTCTGAGTGAAAAAGAACAGTCTTCAATTTGTTTTAAATGAGCTACCTGCTAACTTCATGGAGTACCCCTTGGTCCTTCTATTATGTGAGAGAGTAAATAACCGATTTATATTAACTTATTCAAGTTCTTTCATGATTTTGTAGACTTCTATCATATCCCCCCTCAGTCGTCTCTTCTCCAAACTGAACAGCCCTAAATTCTTTAGCCTTTCCTCATAGGGCAGACGTTCCATGCCCCATATCATTTTGGTCGCCCTTCTCTGCACTTTCTCCAATGCAGCTGTATCCTTTTTGAGATGTGGTGACCAGAACTGCACACAGTATTCAAGGTGCGGTCTCACCATGGAGTGAAAGAGGCATTATGACATCCTCTGTTTATTTTCCATTCCCTTCCTAATAATTCCTAACATTCTGTTTGCTTTTTTGATCATCACAACACACTGATTCAACAGTTTCAATGTATTATATCTACTATGACGCCTAGATCTATTTCCTGGGTGGTAACTACTAAGATAGAACCTAACATTGTGTAACTACAAGGGTTATTTTTCCTTATATGCATCACTTTGAATTTGTCCACATTAAATTTCATCTGCCATTTGGAAGCCCAATCTTCCAGTCTCACAAGGTCCTCCTGTAATTCATCACATAAGAACATAAGAACATGCCATACTGGGTCAGACCAAGGGTCCATCAAGCCCAGCATCCTGTTTCCAACAGTGGCCAATCCAGGCCATAAGAACCTGGCAAGTACCCAAACACTAAGTCTATCCCATGCTACTGATGCCAGTAATAGCAGTGGCTATTTTCTAAGTCAACTTAATTAATAGCAGGTAATGGACTTCTCCTCCAAGAACTTATCCAATCCTTTTTTAAACACAGCTATACTAACTGAAGTAACCATGTCCTCTGGCACCAAATTCCAGAGTTTAATTGTGCGTTGAGTGAAGAAGAACTTTCTCAGATTAGTTTTAAATGTGCCATATGCTAACTTCATATCACATGCTAACTTCGTATCACACAGCTTAACACCAGGAAAAAGGTAGTTATTTCCTGCATTAAAAGCATGCAATAATGCTCCTCATTTTCATTGATCCCACCCAAACCCCTCCCCAACCCCACCCTTTTGAATAAATTTGAAAAATTTACATTTGTGCCACACATTGGGATAAATATCGCGGTGGTTAACGCCAGAACACATTTTGATGAATTACCCTGTAAGCCGGTTAGTTTTTTTGTCATCAGGTTATATGTTGCCAGATAACTAAGCTGGCATATTCAGCAGAATGTTTTTCCCACATTCATAAAATAGTTTCCAGGGAACCAGTGAGCCTGACTTCAGTGCTGGGAAAATTCGTGGAAACTATTCTAAAGATCAAAATCACAGAACATTTAGATAGAATTGGTTTGATGGGACACAGCCAGCATGGATTTACCCAAGAGAAGTCTTGCCTCTCAAATCTCCTACATTTTTTTGAAGGGGTTAATAAACATGTGGATAAAGGTGAACCGGTAGATGTAGTATACTTGGATTTTCATTTGAGATTTAACTACTCTGCCTAGCATGGATTTACCCAAGAGAAGTCTTGCCTCTCAAATCTACATTCTTTTGAAGGGGTTAATAAACATGTGGATAAAGGTGAACCGGTAGATGTAGTGTACTTGGATTTTCATTTGAGATTTAACTCCTCTGCCTAATTTTGTGTCATCTGCAAATTTGATCACCTCACTCTTCGTACCCCTTTCCAGATCATTTATAAATATATTAAAAAGCACTGGTCCAGGGGGGACAAGATGGCGGCGTAAGCTAGCTCGGAGGAACGTTCTCTCTGACATTACAATTTCTTGTAAAGATGCCAGCTAAAAGAAAGGGTAAGGTGCGCTCTTACCCCACCAAAGCAGCCATGCCCTCTACACAGAGATTGATTACAGCCTTATGAACTACTCTGGCCTGTGAAAAGGGGGGTGAAATCCCCATTGTGGAGACCCTCGAGGGAATGAGGGAGTCACTAGAGGAAGTAACATTAAGCCCTCTGAACCTTCAACCTCCTCAGGCCCTGAGATTGACTGGTTCCTCTCTTCTTCCCGTGGCGCCGATGGATGATGTCGGTCAAGCGACTGCGAAAGGTGGGGGTTTGAGAGAAGACTTGCCTAGTCAAGGAACCGCATCAATGTAATGGCACCAGACCAATATCTGTGATTTGAAAGGACAAGTAGAAAGCTATACTTCCTCAAAATAGGCAATGTAAAGGTTGGCTACATCAGGAAGCCATTGCAGTTTCCATAGTAGTCCCCTGAATTTGAAAGAAAAACTCTCCATCTAAAATAAAAATAAAAAGTTTTCAGTGCCAAAGTCAGATCAACTAATAATGAAGTAGAAATATGTTCTTCTTTGCCCTAATGATCCAAGGTGGTTGAGATTATCTGAATGGCTTCATCCTAAGGGACAATACTGTATAATGATGTGATGTCTATTGTCTCTCAAAATATTCAGGAGCTGGTATCAGCCGTCTCAAAATGACCACCATAAGTGAAAGAGATGTTTTTTTTCTCATTTAGTAGACCTCATACATGGGCATAAATTATGAATGCTAGATAGCATGAGCGTATATGCACCAATCAATTTAATCATAGGTCTTAAATGAATTTTCTTTGCTTCGTGAAAACAGTCCAATTTTGGAAATAGTGAAAATCAATAGTGAAGCTCAATGGTCAAAATCAAATTCATAATGTGCCATTCCATATATATTCTTCTGTAGTTACAGATATTTACTTAACTTATATTGCACGAAGAAACGCCGTTTTCCATTGTAAAGGAGGCTCAGAATATCAAAGCCCGACACGGACCGTGTTTCAGCGATGCCTTCATCAAGGGGCCGAAATTCATTGTTGTAAGCAGTTTTTCTTGCCGACCTGCTGGCAAGAATACCTGTAATTACAGAAGAAAATATATGCAATGGCATGTTATGAACTTGATTTTGACCATTGAGCTTCACTATTGATTTTCACTATTTCCAAAATTGGACTGTTTTCACGAAGCAAAGAAAATTCATTTAAGACCTATGATGAAATTAATTGGTGCATATGCGCTCATACTATCTAGCATTCATAATTATGCCCATGTATGAGGTCTACTAAATGAGAAAAAAAAATCTCTTTCACTTATGGTGTGCAGATTTGGGTTATAAAATTGTGGTTCATTAGCCTTTATTGTTGTGGTCGTGATGTCTATTGTGACAGGCATATATTCCATTGGATACAAGCTTAAATCCTGTAAACACACTATTACGTCTGTTGAGTGCCTTTCGAAAGATGGGTCCAGGGCCATAAAAGGTCTTTAAAGTCTATCAAAATGGATAAGGGTTCCAACAAGAAACCCTTTAAAGAAATTATAGGTGACTCAGAAGATTGATCACAGGCTTGTGAATTTTAGGCAATAGATAATATTAGGGATGTGAATTGTTTTTTGACAATTTAAAACAATCGTCAGATATATTTTAAATCGTCAAAAATCGTTTGAGCCGCGATACAATAACAATTCCCCCGATTTATCGTCAAAAATCGTAAATCGGGGGAGGGGGGAGGGCGGGAAAACCGGCACACCAAAACAACCCTAAAACCCACCCCTACCCTTTAAAAGAAATCCCCCACCCTCCCGAAACCCCCCAAAATGTTTTAAATTACCTGGGGTCCAGTGGGGGGGTCCCGGCGTGATCTCCCACTCTCGGGCCACGGCTGCGTTAAGAGAAATGGCGCCAGTGGCCCTTTGCCCTTACCATATGACAGGGCAAAGGTAGCGCCGGCGCCATTTTGGTTCCTGTGACCCGACGTCACGAATGCAGGAGATCGCTCCCGGACCCCCGCTGGACCCCCAGGGACTTTTGGCCAGCTTGGGGGGGCCTCCTGACCCTCACAAGACTTGCCAAAAGTCTAGCGGGGGTCCGGGAGCGACCTTCTGCACTCGGGCCGATTTGCCAATATTCAAAATGGCGCCGGCGCTACCTTTGCCCTCACTATGTCAACATAGTGAGGGCAAAATGGTGCCGGCAAAGGTATCGCCAGCGCCATTTTGAATATTGGCAATACGGGGGGGCAAAAAAAAGTTCACTCCAAAATCAGAGGGAAAAGAGGCAGGCTGCTTGGCTAGGCACATGCTGACCCTGGATTTTATAACATGTGCATGTTATAAAATCAGGTGTAGATTTGTTCACACCAGGTTGCACAAACAAATCTGCACCCTTGTGTAAGTTTTAAGATTTGCCCCATAGGTATTAGCACAAATTGCAATAAACTGCCTATTACCATAAAACATACCCCTTTTCCTATTGCATGCGATATTTAGTGCATTTTGATAAATCCAGGCCTATGTTTGCCATAGTTTTATGAAAGTTGTGTAGAAGACCATTTCCCTGAAGCAAGCAATGTTTGAGTTGATCAAAACATCAACATCAGTATTTCCTTTGAAACTGGTGTATCAGCTTTCATATGCCAAGTTATTTGTCATCCTTTCAGAGATATTCTATCATTTTTATTTTCTACATGATTGGAAGTGATTACACTAGATTATTTGGGTCAGTGTATATTGTTTGATTCTGTGACACTGTGGAATTATTGAAGAACAATTATTATTATTGTACTGCTAAAAAAAATTTAAATTTAAAGAAATTAATGAATAAAAATACCTTCATGGACTATTTTTAAGATGGATGATTAAACTTCAGTGGATTGATATGCTATTTGATATGGTGGATTTATGGCACTTTATATGACATCTGACTAAATTTATATGGACATTTTCCACTTTATCTTTGGAGATTATTAATGGCCCAAAGCAAACATGATAGCTTCTCATATTGCTGGATAATTGTTGTAGTGACAGACCCTCTATCATGGGCACTAACACTTTTAACAAATAGAATCTGAAGGGAAAAAAAACTGCAAAATCAGAACTTTCACAGCTTTTTTTAAATTGTTATTATTATTATTATTATTATTATTATTATTATTATTTGTGGCAGGAGCCAAATAAGTGTAATTAGTGTGTTGGGTTAGCTTTGGTAAAGTCACAGTACAAAACAAGTGCCATAGAGAGAATGTCATGTGAAGAGTGGTAAAGACAGACATCCAGCATTAGTAGCACATTGAGGGAAATACTGAAGCAGTCCTGAATGTTCACATCTCAGTTAAAAACTTCCATTATCTTCATAGAATATGTCCTCTTCCCAACTATTTTATTTTATTTTTTACATACCTTAATACAGCACCACAATCAAGAACTTGTGATGTGAAACTGACTTTCAGAATGACTGCAGAAATGAGCAGAAAGAGAAAGGTGATGGTGAAAGTCTTATTCAAATACCTTCAATAAAAGCAAGGGCACCAGAGACAATGACTTGCAGACTGCTATAAATTGCTTTTTTTTGTACAAATCTTATTTTTTCAGGCTTACACACCATGAAAGAGTTTTCTGCAAACAGCCTAGTAGATTGCAATTCCTCTCCATGTCTGCAGTTCTCTGATTCCTTCCCTCCTCTCTATTAGGAACAGAATACTTGGATTTGTTTTGTATGAATAATGAGTTAGGAAAAGGCCCTAAGAGGAGTTTTCATTACCATTTTTTTTACAGGACTGTCACTCTGATAACCCTGCTTCCTATTTGCAAACCCCATTATTTTACCTGATTCCCCACTGACACGCGCTATGAAATGTTGTAACTCATTTGGCATAAAATAAAACTGTATTCTTGCAAGATATATCTTTAAGTCAGGCACTCCTCTTAAGAGCTAAAGAAATAAACCACGGTATAGCAAAAAAAAAAAAACTGCAGTCCTGAAATTCAGGGGACTTGGGAAGGGCCATTGTGTAAAAGTGCAGCCGATATGTGTGTGTTTGAGAGCTTGTGCAAAGATGAGATAAGAGCGCATATAAAGTTCAGGAGGTAAGAGGTAGTGGGGAAGTACGAAGAGAGGTGGAAAAACAAGCGAGGGTGTACTGCACCCAAAAATGACTGAAGTAGCATGTCTGAAACTTGGGAGAAGTAAAAGCATTGCCAAGCGTGTGTTAGGGAGACCAAATCAGTGATGTACGGCTGTTATGCGAGTTGGCAAGGGAACTTAAGGTGAGCCCAAACAGTGCCAAAGCCAGAGAACCAGACTCTGTGATCATCTTAGAGTGTCTTGCAGATCGCCTCCACTTATAACTGAACTTTCCCCTACAAGCACTCAAATGCTGTGAACAAGTGTCTGGGTTTGTTTCCAAAAGCTTTTGTTGCTTCTGCACATTTTCAGGGGCTCTGCATTAGTGTCTGAGGATAGATGTGAGGCTTACTTTGCTTTCTCACCTCTCTGTGACTGGCATGCGTCCTGCTGGTACAGCGTGTGCACACAGGCATCCAGAGAGCACAGGGGCCGTCTGACACCGCACCCTTTTGCCCAGATAACTCAAAGGAAGGTAGGAGTAACTACAGAAGTCTATTGGTCTTCCCTCATAATAGGTTATTGGCAAAACAGAGTCACTCACCATATAAGCCACAAATTGACATTAAAAGGCTCAGTTATATCAATGATGTGTTTCTATGATGTGGAACCTTTTAACCAAGACTTGGAACTTTTCTGAACTTGCTTCCTTTCCCCTATTGCAGCTGGAATGGAAAGCCCCAATCTAGTAACTTTTTTTTTTTTTTTTTAATTATGACCCAGTTGTACATAGTTGTACATAGTACCACTGTGGATTTCAAGCACTCAATGGAAAAGTTTTTATTGATTAGAATGAGTCGCTATCAGAGTGAACACATTTTTAGCCTAGGCAAAATTATGCAGAATCAAACCAAAACTACACATATTTGTGAAGATTAAGGGAGGCAATTTTCAAACTCTCTACTTAGGTGCGAAGTCCACAGGTTCTTTGTTTCTGGCTTGCACCTAATTTTCAAAAAGAAAACTTCTGTGAATTTTTCCTTTGAAATCTGGCACAGGTACAAAATACCAATAGACTTTTGCGTCTGCCTTTTCTGCGGGTAAAATGTATATGGAAAACACCCGTAAATATGAAAATGTAATCTACGTGCATTATATAGTGATCACACCAAAAACACACTCCTGCAACTGCCTCTCCACTACCCAGTTGAAAGTACACAGGCTGTGGAAGCCTATACATGCTTTAGCTGGAATGAGTGAGAACAGTTTTTAGACAGCCACTTATCCAGGGAAAGGGATTTGATACTTAACCTCCACAAATATAGAGTCCTTGTCTAGTACTTAATGATATTGAGATACTGATGACCACCCAGGAGCAGATCTGATGACCTCAAAATTGCTAAACAATGTGGCAAGGTAGTGGAAAACTTCTGTGCACACCTAAACCATACAAGAAGAGATATAACCAAAAAAACAGTGATATTTCTGTACAAATTATTGTTGACACCTCATCTGGCATATTGTCCACTTTTTCAGGCCCATCTCCGGTGGGGTATGGACAGAGGAAAGAGGACAGGTACAAAACTGGTGATGTGTATGCATTTTAGATCCTAGGTGGTGAGGTGTAAGGATTTTCAAATGTATACTCTGCATAAAGAGAAGGGAGATATGAAAGAAGCATTCACATTTACCTCAAGACGTTAAAATTATGTTCAAGGGCAATCATCTTTCAATAAAAAGGAAATTCTAGAACAAGGTAACAGGATCTGAGGCTGGAGGATAAAATAATGTGGTTACTATATTAATCCACATAGATGTGTGGAAATGTCAACAAATTCACAGAATACCTGAATGTAATTCGCTTTGAAATGCCTGAACTCAAATAAATAAATACAATTTTTATTTTATTTTAAATCTTTTCTATACCGTCATTTGATGGGGACTGTCACAACGGTTTACATTAAGGCACATAAAAGTAATGATACTACAATTTGTCCGTTTACATAGGTGTCATAAGGTTCGGTAACATAGTTTGTTATCAGTGTTAGTTGTTAAATGTGATTAATCATGTCCATGTCTTTCCTTCTCAGTTTTAATTACGGAGCTAATTTTACAAATGTAACTTATCCATTTGTTATGGTGTGCTATATCTTAAAAACTACACACTTAGTGAATTTCTGCAGTATGTATGGTTGTTTAATTGTTCGTGCTTTGCCCATCCCTGGCTTCTATTCTCCCTTCTCTTTCTGGAAGGCTTGTTTAAATAGCCAGGTTTTCAAACCTTTTCTAAAGGTTTTGCTGTCTCTTTGTAGTCTTAAATCCAAGGGCATGGAGTTCCATAGTATGGGTCCTGCCAATGATAGTGCCTTCTCTCTTACTTGTGTTAGTCTTGCTGTTTTGACTGATGGTATAGTCAGGAGGGCTTTGTTTGCTGACCTTAGGTTTCTGTTAGGGACGTGTACTCGGAGGGCTGTATTTAACCAGTCTGCGTTTTCTTTATGTATTAATTTATGTATGGTGCACAATGTTTTGTAATGGATTCTTTGTTCGATCGGAAGCCAGTGTAGTTCAACCAGTGTTTCCGTGATATGTTCTCTTTTGTTTTTGCCGGTTAAAACTCTTGCTGCTGCGTTTTGCAAAACTTGCAGTGGTCTTAGTGAGGTGTATGGTAGGCCTAGTAGAAGTGCATTACAATAATCAGTGCTTGCAAATATCAACGCTTGTAGCACTGATCGAAAGTTAGCAGTTGTTAGGAGTGGTTTGAGTCTTCTGAGGACCATAAGTTTAGCGTATCCTTCCTTTACTTTTCAAAATGTAGGTGATGCCATTTTTATTTGACTAATTTAATACTTGTGTGGCTAGCTTTCCTGAATTATAATCCTGTTAAGTCTGCCATCCACAGAACCCTGTGGACGGCCTTATTCAACCAATGTCATACTGCTGTGGCCGAGTCAATCCCAGGCTCCCTCATAACTGCTGGGAGCTGCCGCCGCTGCCCCTTATCTTTGCCACCCTGAGTGCTGCTACCACCGTTGAGCCGCTGCTGCTCCCATGCAGCTCTGGGTCCCACCGACACCATCGCTGTCCTTCTTCACAGCTGGGGAATGCCGCTGATGTCCTGCTCCTCCACCTGACCTCCTAGGCACGTGCACGTGCCTCTCTTCAGAATTTAAAGGGCCCATGGCGGGAAAAGTCCCGCGGCCCTTGCTGATGATATCATTGCCCTGAGACTATTTAAGGCTGGTCCCTGCCTTCAGCCTTTACCTTGGCAATAGGTCTTCTCCTTCTGGAGGAATGGTTTGCCGGAGTTCCTGAGTTTGTTCCTGCCTTCCGTGCTTCTCACCTTCTTCCTTCCTTTCCTTTGGGCTGATCTTGGCTTGATACTGGACTGGACATCGACCTTCGCTTCTCGATGCCTGCCTCGACTTTTGCCGGACTCCAATCTTGAGCGTCGCTGCCTGACCTCGGCCTCTATCACCACTTCGTTCTCTTCTCAAACCCCTGGGTGTTCCGCAACTGACCCTCTGGCATGCTGCCTGCAACACTCCAACTTCCTGGACTTCCACCTCCACAGAGGCCCTACCTAATATCAGCCAGCCCTGTTACCCGAGGGCTCAACCTAAGGGAAATGTAGGATGGTACTGGTACCCGAGGGCTCAACCTAAGGGAAATGTGGGCTGGTGTTGGTGAAGCTCCAGCTGGACCTCTGCTTTCACCAGCCTTACCTACCGACGGTGGGGACCTTCCAACAGGCAGCATCAAATCCCCCTTGTTCCAAAGGTCCACCAGCACAATAAATCCCTTCATCCAGTTAATGCAAAATGAGCTAAAGATGTCTGAACACACTAGTAAACTATAGGTTGTATTGCACAAATCTGGGGGTAAAACAAGGAAATAATTTTACCAATGGAAGTGGTAGGGATAAAAACAGTTCTGGAATTCAAGAAGGTGCGGGACAAGCACAAGGGATCCTTAGCAGTAGAAAAGCCAGAAATCAAGTAGGGTTTTGTGACAGAGCTCCAGATAGGAAAATGGGCAGCCAAATGTGCCTGGCAATCTTCATCTGCCATCAGTTTTCATATTTCTAGGAAACCTTAGAAACTGATGCAAATACATAGCAGGTCTCACAGTAAGTTGTGACCCTGTCAAGCTTAGTAGCTGCTTGGGCTTTACATGCTCATAGGACATTCATTCCCTTGTGAACAAAATCTATCTTGATCAGGCTAAGAATTTTATCTAAAACACAAAATGATCTAAAATCTTTAGTTCTGCTTATCTTTGCTCGTTAGATTTTTGTAATAATTTTACAGTATTTTCAAATACACCAAAGGCTATGAAGCACATACAGAAAGGAGGGAAAAAGAGAACTTGAAAAATCCAGACTTCCTCTACAGGTACTGCCAAGCAATTCCCACCCCCCTCCCCTAGTTATCAGAGAATTCTAATCACTAGGAAACTACTGTAGCATCTACTTTAAGGACAAGAAGTAATGACCTTACATTGCAGCAGGGGAGATTTACATTAAATAGAACTTTCAGACCTTGAGGGAAATCCATCATGAGAATAAATTACTTGGGAAGGTGATAAAATCTTCAGCACTGAAGGGTTGCTTTTTTTTATGTTTTTTTTTAAGCAGGTTAAAGAATCAGTTCTCTGGGATCTTGTAGGCACATTGAATCTTGCCTGAAGACTGTGAGATGTACCAGATGACCTCTTGAGGTTTCTTCCAGCATGATTTCCTATGATTGCATGCTTTTACTCCAAACAGGTTTGATGCTTTTTGTTTTGACTGAAGGTGAAATATGGATTTGTGCTTGGCATGTCTCTATCGTTTCAATGATATTGTCAAACAGAAAAGCAGAGTATCATTTTTTTAGACGCTTACAGCTTGCTACTCTACTTCTGGACACAGCTTTGCTCCATTTCAGATTCTGACAGTTAATCCCCTTCAGGGTCCAGATTTGCTCTTTTCGAAAGAAAATAATGCCGAAATCACCTGTACAGATTCAATACACATTAATCATTTTTTCTTTCTGAGGAAATGATTTAAATGATAGTTTGGAATTAACAGTGAAAGTAAAGTGAAGAGGGACAAAGTATAATCTTCCAATAATGAATGGCCTGACAAACTGTTATGCAGTATAGGAGCATTGCAGAGATGGTTCACTTGTAAATATGCACAGACGATGATTACACTCTTGAGTTCTAAGTCAAAAGAAACATGATGTACTTTGATCACTGCTTTGGACACTTTAAATAGCATCATTGCTTATTATTTCTCAGGAAAGACAAGAGGGAAAGACATCTGGTTTCTGCTAACTGGGACTCCTTTTAATATCTGACAGTTCTGAGAAATATATTAGAACCAAGGATCAAAAAAGAAAAAAGCGAGATGCAATGAGTACCCTTGTGGTGACTACTGTCAGCACTTCTGGACTAGCAAAATACTAGGAGTGGGGGTGGATCCCTTTTGGTTCTGTTTTATTTCATTGGTGGTGTTTCTTGAGATTATAAACTTGCTTTATTATGATCAGGAAATATATTGATTTTGTATGTTACACATCACCCCAGCAGGTTTTAAAGTGTAATATAAATGTAAATACATGAAATTAAATGATTTTTCTCATTTTCATTTAGTTTTAGTTCACATTGACAGCATGCACCAAAACCAAAATCTGTACCTTATACTAAAATAAAAGCCTCTGCGTCCTCTCGTTATCCCCCCAACCCACCCTCCAGACTCTTCTTATCTCATCTTTGGTGTCAGAAAAAAAGCAGGAGCGATCCCCAATCACTCCTGCCCTGACAGTGCTCTATTCCAAAATGGGGGCTGGCTGACCTGAGACCAGCGCCATTTTGAAGTACACCTGACCTGAGGCTGGTGCCATTTTGGTGCGAGATTTGGGTCAGCGAACACCATTTTGGAATATGACACTATTGGGGCAAGAAAACTGGGGATCAATCCTGTCTTGACACCACGTATGTGTTAAGAAGGATCCAGGAGGGTGGGGGGAAATGAGGACACTTAAATAAATAGGAATTTGTCATTAATGAGTACATTTTGACTTGTACCCCACTGATGACATATTCATATGAAAATGAAAAAAATAAATCTATAAAGGATACCACTCAATTTCGCAGCTTAACCCCTTTGTTTGAAGCACCTGCAGAATAAAAATCCAATATTATTTTCTATGATTTAAGTTCCACTTCTAAAGTGGAACCAGGCTAATGAGAAAAAAAATCTGATCTAAAGCACACTATTTCCCAACTTGAAATGCATGTGGTTTAGAAATACAATGATCAAACATCGGTGCCTGTATTTTACCCATTGCAATGCAACTTCCATGTTCCGAAGTCTGGTTTTGATCATACGTTTAGTGCATCTAACATATATCATGGAACATGGACAAGTAATCATGTATACCACATGTTTAAATAAATAGTTTGTATTGTATGGTAAATGTGTCCTCTCTGGATGGATGAACCCACATCAATTCCATTTACTTCTGTATGTAAAAGGAGTATGAACCGCATGATTGGTGACCACTGACCAAACAGAACTTGCCAGTGATAGGTGGAAATACTAAACTTACCACATATTCTCAGAGATTCCTCCCCCTAGAATAGACTATAATTGGTGATTCTTGATGGTATAAATCTAAAATATTCCAGTGTCTATGTATAACTGCAGCAATGGCAGAGCCTGTATTAATATATCTTAATCTAATGTACACACAGGACATGTCTCCTTAAGTGGCTATCGATAATCCAATAACAGTTCCCTTTTGGAATATAAAGCCTGTCTATAAGCCTTCTTGATAACACCAGGGAAATATCCATAATGCAAAAATCTGTGTATCAGATCACATGCTAGCTACTTGAAATCACCTAAATCAGAACACAACTTCTAATTCTGAGAAACTGATTAATGGGAAGTCCCTCATGTAATCTGCATGGAAGAAAGCTATCAAAATATTTCATTCTATTGGTTTATAATAAATAGATGTTTGACTAACTCCTTCTGACATACGGGCCGATGCACTGTTAGCCTGCGTTTGGCCGTGATTTTTCAACGCGCTATTACCCCTTAATAGCGCGTTGAAAATGCGCGACCAACCCCCCCCCCCCCCCCCCCCCCGAAACTAATAGCATGTTGATGTATGTTGATGGGCCTATTAGTCATTCCCGTGCGATACAGAAAGCAAAATGTGCAGTGAAGCCGCACATTTTAATTTCGGCTGGCACCAGGAAAGTGTACAGAAAAGCAGAAAAAACTGCTTTTCTGTACACCCTCTGACTTAATATCATAGCGATATTGTCGGAGGCCCCAAAAATTAAAAAAAATTTTAATTTAAAAAAAAATTTAAAAATCTGCCCATGGCCTGTGGGTTGGAAGACAGATGCTCAATTTAGCCGGCATCAGTTTTCCGAACCCGTGGCTGTCATCGGGTTCGAGAACCGATGCCGGTAAAAATTGAGCATCAGCTGTCAAACCCGCTAACAGCCGCCGCTCCTGTCAAAAAGGAGGCGCTAGGGACGCCCTAGTGCCCCAACGCCTCCTTTTACCGCGGGCCCTCATTTGCATGTGGGCCGATACTGAATCGCGAGCCCAAGACACTGGCCTGTGCACGCGTCGGGAGAGCTGGCGCTCGCCGGCTCTCCCGCGCTTCTTTCTGTATCGGCCTGTCAATGTCCAAAAAAGACATAGCATGATGTCCATAATCTAAAGAGAACTGCAGATTGGAATCAAGAATATTGAACCATTTGTGGAACATAATAAGAACATAAGAACATAAGAAAATGCCATACTGGGTCAGACCAAGGGTCCATCAAGCCCAGCATCCTGTTTCCAACAGTGGCCAATCCAGGCCATAAGAACCTGGCAAGTACCCAAAAACTAAGTCTATTCCATGTAACCATTGCTAATGGCAGTGGCTGTTCTCTAAGTGAACTTAATAGCAGGTAATGGACTTCTCCTCCAAGAACTTATCCAATCCTTTTTTAAACACAGCTATACTAACTGCACGAACCACATTCTCTGGCAACAAATTCCAGAGTTTAATTGTGCGTTGAGTAAAAAAGAACTTTCTCCGATTAGTTTTAAATGTGCCCCATGCTAACTTCATGGAGTGCCCCCTAGTCTTTCTACTATCCGAAAGAGTAAATAACCGATTCACATCTACCCGTTCTAGACCTCTCATGATTTTAAACACCTCTATCATATCCCCCCTCAGTCGTCTCTTCTCCAAGCTGAAAAGTCCTAACCTCTTTAGTCTTTCCTCATAGGGGAGTTGTTCCATTCCCCTTATCATTTTGGTAGCCCTTCTCTGTACCTTCTCCGTCGCAATTATATATTTTTTGAGATGCGGCGACCAGAATTGTACACAGTATTCAAGGTGCGGTCTCACCATGGAGCGATACAGAGGCATTATGACATTTTCCGTTTTATTCATCATTCCTTTTCTAATAATTCCCAACATTCTGTTTGCTTTTTTGACTGCCGCAGCACACTGCACCGACGATTTCAATGTGTTATCCACTATGACACCTAGATCTCTTTCTTGGGTTGTAGCACCTAATATGGAACCCAACATTGTGTAATTATAGCATGGGTTATTTTTCCCTATATGCATCACCTTGCACTTATCCACATTAAATTTCATCTGCCATTTGGATGCCCAATTTTCCAGTCTCACAAGGTCTTCCTGCAATTTATCACAATCTGCTTGTGATTTAACTACTCTGAACAATTTTGTGTCATCTGCAAATTTGATTATCTCACTCGTCGTATTTCTTTCCAGATCATTTATAAATATATTGAACAGTAAGGGTCCCAATACAGATCCCTGAGGCACTCCACTGTCCACTCAGAAAATTGCCCATTCAATCCTACTCTCTGTTTCCTGTCTTTTAGCCAGTTTGCAATCCACGAAAGGACATCGCCACCTATCCCATGACTTTTTACTTTTCCTAGAAGCCTCTCATGAGGAACTTTGTCAAACGCCTTCTGAAAATCCAAGTATACTATATCTACCGGTTCACCTTTATCCACATGTTTATTAACTCCTTCAAAAAAGTGAAGCAGATTTGTGAGGCAAGACTTGCCCTGGGTAAAGCCATGTTGACTTTGTTCCATTAAACCATGTCTTTCTATATGTTCTGTGATTTTGATGTTTAGAACACTTTCCACTATTTTTCCTGGCACTGAAGTCAGGCTAACCGGTCTGTAGTTTCCCGGATCGCCCCTGGAGCCCTTTTTAAATATTGGGGTTACATTTGCTATCCTCCAGTCTTCAGGTACAATGGATGATTTTAATGATAAGTTACAAATTTTTACTAATAGGTCTGAAATTTCATTTTTTAGTTCCTTCAGAACTCTGGGGTGTATACCATCCGGTCCAGGTGATTTACTACTCTTCAGTTTGTCAATCAGGCCTACCACATCTTCTAGATTCACCGTGATTTGATTCAGTCCATCTGAATCATTACCCATGAAAACCTTCTCCATTACGGGTACCTCCCCAACACTCCCCAATTTTCTTCGATTAGTCTTAAATGTGCTACTTGCTAACTTCATGGAATGCCCCCTAGTCCTTCTATTATTCGAAAGTGTAAATAACTGAGTCACATCTACTCGTTCAAGACCTCTCATGATTTTAAAGACCTCTATCATATCCCCCCTCAGCCGTCTCTTCTCCAAGCTGAACAGCCCTAACCTCTTCAGCCTTTCCTCATAGGGGAGCTGTTCCATCCCCTTTATCATTTTGGTTGCCCTTCTCTGTACCTTCTCCATCGCAACTATATCTTTTTTGAGATGCGGCGACGAGAATTGTACACAGTATTCAAGGTGCGGTCTCACCATGGAGCGATACAGAAGCATTATGACATTTTCCGTTCTATTAAACATTCCCTTCCTAATAATTCCTAACATTCTGTTTGCTTTTTTGACTGCTACAGCACACTGAGCTGACGATTTTAAAGTATTATCCACTATGATGCCTAGATCTTTTTCCTGGGTGGTAGCTCCTAATATGGAACCTAACATCGTGTAACTACAGCAAGGGTTATTTTTCCCTATATGCAACACCTTGCACTTGTCCACATATAAGTGGCCAAGCTTTATTAACAAGAACAATTACTGCCTTACCTTCCTAATACCCCTTCCTCCAACATCACTGGGATGGGGTGGAGTCCTGCACAAGCATACCCTGATCTGGTCACACCCATGGTCACTTTCCAAGGCCTGCTATGGATTGCAAGGTCTTGCCCCTTAGTTGCTCAAGCCTGTGACCACCCAGCCTTGCTGTACTGACAGCTGTCTGTCACATACAGGCCACAGACCCTGAGGCTCAGACACCCGCTACAACAAAGTTATATAAATTTTGAATAAGCACAATTCAACCTGCACTACCTCTAATGCTAATATCAAAATAATAAGATCCCTCAAAGTGAAACTCCATTAGAGCGAAGCAGTCGGGGTGGATGGGCAACAGGTCTACAATGTTTGCCTTTGCCATGAGGGCATCACAGCTACAGTTCCTCAACAATTTCAGAGTGCTATCAAAGGAGGCGTAGTACACCGTGCACTCCTCCTGAGGGATGAACACATTTATTGAGGAGCCTTCAGGATAAGAGGTTGTGAATCAACTTGTACTTGCCTGGCTCCTTTTTTGGAATCACTGCCAGAGGGGAAACAATTATGTTAGTGAAGGGCTGGAGCTGCACGGGCTGTAAATATGACCAAGCTAGATTTCCCTTTCTTCATCTTTACTCTGACAATGACCACAAGGCAGTTAGCCGATCCGGAGTTCGGAGGATGTGAACTGTTAGGTGCATCACTGTAAGGGATTCTGAAGCCATACCAAAAACTAGCCAACAGTCTTTCTGCTATCTGTAACCCCTGGTAATTGGCAAGCCAAGCCTCTATGGTGGTCCAGTTAATCAAGGTCAGGGCCCTGGACACCAGCATTCTTACTTTCCTGAACTGGTCCCACCTTTCTTAGGGCACTTGGAAAATGGGTGGGGCATAGCATATTTGTTCCCTAAAATGCCTTGCAGCATTAAATAAAATATATAGAAAGTGCTTTGTACTTTTTAAAGATACATATCATGAAGAAAAATCAGAACTGAAGTAGTCAATACAACCACAGGACACAGGGTTGCAACATATAAAAAGCTATACTATATATAAGAATTCACCCCGTAGATTGCCTCCTCTGAATGCAGCTAAAAGTATGCATGCTATGCAACTCTGTACAGAATTTTATCTAGGTCGAGTGAGGACAATTGTCAGACATGGGTAATGGCTTTGAAAATTGTTCTCCCCATATATTCATATCTGAATATCTGAATATATGCAGATATTTCTGATTACTATTCATTGTGGATATCACAAAAACAAGATCTTTTTATGATTCTCCAGGAACAAAACTGCTGACCCCAACTATTTCTGAAAGAGATTGCTACCATTTGTTGGTTACATTGCAAACACATGTAAATGAACATGTAACCTTTGATCCAAAAGATCATGAGATCTGGTCTGTGGGCCATCCACCACTTTCTTCTAAGTGGATATTCCCTTCATTTCATTTCCAAACTCAGGATGTAATCTTTTTTCCGAGTTGATCACCCCTATTGACCCCAGGGCATCATGGGGAAGGTATTTTTCTTTGGCAGATATATCTCCATTTCAGACAAAGGATCTGGGTTGATGTTTCAACTACTGACTGTTGGAGATCCCATACTAAAGAAAGCATTGCTTTTTTACCCTGTGTTCAGCTGAAGTATTCTAAGAAAAACTAAACACAGCTGTAAAAGTTCAGAGATTCTGTATAGTTATTCTTAATTCTATTTCATCTTACATTAAGTTTGTTTATTCAGTTCAATAAGAAATGTTTGGAAGTTATGAAGCAGATCAGTCTGCATATGTAAAGTTGAAAACAGACTTTAGCTATCTGTCTAACTATATGCAACAAGGACAGAACAGGGGATGTGTTTAGAGCGGAATTGGAAAACAGCATATATACATAGAATTCTCAAATGTATTTATATTTAGCTCATGCCTTTTTATTGGCAGCTCAAGGCATATTAAATTCAGGTACACTAGATATTTTTCCTGGTTCCCAGGGAGTATTAGAGAATAAAATGACAAATGAGTGCCTAAAGTCACAAGAAGCATCAATGTAGTTAAACAATGTTAAGTTCTATCTTAGGAGTTACTACCCAGGAAATAGATTTAGGCGTCATAGTGGATAATACATTGAAATAATCAGCTCAGTATGCTGTGGCAGTCAGAAAAAACAAACAGAATGTTAGGAATTATAAGGAAAGGAATGGCAAATAAAACGGTGTCTGTTATAATGCCTCTGTTTCCCTGGTCTTCAACCTGCTAGTCTAATCACCAGGCCTGGAGTAGGCAACTCTGGACCTCAAATGCCACAAACAGGTCTGGGTTTCAGGATATCCCCAAAGATTATGCATGAGATATAGTTGCATACTGTGGCAGCATATTCATGCATATTCATTGCCCTGAAGGTAACACTCAAGGATCGGAGTTGCCTACCTCTGCACTAGGCTACTCCTTTATTCCAATCTATGCATGCTGTTTTCCAGCAAGGATCTGCCCAGAGAAAAAGCAGGAAATAAAGTTCATAGTCCCTTGCAACCATGGACAGTTTTCAAAGAGAAGTACACACATGCTTGTTATGGCAATATCTAGGGTGAAGGCCAACCTCTGCAGGTAGAACATAAAGAGGGTAATTTTCAAAGCCATTTCCATAGGTAAAACAGCACTTTATCTACAGAAATGGGATATTACAAAATTGCCCACCTAATATGCAGAGGAAAGTACACAAATAGGTCTATATGTATTCACTTTGAAGAGGCATTCCAGGGGGCAGTGTCGGGAAGGGGGTTGCACTTTTTTCAAAAGTATATGCACATAATTTTTCTTGGAAAAATTGTCTGCACCAACTAGCAGGTGTAAATTTGTGCAAGTAATTTTTATGGGATAATTTTCAAAGGGAAAGCACAGGCATACTTTTTGAAAACTAGTATAAAAGTATATGGGTAGCTGATCTTGAATTTCTGCAAGCAGTTACAAAATGACCCCCTAATTGGCAATACATGCCATCAGGAATTATTACTTAGAAATCTACTTCGTTTACCAACATTGTAATATTGAAATACATGAGGAATAACTGTCATGCATTACTAGGTACTTTTTTGGGGGGTGGAGGGGATATGCAGGGGGAAGGAGAGGTTGTTTCTACATTTTTACAAAAATTTGACATGACAAAATTATTTCCTTAAGGGTTCATATAATCATGTTTTATATTAAGAGAAAATACTTTATTCACTAATTCTTTTTCTTCCACATACATGAGTGAATTTTCAAAGGAGTTGCACGAATAAAAGTAACAATTTTCAAAAGCACACTTATGTATTTAACATCCATTTATGTGTGTTAAATCTTTTGAAAATAGCCTCCTTATTGTGTTTTGTGTGTAAAAAAGCATGCCCAGAGGACACTTTGGGGCAGATTTTAAAACATATGCTCGGGCGTAGATTTGTTCGCGCAACCAGGCGCAAACAAATCTATGCCCAATTCTATAACATGCGAGCGCTGCCACGCACATTTTATAAAATCCAGGCTCGGCACGCGCAAGGGGGTGCACACATGTGTACCTTGCGCACGCTGAGCCCGAGGGGAGCCCCGATGGCTTTCCCCGTTCCCTCCAAGGCCGCTCCGAAATCGGAGCGGACTTGGAGGGAACTTTTTTTCCGGCCCTCCCTCACCTTCCCTTATCTAACCCACCCCCCCAGCCCTACCTAAATCCCCCCCCTTACCTTATTTTATGTCTTACGCCTGCCGGAGGCAGGTGTATCTTGCGCGCGCTGGCAGCCAGCCGGCACAGTCGGAATCGAGGAGGGTTCGGGACACGCCCCCGGACTGCTGTCATGCCCCCCCCCCCAGACCCACCCCCGGACAGCCCCCTGACCCCGGACACGCCCCCGGATTGCCATCACGCCCAGGACATGCCCCCTTTCTGCCCCTTTTTCAAAGCCCCAGGACATACGCGCGTCCCGGGGCTTGTGCACGCTGCCAAGCCTATGCAAAATAGGCTCGGCGCATGCAGGGGCAGATTTCTTTGGGTTACGCGCATATGTTACACGCGTAGCCTTTGAAAATCTGCCCCTTTGTGCACATAAAATGTTTTATGTGCAGAAAACATGCTTCACGCACATAAATTATATTTTATGCATGCTAAACTTGTCTTCTCTGCACATTTGTGAGTTTTTTAACTCCTGATATATTAGCCTACTGTTGATTTACTGCATCAGGCATTAAATATTTGTGTGTGTGTGTGTGTGTTAAGATACTGTGTGCCGAATTTCAGTGCAGCTTAAAATGCATAACTTTATGCCCAGAAAACTTGATTTGTACACATGCCTGATTGTAAAAAGCATTTACATGCTTAAAAATGGGTTTTACACTTCTAAATGCACTTTACCTATGTAAGTGGGTTTTTGAAAAATGCTACAATAAATGCCATTGAATTGTCAATATGATTTACTCACATAAGTGCACTTTATTTACATAAATAGGTTTTGAAAATTGCTTCAATAGTATATTATGAATTAAATAATATACTATTATATTATAGTATATTATAATATACTATAATATAATAGTATATTATAATATACTATTAAAATTACCTCCATATTGCCTTTTATGGGTTTAGTCCCATAGACTAATAACCTGAGTTTTGTAACTTTGCTCCAGCTCTGACCAGGAGGCAAGCCCTTGTGCATCAGGTACTAATAGCTAATGCCTTCATGAACATAGGGGCTGATGCAATACAGTGCACTCAGCTGAGCGCACTGTATAACCCGCAGTCGGACACGGGTTGAATAGGTGCTAGTGAATCCCCTAATGCAATAAGGGGATTAGCGCCTAGGCTGCGTCTAGGCTGCACATTTAGCACTCAGCAATTAACACTTGCCTGGAGCTTGTGTGCCCCTAGCCCCTCCTTGCTAACGCAACCCCCTAATTTAAATATTGCATGGTGCCCCTCTTGGGGGCGCCTGGGGCGCATTAAGAAAGTGGGCGCTGACTGTTCAGCGCCCGCTTTCTATGCACTTTTATTGCATTGGCCCCATGAGATGTAAATGGAGGACTGCAAATTTGTATGCACAGTTTTAAGCAGGTTTGTGTGCACATTCTTTGCAGTCAGACCTCCTTGCTGCATCAAGAGAAAGGTTTATGCAGAAAAAATGTGTGAAAATTTGTGGCTAAAACTTTGTGCACAGCTTAGTACACTTTATTGCATCAGGCCCTTAGGAGAGTGCTGAATATAATCAAGGTTGGATGTTTAGCGGTCAATACTCAGCCGCTGTGCAGCTCAACAAGTTAATTGGATAAACTTATCCAGCTGAGGGGGTCATTTACCAAGCAGATCGTACGCAATAAGAGACGTTTCACACGCGAAAAGTCCCTTATCGCGTGCGATACCAAGATGGGGGCGGAGTCGGGGCGGCATCAGCCCCGGAAGAGGAAGAGTCGGAGCGGCACCGGGACTGATGCTGTGAAGACTTCGCCAATAGCGAAAGGTATGCTTGTTTATCGCTGTCAGTTTCACGCCGAATAACTACACCTTTTATGGTGTAGTTATTTGGTGTGACGACGGTAGCGATTGCACCACGGAGGTGCGGCTATCGCAGGACCGCCCCCGTTCCCCCCCGGTTACTGCGGGATTCACTATGCCTTGCGGCATTAGTAAATCGACCCCTAAGTTAGCTATGCTGAATGCACCCAGCTATCTGGCTAAATTTAGGACAGGTCTATGGGACAAGCAAACTTACAGGGTCATTTATCAAATTGCGTTAGGGCCTTATCACACACATTAGGGACCTAAAGCCTGCGATAATGCCATAATGCGTGTGATAAATACCGCATCACAAAATGCATATGCAAATTTAATATTAGTATTTGAGTGAGAGAAGTAAATGGAAGTGAGGGTCAGTTAACATGGCGTGCAATAGAGTAACGCACAACAACACAGGTTTTAACACCAGGAATAACTACACCTTTCTTTCTGTGCGTTATACCTGCGTTACGGCCGAAACGGGTTTTATTGCAAATGCTGGTTCGGGTGGGGGGGGGGAGAGAGAGCCTCTGTGGAAGTTCATATAGAAGTTTACTTTTTATACCACTGTAAGAGGGGGCATTATGAACTCGGGGTGAGTTTGGGGGGTGGGGTAGGTTTTGGGGGGCAGTTTTACATGCACAGTCATAGGTATGAACAGCACAATTGCCATCAGTGAAGATTAACTTTGTACAAATCTACTCTTCTTTTACATTTCATCACTCCAAATCACATAAAATCTTCACTGATGGCAACTGTGCATTGGATTACTCAGCGTGCGCACACCTGTTTTTTTATTGCAGGCACTATTTCCATGATATTTATAGCAATTTGATAAATCTAGCTCTTAAGTTATCTGGATAAATGCTTCTGATATGGACCTCTTCATGTCCTTACTGTTGCTGCATAAATACTCAAACAACTTTATTGGATAATTATATATTCATTTCTAGTGCTGTTCTTTGCCAGACCTTCACAGTCGGTGTTCTTGCTATTAAACAACAATTTCCCATTCATCCAGTAATGCAATGTCTTCAACATTACCAAAAGCATAAATTATTGTAATACTTGGAAGGAAATCAGTTGCATCACTCTGTACAATGTACTTTAATCAGGGAACCAACAGCTAAGACAATGACACTGTTGGTTTCTTCTGCGGTAGGTGGTAATTACACAGTAACAAATTAATCGGTGATTTAATCAGACATTGGTCCTCAGTAGCCTGCTGAATCTTCTCAGTTCAGATTCTCAAGGTACACAGAACAGTCTACAAAATGGTTTTTAATTTGCGACAAAAGTACATCCCTCTCTGTATTTTTAGAGATATAATAGTATAGGAGCAAAGCTCATCTTATCCAAGAAATTGGTATTTTCTTATACCACAGACCTGAGCTATTCTTTAGCCAACTGAAAAGTTTTGCTGAAGTTCTCATTAAAGGAAGACTAATAGTTTTTCTTTGCTCATGAAATTTCATGAGTGTACATAATAGCTTGGGGAGTTTCCATAGATCAAAGAAGTGAAAAATAAAATATTTTACTTCAGTCTGACCTAATGCCTGTTCCTCATAGAAATTGAAAAAAGGAAAAGAAGCATACAATTTGAAATTGAAAAAATGAATTGCTGTGAAGTTGGAAATGTTTTTGGATAAAGTGAAATGGGAAATACTTAATCAACTTGTCCTTGTTCTTACCTCAGACTCCCACAAGTAATGTGCGTACATGGAGGGAATTGAGGCAGGACTATCTCCAAGTTTGTTTGTACTCCCTTGCCATAGCTAAAAGACATCCTGTGCTCTTTTTTTTTTTTTTTTAACAATAATCAACAGTCTTTATAAAAGGGACAAAACGAGAGCATTTGATTGACAATATATAGTTTCCCTGCCCAGAGCTGAGAAACGAGAAGGTAAGAAAGGATTCTTATATGGTTCATCTTCCTGATATGGGTAATGAATGTAGTCTGCAAGATCCCTGGGTCCTGCAATGGTCTATGTGAAATCAGAGCCCACTGTATGTATTGCATACAGACATGGTGGTCATGCTCTGCAAGGTAAGTAATGCAGATACAAACAATCAGGCCTTTAAATGTCTCTGACACATTGCCAGATATAAATCTTCAGGCATTAATTGCTGCTGGTCATTGTCTGGCTGAGATCTACAATGTCACATGCCACTACAATGGCCTACTCAACCACCACTACCTGACAGCCTTTCTCCTGTGCGCGCGATTCAGTAAATGAAATTATTCAAATTAGGGCCCGCGGCTGTCAGCGAGTTTGACAGCCGACACTCAATTTTGCCGGCGTCGGTTCTCAAACCCGCTGGGTTCGGAAAGCGGACGCCAGCAAAATTGAGCATCCGGTTTTCAACCCGCGAGCCGATTTAAAAATTTTTTTTTTAATTTTTAATTATTTTTAACTTTTGGGACCTCCAACTTAATATCGCCAATTTATACTACTTTTCTGTACACTTCCCCGGCGCCGGCAGAAATTAACGCCTATCTTTGGGTAGGCGCTAATTTCTGAAAGTAAAATGTGCAGCTTGGCTGCATATTTTACTTACTGAATCGTGCAAGAATAACTAATAGGGCCATCAATATGCATTTGCATGTTGCGGGCGCTATTAGTTTCGGGGAGGTTGGATGCGCATTCTCGACGCGCTATTACCTCTTACTGAATAAGGGGTAAAGCTAGCGAGTCAAAAACGCACGTCCAAACGCGGGTTAACAGTGCGCTTTGCCAGAGTGCACTGTACTGTATCGGCCTGCTAGTGCACAAGTTTGTGGACTACTAGCTGCCCCTATGTCTTATAGAGGACCTGGAAGGCTATGAGAGATCAGAAATTAAGCGGTGATAGATTGTGGAAGCTAATTCATGAGTATTAGCTTTTCATGTCCCTTGTTATCCACTTTCTGTGGCAGAAAGTATGTTTTCATGTTCTGTATCAGACATGCTGGTGTGGTAAGAATTCACTTGTGATGATTTATTTGTGTGTAGCAGTGGCCTTGCTTTTACACACTGAATGCCCACTGTAAATGTGTGGTTTCAGTTGTATGCTAGAGATGCAGCTCCCTTTTGCATGCAGTTTGTGCATAGGGTGGCACATCATATGACTGATAAATCAAACCAATTGGGAAGTGCAGAGAACAGGTCCTGGTAGTAGGCAGAATACAAAATTATTGCAAAGAAAGAAAAGAATAAAATGTAAAACAAAACAATCTTCACTGGAAATCTTTGCAAATCAATGCTTGTGAACATGAACCAATCTCATACTTTTTTTATTTTAAAGAGGAAATTACCTCAGAGTTTCACTGATGCCAACAGGTTATAATTTAACCAAATGAGACATTTTAATCAAACCAAACTACCCTTTATTTTGAAAAAAGTGTTTCTATATTTTTGTATATTTCATAAAAATAACCAAATGCATATGCCTCATTTGGTTAAACTATAACCTACTGGCATAAATGCGCTTCTGAAGTGTCATGGTTTAAGGAAGCCTAGAACTGGACTGTCTTCTGCCCCGAGTTGTAATAAATATATTTGGGTTAAGAACTTCAGAAGGTGAAAAAAAACCATGTAGTTGTGGAGGAAGAAAAACCCTTGTAGTCCAATTAAGCAGTGTAGAGGATGTTAATGGAGCATCTATGGAGACTATGCCTGCCGCATGCCACAAACTTTCTTTTGGAGCCGTGCTGAATATCTGTATTTGTTTGCCAGTCCTCAATGGATTCTTTTATGAGAGTAGCAGTATTTGGTAAAAACCGAACAGGGCCGGTGCAAGAGTATTTGACGCCCTAGGCAAACCGTCGGTCATGCTCGCCCCTCCCCAACTTACCTCTCGCACAACTGCTCGGGGCAGTTCTCCCTTTTTTGGTGGTATTAGCTGTGGCACAGCTCCCCTCTAAGCCTTGTGCTGACAGGATTTCCCTCCCCCCCCCCTCAAATTTTGGCACTCTAGGTGGCCTCCAAGTTTGCTAACGGATGCACCGGCCCTGAACCTGAATATTTTCCCATTGTAATCCCCCTTGCCCAGAAGTCAGAGGTAAATCTATGTAATTAACATCACCAATGATGATTTTCTGTTAATATTTTTTTTTTTTTGCTTTTCCCTGTTTATCCTCACCTGCAAGGCCTCTTTATTCCATCTCATATAAGGCACATCAGGTGCATTCTGGTATTTTTCTTATTTTTCTTTCCTGTCACAGTCAGCTGCTAAAATTTCCACATGCAGAAGATCAGACCACAGTTCCTTCCAGGGCTGCCCTTGGAACGGATACTATGTGTCACCACAAGACACTGCTTAGATCTGTCTTCCCTCAAAGGCCTGGCAGTCCAGGGTTTGGTATTTTATTAAGTGATATTATTCAAAGGGCTCTACTAGCATTCTAGTACCATGGCCAGCCAGTGGAACAAATCAAAACTGGAATAATCTCCTTGTATGATCACCTGTTCTTAGTCTGACCATATTTTACATGGTCAGACGACAGGATCCACGTCTTCAGAATAAATTGGCAAAGCAGGGATTTATCAAATCTGGGTAAACTGGTAGGCTGAAGGTTCAGGTCCATAGGTTGGTTTAGAGGTAGTTATAAACTAAGTTGTATGGAAATCTTTTTGTCTAGCAATATCTGGTGCCAATTACGAGTTTCTTTCTGTTTTTCAGCTGTTAAGGGATTTGTTTGTATCTTACTTCTTAAATGCTGTCATAGGGGAAGATTCCTTATGGATTTTTCCACGGGTGGTTAATCAAAATCTGTTTAACACAGCTTGTATTTCTATAGGGAGGTTAATCATGCAGTATCCAAGTCCAAAGTCAATTTGTACAGTTACAAATTATAGTTCTTTTTCAAAGAGCGATCCAGCGCCCACTTTCTCACCATAAAATCCAACAGAGAGTGCTGCCAAACTGAGTAAAGACACATCTTAGAAAAATATTCTCTCTCGGCTTCAGGCAGAATAGCAAGTCCATGCTATGTTAAAAGTACTCTTATACCCAAGAGAAACAATTTTTTATCATCAGGTCTCTATACTGCAGCTTTTCAACTTCTATAACAAATACGCTAATAAATACCAACCCCCCCACCCCCCCGCCCCATCCCACCCAGTTGCCTGAACTGCCTTTCTGGCTATTAACCTTCCACCAGTGGTTGTGCTACAAGATCCATTTATTTCAAAGCTACCCGGAAAATTCTCTTCTTTATTTAGTATTGCAAGACAGCAAGTACCTCAATATAATCCTTGTCCTCCAAGATCCTCTGAGATGAATCATCTGACAAATCTATTTCCATACTCTCTTACTCATTTACCTGATCTGTCTCCATTCCTTCTTCTACTCAGAGATAAGTCTCCTCCCACTTCAGTTATTCATTAAGGGGTATATTTTAAAAGAAGCATGTTTGGCCTACATGTGCGCTCGCTACCCAGCGCGCACACATGTACGCCCAATTTTATAACATGCGCATGTTTTAAAATCTGGGATCGGCACGTGAAAGGGGTTGCACAATTGTGCACCTTACGCATGCTGAGCCGTGCTGCCTTCCCCGTTCCCTCCCCCTAGCCTGACCTTCCCACCCCTTCCCCTAACCTTTGCCCCCCCAGCCCTACTCTAACCCCCCTGACCTTTATTTTATCTTTCGCACCTGCCTCTGGGCAGGCACAAGTTGAGCGCGCTGGCAGGCTTCCGGCACACCATCCCTCGACACAGAGGCAATGGCCGCTGTGTTGCAGGCCTCTGGCCCCACCCATGCCCCACCCCTGGACCGCCCCTTTAGTAAAGCCCCGGGACTTACATACGTCCTGGGGCTTTACGCGCGTCATCGGGCCTTTTTAAAATAGGCCCGGTGCACGCGTAACCTTTTTAAAATCCAGCCCTAAGTTTCTCATACAGCTGGGAGCTGCACTACTTCACCCCAGCCTGCTTATCCCATATCAGCTGATCCAGCTCCACTCCCTAGTTCTTCTGAGAATTCTAGTGTCTACCAGTAGTTTAAAATACCCAGGTGAATCCTTAAAGGGGCATTCTCCTTGAAAGTAGCTTCTCAGAGCTCCATATTCAGCCAATGTGTGGTTCGGCAAGTTAGCCAGATAACCTATCTGGCTAACTTGCCCATATATTCAGCAGTGTGGGCATGCTGCTGAATATATCTATCTATCCAGAAGTTAGACGGATAAGTATTTTTCTGGCTAAGTGGCAGCCACTGACCACGGTTGAATATTTAAAATACATCAATTACCTGGATAATTTGCACTAAATATCAGCCTTAGTGTTTTTCTATGTTGTTTAGGGGAAAAAAGTGATGAGGACACTGACTCTTCATCACAATGCATGTTGAAGAACTGTATTTCTTTTTCTACCACCAACCTCTTGTGTAGGTCATATTGGCTTTTTGCAAATCACAAAGAACACACAAAATACTAAGAAAAATATGAAATGTGAACAAACCATTTAATTACACATTCACTTTGTTCCCATACTTAGAAACTGAAAAGCTAAACTATTTAGAATGTGTGGAGTATTTTACATGCATCAAACTACATTCAGATGCAGAAGAACTTCTCCTGAATGATACAGGGAAGCAATATCATTTTCAGCATATAATATGTTACAACTATTAAGAGTAGCATCTGTTACAGAGAGAGATATTATTCAATATAGGTCAGGACAGGCAAAACAGGAAAACATAACATTTCATATACCATATGAGGCGAGCACAAACTATGAACCTGAAAAAAATCAAACAATGAATTGAAAATCCAGAAAAAAAAATTGGCAAAACAATGGTTGTCATACAGAATAAGAAAAATGTCTTGCAAGCTCATATTCAACTAAACTAGAAACTATGTTTATTGCTAGGCTTTGGCATTTCTTAATTAATCCTGCTTCCTCACTGCCTCGAGATGAAAGGAGAATCACAGAAGATTAGAATATTTGTGTTTTGGAATAGTATCCACAGTCAGTGCCAGAGACAATCTTTATTTTAATTTAGCAACAAAGAAAGTTTGGCTTAGCATATAAAACACATAATTCAGTTCCATGAAAATTACTATACATTTGGAATTTTGAAATCAAGCAAATCCAATTGTCTGATGAGCCATTAGAGACATGTCATAGTAGCACTTTATTAACACAGATATGACATCATAAACAACATCATTCTAATCCCAGCTGAGGACTTCTGTAGGGGATCCTATGACAGCTCCACTGATTCGGGCGGATTTTAAAAGCCCTGCTCGCGTAAATCCGCCCGGATTTACGCGAGCAGGGCCTTGCGCGCCGGCGCGCCTATTTTCCATAGGCTGCCGGCGCGCGCAGAGCCCCGGGACGCGCGTAGGTCCCGGGGTTTTTTGAAGGGGGCGTGTCGGGGGCGTGTTGAGGGGGGCGGGACCCGATGACGCAGTGTTTCGGGGGCGGGGCCGGGGTCGTGGTTTCGGCCCGGGGCGTTTCGGGGGCGTGGCCGCGCCCTCCGGAACCGCCCCCGGGTCGAGTCTCGGCGCGCCAGCAGCCCGCTGGCGCGCGTGGATTTACGTCTCCCTCCGGGAGGCGTAAATCCATAGATAAAGGTAGGGGGGGGTTTAGATAGGGCCGGGGGGGTGGGTTAGGTAGGGGAAGGGAGGGGAAGGTGAGGGGAGAGCGAAAGAAAGTTCCCTCCGAGGCCGCTCCGATTTCGGAGCGGCCTCGGAGGGAACGGTGACAGGTTGCGTGGCTCGGCGCGCGCCGGCTGCCCAAAATCGGCAGCCTTGCGCGCACCGATCCAGGATTTTAGAAGATATGCGCGGCTACGCGCGTATCTTATAAAATCCAGCGTACTTTTGTTTGCGCCTGGTGCGCAAACAAAAGTACGCAAACGCGCTTTTTTTAAAAATCTACCCCATTGTGAGTACTGGGGAACTGGGAGATAAATGGCAGTTGAAATTTAAGGTGCAAGAGTGCAAAATAATGCACATAGGGAAAAATAATCCTAACTATATATATACACAATGCCGGGTATATATATATGCCAGGAAATGGACCTTGGGCTCATTGCGGACACCACATTGAAATCTTCAGCTCGATGTGTGGTGGCAGCCAAAAAACAAATGGAATGTTAGCATTTATTCAGAAAGGAATAGAAAATGAACTGGGATTAAAATAAATCTTCCTTGAGCCATGGTTCAGCCACCCTTGAGTGGAGTGCCCCAGAGATGTGTACTGGAACTGGTGCTTTTTAACACTTTTATAAATGATATGGAAAAGGGAAAAATGAGTGAGGTGATCATATTTGCAAATGACAGAACATTATTCAAAGTTATTAAATCTCAAGTGGATTGCAGAAATTGCAGGAGGACCTTCCAAGACTGGGAGCCTGACATCCTAATGGTAGTTGAAATTTAATGTGGACAAATGCAAAGTGATGCACATAGGAAAAAATAATCCAAACTGTAATTACACAGTTAGGTTCCATATTAGGAGCCACCAACCAGGAAAACAGTCTGTCCTGGATAATATGTTGAAATCCTTTGCTCAGTGTGAGGCAGCGGTCATGAAAGCAGACTGAATGTCAGGAATTATTAGGAAGGTAATGGAGAATTAAACAGAGAATATATTATAATGCCTCTATATTGCTCTATTGTGTGACTGCACCAAGAGTACTGTACAAAATTCTGATCACAGCATCTTAAAAAGACATAGTAGAACTAAAAAAGCTACAGAGAAGGGTGAATAAAATGATAAAGGGGATGGAATGGCTCCCCTATGATGAAAGGCTAAAGATGTTAGGGCTCTTCAGTTTGGAAAAGAGAAGGCTGAGATGAGATATGATAGAAGTCTATAAAGTCATGGGTTGAGTGGAACAAATAAATGCAAATCAGTTGTTTACTCTTTCAAAAAATAAAGAAATATGAAGTTACTAATTAGCACATTTAAAACAAATTGGAAACAATGGGGCAGATTTTGGAGCCAATGTGTACCCGGCACGCACAAATGTACGCCCAATTTTATAACATGTGCACGCAGCCGCGCGCATGTTATAAAATCAGGGGTTGGCGCGCGCAAGGGGGTGCACATTAGTGCACCTTGCGCGCGCCGAGCCTTCACTCACCTTCCCCTCTCTTCCCCTCTCTTCCCCTACCTGTCCCGACCCCAGCCTGAAAAAAAACAACCCCATACCTTTGTTTCAGAAGTTACGCCTACCAGAGGCAGGCATAAGTTGCGTGAGCCAACCGAGTGCTGTGCCGCACACGATCCCCCGGCCGCTGTGCCGGAGTCCTCGGCCACACCCCCGGACCGCCACACCACGCCCCCGGACCGTATGCTCTGCCCCCTGCCCGCCCCTTGCCCGCCCATTCAGAAAAGCCCTGGGACATACGCGCATCCCGGGGCTTTACGCGCGCCGCCAGGCCTTTTGAAAATAGGCCCGGCACGTGTAACCCCCCTACGCACGTAAATCCTCCTGGATTTACGCACGTAGGGCTTTGAAAATCTGCCCCAATATGTTTTCACTCAATGAACTTTTAAGCTCTCTAATTAATTGCCAGAGATGTGGTAAAGCCAGTTAGTGAAAAGGTGTGGATAAGTTCCTGGAGAAAAAATTCATAAACTGTTATTAACCAGGTGGACGTAGGGAAAGCCACTGCTTATCCCTGAGCACAAACAGCATGGAATGCATCTGCTATTTGGAATCCTGTCTGATACTTGTGACCTGGATTGGCCACTATTGGAAACAGGATATTGGCTTAATGGACCCTTAGTCTCACCCAATATGGCAGTTCTTATGTTCTATGAGTACTATGTGGAATTCTGGACTTCTGACTTCATGTGTTCAAACTCTGATAAGCCTGACAGTTTAATTCATTTATGATGGGGAGTGAAAGAGAGGAAAGAAAACTTTGTTGGGAGGTGCATAAGAGAGCAGAACTCTTTAAAGTCCAATAAAACCAGTATGATCTGCCAATTGTTTCCTTGTGCAGTTAGCATACTTGAAACACAAAAAAAGCTATTTGTTGTGAACTTTGAAGGGTTGCATTTGGTCTTTCTGCTGTCTACAAGTAGTGAATTAAAATGATTGCAAGGATGCATCAACTGAACTTTTCCACACTGAGTCTAAGCCAGTTTTTTGCTCTTGTAAGCAGAAGTCATCACTCCAGATGATCCTCACGCTTTTGGAGCCAATGTGTACAATTTATAAAATGGAAACATTTATTACTTTGATCACATGAAAGGAATGTAGCCAGCAGGGAATGGTTAGTTTAAACAGGGTCAATTTTAGAGCTGTGGCCATTTGGGCCAATAATCCGAGCCATAACCATAAACCCCCTTGGATTTGGGCTCTAGCATTTGTTATATGGGTTATATTTGTTACTGTTGTGAGCCTGCCCACGACAGGCGCAGGCAGTCTCCCTACCTTTCTTCTAGTCTTCACGGCAGACTACTGCTGCCGCCGCCGTCCTCTGCAGCCCAGAGGCCGCAGCTGACTCCTGCTCCGTGCTGCAGGACTGAGCTGCTCATTGCTTCCTTTTTGCAGCTGGAGCTGCTGCCAGGGTCCTCGGATGGCAGGGAGGCTGCCCTTGCCAGTGCCTGCCTCTTCTTCTGTTTTCGCAGCAGGGAGCCGCTTCTCCCCGGGCTCTCCACACGGCAGGGACTCCGCCGACGTGCAGTCTTCTTCCTGGCTTCCCCATAGGTGCGGGCACGTGCCTCACCTCGGCATTTAAAGGGCCAGCGGCAGGAAATGCACCGCGGCCCTCAATGACATCATCGACCTGTTCCTGCTTCAGCCCTATAAAAGGGCCTTGCTGCCATTCTTCAGGGCCTTCGGATCGGGTTTGCACAGTGTCTGTGTTCTTCCTTCCGATCCAGGTCTTCCGTGGTCTCCTTTGCCTTGATGGATCTTCGTTCCATGTTCTTTGTGTTCCTGAACCTTGTCTCCTTGATGTTCCTGGTCTCATCCCTCATCGGAGCTCCCTCGTCGCCTGTCTTCAGTTCCTCATGTTCCATGTCCAGATGTCCTGTGTCCTGAAGTGCCATGTTCCTTGTTCCTGATGTCCAATGTTCCTTTCTCAACTCCTTCTGTCTCATCTTCAGCTCTTCATCCAGTTCCCAGGTCCCTCGTCTGTCCACCTCTCTTGGCGTGCCATGTCGTGAAACATGACCAGCCCATGGGGTATGGCGCCTCGTGGTACAAGGCCTTCTTCTCATCTGCAGCACAAGCCTCCGGGAGACTTCTGTTTTAAAGCCTTGTTCCTGAGTATCTTGTTCCCGGTCTACAGAGTTCCCTTGTGTCTGCATCCATCCATGCCTAAGACCCTGCCAGAACCTGCTCCCCTCCAGCGTGGTCCTTGACCAGCCACAGGCAGCTGTATAGGGCATGCCCCGTGCAGGCCTCTACTGAATCTTCGTCATGTTCCAGTCTCAAGTTCCACGTCCTCGTCTGGAGTCTGCTTTGCGTTCAGCGTAGTCCGTGACCAGCCATTGGCGGCTGGGTAGGGCATGCTATGATGCAGTTCTCACCCAGTACTTTCGCCTGACTGTTGAATCCTTGCCTGAAACTTCCGAGCAACCTGAATCCTTGTCCAAGTCTTCTGAGTATCTTGAATCCTTGTCCGAGACTCCTGAGAATCCTGAATCCTTGTCTGAGTCCTCTGAGCCTTCTAAGTATCCTGAGTCCTTGTTTGATTATCTAAGTCTTCGTCTGAGTCTCCTGAGTATCCAAGTCTACGTCTGAATCCACCGACTATCCTGAGTCTTTGTCCAAGTCTTCATGTCCTGCCCTTAGTCTCCGTCTAGCCTCATGCACTCGTCGTTCCCTAGCAACGGGTCCAGAAGGGATATCGAGTGGCCAGAGGGCTACTCTCGAGATCAGCATTGCGTTGCTGGATCTCATTGGTACGTGTAGGTCTAGTGGAGGTCTGAGCCTGCTTAGTTCCTGTTCCGGATAATCCTTGCCTTGTTTTCGCTCCAACGTCGCTCCTGCTCCACCCATGCTCGTATCAGCTCACCTCCTGCGGTGTGTCTTGGGGCTCCTCCCTGAGCCATGCCGCGGCCCAAGGGCTCACATCCTACATTAGATGGGACCACACCTCTGAGCTCCTAACAGGGCCTGAGGGCATGCTCCGCAACAGTTACTGCATTTTATTCCTGTTAAAAAAAATTTAAATTGACAAAAAAAAGAGACCGGATAATGAGAAACAGGGGTCAGGTGGGAGGGAGATGAGAGAGATATGAGAGAAGCAAGGGGAGCAGAAAACAGACAAGGGAAAGGGAGTGAAAGGTAATACCACTGCTAGGGGATAAAGAAAGAGTGGCCAAGCAGAGAGAAAAATAGAGATTAAGACAAGTGAGACAGAGACAGCAGAAAACAGATTAAGACAGGGAGACACACATAATGACAAGGAGAGACAAACAACAACTTAAAAATAAACTTTGGCATGCTTGGCAGGCTTCATTGAGCATTTAAGTGGAATCATCTGTCAGGCTAGGAAAGTCAATCTGCTCACCTGAAAAACCCAGATTGGGTTTAAAGATTTATTGTTACTCTTGCTCAGTGGACATGAGAAGATGGAAATAAAAGAAGTACGTGACCATGCCAGAGAATATTTGGCAACAGTAGCATGCCCTAAAAGATCTAGGAGCACACAAACATGTCAAAAACAATTTGGGATAGAAGCAAATTATAAAAGGCTACAAGGATAGTATATACCATATGGAAGTGCTCCATTTAACTTAAGTCAATGGTTAGAAATCTTTTATATTAATAAGGACCCTGAGTCTAGATGTGCATAATATTAAATTATAAAATTCTCTGAAAACATAGAATTGATAATTTATCCAGCTAAGTTTAGATGGATGAGTTATTCTGGATATTCAGAGGAATAAAGGTCCCGATGAATATCCAAAACTTTCTCTTCTGCTGGGATTGCAGTATGCTCGTACCACAATCCTGGTGCTGTCTGTGTTGCTGTGGCAGCAATGCTGGATGTTTGGAAAGGTACCAGAAGAGTGGGAAGGTTAGGTTTGGAATGGGGGAGATAGATGGGAGGGAGGGAAGAAGACAAGGGACACTACTTAAAAATTATGTTGAACCAGAGGGTCCCTGCAAACCCCTAACACTTTAATTTTTAAACTGATCTCAGAGGGGTTTCAGGGGATGGAGAAGTTTCAGCCCAATAGGAGCCATGTTTTAGATATTGGGTGAGGGGTATCTGTGTTTCAGACCATCAGGGGGACTTTTTTTTTGTGCAGCATGACAACTTAACTGGATATATTCTTTTGAGTTTAGTCAGTTAAGTCTAAAGTTATTCGGGCCACATGAGGCACGAATAACTTGTCCTGCTCTAGGGCACAGCTACAATAAGCCAAAAAACGTATTCTTCTAAGTTAGCTGGATAAGTTACCCAGCTAACTCGTCCCTGCACCAGAACACCTTAGCCAGTTAAGAAATGGGAATATTGAAAACTAGGCATTTAGCTGGATAGCTTCTAAGTTATCTGTCTAAATGACTTTCAATATTGGCCTCTGAGAGTTGCATATTCAAAGCCTAGATGGCTAGGTAAATTCCGGCTGGCTTAGCTGGGATCCTCAGCAGCACAGTCCTGTGGCTGAATACCCAGACAACTTTCAAGTTAACTGGATGAGTTCTCTGGCTAACTTTACACTTGCTTAATAGCATGTCTAACTTATCCAGCTAACTTAGCCGAATAAGTCTCAATATCGCTAACTTAGCTGGATAAGTAGCTCCTCCCAGCTATGCCCCCATCCCGCCCACCACTCAGCTGGATAATTAGTTACGGTATATGGCTATGTGGTGGCCTCAGAACACAGGCAGGTTTTAAATGTCGCCACTTAGCCAGATAAGTCGGAACTTAACTGGCTAAGTGGCACTAAATATCTACTGCTATGAGTCCCACTTACTAAGACTTTTCCCTCATTCTGTTTCAATGGGAAAAAAGAAGTTTAGTGACTCAGGCTGCTCATAAAAGGCTGGTATGCAGCAGCTTTCAGCTCCGAGGGGCTTGGCTGGCTGTCATCCACAGCTTCCATTGTCCCTCAATTGAAGCATCATGCACCAGAGGAAACTGATGAATAATACCTCAAACTATGGCAGTCATAGCAGTGACCGATAACTAGTGGGATTATGCAGAACTTTTAGATGCCACAGACAAGAGTTCTTAAAAAATTGAATAAAAAGTCAGAAGATTTTATAAATTATTAATGTAATGCATGGGCCTTGGTTACTGAGGGATGTATCTCCATATATTTATGTATGTTAAAAGAATTTATAACCCGCATTGTCTGCCAATCTAGGTGGGGTACATAGTTATATAATCTAATAAACGTATATTACAAAAATTAAAACATAAACATAACGAACACCTAGCCAGTTAATTATTATATACAGCCTCCCATGCTCCAGCAGTTTTTGAAGACTGGGAAGATTGTTTCTGTATCCAGGGCTTCAGGGATGCAATTGTTGAAAATGTTATGTGAGATAAAGGCAATAACTAACAGATTTTGCCCTTACCTTTTCCATGATTGTGATGTCCATCACAATACTCTGCACTGTGTGGATTTAGCTGAAAGAAGCGAAGGAACAGCTTCCCCGAATATCTACTTTTTACAGCAGGACTCCTTCAATTTCAGTCCTTAAGGGCTACCATCAGGTATGCTTCTTAGGTTATCCAAAATGGCAAGTCATGAGCTTTTTCTGCTTGTATTTTGGCCAGAAAGAATTGATTTGTATATTTGGTTCCTCTGAAAACCACATTTGTTTAGTGTTTATGGCCTTGGTATACTGTGTAGGAATCCCCTCTCCCCTTCCTCAGCATCATCTACCCCACCCATCACCCCCATACTGTAGGTATGTTTGCATATTTTCTTAGACACTACTATTACTATTTATAATTTCAAAAGCATTACTCCTGCCAACAACTTAGTTACTACAGATGTATTCCTATTTCTATAGCAGCAAAATAACCTAACTATGAATCTGTCTTTAAATATATACGCAACCAATATTGTTTGTTGATCTAATACTATTGTAACCTACTTTAAACTTAACTTATTGTAATCTGCTTTGGTAAAAAAGGAATATCAAATGTCAATAAATAAATATGTAGTGCTATACAGAAACACATAAAGACAATCCCTACTCTATGGAACTTTCATTCTAGTCAAGACAAACATACATGACAAACAAGAGTATATGGGAAGCATATTAATTATAAAGAAGTGGTTAGAGTTTTAAAGAGACCTCAGAAAGGTGTTTTTTAGATTGGATTTGAATATATCCAGAGAGTAAGTATGATGCACCAACTCAGGAAGTCTGTTCCAGCAATATGACCCATCAAGATGGAAAGCATGGTGGTAGAAGAGAATGCCTGATGAACAAAATTAGGAAGCAGAGAGATAGAAAATGATAGATAATGAGGAGCTGCAGAGTGAATGTGTTTGTAGGCAAGTAAGAAGAGCTTGAACTGTATGAGAATACAAATGGAGAGCCAATGTAGTGACTTAAGAAAAGGGGTTACATGGTCATAGTAATGTTGAAGGAACATGTCATGCAGCCAAATTTTGAATAATTGCAATAGAGTAGTCTAAGTGGGATTCAATAAAAGAGTGGGTGAGCATTTTGATAGCATGCTCAGAAAGGGAGAGATGGATTTTAGTGATATTATCAAGGAATAAACAACATGATTTATCAATGTTTTGAAGGTATATAGAGAAGGAGAGAAAGACATCAAAGATAACCCCAAGATTATGGGCAGAATGAACTAGAAGGGTGAGAGCACCAACCACAGAAACAGGAAAAGAGAGAAGAGAGGCAGCAGATTTGGGGGTAAAGACAAGGAGTTCTGTCTTACCTATGTTAAGTTTAAGTTGGCAATGGGTCATCCAGGTGGTGATGTCAGACAATCAGGTTGAAATTTGGGACTGTGAAATTCCTGATGCAGAGAGGTAGATCTACGAGTCATCAGAATAAAAGTAGTGCCTGTCAGTAAAGTTGTGGAAGACAACCAGAGCAGAAAGGGGAAAAATTATAGAAAGAAAGGAGAAGAAGGCCCAGGACTGAGCCTTGAGGCACACTAACCAATAGCAGAATATTAGTAGAGGAAGAATCACTAGAGAATCCCTTTAGTAGACAGGCATCTAGCCTGGTCCTGCATAGGTTTTTAGGGGAAATCTCGGGTCACTGTCACACATACCCCTCCCCTCAGCTTGGACCCATTGGGCCAAGGGTCCTTACTCACCCTGGATTTTAACCAGGAAAGTACTTCACATCATCACTACCCCTCATCTGGCCTTCCACCTACTAACAGGCCGATACAATATGGACACACTAAAAAAAAAGTGTCCGCTTCAGTGCCTGCTTTTTGAACATGCGCATTGGCCCCTCTCCTGGGTGCGCGATACATAATGCAAATGAGGGGTCACGCTAAAAGGAGGCACTGGGGCAATTACACACCCCTAGCACCTCCTTGGCCCAGGAGAGGTGGCTGTCAGCGGGTTTCAAAAACGGACACTCAATTTTACTAGCATCCGTTTTCTAAACCCGCTAACAGCCAAGGGTTAGGAAAACGGAAACTCGTAAAATTGAGCATACATTTCCTAACCTGACGTGCTGGCACAATTTTAAAAAATTATTTAAATTTATTTAATTTTTTTTACATTTTTGGTTCCTCCAACTTAATATCGCTAGGATATTACCGCTAAGTTGGAGATTGTACAGAAAAGCAGTATTTTCTGATTATCTGTACACTTTTTCTGGCTGCTCAGAAATTAACGCCTGCCCTTGGGCAGGTGCTAATTTTTTAGCATAAAATGTGCAGATTGGACACACAATTTTTTTCAATATCCCGGGCGAATAACTAATAGCCTCATCAACATGCATTTGCATGTGATGAGCGCTACTAGTTTCCAGGAGGGTCGGATACACATTTTTGATGCGCTAAACACTGTAAGGGGTAGTGCACATGCATCAAAAACATGTTTCCAAATCGCGTAAAATGGCAAGCTAGCCCAGGTGCACTTTACTGTATAGGCCTGTAGGTTTGGGCCTGGGGTTTTAGGATCAAGCTCAGCCTCCTCCTACTAGGATTATTCTAAACAGCACTACCACCACCACCAAGTGTGCCGTTCTCTCAGTGTGCACCCCCTAGTCTTATTATCGAGTCCTTTCCTGGCTCCGGGTTCAAATTCCATGAAGGAGCTTCTTGGGCTAACTGGAGGACATCAAGTACTGGTTCCTCTGTTACCTGCTGTGAGTGTTTCCTGGTGTCTAGTATCTCCATTGTAGAGCCACTCCTTGGCTCCTCTGTATCCCCAGTTGCTGGGGTCTTCACAGTACCACCCTCTGAGCTCCCATGGTCTCCTCTGCTATGATCCCCCAATGTCTCCCTCTGGGGTCCCTGCACTTCCCTCTTTTGGATTGTCCACAAGGCCTCCCTCTGGGTCTCTGCAGTTTCATCTTCTGTGATCTCCACAGTGCCTCCCGCTGGAGTCTTCCCTGTGCCTTCCTCTAGGGTCATGGCGGTAACTCCCTCCAGGGTCTCAGCGGCAGCGACTCCATCTGGTGTCCCTGCTGTATCCGTGCTAGGTCAGTTGGCATTGCATCCCACAGACCACTCTATGCCACCCCCTTCTAGGAATTCTGGATTGCTGCTTTCTGATACAGCCATGAAGCTCCACCAACACAGTTTTTACAGGATCTAGCCCTTGGCACTACTCCTGCTCAGCTGCCTTCTTTGTTGTTGGCTCTTCCCCTCAGGGTATCCTTTGGTATGAGCCAGGTTGTCACTTTCTAGGCTCCCTGATATGAACCCATTTCCCACTGGGTGCTCTGCCGTGGGTTTCTCAGCTCCCAGAACATGTAAGCTCCCCTTTGCGCAGGAAGCAAAATATGCACAGTGTGCTTCCAACTTCTTTTGATACCCAGCACAGGAAAGCTGGAATGAAGTTCTCCTGAGATTGTCTTTCTCCCTCCTGCAGCTGCTTCTGGCCTTCTATGAGGACCCGCATTAATGCTTGCAGACTTCCCTCAGTCAACTTCCAGACTGCTGCATTCTGGTGCTGCTCTCTCTTTTTTCTCTCTCTCTTTAGAGCCTGAGCTTATTAGGGCCCAGCCCTGTGCCTGAGCTTAATAGGATCTGTGGTCCATCTTTAGTCTGAAGATGAACCATGCTCTGTTTTATCCCAGTGCACAACTATGGGCTTATTGTTTTCTCTCCCTCTGCTACAATTTTTTTTTCTTCAAAAAGGAAAAAAAAGGTAAAGCAAAAACCTGCCTCACTGGCTCTTACTGTACATTTTATACAGGCCCTCACTTTGGACAGAAAATCTAAACCTATTTTTCCAGGCCCCACCGACTGCTTTCTGCTTTAAAGGCAGTTTCACTGTGCTCTTTTTTTTTCCCCTCTGTCTGTGCTCTGCAGCGCTAACAGCACTGCTTGGCTTCAGTGTGCTCTGTGAGCCACACTCTTTTGCCTTCAGTTGCATCTGGTAGGCACTACAGCAAACAAACCTTTCTTCCTTCCCAACAATCTTTCTCTTCTCTGTGCTCTGGTGCACACTACAGCAGTGCTTGCCTTCAAACGTCTGGCAGGCTATGCACACACAACTTTTCTTCCTTCCTTCTGGAGGCTTTGGGCTTTTCTCAGTACCAGGTCTAGACAAAAAAATTCCATGAATGATACCATATGTGAGGAATAGCCGAACAAAATTGCCTGGGCTGGAGCAGTTAGGACACTGACTCCAGCCTTTTCCTTTACTATTTCTTTTGATTAATTCAAACAGCAAACTCAACTTCACAATTACAGCCTACCTTTACAGTCTTCTTTACAATATGCTTCCTAGAGTGTTTCAGGAGCTTCTACTCCTATAGGGACGGAGACTCTTTATACCACCTGGGCTTACATTCTTTTTCCCCTACTAACTGGTCACATAATCTGAGTTTCTCCTGGCCAGCAGATCATTCTCCCTTTATGGGTTTAAGGTGGACCAAGCATCTAATCTGGTCCTGCACAGGTTTATAGGAGAAAACTAGTGGCATTGTCTCCCATAACCCAACAATATTAATTACTCAAGGGTCCATATTCAGCTGCTGAGCATCTAGTTCCATTAGCTAGATACACCTATGTAATAGCCTGGATATTCTTTAAGGTGTTGATGGTGATTGGATGAGACTGCAGAGATAGGTGATTCAGTGTGAAACTAATTAGATGATGGTCAGAGAGGGGAAGAACAGAGGTGGCCTGATAGAGTGCAGTTGGAAGAAAGAACTTGGTCAAATCAGTGGCCATGAGGTAAAGGAGATTAAGGCAATGAACTTTGAGACAAAATAGTCAGAGGGGGGTTTATCAGTATGGAAGTTAAAATCCTCAAGAATAAGGTAAGGGGAATATGGTTCCAAGAAGAAGGAAAGCCAGGAACCAGATCAGCAAGAAAGGAGGAGGAGTACAGATAGATGTTGTGACATCTACTAGGGAAAAATGTGGTGAAAAAAAGGATGAAGTAGGCTTCAAATGAAGAAAAGGAGTGGGTTTGAATTGGAAGAAGGGATTGAAATCTGTAGAAGGAGGAGAATAGCACAACTATCATGGCCTTCTGAGTGTGGTGTGTGGGAAAAATAACCTACATGACAGAGAGCAGCAACAGAAGCAGAGTTCACAGGGGAAAGCCAATTCTTGGTCAAAGCAAGAAGACGGAGGAAATAATAAATACAGAGGTCATGGTTTTTGCAAAGGGAAATCGCTTGCCTTTCCAATTTTTTTTAGGGTGAAAATAAACATGCAGATAAATATGAGTCAGTTAATATATTGTATTTAGATTTTTAGAAGGATTTGACAAAATCCCTCATGAGAGGCTCCTCATGAAATTGTGAGGTAATTGGATCAGAGGCATTGTCCTATTGTAGATCGCTAACTAGATAAAAGACAGGAAACAGAAACTAGAACTAAATGGTCAGCTTTTCAAATGGAGCAAGGTCATTAGTGGAGTGCCCCAGAAGTTGGCATTGGGACTTATGCTGTTTAACATATTCATAAATGATTTGGTGAAAGGAACAATGAATGCGGTGACCAGATTTGAAGATCATACAAAATTCTTTGAGTCATTAAAAAAGCAGCGGATTGTGCAGAAGGAACTTGAGAGACTAGGAGACTGGCCTTCTAAATAGCAGATATAATTTAATGTGGACAAGTGCAAAGTAATGCACGTAGGGAGAAATAATCCCAACTACAAGTACACGATTCTGGGTTCCATGTTAGGGGTCACCACCCAAGAAAAGAACCTTGGAGTCCTGTGGACAACTCCTTGAATTCTTTGGCTCAGTGTGCAGTGGTGGTCAAAAATGAAAACAATATTTGAAAGGAACAGACCAAGAATATCATAATGTCTTTGCATGGATCCATGGCACGACTGCACCTTGAGTACTGTGTGCAGTTCTGGTCACCCATCCCAAAAAAGATAAAGCAGACATAGAAAAGTTACAGAGACGGATAACAAAAACTATAAAGGGAATGCAAAAGCTCCCTTATGGAGAGATTAGGGCTCTTTAGCTTGGAAAAGGGACAACTGAGAGGGGATATGATTGAAATTTATATAATATCATGAGTGGGGTGGAATGAATAAATAGGAATTGGTTATTTACCCTGTCAAACAACACTAGGGCTAGGGAAACTAGCAACCAGTAGATTTAAAACAAATTGTAGGAAGCATTTTTTCACTCGGTGCACAATCAAGCTGTGGAGTCTGTTGCTGGAGGACATAGTCAAGACAATTAAAATAGTGGGGTTCAAAAAACTTTTGGACAATTTCCTGAAGGAAAAGTACATAAACAGTTATTAACCAGGTAGACTTGGGAAAGCCAGTGTTTATCCGTGGTAGAAAGATACAAGATATAGATCAACTATTAGGGATCTGCAAGGACTTGTGACCTGGATTGGCCACTGTCAGAAACAGAATGCTGTGCTCAATGGACCTTGGTCTCACCCAGCATGGCACTTCTTATGATCTTATGTTATGAATGCAGTCCCAACTGCAAATGGCTTATCACAAACAGGCTGTTCCTGTTACTGTGTATCTTCTGTAAGCATGTCTCAAAAAGTGTCCCTAACTAATTATCTGTGAGTCTTTGCAAACTCTTAATAGTGATGTCAGAAACAGAGTATATATGGTGTTTGTAGACACTCCCCAGTGGGAGGTGTCTTGGTCCTGAAATTGAAGTCTATATAAGGTAAGGGCAGTTCCAGAGTGGGGCTGGGCAGAGAGAGGCAAGCCCCCCAGATGAGAAGCCTGCCCCCCAGATGAGAAGCCTGCCCCCCATCTGCCCCTCAGTCTGGCTAGACCACTTTTGTTGGTTGACAGGAAAGGCACTTGGCACTTGCCCACCCTGAAATTCATTATGCTTCCCATATGTCTTTCCATGGAAACATTTTTGGAGCTACAACTGATATAAAAAAAAATGACCAGTATGTTCTTTGTTCATCTTTCTATCCTCCTTAGCTCTTCTCCAAGGATGGTGGCTGAGGTTCAGGGTCAGATCCCTCAAGCCTTCAAAGGATAGAGAGGAAACTTGGAGTCCAGGAGCATCTTGAGTGGGGAAGAACTAATGGTTATCTCTTAGGGTTGTCTAATGGCCTCTCTGCTCCCAGCTGTGTCCCTGTGTGAGAATAGGCCTCTACTGGTACCCTGAGAGTTTGTGCAGGACCAGGCTAGATGCCTGGTCTCCTTTAAATCCCCTTATTTGATTTTTTTTATTCTGCCTGTCAGGCATTTAAAAATGGATTACATTCAGGTACATCCCTAATCCCAGAGGGCTTGCAATCTAAGGCCTAGATTCATCATTTTGCCCATGTGTGATGTTTTCACATCGCAAGATAAGAAGTGCCCAGGCAGGCTTTTATTGCTGGGGAGAGAGAGAGAGAGACCCTCATAAAATAGTTAACTATTTATACCTCAGTAAGAGGGGGTACTTGTAATTCAGGGTGAGGTTTGTGGGATGGGTTCTGAGGAGCTATTTTACATGCACAGTCCTTCATATGAACCACACAGTTACCATTTTAACTGTGCTGTTCATATGTATGACTGTGCATGTAAAACTGCCCCCCCCCCCGCAAAACCCAACTTACCACATAAACCTCACCCCGTGTTCATAATGCCCCCTCTATAGTGATATAAAAAATTCACAAATCACTGGACCTCCACAAAGTAAATCCCTCTCCCTCTCTCTCCTGTTTGGCAATTTTAAACAGCCTTCATTTCCATTTACTCCTCCCACTTGAATAACATTTTCAAATAAGCATTTCACAATGTGATATTTATCGCCTGCATTATCGCAGGCGTTAGGGCCCTAACGCCCACAGGCAATTTGATGAATGACCCCCTAAATTTGCGCCTTAGGCAATGGAGCTTGAAATGACTTGCCCAAGGTCACAAGGAGTGCCAGCAAGATTTGAACCCTAGCTTCCCTGGTTTTCAGCCCACTGCTCTAACTAGTTTACTCCTCCACCCCTTCTTTAAAGTTGATTAAGTAATACATTGTCAAGATACATTCTAGCTCACCACTGTTACTATTCAGACTTCAACATTTGCATTTACATTTTAAATTGGTTTTTATTTATATTTTCTCTTTCTATAAACAACCTGCTTATTAGCAAATGATATAGGCAATGCAGAGCCAGTCACATCTGTATGGTCTTTGTCTATATTCATCTAGGCTACTTCAGCCTTAACCACAGCCTCTCTACTGAGATATTTTAACTTCCCTGTTTTACAAGTATCCTTTGAAGAAACTTCCCTCCGAACCATGCACTTCTGAGCAACTGGCAGCTTTCACCCATAGTTTAGTTTATAAAAGCTGCTCTACCTCCTTTTTAAAAGTTAGCACCAGCAGCTTGGTTCCATTTTGGTTAAGGTGGAGCCCATCTTGTCAGAATAGATTCCTTTTCTACCAGAATGTTTCCCAGTTCCTAATACTATTGAAAACTACCTACAGGAAAAGTACCTGAAGAGATTTGCACCTCCTCTTTCTGTGGGTATATTTTCAGCTGAAAAGAGCATGCAGACTTTTGAAAATAGAAAAGTGCGTGTGTTAAGGCCATCTTCGCTCTAGCTCCTCCCTGGGAATGTTTGTTAAATGTGGGTAGACCCGCACACATAACTTTACCCACATGCAGGCTAGAACATTTTCAGACAGCCAATTTATGGGAGGTGAAATGCATCTTACTAAGGTAAATCACTTCAGCAATTGCCCTCCACATGTCGATTTTATGAGGGGGGAAGGGGGGGAATTTTCAAGTAACCTGAATACTTGTAAAGTACAGGGATGTGACATAGTGAGGGCAAAGGCGATCGGCGCCATTTTGAGACACAAAGGGCAAAGGCGATTGCATCTCAAAATGACGCCAATCGCCTTTGCCCTCACTATGTCACACATATGGGCTGACCAATGGCACCGGTAGCCCCTGTGACAAAGGCTATCGGCGCCATGATGAAAAACCAGCACCTAGGGTGTGTGAGTTCCCGGACCCCCCGCTGGACCACCAGGGAGTTTTGGTAAGTCTTGGGGGGGTCAGGAGGGTGGGGGGTTGTAGTTAATTTTAATTTTAATTTTAGCTGGGACAGGAATTTAACTCGCCTTAGTAACGTATTGACAGATCGACAACTTATGGAATTCTCCATACTTCCGCATGAAACGGAATTGACCCCCCCACAAATACGTATCGCGAATGCAACGAAAACATTTTGGCTGCACATCCCTAACCTGCAGGGCTTTTCTAAAACAATCTCTGACAAAGAGCACCGTAAAGTTTTCAAACATCTGCTCTAGAAATGTATTTTTCTCCTGTAGTGTGAAACAATACATCCATTGGCCTGGTCATGGACATGTCTCTGGTAACTTCATTGTTTTCCTCCTCCTCCAACCACTTTCTGCTGCTTCCAAGGCATCTAATATAGATCTGATTGTTGTTGTCTCACCTCCCTTTCTGGTATCCAATAACTTTCCTGCTTCTCTAACTCAGCACCCAAATGCAGCATCATGTGTTGGGCTTAGTTTTAAATAGTTTTGAAGGACTAAGCAGAGCTAAAAGGGAAGAGAACAAATGAGCATGCTTAGCATGTATGCACTAATATGTGAAGAGATCACATGTTGTTAGAACATATATGCATTATACAATGCTTTTAAGTGTTAGTGTGTATGCTAATAGTGTGCACATGTTATTGTGGTGATTTTTAAATCCCTAAATGCTAAAATGTAGTCTGTTGAACATTACATGTCTGAGCTTATGTGTTCAATTTTTAATGATTCACACGCTAAAACTTTTTAATCATGATTTTTGATGCATAATCCCCCTCAATATCAGTTGTTTCCTCAGCTAAAAAAAAAATGAAGAGAAGCAAACTAATCAATCAAAGCTTGCACGTTCTGTGCAGCAGCTCTTGATCTGATATATTTCCTGAGACACTGTCAGCTTGGGTTCCTTATTCTCTCAGAAATACTTTTTAGGAGTTATGGTTTGTGCCAACCCTTTTGACAGAATCCAGCATACATATTTTTTCCAGATGACTGAGAGAGGACTGGGAAGATCTTCAGTGTAAACAGTGTGTCAGGGACAGAAGAGTACATAATCCCACAAAGACTCATAGGCCTAGAAGCACGGCAGACCTGCTGTATAAAACCCTTGTGTAAGCACTAATCTGGAGCCATTTCTGCTCCTGTTATGACAATATGCTCTTGAATTGTCAATAGGTTTTACCCGCATTAAAAGGTGAATTTTAAAAGCCAGACGCAGTCCAAGCCCGGCAAATAAGTGCACATCTCACACGTGTGTGTGTCCACCCGATTTTAAAAGTTGCCCTCAGATACACGAGTACTAATGCGCGAGCATCTCGCATTAGGAAAAAAGGGGTGGAATGTGGGTGGGGCATAGGCATTCTGGGGCAGGGCCACGAGATATGTGCACTTAGTAGCTATGGGCTTAGGTGTGCATCCAGGTATAATCAGTGCAACTTTACTTCTGCTATGGGTGAAGTATAAGTCTAAATAAAACTATTTCCAGGCATCTGAAGTGCTTGAGGGACCTAGGTTAACTGGGGGGAGTGCAGGCTAAAGAACCAGGGGGGTCTTGAGGACCTAGCTATAGACTGGGCAAACTGATGGACGAACTGGGGAAACTGGTCATGGCCTGGAGGCGCACCTGTTATAAAATTCCCTCACTTGTGCACCTCAAAGCTGACATTTCCCTGCTGTGTGCGTTCACTCTTAAAATTAGGAGCACATATGCACGTGCCCGGCCTATTTTATAACATGCGTGTGTACTTGCGTGCACCGATATAAAATTTCAGCGCATCTGGCCATGCATCCATATACATGTGTACACGGGCACCCATATGCCTGTTTTAAATTTACCGTCAAAGTGCACTTAACGTGGGTAAATAAACTTTTGAAAATTGCTCCAATGGCATGTTACATTTACATTTTCCTTTGAAAATTTACATCCAGACTCTATCTGTATGGACTTTGTTTGAAAATTCAATAAGCATTAAATAAAATGTTCACCTCGAAAACAGCCTCTATGTTACGCTCTGCGGCCACAGACGGCTGCGGCCGCCATTGCTCACCTCCTTTTTCACAACCTTGGCTCCGGCCAGCTACCACCGGCCCTCTGGCCTCCATTCCTAGGCCTATCCGAGCAGCGTGGAAGCTTCTGACCGCCATCTTACCCGTGGGGTTTCTTAGGTGCGCGAGCTTCCCTACCAGCCTTAACCACGTCATGGTGGTTGCCAACTGCTCCAATTTTCAGAAAAGATAAATCCTGTCCTGGTTTGGAAACCAGGATCTGTTTAAAATTGTGCCTTTTCAAAGCAATGGAGTTGCCGCCAATAAAAAGTTAATTTCACAACAACTCTGATGTTGTTTGGGACTCATTAAATTCTACTGCATTTCCTGATTTGTTGTTGCAAGATGGTGAGACAGACAGTGAAATGCTAAGAGAAATTAGGGAAGCTAACCAAATTGGTAATAATGAGAGATTTCAATTACCCCAATATTGATTGGGTAAATGTATCATCGGGACATGCTAGAGAGATAAAGTTTTATGGAGCAATTGGTTCAGGAACCGACAAGAGAGGGAGCAATTTTAGATCTAATTCTCGTGGAGCACAGGATTTGGTGAGAGAGATAATGGTGGTGGGGCAGCTTGGCAATAGTGATCATAATATGATCAAATTTGAATTTATGACTGGAAGGGGGACAGTAAGCAAATCAATGGCTCTCGTGCTAAACTTTCAAAAGGGAAACTTTGCTAAAATGAGAAAAATAGAAAAAACTGAAAGGAGCAGCTACAAAGGTAAAAAGTATGCAAGAGGCGTGGTCATTGTTAAAAAATATCATCCTAGAAGCACAATCCAGATGTATTCCACACATTAAGAAAGGTGGAAGTGTTATTATTCTCCGTGAGGAGTTAACATCTGTTATTAATCTGCTGTTATTTGAACTGCGGAGTAGCAATCTGATGTTATTGGCTCCTAAGGAAGGAGGAGTCAGCAGTCATGTAGTGTCTCAGATATCGTCTTGCTAAAGAGTAGCAATCTGTAATGAATCTGATATAGTAGTGGGTGGATCCCTGGGCTGATGGCAGATGACCACGCCCCCGGGAGGATATCCCGAGAGGGACCACCGGCTAGGCTTGAGTATGGAGACAGACACACATTAGTTCTTTTATTAAACAGGTTTTTGAAACCACCAGAGGTGGCAGTAGTGAGCTGATATGCCCGGCAGGGCTGTAGTCCCTCAGGTACTGGAACAGCGATCCCAGGATGGCTGAGCTGTTGAGAAACTGTAGAAAGTGAGTAGGCAGAGTAGGCAAAGTTCATGAACAGAACTAGATGACAAAACTCACATAAGGTCTCAAGGAAGTTCAGGAGCTAGAAAGGTTTAGGCCCTCAAGGAGCGAGTACCTGGTTCCAGGGAATGCTCTGAGAGAGCGATGGTAACTCACAATTGTTTGTAGCAGCGATAGCTTCCAGGCAGTAGATCTTCAGAGTGTCTAGGAACATGGGCCCTCGAGGAGCGAGTACCGGTTCCTATCTGTAATCTGAAAGTAAAGAAAAGAGCGAGGCCCCCGAGGAGCGGGTACCTCTGGTAAGTCTGAGGAGGCAGAGTAGCTTGGATAGCCGAAATGAATCCTTATCCTTGCTAACTCAGTTTGTTAGCGATAACAGACACCTTTAAATATTGGAAGCGGATGACGTCATCTCAGGGGGATGCCCCTGAGGTTTGCACCCTTGCTGGTACATCAATCAGAGCGCACGCGCACCCTAAGTCTTCAGGCAACATGGCAAATCTGCAACATTGAGCCGGTCCAGGGACACCGGAGGGAGACAGCATGGAGACACCGCGGCAGCCAGACGTCCTTCAGACCCGGAGGAAGTCGCCACAGAGGTAAAAAGGGCGGAGTGAGGGCATCGAGCAGTGATGGTCGCAACAGGAAGGAAGGCAAAATGATTACTGGCATGGTTAAAAGGTGAGGTGAAAGAAGCTATTTTAGCCAAAAGATCTTCATTCAAAAATTGGAAGAAAGATCCAACAGAAGAAAATAGGATAAAGCATAAGCGTTGGCAAGTTAAATGTAAGATAAGACAGGCTAAGAGAAAATTTGAAAAGAAGTTGGCTGTAGAGGCAAAAACTCACAGTAGAAACTTTTTAAAATATATCCGAAGCAGAAAGCCTGTGAGGGAGTCAATTGGACCGTTAGATGATCGAGGGGTTAAAGGGGCACTTAGAGAAGATAAGGCCATTGTGGAAAGATTAAATGATTTCTTTGCTTCGGTGTTTACTGAAGAGGATGTTGGGGAGATACCAGTTCCGGAGAAGGTTTTCATGGGTAATGATTCAGATGGACTTAACCAAATCACGGTGAACCTAGAAGATGTGGTAGGCCTGATTGGCAAACTGAAGAGTAGTAAATCACCTGGACCGGATGATATACACCCCAGGGTTCTGAAGGAACTCAAAAATGAAATTTCAGATATATTTGTAAAAATTTGTAACCTATCATTAAAATCATCCACAGTACCTGAAGAATGGAGGGTGACTAATGTAACCCCAATATTTAAAAAAGACTCCAGGAGCGATCTGGGAAACTAAAGACCAGTTAGCCTGAGTTCAGTGCCAGGAAAAATAGTGGAAAGTGTTCTAAAGATCAAAATCACAGAACATATAGAAAGACATGGTTTAATGGAACAAAGTCAGCAAGACTTTACCCAAGGCAAGTCTTACCTCACAAATCTGCTTCACTTTTTTGAAGGAGTTAATAAACATGTAGATAAAGGTGAACCAGTAGATGTAGTGTATTTGGATTTTCAGAAGGTGTTTGACAAAGTTCCTCATGAGAGGCTTCTAGGAAAAGTAAAAAGTCATGGGATAGGTGGCGATGTCCTTTCGTGGATTACAAACTGGCTAAAAGACAGGAAACAGAGAGTAGGATTAAATGGACAATTTTCTCAGTGGAAGGGAGTGGGCAGTGGAGTGCTTCAGGGATCTGTATTGGGACCCTTACTTTTCAATATATTTATAAATGATCTGGAAGGGAATACGACGAGTGAAATAATCAAATTTGCAGATGTTACAAAATTATTCAGAGTAGTTAAATCACAAGCGGATTGTGATAAATTGCAGTAAGACCTTGTGAGACTGGAAAATTGGGCATCCAAATGGCAGATGAAATTTAATGTGGATAAGGTAATACATATAGGGAAAAATAACCCATACTACAGTTATACAATGTCAGGTTCCATATTAGGAGCTACCACCCAAGAAAGAGATCTAGGCATCATAGTGGATAACACATTGAAATCGTTGGTTCAGTGTGCTGCGGCGATCAAAAAAGCAAACAGAATGTTGGGAATTATTAGAAAGGGAATGGTGAATAAAATGGAAAATGTCATAATGCCTCTGTATCGCTCCATGGTGAGACCTCACTTTGAATACTGTGTACAATTCTGGTCGCCGCATCTCAAAAAAGATATAATTGCGATGGAGAATGTACAGAGAAGGGCTACCAAAATAAGGGGAATGGAACAGCTCCCCTGTGAGGAAAGACTAAAGAGGTTAGGACTTTCAGCTTGGAGAGGAGGGGGGGGATATATGATAGAGGTGTTTAAAATCATGAGAGGTCTAGAATGGGTAGATGTGAATCGGTTATTTATTCTTTCAGATAGTAGAAAGACTAGGGGGCACTCCATGAAGTTAGCATGTGGCACATTTAAAATTTCTTATGTTCTTAATATTGCATTGGCCAGGTTGAAAGATGGTGAATGGTCTAATCGGAGAAAGTTCATTTTCACTCAACGCACAATTAAACTCTGGAATTTGTTGCCAGGGGATATGGTTAGTGCAGTTAGTATAGCTGTGTTTAAAAAAGGATTGGATAAGTTCTTGGAGGAGAAGTCCATTACCTGCTATTAATTAGGTTGACTTAGAAAATAGCCATTGCTATTACTAGCAACAGTAACAAGGGATAGACTTAGTTATTGGGTTCTTGCCAGGTTCTTATGGCCTGGATTGGCCACTGTTGGAGACAGGATGCTGGGCTTGATGGACCCTTGGTCTGACCCAGTATGGCATGTTCTTATGTAGGTCTTGAAGTCCTAGCTATAGACTGGGCAAATTGGTGGACAAACTGGGGAAACTGGTCATTGGACACATGCCTGCTATAAATGTCCCTCGCTTGTGCATCTCAAAGCCGATATTGCCCCGATATGCACGTGCACTCTTAAAATTAGGAGCACACATACATGCACTTGGCCTCTTTTATAACATGTGCACGTAATTGCGCACACAATATAAAATTTCAGCGCATCTGGCCGCACGCCCATATACATATGTATGTGGGTGCCTGCGCACTCATTTTAAGTTACCATTCCTGAGTTCATATGCTATGGGTGCTATTTTTTTTCATCTACCGGCTAAATTTAGTGCATCCTCCATTTACTGACATTACAGCATCACTCATTTCATTTTTACCAACAAGCAGCTATAAACATTTTTTTTAATATTTTATTTATTGCTTCTCAAACATAATGCAAGCATCCACTTGTTTAAGAAATCTCTTTAAGTATAGTATGAAATAGTGAATAAATACAATTACATTTCCATTTAACTTTTTGAAATTTCTGTACTTAATATAAATAAAGGAAATATGGGAGAGCTATGGAAAAAAGGAGCGATAAATCATATCAGAAATATTAACAAATATCTTTAAACATCCTGAATTTATCCTCCACCTTATTACTACATATATACCAGAGCAGCAAGTTTAAATGGGGTTGGCATGAGTATCCAAGAATGATCTTAACTGTAATGGATCTAGAAATACATATCTCTGCTCACCAAGAGAAACACAGAATTTACAAGGAAATTGTAATTTAAAGGTTGCTCCTTTTTGAAGAACTTCCTCCCTCATATTAAGAAATGATTTTCTCCTCAATTGTGTTTGTTTTACCAAGTCCGGGTAACACCATATCTTCTGATCGAAAAATAATACTTGGTTATTCCGGAAAAACTGCTTAAAGACATTGTTCTTATCCATTAAAAATGCGAAACTAATACTGGCCTCCATTGAGTAACTACCATCTCCTGAGAGGACTCAAGTAAAGCAGATAGGTCAGGTAATGATAAATCTTCCAAGTTACCTTGATTTGCTTCACCAGGGTACAGATAGTACGCCTTTGTAATAACAGGCTTAATTTCTTCAGATATCTTTAAAACCTGGGAGACATACAATTTAAACAATTCCACAGGAGGTATATTTCTAAACACTGGAAAGTTTATGAATCTCAATTTATGAGCCTTTAGACTGTTTTCTATCTTTTCCAGTCTCTTATTCGTCTCAGATTCACTCTGCACCAGGTTTGACTGAATTTTCTCTACGGCAACAATCCGATCTTCTATTTTTTCCATTTTAGCTTTTTGAATAACCAGTTCAGTTGCATTTTGTTTCACTTGACTCTTAACATCTCTCACCTCTCTTGTTAACCCCGGTATAGCCTTTTCAAGGGATTGAAGGGCTACCCAAATCGTAGAAAGAGTTATTTCCTCTTTAGGAAGCATAGAAAAAACCTTGCTAATTTCTTGGTTCTCAGCCTCCCTTCCCCCACTTGCTGCTTCACCAACGCCATTGCCAGCACCCGACGAGCCAAGCATTGTGGCGAACTCCAGCCCCAAGCCTTCTTTACCTCCACTGGGGTCTGTGTTAGCTTGCTCTAAGGTGGTAAGTCCTAAAGATGTTTTCACTCGGACTACCGATTCTGCCTTACCTCTGAAATCCCCAGAGGAGCTATTGGTATCCTGCTGCCTCTATCCTTCACTACGGCCCGGTGGCGTTGGTCTCCTCGGTGATCCGGGGCTCAAAGATATTTCGGTCGGTGGGGAAAGCCCTCGCTCCTCGGCTAACCCCACTGCGACTCAATCTCCCAATGTTGGTGGGGGAAGCATCGCAAAAAAGCTGCCTATCTGGGGCTGAGATGCTTCCGTCAGAGTGGAGGAACTTTCTACACACCGGACCCGGGCTTTCCACTTGGTATGTGGCATGCTGAAAAAAGTTAGAAGGGAAAAATCGGGAGCCTCTTGCTGACGCATCTCTTCAGGACGCCATCTTGAAAGCTCTCTCATTTACATCTAAACATTTTTAAAGTGAATTCTAGTTCATAGGCCCCGAAGTGTAAAAATATGGATTATCATTCATAACTTGCCCAGGCACATGTATCTCCCAGATAGGGGGTCATTTACTAAGGCTTTTCTCCTATTCCGTGTCTATAGGAAAAAAGTTTAGTAAATCACGAAAGCTGACTATTATATGTACTATTAAACAACTCAAGAATATTGTATATATTTTATAAACTATCTCAGCTGAAAGGGATTTCATAATTGCTGTGAAAGTAATTTTTAACAAACCAGGGCTAAATATTGAATCAAATATTGTTTTTCCATAACAGCAGAAAATCAATATCTGACATAAGGAGATGCATAAAAATCATGATATGATAAGGTTAGGTAAACAGGACAAGGCTATCGCTCATTAAGATTAGAAGGAAGGAGGTTTAAGATCAAATGAAATTGTTCATTATGCTTAACGTGATCAAATTATAGAATATACTGACAACATAGACCATTCTAGCCACTTGATTTAATATTTGTAAAACTAAGTTAGATAATTTCCTAGAGGTTAATGGAATTGCTGGTTATTCAAAATTGGTGAGATTCAAATAATTATTACTATTATGTCATTTCTCAGATCACTTTTATCCAAGTCACTTAATAAAATGAGAAAAAAATCTGTTGCATACTGGATACTTGGCAGAAAAGGGTGTGAAAACTGGATGTAATATGAGTTAACTTGTAAAAATAATCAAATCAGCAGTAACATTCTGGACCAACTGAAATGATAGACAGGAAGAAGGGAGACCAGTCAGTAACAATTTACAAAGTCCTATCCAAGATTTTACTAAGGGCTCTATATACTAGCTATCATTAAAACCAGCATGGCAACGTGAATTCGCCTGCCTGTTGCGGTGGAGGTGGACCCTTGTCCTGGTGCAGGATTGGTACGGCCCTCTGGTTGGACCCATAGAGCGCCTGCCACCAGGAGGCAGAGCACACAAGGAGACAGAGGCTAACTGGAGCTTTACCATTAACAGTCCGGAGTTTCCGCAGGTTGAGCCCTTGGGTACCCAGACCGCCTGAACTTAGGTGGGCCTCTGGTGGTCTCCCAGAGAGGTAGCGGAGGAGTGTGCCCACCAGGAGCAAGGGTGCACGGCTGATGCAGAGTGGATGGGCTAGTCCCGAACTGGAAGCTCTGGAGACCTCAAGGAGGCAACAGTTCAGGAAGGTTCTCCGGGCAAGGCAGGCAGCACCTGTGGGTCTAGCCAAGTGGAAGCCACGGTTTCCAAGCAAGTTGGTCTAGTGGTCACAGTAGGCCAGAAGAGAGTGTCCGAGTGAAGCGCAAGGGTCAGTGCCAGAGTATCAGTTCAGGAGAAGTCAGCCAAAGCAGGGGTCAATACCAGAATCAGTCCAGATGTAGTCAAGGCAAGTGAGGGTCGGTTCCAGGTGGCAGATAAGAGAATGGTCAGGCAGGCAGTGGTCAGTTCCAGGTGGCAGGCAAGAGAATGGGCAGACAGGCAGTGGTCAGTACCAAAGGTCAGTCCGAAGAGGTACTACCTGAGAAGAATACAGGAACACACAGAGCCACTGGGAACGGAAGACACAGGAACACAGAGACGCTGGAACAGGAGACGCTGGAACAGGAGACACTGGAACACGAGGGCAAACTAGTACACCAACGGTGTCGACCTGATTGCCAAGGGGAGGTCCTGGGGACAGGGCCTCGCCTTAAGTAGCAATGATACATGACGTCATCAGGAGGCGCCCTGCGGGTTTTCCCATCTTGGGCCCTTTAAAGGACTGCATGTCAACCGCTGACGATGCAGAGCCCCGATGGGAGCTCCGCTGTGAGGCCTGTGAGGAGGATGGTGAGGGAAGAGCCCGAGGACACCATGAACTGGCTGCGGCAGCAAGGGAGGGTGCCCGGAGCTGGTCGAAGGAAGCACAAGGTGACCAGATCCGGCCGCGGTGCCAATGCGGCCGGGACGCACAATCCCTTTTTTAACTCAGGCAATACAAAGGGCTTTACTACATGATTTACCAAACTAATGCAGGTTAAGAAGAGGAATATATAACATATATGAACTATTCCAGAGTTCAGAGATGACTATGAGTAGTACAAAATCTGTATATTCAAAAAGAAGAATAACTTGAACAGTAGTTTAGAAACCCCAGCACGGCCTGTGTTTGGCAGAAGGGCTGCATCGGAAGGGACATAAAAGAGTAGTACCTTATATCTGTGTAAAGAAATGACATTGTGATAAGAAGAAGAATGGCAACAACAGAAACCAAAAACATAAGAACATAAGAACATAAAATATGCCATTCTGGGTCAGACCAAGGGTCCATGAAGCCCAGTATCTTGTCTCCAACAGTGGCCAATCCAAGTCACAAGTACCTGGCAAGTACCCAAATATTAAATAAATCTCAAGCCACAATTGCTTATTGAGTCCAGAGTTCCACATTGCTTGCTACACCTTCCAAGTGCCGCTAGCTTCCATTCAACCTTGACAGTGACGCCTCTGTCCCTATCCTCTGGATGCAAACTATTAAGGCTTTGGCCTTCCTTTGCTCAGGCACCTTCAGTTCTTTCCCTTGGTGCTTGAGTTCCTGTTCCACATCCTGTACAGGATAGGACCATGCCACCTGCTGGCTGCTTTCTCTGGGCTGAACCATCTCCTACCTATACTCAACCTTGATGGACTCTCTACCTGGGTAACATCAAGCTAGGTTGAGAGAACATTGTACAAATCTCATCGCTGTGTGAGTTTCCTCACTCCGAAGGACATCAAATCTTCACAAGAGTACACTGTTCTGTTCGTACGTCTCATTCTGCATGTAAAAGTGGCCCCTAACCCCTACACTACTACCTACCTAAACCTCACCTCCAGTTACTAGTTGGGCATCCTATAGTAGCATAAATAGCTGCTTACTATGGTGTCAACTCCAGAGGTTCTCTCTCTCTCTCTCTCTCTTTCTCTTTCTCTCTCTTAGTTAGTTTGGCGTTAAAACTGTGCAATATCATGTGTTATGGCTTTGCGAAGTCAGCCCACTTTTACAAAATTCCTGCCCCAACTTCTCCCAAATCCTTCCCCTTTTAAACATTTGTATCGCACCAGGCGTTATAGTGCTTTTCGCATGCGAAAACACCTTAACACATGCGAAATCGCCATAATGCAAGTTAATAAATGACCCTGTTTGACGGTAACTTTCAAAGCGTCATGTAGGTACACCTTTGGACACATTTGCCAGCTTGCACCCATGGATGCAACTATTTTATTACATATGCGCATATATGTGTGCATGTTATACAATAGCCTGACTATGCACATGTGTGCTCAATTTTAAGTGGACGCATGCTTGTCTGCACAAATCCCGCTTCTACCGCATAAGTGGAGGAATTTTAAAAGACACACATGCCGTCATTGCCCATTTACCCAGTTCATTACCAGTTCTCCCAGTTAAGGGATAGGATTTCCAAACGTCCCTGTTTAATAGCCCACCTTCCCCTGTTAGTCCTGACCTTTAAAACCCCGGTGATATGTTTAGATTTTTTTTGTTTTATGGCTTACTTGCCATCCATAGCAGAAGTAAAGTTACGTGGCAGGGGACCCCGGCGCACATCTGTACGCGAAAGTATTTACACACTCATTGAGGTAGATTTTCAGACCGCGCGAATAGGCGTACTTTTGCTGGCGCATCAGGCGCAAGCAAAAGTACGCGGGATTTTAGTAGATACGCGCGGAGCCGCGCGTATCCGCTAAAATCCTGGATCGGCGCGCGCAAGGCTATCAATTACGTATAGCTGGCGCGCGCCGAGCCGCGCAGCCTACCCCCGTTCCCTCCGAGGCCGCTCCGAAATCGGAGCGGCCTCGGAGGGAACTTTCTTTTGCCCTCCCCTCACCTTCCCCTCCCTTCCCCTACCTAACCCACCCGCCCGGCCCTGTCTAAACCCCATCCTTACCTTTGTCGGGGGATTTACGCCTCCCTCCGGGAGGCGTAAATCCCCACGCACCAGCGGGCCGCTAGCGCGCCGGGACGCGACCTGGGGGCGGGTCCGGAGGGCGCGGCCACGCCCCCGGACCGCCCCCGAAACACTCCCGACACGCCCCCAAAACGGCGCTGCGCTCGGTCCCGCCCCCGACATGCCCCCCTCCGAAAACCCCGGGACTTACGCGAGTCCCGGGGCTCTGCGCGCGCCGGTAGGCCTATGTAAAATAGGCTCACCGGCGCACAGGGCCCTGCTCGCCTAAATCCGCCCGGATTTGGGCGGATTTAGGCGAGCAGGGCTCTTAAAATCCGCCCCTTTATTTGGCTAGGCCCCAACACTCCCTTGCCCTGCCCTTTTTCACAAACTTTGTATTTGTGCATGCAGTGGAGATATGCGCATACACGGGCAGCTTTTAAAATCCATTTGGCGTAAGCCAAACCGACATATTCACACATCCCCTGTTTGATGCTCGCGTTGGGCTTTTAAAAAAATTCACCTTCTTTTTTTTTTTTTTTTAACTTACATTAGTACAGCACCTTTAACATGGAATTTGCTAAGTAACATATTTTTACTGCAGCCAACAATGGGCACGGGCTGATCTCCCTACCACCTTCCCCACCCCCCCCTGAGCTGGTACAAGGGGTTCCCTGCACCAAAGACTCCCACCCTGCCTTACCCTATCCAATGCAGGAAAAGCCTCTCTGGAGCAGGAGAGATCCCTATTCCCTCCCTGCATATGTAGAGCAAAGGAGAGAATCAGGTCAGCTGGCACCATTTTAATCTGCAGCGTGAACAGGGCAGGGGGGGAATGCCATTTGCTTGCTAGAGTGAACCTGTTGGGTTAGCAGCAACATAGTCAGGTGCAATTAACACCAATAAAGCATGTTAATAAATCCTCTGCTGATAAAATGCACTTTATTTTTGGTTGGTTTTTTTTTTAATCTGTCAGGTTGTAGGTTTGTGTGGTCGCTGTTATTTTTCCGAAACATCTGTTCAATTTACTAGATAAAACTGCACTTCTATACATTTGGTTCCTTTTATATAGGATGGAATATGATCGTTACTACACTGATTACAGACAGTTAGAGTAAATAATTGGATGATGATTATCTAATCAAGAAAGAACATCCGGAGCTTTGCTCTAAGCACAAAGGATCAGGACAGGAGTGTGTTTAAGGTGGACAAAGAACACTTACGCTGATGACGTGCTAAACATATCTTTAAAAGTCATATCTGAGTTAGGCCTTTATCTGTTAGATGTATTTGTAGGTCTAGATTGTTTTTAGAGGGAGACAAACTCTTTATATAATGCAATCTGTCTTTATCTCTATTAATGTACCTAGGATTAAGGAAACTTTAGCTATAGTGGGATTCTCCAAAACATGCAGTATATATTATACAACAAAGCATTCATCCATAATGCCTAGTCTAAGGGTCTGTGCCAATGAAGTGCTGCAATTTCTTTCACTCTCATCCCTTACTCTGTTTACCCTTAATTATGAACTGGATCAGGAACGACAATCCAATCTGGCAGCAAACTGTAATTTTTTTAAAATTATGACTCACTAAAGTTGGCTCAGTTAATTTTTTCACTGGTAAAATGTATGTGCGAAATGAAAAATGTCTGCATACTCTCAACGTTTATAAAATAGCACATCTGTGTGCACTTGTTACTTACCCATGGACATGCTATTTTTACATGCAAAACCCCTTTGAAATTTTACTTCTTAATGAGTAGGTGTCACGATCAGGTCCCTCCGCTCAGCATGCTGTGGGGCTTTGCTGGGCTTCAGGCCTCTGGCTTCGCTCCTATGACACGTCTTGTCCCCTTGCACAGCTCAAGCATAGCGCTGCTATGGACTCCTCACAGCCTCTAGTCAGAGTGCCAGGCCCAGTCCTGGCACTCCCAAGCAGTACACAGAAAAAGGATCTTAATCAATAAGGAGTTTAATGTGGTGCTGTAGCTCAGCGGCTGCAGCCTTATATTAATGCGGGGTTGTCCTTACAAGCCCCAGGGTACACAGCCTTTAAAACACAATTCCCTTCCCGCCTGTCTCATACATCCATACAGCAATACAGGATTTACCATCCCCCAACCTCCTGGTTATTCCACCTCCATAGAGGAACAGCTGGAGCTTTCCTCTCCCCAGCTTACCTCCATCTCCTCCTCTAGAGACTCTGAGGAGCCGGGCTTTTGTGGCCAGGTCCACCACGGGGGCACGTCCTCTTCCTCAGCCTCCATAGATTCTGCTGAATCATAGGGATCAGTCCCAATTTCCTCCACCTGTTCCTGCTCAGGCTCCAGCCAGGGGTCAGGTGTTGGTTCGGGGAACCTGGGAAGTGTAGTCTTTGCTACCTTCCTCAGCGCCCTCCGGTGGCTAAGTTTGGTACCACTAGCTTCTGCTCGGCTGTGTCTCAGCTGTTTCTGCCCCGGGCCAGGTCGTACTGCATCACAGTAGGACACAAACAATGCAGTTCATTTCTCTTTCCCTGAATTTCCATAGTCCTATTCCTCAGTCACATTCATAACACACATACGCACACAAATCAATTTGACTTTGTGCAACAAACCAATTCCAAGATGTGAAATTAAATGACAGAGGTGAACCAAGTTTCTTCTCACAGACACAAAATGGAAAAAGCAGAGTTGGGCAGGAATATCACAATTCTAGATCAGGATCACAAACCCCATGTTACCAATTTTTGTGAAGGGAATTAGCTCTGGGTGGTAACAGTGGCAGAAAATGCAATCAGACTTGCATATGAATCTAAATATTTCTTGGTGAACACTGTCACCTAAATAAACTAATATTTTATTATAAGAAATACAAATACTACAAATTACAGCAATAATCAGATTATAGCATATGATTATACAGAAATATAGATATTTTGTCTTTACTAGGGATCTTTAGAGATAGGATATGTGAACAGAAAGCAAGAATCTGCTACTTATTATTCTTGCAAGCAATACATTAGGACTTACTGACGGTTGGCCAAACTGCTTCTTGTAGATTAGATGGGTGGAGAGGTCAGGTGATCAATCTGCACCAATTGCTTGCTTGCTTCATAATAGTAATGATGATGGCTCTTCTGAAGTTTCTCTGTCTTGTTTCATGTCTTGTACCTTTTTAGCAGAGTTTCTCTAACAGTCACAGATGATGTCATTCCTGTCAATCCTGGGTCACATTACATATACTCTGGACAGAGTCACTGTAACTTTTCACTAAGGATATGTTTTGGCTTCATGAATGGATGCGTCTCTTGTTGTTTTGGTAAAACAGGCCTTGCAATGTCTGCCACACATAGGAGCTATAGACATTTTTTAACAATTTCAGGAAATATATTGATCTTGGCTTTTCTCAATAGCATCAACAATTTTGTGATACTCCATTTCGGGTCACAGGAGTTAGCATGAGTTGTTACAAAAGTTAACATGAGGTGTAAAATTAGACCTGGAACCTTATCGCTTTTATTATATGTACTATTTCTACTTCTACTACGACTACTACTACTACTTCTACTTGGCATTTCTATAGTGCTATACAACAGACATAGCACTGTACAAACACACAGAAAAGACAGTCCCTGCTCACTAGAACTTACAATCTAATAAGGCAAACATACAGGACAAGAGACTTGGGACATTTCATAAGCAAGACAATAGTTAAAAAAGAAAAGAAAGTTAGTTAATGAGGCTAAAAGCACATAACCAGGCATAAGATTTAAAAGCAGCTTCAAAAAGATGGGATTTAAACACAGCGAGAGAGGGAGTATGATGTATCAGTTCAGGAAGACTATACTAAGTACATGGCACAACCAGGTGGAAAGCACGGAGTCGGGAATTGGTGGTAGAGGGGAAGGGCACATATAGGAATTTATTTATTTAACACTTTTCTATACCTACCTTCATGGTAGAGACCATATCAGGTCGGTTCACATCGAATAGGGGAACTGAACCAAGAACAGTAACCAAAAACAAAAGGTTGAACATGAAAAAGCAAAGTTACATTTAACAGGGAAATTAAACTTGGAGGCATAGACTGCTGGAAGGAAGGAAAGGCTAGAGATAGCGGAGACATTATTAGTATAAACAGAGCAGTCAGGAGGCTCTTATTCTGGTCTTAGGGGTAAAATGGAAATCCATTGCTCCTAAAGGAAGTTCTGTCGACTATTGTGTGTCATGGGTATCTGAGAAGGCTTGGCGGAAAAGCCAGGAATGACTTGTCTGATGAGCAGAGTGCACGAGGAGGGGTGTAGAGAGAGATAAAATATAATAAAATAATTGTCACAGAGCCACACAACCTCAACACCCACCCAAAATCTAGGGACTTGGACCATTGGTAGAGTTTTGGTGATCATGATCCTGAGATCACAAATAAATATGATGCAGATAAATCACAACTAAAATAACAATGTCCCTGATTTTATTGATCTATATTTATAATCTCCTTGCCAACACATCATGGATACTGTGTTCCTCTGCATACTTGTATCTGTATATCCCCACAAGGATCCTGTCTTAATTCTGCATTTTAGAAGCTTGTTTCTTCAGGTTTGGTGAGGGAGGGAGTAGATGCTTTAATCTCATGTGACTACCAGTGATGTGGTTGCCCTAGCAACAATAGCCTCCTGAAAGCTTTCATTCACTGTCCACTCTTCATGGAACTCTTTAGCACTTTATTAATCATTTTGATAAAATGAAAGTATCTGCATCACATTTATTGTGGCAAACAGAGGCTAAGGGCAGGCTGTGTTCTGTTCAAGTTTTTTTGAAGATCAGACCAGAAAATGTTCTGTTTCTGTAAAGTAGCTTCTCCCATGCTTGCTGTGCATTCAGCAGTACCACAACCTATTTTTTCAACAGGGGATCTCAGTATTTATTTAAATCTGCAACTTTCTGGTTCCAAGCTAGGGACTCTACAACAGAGTTAAAGGAGCAGCTCCCCTTTCTGAGCGAGTAGAGGAACCCGATCTGAGCCTGATTGCTCATATTCATCTCCTTATTATTTCACTCTGCCATATCTGTCTACATAGGAAAACATTTTTGAAAAGCAATCTTTAAATTTAGAATTGTCAGCAGCTATTGTAAGTAATATGGGAAGTGACACATTTATTTTATTTATTTTATTTTTATTAGGCCCATTGTAACATGCATTGAGTGTGGATTAACCTGCAAAAAGGCATGATTAAACTAACATCACATTTATTTTTGACATTTAGAAATCTCCTCTTCCCATTAAGCTACAAGGCAGTGCACAGAAGAACATAAACAGAATGGCATTACAAAATATTCTCATGAATGTCCTGATCCTTAAACAAATCTCATAAAAGGTATTTCCATCAAGTGTAGATGCCCCTTCCTTGGCATCACATGGGCACCACCAAGTCTTTTAGTAGCTGATGCAATAAGCCAAGCGTAAAAACGTGCGTCCAAACTGGGCACCAATTTTTTTAACACACACACACACAGCCTCATCTCCTGGGCACCCAATGCAGTATGGTAATAAGGTGCCGCCCTAAAAAGGACATGCTAGGGATCAATTGAGCAGCCCTAGCATGTCTTTGGCAGCAGGCGCACAGGAGATGTGACTATACGCACAGCCATGAGTTAGGAAAACGGACACTGGTAAATTGAGTGACCATTTTCCTAAGCTGGCCTCCATCAAGACATTTTTTTTCATGTTGCTGCTTTCTGTGGTCGAAGATATGGCAGCTGGAATTCAATGCCAAGAAGTGCAGAGTCATGTATCTGGGATGTGGTAATCCAAAAGAGCTGTATGTGATGGGGTGAAGGGCTGTTGTGCTCGGAATAAGAGAGGAACCTCGGGGTGATAGTATCTAGTGATCTGAAGACAGCAAAGCTATGTGACAAGGCAATAGCTAAAGACAGAAGAATGCTGGGTTGCACAGAGAGAGGAATAACCAGTAAGAAAGTGATAGTCCCCTTCTACACATCCTTGGTGAGGCTTCACCTGGAGTATTGTGTTCAGTTATGGAGACCGTATCTCAAAAGGGAAAGAGACAGGATAGAGGCGGTCCAGAGAAGGGCGACAAAAATTGTGGGGGGTCTCCATGAAATGACTTATGAGGAAAGGTTGAAGGACCTAAATATGTATACCCTGGAGGAGAGGAGGTGCAGGGGAGATATGATGCATAATCCACCATATTATTAAAAAGAAAACACAAAATTTCTAATATTGTTTACACATACATTCTGTGACAATCTTGGAAATTCAATTATAAGAAATTATAGAGTCTGGAGGATAAACAAAAAGAGCAGAACACAAAGAAATTTATCACCAACATTTGTGTCAGAACCATATTTAACTATTTCCCCAATTTAATTACTAAGGTGAATCTCGATTCACCGATCATTCGATCAATTCATTTGATCATTCACCGATCACCCATCATTCATTCAATCACCGATCATTTATTCGATCATTCACCGATCACCGATCATTCACCGAATTCATTCGATCATTCACCGATCATTCGATCAATTCATCTCGACCCAGCAATCTTGAACCATCCTTACAATCAACAATAGACCATCCTACAATCAACTTGATCCAGCAATCGTCTACCCAGCAGTCATACATTCTAGCACCATACCATCATACCAGCCATCCAGCAATCTTCCATCTAGCAATTCATCCATCTCAGCACCCACCGCAACACGCCTTGAGCTTGCCCTACACTCCTCCAGTGCGATCCTACAATCAGTCACACCAGCATCTTTCTCTCCCTAACTCTCATCCAGTTCACCACCTCCTCTCAGGCAAGAGTCCAGAATGACTCCGACTGGTCCGATTCCCATTCTTCAACACAATCCCTTCTTCACAGGAAAAACAAACTTGCTACACCGATCCCGCAACCTCAAGACCCTCATTCCAATTACAATCTCACCCCTTACCCAACTACTAGGTCTAACACTATTCTCTCTAACTTTATTTAATGCACAATCACTCTCCAAAAAATCACTAATTCTCAATGACTATCTTCTAGACTCGAACCCGGACATCTGTGCCATAACAGAAACATGGCTCAAGCCGACGGATATAGCAATAATAAATCAACTTCCCACCCACCTCTACGACTTCTTCTCCCTTCCTTGCCTTAAAAAAAGGGGAGGTGGCATCCTTCTGGCAGCTAAAAAAGATCTGAGATTCTCCCAACTTACAGTAAAGTCTGACTCTAAACTTGAAATAGGACTTTTCAAAACAGCCCAACTCCAGGTCCACCTCATATACGCCCCACCGGGCCTCCTCAAATCAAATCAGATCCCTCCCCTATCATAGAGATAATTGCTTCACACCTGAACCTGGAATCCCCGGCACTAATCTTAGGAGATTTCAATCTGCACGTCGACAAGCCCAATCGCACTACCAACTGCGAAGCTTTCCTCACCGCCCTATCAGCCATGGGCCTTAAACAAATAGTCAACAAGCCCACCCACAACGCCGGCCACACTCTGGACCTCATCTTCGTAAACTCTGGAATCAAACACGCTTCCCCCCCATATGTACCCAGGTCCCGTGGTCAGATCATTCACTAATCACAGCCACCTTCACTCTCACAGAAATCGGGAAAGCGCTCCCTTCGCAACCAGCATTCTCTTACAGAAGACCCTGCTCTTCCAATGACCTCAGCATCCAACTGGTTATGGAACTCCCACGTATAGACCTCTCGGACCCTAACTCAGCCATCCTTTCTTGGAACAATATTACAGAGGCAGTAGCTAATAAACTTTGTCCTCTTTCAACAAAAAATCTTAACCCCAACTCCTCAAAAAAACAACCATGGTTCACCAACGAACTTCGCAAACTCAAACATAGCCTAAGGCAAAAAGAAAATAGATGGCGTAAGGCCCCCTGCAATCAAATTTTAATATGCTCCACCACGCTATCGGCCTACAAACAAGCCCTCCATCACTACAGGAACTCCACCTTAAGATCCAAAAGGGACTATTATGCACACAAAATCCACAACCTTGTATTCGACGCAAAAGCTCTTTTCACCTATGTATCTAACCTGACACAAACCAACGCACCAGACATACCCATTGACCAAGCACAAACTAAAGCTGATGAACTGGCTCTTTTTTTCCAAGCCAAAATCTCCAACCTTCAAATACAATTGCCCCCTAACACCTCCCCCCCTACAAATTCACTTCAGCTATTAAACAAAGGAATCTCCTTCGAATCATTCGAACCAACCTCTGCCTCAGAAATCAATTTGCTTCTAAAAAAATGAAACCTTCCTCCCATCATCTTGACCAAATCCCTACAAAATTTCTCATGCTAATACCAGACACCATCTCCAAAACACTGGCCGACATCATCAACTGCTCATTTTCATGTGGACTCTATCCAGACGACCTTAAACAAGCCTCTCTCAAACCGCTTCTTAAGAAAGCCAATCTAGACCCAAAGGATCCCAACAACTACCGCCCGATTTCCAATCTTCCATTCATAGCCAAAATCATGGAAAAGATTGTCAATACGCAACTATCTAATTATATCGAAGACCACAATATACTATCCCCCTCACAATATGGTTTCCGTAAAACATTAAGCACGGAAACTCCTCTCTTATCTCTGACAGACCACATCATCATGGGGCTTGACAAAGGCAAATCCTTCCTACTTATTCTCCTAGACCTGTCCGCTGCTTTAGACACCGTTAACCATGCCATCCTCCTCAACCAACTGTCAGATTTAGGAATAACTGGAACAGTACTTTCCTGGTTCAAAACATTCCTCAACAACAGAGGCTACAAGGTGAAAATCCACAATAAAGAATCCCTCCGATACACCTCATCCTCAGGAGTTCCACAGGGTTCCTCCCTATCCCCCACGCTTTTCAACATATACCTCCTCCCGCTCTGCCAACTCCTAACCCGCTTGAAACTAAGGCACTTCATATATGCAGACGATGTACAAATCTTGATACCCATCAAAGAGTCCATTATAAAAACTCTGGAATTTTGGGAGGACGAGAAGGAGATCAACCTCCTTCTCGCCAGTTTAAACCTGATACTAAACAAAAATAAAACAGAACTCCTCCTCATCTCCCCAGAAAATAGTAACTTCACTTTTTGCCCACCATCCAACCAACCCACAACTCAAACAAGGGACTTAGGAGTAACAATAGACAACCATCTTAACTTAAAACCCTTCATTAAACAAACGACTAAAGACGGCTTCTATAAACTCCAGATCCTGAAAAGAATCAAACCTCTCCTTCATATACAGGACTTCAGAATGGTCCTTCAAGCAGTAATCTTCTCTAAGATAGACTACTGCAATTCTATCTTGCTTGGTCTTCCTTCCACTTCTTTGAAACCTCTTCAGATGCTCCAGAACTCGGCCGCGAGAATCCTGACAAACTCCAGGAGAAGAGATCACATCTCCCCCATTCTCAAAAACCTACATTGGCTGCCAATACACTTCAGAGTCATCCACAAGTCCATCACCATCATCTATAAAGCAATCCATCACTATTCTCCACCAAACCCATCAGAGAAGCCTACAAAGGATCTTTAATCGTTCCCCAAACCAAATCCACTCGCCATCTAACTTTTAGAGACCGGGCCTTCTCCACAGCCAGCCCCTCGATATGGAATTCTCTTCCCACTGATCTAAGACAAGAACCTTGCCTGCTAACTTTTAGAAAGAGACTTAAGACATGGCTCTTTAAGCAAGCCTTCCCAGATCCCAATTAAAGTATAGTCTAATTTCAATAATTTCTTTAAGACACTTCAATATAATGTAAATAATTAATATTAAAACTGCTCAGCTCATCTATCTTTCCTCCCCAAGTTAGATATACCTTGTTGTAATGTAACTTTTACGTTTTTCTATACACATGTTCAATGTTCTGTTTCTCTTTTTCACACCCCCTGTTATCTGTAAACCGGCATGATATGATCGTATCATGAATGTCGGTATAGAAAAACTTTAAATAAATAAATAAATAGATAAATAAATAAATAAAATAAATAAATCTAGGATTAGGATTCAAGGTATGAACGAAGTTGATCAGGTTGATTAAACACATACCTCATATTTTGATATAGAATTATACAACGACATGGAAATCGTAAAAGAAATTTAGCCCCCCCCCGTTGGCATTTTATGTACCGTCGTTCCAAATGAAGATCACAACAGTGTTACAATCGTGAAATGTGAATCCAATAACTCTCAGTCTTACCTAGCCAAGTAGTAGAGTATCCTTGTGTCCATCTGCCGGAACTCTCAGCACAGCTCTGCATCACAGCGGTGGCGGTCGGAGAGGTGCCACTAAAGTCCAGGTCAGAAGCAGGCAGTAAGCAGGAAGTTCCGGGTACGACCCAGTTCAGAAGGCAGGCGGCAGAGTCCGAATGCAGTCCAAGTCTTGGCAGGCAGTAGGCAAACAGAGTCCAGGGAACAAACCAGGTCAGAAGACAGGCGGCAGGCAGGCAAAGTCCAAATCCAGTCCGAGTCTTGGCAGGCGGCAGGCAAACAGGGTCCAAGGAACAAACCGGGTCAGAATGCAGGCGGCAGGCAGGCAGAGTCCGAATCTAGTCCAAGTCCTGGCAGACAGCAGGCAAACAGAGTCCAGGGGACAAACCAGGTCAGAAGGCAGGCAGCAGGCAGGCAAAGTCCAAATCCAGTCCGAGTCTTGGCAGGCAGCAGGCAACAGGGTCCAAGGAACAAACCAGGTCAGAAGGCAGGCAGGCAAAGTCCGAATCCAGTCCAAGTCTTAGGCAGGCAGAAAAGAGAAGCAAACGTCACTGAACACCAGCACAGTCAGCCTATAGCTGAGGCACTGCTCTGCTGGTCTCGGCTCTTTAAATACTTAAATTTTGGTGCGCAACCCTGATGACTTCCAGACGGAGGTCCGATGTAATCAATGGGCGGAGTTAGCGCGCGGCTCGCACCGTTGCCGGAAGTCGGCGCTCATCGTCGGCGCCGGCCCCACTACCCGGGGACGCCGCGAGGTAACAAACAGTTTACAATATCACCATTCCCATTCTTGGTCTACAATCACATATTGGGGTGGATTTTCAGAGTCCTGCTCGCCGGTGCGCCTATGTTCAATAGGCCTACCGGCGTGCGCAGACCCCGGGACTCGCGTAAGTCCCGGGGTTTTCCAAGGGGGGCGTGTCGGGGGCATGTCGAGGGGGCGGGCCCGATCCACGCAGCATTTTCAGGGCGGGACGTAGCGTTTCCGGGGCGGGCCTGGGGGCGTGGTTACGGCCCAGGGCGGTCCGGGGGCGTGGCCGCGCCCTCCTGACCCGCCCCCAGGTCGCGTCCCGGCGCGCTAGCGGCCCGCTGGCGCGCGGGGATTTACGTCTCCCTCCGGGAGGCGTAAATCCCCTGACAAAGGTAAGGGGGGGGTTTAGACAGGGCCGGGCGGGTGGGTTAGGTAGGGGAAGGGAGGGGAAGGTGAGGGGAGGGCAAAAGAAAGTTCCCTCCGAGGCCGCTCCGATTTCGGAGCGGCCTCGGAGGGAACGGAGGTAGGCTGCGCGGCTCGGAGCGCGCCGGCTATACGGAATCGATAGCCTTGTGCGCGGCTCGGTGCGCGCCGGCTATACGGAATCGATAGCCTTGCGCGCGCCGATCCCGGATTTTAGCGGATACGCGCGGCTACGCGCGTATCTACTAAAATCCAGCATACTTTTGTTTGCGCCTGATGCGCCAACAAAAGTACGCCAAATTGCGCTATTTGAAAATCTACCCCATTGTATATTAACATTCTAGGCTAAAATCACAATCAATTTTTTGTTATAGTTCATATTCATAAAAATTCTAGATCATCATAATAGTGAGGATATAATCTAGTTCATATCTGTACATTTTTAGGTCAACACAACTCAAAATATAGATTCTAATTCTACTTACAAATCACTTTACATTGTGCATTTACTTATTGCTCTCTACACTAACATTATCTTTGGTATTGATGCTGGTATTATTAGCATATTGGTATATTATGTTAAGTTGTATGCTTTTCTAAGGAGCCACGTTTTCAGTTTCTTGAAACTCTTTCTGTTATCTGACGTAGAGATTCTGGTAAAGAGTTCCACAACTTGGGGCCTGCTATGGAAGACATACGGTTTCTTATTTGTGTAAGGTATGTTACTCCTGGGGGAATTCTGCGCTACTGCGGAATGCAGAATTTGCGTAGAATTCCCCCTTCCCGCAGATTTCCTCTCTCACCTCACAGATTTCCTCCCTCGTCGCCCTTCCCGCAGATTCTCACCGTCGCCTCGCCGATTTCCTCCCTCCAAAACCGTAAGTGCACGGACAGCGGCCATCGCGAGAGTGGGGGCATCTCAGCATGGCAGAAAATAGCAGAAGAGACCCTGGCATGCTGTGAACGGAGCACGTCCCACAGCGCACGGGACACGCTCCATTCACAGCGAAGATGAAGGCTGCGAATGGCGCACCCAAGCCTTCATCTTCGCTGCGATCGGAGCACGTCCCACTGCATGCCAATGAGAGAGAATGTGAAAGTGAGAGAGGGGAGGGTGACAGAGAGCAGGAGGGTGTGAGAGAGAGAGCATGGTTGGCGAAGGGGGGTGGGGAAGGTGAGAGAGAGCAGGAGGGTGTGAGAGAGAGCATGGGAGGTAAGAGAGGGTGGGAGGGGGTGTTGCGTCCGTCGGTGCTAGACGGCTTTGCCCTGTTTGCCTCACCTTATTCATGGCTCCTCCCGCTTACCTAGGAAAGATGGCTACCGCCTCGTCTACAAGCCAACCTCTCCGGCGTCCCTAGAACAGCTATGGTACTGCTTCCCAGGCACTAACTAGGGTGTGCGCGCGCGTCACCCACGTCTTTATGCAACCTTTGACGCGAACCTCGGGGGCGTTCCCCCTTACTGACGTTATGCCATCCAGGTATATAACATCTACTATTTTGCTAGCTCATTGAGTTAGCAAGGACTTGATTCCAGATACATTCCGTTCCTGTCTACGCTACTCTGCCGCTTCCGTGCTGCCACTGGAACCTCTCTCTCTCTGTCCTTCGGGGTAACTGTAAACCTGGGTACCCGCTCCTTGGGGGCCCTCTGCTTTATTTCAGGTGCCTTATAGGGAACAGGTACTCGCTCCTCGAGGGCCTGCTCTCCCTGCCTCGGTGCCTGCACTTACTTCTACAACCTGGTAGAATCGCCTATCTACAGCAAACACCTAGTGAGTACTCTAACTCTCAGTCTATCTCATCCACAGTACTACCTTGCTGGGAAACCTGCTTCGGAACCTCCCATTACCAACCGGATGAGAAGGGCTCCCTCTGCCGAGGTCCCTGAGACTGCAACTACCAGACTGCCTCACTACTGCCTCCTCTGGTGGTACTCTTCAAAGCTGTTTAATAAAGAACTAACTGTGTGCGTCTGAGTCTAGCTTAGTACTGTGGCTCCTCACGGGGCTCCTCCCCATGGGCATGGTCATCTGCCACAGTACCCAAGGATCCACCCAAACACCGCTCATTTCTAACAGGGTGGATGCTTGAGTGTGGGTTTCAGAGAGAGGGAGCCTATATGAGGGGAGGGGAGGGTGACAGCGCAGGAGGGTGAAAGAGAGCATGGGAGGTAAAAGAGTGGGGCTGGGGGGGATGCTTGAGTGTGGGTTTCAGAGAGAGGGAGCCTATATGAGAAGATTGTGAAGGAGTGTGTGTGTGTGTGTGAGAGATTCGGAGCTCGTGTGTATGAAAAAGGGATTGTGTGTATGTGAGGGTGCTAGCCTGTGTGAAGGGATTGTGTATGTGAGGGAGCCTGTATGAGGGTGTGTGTATGTGTATTAGAGAGAGGGAGGGACAGAGGGAGCCTGTGTGAGGGGCAGTACTGAGAACAGGGTCAAAGTCTGGGACTGGCAATAGAGTGGAAAGGGTTGAGCCTAGAGGTGGAGGGGCGAGATATTGGCAGGTGGAGGAGTTGGGGCCTGAAAGGGCAAACTGGCCAGGGGAGTAGGGAGAGTGAGTGGAAGGGACACTCTTACAGTGAATTTCTATAGATATTCTGCTCAAAATATTTAAAATTCTGCAACTTTAAGTAACAACTTTTTTCTGTAATAATTTAAAAACTGTCATGTAAATTGTGTTATTTTGACCAATATAAAGTTTGCAGAATTTTCAGTTTTTGTGTGCAGAATTTTTAGGTTTTTTTGGGCAGAATTCCCCCAGGAGTAGTGTGTGTTCCGAGTAGAAGGAACCATTAGGAGTCCTTTATTTTTTTTTATCTTAGGGCTCTCTGTGGATTGTAGAGTTGAAGTGTCACTCCTAATAAACAAGGGTTAATGTTGTTGATGATATTGAAAATTTGAGAATATAATGAATTCTGGATTGTATAGGAAGCCAGTGCAGTGCTATTAGTGAATTTTCTTGTTCCTAATAAGAGTCTAGCGGAGGCATTTTGCAGTAACTGTAGTGGTTTTACAAGCCCTAATGGTAGCCTAGTATAGGGAGTTACAGTAGTCCAGATTCGAGAATATTAGCAATTGTAAGACAGTGTGGAAGTCCTGTGTTGTTAGCAGTGGTTTCAGGCGATGTAATATTCTCAGCTTGGCGTATCCTGTTTTGATTAGTTTGCTTATGTGATTTTTCATAGTGAAGTTCTCATCGATCTGCATTCCCAGGTTTTGAACTTGATCTGAGGGAGTAATAATAATTCCTAGGTCTAGGGTTGGCAGTTTGATTATCGTATTATCTCTCTAACCATGCAATTTCAGTTTTTTTAGGGTTTAGAGTTAGTTTCAGTTGAGAATGTTTTTGTTGTATGACCTTCATGTATATTGACAGAGACGACGGAGTTTTTTCAAATGTTTTGACGAAAGGGATGTAAAATTGTATGTCGTCTCCATATAGGAAAAAGTTGATTCCTAGATCTGCTAGAAATGTGCATATAGGCAACAAATAGATGTTACATAGTGTGGCTGAGAGAGCTGAACCTTGAGGGACAACTGTATCAACTAGGAAGGTGTCAGAAATTTGATTACCCAGTTTGACTTAGAATGTTCCTTTTGCTGTTTAAGTTAAGTTCAAAACACAGGATTCCCTTGATATTTCCAAATCCCCTCAAAATCCTTTCCATATTTATTTATTTATTTCCAAACCTTCAATATTCTTTATCCGGACCGGACTCAAAGCAGATTATAATAAATTTGAATGGCTTAACAAATCAGTATCAGAGCAGATGCTTGAACATGACCAACAATACAGAATTATTTTAATTTAACTTAGCACAAAAGAATAGGTCAAACTTTGACAAACAGTACTAGCACTAATACAATTTAGCATACAGTATAGGTCCAAATCAAAACCAAATCAAAGAACAATAGCACTAATGACCTCCAGCCGAGTAGTAAGAGTGGCAGAACAGTTAATTAAGAAAGCAGACTGACTGTAGTATCTGCGAATGGACCAGAAATACAGTTTTGAATCAGAGTCTAGAGAACCTGTAATTGCCTTCCAGGGTGAGTGTTCATGGCTGCCAGGATTAGGTCAATTTAACAAGCAAACTGGGAGAAAGCCTTGACCAGAAGAATCCTCTCCTTGATGTCCAAGGCTTAGATCTGACTGACAAGCAGAAAAGGGCGTCCCTCTACTGCAAATCCAAGGAAACCCCAAGATAAAGTGCAGCCCTTAGCTGTATCTCCCCAGGCTCCCCATTTGACTTCTCTCAATAACCCCCCCCCCCCTCATGACTCATAGAGTGCCTACATTTAAAAACATGTAAATCAGAAGAAGCTAGAAAAAAGGTCTTTTCAGTAATCAGACCTCTCTGCTGGAATGCACTTGAACATTAATACTCACATAGAACTGATCTAATCTCCTGTCATTCCTAGGACCACTTCCCTTTGGAATTTCCGTTACTAGAAAACTCTCTGTTATAACATATAGAGAAGCTTAGTCAGCCCTACAGCAGATAACATGAAAGCAGCTGTTTTCTTCCAGGGTGATGTTATTAGTGGCATACGCAATGTCTCACTTCAGTAAAATCCCACAAATACCACCTTTTATTATTGTATAGAATATTGAAGTAAGATAGAATGAATGTCATTGCAACATCGTTTCTGAAAAGAAAATGATTTTTTTCTCTGCCTCTTTTGTGCTGCATGGATGATATATTCAAGTGTTACATAAAATTTTGAAAATAGAAAATATTTTCAGCTTGATTACTTAGTCATATTTAGGGCCCTACCTCAATTGAGGGATAAACAACAAATAGTTGTGACTGAGTAGCAGACTAAATTGACAAGATTGTGGGAAACAACTGATTAGTAAGGCCCTAGTACTTATATTATGGTTTTGTGGAAACTGCAAATCATGCAATGTTAAACCTCTTTCGCGGTTTAAATAGGTCCTTAGGCACGCTATTGCTATCCACCACCCACACATTTTCAGTCTGGGGAGATAGCAACTCGCTTTCAAACTGTTTTCCACTGGTTGCTGAGAGCCTATACAACTATTTTTTGCTTTGCAAAGTGGGTGTTATGGCCGCCGGCTGCGGCAAACCACGACCGGGGCCGACCGTCATGGCCGCCGGCCACAGCAGTCCTCGGCCGGGACCAAGTACTCACCCGCGATGTCGGGTGGGCCCAGAACTCCTGCAGGAGCAGGGAGCCTCCTCCGACGTTCTTCCCGAGGCTTTGGCCGCTGCCCGGGCCAGCAGCGGAGCCCAACGGGGCTGAGATGACTCCTCCCTCTTCCTGGCTGCTTAGGGCCGCACGCGCGGCTGAAGATTAGATTTAAAGGGGCCACGACAGGAAATGTCGTGGCTCCCTCCTGGAGGCTCCTCCCTTCTTCCTGGTATTTAAGGCAAGGTCTGTTCCTCAGACCTTGCCTTGGTATTGAGGCTCTGTGCTTCGTTCCTGTTTTGGTGTTCCGGATCCGCTCTTTGCTCCGCTCCTGCTCTTCTCCTTGTTGGACTGATTCTTTGGCTCCTGACCCTCGGACCGGCGGTGGTGATTTCTGGTATCGACTTGGACTGGCTCTGGACCCTTCTCCTTCTCTACTCCTGGATTGGCTTCGGACCATTCTCCCGTCTGCTCCTAGACAAGCTCTCGACCTCCCTCTGGACTTTGACCCTTGGACTGGATTGGGACTATTCTTCTACGTATACTCCCGGACTTCTCACGACCTGCTGGAGGCGCCAGCCATCTGGAACCCACGACCTGCAGGAGGCGCCTGCATCCAGACCATCTTCATTCTTCAGGGAGTTGCCTAAGTCCCAGCGGCCGTGTCCCTACGGGCTCCTCCTGGGGGGATCACGAGTTTCCAGGGTGAAGCCGTCCTCTCAACGTCTTCAACAGGCCTTGCCATCTGACGGTAGAGACCGACGAGGGTTAACTTCCTTCTCGGCAGTGCAGACTCTACCTCGGAACAAGGGTCCACTCTCCGATTCATAACAGTGGGATGAGCATTTTCTGCATACAACTCTTTTTTTCTGCAAGTGGAAGATTTACTGTAAATCTTCAACCCAGATATAATCAAAACTATTTTTTTTGGACAAGACTCCATTCTGAAGGAATAATGGAGACAAAAAAATTAGTGAGTTGGGGGACAGTCAAGAGAGGCAGCACGAACAACCTCAGATGCTTTTGTAATTCTACATGGATTTATGGAACTGCAGCGGAGCTATACATTGGCTAACTTTAGGAACCTGTTGTAAGTACTAATTACTGTGTTGTTTTTTTACCTATTAATCTTAAGAGTCTAGCAGATGATCATTTGTTAGCATTTCTTCATGCCTGCTCTATTAACTAGTAAAAATACAGTGAATGAGAAACCGGTATGTAGGGTAGGATACAATAATGAGGTAATAGTAGTTAAATGCATGCTGTGGTGAGCCAAAAACTACTGTACAATATAACATGAAGAACAAAAACATACATAGTCCAGTTTATAAAAAGACTAATTAAAACCTGGCATATTTTGGCCTCCATGGATTATCCTTCAGGTTAAAGTAAATAATAAGGAGCAACAATACATTTACCTATAACCATACCAAAAATACCCAATATTCACCAAAAGTATGATGTGATAACATCATCACACTGCTTCAAATGACTCCCGATCATGTCATCTTCACCAAATTAATAGAAAGTTTGTGTGCATCTTGTATGCTTCAGTGGCCTCCACTGTGCATGCATGGTTGGAAGTACAACCACCATTCAGTGGCACTGGGTGGGAACAGGCCTGCAGATCTCGCGCAGTGCTGACCTGCTGAAGCAGAATTGCCCCATATCCCATTGATGGATCGGCAGCTGGAGATGGTAGAGGCCCATGTGTGCTGCTGGAATAATGCACCTATAGTGGGGGGTTAAGAGGGCCAGAGGATAGATGGAGCGGTGACAGAGTGTTAGAAGGGGGGAAGGGACAGGACAAAGTCCAGGATTCTGTGCACAGGTCATTTTTCCACTAGTCAAAGAATGAAAGGAAGAAAAGTGTACAAATCAACCATCTCTTTACTCGCATACAGAGAAAAGCACAAAAATAAAGAACATCAGAAGTTTCATCATGCAGAAATGTTGGCCTTGCACAGAATGATGGGATCCGTAGTCCAAATGGAGCAGTTTAATAATTATAGTTTCATTATGTAATCAATTTCAGAAATATTGCCTTTCCCTACAAAATTTATCACCTTTAAGCATAGCTCATAATTGTAAAATTATCATGGCACAAGGCAGAGACACATGAAGAAACAAAAGCCATGCAAAGCAATAGCCATGCAAATCTTCTGTTACCTAAATTTATTTAGAATTATTTTTTTTTCAACATCTGCTAATCACAACAGAAACCACTTGGATAATCTTACTTATCCTTCTACCATAATTCTGTCTGATTGTTTTAAACTTCTCTTTATATTTTTATAGGTAATTGCAAATTTTATATGATTAAAGCGTTGGTTGACTAGTTCTCTTTTATTATATGATATGTTTGTGAGATAATCAAAGGTCATGTAAGGCAGCATGACGATTTAAAATATCGTCCGATATTTTTTTAAATCGTCAAAAATCGTTAGAGTGCGATACAATAGAAATTCCCCCGATTTATCGTGAAAAATCGTTAATCGGGTTTGTGTCCACTAACGGGAGTTATTTGGGGGGAGGGTGGGAAAACCGGCACACAAAAACATCCCCTAAACCCACCCCGACTCTTTAAAACTAATCCCTTACCTTCTCCCACCCTCCCAAACCCCCCCCCCCAAAATGTTTTAAAATCACCTGGTGGTCCAGTGGAAGCCCCGGGACCGATTGCCCGCTCTCGGGCCATCGGCTGCCACTAATAAAAATGGCGCCGATGGCCCGATAAAAAAAAACCCACCCCGACCCTTTAAAACTGACCCCTTAGCCTCCCTCACCCTCCCGACCCCCCCAAAAATGTTTTAAAATTATCTGGTGGTCCAGTGGGGGCGCCGGGAGCGATCTCCCGCTCTTGGGCCGTCGGCTGCCACTAATAAAAATGGCGCCGATGGCCCGTTGCCCTTACCATGTGACAGGGTATCCGTGCCATTGGCCGGCCCCTGTCACATGGTAGGAGCACTGGATGGCCAGCGCCATCTTTAAAGATGGCGCCGGCCATGCCCGTGCCATTTTTAAAGATGGCACCGGCCATCCAGTGCTCCTACCATGTGACAGGGGCTGGCCAATGGCACGGATACCCTGTCACATGGTAAGGGCAAAGGGCCATCGGCGCCATTTTGATTAGTGGCAGCCGACGGCCCGGGAGCGGAAGGACGGCCCGGAGCTGGAGATCGCTCCCGGGAGTAGGAGATCGCTCCAGGGACCCCCACTGGACCACCAGGTACCTGTAAAAAAATTTTGGGGGCGTCGGGAGGGTGGAAGAAGCTAAGGGGTTAATTTTAAAGGGTCGGGGTGAGTTTAGGGGTTATTTTTGTGTGCCGTTTTTTCCCGCCCTCCCCCAAAATGATAAGAGAAACCCCATTATCAATATCGTGGGGTTTTCCTATCGTTTTGGGGGAGCCCCGATTTCTGACGATTTTGAAAATATCGACGATATTTTCAATTGTCCGAAGCCCGATTCACATCCCTATTCAAAATACAAAAACACATGTTTTGTTTTCTGCCCCCAATCTCACCCTGCCTTGGGTGAGGAAGGTAAAAGTAAATATGTTGTTGCACATTGGGCATACATTTTCTGACATACAAAGACCCCATTTTCATGGATAGAGGAGGAATAGTCTAGTGGTTAGAGCAGTGGGCAACAAACCAGGAGACCAGCGTTTGAGTCCTGCTGTCACTCCTTGTGACCTTGTGTAAGTCACTTTACCCTCCATTGCCTCAGGTACAAAACTTAGATTGTAAGCCCTCTGGTGGGGCTAGGGAAATACCTGAATGTAAACCGATGTGATATCTCAGATTGAATGTTGGTATATAATAAATAAATGTTTTACTCATGAAAATGGATTTGGAAATTGCCATCTAAGGCCTGGATTTTCTACATTCGCAGAACTTAGAAAATCCACTTGTAATGGGGTGGGCATGTGAAAGCCGGCAGCGATCGCATCACCGCGGTGCTATCGCTGCCAGCTTTCGCAAACCAATAGCGCCACCGTGAAAGGTGGTGCTATTGGCCGCGTTACTGACGGCGATAAGGCTCCTTACCTTTTCGCCGTCAGTAATGTCTTTGCGGAGTCCGCCCTGGTGCTGCCCCGACTCCTCCCCTTCCGGTGCAGACGCCGCCCAGAACCCGCCCCAATCTAGATGCCTTTGGAAAATGACCCCCTAAATGATTTAATACATGCTAAGTGGCAGTGCATGCTAAAATGATTTAGCACATACTAAAATCTGGAAACAAAATAAAACCAAAAATGAATAGAAAAGAAAAAAAATGAAATGAATACATTTTGGTTGCACATTCCTATAAACTAGCTTTTTTTTTTAATTGGGCTACTCATTGGTTTTCTTTATTATGATTATATTGCTTAGTGACATTTGTTTAAAAATTAGGAAAATCCCAAAGTAGCCTATAGGCAGCCAACAGATCTGTTCTTTATGGGTCAGAAAAGTAAGGTAGATGAATTTATTATGATCAAGGTTTTCATCTTAATGGTTCCACAAGAGTTTTTGGCTGTATCAGTTTTATATTAAAAAATAAAATAATTTCCCTGTATTGGCAAATATGATGGCAATAGCCAGAATGCTTTAAACAGTTATTTAGAAAAAAAATCTTGAAGGTCAGGCTCCCTGAGGAGCTATTAGCTGTTTGTTGGGCTGTATCTGTACTTTTCAGAGAGCCTGATAACCTTTCCTAAAATCCCAACGGTTTGCAGATTAAGACAATTTGAGAATGAATAAACAGAATGATTGAGTAATTCATGGAAGGGCTTGCTTACAAAGAAGCAGTCATGTTTGAGATTTCTAATAGTAAGACAGAGTTAATCGGATTTTACAGATTTCCATGTGCAGATAAAGAAGTCTGAAAACGAAGGAAAATGTAATTATTTTCTTGGTGTTTGCTTCACTTGTGTATAAATAATTGCACACAACATCCAGTGTAGTACTTAGAAAACTAATTCCCACTTCATGTTTTGCAAACACTCTAATTTTGTGTGCGTAAGAAATGTGCTTAGAACATCTGGCCAAGAAGCTGTAAAAGGCAATCCCAGTAAATCTAACACTGAGCATATCACTTATGCACAGCCTCTCTCTCTCCTTTCTGTATGTTAGGATCCAGCCTGCTATGCAGCCTCCCTGCCACTAGAGGTCCTCATGGACCTATATCTGCTCTCTCTCTAGCCATAGTCTTCATGAGATCATGGCTCATAACTTTAACTGTTCTTCTTGCAATACCTGAGGCTTTGTCATCGAGTCTACTCAGCTTCCTGCTTGACCTTGTTCTGCTCTGTGGCCTCCAGGTCTTTCACCTCTGCCTTGCCTATTTCTGTGGCCTCTGGGCTTTCCAGCTCTGTCTTGACTAATCCTATGGTCTTTGGGCCTTCTAGCTCTGCCTTGCCTGCCGCCTCCTAGTATCTCCCTGTCAGGCTTCTGGGCCTTATGCTTAGTGGCCTACGGGCCTTCTGAAGCGCTACTTTTGGGCCTTTGAGTTTCCAGTCCTATCCTTGACTGTCTTGTCTAGTCTTGTCCTTGCCTGTTTTAGCCCTGTGCCTGGCATCTGTTCTGTATACTGCCAGTGCATTGCTTTGTCCCAGTCTGCATAGCCTAGCTCCACATGTGCCCAACCCTTGTCTCCAGACATGCCCTCCAATCCTGCCATGCCTATGTATCCAGTCCTTGTCTCCAGCCTGTGTCTCCAAGTTCTAGCCTGCACCTCGATTCCAGCCTCAGCCTAAGTCCTACCAGCTGCCAGAATCCAAGGACTCAACCTGTAGGGTAGGTGGCTGGTACAGGCAGAAGATCCTCTCTGCCCTGCTTTGAGGTCCTGTGCTGCCCTTGTAGGGGGTTATTCAGCTCTAGCCGGACCCTCAGTTGTGACACTTTACTTTCATTAATCCTTTCTTGAAGTGCTCTAACAGTTTTGCGGTCAATGAGTCCATGAATTAACAAAAACCTTACTTGCCTATGAGAAGTGACTTCTCAAAGCCCTTGCAATTACTATTAGTCCACACAGCACTCAATGAATATACTTACACAAATAATTCAATTGGAATTATAAAGGCCAAAGCTTTATTGAATCTCTGACAAGGGAATCTAACCTGTGTACACCAAGTCCTCCTAATCTATAGATACTGAGGAAAGGGTCTCTAGACCCATTGGCCCCATCCCAAGACTATGATCCTAGCAGGGTAAAACTTGGCCTGAGTCTTACTGGACAGCCTTCCCCATTCAAGCAGTACTCTCAGTCCCCTAGGGCTATAATACAATTGCACTGGGAATCACCAGTCTGCTGCCACACCAGAGTCTAGAGACTGGCAGATGACTTCAGCCATGCTAATGGGAACTTTTACAATAGCTGACATTACTCAATCCTATGAAACACCTTTCCCCCACCCGGTTCAGACACCCTGCCCAAACTGCAACAATTGACACCCTAAAAGGCAAGGCTGCAAGAAAGATACATGTATCTTTAAACAATTACCCTCAACTTCAAAAAGCAATTATCCCCAACAATCCATGTCAACTAACACATGAATCTATTATTTACATAATAGTACACGGAAGGCCAAGTCAAGAGAGGGTGGGGAAGAGTGGGAAATTTACAGCAGTCCTAGCACAGGAGGCAGGAGGAAGAGGATGGGGCCAACAACAACACTCTTTCTTATCCTCTCCACTGGCCTTCCCACCAACCATGTCCTGCAAATCAATGGGGTCATGACTCTTTGATGGGGGAGTTGACCCCCAACAGCTGCATGGTCTGCTAGTCAGCTGGATCCAGTGGCCTAACCCAGAAGAAAACTGGCTGCATCGTCCCCACATATGACTGGGCACCAGCCACAGGCTCTCACGTGCTGAGCCACAAGGCTTGACAACATCATTGCCTATCCCCTTCTTGGTGGTAAGCCAAGTGAAAGTAGACTGTACTGCATGGACACCCCAGTTACTAGCAATAGCCGTGCAAGTAATGCCAAACCACCCATTAACTGAGACAACTATGATGTGTCCAAACCCTTGCAATTAATCCACACAGCATTCAGTGAATACACCTACACAAATGATTTGAATAGAATTATTGAATTCCTGACAAGGAAATTCAATCTATGTATCTGAGCCCTCATAGACTATAGGATTCTGGGAAGAAGGTCTCTCAAGAGACCACCAGCCCACCCCAAGCAAATAAGACCATGGTCCCACTGAGGGAAAACTCAGCCCAAGCCTTACCCCATTCAAACAGGACTGTCAGCCCTCTGAGGCCATGACATGACTGCATCAGGAGTCACCGGCCTGCTGCCAAAACAGAGCTTAAGGACCCAAGTAGCAGATGATCCACAACTGTGCTGTTGGGAATTTTTATGATAGCTGACATTACTCGATCCTAAATTGGTTCATGTTTTGCAAACACTCAAATTTTGTGTGTATGGGGAACATGCTTAGAACATCTGGCCAAGAAGGTGTACAGGGCAACCCAGTATATCTAACATTGAACATTTCACTTATTCATAGGTTCTCACTCTCTCCTTTCTCTATTTTCATTAATCCTTTCTTGAAGTGCCCTAATAGTTAATCAGGCCATGAAATAACAGTAGCCCTGCTTGCCCATGATAGGTGACTTCAACTCTAGTCATAGGGCTTAAGATAAGTTATTTGGAGCTTCTGAAACCTTTCAGGTGATCTCTTACTGGTAGGGATTGTAAAGATGAAACATAGAAACATAGAAATGACGGCCGAAGAAGACCAAACGGCCCATCCAGTCTGGGCAGACTAAACAGGCCATATGGTCTTTGTGTGCTGTTATGTTTCTGTGGGCTTGATTTACTAAGAGTTTTCTCCCATTGTCTATGGGAAAAATGCTTAGTAAGACCCTATATTGTAGGGAGACAAGGATGTGAGTAATGCATCATTATTTTAAAATCCTTTACTTTCTTCAGATGTGATTAATATCTGGGGTCACAACTGAAAAAAGATCTAGTAGGTCTTTTATTGGAATGAAAGAGATAAAAGACATAAATATAATTGTGGGAACGAGCAGTGATTCCCACAGGACTGGAGACAAAACTAGTCTGACTCCAGCCTTTCTTAAAACAAACAATCTTTATTACAGCTTCACACATGCACATCAGTAGCCTGTCTTGCCTTCAGAACAGTGTACTCTATCTACTTACAGTTCGGTACTGCTTCCCTCAGTACTCACAATTCAGCTTTGTCTCAGCTCAGTGATTGGACAGTGTTATATTACAGGAACTACCTTCCTCCTGGAGACCTGGGCATAGTCTGCTTATCCCCACCTGGATGCCAGCTCTTATTCCCTAGTCTTTGGTTATATCCTCTGAGTCCCACTTGCCCTGCAGGATCTCACCCATAGAGCATACTCTCCTTAAGGAATTTAAGGTAGACCAGGCGACTAGCCTGGTCCTGCACAGGTAAGTAGGGGAACACTAGGGGCACTGCCTCTCATACTCTTCCCCTCAGCTTGGACCCATTAAACCAAGTGTTCCTATTCTCTCCTGGATCCCATCTAGGAGAGTCCAAGACATATCATTCCCCTTCCTCTGGTTTCCCACCGGCTATGCTTGGGAACAGGGACCCAGTGACATGCTAACTCCCATCTCTTAGGGTTATCCTGAACAGCATCATGACCACCACCCAGTGTGCTGTTCACACAGTGCACATCCCCAGTCCTTTCACTGAGACCTTTGCTGGCTCCACGTACAAATTCCACCCTGATGGAGCTCAACTGGGGAACCTCAAGTGTTGGTCCCTCTATAACCAGCTGCGCACGCTTCTTGGCATCTGGTATCTCCAATGTAGAGCCCCTCCTTGGCTCCTCTGTATCCTGTTGCTGGAGTCTCCACAGCACCATCCTCTGGGCTCTCCGTGGACTCTTTCTCCAGGTTCTCCACAATGCCTCTCTTTGGTTTTCCACAGTTTCCTCCTCTGTACACTCTGGCCACTCGCCCATGCCAGTTGCTGGCTCCTCTGCAGCCTCACTTGCTGGGGCCTCTGCAGCACCACCCTCTGGCTCTTCATGGTATCTCTCATTTGCCTTTCCATGCCCTCTCTCTCTCTTTCTGGGCCTCTCACTGGAGTTGTCTTTAGATTCTCAGTACTGTTTGGATACCCTACAGGGTCTGACTTCCAACTTCACAAAACTCCCTCCTCCTGGGCAGTCTGTGTCGTCCTCCCCAGGGCTCTCTGTGACCCCCTCTCAGGGTTCTTCATAGCCCCCTCTCTGTGCTTCTCATGGGTGCAGTCTTTGGACTTCTGGTAGCATTTGGGCACCCTATAGTGTCTTCCTCAGGACCATTTGTAGCACCAATCTCAGACTGTTGCCACAACACAGTCAGCTGACCAGACCCCTCTGCCAAACACTCATCCAGGTCCTCCATGACGTGTTGGTATACCTAGTCCTGCCAGTCTAAGCATTCACTCTCTTGCCTGGCCTGGAATCTTGGGAGTGGGTTCACTTGCTCAATTATCCTGGCTGGCTTTTCTAGCTGCCAAACCTCGAGCCTCAGGTCCTCCCTCTGACCAGTCTCTTGGGACTGGGGAACTCCTACTACACAGAAATACATGCTGTATTTTCCTTCTAGCCCTCTGGCTGCTTTTGCTTCACTGGTTGCTGCAGTATCCTGACTGCTCCACTCCAGGTTCTCTCATGGCTGAACACCTTCCATGTAGAATGGCTTCCTTGCTGGAAGAGAGCCCAAACCTGTTTCCATTCACCGCAATCACAGCCCACTCTGGCAGCTTTTCCAGGGCCATACCCTGATCAGCACAGCCCTGCTTCAACAGTGTTCCTTCCTCTTTTATTCAAGTAAAAAAAAAGTGAAAAAAAATCTGCATAACCAGTATTAACTAAATCACTTTTAATTCCCTATCTACCTCTGGCTAGGCTATTCTCGTTAGCCGGTATAAACCTACTACTTCCTAGCTGTCCCTGCAACCAGGCCCACTCACAGTTTCCTGTTTCCCTGAAACTTTTACATTTGTTTTTTTTCCTTTCAGTGCAGCTTCTGAGCCACACCCTTTCACAAGCTACTGTGCTCTGTGCACCCCTGTGCTCTGTACTTTGTTTTAGAGCCACAGGCCCCCTGTGTTCTGTACTATGTTTAGGACCACAGATTCTCGCCACAAGTCTTTCTATACTCCAGACACTTTCTTGGAGGCTAGGGTTTTTTTTTTCTGTGCAAAGCTTTAGAAAAAATCCCATGCATGACAGCATATGTGGCAATGAGTGGTGATTTCCACATGCCTGGATCAAAGCCAATCTAACTCCAGCCTTTTTTAAAACAGCATATCTTTATTACAGCTTCACCTATGCATAACAGTAGACTATCTTCCCTTTGGAAAAATGTATTCTCTCTACTTACAGTTCAGTACTGCTTCCCTCAGCTCAGTGTTTTGACAATGTTATGTTACATGAGCTGCCTTCCTCCTGGAGACCTGGACATGGTCTGTTTATCCCCACCTGGATCCTAGCTCTTATTCCCCAGTCTCTGATTATACCCTCTGAGCTCCACCTGCCCTGCAGGATTCTGCCCATAAAGCATACTCTCCTTAAGGAATTTAAGGTGGACCAGGCATCTAGCCTGGTCCTGCAAAGGTAAATAGGAGAACACTAGGGGCACTGGCTCACAACAATTTAAAAAAATATATAACATGCCTGTGAAAAAGCATCTGAATTTGCAACTTTATTTCTGCATAAAGTTTTCTTTATAGTTTACTCATATAATAATCAAAATGATAATACTGGCTCAGATGAAAGGATATAACACTTTCAGATGCATAAACAATATTTATCCATTTCAAAACAGAAGCTTTTATTTAAAGGTCAGTGCCTGAACATTGCTTTCCACAACAGCTATTTAAATCAGTTATGTGTCAATGTGGACTTTTGCAGTCAATTAACAATGTGTATGCTGGCCAAACAGGAATATCCAGAATGTGATGCACAGAAATACTATAGACATATTGGGGATTCAGCATAAACGTAGCACCTGTCATAGAAATTGGCACAGCAGGAAATAGAAACTTTTGATATTTTCTAGAGGAAATTACTCTAAAACAAATATTTGTATATCAGTTCTCACAGTTTTTATTGTTCTTTCTTAAAAAGACTTGTTTTGTTCATTGTAGTTTAATAAGTTTCCTACAATTGGAGAGTGCCGTGATCTCTACATTTGATAAGATTCACTTCTGACATGGTGCCAATAGCCCTGGTTTTCTGATAACTTACAAATGTTAGAAGTTTACTAAAGTCACAAATTACACCTACACCTCCAAAGGAAAGATAGTGGGAGAAAATCCATCATTTATAGATCAGGATTTAATAAATTCAATGCATATATCATTACATACAGACATATATCATAACATGCAGTGGTGAATCCACATGGTTTCAACACTGGTCACAGAAACAGTTCATTTCACTTTCACTTTGTGCCTTTTTTGCAACAGTCTAAAAGCATTCTGATGGGGGGGGGGGGGGGAAATAATAATGTGTACATAAAATATCCCAGTTTGCTTCTGGTTGCTCTATCTTGTCCTACCAGCCCGATATCCATGTAAAATAGAATGGGAACTTTTACATGTTGAATGCTTAGGGTATTATTCTGAATGGCAATTTCAAAATATCTCAAAGGACATTGAAAAAAAGTGTTGATGAACCAAATGGCCCAAGATATTAGGGCAAGGCTAAAGAGCATTTCACCTCTAAATCACTCTAGGTGCTTTGTTCTCTTTTATGTTGCCTAACAACCTGTGTACAAGGCTGCATAATGTCTCCCTGTCTTTTATTTTGATTTTATATTTAATTACTTGTGTTTTCCAAATCTGAGCTTGAAGTGAGTTACAGTACCCATTTCCATGCCTCAGAGGATATACAGTCACAATCTAAATTGTACCAGAGGCAATTGAGGGTGAAATAACTTACCTAAGATCATAAGGAGTATCCATTGGAGAAGCAGGATTCAAACCCTGACTTCCTTGAGTCTCAACCTGCTGCTCTAATCATTGGGCTACTCCGCTTATACTTTCACTCTGTCTCCAATCTAGTACTACCTTTTCATTTACAGTTTGCACTGTTTCTATGCATGGTATCACTCTGCTATCAAGGGTTGTGTATACTGCTATGTAGTTTTAAAAAATTGGTTACATAAGAACATAATATATGCCATACTGGATTAGAACAAAGGTCCATCAAGCCCAGTATTCTGTTTTCAACTGTGACCAATCAAAGTCACAAGAACCTGGCAAGTATCCAAATATTATTGCTTCTTAATTAATAGCAGTTCATGGATTTTTCTTCTAGGAACATATCCAAACCTTTTTTAAACCCAGTATCACTAACTTCCATAACCACATTCTCTGGCAATGAATTCCAGAGCTTAACTATGCTCTGAATGAAAAAGAACTGTCTTCGATTTGTTTTAAATGAGCTAGTAGCTAACTTCATGGAGTGCCCCTTAGTCCTTCTATTATCTGAGAAAGTAAATAACCGATCTATATTAACCTGTTCAAGTCCTTTCATGATTTTGTAGACCTCTATCATATCTCCCCTCAGTTGTCTCTTCTCCAGACTGAACAGCCCTAGCTTCCTTAGTCAAGCAAGTAGGTAACAATGGCACTCGGGTGGCTCCAGATGGGAGAGCAGAGGTGGTGAGGACACCTACAGTCATAGGACCTAAATGTAGCCACTAAGTGTCATTAGGTCCTTGCATGATTACTAGTCTATTACTCCCTCCCCCAGGATCATCTCCAGCCCCAGCAGATCTAGGGCATGGAAGACCTGAGCCAACTATCAAATTCAGGATCCTTTACATGAGCCACCAGGCAAGCCCATACAAAACATATATATAGAAACATAGAAATGACGGCAGAAGAAGACCAAACGGTCCATCCAGTCTGCCCAGCAAGCTTTCACTTTTTTTTTCCCATACTTATCTGTTTCTCTTGTCCCTTGTAAGTGACTTTTTTGTTCTATTTCCCTTCCTCCCCGCCATCGATCTATTTCCCTTCCACCCCTGCGATCAATCTATTTCCCTTCCACCCCCACTATCGATGTAGTTAGCAGTGCTGGAGCTGCATCTAAGTTAAGTATCAGTAATGGAGTTGCATCTAAGGGAATTACCTAGCTAATTGTTTAGGGGTAGTAACCGCCATCATAGCAAGCTACTCCCACACATGTTTATCCAGCCTGTGCAACTCAGTCCTTGTTGGTTGTTGTCTGAGTATAAATCATCTTTTCATCATTCCCCCTTGCTGTTGAAGCAGAGATCTTTTCTTCATTCGACCTGCCGTTGAAGCAAAGAACTATACTGGATATCACTGAAAGTGAAATATCAGGCTAATTTGGTTTGGGATAGTAACCGCCGTATCAAGCAAGCTACTCCCCTGCTTTTTTGTGGATGCAAATCCTTTTTTTTCACGTTTCCTCTTGCCGTTGAAGCATAGAGCAATGTTGGAGTCGCATTAACCGTGTGTATGTTTATTTAATTAGGATATTAATCTCCAGGTGGTAGCCATCATTCCCGCAAGCCGCCCCCATGCCTCTTCACTTCATTCACATCCTCTATACTTTATGGATCCACAGTGTTTATCCCACGCCTCTTTGAAATCCTTCACAGTTTTGGTCTTCACCACTTCCTCCGGAAGGGTGTTCCAGGCATCCACCACCCTCTCCGTGAAGAAATACTTCCTGACATTGGTTCTGAGTCTTCCTTCCTGGAGTTTTAAATCGTGACCCCTGGTTCTGCTGATTTTTTTGCAACGGAAAAGGTTTGTCGTTGTCTTTGGATCATTAAAACCTTTCAATTATCTGAAAGTCTGTATCATATCACCTCTGCGCCTCCTTTCCTCCAGGGTGTACATATTTAGATTTTTCAATCTCCCCTCATAAGTCATTTGATGAAGACCCTCCACCTTTTTGGTCGACCTTCTCTGTACTGCCTCCATCCTGTCTCTGTCCCTTTGGAGACAAGGAGAGCATAATCAAAGCCATTTCTGATTATTGCCTACCCTATGTCAGCAATGTGGCTACTTTTACTTGTGTGTCTTCGGAGGTTTTCCCAGGGCAAGATAGCTTTGAATAATAAAATATTTCCACATAAGTTTGCCGTGAAAAGATAGCCACACAAAAAACCAAGTGCAAAGAGAGGTAACAATCAAAGCAAAATGACTCGTGAAGTATAGTTTGGTTTGAAAATTGCAGCAAACCCTGTAAGGGGTTGTCTCACTGTGGGTAAGTTTGATTATTGCCTCCTAAATGTCAGAATTGCTTCTGCAGGTTGTAAGCAGCTGCCGTAGCCTTCCAACCCAAACTTACAGCAGCCTTGAACAGCAGTAAATATAAATATAGATAGGTCTGAGGGCTGCCAGAGATTAATAAAAGGTTCAGAGATATTTGATTGACTGGATCTTTAAAGACATGTCTGTAGGCTCAGAAGAGAGCATTAAAAACAGTCTGGGGTAGTTTTTCCTTCTGCATGCTCTGAATAGCTTTCTTCAGACCATGACAAATAGCTTCCATTTTTGGCAAATTTGTTCCAAATACCTGCTTTTTACAACACTTGCTATGCAGGTTTCTATTTCAACATTCTCCCTCCAAAGGCCAGAAATAATTTGAGTGAATTTGAGTGTAAATTGTATGTTGATGATATAGAATGGATGGGTATTGCTGCACAATAGAAGCTACCGTAGTTTCTCAAGATAAACCTATTTTCCATCTAACAAAGTCACCATAAGATCTTCACAGCCAAATACAGAAAAGTATTTCATCCCAACCTAAATTCCCTCAGCCTAAAAACTTCTCACTGCAGTGACACAGTCACAAGTTTGAATCTAAGAACCTAAGGACTGTTCTGCACTTACTGTAGATTACAAAAATTATACAGAATTGCCTATAACACGATTCTGCAGAGATCATTTAAAGTGAATCTTTGTTGAGTGGGCTGTACTTGATTATCATTTGAATGGAGCTGGAGAGCTTCCAGTGGTTTCCTGTTGATCCAATTACAGACAGCAATTTTTCCTTCTTGCTCATTTTTCAATGGAGTGACTGTACCAAAGTGCTACTCTTCAAAAACATTGCTCTGTTCCATTCTATCTCTGTACTGTGACCTCTTCCTGAGGCAAGGAGAGAAAGGAATCTCTTAGCATTCGGATAGGACAGGGGAGGCCAATAGTTCATAGCACTTTCCCTGGTTGCTCAGGAGTGCCATTTGGATTTATAAGGATACTCATAGCCATAGTAGGCTAAAATGTGCAAAATTAGCAGGGCAAATATTTATTAGTCTACTTGCCTGTGAAGCTAGCACCCTAATAAGACAACCTTAGTATCAGTAGAAACAAAAAAAAAATTGGTTCAAGAAAGCAGTTCAGTGAACACAGCTTGAATAGCGTTCCAAGTGCAGCAAGTACTTTTTTATGTTGCACAAGGTTTAGATGGGATTAGACTAGGAGATCAGGAGAGATGTTATGTGTGTCTGGGTGTGGGGAGGAGGGCGATGGGAACGACGGCCAGTGGAAACCTCATGGCTCCACAATAAAATCAGAATTTGGATCTGCACGGCACCTTTCATCCAGCCAAGATCCCAATGATGTACGCTTTCTAGTACTTACAGAGATTTCTAGGGTGGATGCTCAAAAACATTTCTGAACTAAATAACATTCTGCCCACTAGTAGAATAACAAACTACCCACTAGTTATATTTAACTAAACAGAAGCAATAGGACATAAAGTTGCAAGTCCAAAAACAGCCCTTGACAGCTAGTGAGTGTGCCCATTTTGTTTTAAGCCTCTTCCCCCTTGATCCATGGAACTCAGACATGCCAAGATGGAGTGCAAATGCATTTTTAAAAATTACACATATGACCTTCAGAGTATGCACAATTCACTGAAACAGTTGAGTTTAGATCTGGACTGCTTTTAAAGCAGGTAAGCAGCACTAGTTGGTAAATTTGCTATCTAACAAAAGTTGCACATCTAATGTTCCCTCAATAATGTAAAGCTAGCAAATATGGGCTGGCTTTGTCCTATATGTAGTGTTCACAGGGCAAACCTATGACACTATTTCTATCAATTGCTTCCACAAGACTTTAGGAAGATCATTTAACCTCCCATTGGTCAAACTCCTTCAGGCAGGGACACTATAATCTATTTATTTATATTAAAATTTTGTACACCGATATTCTGGTAACAGTCATAATGGTTTGTTATGAATTGTCTTGTAAAGCACCATGTACACTAACTGTCCAACATACATAAGAGATATTGTTATTATAAGAGATATTGTTATTATAAAGTAGAATTAATAAAATGAAATCAGGAATTAGATCTACCAAGAGACGACCTCAGCCAAAAAAAAAAAAGAAGCAAGCTAAGAAAACTAAGCCCTCTCATACCACAGCTAAGCTCAGCCAGGTTGTTTGAGAGTGCAAAGTTTAAGCAGGAAGGGTTTTGTTGCACTCCTGAGTGGGCGGAGCACAGTTTGTAGATAGTAAAGTGACTGGTAGAATGAGAACATGCTAAGCTACATGTTTTCTTCCCCCCTGTGCACCGTGATCACTTCTTAGATCATAAATCCAGGGCATGACCTTGCGTCTTGCAGAATCTGTGTAAATATGCATGCACACATACATACACACTTGCGCAATTAAAAGATATTGCCCGGTGTTTAGAAATCTACTTCCCTTTTCCTGCCAGATGTTGTAGAGATGTTTTTTTCACTCTGACAAGCTAAGGAAGCTGGGCAGCTTTTTCTGGCATATTTTGACGGTGCAGCACTCCATGTGTTCCACAGATCTCTCTCTCTTCAAGGGCAGGAATCCACCGTCTTCCAGCTGAAATGGGAATGAGGTTTTCTTCACTGAATCAGCTGGTTGGACCGGCAAGAATCAGATCTCTTGCCGTGTTTCCTTTTGACTTGAAACTACCCCAGATTCCTAGCATTCCTTTAAAGAAGGAATTGCATCAAGGTAAGAAGTCTTATTCTAAAATTCATTTGATGTTTATATTGAACTACATGCTGAGAATATAGTGTTAAATGTGTTTATTAAACTTTTTTCATTATGACAGCCTTTCTAAGGCATGCACTTACTGTACAGTAATAAATAAAAGTACTTTCTGTACCTTCTGTGTACTCTGAAATATTCCAAAATACTAAAAGAACATGGTAATATTCACCATCTGTTAGTTTAGATATTGACTACTCATTTATTATTTTTGAGATTGTTTTAAGTTGCTCCCCTATATTTTCTCTAAACCTCAGATGCTAACCATTATGGTCATTTATCAAAATGCTATAAGGTGTTTTTGTATGTGTTAAGCACCTTTAACACATGTGAAAACCCCTTAACGTATGGTCTGATGCAAATCTGAAAAAGAGGAGGGGTGGGCTTACTGAAGCCCTATTGCATGGCTTTAACTTCAGTAGTGTTGAGGCTTTATTGCATTGTGTTCTCAAATGCCTATTTGAGTGGTTTTGAAGCTTCTGCCTAGCTATGTGTGTGTGTGAGAGAGAGAGAGAGAGAGAGAGAGAGAGAGAGAGAGAGAGAGAGAAGCCTGTAATGGTCTAACACTAGTTAGGTATTTATATCTCTATGGGAGGCCCACCTAGTAACTTGAGCTGAGGTCTAGGTATTAGTGTAGGGGTTAGGGGCCACTTTGACATTCAAAGTGAAATGTACGAAGAGAACAGTGCTCTCTTGTGAAGATTTGATGACCTCGGAGTGAGGAAACTCCACTCACTCCGAGGTCATCAAATCTTCACAAGAGAGCACTGTTCTCTTCGTACATTTCACTTTGAATGTCAAAGCGGCCCCTAACCCCTACACTAATACCTAGACCTCACCTCGAGTTACTAGGTGGGCCTCCCATAGAGATATAAATACCTAACTAGTGTTCAGGTACTAAGGCTAGGTGTTTCTCTCTCTCTCCCCTCAGTGGCCCTGATAGTAAACATGGTCCCCCTAGTGGTTGTATGTAGGACATACCACAATTCTGGCACTTATCTTAAAGTGCAAAAACGTTATCACAATTTGCTGTAACTTAGCACTTTGCATAGGTATTAGCACAAATTGCAAAAAACTGCCTATTACCATAAAACACACCCCTTTTTCTATCACATGCAATATTTAGTGCATTTTGATAAATCAAGGCCCATGTTTGGAACTGTATTACATATATGATTAGCTCATGTAATATGTGCCAAGTCATTTGTGACATCATTATCAGTATAGTCCCAACAGATTACATAATGCTGCTGTAATTTTGTGACTCTTGCTATCATGACTATTCCCAGAGGTTCAGGGAGCTTCAAATAGCAATGATTCTTACTGCCACTGTTCGTGTCGGAGCTCAGTTCATGTCCGCTGGCAGATAAGAAGGCAGGCAGCGGTGATGCTTACTCAGGGAGGGCTTACTTCATACTTGCTGGCAGAAAGGGAGGAAAGCAGCAGCGATCCTCACTGGCATTACTTTTCTCGGGGCTCAGTTCATTAGGGATGTGAATCGTGTCCTCGATCGTCTTAACGATCGATTTCGGCTGGGAGGGGGAGGGAATCGTATTGTTGCCGTTTGGGGGGGGTAAAATATCGTGAAAAATCGTGAAAATCGTTAAAAAATCGAAAAATCGAAAAACCGGCACATTAAAACCCCCTAAAACCCACCCCCGACCCTTTAAATTAAATCCCCCACCCCCAAATAACTTAAATAACCTGCGGGTCCAGCGGCGGTCCGGAACGGCAGCGGTCCGGAACGGGCTCCTGCTCCTGCATCTTGTCGTCTTCGGCCGGCGCCATTTTCCAAAATGGCGTCGAAAAATGGCGGCGGCCATAGACGAAAAAGATTGGACGGCAGGAGGTCCTTCCGGACCCCCGCTGGACTTTTGGCAAGTCTCGTGGGGGTCAGGAGGCCCCCCACAAGCTGGCCAAAAGTTCCTGGAGGTCCAGCGGGGGTCAGGGAGCGATTTCCCGCCGCGAATCGTTTTCGTACGGAAAATGGCGCCGGCAGGAGATCGACTGCAGGAGGTCGTTCAGCGAGGCGCCGGAACCCTCGCTGAACGACCTCCTGCAGTCGATCTCCTGCCGGCGCCATTTTCCGTACGAAAATGATTCGCGGCGGGAAATCGCTCCCTGACCCCCGCTGGACCTCCAGGAACTTTTGGCCAGCTTGTGGGGGGCCTCCTGACCCCCACGAGACTTGCCAAAAGTCCAGCGGGGGTCCGGAAGGACCTCCTGCCGTCCAATCTTTTTCGTCTATGGCCGCCGCCATTTTTCGGCGCCATTTTGGAAAATGGCGCCGGCCGAAGACGACAAGATGCAGGAGCAGGAGCCCGTTCCGGACCGCTGCCGTTCCGGACCGCCGCTGGACCCGCAGGTTATTTAAGTTATTTGGGGGGGTTCGGGAGGGTGGGGGATTTAATTTAAAGGGTCGGGGGTGGGTTTTAGGGGGTTTTAGTGTGCCGGCTCACGATTCTAACGATTTATAACGATAAATCGTTAGAATCTGTATTGTATTGTGTTCCATAACGGTTTAAGACGATATTAAAATTATCGGACGATAATTTTAATCGTCCTAAAACGATTCACATCCCTACAGTTCATACCTGCTGTCAGAGGAGAAGGCAGACAGAGAGGATTGGTACTGGTGCTGCTCCTCTCAGAGTAGCTTTGGTTACTGAAGGAGACACAGCAGGGGCAGAGCTAGGATTCTGTATTTGCAGGGGTGGGGGTGGGACTGAGTATCCCAAGTCATATTGAGTGAGTAAGAGCCAATGCTTATTGAGTATCTCTTCCTTGACACTTTTCATATTCCCCCTCCTCTCTCTCTCTCTCTCTTTCTGTATTTCTTTCCCATCTTTCATTCTTCCCTTAATCAGTCCTCTTTCACGTTCCCTCTCCATTTCAGATTCAAGAAGCTTTATTCACATGACAAGTTCTACATGCATTGCCAAAGTAATACAAAAATAATAAAAGGAAAACATCACAATACAATACAAAAGAGCAATAAAGAAGACAATGTACATGGCTCTGGCGGTGTTCAGTACTGTATCTGGTTATATTGCATTTCTGGCCTGGTAGCAAGATGAGACATTTTTCTTGTTTCTTTGGTTTCCTGAAGAAATATACATAAACAGCATGTCCTGTTTATCCTATTGTAAGAAGCCTTATTTTCTCTGTCATCTTTTTATTTGCTTTGCACGGTACAGGAGGAAATGTATTTCTGTTTCTATTCCTCCTATGTTTTACTCTATACAGAGTATATAGTTTCTCCATTTTAACTTTTGTCAACACATTTCTATTTTTAATTTGTGGGCAGGTAGCCTGTATTTGGTGAGGGTCTGTCTGTGTTCTGTGTGACTTAGATGAGGGATTGTTCTAGTGTGTATTTTCTGTTCAGGAATCTATTACAGTCTAGCATCTCCTGCTTTCCAATAAGGAGATGTCTTGGAGTCCTAGTGTCTGGTATAATCTTTGCAATGTTGCCTTTTCATAGATAGGGTTGTTGCTGTTCGAGCCTTGAGAGTTAATGCCCTTAGGGAATGGTTAATTTGCTACATAGGTGCTGCTCTCTGTCATTTGTTTCTTCCCCTCGCTTCACCTTGCCTCATTCATTTCCTCCATTCTCATGCTTCCTTATTAAACTCCTTCGCTCAGCTTCTGTCATACCTCCTCCCTCTACCCACCCTCACTCCCAGGGTCATCAAACCTCTAATTTCTCATCCCATTCCTAATCTCTCTCACTTCCACCTCACTTTATGACACACGCATGTACGTTTTTCGGTCCTGTCCCCTATCTATCATTCTCTTGCCAGAGGCTAGTTCTGTACTGTTTGTCATGATGAGGAGACACAGAAAACGTTTACTTCATTTATCACCCATTCCCCAAGCACCTGGAAGCCAGGAGGGAGAGCAACAGCTTCTATGAAACATTGTGCAGATTTCTCTGCTTCTGCTCACGGCCCACAGTGATCAGCAAACACCACAGAGCAGCAAGGGTAGGCACAATGTTTAAGCAGCTTACCTGACAACTCTAGGAAAATCAATATAACCCCTTCTTAGGGTCTTCCCTGTTTGTAGGTGGGTCCCTACAAACGTATTGCAGTCCAAGTTCTTACAGTTTGAGGGAGAGGGTGGGGAAGGAGGTGGGGGAAGTCACCATCTCCAAGGCCCAAGGATCTATGATAGCGTCACTCCCATAACAGTTCTCATACCAAAAACTGTTGTACCAATAAGAAAGCAGATTACTGTTCCAAAAAGGTAACCAAAGATTCCAGTTCCAGAAAACAATATAAAAGTCAGCATTTATAAATCAGGATTTATAGTCCCTCAAAGCCTCATACAAAAAAAATGTAGTACTTAGAGCTCCCAAGTCCCTTGTGGTCCTCCTTGCTTCCTTAAGAGAAATGGAGGGATCTTCTGTTACCGCTACAGACTCTCCTTGGAATAACTGCATTCTGCCACTCCTTGGTTCTCCTTTGACCTTGTATGGGCACCCTCCTCTGGGTGCAGGTTTCTTCACCCTCTTCCTACACGGACTTCCTGTATCATGAAAATGCAAGTTAGAGGCAGAGCTACTGCAGGGCCTAGAAGTATTCATTCATTTTCATTCATTTTTATATACCGTCATTCGGTTCAGCCATCATAACGGTTTACAAAGTCAAACAAAAACAGATAAATTATACATAGTTACAAAAAAGTAACAATGGGGGGGGGGGGCTTACACAGTGCACAGGCTTACAGGCCCTACACTGACATTTTTCTTCTGTTACTACTGCTGTAGGTGCTGGCTGAACATCACAGCCTGCAGCAGGCCCAGATCATGGCATGGCATGGCCATGCCTTCAGAATTTGCTCCCAGAGGCAGTTGCCTATATTACCTATACCAAAAGCTAGCTCTGAAGGTATAGCCCCAGGCAGAGCGAACAGGAGATGTGGAAGCAGCAATGCTAACAGTGCTTCTCCCAGAACCAGAGTGAAAGAAGCTGAAGCCATGGGCACTGAGAGGAGCACAGATCCGAATCACTGCTGGAACTGTCTTTTCTCTTGGGGCTGCAAAGAGGGGATAGAGTCTATAGTCATAGCTGCAAGCAGTGAGTGAGGCAAAGAGCCAGAGATTCTGGAGGCAGTTCATAAGGGAAATGTTTCTTCTGCATTGTGCCTACTAGCATTTTATTTTGCAGTGATGCCAAATGATCCAGTTCAGAGATTTTTTTTTAAAGATGTCTTGGATTTCTGACAACCCTATCTTGGTGCTTTGTGATTCATGCAGTGCTGATTTCAAATGGTAGAAGCCAATGAACTGGGATGGGCTAAAAAAATGTCCTTTCCTGATCTGGATAACTTGGCAGCTCTGATTTTGTATGTCAGAGAAAGCAGATTAGAAATTTCAGGGTGTGTTCTTGTAGTGGCTTGCCTGCTTTCTGCTGACCTTAGTTACAGATCAAACACATACTAAGTTTCATGATCTCTTTGCATTTAACTTCACCAGTAAACTGAACAGATGTTCGCTAGCCATCACTGAGCAAATTCTCATGAGAAGTACAGAAGTCTCATTGGTCACGGTGATGTTTGCCACTGGAGGTATACTTCTTATGCATAGCTAAAAATGTTTGACATTTAATCATTTGAATGTGCTTTAGAATTATAACATTTCAAACATATACATAAAGGCACCCCAGAAAAGATGAACTGGCCATCTCTTGTTAATCTTGGGATACACGATACCATCCTCAGGGAAACAGAACAATATTATGCGAAGGCCTCACTGTATTTGCCTGTACAGTGAATTAGCTTTTTCTGATCTTCAGAGTGAAAAAAAAAACCCACAGACCTCCACCAAATGCCTATTTTCTGCAACACCCAGTGATACTAAAATCTTATTTTATAAAGGGGGGCGCTGTTAGCATCCAATGTGAGAGGACGCACGTCGGCTTAGCTCCGCTCCTCCCGGGCCTAAAAAACCGCTAAAATAACCCTAATTTTTCGGTGCAACAAACTCTGTGAATCACAGCTACCTAATCCAGATCACCGCAATGACCAGCAAACGGAAACCGACTGATCTCTGCCAGTTTTCCTATGGGAAAAATTCTACCGACTTGGGACAAGACGGCGACGACTGCTGGGACCCGGAGCCCGCTGACACAGGCGAGTCTGAGGAAAGCGTGCACGATTCAATGGACCCCGAACCAGGGCCTTCAGCCTCCCTACTCACTCGAGATGAAGCACGACGCTGGTTCATTGAACTGAGAGCTGACCTGAAACAGTATAAAGCTGACATAATGGCGTCTGTGGCAGATCTTAAAGACGATTTGGCAACCATGGGCAATCGCGTGGATGAGGTGGAAAATCGCATTGACGGGCATGGGGACGCGATCAATACCCTGGTGTCATGACAGGAAGCGGCTACAGCTGATTTAAAGGCGCTGCGTGAAAAAATCGAGGACTTTAAAATCGAGGCAGAAGGAACAATTTGAGAATCCGGGGGGTTCCGGAAGCCCCCGACTTTGCAGATGTGAAGCAGGTTGTGACTCAAATCTGCACTTTTATCCTGACCAAGGTAGGGGAGGACCCCTTGGGTGGCGTGGAGGCCACCCCAGCAGTGAGCTTTGAACACGCCCATAGAGCTTTGGGGCCATGCAGAGATCAAAAGCCTAGGGATATCGTCCTGTGTTTCACCAGCTATCCACTAAAGGAACGCATCCTAGCTGAGGCACAGCAAATGAAGTCCATTACTTGGCAAAACTGTCATATATCTTTATTTCAGGACTTAGCGCCAATCACGCTTAAAAAGAAATATGAATTGCGAGAGGTGACTGCTGCTTTGAGGGAACGTGACATTCGGTATCGTTGGACATACCCCTTCGGCCTGTCTTTCCAATACCAGGGGTCCACACACCAGATTGTCTCCATTGAAGAGGCGAAAGCAGCCTTTCTTAAGGCCCAATTGCCAATCTCCTTCTCACTCTCTAAAATGGCAGACCCTGTTTCACCCAGAGACTCAGCTCCCGGCAGAGGGTCGGGAAAGGCGGCAAGAGGCTTCGCCGCCAACTGGAGGGAACCGGATCACAAAATCCTGATCAAGGTTGAAGGAGAGGTGCCTCTCACCTTTTTCACTGCTAAAGGAGAGACTCATTCATAGTTCTTGGACTGATGAATGGTGGTTAAAATGTCATGTTTGGATCTGGGGATGATTGTTTATGGTTGATCTGTTTATTCATATTCTGAGGCTCATATGGTGCTTTACTGTAGCGTGCCAAAGCCGACGGGGGCTTTTACTTCCTACTTAATATCAATGGTATACCAAATAAGCCCGTGGGGGGGGGGGGGGGCGTTAACATGCTTATGCCTCTGCACGGGAGGCCACAGGCCCTTAGGAGTCAGGTATCCTATAGTGGGACTTGGGATAAGGCAGGATATAAGGGATATAAGGATACCACATGGGTATCACTACTTACGGGACACATGGGAAGTTAGGAGTTTGTATCCTAAAATGGAGGATCGCAGTAGAGGGTTGGAGGTTTTTTGGATGCCTACCATATGGGGAGGACAGATGGCTGTGGGGACCGCACCATTGTACACTTATGACATCTAAATTGTTGTCCCTCAATGTAAAGGGCCTCAATTCTCCCCAGAAGCGGAGCTTTTTAAGAGGGAACTCCATAGGCAGGCAGCTGGGATAGGTTTTATTCAGGAAACACATGTCAGAAAGCACCATGAGCGATTATTAGCTTTCACAAACTTTCCCATCTCCCTGTGGGCTGCCAGCACAACAGAACATAAGTATGCTGGGGTTGGTATCCTGTTTTCTTCTTCATTTGTACACGAGCAGGTTTCTGTGGTGACTGATCCCAGCGGCAGATTTATACTTAACAAAATCAAAATAGATAAATGGACTTTTACCCTTAATGTGTATTTTCCTAACCACCACCAGGTGTCTTTCATAAACCACTTGCATAATTTATTGCAGCAACACGCGGAGGTGAGGTGATAGTGGGCGGTGACTTTAATTTTGTAATGGACCCAACTAGGGACTCCAGCTCCGGTACGCAATCGCATCTGGCTGCCAGACGTGCTTGGCGTGGAGTTATGGAAAAATGGGGTTTGGTAGACATATGGCGATCCAGACACGAACACTCCCACTCATATACGTTTTACTCATGCCCCCACTCTACGTATACCCACATCGATTATATTTTCACTTCCTCCACCAAGCAACCCAGAGTACAGAAAACCGATATTGATAACATCACATGGTCTGACCATGCCCCTGTATGGGTGGTTTGTAACATGGGAGACTCTGGAGGTGGTCTTCGCACGTGGAGGCTTAATGATAGTCTCCTCAAGGACCCTTCTTTTTCTGCAGCCTTAACTAAACAGCTTACGGATTTCTTTAGTGACAACCAAACTGAAGGCATGTCACCCTTGACAGTATGGGAATGTTCCAAGGCAGTGATTCGAGGTTCTTGCATAGCCCGAGCAGCATATTGCAACAGAGAAAGGGATGCTCAAAGGACACAGCTACTCTTGGAACTCACTGACCTAACCCGGAGGCATAGTAGTTCCCAATCAGAGAAGCTTTACCAGAAAATATTAGAAGTGCAGGCCCAACTCAGATCGGTAGAAGATACGGCTATTAGCCATTATCTTATCCTCCTTAAACAGCAGTACTTCGAAGGGAGAAACAAGGCAAGCAAGTTTATGGCCAGATAATTAAGAGCAGCCCAGGGACAAACAGTAGTTGCTAAGATAGTAAACACCCAAGGCCAGGTGGTTACTTTATCAGAGGAAATCTGCCAGTCCTTTACTGACTTTTATTCACAACTATACTCCCGTGATGCTTCCATACCCCTTGCTGACATCTGTGACTACTCAGCGAATACTACTTTGCCTCAGATTACCCCTTTGCAAAAAGAGGTCCTCGACAAACCCATTTCTCAGCAGGAAGTGTTGGCAGCTATCAAAAAGTTAAAACCCGGAAAGGCGCCAGGGATGGATGGTTTCACGGGTATATACTACCATAAATTTGCCCTCTCCTTGGTTGGCCCTCTGACCCAAACGTTTAACTCCCTCTTAGAGGGCTCAGATTTTACCTCGGATGCTAACACTGTGGGCATAACAGTGCTCGCTAAGCGAGGACGGGACCCCACTCAATGCAGCTCATATAGGCCGATATCATTAATTAATATTGACTTGAAGATCTTAGCCAGGGTTTTGGCTGCCCGGTTAAACAGGGTCTTACCAGGGATTATACATAATGATCAAGTGGGATTTGTTCCGGGGCGACTAGCAGCGGATAATGTCCGCCGGATTGTAGACATTATAGACATAGTGCACCAGGAAGGCCTCCCAGCTATACTTCTTGCCTTGGATGCCGAAAAGGCATTCGATCTAGTTCACTGAGAATTTCTTTGTCAAACACTGTATGCAATAGATTTTGGACACTCTTTTATTGCTTGGATTCACAAAATATATGCTCACCTAGCTGCCAGAGTCAAGGTTAATGGGAGCTATGGACCTCAGTTTTAAATCCAGAGGGGTACTAGACAGGGGTGCCCACTCTCCCCCCTTCTGTTAACTATCTTTTTGGAGCCGTTTGCAATCCGCATTAGAGGCAACGAGGCTATTCGTGGAGTTTCCAAGGGGGCTGCCCAATTTAAGATATTCCTCTTTGCCGATGCTGTTATGTTTACCCTTACTGATCCTGGGCGTTCACTCCAGGAAGTTATGAACGAGTTAGGCAACTTTACTGCACGGTCTGGAATGAAAATTAACTTCGATAAGTCAGAAATACTTAACTTAACCTTATCCCCTCCAGTAGTCACAGTATTACAGCAACGGTTCCCTTTCAAATGGACACTCACATCTCTTAAATACTTGGGGGTTAGGCTGGGCCCGCACACTAACTCACTGTATGACTTAAATTATCGGCCCCTTATTGATAAAATCTGGGAAAATTTGGATAAATGGTTGGAACATACCCACTCATGGTTAGGCCAGTTGGCTATTATTATGATGAATGTTCTCCCTCGTTTTTTATATTTTTTTCACCACAATTCCTATCTACCTCCCTTCTAATTTGCTTAGAAAATGGCAACAATTGTTGGGTCATTTCATTTGGAGGCGCCGTCCCCCTAGGATAGCCAGGGCTACCCTGTTTCAGACTAAATTATGGGGGGGTTTACAGGTGCCAAATCTTTTGTGATAGTATAGCGCAGCACAACTGAGAGCCCTGGTAGCTCTTCACAGCATCAGGGATGTCCCGCAATGGGTCAAGTTGGAGCAGGCATATTTAGGTCGTTTCCCAATAGATGCACTCCCTTGGCAGCCCTAATCGTCAAGAGGGGAGAACCTATCCATTGCATTTGCTTTGCAATCTACCCTGCGGGTATGGAGACTGTGGAGATCGGTATTGGTGGGTCCGGAGCAATTCTCTATGATGACCCATTTATTTACTAATGTGGTGGTGCTCTTCGAGACTGCTCCATGGTCCATCAGCGTTGGTTACAAGCTGGTATATGTAAATTTGGTCATATATATACCAACAAGATGCTATGGTTTCTAAAGAAAACTTATGTAAAGCACATGCTCTTGACAATATTTGATTTTCTTCTATATGCTAAGGTGTATCATTTTACACTCAAGAGGATTCAAGAGGGCACCATAAGATCAAAAGGTACACTTTTTGAAACATTTTGCAAAAATGCTTCCTCCCTGAGGGGGGTGATATCAAAGATATATGCTCTCATGAATGGCCGAAAACTGGGCCCATTGCGACATTGGACCTTATGGGAAAAGGACCTTCAAATATCCTTGGAAGATAAAGACTGGGAACAGATTTACTCTGCCGCTCATAAGTGCTCCATATCAGCGGGACTCCAAGAAAACTGCTATAAACTGATTTAGCGCTGGCACTACACAGCGGTCGCCCTTCACAAATTTGCACCAGACTTACCTGATACCTGTTGGAGAGGCTGTGAGGCCAAGGGTTCTTATTACCATATCTGGTGGCAATGCCCCAAGGTTACCAAATGTTGGCAGGAGGTATTTGAGTGGGTGGCCCAGATTCTCCATACCACAATCAAAGTCGAACCTTGGCACGCACTGCTGGGATTACCGCTACCAGAAATTACACACACTACACAGCAATTGGTTTTACAAGTCTTTATTGCAACAAGAGCGGAGATTGCGCTGCACTGGAAGTAGGAAAACGCACCTGCCTTAGCAAATATTTTACAATGCTTATACTCCTATTACCAGCTGAATAAGCTTACGGCCTTACACCAAGACTGCATCCTAGCCTTTCAGAAAACCTGGGAGCCTTATTGCACTTGGCTGGCGGCCCAGGGTGACCTGACGGCGTAATCTATGTGTGGTTGCTGGAGTCTTTAGGCGAGCACCTCTCTTGACACTGGGACCGTTTGCTGGCTGCTTTTATTCTCATGATACCCCAGCTTTATTTCTGGCAGACTCTGGAGAAGAATGCCTCCTTACAGTTCACTATGCCTCTACCGCTCGAACTTTGTTAGATCTCTCCATCTTTCCATGTTCACACTCAATACACTTTTCCATATTCACACTTAATTTATTTTTTTTGCTAAACCTTTTACCTCAAGATATCCATTGGTCCGGTTTTTTGGGGGGGGGTCATCATAACAGAAACATAAAATGGTACCAGTTGTTGTTGCATATTCATCATGTTTACTACTTTTCATTTTATGCTATCTGTGCTTTGCCTATTTGGAATGTTAATCTGTATTCAGATGTGCATAATGTGACATTCTGTTTTTTATACTGGTTACCAATAAAAACCATTTAAATATAAAAAAAAATCTTATTTTATACATTTTGCCTACATGTCCAGGGCAAACATTAGCCAATGTTTTCTTTTGCAGCAAATGACAGCTGCTAGGCATCTGGGGGAGAGAGATATCTTGAACATCTGTACCCAGCAGCAGTGTAGAAATATAGGTACTATGCACTCATTCTTCTCCTGCTCACCTTAAGCCTGAAATACATTTTGCATTAAAATACAAAGCAGGGCAAAGACGAGATCAGTGCAAGTGAAGATCTACCACTGCAGCATATCTGTTCTCTTACAGAATTTCTTGTAGGCTTTGGTAAAGATGGTGGAAAAACAAATCAAGCAATTCCAATAATCAGTTAGGGACACAATCCAATAAGAGCTGTCTCTTATGTGCATCAGTACAGTGCTACAGATATATATATAAGAGACTACTCAGACCCAGATTTAGGAATAGGCAATATAAGCAAATGTCTAGGGCTCCAGATTGTGAAAGCACCAAATACCTGGGCTATGCCTGACACTGAGGAAGACTCTATAGCAGTAACGAAAAGAACAGTTTTCAAAGTCCTTTACATAGGTAAAATATGTTGTTCCTGCATAAATCTTCCAACTTAAAACAGCTCTTCCTCAACCTAGCTAAAAGCATATGTGCTGTTGCCCTACGCACATTTTTTTAGCCGCATTGTGAGGAGGTATTCCAAGAGAGTGTGCCTAGGCCGGAGAGGAAACTAAAATGTGTAGATTGCACTTTCAAATCTATGTGCATTATTTTCCATGAAATAAGTTCCTGCAGAAAAAGTGGATGCAAGTACCATGACAAATTTCAAAGGGAAATTATGTATATATGCATGCATATGTTTTCCTATTAAGAAGCAGTGCAAAGCCTATGGGAAAAAAGAACTTGCATGCTTTCCAGGGTTGCCAGGTTTTCATGACAGAACAAGCACTTTTTTCCAAAAAAACAAGCCCAAAAAAAGTCCAAAACACGTGAGATTGAAAATTCAATCCCCTCACGCTCCTTCCGCCCTCCTCTCATTGCTGACAGCAGACTCTTAGGGAAGATAAGGCCATTGCAGAAAGACTAAATGAATTCTTTGCCTCCTTGTTTACTAATGAGGATGTTGGGGAGATACCAGTTCCGGAGATGGTTTCAGTGGTGTTGAGTCAGACGAACTGAACGAAATCACTGTGAACCTGGAAGATGTAGTAGGCCAGATTGACAAACTAAAGAGTAGCAAATCTCCTGGACCAGATGGTATGCATCCTAGGGTTCTGAAGGAACTCAAAAATGAAATTTCTGATCTATTAGTTAAAATTTGTAACCTATCATTAAAATCATCCATTGTACCTGAAGACTGGAGGGTGGCCAATGTAACCCCGATATTTAAAAAAGGATCTGGGGCGATCCGGGTAACTATAGACCAGTGAGCCTGACTTCAGTGCCGGGAAAAATAGTGGAAACTATTCTCAAGATCAAAATCATAGAGCATATAGAAAGACATGATTTAATGGGACACAGTCAACATGGATTTATCCAAGGGAAGTCTTGCCTAACAAATCTGCTTCATTTTTTTGAAGGGATTAATAAACATGTGGATAAAGGTGAACCGGTAGATGTAGTGTATTTGGATTTTCAGAAGGCGTTTGACAAAGTCCCTCATGAGAGGCTTCTACGAAAACTAAAAAGTCATGGGATAGGAGGCGATGTCCTCGTGGATTACAAACTGGTTAAAAGACAGGAAACAAAGAGTAGGATTAAATGGTCAATTTTCTCAGTGGAAAAGGGTAAACAGTGGAGTGCCTCAGGGATCTGTACTTGGACCGGTGCTTTTCAATATATATATAAATGATCTGGAAAGGAATACGACGAGTGAGGTTATCAAATTTGCGGATGATACAAAATTATTCAGAGTAATTAAATCACAAGCAGACTGTGATACATTACAGGAGGACCTTGCAAGACTGGAAAATTGGGCATCCAAATGGCAGATGAAATTTAATGTGGACAAGTGCAAGGTGTTGCATATAGGGAAAAATAACCCTTGCTGTAGTTACACGATGTTAGGTTCCATATTAGGAGCTACCACCCAGGAAAAAGATCTAGGCATCATAGTGGATGATACTTTAAAATCGTCGGCTCAGTGTGCTGTAGCAGTCAAAAAAGCAAACCGAATGTTAGGAATTATTAGGAAGGGAATGGTTAATAGAACGGAAAATGTCATAATGCCTCTGTATCGCTCCATGGTGAGACCGCACATTGAATACTGTGTACAATTCTGGTCGCCGCATTTCAAAAAAGATATAGTTGTGATTGAGAAGGTACAGAGAAGGGCAACCAAAATGATAAAGGGGATGGAACAGCTCCCCTATGAGGAAAGGCTGAAGAGGTTAGGGCTGTTCAGCTTGGAGAAGAGACGGCTGAGGGAGGATATGATAGAGGTCTTTAAGATCATGAGAGGTCTTGAACGAGTAGATGTGACTCGGTTATTTACACTTTCGAATAATAGAAGGACTAGGGGGCATTCCATGAAGTTAGCAAGTAACACATTTAAGACTAATCAGAGAAAATTCTTTTTCACTCAACGCACAATAAAGTTCTGGAATTTGTTGCCAGAGGATGTGGTTAGTGCAGTTAGTGTAGCTGGGTTCAAAAAAGGTTTGGATAAGTTCTTGGAGGAGAAGTCCATTAATGGCTATTAATCAATTATACTTAGGGAATAACCACTGCTATTAATTGCATCAGTAGCATGGGATCTTCTTAGTGTTTGGGTAATTGCCAGGTTCTTGTGGCCTGGTTTTGGCCTCTGTTGGAAACAGGATGCTGGGCTTGATGGATCCTTGGTCTGACCCAGCATGGCAATTTCTTATGTTCTTATGTTCTTATGCTTTTAGTTCACATTCCTCTTCCCACACTTTGCAGTACTTATTACAGTACTTAGCCCAGTTCCTTACTTTAGCCATAGTAGATCAAAACCATTTAGTAGCGTAGCAGCCAATGACTGAAACAGTAGGTATGGACAGATTACAGAGGTGGTCTACTGCAGGGAGAAGAAATGAGAGAAAAAAAAAAGATTAAATCAAGTGGTGTAGAACAAATTAAACAGCACCAGCCCCACACACTCAAACCCCCCACCTCCCCCTCCAAACACATCCCCAGCCCCCCACAGGCTCATCCCCATCCCCCTCCCACCACACGCTCCTTCCCCTGCCCTCCATACGCTCCTTCTCCCCTCCCCAAGCATATCCCCGGCCCCCCCCACACGCTCCTTTCCCCCTCCCCAAGCACAGCCCCGGCCCCCCCACATGCTCCTTCCCCCTCCCCAAGCACATCCCCGGCCCCCCACATGCTCCTTCCCCCCTCCCCAAGCACATCCCCGGTTACGCGCGTAACCCTTAAAAACCACCCCTGCGCGCCAAGACTATTTTGCATAGGCTCGGTGGCGCCCACAAGCCCCGGGATACGCGTATGTCCCAGGGCTTGCAAAAATGGGCAGGGCGTGGGCGTGGGCGGGGGCGTGGAGCAAGTTATGCCTGCCAGAGGCAGGCGTAATTCAACAAAATAAGGTTGGGGGGATTTAGGTAGGGATGGGGGGTGGGTTAGATAGGGGAAGGGAGGGAAAAGTGGGGGTGAACAAAAAAAAGTTCCCTCCGTTCCCCCCGTTCCCTCCAAGGCCGATTTCGGAGCGGCCTTGGAGGGAACGGGGAAAGCCATCGGGCCTCTCCTAGGGCTCGGCGCGTGCAAGGTGCACATGTGTACACCCCCTTGTGCGCGCCGACCCCGGATTTTATAACATGCTCGCGGCAGCACGCGCATGTTATAAAATCGGGTGTTCATTTGTGTGTGCCAGGTACCGCGCACAAATGTACCCCCCACGTGTAATTTTAAAAATCTGCCCCATAATCAATTTACAGGCATAATTTTACATGCATTGATCCCCAGTTGATTTTCAAATGGTGATTTATACACACAAATCGGGTTTTATGCGTGTAAATCCTTTTGAAAATTATCCAGTTGCAGAGCAAAAGAAAACTTATGCACAGGTGTGACTTTACCCCAGTGAAAATCTTTACAGGCAAGGAAAGCCTGCCCACAACAAGATTAAAGAAATACATACATATAAGAGAAAAAGGACATGGGGTTGGTGGGACTGAAAAAAATCCCTAAAGTGTAATTTCCGAGTAGCAGTTTCTATCAAGTCACGACAGAATAAATTGAACAAAAAAAAAAAAAAAAAGAGAAAATATATATATATATAATAATAATAATTAAAAAAAAAACTAGGCAAGTAAGAACCAGCACAACATGGAGAAAAAAAAAGCTAGGCAGGTAAAAACCAGCAAGAGAAATCCAAAGGATATAATCAGAATACTTAAAACGTCAGGGCTTCTTCCTTTTCCTCTCCAAGAAGCCTTTGAATGTTCCATGCAATTGAGCACATAGAGTTCTATAACTAGTCCAACACCCAGCTGCCTTCCCTCTTCCCCTTTTTCTTCTTACTTCTTACTTTTCCACTTGCCCTTACCACTGCATTCTCTCTTTGTCCCTCATCTGCCTAATTTGTGACAGTTTGGGTTGCTACTGTCTCTATGAGTAGGCAGCTACCTCCTTCTCAGTAAAGAAGAATTGTGTTCCTCCGAGCCTTCTTCCCTCCCAACTTCACATCATGACCTCTTGTCCTTGAATTCTGTTCTGTGTGGAAAATATCGCCCTCTACTTTACTGAACCCTGCTTAACTATAATTGAAGGAGGAATTTTCACAATTGAAAGGGCAACAGCTCTTCCTTTTCCTTCTATCACATTCAAATATCCTCTCCAGATTTATGAAATATTATATAATCCACTTGTATCTTGGCTCAGTTACTATTTATAAAGAGGTTCTTTTCCTACCCAAGGATAATAATTCCATTTTCTTCAGTATGCAAGATGCATTTAGCAGCTTTCTTCTGAGAAATGGAAGATCTTTTAATATGTAAAAATGACTGCACCAATTTCAAAGGCATACAAAGGAAAGAAAAGGTCATGACTCCCTTTTTGCAGATAGACACTCATTTAGAGAATTCTTTCAAGTTACACTTTGGTTTTTCTCTTAAATTGTAGAGCTCCTGAAAGGTTCTGGACTGACAGCACTGGGAACAGAAATCTTCCAGGTAGCCACAGAACAAATACATTTTGGATCTCATCAGTACGAATTTCCTCACACTGCCTTGCCAGTGTGCCTCATCTATGCCCTGGAGAGACCACCTGTAAGGGTGAGAGGGTAAGCCATACTTCATTTTTCTTCAGTCTATAAATCTTTCTGCTGGGATTGTCAGCAAGGCTGTCAAATCACGATGAAGTGTTTTTAATGATGGGGACACATCCACAGAGACAGACAACCAGCTTATTTTTCATAAGTCTCCAACTAGCTTTTTGATTCCTTTAGTTATTACTAACCAGAGCTGGATTTTAACAGGTAATTCAGAGGTGAAAGGATCTGTAAAGTCTGTGCCTTTTGTCACTTTCTGATTTCTATTTGCTCTTTTTTTTTCTCTACTCTTTGTCAGTGGCATCAAAGTGCCACAGCTTTCCCAATGTCTAAGTCATACTACTGGAGCTAAAACATTTGAATTTGTTGCCAGAGGATGTGGTTAGTGCAGTTAGTGTAGCTGGGTTCAAAAAAGTAGGGATGTGCAGGCAAAAGGTTTTCGTTGAAACGTTGATACGTTGAAGGTGAGGGTCGATTCCGTTCAATATGGAAGTATGGAGAAATCCATAAGTTGTGGATCTGTCCATACGTTTCCCGGTTCCCTAAATAAAAATTTAACCCCCCACCCTCCTTAATCCCCCCCCCCCAAGACTTACCAAAACTCCCTGGTGGTCCAGCGGGGAGTCAGGAAGCCATCCCTGCACTCCTTTGCGATTTCCTCATGGCGCCGATAGCCTGTGTCACAGGGGCTGCCCGTGCCATTGGTCAGCCCCTGTCACATGGTCACGGCGCCATCTTGTGCTTCTACCACGTGACAGGTAGGTCATGTGGCAGGAGGTCGCTCCGGGACCCCCGCTGGACCGAACCGGAACTTTTGGCCAGCTTGGGGGGACCTCCTGACCCCCCCAAGCTGGCCAAAAGTTCTGGTTCGGTCCAGCGGGGGTCTGGGAGCGGAGGCGCGGAGGAGCACGTGACGCCGACGTCACGTGCTCCTCCGCGCCGGGACCCCCGCTGGACCGAACTGGAACTTTTGGCCAGCTTGGGGGGGCCTCCTGGGGGCCTCCTGACCCCCCCCAGCTTGGGGGGGGGGGGTTCCGGGAGCGGAGCACAGAGGAGCACGTGACATCGGCTGGCCAAAAGTTCCGGTTCGGTCCAGCGGGGGTCCCGGAGCGACCTCCTGCCACATGACCTACCTGTCACGAAGTAGAAGCACAAGATGGCGCCATGACCATGTGACAGGGGCTGACCAATGGCACGGGCAGCCCCTGTGACACAGGCTATCGGCGCCGTGAGGAAATCGCAAAGGAATGCAGGGATGGCTTCCTGACTCCCCGCTGGACCACCAGGGAGTTTTGGTAAGTCTTGGGGGGGTCAGGAAGGTGGGGGGGTTTAATTGTTTATTTAGGTTCAACGTATTCAACATAGCTATGTTGAATAAGTTGGAAGTCGCGATGTGTTGCGCATCAAACCTTTTTTTTCTCTTTTAAAAATATAAGTTGCGTTTTACATATGCGTTCAAAACGAATGCACACCCCTACAAAAAAGGTTTGGATAAGTTCTTGGAGGAGAAGTCCATCAACGGCTATTAATCAAGTTTACTTAGGGAATAACCACTGCTATTAATTGCATCAGTAGCATGGGATCTTCTTAGTGTTTGGGTAACTGCCAGGTTCTTGTGGCCTGGTTTTGGCCTCTGTTGGAAACAGGATGCTGGGCTTGATGGACCCTTGGTCTGACCCAGCATGGCAATTTCTTATGTTCTTATGACATTCACTGGCTAAAAATAAAGCTCATTATGATAGCAATAGGTAAAATGATAAGAGATATTTGGGCTAAGGTTAAAGACCTAGGAGTACTGTTTATTCTTTGTTCAACCTGGAATCTCATATTTCTGGAGCGGTTCTATGGGTGTTCTTTAAATGTAAGCAACTCCAGAAGTTTCATCCTTTGTTAAGTTTGTCATATTTCAATTGACATTGTAGGCATCTGTGATGCCATTAAGAAGAGTATTCATTGGCTACAGGTAATGCAGAATATCACTACTAGAATCATCTATGTCCTGCCCAGTAGAGATAGTGTAGCTCCTTTATTACATAGATATCACTGAGGGAGACAGTAGACTTTAAACATATGATTTTGTTGTTTTAGGCTTTGAGGGGGCCAGAACCAGATTATTTACAAAGGTTAACTGCATGGTATACTTTCTTTTTTCTCTCAGGGTGAATGTTGCAAGTTCCTAAAAGGTCAATGATATGCAAGACCTCATTTCACAAGCAGACCCGGAGATATGGAATTCAGTCTCTCTGGACATCAGGGTAGGATTTAATTTTTTGACATTTAGGAAATAGGAAAAATTTGGCTGTTGCAAGGGGACCAATATATACGGTTGAATGATGCAAGTATATTTTAGGCCACAGGGAGGTAGTATGGATTAGACACCTCCTTTGGCAGTGCTTGGAATTTGTGTCAGAATGCGGGGGGGGGGGGGGGGGGGGGGGGGGGGGGAGTGTGGCTTGTTTAATTTTTTAATCTTGTTTTAACTCATTGTTTTAATATTGGATTTTGTAATTTTAAACTTGTGTGCCATACACCATCCTGGGCAGGCGGTAGTTTGATTGGATGGTATATAAATCATAAATGAAATGAAAATGGGCCCAGTATTAGTAAGTGTTGCATATGAATCTGTCCATTATTTGCAATGGCAAGATTTGCAACATTCCAGACATGGGTCCGTGTTTTGAACACTGGTTCTTCTTCAGGTGAATAGTCCTGACACTCTTCCACTTTGAAGGCATGCCAGCATCTTCATCTCTCAAAATATGGTGGTGTGTTTTTAAACTGGAAGTCATTATAATAAGAACATTTCAGATAAAGTGTGAGGGATATGTTGATGATAGCATTTACATTCTCCTAGGACAAGCAGGATGGTAGTCCTCACACATGGGTGACATCATCAGATGGAGCCCAGCACGGAAAACCTCTGTCAATGTTTCTAGAACTTTGACTGGGACACTGAACATGCCCAGCATGCCACTATCCGCGAGGCCACGTGGGGTCCCCCTTGTGTCTTTCTTTCCACGGTACAGTTGCCTCATGGTGGTAGAGCTCTCCTCTTTTCTCAGAGTTCTCTTTTTGTTTTCTTGCGTTTTTTTCACCGCTTTTGCATGGAAGTCCCCACTTCCTGGTTCCCCCCCCCTAGTCAGTAGGGCGGTGCGGTAAGTTTCTACTTTCTTTGCAGTCGGTTCCGGGGGTTTTATGGCATCTGTGCCCGCCCTGCACCATCTATTTTCAGGCTCAAGGCATGGCCTCCTCCGGGTTTCAACGATGGCCCAGTGCCTGTGGACCATGTCTTTGACTGATCCGTATGAAGTCTGTATTCTTTGCCTGGGGGCAATGCATGATGTACGGGGTTGCCGAGTTTGCAACCAGATGACCCCTAAAGGTCGCAGGCATGGTTAGATAAAATGGAAAAGCTTTTTAGCTCCAAGAAGTCGGGACCGTCCATGCCAGCATCAGGCACATCAATGCCGCAGGGTTGAGGGGAACCCATGGACACTGAACCATTGGTGTCCACTCCCACTCGGGCTCCCCCTCCAGAGAGAGGTATCGGAGATGGACAGCTGTCAGTGTCCTCGCGCTCCAGGATGTCAGATTCCTCACCCTTCTTGGCACCGGGGAAAGACCGGGCCGAGCGCTGGGGGAGATCGAGGAAGCACCATCACCGGTCACCGTCGATGCATGGCACCAGTTCTGGGAAGGCACTGGCATCGGTCATGTTGCCCCCAAATCAGCCGAGCAGACACCAAGCCTCGCCCTTGGGCATACCCAAGAGTCCAAGGCACTCCCCACTGATACCCATGTCTGTGCGGGGCCTGATCCCCCTCATTTCAAGCACGATCCGGTGGTACCTGCTCCTCCTCCACCCGCCATATCCACGGTGGCATTCAAGGAGGAGCTGGATCATAGGATTCAATTGGTAGTGCTCTGAGCCCTCAGGGGTATCAAATCGCAGGACCAGTCAGTGCCTCCAGGATTGCTGCAGCCCACTCCCTCAATCCTAGCACTGCTGCAGGAGTGCTTCGATGTGCTACTGGGCATCCTCCTAATGCAGCTGGGGCTCGGGGATTCCTCCGTCCCCTGATGACCATCATTGCCTCCTCCCTTGGAGTCTATACCTATTGCTGGTTTCTCCGAGGAGGAAGGCTCGACGCTTCCAGGCCATCAGGGCCTCTGGCGTCTATGCCGCTACTTCCGGCTCTGGCACCGGGTCCTTCTGGGGCCTCGGTGCTGTCGATGCCCTCGATGCTTCAGGAGCCCATTCCACAGGCAGTCAGCACAGGTCCCCCACTGACCTCTCTGGGGGATTTCAGTGAGGAGGAAGTCCCATACGACCTGTGGGGGGATGATACATCTGAATCCTCCTCCAATGTCTCCGAGGATATTCTCTCGGAGCCATCCCCCCCAGAGGAATGGTGCCGGTCTTCTCCAGAGGACTTGACCTTTGCTGGTTTTGTCCACACCATGGCGGAGTCTATCCCTTTCCAGCTCCTGACAGAAGAGGATGCTAGGCACCACATGCTGGAGGTGCTCCACTTTGTGGATGCACCAAAAGAGATGGTAGCTGTTCCCATGCATGAGATCTTCAAGGAGTTGCTCCTGTGCATTTGGGAACAGCCTGTGTCCGTGACTTAGGTTAACAGGAAGGCTGACATAGTCTGCCTCATTCAGAAGTCCCTCGGGTTTGAGCGGCGCCAGCTCCCCCATCAGTTGATGGTAGTGGAATCCGTCCTCAAAAAGATGACGTAGTCCTGGACCCATGCTTTCACACCTTCTGGTCAGGAACCTGGGGAATGGGATGCACTGGGTAGGAAGGTATTCCAGGGGACAATGTTACTAGCCCATATCGCCTCCTACCAGTTATATATGGCCCAACATTCCCAGAACTTCTGGAAGAAGGTTTAGGAATTGGTGGAATGCCTCCCTTAACAGCAGCAGGAAGTATTCCGGGCACTGGTCCAGCAAGGCTTCGAGTGTGGTAAGCACAAGGTGCATTTCATGTACAACATTTTTGAGGCTTCAGTTCGCGTGGCTGCAGTGGGTATCGGAGCTCACAGGATGGCCTGGCTCAGAGCTTCGAATCTCAAGCTGGAGGTCCAGGTGTTGTGTTCCGCGCCCACGGATGGCCATGGGCGCGCCCCCCTACCTGACCGCAATGGCGACCCGCCACCGCAAGCACCAGGTGAGGAGACATGGTCCGGTGCCATTGCTCCTGCGCATCGGCGTGGGCCCCCAGTGTGACCACAGGGCTGGGAGCCGTCCCTGCTCCTCCTGCGTGGCATCTACAGCTTCTCCCCCGTGACCAGAATCCAAGATGGCCGCCGCCATCTTAGGCGTGAGGCCGCACCTCCTCACTAGATTTAAAGGGACCTGATCCCTTTAACTACTTCCAGCTGTCTTCAATGAGCCAGAGCAGAGGAAGTATAAAAGGAGGCTTCCTCTGCTCATTCCTTGACTTGGCAACTTTTGGGTTAGTCAAGTCTGCTTGCTTCGGTGAGTTCTTCTACATCGGATCCTTGTTCCTGTCTTGTCTTGGTGCTCCTGGTTCCTGACTTCGGATTGGCAAGCGGTGATTCTCTGGTGTGTGACCTCGGACTGGTAAGCGACGACCCTCTGGCACTTGACCTTGGACTTCTTCTTGACCATCATCTCCAAGGGCCCACCTAAGTCTCAGTGGCCCGGATCCCTACAGGCTCCTCCCGGGGGGACCGTGGGCTTCCAGGGGTGAAGCTCCAGTCAGCCCTTGCACTGAACACTCGACTTCTTGACCTCTCAAAGGTCCACCTAAGTCCCAGCGATCCCAAGGCTCTTCCTGGGGGGACCGCGGGCTTCCAGTGGCGAAGACACAGTTCCTTTCCTCGACGTCACAACTCTTCGTCTGCCTCCACGGTCGCCTCTGTATCCAGTGCCGAGGGTCAGCTGGTCACGTCTTATGTTCCTACCTCGCCACCTGACGGGAGAATGAACTAGCAGTGAAGGAACTTCCGGATCTCAATGGCATTATAGAATTAGCCAATCGAGTGGATCGTCGTATGCGGTTTCGCCTTCCAGAAGTAAAGGCAGCGAGAATGCCCTCACCTTCCCCCAGGGGCGCATCTGGAGTCCTTTGAGCACCTGCCGAGGAGCCCATGGAGTTGGGCCATGGGAGAGTCTCTCCACAGGAGTGCCGGTGGCGAATGAAGGAGGGACTTTGTTTTTACTGCGGAGCAGCAGGCCATCAGATAGCCGCATGCCCGACGCGGTCGGGAAACTCTCAGGCCTAGGACTGGAAGGAGGTCTCTTCCTGGGCCATACTTCACCTGCAATTCCACTAACGCTGCCAGTGGCGTTAACCTTGGCGAATGGGGAGTTCCACACTTTAGTCCTGGTGGACTCCGGCGCCGGCAGCAATTTCATTATGAAAAGCCTGGTGGAACACTTAAAGATCCCACAAGTTAGTCTTCCAGTTCCCTTGGTCATCTCCTCGATCCAAGGGAAGCCTCTTCCGGAATGTGTGACACACACCATGATTCCTGTCCAGCTGAGGGCTGGGGTCCTTCATCAAGAACAGATGCCATTCTATGTTTTGGAGTACTCCATACATCCGGTCATGCTGGACCTTCCCTGGCTCCAGGAGCACACTCCCCAGTTCGACTGGAAAACCCTGCAACTATCTCGCTGGGGGCCGAATTGTCATGGCAATTGCCTCCAAACAGTGTTCCCAATCTCGTGTTCCATTGCCTCCACCAGTCTTCCAGGCCTGCCGGCCCCCTATGCCTCGTACGTGGATGTGTTATCAAAACAAAAAGCCGAGATACTTCCACCTCATCGATCGTTTGATTGTGCCATCAACCTCCTCCCTGGCACTGAGCCTCCTCGGGGGCGCACCTATGCCCTCTCACCTGCAGAGATGCAGGCCATGACAGAGTACATCAAAGAGAACCTGGAGAGGGGCTTCATTCGGAAGTCAAGGTCCCCAGCAGGGGCTGGGTTCTTCTTCATCGGAAAGAAGGACGGAAGTCTTCGCCCTTGCATAGACTACCGGGGCCTGAATGCCATAACGGTCAAGGACCGTTACCCCTTGCCCCTCATCTCTGAGCTCTTCGAACGGCTGCAAGGTGCGAGGATCTTCTCCAAGTTGGATCTCCAAGGGCCTACAACCTGATCTGCATCAAAGAAGGTGATGAATGGAAGATGGCCTTCAAAACCCGAGACGGCCACTATGAGTATTTAGTGATGCCGTTCGGGCTCTGTAATGCTCCAGCGGGGTTCCAGAACACCATGAATGAGATACTCCGCGATCTCTTGTATCAGTGCGTGGTCGTATACTTGGACGACATTCTAATATTCTCAGACACTCTGACCGTTCACCGTCAGCACGTAGTCCAAGTCCTGCAACGCCTCAGAGAACGCCTCAGAGCCTTTTTGAGGCACTCCCTTCCTGGGGGAGTCCCTTCCCTTCCTCGGGTTCATAGACTCCAGTGAGGGATTCCATATGGACCCCCAGAAGCTGAAAGCCATTCGGGAATGGCCGCAGCCGTCAGGACTAAAGGCACTCCAAAGGTTTTTGGGTTTTGCAAACTACTATCGATCTTTTATTCCTCACTATGCATCCATCGTTGCCCTGATGACAGCCCTGACCCGGAAAGGCGCGGACCCCAAGAATTGGCCTCTGGGAGCAGAGGCCGCCTTTCATCGCCTCAAGGAAGCGTTCCTGCAACAACCGTGCCTTCAGCATCTGGATCTGCAGCGACCATTTGTCATCGAGGTGGATGCATCCTCAGAAGGTGTAGGCGCCGTTCTGAGCCAGACTTCCGAAAGTCATAAGCTACGCCTGTGTGCCTTCCTCTCACGCCAGTTCTCTCCGGCAGAACGGAACTACACCATAGGCGACAAGGAGCTCTTAGCTATAAAGGTAGCCTTAGAAGAGTGGTGCCCTTGGCTAGAGGGGGCACAACACCAGTTTACGGTCTACACAGACCATAAAAACCTAGAGTACCTGCATCAGACACAACAACTCAACCCACGGCAGGCACGATTTAACTTCATCCTCCGTTACAGACCTGCCGGGAAGAATATCAAGGCCGACGCCCTATCATGTGTCTTTGAGTCTACGGAGAATTCTGATGAACCACAGTTCATCATCGAGCCATCACACATTCTTCTCTCTGCCACCACGACCATCCCTCCCGGGAAAAGATTTAAAGGGACCTGATCCCTTTAACTACTTCCAGCTGTCTTCAATGAGCCAGAGCAGAGGAAGTATAAAAGGAGGCTTCCTCTGCTCATTCTTTGACTTAACAAGTTTTGGGTTAGTCAGGTCTGCTTGCTTCGGTGAGTTCTTCTACATCGGATCCTTGTTCCTGTCTTGTCTTAGTGTTCCTGGTTCCTGACTTCGGATTAGCAAGCGGTGATTCTCTGGTGTGTGACCTCGGACTGGTAAGTGATGACTCTCTGGCACTTGACCTTGGACTTCTTCTTGACCATCGTCTCCAAGGGCCCACCTAAGTCCCAGCGGCCTGGGTCCCTACGGGCTCCTCCCAGGGGGACTGCGGGCTTCCAAGGGTGAAGCTCCAGTCAGCCCTTTCACCGAACGCTCAACTTCTTGACCTTTCAAAGGTCCACCTAAGTCCCAGCGGTCCGGGTCCCTACGGGCTCCTCCTGGGGGGACCACGGGCTTCCAGTGGCAAAGACACAGTTCCTTTCCTCGTCGTCACGACTCTTCATCTGCCTCCACGGTCGCCTCTGTCTCCAGTGCTGAGGGTCAGCTGGTCATGTCTTCTGTTCCTACCTCGCCACCCGACGGGAGAACCTACGGATCTTCCTCCTAAGGTATACCATCCTTCCATCGGCCCAAGGGTTCACAAGCCTGAGCACAACACCAGGAAAATCTGTACGGGGGATAACCTTTTTGGGGATAAGGTCCGAGATGCTGTGGCTCAGCTAAAGGATCATCATGAGAACCTCCAGCATCCTTCAGCTAGTACCTTGGACCCTCCCTCCTCGGCCAGAAGGTTGGCGAGGCAAGGGACACATAGGTCCTTCTACCATCAGCGGAAATATTACTACCCCGCTTTCTGTGAGCGTTCTCAGCGTGTGTCCTCTAAAGGCTGCTCTAAGTAGCCACGAGCCAGCGCCTCAGCCGAGCCCCGCTATGGGGTTTTGACTGGCAGCGAGAGACATGTCCAGTCACCATGCCCTTGGCACCGGATCCACCAGTGGGAGGCTGCCTGTGCCTCTTTTCGGATTGCTGGTTAGCGATCACATCAGATAGGTGGGTCCTGTCCATCGTTCGCCAAGGTTATTGTTTAAATTTCTTGAGTACACCTGGGGATGCTCCCCCATGCCCCTCTTGGGGTCAGTCTCCCCATCAGGAAATACTGTTATCTGAGCTCTCCACCCTCATTCAGGCCAGGGTGGTCGAGCCAGATCCTCCGTGATAGCAGGCTCATTATTTCCTGATCCCCAAGAGGACCGGAAGACTCCATCCCATCTTAGACCTCCAAGCTCTGAATCGTTTTCTCAAACAGGAGAAGTTCAAGATGGTCTCCCTGGGCACTCTGATTCCTCTTTTGCAGAGGGGGGACTGGCTTTGCTCTCTTGATCTCAAGGACGCGTACGTGCACATCAAGATCTCCCACAGTCACTGCAGATATCTCCGCTTCCTGGTGGGCACCAGACTTTTTCAGTACAGGGTACTGTCATTTGGCCTCGCGTCTTCACCAAATGCCTAGCACCGGAGGCAGCACACCTGCTGCATCTAGGGGCACAGGTGTTCCCTTACTTGGATGACTGGTTAGTCAAAAGCAGTTCCCAGGAGGAAGAACTACGATCCCTCCGCTTAACCATTCAGGAGTTGGAGTCTCTCGGGTTTTTCATCAACTACCCAAAGTCCCATCTGACTCCATCACTGTGCCTGGGTTTTATCGGCACCCAGCTGGACACGGCAGAGGGCAAGGCCTATCTTCTTCGCGACCAAGCGCTCACCCTGGCAGTCTTGGTGGGCTTGGTGTGCCAGAGCCAACGGGTCATTGCCCATCTCATGCTCTGCCTTCTGGGTCACATGGTGGTCACGTTCCATGTCACACCCTTTGCCCGCCTGCATATACACCAGGCACAGTGGACCCTGCGGTCCCAGTGGTGACAAGTGCTGGCAAGCCTCCCAGATATGTGTCACTCTGCCACTCCAGATTTCCTTGTCCTGGTGGGAGGACTTAGCCAATCTGGAACAAGGGGTTATTTTTCAGTCCCCTTCCTTCTAGGTTGTCCTCACCACCAATGCAGTCACACTGGGGTGGGGTGCCCACATGGAAGGGCCCCGCAACCAGGACCTGAGTTTGGCTCAGGAAGCTCAGTGCCCCAGTGGGGCAAGGGACTTCTGTACACATATCCTCCACTTCCGCTGGTGATGACGCTCCTGAAGCTCTGGCAGGACCGGGAAACCATGATCCTCATACCCCCTATTGTCCTGTAGGACATCTTGGTCTGGAACCCGATCAGTCTGGGCACCTTCCTGACCTTAGTCTCACAGGATCAGGGCTGCACCATCCAGTCTGGGCACCTTCCTGACCTTAGTCTCACAGGATCAGGCTGCACCATCCAGTCTGGGCACCTTCCTGACCTTAGTCTCACAGGATCAGGCTGCACCATCCAAACCTCAAGGTGTCTCTGACAGTATGGATGTTGAAAGGTTAGTCTTGCAGCCCCTGGCATTGTCTGACGATGTTTCTCGAGTTCTGGTTACCTTCAGGAAGCCTTCGAGTAGAAAGTCATACAGCCTGGAGGAGGTTTGCTGTGTGAGCTGCTCACAGGTTGGATCTGTTTACCTGCTCCACCCCAAAGCTCTTGGACTATATATTGCACCTGTCGGAAGCTGATTTAAAGCCCAACTTGGTCAGAGTGCATCTCAGCAACATTGGGGCATATCATCATGGAGTGAATGGTATGCCCATCTCAGTACAACCCTCGGTTGTGCGGTTCATGTGTGGTCTGCTTCAGATGAAGCCCCTTCTGCATCCTCCGCCTGTATTCTGGGACCTCAGTGTGGTCTTGGCTCACCTCATTAAGGACCCCTTTGATTGTATGCGCACGTGTGACCTAAAATGTTTGACCTGAAAGGTCATATTCTTGGTTGCGGTCACCTCGGTGCGTTGGGTCAATGAACTTCAAGCATTGTGACATACCCACCTTATACAAAGTTCTTCCATGATAGGGTGGTTCTCTGTACTTACCCTAATTCCTGCCTAAGGTGGTATCAGACTTCCATCTGAACTAGTCTATCATCCTACCCACCTTCTTCCGGAGACTTCATTTGCACCCAGGTGAACAGGCCTTGCATACATTGGATTGTAAGAGGGCCTTGGCATTCTACCTTGAGAGGATGGCAGGCCATTGACAGTCCACACAACTCTTCATCTCGGTGGATAAGACCAGAATGGGAGTGGCTGTGACCAAGCACACCCTGTCTACCTGGCTAGCGGACTGCATCTCACTCTGCTATGCACAAGCAGGATTGCAGCTTGAGGGCCATGTTAAGGCTTACTCCGTCCAGGCCATGGCTAATTTGCGAGCTGTCCCTGTGACAGAGATTTGCAGGGCTGCAACATGAAGTTCTCTCCATACATTCGCAGCCCACTATTGCTTGGACAGAGAAGGCCGCCAGGATAGTAGCTTCGGACAAAATGCCTCCATAACTTTTTTCGAGATTAAACCCAACTCTTCTGCCTGGGGGCCCTGTTTTTCAGGTTCAGGCTATCTTCTTCCATTACCAACAGCACCTATGTTGTTGTACCCGTTGGCACCTGTTTGGTGTCTGTTGGTACACTCTGTTCAGACACAGCCTGGAGCTAGGTATTCACCAATATGTGAGGACTACCATCCTGCTTGTCCTAGGAGAAAGCAGAGTTGCTTACCTGTAACAGGTGTTCTCCTAGGATGGCAGGATGTTAGTCCTCACGAAACCCACCCGCCACCCCACGGAGTTGGGTTTCATTTTCAGTTTGTTATTTTATTTTTGTAATTCTGAGACTGAAGGGGGACCCCACATGGCCACACAGAAAATGGCATGCTGGGCATGCTCAGTGTGCCAGTCAAAGTTCTAGAAACTGTGATAGAAGTTTTCCATGTCGGACTCCATCTGATGATGTCACCCATGTGTGAGGACTAACATCCTGCTGTCCTAGGAGAACACCTGTTACAGATAAGCAACTCTGCTGTCTCTCACTAAATGTTTGGTGGATATTGATTTGCTTTGATTACTATTTACCATATATTTCAGTATGATTATATTTGTGATATTTAAAAAAGTTGCAGTAAATGGGAATGCATAATTTTGCATTATGGATTATGAGGTGCTACTATATTTCAAAATAAAAGAACAAATAAGTATACACTTTTTTCATTTTGTTCTCCTTGGAAGACATTCCTCCTTCCTGGTAGTTTACTTAGGGTAGCTATAATGCACAGCCTCAAATGTTTTCCAAATTTATAGCTTTTTAGCAGTTTTCAGCATGTCTGAACAGTGCTTTTGTGGTGGTTTGTTGTGTCTGTTCATTCATCCATCTGGAGGCACAGTTACTTATTTGGAGGCCAGCAGTTAATCCTGGTTCATTTGTAGTACTTCATAAACCTTCTCTCCTAATTATCTACAATCATTTCTGAGACAAAGAAATTACTCTTGTATTAATAATATGCATTCTATATATTTATCATGTAAAGTAGGGGTAGGCAACTCCGGTACTGGAGTGCCACAAACAAGTCTGGTTTTCAAGGCATTCACAATGAATATGCATGAGATATATTTTACTTCTGGGGGAATTCTGCACTACTGCAGAGTTCAGAATTCCCCTCCTGTGCAGCCACACAGATTCTGCTCAGAATTCAGCGGGCCCCAGTTTGCCATGAGTGGAGGCCATCCCACTCACGGTACGTCTGGGCCTGCTTCATCTTTACTGCAAGCGGGATGACTTCTACTTGCGACAAAAATGGAACAGGCCCTGGCGTGCTATGAATGGAAGCCATCATGCTCATGGCAAAGATGAAGCAGGCCTTGGCGTGTCATGAGGGGAGGCCGTCCCATTTGTGGTGAAAAAGGAGCAGGCCCCGGCGTGCCGTGAACAAAGCCCGTCCTGAACATAACGAAGATGAAGCAGGCCCAGTCATGCAACGAGTGGAGTCCATCTTGCTCGCAGTGAAGAGGGAGAGGCCCCGGTGAGAGTGAGTCTGTGTGTGTAAGACTGCAAGCCTGGGGGGTGAGAGAGAGAGCATGTGTAAGGATGGGTGGGTGTGGTTGCCAGAGAGAGGGAGTCTATATGAGGAGATCGTGAAGGAGTATGTATATATATGAGAGTTTGGGAGCTGGTGTGTATGAAAAAGGGATTGTGTGTATATTTATTTATTTATTTATTTATTTATTTAATGTTTTTGTTATACCAAGTTTCATGACAGGCATCACATCAACCCGGTTTACAATTAACAAAGTGTGAGAGCATAACGTAGCGTAATAAACAATATTCTCAATAAGAACCTTGAACTTTTAAATACAGGGAATCAGAAAAAGGATGTGAGAAAGTTACAATAAAACAGGGAAAAATTAACTTGGAACTGGAAGAGGGGAGAGAAAAAACAGAGCAATATTTACTGTTTGTGAGAGAGGGAGCATGTGTGAGGGTGTGTGTATGTGTAAGAAAGAGAGCTTGTATGAAGGGATGTGTGTGTGTGAGCGAGAGAGGGAGCCAGTGTGCAGGGGTGTGTGTGAAAGACTAAGGTAATCTGTGTGAGGATGTATGCATGAGAGATAAAAGGAGCCTGTGTGGGTGGGTGACAAGAGAGAGAGGGATCCCATATATGTGCGTGTGTGAGAGAGAGAGAAAGAGTGGAACAGAGGAATCCTATGTGAGGGGCAGTACTGAGAGAGGGGTCAAACTCTGGGAGTGGAGATAGAGTGGAAGGGATTGAGCCTAGAGGTGGAGGGGAGACATAGTGACAGGTGGAAGAGTTGGGGCCTGAGAGGGCAAAGTGAAAGGAGACTGGCCAGGGAAGTAGGGATAAAGAGTGAAAGAGACACTCTTTCAGAGAACTTCTAGGGAAATTCTGCTCAAAATATTTAAAACTCTTTAAGTAATAACTTTTGTCTGTATTACATTTTAAATTAATTATGGAAAGACTGTCATATATATTGTGACCAATATAAAGTATGCAGAATTTTGTTTTTGTGTGCAGAATTTGAAATTTTTGGGTGCAGAATTTAAAACTTTTTGCGCAGAAATCACCCAGGAGTAATATTTGCATGCAATGGAGGTACTGCATACAAATATATCTCATGCATCTTCATTGTAGACATCCTGAAAATCAGAGATGTTTGTGGCACTCCAGGACTAGAGTTGCCTACCCCTAATGTAGAGCATGCTAAAATCATGCACTATCTGATGTCTCCTTTTGAGTCACTTCATTAATTATCCAAACATATTTGTTTCTCCTCTACAGATTAACTTAAAGAAATAGCAGGAAGAAAGTAATCTACTGCTGCCCTTTTGGACTGCTTATAACAATTCACTTACAGTATCTGATAACACCTTAGCTTAAAAAACTTGGCATGAAAAATGTGGAACACAAACCAAACCATACCAGCAAACTCAACAGAAGTTCATTCTGCTACACTCGGCCTAGTCCTAGGCAGTTTATCTCTGATCACCATCATCATGAACATCTTGGTCCTGTATGCTGTAAAGACAGAGCGCAAGCTTCACACAGTGGGCAACTTGTACATTGTCAGCTTGTCTGTAGCTGACTTCATTGTGGGTGCTGCTGTCATGCCACTGAACATCGCTTATCTGCTTTCCAATGAGTGGATTCTGGGAAGACCTGTCTGCCTATTTTGGCTCTCAATGGATTATGTTGCTAGTACAGCCTCCATCTTCAGTCTTTTCATACTGTGTCTAGACCGTTACCGCTCAGTTCAGCAGCCACTACAGTATCTAAAGTACCGAACTAAAACTAGAGCATCTGTAATGATTTCCGGAGCTTGGCTGCTTTCATCCATGTGGATCATCCCTATTCTAGGCTGGCATGTCTTTGCAAATGGTGGGATCAGAGAAGTGCCTGAACGTACATGTGAAACAGAGTTTCACAAGGTCACCTGGTTTAAAGTTCTGACAGCCACTGTGAACTTCTACATTCCTTCCTTATTAATGCTATGGTTCTACTCAAAAATATACAAAGCCGTGAGAGAACATTACCAGCATCGAGAACTCAATGGGTCATTTCAATCTTTCAATAACAGGATAATGCGGAATGAGAAGCTGCAAAAGATTTGCTTGAAAACACAAGATAAAGATGGAAACCCAGAGATTTCTGCTGCACATTTTCTAGACCCCTGCAGTGCTATACAGCATGGTACTTACACTCAGACAAAAGGCATGGAGAAATCATTACAGTTGAATGACTTTCAGCAAACTCCTCAGGTCCAGGGATATGACAGAGAGGTGGTGAAGCTGCGTTGCTTCCCTCTCACCATTGTGCAGGCTCAGCCATGTGTCGGTAAAGTTAGGAGGAATTACGTGGATGTAAGACATGGGAACATAAAAGAACAAGAGCCCTTCTCACAAAACCAGGAGCTGACTGATACTTCTGATGAACACACATTTGCAGAGATTGGCTCCTGCAAAGTGAATTCCGATCAAGCAGCCAATGAAAAATCTGGAGCAAGGGGCTCAGCAAGTTTAAGTTACCTGAGGTACACCTGGGACAGATTACGTACCCACTCCAAGCAGAATATGCAGGGGCTTCACCTGAACAGGGAAAGGAAGGCTGCTAAGCAGCTGGGTTTCATCATGGCAGCTTTTATGCTGTGCTGGATTCCGTACTTTGTGTTCTTTATGGTGATCGCCTTCTGCCAGGATTGCTGCAACCATAACTTCCATATGTTTACCATCTGGCTTGGCTATGTCAACTCTACTTTGAATCCATTGATCTACCCTCTGTGCAATGAGAACTTCAAGAAGACTTTTAAAAAGATCTTTCACATCCACTCATAATATGCACAGAAGGTTTTGCTTTGGTAAAGAAAAGAGAAGAGGGCCTGGGATGTTCAAACTAATACTTTCTATTTTCAAAGTGAAAAGGAATAATGGAGCACAGAGTTTGGAAAATTGTAACATACAGGTCTGAATATGGGAACAACATGTTTAGATGTAAATGATAAGGGAGCTGTACAGTGTAAAGTGGAGACTGGATCAAGCTTGAACTCATTCAAATTTAGTCCCAGTTATGGGGCTTTTAAGGGAAGGCTGCAATGAAGGGATTTTGAACTCTAATGACTTAACCCCCTATATGTTTACATTATATGTTGGGGATTTCCCTTTACTCAGAGTTTGCTAAACTGATAAAAAACATGTAGAGCCTTGGCTGAACAGGAATCAGGTATCAGAGACATGACACAATAGCTCACTATCAAGAGAAAAAAGGTTGCTTTGTAAAGTGAGCACACAAAACAAGGGACAAGCAGTCCACCAAAAAAGTTTATGTAAGCATCAGGCCTGTGTTTAGTTTTAGGTGACAAATGTAAGGTTTTGTTTTTTTTGTTTTATATTTTCTCAAGTGGACACCGAAATTGAGTCTAATAATAATAAAAATAATAAATAATAAGGCAAGGTGGCCAACAAATTTTCTACAATAATTTGGATCAATATTTTGAAACATGTCAACATTTGAGGCCACATGTCCCACTACAACTGGTAATCAACTGGTTATGTTGACCTATTTAGCCATACATGTACAATATAAGAAATGGAAGCAAAAAACAAGAGGGATAAAGAACTTTTTTTTAAACAAAACAATTCTTATATTGTGGTCTCATATAAATAGTGCTAAGTGATCGCTATAGTATCAACCTAGCATGTAAGTACTTTGATATAATCATCCACCTATTAAGATTTTTTTAGATTTTTGACATATAACTGTGGTCAATAAAACCCAAAAACAAAGCTGCAAACTTATCTTATATTTGATACTTCCCAGTGTTCCAAGCATCCTTCTTAATTCCAAAAAACGTGGGCATAAGTCATACAACTTTCTTCCAGTTCAAAAACATGAAGTCCAACAATTAACCAAACCTGATGCTAGAATTTTGCCAAAACATGCTGGACTACTTCAGGGGTAACCATTCAACCATGTCCTAAGTTCCAAAGTTCATTTTGCAGGAACACAAATTCATAACAGGCAAGACATGGCCTCTCCAAACATTAATTTCTGGTAACAAAACACATGTAGAAGACATAATTTATAACGAAATGGACAAATCAATCTGCTTAGTGATTGGACATTTCGCAGATCAATGAAACTGTTACGCTTGGGCTGAGTTCAGGGGTAGTGAACACCACCCAAAAGGGTGGCTCCAGGTGGAGAGAGACAGGGATGGATGGAAACCGTGTCTGGGGCCCGGCTGGGTCAGGGCAGACAGCAAGTAGCAGTGTCTGGGTCTAGGCTGGGTCAGGGCAGGCGGCAGATAGCAGTGTCTAGGTTCAGGCTGGGTCAGGGCAGGCGGCAGATAGCAGTGTCTAGGTTCAGGCTGGGTCAGGGCAGGAGGCAGAGCAAGGCAGGTCAGAAGGCCCGTAGGCCACACACACACAGAAGGCCCGTAGGCCAGACACCGTAAGCGGGGCAAGGCAGGTCAGAAGGCCCGTAGGCCACACACCGTAAGCGGGGCAAGGCAGGTCAGAAGGCCCGTAGGCCACACACACACAGAAGGCCCGTAGGCCACACACCGTAAGCGGGGCAAGGCAGGTCAGAAGGCCCGTAGGCCACACACACACAGAAGGCCCGTAGGCCACACACCGTAAGCGGGGCAAGGCAGGTCAGAAAGCCCGTAGGCCACACACGCACAGAAGGCCCGTAGGCCACACACCGTAAGCGGGGCAAGGCAGGTCAGAAGGCCCGTAGGCCACACCCACACAGAAGGCCCGTAGGCCACACACCGTAAGCGGGGCAAGGCAGGTCAGAAGGCCCGTAGGCCACACCCACACAGAAGGCCCGTAGGCCACACACAGTAAGCAGGGCAGAGCCCGTAGGCCAAACACACACAGACAGTAGAGCAGAGGGCCCGTAGGACCGCACGCACAGTAAGCAAGGCAGGGCAGGGCAGAAGGTCCGAAGACCATACACAGCACAAGGTAGAAGGCCCGAAGGCCGCGCAAGGCAAGGCAAGACAAGACAAGGTAGAAGGCCCGAAGGCCGCGCAAGGCAAGGCAAGACAGAAGGCCCGAAGGCCACGCAAGGCAAGGCAAGACAGAAGGCCCGAAGGCCACGCAAGGCAAGGCAAGACAGGACAAGGTAGAAGGCCCGAAGGCCACGCAAGGCAAGGCAAGACAAGACAAGGTAGAAGGCCCGAAGGCCGCGCAAGGCAAGGCAAGACAGGACAAGGTAGAAGGCCTGAAGGCCACGCAAGGCAAGGCAAGACAAGACAAGGTAAAAGGCCCGAAGGCCGCGCAAGGCAAGGCAAGGCAAGACAGAAGGCCCAAAGGCCACGCAAGGCTAGGCAAAGCAAGGTCAAAGGACCACACGCACAGCAAGCAAGGAAGGAAGGCTAGAGCAGGGAGCCCAGGCGAGCTCGATGCCGAAGCCCTGAGGGAACTGTCAGGCAGGGTTATTAGGGAAAGCCCAGAACATAGAGAGGAGAAGGGAGATAGACTGGGCCTGTCAGGAGAGCCAGCTCTAGAGGAACCCCTGGTGGTGAGGCGGTTGCACAGCAGCCATAGCCGTAACAGAAACTATGCATTGTGGCATTCAGCTTAATAACAAATACTATATGATATCAGAATTCACACCAATCTCCTATAGAAAAACTGTAAGATTTAACTCATTATTCAATCAAAACGAGATATTGTATTCAATGAAAAAAATCCAATGTTATTCATGCAGCAAACTAAATGGATATAATCTCTTCCATACTGCTTTCTCCATATAGTATCAATTGTTGTAAAAATAACATCTTCAAAGATATGTCCCTTTTAATAAACATGTCACTAGGATAGTGTCTGTACATTGTCTATTAAATCAACGTTGATGTTCTACCATTCGTACACAAAGCGAGCATGACGTCTTGCCTATATATAACAACTGGCAGGGATGTTTAATGGCATAGATAACTCCTGAAGTGGCTTTGTTTTTTGAACTTTTTATTGACCACTGTTATATAAGTCATAAATCTACAAAAACTTAGTAGGTGGAAGATTATATCAAGTGCTTATACGGTAGGTTATTACTATAGCGATCACTGAACATTATTTGACACCACAATATAAGAATTGTTTCATTTAAAAAATTCTTTATCAAGCTTTATTTTGCTTTTATATTTACTTTGTGGGATTTCCAGGCAATATTGATTTTCAGTATAAGAGATGAACCACATAATAGTAATCGGTTTTCACGGTATGCTTAAGTGAAAGCTTATTTTTGTAGGGTGAGAAAAAATAACTCATTCAAATTTAGAGTCCCAGTTATGGGGCTTTTAAGGGAAGGAAAGCAGCATTAAGTATAGTCATATTTGTTGAAATGGGTCAGGCATCCCTGAGAAAGTCACAGCTGACTGTAGTCAGCATCAAAAGCCTTCATGACAGCAAATATTTGCAGGTTCCCAAAGCTCCTTACCACACTTTGTTGGATAGGGCCATCTCTTATATTCTATACCTATAAATATAGGGAATTATGTTCAGCAAATATCAGAGCACTTAAGTCAGTTGGCTATATATTAGACAGCAATCTTAAACCTGTTTTTCAGTTGCAACCTTACTAAAAAAGCTAAGGCTGAAAATAGCTTAACTCCAGCAGGCTAGAATTAAGCCTGCAGTAGACGCACCCAGGTTTGGTCAGGTAATTTAGGGGGTCATTCATCAAATTGTGTTAGTACCTTATTGCAGGCGTTAGGGCACTAACTCCTGTGATAACTCCATAAAGCATGCGATAATGCATCGTGAGATGCGTATGCAAATTTAAAAATGTAGTCAAATGGGAGGAGTTTGGATGGAGTTATGGAAATAAGGGCTGCTTAATGTTGTGTGTGATAGCGTAACGCATGCTATCATGGGATTTAACGCCGGAAATAACTACACCTTTTCTCCTGGCATTATGGTGTGCATTATGCCCAAAATGGGATTTGTGATGTTTATCACAAATCCCGTTTTGAGCAGGGAGAGGGGAAAGAACCTCTGGGGAGGCACACATATTAGGAAACCTTTTATACCACTTAAGAGGGGCCATTCTGACCTCGGGGGTGAGGTTTTGGTGGTAGGCTAGGTTTTGGGGGGGCAATTTTACATACAGTCAGAGGTATGAACAGCTTAGTAGATATCAATGAAGATTATATGTGATTTGGAGTGATGAAAGGTATAAAAAGATGGGATTTGTACAATGTACTCTCGACCTAGCTTGATGCACTCTCTACCTAGCTGTTATCAAGCTAGCTGCTATCAAGCTAGGTCGAGAGTACAATGTACAAATCTTATCTTTGTGTACCTTTCATCAATTCAAATCACATAAAATCTTCACTGATGTCTATTGTGCTCTTTGTACCTCTGACTGCCCCCCAAAACCTAGGCCACCACCAAAACCTCACCCCAAGTTACTAGTTGCCCCTCTTACAATAGCATAAATAGTTTACTTATATAAGAGCCTTATAGAGTCTCTCTCTCTCTCAGCTTTTTTATTGTGGGTGCTATTTTTCGCAATTTTATAGCAAAATGATGAATCTAGGCCTTAGCTAACTAGTTCTGAAAATTAGCACTAGCAACTTCCTCTACCTGGTTCCCAGCATCACCCACTTTTTGAGTGGCTAAAGATAGCTTCCTAGTAAAATTCAACCCATATCAAATCACTGTCAATGAGTTTAACAAATACATTTTTATAGTATCTTTATTGCCTCACACATAGAGGCCGATATCCAGGGCCATTTGTCTCACTAAATTTGGACTTAGCCAGATAAATGGCGAGATTTGAAAAATCCCAAATTGCTGATCAGCCCCATGATATCTGGTAACTGTTTATGTGGCTAAACATTATTATTAGGCTAGCTTGGGGTGGGGAAGGGGCATTGGGGGTAGAGTCGGCTGTTTGGCTAAGTTAGCTGAATAAATGCCGATTTTCAGCATTACCTGGCTAACATAACCAGATAACATTAAGGTGCTGCTGAATATCCCTGCAAAGGTAGCAGGATAAGCTTATTTGAATATATACCTCATGGAAGTACAGTTCTTTACTGATTTTTGCACTTTCATTTATGAATCTTATTTGTATAATTTCCCAGTTGAACATCAACAGACAGCTTAAAAAATAAATATCTTAAGAGATCCATGAGATTAAAATGTTTCTTTTCTAAGAAACTAGTATATGCCAAGAGAGATGGCTGTTGTACAGCACCAATTAATATATGTGTAAATCTACTTTACCCCTATATTAATGTATGTTTACTTTATACATTTCTGTATAAAGAATCAGCACCATATAAATCAAAATTAGTAGAATAAAGGATTGTGACAATAGCAGTGGTAGTTCAGCAATAGTTTATGCATTGTTGATGCCCTGAATTTAGATTCCTGATTAGTCAAAAGGTTTGGCTTTATGGTTTTACTGTCTACTAGTACGACCTATATGTGAAACAAGACATTTATTCCTAATTCCCAGACAATGTTCAGTCCTTAGAAAGGTCTTTCTGCTAAATACTAGTAGTCTGCTCTTCCTAGCACAGTGATGCTCCAGTCAGTCTTCAGGCATCACCTAGCCAGTCAGGTCTCAGGATATCCCTATTTATTGTATTTATTTTGGTTTTTTATATACCGGTCTTCTTGCATTAGATGCAAGTCAAATCGGTTTACATTGAACAATTAAACTTGCTTGAAAGCATTACATGTAACAGAGAACATCTAACATAAAAACCTGTAGGAACAATAATAAAAACATGGAGTTTGAAGTATTCATCTTAAACAGATGCCTTGCAGAAAAAAACCCTACCAAATATGCATGAGATATATTTGCATACATTAGAGGTATTTGCATGCAAATATATGATATGCATATTCATCACGGATATCCAGAAAACCACTGTCCTGGCACCCAGTAAAATGAGTGCTGTGGCTCCAACAGACCCAATAATTAATTGCATGAAGCAAGAAACTTGGACACAGACTCCAGAATATATTACACAGGATAAATTATATTTCATCATGAAAATGATGTTCAGTCCTTATAAAGAAACATTTAGTACAAACAGCAGACTTGAGCCAAGGAGCTGGAATAGCAAAGCAGAACATGAGATGGTTTTAGATTTTCACAAGATCAGAAAGAAATGGATGAGCACTTATTTGACTTAGTAGACTATAAGGCAACCAGAGGTGGGTCCCAATCAACATCTAACAGATTGAAATAATCTGGCAATAGCATTTTCCCTTTCATAGAAATTTTGTGAATGTCTTCAATACTTACATAAGAGGTCTGTATATGACACCAGTATAAATGGATGTTCCATTCCCTCTTTCCAGATTAACCCAAAGTGCCTCCTCCTTTCCTCATAAACCGTGTAGCTCTTCTGCTTTACTACTCCCCCCTCTCCTTCTTCCTACCCTATCCTTTCTGAAGAGACTATACCTGGTATAACTATAACCCAGTCATGGCTCTCTGTGAACCATGTATCTGTGACTGCCACTATATTCAAGTCAACCTCTTCATCTGCTGGAGACAGAAAAATACTGAAAGGCTACAGGTGGCACAGCTGTTTTCAGCAAAGCTTTTATTTTCTGTCTCCATCTACTGATAAGGAAGAAAAACACATCCGTCTGACTTGGTCTGGTAAGGATAAGGAATCAGAAGTTATTTAATTCTCAAATCTTCATAGTCACATCACAAACGTAAATGAATGTTGGCGATTCTCAAAAATCCCTTTTTCTCAACCTGAATGGTGTTCCTTTAACCATGTACTGATTTGATTTGATAAAATAGCACTTTTTTTTATTTTTTGCTTTGTCAGTATAATATGATACATTACAGGTTGTTTTCAGTTGCTGGATTGCATGAATATTCCATACTGTTGAATAGAAATTATTAGAGCACTCTGAGAAATTGAAGCAGAAAGAGAGTGTAGTTGGAAGTGAACACGTTCTCTAACTGCTTGGCTGATAGTACAAGTACTGCATTACATGAGTGTTTTAATACAATGCGTAATTTGTGTGACCTAGTTTCATCATGCAAACAACACACAGCAGAAGTGCATAATATTTTTTTAAATACAGTTTTATGTATTATATATATGTGTGTGTGTGTATATCTTTAGAAATAATTCTTCACTCTCAGGTCTTACCAGCAGATATTTATCCCTGATCTGTTACATGGCTTCACCTTCAATTTAGAATGCACACCTCAAGTGGCAGGAAGTTACCCTTTCTTGTAATGTGCTGACCGATGGGGGACTGTTAGCTGGTAAATAAGCTCTTACCAGATAAATTCTAAATTATGTCATATGCAGTACTTAGTATCTTGAGGAGGAACAGGCATGATGGATAAGGAGTGACTTATCCAGCTAACTTTGGAGACATATTCAATAAAACAGCTGCACTACTGAATATAGCAGGCTGTTTTAGGACAGCTCTTTGGCCCAACCAGACTTACCGGCCAAGTCATCTGGCTAACTCTGAATATCTGAGGTAGCAGGTTAATTTAGCCAGCTAATGCAACTCCTTCCAGTTATGCCCCTGGAACACCCCTAACTTATCTGGGTACTTTCTAGCTGCCTAACTTAATAGCCAGCTAGAATTTAGCTAGATATGTGCCCAAATATTAATTTAGTAGCTAACTTCTGAAATACCCAGTTAAATGCTTTTAAATATGGACTCTGTGACTTACTTCAGAGCCCATTTGTCACATTTTCCTGTTGAACTCCCGAGCCAAGCTTCCTAATGGGCGACACTGAAATATGAAATGTGAGGAAATAAATGTTTACATTGCATGAACTTCAGGTTGTCATTAGGTTACATAAACACAGTTTGTTTTCATTGTTCTAAACTGTCACTCTTAGCATATCCCTCATTAAGATTAGTGGAGCTAAGGAAAAATGTTCTTTTTCTTAAGTGACCCTGAAAAATGAGAGTCTAAAGGGCCAAATTTAAGTGTGATACAGGCAAAGTTTAATCATCACAGCATTTGTGAAGTACTGCTTTCAGCAACAGCTAGCTTTGTGTGAGTAAATGGCATTATATTTCTCGTGCTGCTCAAAAGGACCTGGTGCATTCTGTATGGCGTCCAAAATGGTCAGCTTCATGTACTGCCAAGGGGCCGGTTATTCTTTCTGATGGGAGAATTCAGGACGGAGGGACAAGAGACATCTGTGATGGGAAAATGTGATGTATATTACAGTGGTGCCAACAACTCTTGAGTAAATCCTGTTTCTTTTCTTAATCCCTTCATCTCTGAAGTTTTAAGAAGCACAGCTAATTGCAGCATGCTGGTGTCCATACAGATTAATAATACTTATTTCTATACCACTACTGGACATACACAGTGCTGTACAATAATGGTAAATATTCAGGTTCCGTAAGTCTCTTCCCCACAGAAGTTACAGTCTAAGTGGGTACCTGAGGCAATGGGAAGTAAAGTGACCTATCCAAGGTCACAAGTAGTGGCAGTGGGAAAAGCAGGATTCGAACCCTGGCTTCTCTGGTTTGCAGCCCATTACTCTAACCACTAGGCCACTTTTTCTCCCAGGCCACAGAGAAAGAGAGATAAAAAAGGTTTTGTGGACCTACTTTCCTGAGTACATAGCTGGATTGAGGTCTTCTTCAGTCCCTGTTTTTCTCTTTGGGGTTTTATGACACTATATATCAAACATAAATCTTGCCCTAGTCACACTAGTAGGAAAACCAGATGGCTTCCAGCACATTTACAAATTTTCATTGCAAAATATTAGATGCAAATATGTTTATGGATGGGATTTTAATGATTCAACGGGATTCAATGATTGCACAGGAGATGGGCCTTTTTCAATGGAAGGAAACTCTGGAATGAGGGGGTCATAGGATGAGGGTGAAAGGGGGATAGACTGAGGAGCAATTTAAGGAATCATTTCTTTACAAAAAGGGTGGCGGATGTATAGAACAGCCTCCCAGCAAAGGAGACAAGGAAATATCGCCCAAATTTTTAAATGGCTACGTGCGTAAAAAACGGGGGTTATGCACTTGGCCGGGCCTTGCGTACACTGCATGCATTCTGAAAGGGACCCAGTCATGCGCGTAACTCCTGTGACGCGCATGACTGGGCATTTGTCGTTGTGCCAGGGAAGTGCTTACCGGCAGTTGGCCGGCGCATGCAGGTTGCTTCTGCTCCAACGGAGCAGTAAGCAATAAGATAAAAAGAAAAAAGGTAGGCAACAGGGTTTAGGGGAGGGGAAGGAGAAGGAGAAGGAGAAGAGGGAGGGAGTATGAGTAAAGGGGTAGGGAACTGGGGAAGGCCAGGATGCGTCGCTGTGCGGAAATTGTGTTAGTCTACCCCCTCCCCGCGCATGCCGCCCACACATACACGCATGGATTATAAAATCCGGCGTGCATGTGTGTGTGTGGCGCATGGATTTTCTAACAGGCATGCGCCGGCACGCACATGTTAGAAAATCAGTATGTCTGTGTGCGCGCACATTTGAAAATCTATCCCTATCTGAATTCAATAAACAAGCACAGGGGATCGATGAGAGAGTGATAAGGATTGTAGAGCTGAGCAGTTGTGTGGAAGGGCCGACAAGATGGACCAGATGGTCTTTTTTTTTTGTCATCATATATCTAAACCGTGGATTACAACCCACTTGTGCCACATTATTGTGCCCATCTCTATTTCAGCCCCAACCTGTGTCCTGTCACATGACTTTTCTTGGGCAAGAAGCCATTTGTGCCAAGTTGGGTCATGCTTATAAAGTGTGTATGTGTTTACAGAAGTTAGGTTGAAATTCATTCTATATGAATTATTGGTGGTATCTGAACTCAAGCCCTCAAAGATAAAGTGCTTAAGTAACTACCTTTACTATCTTACCACTAATATTAATTCCCTGTATTTATTATTTCTAAAATAGCTCTGTACAGAGACCTGGCAGATGAGAGTTGAAATATCCTGATGCTGGAAATTATGAAGATAAGCACTTAGGGCCTGTTTTTAAAAAGCATTTACTACAGATGTAAATGCACTTTACTCAAGTATGTAGGCTTTTGAAAATTGCTACAATATATGCCATTGAATTGTCCATAGGATTTACTCATGTAAGTGCACTTTACTTACTCGAGTAAATGGCTTTTTAAAATTGCTAAACTTGCCAGGTTCTTATGGCCTGGATTGGCCACTGTTGGAGGCAGGATGCTGGGCTTGATGGACCCTTGGTCTGACACAGTATGGCATGTTCTTATGTTCTTATTCTTAGTATGTTAAGTTTAACCATACAACTCCTTTCAAAATTACCTCCTTAGTTAGAGAACTTTAAAGGGAAGTTAATTAACTTGTTCAAGGTGACACACATGCAGATGGTATTCAAGTCTCACAAGCTGACAAATTTCAGGTTTATCAGCTTTCTGCTTGAACTCTTAAGGTACCCAGATTCCCTGCTTATGTTTTAGAAGAATATATGTGTAACCTTGATTGAAAATTCAGTGTTAAATATCAAGATTCTAGATTAGTCTTTCTGTTAAGCAATGAAAAAGTGAACCATGATGAGAGAAAACGTATGTATGTATAGGTCTGCTTGGGGCAAGCCATTCTTCAACAGTAAGTTAACAATGGAATTGAAATTAATAACTGTAGAACCTATACACTAGTTATAAAACAATAAAAACATCACACATGCATTTTCTATAGATTGCATTATATTTACAAATGAGCTAGCTCAACCTTTCAACCAGGATTAGTGATTCATTGAGTGGAATCACCCAAACCTCCCTCCCTCTCCCCCCCCAAAAAAAAAAATTAATCAGGGACCCCCAGGTAAGTGGTTAGCAGCTCACTTTCCATAGAATTAAAATTATGGTTCACAGTTCCTGAATGATTGAAATCCCCATACTTAGAAACATTCTAGATTTGACCTGGAATCTCCAAGTGTTGAACCTGAACTCTGATATATGACAAAGTCCTGGGATTCTCTGGAATCTAAGAACTCATATAAAAAAAAATGGTGTTCATATTTCCTCAGTTTGGAAGTGGGAAGAAGATAGAGGAGTGCAAGGCAAGGAAGGGAGAAGGACAAAGGTGTAGATGGAGGACGTCAGGGTCCTGAGCAAACAAGGAAGAGCAGTACAAGCAGACCTCAGGGAGCCAGAGAAGGAGAAAAGGAGGAAAGCTGAGGAGGGAAGTAGGAGGCTAGGTGAGGTGACACTTTGTCAGATACATATTTTAGTGTTAAAATCACCATGTATGAAGGTGCGGATACTCCTTTAGTGCTAGAAATCACCTACTGGCGATTTCTAGTACTATTCTGCTTAGCAGTAAATGTAGCAAGAATTCCCTGTCCTTTCACCCCCTCAGGAAGAGTCTTGTGTTCTCCACATATCTACTTTAGGGCCTCAGTTGCTAAACATTTTCCCCATAGACATAGAATGGGAGAAAAGCCTTAGTAAATCAGGCTTTTATTTATTTGCAAACATTTGATATTCTGCCTTTTTCCAAGAATGGCCTAAAGCAGATTACAAATGAAAGAGTAGACTAACATATACCTTAGCAATAACAGTTATAGGGTCATGTGCAGTAATCATTGGTTCAGTGTCTAGACATAGTGGATGTTGTTCTTTACTAATGACTTGGGGGGGGGGGCCCTGGTTGAATAGCATTACCTTCTCTTTTTTTTCCGGAAAGTGAGGTAAAACGGTTCCAGACAAAAGGGGTTTGGTACCTTGTTCCAGATTTTGGGTGCATAACAGCTGAAAGCACACAGTCTTAAGCAGACTAGGTTTGCAGAAGTTGAAGGGGGGGGGGGGAAGGAGAGAAGGGCCTACTGGGAAGATCAGAGTTCTCTTGTGGGGGTGTAGACGGCAAGAAGAAGGGACAGAGACTGGAACACATTTAAAGATGAAGTCTGGATTATATCAGGAGCCAGTGCAATTTGTATAGAATAGGCTGTATATGGTCTGTTACTTTCACCCCTGCCGGGATTCTTGCTGCAGTATTTTGCAAGAGTTGGAAGGGTTTCATACTGTACTGAGACATGACAGTGATTAGTGCATGAATTATGGTAACTAGGTTGTGTTGGTCAAGAGTTGCATAGTTGGTGGATCGGCATAAGTACATAAAGGAGGCTCTTACTACTTTTGCGATGAGGAACTCCATCATGAGATTTTGCGCAAATTGAACCCCGAGGCTTCAAACTGATTCCTTGGGATGAAGGGGGGGTTTCTGACAGAAGATAAAGATAGCAGGGAATGACCTTGGTGGCTTAGCCAGAGGAGTCCTGATTTAGAGGGAGTTTAGTTTAAATTTGTGGTTACTGAACCAATGGGCTACTGCAGTAAAACAGTTATTGAGATTAGAAATGGAAGGGGCTTGGTCAAATCCTACTTTGACATAAAGTTGGATGTCATCTGTGAATATGTGGTATTCAATGATGAAAGACCGAATTGCAGATTGGACAAATGTAAATATTAAAGAGAATCAGAGAGAGAACAGAACCCTGTGGTCCTCCACAAGTGAGATCCCTAGGAGTGGATAACTTGGTCTCTGGGACAGATTGTGTTCTATTAGATCAGGGATGGCGAACTCCAGTCCTCGAGTGCTGCAAACAGGCCAGGTTTTCAGGATATCCACAATGAGCATGCATGAGAAAGATTTGCATCCAATGGAGGCAGTGCATGCAGATCTTTCTCATGCATATTCATTGTGGATATCCTGAAAACCTGGCCTGTTTGCAGCCCTCGAAGACTGGAGTTCACTATCCCTGTATTAGATAGAAATGATTCAAACCATTTAAGGGCAGTGCCTTAAATGACAATGTTTCCTAAGTGCTGAATCAGGAGTCTGTGCTCAACTGTATGAAAGGTGGCAGAACAATCTAATAGTACTAGAATGGCATCACCCCCTTGATCTGCATTTAGATGCATACTATTGGTGAGGACCAATAGGATGGATTCAGTTCCATGGCCTTTCCTAAAGCTGGATTGGTTTGGGTACAAAATGTTGCCCTTTTTAAGGAAGTCAAGGAGTTGGAAGTATACTACTTTTTCTACTAGTTTGGATAGAAGGGGGAAGCTGGAGACTGGGTGATAGTGATCAATTATTTTGAGATCAGAGCCTGGTTTCTTCCAGATAGGTTTGATAAATCACATTTTCAAATAAGCTAGGTAAGCAACCTGGAGATAAAATGATGTTAATTATACTGGATAGCCATGGAGTTAGGTCTTATTTTATATTATAGATGAATCTGAGTGAAATTGGGTCTAAAAAACTCTTGATCTGGCTAATCTTTGTAGGATTTTATCCATCTCTTACAAAGTGATGGTTCTGAAGTCAGACAGTGGAATACTATTTGAAGGGAGCTGAGGTGATCCTGTGAGGGAGGTGCAGAGAGAAGCATCAAAGGAGTGTATAGCTTGGATTTTATCCATGAAGAATTTTGCAAAGTCCTCCACTGTGTGATCCCCTGTAGTGGAAGTAGTAGTTTTGGGATTCTTATTTGGAGAGCTTTTGTACTAGTTTGAAGAGTTTATCTGGATGGTTCTAGATGTCTATCTAATAGCTGCTTTTTATTTTTTTTTCATGTTTTTTGCAGATATGAAGGTTGCCTTCTATCTTATGTTTCCACCATGCTCATTGAAGTTGACGAGATTTCTGTTTGATATATGTTTTGCTGCTATTTGTCCATAACATCTGCTGTTCAGTATATATGTTGTGCAAAATCTTCTGAAAATGATTCACCAAATCATGACTCACAGCATAGGATCAAACTCCCTTGTCGTCCCCCCCCCCACCCAAACCCCCGCTCTGCACACATGAATTACAGATTAATAGTCAGGAGGTCCACAAATAAAACTTGATCTAAATTTTGGATTGGCCCCTCTCTAATTATACCATTACTGAGAGTACTATGGTGACAATACTATTCAGGTACTTTAAAACCAAAGGTGAAGATGTTTATTGCTTAAAGATTTTGGCTGTAAAATCATAAAATGTTAACCTATATGTTGAATTTACAGAGGGCTAATTCTTAAGGAAATTGGTCAGACATTTTGGAGGTTTTCCACTGTATGGCTCTGATTCACACTTTAGCTGCCAGCACATAACTGCTGCAGAGTGGAAAGTTGGCCAGTTTATCTTTTCCACTGTGCATGTCTGCTTTCTTGTATGGGAGATGTATGCTGCCTGCCAAAATGCAAATTCATCCATATCTTTGGAGCAAGGAATCTGTAGTTTTTCTTGTTGGGCTAAAACATGTGTTTGGAAGAGGCAATAGGAGCAGCAAATTCCATGTACCTTACCATCAAGTGTAACAATGCACTAAGAGGGATACAAATTTTACAATTACCTTGGACTAAATTTAAGGAGATTCTACAGGAAGCCACACCAGAATAATGAAGGATGTGGTAAGGACGCGAGACCTGGATCCATACCATGAACATTCTAAAAAAAGGAATATGGCAGCAAAAATAAAAAGTTGAAAAACAAAATGCATAGAAACTGGGAACAAATATAGAAAATGTAATAAAGTTAGGTCAGACATATGTTGTGGAAAAGGAGAAGGCTGAATAATGTAGAACTGGCTAGTGGCCCAGCTATAGCACATTATTTTTCAAGCAGCCCAAATAAGGTTTTCTGTCAATGTTTATGCATAAAACTAGCACTTTGTGACATGTAGACTTTTCATAGCAGGGTTCTCTGGTCAGTATATTTACTGGGATTCAAAGCTTACCTCTTCTGTACAGCACAGAGAAATATACTGATTGTAAGACAAGTTATCAGTCAATTGATGCCAATTCTGAATCTAAGTTATTTTATTTTTGTATATGTACAGATACTGAATGGTTTAATGTGAGCTTTGTAATTCATAATCTATTTTCTTTGTTACTAAGGAAAGAGTATTACCTTTGAGTAAATAAACAAAGCTTCAGAATATGAAAAACATTTTCTGTCCCCTTGTGTTTATTTGGTGCTTAGTCTCTATTGAGAGAACAAGGTCTAAGGTGCCCTCAGCCATGGTAGAGAAAAAAACAGAGAAAATGATGGCAGATAAATATTAATTGGCCCAGTCTGCCCCATGCTGTTCCTCGCTGGTTCTCTACCATTTTGAACAGATGAGCAGATAAATTTCCATATTTAAAGCAACACCAGCTACTCCCATGCTTTTAACCTGACCACTCAATCCTGTTCCTACCATTGCCTTCTATATCTAGGCCAAGCATGTTTAAATTTCATTACAGTGCTGGCCTCCATTTCCACTGGTATAAATTGTTTAAATAAATAACAAACCACTCATGTTAGGGTTGTAACCATGGCTGCTCTGGGCAGATTACCCCAATCTTCCTGGAAGCCTTATTTATGTATTTATTTAAACATACTTATTGACTGCTTTCCCGGTTAATAATAAACTGCCCAAAGTGGTGCATGTGGGCGAACCAGCAGCAAGCTAAAAATATCAAAGTGTTCTAAACATCAAAATCACAGAACATATAGAAAGACACGGTTTAATGGAACAAAGGCAGCATGGCTTTACCCAGGGCAAGTCTTGCCTCACAAATCTGCTTCACTTTTTTGAAGGAGTTAAACATGTAGATAAAGGTGAACCTGTAGATGTAGTGTACTTGGATTTTCAGAAGGCGTCTGACAAAGTTCTTCATGAGAGGCTTCTAGGAAAAGTAAAAAGTCATGGGATAGGTGGCAATGTCCTTTCATGGATTAAAAACTGGCTAAAAGACAGGAAACAGAGAGTAGGATTAAAGGACAATTTTCTCAGTGGAAGGGAGTGGGCAGTGGAGTGCCTCAGGGATCTGTATTGGGACCCTTACTTTTCAATATATTTATAAATGATCTGGAAAGAACGACGAGTGAGGTAATCAAATTTGCAGATGATACAAAATTGTTCAGAGTAGTTAAAGCACAAGCAGATTGTGATAAATTGCAGGAAGACCTTGTGAGACTGGAAAATTGGGCATCAAAATGGCAGATGAAATTTAATATGGATAAGTGCAAGGTGATGCATATAGGGAAAAATAACCCATGCTATAGTTACACAATATTAGGTTCCATATTAGGTGCTACCACCCAAGAAAGATCTAGCCGTCATAGTGGATAACACATTGAAATCGTCGGCTCAGTGTGCTGCGGCAGTCAAAAAAGCAAACAGAATGTTGGGAATTATTAGAAAGGGAATGGTGAATAAAACGGAAAATGCCAATGCCTCTGTATCGCTCCACGGTGAGACTGCACCTTGAATACTGTGTACAATTCTGGTCGCCGCATCTCAAAAAAGATATAGTTGCGATGGAGAAGGTACAGAGAAGGGCAACCAAAATGATTAAGGGGATGGAACAGAGCCCCTATGAGGAAAGACTAAAGAGGTTAGGACTTTTCAGCTTGGAGAAGAGACTGCTGAGGGGGGATATGATAGAGGTGTTTAAAAATCATGAGAGGTCTAGAACGGGTAAATGTGAATCGGTTATTTACTCTTTCAGATAACAGAAAGACTAGGGGGCACTCATGAAGTTAGCATGTGGCACATTTAAAACTAATCAGAGAAAGTTCTTTTTCACTCAACACACAATTAAACTCTGGAATTTGTTGCCAGATGATGTGGTTAGTGCAGTTAGTGTAGCTGTGTTTGAAAAAGGATTGGATAAGTTCTTGGAGGAGAAGTCCATTACCTGCTATTAATTAAGTTGACTTAGAAAATAGCCACTGCTATTACTAGCAATGTTAACATGGAATAGACAGTTTTTGGGTAATTGCCAGGTTCTTATGGCCTGGTTTGACCTCTGTTGGAAACAGGATGCTGGGCTTGATGGACCCTTGGTCTGACCCAGTATGGCATGTTCTTACAGAAGCACCCCAAGAGGACTTAACAATAATAAAAACAAAGCTCAGCGTAATCGGAATTAGCCACCCAGTCCACTGGCTCACATACTTTCAAACTCCTATATCAGAGATGTTACAGGAGCCAAGAGTTCAGAATTCCCCAGAGCAGGCTCCCTCCCTGCTCCCCTCCCACAATAGCCTAAGCCTCCAAATCCCAAATTCTTAGGGCCATTTCCCAGCAACTACATCTTCCCTTTGGTTTGGATTCTTCCTTCTTTATCCCAAGTTCCATATGATTGAGCATTCAAGCGCTCTCCTTCATTTCTTCTGTTACCTCTCCCCCATGTCCTTAGCACTGACCTTTGTGTTTCTCCCAAGCAGGTTTAAATTCTGTTATCGTTTTGGATGCCATTATCTCTGACATTAAGCTATTCCAGGCACTCACCACCTTCTTATTAAAGCAGCACTTTTTCATATTTCTTTTGAATCGTCCTCCCTGCAACTTCAGATCATGATACCTTCCCTTCAATTTCCTTTGTATGGCAAATTTTACTTTCCCATACTTTACTGAAAGCTTGCAAATATTTACATTTTTCTCTTATAGCCCCCTTTTTTCTTACAGCGAGGACATTTTGAGTGTCTTAAGCTCTCCTAATATAATATAGTAAATGTCAGCAGAAAAAGACCCAAGTAGTCCGTCCAGTCTGTTTAGCAAGCTTTTTTTGTTTTAATTTTCTATTTATTTAGATTTTTATATTCCACTTTTCGGCACTTCAAAGCGTATTACATTCAGGTACTAGACTAGAGGTATTTCCCTATTCCCACAGAGCTTACAATCTAATTTTGTACCTGAGGCAATGGAGAGTAAAGTGACTTGCCCAAGGTCACAAGGAGCGACAGCGGGATTTGAACGCTGGTTTCCCTGGGTTGTAGCCTGCTGCTCTAATGTTTTAATGTAAGGGTAGTAACTGCCGCTCCATACAGATTACCCCCATGCCTTCTGTTATGAATAGTATCTGCCACTTCGTGCAGATTACCCCATGACTTCCGTATGCTGAAAGCCGTGTCTTATTTTAGTAGTCCTTTTTTGAATAGCTTTCATTCTCTCTCATGAAGTCTGAGGAACGGTCCAAAGTCTGGCTACTAACAAAAGGTAGTCATGCATTTGGGTTGCACAAATGGGATCTGGGGGTGACTGTATCCAGTGACCTCAAGGATGGCCAAACATGTTGATATTGCAAATTCAAAAGCCAAAAAGATGTTTGGGTGGATAAGGAGAGGAATATTCAGCAGAAAAATGAGGTGATATTGTCTCTGTATAAGTCCCCAATGAGCCGTCATTTGGAAGACAGTATAGAATTCTGGAGACTGCAGCTTCAAAAGGATACAAACCAGATGAATTGGTCCAGAAAGTGGTCTTCACCATAAAGCATATGGGGACAGAGTTAAAGATCTAAACATGTATACCCTAAAGCAGTGGAGCTCAACCATTTCCCCATTGTGACACACCTGACGGACAATGCTCACATGTGTGACACCCTGCTCATAACAATCCTCGGCAAAAATAAAAGTAATACTGGGCCTTTTTTATTGTTAAGAATACACAAGGGAAAGATAAGTACTCTTTTTGAATAGAAATTACATAAATAGTAAACTAGAAAAGCACCAACTTCCAGCACTCAAACAGTAACCACCTTAACTAAGAAAAAGCAACACTGAAAATATTACACCAGGCCTTAAAACTCCAATACTCCTATTAGGAAAACAGAATAAGCGAGGCTGCTATACAGCCCTACACAGAAACTACACGCCAGCAGAATACCTCACCTCAGTCACATGTGCAGACCCTCATCTAACAAAGAAGAAAGAGACCATAAAGCATAAATAGAAATATGCAGACCAAAACTGAACTGGAAAGCCAGAGGGACTGTATGCAGTGTAACAAAGGAAAAAGAGAAACTTCACCAGTCCTCATAAAACAAATCAACAATTACAAAATCAATAGCAGTAAAACCTTGCAAGACTTGAAGATTGGGCATCCAAATGGCAGATGAAATTTAATGTGGACAAGTGCAAGGTGTTGCATATAGGGAAAAATAACCGTTGCTGTAGTTACACGATGTTAGGTTCCATATTAGGAGCTACCACCCAGGAAAAAGATCTAGGCATCATAGTGGATAATACTTTAAAATCGTCAGCTCAGTGTGCTGCAGCAGTCAAAAAAGCAAATAAAATGTTAGGAATTATTATTAGGAAGGGAATGGTTAATAGAACGGAAAATGTCATAATGCCTCTATATCGCTCCATGGTGAGACCACACCTTGAATACTGTGTACAATTCTGGTCGCCGCATCTCAAAAAAGATATAGTTGCGATGGAGAAGGTACAGAGAAGGGCAACCAAAATAATAAAGGGGATGGAACAGCTTCCCTATGAGGATAGGCTGAAGAGATTAGGGCTGTTCAGCTTGGAGAAGAGACGGCTGAGGGGGGATACGATAGAGGTCTTGAACGAGTAGATGTTACTCGGTTATTTTCACTTTCGAATAATAGAAGGACTAGGGGGCATTCCATGAAGTTAGCAAGTAGCACATTTAAGACTAATCAGAGAAAATTCTTTTTCACTCAACGCACAATAAAGCTCTGGAATTTGTTGCCAGAGGATGTGGTTAGTGCAGTTAGTGTAGCTGGGTTCAAAAAAGGTTTGGATAAGTTCTTGGAGAAGTCCATTAATGGCTATTAATCAATTTTACTTAGGGAATAGCCACTGCTATTAATTGCATCAGTAGCATGGGATCTTCTTAGTGTTTGGGTAATTGCCAGGTTCTTGTGGCTTGGTTTTGGCCTCTGTTGGAAACAGGATGCTGGGCTTGATGGACCCTTGGTCTGACCCAGCAAGGCAATTTCTTATGTTCTTAACCTAACAAAAAGAACAGATTATTTCAAAACAGCTGATGAATCGAATATCCAATAATTAAAAACATATAAAAAATTTCCAGACAATAAAATATTTCAAAACAGCAAACACAAAGACTCAATAATTAAAAATAAGAATTAAAAAAAAATGCTCTGCTCTCCATACCTGGAAACATTTGATTTCCAGTGCCCTGAGATTGTTGTGTATTGGGGGGGGGGGGGGGGGGGGGGGGGGGGGAAGGGGCTCTCAATCACACACATGCTCTCCCTCTCTCACTTACATAGGCTCTCAACCACACACTTACACACAGAGGCTCTTAATCATATATACACACACATGCAGGTTCTCAATCACACACTTACATACATGCTGTCTCACACACAAAGGATCTCAATCACACACACACACACGCTCTCTTTCACATGATCTCAAAAATCTTCTCACTCACTCACTCCACCGAACAACTAGCGGCAACAGCCTCCTCCTTTTCCAACCCTCACGGCCTTGAGAAAGGAGTCCCATCGGCCGCGGGGGCTGATGTTGCTCCAGGCTGCACTGCTTTTCTGCTTCAGGCTGATGCGGTAGCATTTGAACTTTAGCATGGTCTCTTCTTCCCATGTGTGTGGTCACTGCTCACACTTCCTCTTCCGGGCTGCGGTGGTGGTGGTGGTAGTGGGGGGGGTTGGAAAAAGAGACCATGCTGAGAGTGCTGCTGACTCCAGGTCTCCTGCCACATTCCGCCTGGGCTATCAGCATTTCAAGCCTGAGCAGAGGAATAGTTCTCATTTCTCTGGGGCAGGGGGAGCAGCTGGGCCAGTGGAGGACTGGGAAGTGTGCCGACACACCTGCATGTGCTTGGCGACACACTGGTATGTCTCGCCACACCGGTTGAGAACCGCTGCCCTAGAGGAAAGGGGGTATGGGGAGATATGATAAAACCATAAAGAAGAGAAGTGCCTCAGCAAAATTTAAAATATTTTTATTAACCAAATAGTAAATATGTAACAATTTTTTAATACGTTTAATGTGTACCCAGACAGACATTTTAAAAACTACACATATTGGAGAAATTACTTACCTGATAATTTTGTTTTCCTTAGTGTAGACAAATGGACTCAGGACCAATGGGTATAGTGTGCTCCTGCTAGCAGTTGGAGACAGATCAGATTTCAATCTGACGTCAGTCCCTAGTACATATACCCCTGCAGGAAGTGCAGCTCTTCAGTATTCTCCTCGAAAAGCATTGTGGATATATGTGTGACTGACTGACCGACCAATTGATTAAACTTAATAATTTGGTTAACTTGGATAAACGTTAAAATTTGATTAACTTGAACTGGTTGATTGACTATAGCTGGAGACCGCCAGTGTACTCAACCGGAAAGCGTCGACACCCGGCAGGGTGGATGCCCTAGGTAAATGAAAAAACATGGCTTACCCTTGAACATTTGGAGGCCCTGCGTGACGGCAGCCGAGTCCATCTGTCTACACTAAGGAAAACAAAATTATCAGGTAAGTAATTTCTCCATTTCCTAGTGTGTAGCAGATGGACTCAGGACCAATGGGATGTATAAAAGCTACTCCCGATCCGGGTGGGAGGCTGTCCGTGACCCACTTAGTATTGCCCTTGCAAGTGCTGTGTCCTCCCGAGCCTGAACATCCAGATGGTAGAATCTGGAGAAGGTATGGATGGAGGACCATGTCGCTGCCCTGCAGATCTCGGCAGGTGACAGCATTCTAGTTTCTGCCCATGATACTGCCTGGGCTCTGGTAGAATGGGCCTTGACCTGTAGAGGTGGTGGCTTGTCAGCTTCTATGTAGGCCACCTTTATGACTTCCTTGATCCAGCGGGCAATGGTTGCCTGTGAGGCCGCTTCCCCTTGTTTCTTTCCGCTGTGAAGGACGAAAAGGTGGTCCGTTTTTCGTACGGGCTCGGACAATGCCAGGTATCTGGATAGGAGTCTGCCGATATTGAGGTGGCGGAGACTACGGGCTTCTTCCGAATTCTTCCAGGCATCTGTCGTTGGTAGCGAGATGGTCTGGTTAAGGTGGAAGTGTGAGACCACTTTGGGGAGGAAGGAGGGGACCGTGCATAGTTGGATGGACCCCGGGGTGAGCCTGAGGAACGGCTCACGGCAGGACAGTGCTTGTAGTTCCAATATGCGGCGGGCTGAACACACCGCCAGCAGAAACACAGTCTTCAAGGTTAACAGGTGAAGGGACAGGCCTCGTAGGGGTCTGAAGGCGGTTCCCGCTAGGAAGTCCAAAACGAGATTGAGATTCCAGAGGTACTGGCCACTTTAGTGGTGGGCGAATGTGTGACTCCTTTCAGGAAGCGGACACGTCCGGGTGAGAGGCTATGCTGTCGCTCTTGGAGCCGTAGCATGACAGGGCCGCCACCTGTACCTTGATGGAGTTGAGGGACAGGCCCTTCTGTAGTCTGTTCTGTAAGAATTCCAGGATCACGGGAACAGTGCATGAGTGTGGTTTGATGTTGTGGTCTTCGCACAAGGCTTCAAATACTCTCTAGATCCTTATGTATGTTAGAGATGTGGAGAACTTGCGTGCTCGTAGGAGGGTGTCGATTACCGCCCCCGAGTACCCGTTCTCTCTCAGGCGAGCCCTCTCAATGGCCAGACTGTAAGAGAGAATTGAGCTGGGTCCTCGTGGAGGATCAGACCTTGTTGTAGCAGGTCCCTGTGTGGGGGCAGGGGTAGGGGGTTCCCTGCCAGCAGTCTTCTCATGTCTGGCCAAGAAGACCCTGGTACGCAGTCTGGAGCCACCAGAAGAACTAGTCCCTTGTGTAGGTGTATCTTGTGAATGATTGCGCCCAGTAGGGGCCACGGTGGGAAGGCATATAGTAGGGTCCCCGGGGGCCAGGGCATCAATCCCTTGGGACTGTGGTTCCCTCCTGCGGCTGAAGTATCTGGATACTTGGGCGTTGGATCTGCTTGCCAGAAGGTCCATGTCCGGTGTCCCCCACCGATCCACTATTATCTTGAAGGCTGTGGGTGACAGCCTCCATTCTCCTGGGTCTAGACTTTCCCTGCTGAGGAAGTCTGCCGTGATGTTGTCTCTCCCGGCGATGTGGACGGCGGAGATCTCCTGGAGGTTTGCTTCCGCCCACGCCATCAGGGGGTCTATTTCTAGGGACACCTGTTGGCTTCTAGTTCCCCCTTGCCGGTTGATGTAGGCCACTGTCGTGGCGTTGTCAGACTTTACTCTGACCGCTTTGTTTCGAAGTCTGTGGGCGAACCGCATGCAGGCTAGTCTGAATGCTCGCGCTTCTAGGCGGTTGATGTTCCATCCTGCCTCTTCTGCGTTCCACTGCCCTTGGGTGGTTAGCTCCTCGCAGTGTGCTCCCCATCCTCATAGACTGGCATCTGTGGTGAGTAGAGTCCAGGTTGGGGAGGAGATACTTGATCCCCGGCTCATGTGGTTGGCCTGCAGCCACCACCGTAGCTGGGTCTGAACGCTGCCTGAGAGTGATAGACGTACGGTGTAGTTCTGGTACCGTGGGCTCCACCGTGATAGGAGTGAGCGCTGTAGGGGTCTCATGTGGGCTCGCGCCCATGGCACAACTTCCAGTGTGGATGCCATCAGCCCGAGGACTTGCAGGTAATCCCATGCTGTGGGATGAGGATCGTCCAGCAAGGTTTGTAGCCGGTTCCACAATTTTGATCTCCTTGTGGGGGTCAGGCTGACCTTGTCCTCTTTGGTGTCGAATCGGACTCCTAGGTACTCCAGCGACTGTGAGGGCTGTAGGGAGCTTTTGTTTGTGTTGACTACCCATCCTAGGCTTTCCAGTAGAGTTCTGACTCTGCTGGCTGCTTGGCGGCTTTCCTCCGGTGACTTTGCTCTGATCAGCCAATCGTCCAGGTAGGGATGAACAAGGATTCCTTCCTTCCTCACAGGTCGATCCAGTAAGGCCGCGGTAGAAACAGTGCGGTAGTGTCAGGCGCACCCTTCCTCCCCGCGCGCACAGTTCTCTTCACTAACTCCCCGATACTCTCCTCTAATCGCATGCAAATGCATGCCGCGGCTTTAAAGCGGTAGGGAAGGGTTATGCCCGCGTAACCCATTTTACTGTATAGGCGCTTAATACAGCGCCTATACAGTAACCAGGGTGCGCTGGTACCTGTCATTTCAAATGTCATTTCAAATGACATTTGAAATGACAGGCACCATGAAGTGAAAAAAAAAAAATACCAAAATATGTAAAAACCTGAGTGTTCAAAAAAAAAATAAATTTTAAATACCTGTCGGAGGGCCGCGTGGGTTCAGGCGGCGGCGGGAGCCGGGTGGTCGCGTGTTAAATCTAGGCCGCGGGCGGGTGGGCGCCTGTTCCAGGTGGCAGCGGCGGCGGGGGGACACGCGTTAGTTCGAGACGGTCGGTGGGCGGCGGGTGGTCGCGTGTTAAATCTAGGCCGGGTCCGCACAGGCGCGCATTCATTCACTGCCGGTGGGGGCTGCCGAGAGGCAGCCCCCACCGGCAGTGAATGAATGCGCGCCTGTGCGGACCCGGCCTAGATTTAACACGCAGGGGTCGGCGCTCAAGGCAGTCACATGCCGTGACGTCACGGCATGTGACTGCCTTGAGCGCCGAATCGCAGGGGTCGCACAGGCGCGCATTCATTCACTGCCGGTGGGGGCTGCCGAGAGGCAGCCCCCACCGGCAGTGAATGAATGCGCGCCTGTGAGGACCCGGCCTAGATTTAACACGCGACCACCCGCCGCCCACCGACCGTCTCGAACTAACGCGTGTCCCCCCGCCGCCGCTGCCACCTGGAACAGGCGCCCACCCGCCCGCGGCCTAGATTTAACACGCGACCACCCGGCTCCCGCCGCCGCCTGAACCCACGCGGCCCTCCGACAGGTATTTAAAAATTTTTATTTTTTTTTCTGACAGGTTTTATGTGTCCCACATCATTACATTTTCTCGATCATCTCTGTATCGCTTTTTTTTTTTTTTTAATTGTTTTTGAGTGTCTTAAGCGGTGTCGATTGATTTGTTACTAGACTCACAGTCCTAACTCCTACTAGGGGGAGGCGGTAAACTAAGACGTTACGGCCGCGGCAAAAAGTGCGTTACTAATGAGATAACCTGAGCGCGCGTTACGGTATCGGAGGGGAATAGCTAATTCCTTCATTATACAGCTAATTCGTTCATTTACATGCCGGGTGGGGAAGGGATACACGTCTGTTTTAAGAAGCGCTACGGACGCGCGAAACTGGAGACTGTATCGCTGGTTTGCCTTACGCGTCCGAATTGTGCGCAGCGAGCTCGTTACAGATGAGAAATCTTCAAATGAATGTTACTGTATCGAGCTGTCAGTGTTGCCGCCACCACCACTATTACCTTGGTGAACGTGCAGGGTGCTGTGGCTAACCCGAAGGGTAGTGCCCGGAACTGGTAGTGACGGTTCAGGACTTTGAAGCGTAGGTAGCGCTGATGTTCCTGATGAATGGGGATGTGCAGATAGGCCTCCGAAAGATCCAGGGATGAGAGAAACTCTCCTGGTTGTATCGCCCTTATAACGGATTGTAGGGTTTCCATGTGGAAGCAAGGGATCCTGAAGTGGCGGTTGACAGACTTGAGATACAGGATGGGCCTGAATGTTCCCTCTTTCTTGGGAACAATAAAATGAATGGAATAATGGCCAGTATTTACTTCCTGTGGAGGTACTGGGGTTATGACCTCGAGTGCCAGTTGCCTGGACAGTGTAGCTTCCACCGCCGCCCTCTTGGAGGGGTCGTGGCAGAGGGACTGCACGTACTTGTCCGGAGGGGTTTGTAGGAAATCCAGGTAGTACCCCTCCCGAATGATGGCGAGGACCCACTTGTCCGAGGTTATCTCTACCCATCTGTGGTAGAATAGGGCTAATCTGCCCCCTATGGCTTCTTCCCTTGGATGGGTCGGTTGAATCTCATTGTGGGGTGCGGCTGAGGCCTGTACCAGAGCTGGCTCCCCTCTTGTTGTGCTTGGTCCGAAAGGACTGGTTCCTGCCGTAGGGCGGGGCACTTGATAGTTGTTCCTGTAAGGATTGAAACGCTGCGAACATCTGCCCCTGGAGGACCTGGGGAAGGAACTCTGATTTCTCTTTGTCTTATCTTCCGGCAGTCGCGGCAATGGGGACTCGCCCCATTTGTCGGCCAGTTTCTCTAGTTCGCTGCCGAACAGGAGGGATCCTTTGAAGGGCGTCCTTGTGAGGTGCGTTTTGGAAGATGCGTTGGCCGACCAGCTTCGGAGCCAGAGTTGTCTCCTGGCAGCCACTGCAGAGGACACTCCTCTGGCCGCTGTGCGCACTAGGTCGGAGGCAGCGTCCGCTAGGAATGATATCGCTGGTGTTCCAATCGGATGGGTATATGGAGTTATGCCTCGGACAGATCCAGGAAGATCAAAAATTCCCCCAACTGCACTGCCAATATCACTGACTGTAATGTTTCCATGCGAAAATGAATCACTCGCAAAGACAGTTGATCCCTTTGAGATCTAGGTTGGGGTGAAAGGAGCCCTCCTTCTTGGGCACAACAAAATAGAATATCGGCCTGAATTTTCTTGAGACGTGGGTACTGGGACCACAGTCCTCAGACTGAGGAGCCTTGACAATGTTCACTCCACTGCCTGCTTCTTCCCTGGCTGGGAACGGCCCTGGCCTGGATCTCCCAGGGCCTCCTCACACTGTGCGCACAGGGCATCGGCCTCCTCGCTCTGTGCGGCTCTGACGTGGCATGCTGGGCAGAGGCTTTTATGCCCGACTCTGGAGGTGCCATGACTGTGGCCGCGTGAGCTCTTGTGCGCTCCAGTGCGCCTCAGATGTGCGCTGAGATGTGCGCCTAGCCGCAGATATGCGCCTTGTTCCGTGCGCGCAACTTATGCGCGTGAGGTATTATGTGCGCCTAAGTTTATGTGCACAAGGGACTTGTGCGCCTAGCTCAATTTGTGCGCTCCAGTTGAACGGCGAGGCGGATCAAGATGGCGACGGCGACCATGCGGGCAATATGGCGACCTCCTCGGAGGGTCTCCACGTGGGTAGACCCTCGGGAACAGCTGGGGCCTAGCCCTGCTAGGGCGGATCAACCCGGTGGCACTGGCTCCGATCGGCAGCCTGTGCTCTTCTTCGATCCTTGGAGACCGTTTACATAGAAGATTTCTACCTTACCTTGTCTTTGGCGCTTCCCGGTTTCGTCCCGGGTGGTCTCCGGCTGCAGGGGGAGAGGGCAAATACCTTCACCGCCGCGCTCGAAGAATGCACCTGCTGCCTCTCAGCCGCGCCCAAAATCGGGGGCTAAGTCCCTGCCGCGATTCGGCCACCGGACCGAGGCTCACCTCCGAGGGACCACGGAAATCATCTCGGGAATCTCAACTGGAGGAGGGACCCGAGGGTATCACCGCAGGAGAGCGGGGCTAGTCTTCAGGTAAACTTTTCTTCGTAGATTTGGGTTTTTCCTTGAAGTTTGGTTCTAATGCTCAGAGAGCGTGCAGATAGTCCCTAACTGCTTTGGAGACGGAAAATACTGAGGAGCTGCACTTCCTGCAGGGGTATATGTACTAGGGGCTGACGTCAGATTGAAATCTGATCCGTCTCCAACTGCTAACAGGAGTACACTATACCCATTGGTCCTGAGTCCATCTGCTACACGCTAGGAAATAAAAGATACCAGCCCCTCACACTCATTTCCTCCTCTGAGCACATCCCTGGCCCCCACACATTCATTCCCTTCTCCCACCCCCTACGAACACGTCTTCAATTCCCTCATGCTCATTCCCCCCTCTAAGCACATCTCTGGACCAGGGCCCCCACACACTCACTCACCTCTCCCCCCCCCTCCTCCAAGCACATCTCTGCCCCCCCCCCCACTCACTCATTCCCCCCCCCTCCTCCAAGAACATCTCTGCCCCCCCCCCACTCACTCATTCCCCCCTCCTCCAAGCACATCTCTGCCCCCCCCCCCACACTCACTCATTCCCCCCTCCTCCAAGCACATCTCTGGCCCCCCCACACTCACTCCCCCCTCCTCCAAGCACATCTCTGGCCCCCACACTCACTCACTCATTCCCCTCTCCAAGCACATCTCTGGCCCCCCCACACTCACTCATTCCCCTCTCCAAGCACATCTCTGGCCCCCACACACTCACTCACTCACTCACTCATTCCCCTCTCCAAGCACATCTCTGGCCCCCACACACTCACTCACTCACTCATTCCCCTCTCCAAGCACATCTCTGGCCCCCCACACACTCACTCACTCACTCATTCCCCTCTCCAAGCACATCTCTGGCCCCCACACACTCACTCACTCACTCATTCCCCTCTCCAAGCACATCTCTGGCCCCCACACACTCACTCACTCATTCCCCTCTCCAAGCACATCTCTGGCCCCCACACACTCACTCACTCACTCATTCCCCTCTCCAAGCACATCTCTGGCCCCCACACACTCACTCACTCACTCATTCCCCTCTCCAAGCACATCTCTGGCCCCCACACACTCACTCACTCACTCATTCCCCTCTCCAAGCACATCTCTGGCCCCCACACACTCACTCACTCATTCCCCTCTCCAAGCACATCTCTGGCCCCCACACACTCACTCACTCACTCATTCCCCTCTCCAAGCACATCTCTGGCCCCCACACACTCACTCACTCACTCATTCCCCTCTCCAAGCACATCTCTGGCCCCCACACACTCACTCACTCACTCATTCCCCTCTCCAAGCACATCTCTGGCCCCCCACACACTCACTCACTCACTCATTCCCCTCTCCAAGCACATCTCTGGCCCCCACACACTCACTCACTCACTCATTCCCCTCTCCAAGCACATCTCTGGCCCCCACACACTCACTCACTCACTCATTCCCCTCTCCAAGCACATCTCTGGCCCCCACACACTCACTCACTCACTCATTCCCCTCTCCAAGCACATCTCTGGCCCCCACACACTCACTCACTCATTCCCCTCTCCAAGCACATCTCTGGCCCCCACACACTCACTCACTCACTCATTCCCCTCTCCAAGCACATCTCTGGCCCCCACACACTCACTCACTCCCCTCTCCAAGCACATCTCTGGCCCCCCACACACTCACTCACTCACTCATTCCCCTCTCCAAGCACATCTCTGGCCCCCACACACTCACTCACTCACTCATTCCCCTCTCCAAGCACATCTCTGGCCCCCACACACTCACTCACTCACTCATTCCCCTCTCCAAGCACATCTCTGGCCCCCACACACTCACTCACTCACTCATTCCCCTCTCCAAGCACATCTCTGCCCCCCACACACTCACTCACTCACTCATTCCCCTCTCCAAGCACATCTCTGGCCCCCACACACTCACTCACTCACTCATTCCCCTCTCCAAGCACATCTCTGGCCCCCACACACTCACTCACTCATTCCCCTCTCCAAGCACATCTCTGGCCCCCACACACTCACTCATTCCCCTCTCCAAGCACATCTCTGGCCCCCACACACTCACTCACTCACTCATTCCCCTCTCCAAGCACATCTCTGGCCCCCCACACACTCACTCACTCACTCATTCCCCTCTCCAAGCACATCTCTGGCCCCCACACACTCACTCACTCATTCCCCTCTCCAAGCACATCTCTGGCCCCCACACACTCACTCACTCATTCCCCTCTCCAAGCACATCTCTGGCCCCCACACACTCACTCACTCACTCATTCCCCTCTCCAAGCACATCTCTGGCCCCCACACACTCACTCACTCACTCATTCCCCTCTCCAAGCACATCTCTGGCCCCCACACACTCACTCACTCACTCATTCCCCTCTCCAAGCACATCTCTGGCCCCCACACACTCACTCACTCACTCATTCCCCTCTCCAAGCACATCTCTGGCCCCCACACACTCACTCACTCATTCCCCTCTCCAAGCACATCTCTGGCCCCCCACACACTCACTCACTCATTCCCCTCTCCAAGCACATCTCTGGCCCCCACACACTCACTCACTCACTCATTCCCCTCTCCAAGCACATCTCTGGCCCCCACACACTCACTCACTCACTCATTCCCCTCTCCAAGCACATCTCTGGCCCCCACACACTCACTCACTCACTCACTCCCCTCTCCAAGCACATCTCTGGCCCCCACACACTCACTCACTCACTCATTCCCCTCTCCAAGCACATCTCTGGCCCCCACACACTCACTCACTCACTCATTCCCCTCTCCAAGCACATCTCTGGCCCCCCACACACTCACTCACTCACTCATTCCCCTCTCCAAGCACATCTCTGGCCCCCACACACTCACTCACTCACTCATTCCCCTCTCCAAGCACATCTCTGGCCCCCACACACTCACTCACTCACTCATTCCCCTCTCCAAGCACATCTCTGGCCCCCACACACTCACTCACTCACTCATTCCCCTCTCCAAGCACATCTCTGGCCCCCACACACTCACTCACTCACTCATTCCCCTCTCCAAGCACATCTCTGGCCCCCACACACTCACTCACTCACTCATTCCCCTCTCCAAGCACATCTCTGGCCCCCACACACTCACTCACTCACTCATTCCCCTCTCCAAGCACATCTCTGGCCCCCCACACACTCACTCACTCATTCCCCTCTCCAAGCACATCTCTGGCCCCCACACACTCACTCACTCACTCATTCCCCTCTCCAAGCACATCTCTGGCCCCCACACACTCACTCACTCACTCACTCATTCCCCTCTCCAAGCACATCTCTGGCCCCCCACACACTCACTCACTCACTCATTCCCCTCTCCAAGCACATCTCTGGCCCCCACACACACACTCACTCACTCACTCACTCATTCCCCTCTCCAAGCACATCTCTGGCCCCCACACACTCACTCACTCATTCATTCCCCTCTCCCCACCCCCTCCTCCAAGCACATCTCTGCCCCCCCCCCCACCTCATTCCTCCCCTCCTGATACCTGGCTGTAGCTGCACAGTCTGAAGATTCCTTTGCTGTTGCCCTCCAATGCTGTGCTGCTGACCTTCCCGTTCCAGGTCTGCCAACAAAAATGTGCTCGTGAGATATGCATCAACAAGGCTTGCAGCTCACTATTTGAATCCTACTCTGATTGGCTTACTGCTGCAATATAGGGATAGGGTGTGCCTGCTATGGACAGGCTTCATAGCAGCAGCAGCCAATCACTGTAACATCAGAGCACAAGTCCCGCCCAACAAGCCCAAAAAAACGCGACTGGCAGAAAAAATTGCCCAATTAAAAGCAACCAGCGAATCGGTAAAAAAAAACCCGCGAATGACTAGGAAAAGAAGCCCAATCTCGCGGTAAATAAGCGAGGTTGGCAACACTCTAAAAACCATAAAGCTCCAAGCCCTGACTCTCCCGCGCGCTTCCTGGACGCCAAGGCTTGTAAATTAGTGACATCATCAGAGAGCGCCCAAAGCCGGCAGCAAAGCAGGAAGTAAACAGAGAAACAGGTGAGTGTGCTCCGTAGGCGGGATTGTTCCCTCTGGCAGCAGTGGTGTTAGTGGTGGGGATTGAGGGAGTGTCCCCGTCGAGTAGCGGGTAAGGCGCCAAAAAAGATTGTCGTCATGCATTAGGCACTTTCAGACGTGCAAGGACTGAAGCCTGTCATATGGTAGAATTTTATACCCTGACCGGAAACTAATTGTTGCACGAAGAACTTACAACTGCAGTTTTTGCTTTTTCAGTTTACACGCCTGAATGCCACTATTACTTATTGCTTGTATAGTCTATTAACTTTCCCAAGAAAAAAGAATGCATGTAAGGCAAGTAGCACAGAGTATTAATATAGTAGGTGAATGTTGTCGTTTTTTAAGGTTGTGGAAAAGTGAATCCCAAGGGGAACAAATCTTACTTTGTAACACATACAGTATATGTCAGTATTTGAAATATTTTATACTATAATGGAGTATCAATTTGGCATGGAAGTATATTGATGAAAAGGGCCCATAGGACAAAGTGTAAAAATTAACATTTTGCTGCTAAAAAATAAAAAGGACTGATGATAACTTTATAAGTGCTATTGAACTTTAGTTTTTGAAGTGGGGTTTATTTGGTAGTGAACGCTGAATGTTCCCAAATTTAAGTACTGCTTTCTTCAGTCAAGGCTTTGGATATAGATGGGCAAGCTGGGCACCAAGCCAGTAGGTCACCAGAGAATGGAAGTGAGAGGGGTGAACTGTGCACGGCCCAATTCCCCTTCCATATCCTCTTCTGCTTCTGGTAATGCCTGTCTACTCCCTGAGTCTCCGATGTAAAAAGGTACGCTCGGCATAGTTTAATCTGCAGTTAACCTCAAACATTACTGCTAATGCAGTAAGTAGTTTTGTGGATAACAATGTGTGGACGGATTAGTACCCTCTTATAAACATTGCTAATGATGACAGTTATTTCTCTCCCCCCCCCCCCCCCCCCCCCCCCCCCAATGCAGAAGGTGAGCTGGCTTACCTTGTGTTTTTTAGTGCTGGAAACTTAAGACCTAGTCCAAAATGGAGTTAAGTCTCCAGGTCTAATGGTAGTATATAGGTGGAAGCTGGAGTTCTAGTGCTGGGACCTGTCATTGGGATTTTATGCACCGAAAGCATGTTTTCTGCTCATAAATTTTTATGTGCGCTAAACATTTTCTTTACACACATTTTTGGGTGTATGTGCATTTTTTAACTCCTAATACATTAGCATACTATTAGCTTAATACATCAGGAGTTAAAAATGTTTAGGATGTGCATTAAGAAACTGTACTGAATTTCAATGAATAGTTTTAAAACTGAGCTTATTATATCAGCCCCTTTGCTAGCTAATAGTGACCTTGCCTGCCTCATCAAGAGGGTGGGCCACGGAAGCCATGCAACTAGCAAGGAGGAGGAGAGAGGACATGGTCTGTAACTGTTGCCTGAGATGCTATGTTCCTGGCAACGGTGCTGTCATAAGAACACAAGAAATTTATTTATTTATTTTGCTTTTTTATATACCGGCATTCCTGTAGAAACTACAAATCACACCGGTTTACAATGAACAAAAAAACTTCGCATAGGAGCGTTACATGGAACAATGTGAGAAACAAGTAAATGCATAGGAAACTGGAGCTAAAAACTTGCCCATTGCAAAACATAACAGTATGCAACTTAGTTGATAATTAAATAAATAAATACAACCAGACGGAAGTTGATAACATGCTAATATGTCTAGGATTAACAAGATTAAATTAAGATAAATACTTAATGAAACTACTTGCAAGTCCGCTCTTGCAGCGGACTTAGGAAGGTTAAGGAGTAAGACATGGAACAAAGCGAAGGTCATGTTGGTCTATGAAGTGAACAGAAGTCATCATTCTGGGAATGCTAGTTTGAAGAGCCATGTTTTGAGGTTTTTTTTGAAAGATAGAGGACATGGATCTTGTTGGAGGTCTGGAGGGAGAGCATTCCATTGTGAGGGAAATTGCCATGCTGGGTCAGACCAAGGGTCCATCAAGCCCAGCATCCTGTTTCCAACAGAGGCCAAACACTAAGAAGATCCCATGCCACTGATACAATTAATAGCAGTGGCTATTCCCTAAGTAAATTTCATTAATAGCCGTTTCCTAGCGTGTAGCAGATGGACTCAGGACCAATGGGTATAGTGTACTCCTGCTAGCAGTTGGAGACGGATCAGATTTCAATCTGATGTCAGCCCCTAGTATATATATACCCCTGCAGGAAGTGCAGCTCTTCAGTATTTTCCGTCTCCATAGCAGTTAGGGACTATCTGCACGCTCTCACAGCGTTAGAACCAAATTCAAAGAAGAAAACCAAATTTTAAAGAAGAAACCTACCTGAAGACGAGCCCCGCTCTCCTGCGGTGATACCCTCGGGTCCCTCTCCCGGTTGAGATTCCCGAGGTGATTTCCGTGGTCCCTCGGAGGTAAGCCTCGGTCCAGCGGCAGAATCACGGCGAGGACCTAGCCCCTGATCCTCGGGCGCGGCCGAGAGGCAGCGGGTGCACCCTCGAGTACGGCAGTGAAGGTATTTGCCCTTTCCCCCCGCAGCCGGAGACCGCCCGGGACGAAACCGGGAAGCGCCGAAGACAAGGTAAGGTAGAAATCTTCTGCTTGAATCCGGTCTCCGAGGATCGAGGAAGAGCACAGGTCACCGGCCGGGACCAGTGCCACCGGGTTGATCCGCCCTAGCAGGGCCAGGCCCCGGCTATTTCCAAGGGTCTACCCATGTGGAGACCCTCCGAGGGGGTCGCCATATTGCCCGCGTGCTCGCCGTCGCCATCTTGGCCCTATTCGCTGCGCCGTTCGACCCAAGCGCACAAACCGAGCTAGGTGCACAAAGCACCTGTGCGCATAGACTTACATGAACATAAAACCTTGTGCGCATAAGTTGCACGCACAGAACTGGACGCATATATATGACTGGACACACAGCTGCGCGCACAACTCACACGCTCTTCTTAAGTGCACTGGAGCGCATAAGAGTTTACGCGCTGACAGCCATGGCATCACCAGAAACAGGGATAAAGGCTCAAGGTCTCTGCCCAGCATGTCACATCAGAGCCGCACAAAGCGAGGAGACCACCCTTTGCACGCAGTGTGAGGAGGCCCTGGGAGATCCAGTTCAGGGCCAGTCCCACCAGGGTCGAGTACTAGCTCCTCAGGGAGTACCCCGGATCTAGCAGATCCCAGTGAGACCTCCCCACAGACGGGGACCCCCAGGGAACCAGTGCCCCTCAGCTTAGATCCAGCGTCGATCTCATGGGTGGAGTTCTTCAAGGGGATTCACGCTTCTTCACAAAGGACAAGCTCCTGGACCTGGTCACCCAATGTCTGACGGAGCTCGCTATCCCGGGCCCAGGTACTTCGGGGGAACCTAAACCGAACTCCCTGCTGGAAGGTCTTCGTCAGACCTCTCGCCATTTCCCTCTGTTACAAGCGGCACAACAGCTGATTGACCTGGAATGGAATGCCCGGGAGTCCACATTCAAAGGGGGACGAGCTTTGGCAGCCATGTACCCCCTGGACCCGGCGACCAAAGATCTTCTTGCATGCCCAAGAGTTGATGCCATGGTCTGCGCGGTCTCTAAGCGCACCACTATCCCAGTAGAGGGAGGAGCAGCGCTCAAGGATGCACACGACCGGCGTCTGGAATCCATCCTCAAACAGTCATTTGACGTAGCCGCTATGTCTCTACAAATTGCGGCCTGCTACACGGTGGTGACATGTGCCTGCTTATCCCAAACCAGGAACAACACCCCGGGAGAAGACATGGAACCAGTAGTATCATTCCTCGCGGACGCTGCCTCTGACCTAGTGCGTACAGCGGCCAGAGGAGTGTCATCTGCGGTGGCGGCCAGAAGGCAACTCTGGCTCCAAAGCTGGTTGGCCGACGCATCTTCTAAAATGCGCCTCACAAGGATGCCCTTCAAAGGATCCCTCCTGTTTGGCAGCGAACTAGAGAAAGTAGCCGACAAATGGGGCGAGTCTCCAGTGCCGTGCCTGCCGGAGGATAAAACGAAGAGAAACCAGCGACCCTTCCCCAGGCCCTCCAGGGGCAGAAGTTCACAGTGCTTCAATCCTTACAGGAACAACTATCAAGTGCCCCGCCCTACGAGCAGGAACCAGTCCTTTCGGAACAAGCACAACAAGAGGGGCACCAGCTCGGGTACAGGCCCCACAATGAGATTCAGCCGACCCGTCCATAGGGGGCAGACTAGCCCTATTCTACCGCAGATGGGTCGAGATAACTTCGGACAAGTGGGTCCTAGCCATCATTCGAGAGGGGTACTACCTGGATTTTCTTCGTACCCCTCCGGACAAGTTCGTGGAGTCCCCCTGCCACAACCTCTTCAAGAGGGCGGCAGTGGAAGCTACACTGTCCAGACTACTGGCCCTTGAGGCCATAACCCAGTGCCTCCGCAAGAAATAAATTCTGGACATTATTCCATCTATTTTATCGTCCCCAAGAAAGAGGGAACATTCAGGCCCATCCTGGACCTCAAGTTGGTCAACTGCCACCTGAGGATTCCCCGCTTCCGCATGGGATCCCTGAGATCCGTAATAAGGGCAATACAACCGGGAGAGTTTCCCACATCCCTGGATCTTTCGGAGGCCTACCTACACATCCCAATTCATCAGGAACACCAGCGCTACCTATGCTTCAAAGTCCTGAACCGTCACTACCAGTTCCGGGCACTACCTTTCGGGTTAGCCACAGCACCCCGGACGTTCACCAAGGTAATAGTAGTGGTGGCGGCAACACTGAGGAAGGAAGGAATCCTTGTCCACCCTTACCTAGACGACTGGCTGATCAGGGCAAAGTCACTGGAGGAAAACCACCAAGCAACCAGCAGAGTCATAACCCTACTGGAGAGCCTAGGATGGGTGGTCAACACAAACAAAAGTTTCCTACAGCCCTCACAGTCGCTGGAGTACCTAGGAGTCCGATTTGACACCAAAGAAGACAAGGTCAGCCTGACTCCCACAAGGAGATTAAAACTGTGGAATCGGCTACATACCTTGCTGAACGATCCTCGTCCCACAGCATGTGATTACCTGCAAGTCCTCGGGCTGATGGCATCCACACTCATGCGAGCCCACATGAGGCCCCTACAGAGCTCACTTCTATCACAGTGGAGCACATGGTCCCAGAACTACACCGTACGTCTATCGCTCCCGGGCAGAGTCCGGAACCAGCTATGGTGGTGGCTGCAGGCCAACCACATGAGCCGAGGATCAAGACTATCCTCTCCAACCTGGACCCTACTCACCACAGATGCCAGTCTACGAGGATAGGGAGCACACTGCGAGGAGTTAACCGCCCAAGGGCAGTGGAACGCAGAAGAGGCGGGATGGAACATCAATCGCCTAGAAGTGCGGGCAGTCAGACTACTTCGAGACAAAGCGGTCAGAGTAATGTCAGACAATGCCACAACAGTGGCCTACATCAACCGACAGGGGGGAACCAGAAGTCAACAAGTGTCCCTAGAAATAGACCCCCTGATGCTACGGCTCCAAGAGCGAGGGCGACACCATAGCCTCTCACTCGGACGAGTCACACTTCCTAAAAGGAGTCAAACACATTCGTCCACCACTAAAGTGGCCAGTACCTCTGTGGAATCTCAGTCTCGTTTTGGATTTCCTAGCGGGAACCGCCTTCAGACCCCTCCGAGGACTGTCCCTCTGCCTGTTAACCTTAGAGACGGTGTTCTTGCTGGCAGTTTGTTCAGCCCGCCACATCTCGGAACTACAAGCACTGTCTTGCCGTAAGCCATTCCTCAGGTTAACCCCGGGAGCCATCCAACTACGCACGGTTCCCTCCTTCTTCCCCAAAGTGGTCTCACACTTCCACCTTAACCAGACCATCTCGCTACCAATGATGGATGGCTTGAAGAATTCGGAAGAAGCCCGTAGTCGACGCCACCTCAATATCGGCAGACTCCTATCCAGATACCTGGAAATGTCGGAACACGTACGAAAAACAGACCACCTTTTTGTCCTTCACAGCGGAAAGAGACAAGGGGAAGTGGCCTCGCGGGCAACCATTGCCCGCTGGATCAAGGAAGTCATCAAGGTGGCCTACATAGAAGCTGGCAAGCCACCACCTATACAGGTCAAGGCCCATTCTACCAGAGCCCAGGCAGTATCCTGGGCAGAAACCAGAATGCTGTCACCCGCCGAGATCTGCAGGGCAGCGACATGGTCCTCCATCCATACCTTCTCCAGATTCTACCGTCTGGATGTTCAGGCTCGGGAGGACACTGCATTTGCAAGGACAATTCTAAGTGGGCCACGGGCAGCCTCTCACCCGGTTCGGGTCCTGAGTCCATCTGCTACACGCTAGGAAATGGAGAAATTACTTACCTGATAATTTCGTTTTCCTTGGTGTAGACAGATGGACTCAGCATACCACCCTTGGCTGCCGTTACGCATGGCTTTCAAATGATTCAAGGGTAAGCCACGTTTTCACTTACCTAGGGCATCCACCCTGCCGGGTGTCGACGCTTTCCGGTTGAGTACACTGGTGGTCTCCAGCTATAGTCAGTCAACCAGTTCAAGTTAATCAAGTTTTAACGTTTAACTAAGTTATGAAGTTATTCAAGTTAATCAAATTAGTAAGTTAATCAGTCAGTCACACGTATATCCACAATGCTTTTTGAGGAGAATACTGAAGAGCTGCACTTCCTGCAGGGGTATATGTACTAGGGGCTGATGTCAGATTGAAATCTGATCCGTCTCCAACTGCTAGCAGGAGTACACTATACCCGTTGGTCCTGAGTCCATCTGTCTACACTAAGGAAAACGAAATTATCAGGTAAGTAATTTCTCCATTAATGGACTTCTCCTCCAAGAACTTATCCAAACCTTTTTTGAACCCAGCAACACTAACTGCACTAACCACATCTTCTGGCAACAAATTCCAGAGCTTTATTGTGCATTGAGTGAAAAAGAATTTTCTCAGATTAGTCTTAAATGTGCTACTTGCTAACTTCATGGAATGCCCCCTAGTCCTTCTATTATTCGAAAGTGTAAATAACCGATTCACATCTACTCATTCAAGACCTCTCATGATCTTAAAGATCTCTATCATATCCCCCCTCAGCTGTCTCTTCTCCAAGCTGAACAGCCCTAATCTCTTCAGCCTTTCCTCATAGGGGAGCTGTTCCATTCCCTTTATCATTTTGGTTGCCCTTCTTTGTACCTTCTCCATCACAACTATATCTCTTTTGAGATGTGGCGACCAGAATTGTACACAGTATTCCAGGTGTGGTCTCATCATGGAGCGATATAGAGGCATTATGACATTTTCCATTTTATTAACCATTCCCTTCCTAATAATTCTTAACATTCTGTTTGCTTTTTTGATTGCTGCAGCATACTGAGCCAACGATTTTAAAGTATTATCCACTATGATACCTAGATCTTTTTCCTGGGTGGTAGCTCCTAATATGGAACCTTACATCATGTAACTACAGCAAGGGTTATTTTTCCCTATATGCAACACCTTGCACTTGTCCATATTAAATTTTTTCATTAGCATGTAAATAAAATCCAGAAGGTATATAGTGATGCAAAGAGAGAAGTGATGGTATAAGGACAGTAATAAAATGGAGTCACTATAAACATTTAAGGTGCTGCTCTGGAGAAGTACATTTGTAAGTAGTGCATATGAAAATAAATTGCTTGAGTGTACTTTCTTCCTGAAACACTTTAACCAATTAAGGTAATTTGTATGTTTGTCACGGTTTAGTATTTTTGTTTTAGACAGCATAGTAGTAAAGGTGGTCAGTCCAAGTGACAGTTTGTTCTATTGACTGTTTTCATAACAATGTGCTTGATTTTGTTTTTTACAGTATTGCATATACAATAATGGCATCTGGAACCAGTAAAATGAGTATGTCACCAGAAGCTGGAAATGCAAAGCTTCAATTTGCTCCTTTTGTTAGTGCCCTGGATGCAGGTTTCTGGCACCAGCTTACACAGAAGAAACTCAATGAGTACCGGTTGGATGAGACCCCAAAAGATATCAGAGGATATTACTATAATGGTAAGAAGCAAATATTATTCAAAGATGTCAGATTCTGAGTATATTCTGCTATTTAAATTTTTTTTTTTTTTATGGTGTAGGTGATCCTGCTGGTCTACCAACTCGTTTAACTTTGGAATTTAGTGCCTTTGATATGTGAGTATTTTTGCTTTATTTAAATGACATAGTTTTAAAATTTGTTTCTACTGATTCCTTATCCATCTTCACATTAAAGTTAGTCTTCTCTTTTTTTCCCCCTCTCACAATTTTAGCCTTCATTTCTTGATGGGCCCTTTCTCACACCTGGCTCTAGGCCTGTCCTCTAAATCTGCTTTTTCTTATCATTCTGCCAAACCAGTCCAGACTTGTGGGATTTGTCCTTCCTACTTCACTTTCAATACATATCCAGCATAACTCTCTGCTTCAACGGCAGGGGGAATGAAAAAAGTGGATCTATATACAGACAACCAACAAGGACTGAATTACATAGTCTGGGTAAACAAATAAGCATGGGTGTAGCTTGCTTATTGCGGTGGTTACTACCCCTAACTAATTAAGCTAGATATTTCACTTGGATGCAGCTCCAACACTGCTCTCTACATTAATGATGGGGGTGGAAGGGAAATAGAACCAAAAGGTTACTAAGAGCCAAGAGTAACAGATAAGTATGAGAAAAAAAAAAAGGTGCGAAACTTGCTGGGCAGACTGGATGGGCCTTTTTGTCGTCTTCTGCCGTCATTTCTATGTTACTTGCAAATGGAGGCAGAGAGCTAAAACTTTGCACTGACAACCTTTTTTCTTATACAGTCTGATAGGGCAGGGGAAGTTGTCAGAGATTCTCTGCTGGGGAAATCAGCCAGCCTATGGCAGGCTGATTTCCCCAGTAGTAGCCAGGGCTGAATCTGGGAAATATGGATGACAATTCTTCCCTGGGGCAACAGGTTCTCTTCAGACCCCAACAGTTCCTACCTTTAAGAAGACAGTAAAATAGTAAAGCCTTCTAATTTCAATAAAGTTAAAAACACAGTAGGACTGTGGTGAGCGGAGCTGAGTCTCCAGGCCTGTAGCATAGACTCAGTCTTACCTCAGCTTCTCCTGCAGGTTTCCTGCTGGCTCCCCCAACTAGAAACAAGTGCGGAAAGGGAGAGGAAATTCAGCAGGTGCAGTGCACGTGGCAGCCTAGCACAGGAATAATGCACGAGACAGATTTGCATGCACGGCCTCCATTGTCGACAAATCTATTTCATACATATTCATTGTGGATATCCTGAAAATCTGACTGGCTAGGTGTGTAGTGATGACTGGGTTGAGAACCCCTGGCCTAACATAGCTTGCTCTTTCTGCAAGGTCTGTGATGTTGACGAGGCCCACAGAAGAGAGCTGTAAATTGGTGCCGCGGAGGAAGTGGTGGTGTAACAGTCAGCATCAGAGCCCCACGCGAGTATGGTGGTCATGTTTTCCACTTTGTTGCTATCTGGGAATATGGCCGCAGCAAGATCTTGGCACTCATCAGCTGCATCCGAATTATTGTGTGCAGACCTGTGGGAGGCGCAAAAGCCAAAAGGTGCTCTTGGACACTAGGGAGGCATAAATTCTTTGTGAAGTTTGTGCTTATTAGGCACGAGGCTTATTGTGAAATGAAAGGTAGCAAAAGGGAAGGGATCTTCCCATGAAGCCATCTTTGTAACATGACCTGTGGCTGAAGAGATTCTGTCTGGCATCAGGGCAGGAGTCTCCAATAAGGGAGTCATTGCTGACCCTGCATGCCCACAATGACTTGGGAGAAAAAGGGAGAGCTGAGTTGGACTCGGGAGGAAGCAGAGGAAGGGAGCTGACCTCTTTGGCTGGGGGAGGATTCAGTCATGAGTTTATTTAGAGCTAAGAGCCCTCATTGCAAGAATCTCACAGACTTTGAAGCTGACCAAAGAGCAGCCCAAAGATTTGACACACAAAGGGGATCCTATCCTGGCAGGGATAAGGAAATCTACCAGGCATTTCCCATACATCCGGCTATCCAGGATATGATTGGGGGTGAGTGAGACAACTCATATTTAATGCTAAAGTTTAAAAAGCTTATGGAAGCTTTGTATCTGCTCCAACAGAATAAGAAGGAATGCTTAACTAGAATGCCAAAGGTGGATGCCTCAGTAGCTGCAGTCATGTTGAAAGACTATTATTCTGGTTGAGGGAGGTATAGTACTGAATGATCCTCAAGACTGAAAGATGGAATCCCTGCTCAAGAAATCATTTGAGCTAGCCAACCTGTCGCTTCAAGCGGTGGTATGTGGGGTCTGTGTAACCTGAGCAAAGATTCAACATTCTCTTTCCAAGATGGAGAAGGAGGTATTGTAAATAGATAGCGAGGAGATAGCCCATTTGGAGTCAGCCGATACCTTACATGATCTATTTAGAACATCTAAATTAGATATCTGTTTCAGTTGAGAAACTGGTTAGTAGGCTCTGCATTCAAGACCAGATTAAGTAAGCTACCTTTGAAAAGTTGCCAGCTCTTTGGGGAAGAGCTAGAAAAACTGGTTAACAATTTAGAGGAATAGAAGGCCCAGAAGTTCCCAGAGGACAGGTCCATGGGCACTATTAGAGGAAGCTTCCTTAGAAATTATCTGAGAGATGTCAGGTAATATAATATATAAAGGACAAGACTACTTGGTAAGGAACAGCCATTTTGGGGGAATAGATCCAGTGACTACTCCTCCCTCCTGCCAGTAGGTGGGTGGTTAAAACGGTACTATGAGGAATAGATCCGCATCATAGAGGACCAATAGATATTAGAAAGCAGTTGGCAAGGATATGCCCTCAAACTGAGCACGCCTATACCAGAAGCATTCGTCTCATCCCCTTGCAACTCCTCAGTAAGGAAGATGGCCATTCAAGCAAAAATAAACAGACACTTCAGCTGGAAGCAGTGGTGTCAGTCCTAGAATGGAAGAGCCAGTTGTTCCATTTATTCATGGTCCCGAAAAAGGAGGAAATGTTTTAATTCATTTTGGATTTAAAGGGGGTCAGCCATTCCTTGAGGTCAGGGCTGGTGTGCCCATTTGACAACCTAGGCGGTCTCCTAGGGTAGCAACTGGTAGGAGGCAGCAAAGGGCAGCCGTGTGGGGCTGCGAGCAGAGCCCATCCCGTTCGCAGCTGAGAGAAGACTTGGGAACCACAAGCAGCATCCATCCTGCTTGCAGCCGAGAGAACTAGACTTGGTGGGCCGCGAGCGGCGTGTGTGTGTGTGTGTGTGTGTGTGTGTATGTGTATACGAGATGGAGAGGGAGCCTGTGTGAGGGAATGAGAGAGTGTGTGTGTGTGAGAGAGGAAACCTGTGTGACGGGGGGTGTGTGTATGTGTGTGTAAGAGACAGAGAGTATCTATATGAAGGGGTGTATGAGAGATAGAGGGAAGGTGTGTGTGTGAGAGAGAGGGAGCCTTTATGAGGGAATGTGTATGTGAGTGAGAAGAGAGGGAGCTTTTATGAGTGTGTGCTTGTGAGTGACAGGGATTGTGTGTGAACGAGAGAGTAATGATGTTAGAGGGAGGGAGCCTGTGTAAGGGTACATGTGTGAATAAGACAAGAAACCTAAGTGTGTGTGTGAGAGAAGGGGCCTGTCTGAGTGAATAAGGGCATGTCTTTGTGAGGGAGAGAGAGTGAGAGAGCATGTGTGTCTGTGTGTGTCTAATAGAATGTGCCTTTGTGTGTGAGATGGAACAAATGTGTATAATTATATGTATGTATATGAGAGAAAGGTGAAAGTTTGTGCATAGCAACCCCTGCTCCCCATCCCATCAGCTAATCCATGACAATCTCAGAGCATCTGGAAATTATAAGTCCCCAGGTAGTTTTGTTAGTTTTAATCATTCCTTGAGGATAACTCCATAAACTGCTATGATGGTAATTAATAAGCAATAATAGCTTGTGATCTGTCTAATGTTTGGGTACTTGCCAGGTACTTGTGACTTAGATTGGCCACTGTTGGAGATAGGATACTGGGCTTGATGTACTCTTAGTCTGACCCAGTATGGCATATCTTATGTTCTTATGTTCTTATTTTAATATTTGATGTATGTGCTGTTTTTCAATTTTTGTTTTGGAACTGGAACTTTTTTTTAGTTTTTAATTATTGGCTGTCACTCTATTTGTCTGCTATTTTGAAATATTCCTTTTACTAGTATGGCTTTATTATAGAACTAGGGGTCATGAAATGAAACCAGGGAGGACAACTCAGAACCAATGTTAGGAAATATTTCTTCATAGAGAGGGTGGGGAATGCCTGAAATGCCCATCCGGAAGATGTGGTGAAGACGAAAATACTCAAGGAATTCAAAGGGGCATGGGATAAACACTGTAGATCCCTAAAGGCTAGAGGTTAGAAATAAAGAAAAGAGTGCATGGAGGTAACTGGGGGTAACTTGCTGGTGTGGCAGTTGCTACCCTTAACAAATAACAGTTATCTAGGCTTAATGTAACTCCATCATTGCTCTTTGCTTCAACAGCAACAAGGGCCAACTTTTATGGTTTAGGGAACAAATAAACATGGAAGTAACTAGCTGCTGTGGTGCTTACTACCCTTAATCACTAAGCCTGATATTTCTGAAGCAACTCCAACATTGCTGTCTGCTTTCACGGCAACAGTTAAGAGAAATTTGATTCAAACAGCATCCGAGGGCCCTGACTTTTATGGTCTGGTAAACTGATAAGCATGGGGGTAACTTGCACAGAGCAGCAGATACTGGCATAAGCTTGCTGGGCAGACTGGGTGGATCATTTGATCCTTTTCTGCCATCATTTCTATGTTTCTTCATTTTATTGTTGCGTAATTTTTACTTATATGTTTGTTCTGGGGAGGCCAGGGCCTGGACTTGGGGGAAGGCACAAGGCAGAAAGTTCACCTAGGGTGCCTAATACTCTTGCACCAGCCTTGCTCGAGGTGCTACATTTTTGGATGGAAACCCTGAGGTCAGTTGTTATCACTGAGAAAAGGAAAGTTCTTGTCATTCCTAGATTTATTTGAGGCATAGCTCCAAATCACCGTCAGGGAAGAACACAAAAGGTTCATATGTTTCGAGGTAGACATTATCAGTTCATGTTCTGCTCTTCGGGTCATGAACAATCATCAAAGTAATTGTGGTCTTCCTCTGCAAGAAAGGTATTCTATTACACCCTTACCTAGATGATTGGCTAATCAGGGCCAAGTCTTTTCAAGAAAATCTTCAGTTAACTCAGCGAGTCTTGCAAGTATTGGAAAGTCTAAGTGGGGTAGTAAACAAAGACAAAGGTCAGTTACAGCCATCTCAATCACTCTTCTACCTGGGGCAAGGTTCAAGATGAGCATAGTGAGAGTGTTCTTGACAACCTAAAGGATCCGCAAGCTGCAGGAACAAGTGAAATTCCTGGCTAAAAAATCACCATGAGCTTGATCTTATTTACAGTGCTAGGCTTGATGGTGGCATCCAGAGAGGTAGTGCCATGTGCAAGGACCCATATGTGTGACGCTGCAAGGGGTCTTCCTGTAGAGATGGTCTCCACAGATCTGGTGGAAGCACTAGGCAGCTACCTAGAGCGTCTCAGTTCTAGGGCTGCAGTAGCAGCCTCGACATCTCCTTTCCTGACATGGATGGGAAATAGATGCTGTTGCTGGAAGGAGCAGGCTGCCACGTGGTCTGCACGGTTGAAAGGAGGAGGTCCTAGAACAGCAGGAGATGGAGCAGTTTTGTCCATGCAGGCCAAAATGAGAAGGCCCCAGAGCAGTGTCCACAGTGGAGTCAAGAAGAGCAGTAGCAGCGTTGGCTGTGTGAGTCAAAAGGAGGCAGCTCTAGAGCAGCATTGGCCAAGAAGAGCAGGAAGTGGAGGAATATCTGAGGTGCAGGCACAAATTGGAGGAGCCTAGGCAGAGCAGAGACGACTCTACAGTGGAAGAAATCGTATGGCAGAGCATTCTGGGACCCTGTACCCTAAGGATTCTTCCTGTCAGCTGGGTGCTAATCAAAGGCAGCAGCAGCTTCTTTCTGCTTCCAGAGGGAGAGTTAGCGAAGTAATATAGGGAGTATGTGCATGTGATTGAGCATATGTGAGAGGATCAATATATGTGGAAGAGAGCATGTGTGCGTGTGATTGACCTTGTATGTGTCTGTGTGTGTGATTGAGCATGTGGAAGAGGAAGTGTGGTCCAGTTGAACTTTGAATGTCCTAGTCCATATAAAAACTGTCATAAATACCTGCATTTTAATTGTGTGGGGAGGGTGGTCCTGGGGAGGGGAGTGCAAGGCTGTAATGTTTGCCTACGGTGACTAATGCCCTGTCGCCACAGAGTCAAGGCTTCAAAGCAACATTTCCCATCATAGCAGGTCAACCTAGATGAAGGGGATTAGCCTAGAGCCCCCAGATTGGGTTATGGTAATGATAGATGCAAGCATGACTGGATGGAGAGCTCTCTGCCAGTCAGGTAGCGCAAGGGCTCTGGTCCAGGATGGAGACATCGTGGCCAATAAGCTGCCTGGAGATCAGGGCCATCAAGTTGGTCTTAATCAACTTTCTTCCGCAGATAAAAGGGAAAAAAGTCAGAATACTTTCTGACAATGCCGTTGGTAGCTTATATGAATAGGCAAGGAGGGACCAGATGTCCACAGATAGCAAGAGAAATGGATCAATTAATGATCTATGCAAAAGCACATCTGCAAGACCTTTCAGCAGCTCATATAGTGGGAACAGACAATATACACACGGATTATTTGAGCCAACAGACATTAGACCCAGGAAAATGGGAACTAATCAAGGAAGCATTCAATAGTTGGATGGGGTTGCCCTCAGTGGGATCTGATGGCTACTCACAGGAATAATAAGGCAAAAGATTTTTTCAGTCAGAGAAGGTAACCTGGATCTAGAGGGCTAGATGCATTGAAACATAGAAACATGACTGCAGAAAAAGACATTTTGGCCCATCTAGTCTGCTAATCTATCCAATTAATTTAGCATTATAATTCCCATCATTTCCTTTGATATTCCCTGTATTTATCCCATGCTTTCTTGATTTTGGATACGGTTTTTGTCTCCACCTCCACTGGGAAGCTGTTCCACGCATCCATCACCCTCTCTGTAAAAAAAAATTATTTCCTAAGATTACTCCTGAGTATAGAAACACAAACAATGACTATAGAAACATTGGTGCAGCAGTGGCCACAGGACAGCCTCCTGTATGTATTCTCACTATGGCCAGCAATGAGAAGAGTACTAGAGGATCGCCGACCATCCTGGAAAGGTCATTTTACTAGCTTGGAGTAAGAGGGAAAAGATTAAAACATAAGAACTTGCAATATTGGGTCAGACCGAGGGTCCTTCAAGTCCAGTAAGCTATTTCCAACAGTGGCCAATCCAGGTTAAAAGTACCTGGCAAGATCACAAATGATAAATAGATCCCATGCTGCTGTCACAGAGTGATAAGTAGTGGCTATTTCTTAAATGTACTTGTTTAATAACAGTTTATTTACTTTTCCCACAGGAATTTGTCCAAACCTTTTTTAAACCCACCTATACTAATTGCTTTAAACATATCTTCCACAAATGAATTCCAGTATGTTGAGAAAAAATAATTTTCTCCGATTTGTTTTGAATGTGCTGGTTAGTCTTTGTAGTTTTTGAAAGAGTAAATAACCGATTTACATTTACCCCTTCTATTCCACTCATGATTTTATAGACCTCTATCATATCCCCCTCAGACATTTCTTCTCCAAGCTGAATAGACCCAGCCTCTTCAGCCTTTCCTCGTAGGAGAGCCATTCCACCCGTTTATCATTTTTTGCCCTTCTCTGTACCTTTTTCCAATGCAACTATAACTTTTTTGAGATGATGGCAATCAGAACTGCACAAGGTACTCTTAAGTGCGGCCTCACCATGTAACACTAATATTTTCAAACATAGATTACTGCAACTCCCTATTATTAGGCTTACTTTCAGGACTATTAAAACCATTACAGCTACTACAAAATGCCTCAGCAAGACTATTACTAGGGACGAGGAAATTTGACCACATCACCCCATTGCTGATAGATCTACACTGGCTCCCAGTACAATTAAGAATCCACTATAAAGTACTAACACTAATTTTCAACATAATCCATGACAGAAACTCATGCTTATTAGGCGTGACTCTCCAACCTTACACATCACAACGAACAGTAAGATCACAAAACAAAGGACTATTAACTATACCTACACCGCAGAACACTCACCTAATGCAAATAAGAGACCGAATGTTTTCTATAGCGGGCCCCAAGTTGTGGAACTCTTTACCCGAGTAGTCATATCTGATTACAGAAAGAAAGAACTTCAAACGCCTAACATAACATAACATCTTGCAGAAAATTACATAGATAATGTTTGATGAACGAGCTAAAATTATTAAGAGACGTAAAGAGTATTAAGACAACTCACTGACTACCTCGTGAAGGTTATTTAAAAGGAACTTTATCACGAATTGCTATTTTAACAATCTAGTTAACATGTGTTGATATTTGTTGACCTATAATATGAATGTTACTTTAGTAAACCATTGTGATCTTCTTCTGGAATGACAGTATATAAAATGCCTAAATAAAATAAACAATACAGAGACATTATGATATTTGCCGTTTTATTCTACATTTCTTTCCTAATAATTCTGTTAGCTTTGGTGTTGGAAGACTGCTAGAGAGTTAGCAATCTGATATGTCCGTATGTGGAGTTTAGCAATCTGTTAGTGTTCCGCATGCGTAGTAGCAATCTGTTATAATCCGCTATGCTGATGGCAGGAGCAATCGGATAGGAGTGGGTGGATCCTTGGGCCGTTGGCAGATGACCACGCCCCCGGGGAAAGATCCCGAGAGGGACCACCGGCTAGGCTTGAAGTATGGAGACACACACACTAGTTCTTTAATTAACAGGTTTTTGAAACCACCAGAGGTGGCAGTAGTGAGCTGAAGTGCCCGGCAGGGCTGAAGTCCCTCAGATATTGGAACAGCGATCCCTGGATTGCTGAGCTGTAGAGAAACTGTAGACAGTGAGTAGGCAGGGTATGCAGAGTTCAAGAACAGAACTTAGGTGACAACACTCACATATTGGGGAGCTCAGGAGGATAGGCCCTCGAGGAGCGAGTACCTGTTTCCAGGGAAAGCTCTGAGAGAGCGATGGTAACTCACAGTGATGTAGACAGTGATGGCTTCCAGGCAGAAGAGAATCAGCAGATAGTCAGGAACGAGGGCCCTCGAGGAGCGAGTACCGGTTCCTGTCTGTAACCTGAAAAGCAAAAGAGAGTGAGGCCCCCGAGGAGCGGGTACCTCTGGAAGTCCGAGGAGGCAGAGTAGCTTAAGTAGGATTCCCCTCCCTCTTGCTAACTCAGCTTGTTAGCGATATCAGAGACCTTTAAATATCGGAAGCGGATGACATCATCTCAGGGGGACGCCCCAGAGGTTCGCGCCCTTGCTGGTACTTCACTCAGAGCGCGCGCCCTAGGCTTCAGGCAACATGGCGGATCTGCAGCGTCGAGCCGGTCCGGGGACACCGGAGGGAGACGGCAGGGAGACGCCGCGGCAGCCAGCCGTCCTTCAGACCTGGAGGGAGTCGCCACAGAGGTAAAGAGGGTGGAGTGAAGACGTTGAGCAGCGACGGTCGCAACAAATTCCTAGCATCCTTTTTTTTTCTTTTTTGACCGCCGTCACACACTGAACCAAGGATTTCAAAATATTGTCTATTATGATGTCCAGATCCTTTTCCTGGGTGGTAATTCCTAGTATGGAACCTAACATCATGTAACTATATTGTATACTACCTGTCCCCATGTGCATCATTTTGCAGTTGTCCACATTAACCCAATATGTCCCAGTGTCCTACTTAAGAAGATAGCATCTGAAAAAATTTGGAACATAATGTGTTAACATCTGCCATTTAAATTTCCAGTCTCTCAAGATCCCCCTGCAATTTTTTACAGTTCATTTGTGATTTAATAACTTGGAATAATTTTGTATCATCTGCAAATTTGATCCCTTCACTCATTGTTCTTTTTTGCAGATCATTTATAAATATATTAAAAAGCACCGGTCTCAGTATAGATCCCTGAGGCACTCCACTGTTTACCCTTCTCCACTGAGAAAACTGACCATTTAGACCTACTCTCTGCTTCCTATCTTTTAACCAGTTTGCATTCCATAATAGGACATTGCCTCCTATCCTGTGACTTTTACATTTTCTCAGGAGACTCTCATGGGGCACATTGTCAAATGTTTTCTGAAAATCCAAATGCACTACATCCACTGGCTCACCATTTTCCACATGTTTATTAACTCCCTTCAAAAACATGTAGTAGATTGGTGAGGCAAGATTCCCATTCTGGCTATTTCTCATTAAACCATGTCATTCTATATATTATGTGATTTTCTTCTGTAGAATAGTTTCCATGATTTTTCCTGGCACTGAAGTCAGACTCACCGGTCTATGGTTTCCTGGATCATCCCTGGAGCCCTTTTTAAAGATAGAGGTTACATTGGCCAACCTCCAGTCTTCAGGCATGGTGGATGATCCCAACTATAGGTTTCAAATTACCTATAACAGATCTGCAATTTAATTTTTGAGTTCTTTCAAAACTCTGGGCTGTATGCTATCTGGTCCAGACGATTTGCTATTCTTTAATTTGTCAATCTGTCTGATTACATCTTCCATCTTCAAAGTGATTTGTATCACTTCTTCTGAATCATCACCATTAAAAATAGTTTCTGGCACAGGTATCTCACCAACAGCCTCTTCAATAAACACTGAAGTAAAGAATTAATTTAGTCTTTTCGAGATGGCCTTATCTTCTCTGTGCCCCTTTAACCCCTCGATCATCTAATTGTCCTAATGACACTCTTACAGGCTTCCTACTTCAGATTTATTTAAAAAGTGTTTATTATCAGTTTTTGTCTCTACAGCCAGTTTCTTTTCAAATTCACTTATAGCCTGCCTGATCAATGTTTTACATCTAACTTACCAGTGATTATGTGTTTTCCTATTTTCCTCAGATGGATATGTTTTCCAGTTTTTAAAAGAAGGTCTTTTGGTTAAAATAGTCTCTTTCATCTTGGCTTTTAACCATGCCAGCAGTCTTTTGGCCTTCTTTTTTTGAATGAGTGGAATATATCTGGACTGAACTTCTAAGATGGTATTTTTAAACTATGACCACAACTGATGTAAACAAGGTGAATTTTAAAAGCTCTGCGCACACCAAGACCGGGAGATATGCACAGAAGTTGGGCCGGTGCACACTGAGCAGATTTAAAAATTGCCCAAGGATGCGAGTATCTCCAGCTGCGCTTATAAGTAAAAAGTTTCTAAAAAGGGGCGGAGCGTGGGCATGGTCTGGGTGGAGTGTAGGCATGTCGGGGCCTGGCCAAGAGATGTACCTGTAAATATTTACGTGTTCTTGCACACACCGGGATCCCCTGCTGTGTTTACTTCTGCTATGGATGGCGTGTAAGTAGTAAAACATAAAATATAGGCAAGGCAGTGGAGTTTTAAGGGTCTGGGCTAACGGGGGAAGCGTGTTTATTAAATTGGGGGGAGTTGCAACTCCTATCCCTAAACTGGATGAACTGGGAGCGAACTGGGAAAATGGTGAATGGTGTCTGTGCACATCCCTTATAAAATCCCCCACTTACGTGGTAGAAGTGGAATTTGTGTGCACATGTGAGTCCATTTAAAACTGCAAGCATATGTATGCGCGTCCAGGCTATCTTATGACATGCATGCATATACGTGTGTATGTTATAAAGTCAAGCTGGCAATCCTGTGCACATGTGCGCCTGCATGCCTGATTAAAAGTTACCATTCAGTTATTTTTCTGTTTTCCTCATTTTATCAAAGTCTCCCTTTTGAAAGTTTAATGCTAGAGTTATAGATTTACTTAATGTTCTCCCAGTCATCCACTAGAAGAGGATACCATCATTGTTGTTGGACATGTAGTTTTTAGGGTAAAAGTACAGCACGAGATTGCTACTAACATTTAATGATATGGGAGTCTTTCTCAGTCAATTGACGTTAACCTTTTGCCAAAGTCTCACGCCCAAATTGTGAAACTACATTTGTCTTTTCTTTAGGAATGCTTCAACTCCAGTACGCTGTTGTCCAGCTGTGGGAACTGTATATAACACCAATACTTTGGAATCCTTCAAATCATGTGATAAGAAAGCACTTTTAGAAAAAGCAGCAAATGAGGTGAAATATAAAAATTCATTACAGAAACTACACCTTCTTAATAAAATAGTTCTTCTTTTTCTGTACTTCTTTTGAGCTCCTGTGGTATCAGACTGCATTTCTTTCCCACCAGAAATAAAGTTCAACAAATTTAGATGTAGATAATAAAATAATGTACATAACTCAGGCATGGGTGCAGCTATTCTCACACTTCCATTAGCACAGGCTGAAAGTAAATATCCAGAGAGTATATATGTTAAGTAACTACATATCATTGCCAAAAACAAGTGAGATTATGCTGGAATTCAGTGTTCTTAATAATTCGCGCACTCAGCAGAGAAATGGAAAATAGTAATTGTTTTCAGGACAACTTTCAAACTTTTTGCTGGTTTCTTTAATAAATATTAAATTATTAAAATCTTTACAGTGCTGGCAGGGTATGTCAAACCTTTTTGTTGTAAAGTTTGTGCAAAAGGATTTGCACTCACAAAGAGGGGAGTAGCTGGCTTGTTACGGCGGTTACTACCCCAAACCAAATATGCCTGATACTTCACTTTCAATGCATATACAGCATAGCTCTCTGCTTCAATGACAGGGGAGAAGAATAACTGATACTTCACACATCCAGCAGAGCTCTCTGCTACAACGGCAAGGGAGAAGAAAAAGGGTTCGCACTCAAAAAGCGGAGAGTAGCTGGCTTGTTACGGCGGTTACTACCCCAAACCAAATGTGCCTGATACTTCACTTTCCATGCATATCCAGCATGGTTCTCTGCTTCATCGGCATGGGAGAAAGACTGATACATCACGCATTTCCAGCATAGCTCTCTGCTTCAACGGCAGGGGAAAAAAAACAAACCAAAAACAAAAACAAAAAAACTGATGCTTCACGCATATCCTGCATAGCTTCAACGACAGGGGTGAAGAAAAAAAAAGGATTCGCAATCACAAAGCGAGGAGTAGCTGGCTTGTTACGGCGGTTACTATCCCAAACCAAATGTGCCTGATACTTCACTTTCAATGCATATCCAGCATGGCTCTCTGCTTCAACGGCAGGGGAGAAAAAAAAAAAAAAAAACCAACAAGGGCTGTACAACATAGTCTAGGTAAAACAAATAAGCATGGGTGTAGCTTGCTTATCGCGGCGGTTACTGCCCCTACTACCCCTAACTAATCAAGCTAGATATTTCACTTGGATGCAGCTCCATCACTGCTCTCTACATTAATGGTGGGGGTGGAAGGGGAATAGAACAAGGAGCTAAGAGAAACAGATAAGAATGAGAGAGAAAATGTGTGAGGCTTGCTGGGCAGACTGGATGGGCCATTCGGTCTTCTTCTGCCGTCATTTCTATGTTTCTATGTTTCTATGTAGGATAGGAAATGATATAAAGGTGGATTAGAATGATAAAAACCTCAGTACTGTGAATCATTGCACAGATACCTAGCTGGGTTTCAGTGGGAGAGGAAAATAATGACATAATGGAGCATAACGCGTGAGAGTTAGTCACAGATGTATTAAGTTGGTTCAATAAAAAAGTATTTAATTGGATTTGATATTTATTTTATGCTTTCTTGGTAAAGCAGATCAGATCGAAGTACTGTAGCTATGGCCCTGTCCCTAGTGGACTCATAATCTAAGGGAATCATTTATCAAAGTGCTATATGGCGTTTTCGCATGCGTTAAGGAGTTTTCGCATGCGAAAAGCACCTTTAATGCATGTGAAAACACCGTAACGCATGGTGCGATGCAAATTAGGAAAGGGGGAGGAGTTTGGGGCGGGATTTCTGGCCAAGAGGGCTGGCTTCGGATTTTAACTACACCTTTTTCATTTGTGTTAAGCTGTGCGATATGGCTTTATCGCAATTTGCAATGTTTTTGCAAATAGCGTTTTTAGTACCTCTACCTGTGTAACATCAAGCCAGGTTGATGTTACACAGGTAACATTGCACAAATCTCATCTTTGGGTGAGTTTCCTAACTCCGAAAGACATCAAACCTTCACAAGAGTGTACTGCTCTTTTCGTACGTCTCACTCTGCATGTCAAAGGGGCCCTCTAACCCCTACACTATTACCTAAACCTCACCTCGAGTAGCTAGGTGGACCTCCTATAGAGGTATAAATAAGTACCTGGTATGAGGGCCTTATAGCTAGTGTCTCTCTCTTTCTCTGTCTCTCTGTCTCTTTCTATTTCTCTCTCTCTCTTCCCCACCCCTCCCTGTGGGTAGGAATTGAAACAATTGTGGTACTTAACGCAAAGTGCGAAAAAGTTATCGCACTCTGTGGTAATACCTATACGAAGCTCTAAGATAGCGCACTTTGCGATAAACAGCCTAATACCATAAACACGCCCCTTTTCCTATTGCATGCGATATTTAGTGCATTTTGATAAATCCATGCCTACGTTTGTATCAATGGAGGGTAAAGTAACTTGCCCAAGGTCACAGTGGCATTTGATCCCTGATTTCCCTGGTTCGTAGCCTGCAGCTCTAACCACTAGATGGCTACTCCAAATAATGCTTAAATATACTGGGATACATGAAGAGCAACACAAAATGCTCCTCTTTAATTCCACCCCTTTCCCCATATCTGTCAACATCACCTTCTCAATCTCTTGAGGTTCAACATCTGTTTTCATTAGATTTCAACCTAGATTTGGGGGCACTGCCTATTTTCTTAATGATGATAAGGATGTCACTTCAAATTGTTGGAGAAAGAAATTGGGATTTGGTGTTAGACAGAAGGCATTGTAGCTGCAAACCTCATTTAACATTGACGTGACATGGGAGATAAATGGGTTTACTGTAAATTGCTGCAAGGACCGGCAAATGAGAGAGGAGCTTGAAAGAAAGTCTTGAGCGATAACACCCACCTTGTGTCTTTTACCTTACTGTATATGAATCCACTGCCTGAGGTATACTGAGATGCCTGCCTCTATTGAAGAACTGTAGCCAGCTCTCAGGGTTTTTTCCTGTGCTTCTTGTCATTCATAGATATGGGATGCGATAAAATCCGAGGCTGCGCTTGAAAATCCCGTGCTTCTTAACAAGTTCCTCTTGCTGACTTTTGCGGTAAGTAAACACGATGTCACTATACTGTTCCAGCTCTGTTTAATAGTGGGTTCTGTAAAATGTATCTTGTTGACATTTATAATAATTACCTTAGGGTATGTTCTGGTTTCTTGTAGAGCAGCAAGAATTGTCCCATTTTGGATATTCTTGAAAGAGAGAAAGTTCTGTTATACACCAGAGAATAAAGCATTAAAGTAAAACAAGTAGCAAGGAAAAGTTACTTCAACATAATTCAAACAAAACAAATTAGGCTCTCCCTAGTAAAAGAACCCCCCTCTCTCCCAAGCCATTTATTTATTGGGAAACGTTTTATTTCTACTCTGAATCTTTAGCAGTATGTTAGATGAAGTCACTAAATCTTTGCATTTCTAGGGGCCTGTTCTAATGCTCAGTGTTGCAAGCTAAATGGGGCTGAGAACTTTAGCATGTATGTGCATGCAAATGAAAGAACATTAGATGCAAATGAGACTTTAGCAATGGTGTGTTAAATAGTGTGGTAGGTGCTTCTCCATGAACTGTTTAGCACATGCTTGCTAAGGCCGAAAATTTAACAGTTGCCTTAGACCATGTTTTTTCTTTTTTAGTTTACATGCTGTGTCATGATCTCAGCTTTGGGAGTTACTGATGGAAGGGATGGGGCTGTTTGAGCAGGAAATGTTGTTATGGTGTACTATAAGAGAGAAGAGACTAGAGAGGAGAAACACCAACACACATACAGGCATTTCCAAAGAATATTCCCTATTTAGACAAAATGTATTTTAAAACCAAAAGTTCACCGAGGACAAGTTTTTTTTAAACATTGTTCCACAATGCACAGTAAATGCAACTGTTGTAAATAAAGGCCCATCCCACAAGTTCTAGTCAAATGCCATGATTGTGATGAAATGTTCCACTGCATGGTCTCAGATGATATGAAGAATCTGCAAGACAGATGCCGCAGAGAAGACAAGGCTGCAGCAGTGGAGCCATAAGTTCTTCATAGAGGCATCGAGTGAGAACAAGGAGGGATGTTTGTGGGGGAATCTCTTTCCCTCCCATGGCACACTAGTGAAAAGTGCCTGACGTTGCTCAGATTATCTATATAACAGGATTTGGCTTTCCTGGTTCTCAGCTCATTGCTGTAACCACTAGGCTAGTCATTCTCCCTGTTCAATGGGGTAAACTGAAGCACATGGTGTTAAAGTGAAGTGTTAAAAGAGTTAGTGTAATACCATAATCATGAGATGGTTCCTCTTAACTTAAGTAGAAATAAGTCATAATGCCTCTGTATTGCTCCACGGTGAGACCGCTGAATACTGTGTACAATTCTGGTCGCCGCATCTCAAAAAAGATATAATTGCGATGGAGAAGGTACAGAGAAGGGCTACCAGAATGATAAGGGGAATGGAACAGCTGCCCTATGAGGAAAGACTAAAGAGGTTAGGACTTTTCAGCTTGGAGAAGAGACGGCTGAAGGGGGATATGATAGAGATGTTTAAAATCATGAGAGGTCTAGAACGGGTAGATGTGAATCGGTTATTTACTCTTTCGGATAGTAGAAAGACTAGGGGGCACTCCATGAAGTTAGCATGGGGCACATTTAAAACTAATCGGAGAAAGTTCTTTTTTACTCAACGCACAATTAAACTCTGGAATTTGTTGCCAGAGGATGTGGTTAGTGCAGTTAGTATAGCTGTGTTTAAAAAAGGATTGGATAAGTTCTTGGAGAAGTCCATTACCTGCTATTAAGTTCACGTAGAGAATAGCCACTGCCATTAGAAATGGTAACATGGAATAGACTTAGTTTTTGGGTACTTGCCAGGTTCTTATGGCCTGGATTGGCCACTGTTGGAAACAGGATGCTGGGCTTGATGGACCCTTGGTCTGACCCAGTATGGCATTTTCTTATGTTCTTAAGTTGCAAAATAAAGAAATGAGTGCTGCTATTCAAATATTAAACAGTTTGTTTATGTAGACCAAATTTTTGTAGATGCCATCTGAATGGGATGCTGACCAAATAAGTTTTGACATTTTTCTTTATTTGATGTAACATTTTGTCCAAAATTAGCCTCCACTTTTCTTTCACCAGTGTAGCTATAAGAGGGTAATTTTGTAACTGTTGCAATGGGGTTGACGCTACCTACAGGGGGTCCCCGCTGTTGGCAGGCGGCCCGGGATGATGTGGAAACCCTACCGGACCTTTACCACTACCAGCCCTCATTCCCCGCGGGTTGAGCTCTTGGGTGCCGGGGCCGGCTGGACTTAGGTGAGGGTCTTCATGCGAAGGTTCCAGGCGAACGTTGGACGAAAGCAGAGTCTGACATGCCAGAGTCGGGGCAGGCAGCGAGCAGAGGAATCCAGGAGACTAGCCGAGGTCAGGGCTGGCAGCAGGCAGGAGAATCCAGGAGACAAGCTGAAGACAGGTCAGGTAGCAAACAGGGGAATCCAGGAGACAAGCCGAAGTCAAGCCTGAGGAGCAGAAGGAGAGCTGGAGCAGGAGCTGGATCAGGAACTGAAGCTGAAGCAGAAACTGAAGCAGGAGCAACTCACTACCCACTTGGAGCTGAGCCATTGCTGAGGCGATTCTGGGAGGGCTGAGCTGCTCTTATATAGGGCCTTCTGCTGAAGTCATCAGATGGGGCCGCGGGTGAGTTTCCTGCTGCGGCTCCTTTAAAGGTCAGGGCGCGCCTAAGGGATCCCATGGGGAAGGTGCGTCTGCATCGGATTGCTGTGGAGGAGGGTGGTGGCGGCAGCCTCCTCGGGCTGCGTCTGCGGGGCGAGGTACATGGTCTTGGTGGGATGTGAGTAGGCCTATATAATAAAGTCAGCAAACATCCATAAGTTACATCAGTTTGCAAAGTGAACTTAAGCGTGCATGCTTGGTTGGACAACTATCCCATCAAAAAGTACCCACACAGTGTGCTAATTTCTATGCAACGATATCAGACTGATCTGCATATTTTATTTCTCTTGAAAACCATGTCTGGTTGTAGGCCTCAGAGGACTGCTTTGGCCATGTTCTTGCTGTTAGGTTTTTATGACAGCATTTACTGTGCTTTTAACAATATTTAAACACACTAAAAGAAACATTACAGAAAGTTCAACCTTAATGATTCAGGTCCGATCCATGAGGGTAAACAAATTTCTTCTTTTGCATCACACTGAAACTTTTTGACCTTATGTTCTGAGTAATGCATATTTTTGTGCTCATTCTAGTTGTGTCAGGACAGACATTTGCTTATTTTTTTGCTCATCCGGAGGAGAAGGGTGAACAATATACTTTATCATAACTGAAAATTATTCTAATGTTTTGGGAAAGTTTGTGCTAAATGAGATACGGAATCACTAGAAGTGGAAGAGAAAGGAGGGAATTGAGATAAGTGATAAACAGGCTGATAAACAGGCTGATGTAATGAAGTGCGCTGACCTTGGTGTGTGTTTTAACCTGCGTTTTAATGCGGATTTTTCAGTGCTAACTTAACCCTGGTATTTTATAGGGGGGGGGAGGGTTTGGGTGGAAAAAAATCCACCCTGAAACATGGGTTAAAACCCATCTTTGAATTAGCACAGTTATATGCAAATACCCATGTCAATGAATGTATTAGCTTTTACCCAGCACAGCAGACAAGCGCATTAAAGGTCCGACTGCTTAAGGCACATTTTCTTTATGCTGGAAATGTAGCTCCTTGTGCTGAGGTGGAATAGAAGTTAACTCACATTTCTGGTGGCCATGTTATTCTATTGCTGTACCCAGAGTGATAGTGTCTCTGTGTGCCAGCATGATTTATGGGCTCCTTCTCATTTTGCTTGCGGGTAAACGCAAGAATTGGAGCAGCAGAAGCTGAAGAACAAAGAGGAGAGAAAGAAGACGCCATATTGAAGAAGACGAGAGGAGGGAATGAGAGTATCAGGCTGCCCTGGCTTGCTTTTCCTCAAACCTAGGACTATTGGCATGATCAGCCTTGAGACAGAAGTGAAAATTCTGGACTATACCATCCTGTCTGCTGATGCTCGGCGCACGCAAGTTGCACAAATGTGCACCCCCTTGCACACGCCAACCCCGGATTTTATAAGATACACGCAGCTACGCGCGTATCTTATAAAATCCAGCGTACTTTTGTTCGCGCAAATTTATAAAATCTACCCGTAAGTGTAAGCTCTCTGTGGCAGGTGACTATAGGTGAGCAGTATGCACTTCGGTGCTGTGCATCCTAACTTGGTCACAATTTCTTGTGCAAGGCTTTTTTCGCCACCATTAAGGCACATTGTAGCAGTTTCCAGCACCTGCCTCGGTATATGCCTGTTTTTTTACCACACCTTTATGCAGTACTCATGTTTTTAGTAAGCTTTTTCCATTTAGTGCACTTTTTTTTAACTCGCGTCCATTTGCATGCCATTAGTTTACTGCTCCTGTGTTAATTTGCTTTTTTAGCACATGAGTAAAAGAAAATCCAATGTAAAAATTAATGTGGGTTTTAACTCCAGCTTTATTACATCAGTCTGAAAGAACTTGTTTATTTAGCCTATGCATTATTCAACCTAAGTTTATACTATAATGAAAATTACTTTGAATTTCATCCAGACAGAATTCTTTTCTTACAGAATGTACTGCACTCACATAAAGAATGAACTGGCCAGTTTGACTGTCTGGTTTGGATGTTCAATTGGTAAAGATCCTAGGTGGATGAAGATTTATCAGGCATGCAAAGTCTGTTAAGCCATTCCTCTTAGAGAATACTGCTCCCAGCCCATCTTCAGTAATTAGCAATGATTGTAAATAAAATGGGAAAATAATACATTCATATACATCATTTGTGATGAATTAAGTCTCCCTCCTAAACAGGGAGAGCTGGCAACTCATCTGCTGTTTGTACCATTCTTTTTTTTTTCTAATGTAACTATCTTTAAGAAATAAATTCATGTTAAAGGAAATCTTGTTTCCTATTTAACCATGGTTTTTAGCTAGTGTGGAAAATGCATCCTTGTCTTTTGATTTATTGAAGCTGTCATTGCATGGATTAAATAATGCCATTTTTTATGTGTTTAATCTAACAGAGTCCTAAACAATTAATTGTCTAGCCATTAAATTTCAGACAAATTACTTTTACGGAATGAGTAGATAGGGATCTTAAACGCATTTATTATTATCACTCACTGGTATATTTTATCTGAGCTCTTCAAGGATACTTGGGTCAGCAAAAGGGCCTGGGTGTTATGCATACCAGATATTTATTCATAGCCTTGCTTTTTGGGGGTGGATACACCATGCCCAATCAATCAACAAGAGAATTATCTGAAAATAGGGATGAGATGAGGTTTTCTAGTTGATGAATCTCTTCTTCAGGTTTGGAAAGGCCATATGAGGTCCGGAAAATCCATGTACATCCTTGACTTTGGATAATTCTTAAGTTGATTCAATGAAATATATCACAGATTTCTGCTGGATCAATTACAGCACTGTGCTTGGTACACTATGATATTGATTATAATTTATTGCCTCAATTTAGAATTCCCCAAATCTTTTTTTTCAGCCAGGATCCCATCAAAGCCAATGACAATAACGCAGAATGACTCTATAAAAAAAAAAAATAGTTAGGCTATGTACAGTATATGTTGAATTGGTGGATGCCTGGAGAGGCTAAAAAAAAAAAACATTGGCTGGTTGGCCTAGTAGCAGTACTGTGTGGCCCTATGCAAGATACACTAGTTCAGTTCAGGACCTGGCTCCTTTTTTTCAGGTTGGCTGAGACTGGGGATACTGCATAGGCAATAGTCACAGCTTCCGGCTGTCATGCATTAGAATTATATGAGGCAAATTTCAAGTGACATGCTAGTGACACATTAGGACAAGATTACTTTTTGTCAAACATATTTTAAGTCCAATAACTGTGTTTCTCCGAGAATTCCATTTTTTGTATGCAATAGTAGAAAATTACTAAAAAAAAAATAATACATAAGACCAAGTGATTGAAATTTGCTATGAGCCAGACATAACAGCATAGTAAGTTATGTGTGCTGTCTGAGGCATAATTCTAATGGTTGAAATTTATCTATTTACAATCATTTACTGTAAGATAATCAGACTGCTTGAAATTATTGAGTGTTCAATCTTGTTCTAATGTGTCATGCAGTAGGGGTAGATTTTTAAAAAAAAGCGCGTTCGCGTACTTTTGGTGCACCAGGCGCAAACAAAAGTACACTGGATTTTATAAGATACGCGCGTATCTTATAAAATCCTGGATCGGCGCGCGCAAGGCTGCCAATTTTGGGCAGCCGGCGTGCGCCGAGCTGCGCAGCCTGCGTGCGCCGAGCTGCGCAGCCTGCCTCCATTCCCTCCGAGGCCGCTCCGAAATCGGAGCGGCCTCGGAGGGAAGTTTCTTTCGCCCTCCCCTCCCCTTCCCCTCCCTTCCCCTACCTAATCCCCCCCCCTACCTTTATCCATGGATTTACGCCTCCCGGAGGGAGATGTAAATCTACGCGCGCCAGCGGGCTGCTGGCGCGCTGAGACCCGACCCAGGGATGGTTCCGGAGGGCGAGGCCACGCCCCCGGAACGCCCCAGGCCGAAACCACGCCCCCAGGCCCGCCCCCGAAACGCCCCCTTCAGAAAACCCTGGGACCTACGCGCGTCCCAGGGCTCTGCGCGCGCCGGTGGCCTACGCAAAATAGGTGCGCTGGCACGCAAGGCCCTGCTCGCATAAATCCGGGCGGATTTACGCGAGCAGGGCTTTTAAAATCCGCCCGTAGGGGAATAAAGCACTCTTTTTTTTTTTTTTTTTTTGGGCTTCACAGGGAACTGCAGTCGATGTTTCTCAGCTGAGGACCATCACTGCAAAGGCCTGTGAAAGAAGGCTCGTGGCTCCCAGAAGCCCAGACTGAGCGGCAGTGAAGCTGATGGGCAGTGTCAAAAAGAACATAGGCTTGGGGGGTGGCCTGCACTGAGCGGTAGTTAACAGAAGGCATCATCGTTCTTCACTTTGACGGCGGGGGGTGATGGGGGAAAGGAACTGGATTCAGAGACAGCCAACACTAGGCCCTGATTTTTATGGTTTGGGGTACTAATTCGCAATCGTTAAGGAATAAGCACAGGACTGCTTCTACGGCCAAGACCAAAAGCACACTATGTTCAAGCAGCACTGTTTGATTTATCAAGATGTTGCTAGCACTAATTTAATTATGGGTTTGACAGTTGCTTGGTTTTGAATGTAAATATTACTACCCTTAACATAAGGCTTGGGGATAACTGGCACGGAGCAACAGTTATTACCCTTAAAAGATGGCATGAGGTAACCTGCACAGAACGGCAGTTACTATCATAAAAAAACTTGCTGGGCAGACTGGATGGGCCATTTGGTCTTTTTTCTGCCGTCATTACTGTTACTATGTTAATATGAAACAATGTTTCATACACTTCAAATTTTGAAAAATACAATTTTGTACCAGTTTCTTATGGTTTCCATTGATATTGCTGTGGCAGCCTGCCATGTAATACAACCCAATTATGCTGCTGTGTTGAGATCCAGGCTGTGCTCTATATGAATGGCACACTGTTTAGACCCATAAGGCCATATGCCTCTCACCTGATCAATTTCTTCTATGTCACCAATGCCATTGGGTGATGGCAACCTGAAAAACTCAGTTTAGCTCATCTGACAACCCTTGCCTGTTCTTCTGTTGCATTGTCTCATGTAATATGCAGTTGTTTCATTTTCTCCAGGATTTAAAGAAATATCGTTTCTATTATTGGTTTTGCTACCCTGCACTATGCCTTCCTGAAGGTGTACCAGTAATTCAGCAGCCGGTCAGTCTTGGAGAGAAATTTTCTGCCAGTCAGGTACTTGTGTGTTTCACTCTACATCTTATTGCCCTAGGTTGACAGTTTATTATAGAAATGTTTGTATATATTGCATTAAAAAAAAAGAAACAAAACCCACCACCACAAATAGCCAATTCAAATTACAAAACGCATGTACAAGAGGAAAGGAGCTCGCTGGAAAACCATCTTCGTCCAAGCGCGTCAGAAAATGTGAAGTGCTGGAGGTAAAGTCTGATGTCTTATGCCACACAGTGGGGTTTAGACCTACTCATACCGCACAAATCTCCAAATCGTCTACCACTTGGGGACTAATAAAGCATCAAACAGTTCTAATTATAAATGTGAGCAATTAAATGGACAAAAAGGTCTCAAATTTCTCAAATACAATTAGATCCATGGAATACTTATCTCATGATGAGAGGAGCATGTCCTTCCTAAATACACAGCAGCAAAAGATTTGACACTGTCTTGTGCCTGTCTCAGAGGTCAAGAAATTTGTCAGACTGAATCGTGGCAGACCGGCGGTCTCAAAAAAAGAAGGCCTCTCACATTTTCTGATACCGCTTGGCTGAAGTTTGTTTTACAGTGAGCCCTTTCTCTTGTGTGTATGTGCTGAGTGTACATTGTGCAAGCTATAAATAATGTAGAGAAGAATACACACAAAACAAATGTGTATTTAATATTGAAAATGTTTTTTCCAATTAACCTTTGGAGTTAGCCAGACAAACCTTGCTGTTTGAATTTCTGCCCCCTACTCCCTCCACTTAAAATTTAGCCAGACAGAAAGACTGGGGCACAGTTATACTTTGGCCAGCCAGCACTGATGTTCGACATTGGATGTTCAAAGTTATTCAGGGCATCTACTTGGCCGAATATCAGGCCTAAAGTTTACCACTCAGATTTTTCGGGCTCTATGTCTGGATATAGTTAACCGGACAACCTTATTTGAACATGGCTTCCTAAATATTGGCCTTTTTGCGATTAGGACCTACAATCATGTCGTAAACATAACATGATCTTTAAATAAAAAAAATAAAATCACAATCTCTTTTCAGTTACATAAATCTCACTATATCTTTTCTTGCTGTTTTCTGTATTTTATTTTGAAACTATGGAGTTTATAGTCACTTGTAGAAATGATTGTCATGTCAGAAGTAGATGATATGACATTATTCTGCGGGGTAAACTATTTTCCCTAAAAATTGACAGTGTATTCTTGAGTTTTCTCTCTTAAATATATATCAATACTGGTTTAGAGATGAATATATGAAAAAGATATGCAATAGAAACTGAATTGTGTGCTGAACCAGGTAGTCCATATGTCTTCTGTGATTTGCAAAATTTTAATTCTTCTAGCAGTAGTCTTGCAGGACTTGAGAAGCTTCACTGTGGTGAACGGGTGATTTCAAAGGATTTACATATGTAAAATATAGCTTATATCGTAGCAATTTTCAAAAGCCCATTAATGTTTTTAAAGTGTACTTGCGTTCATAAAACATATTGACAATTCAATAGCAGTTAGCAAATTCAAAAGCCCTTTTATGCACATAAAGTTCATTTACATGCATGAAACCCAGTTTTAAGCATAGAAATACTTTTGAAAATTACCCCCTAAGTGTAACATTCTGCATTTGTATATCTCATTTTTCTAACTGGGAAGATTCTGAATGTTGCACCAAGGAACATACAGGGATCAATCCTGGGCTTGCTCTTTTCAATGCATTCATAAGTGATATTGAAGAAGGGCTGCAAGGTTAGATCTGTCTTTGTGAAAATGTTACTAAAATCTGTAACAGGACTGCTGATTTGGAGGTGTGGGGAAAAAAATGAGATATTTAAGAATGCTTGAGGAGTGATTGAATGTGTCAACTAAGATCTAATTAAAAAAATTACTGTTATGCATTTGAAACCCATAATTGCAGGAGAGCAATAGATGATGATAGGCAAGATGCTAGTGATCACCAGCCAGAAAAGGGATCTGGGGGTTCTTACCTGGATTTCCAAAATGTGACAAAACAATGGGGTGTATATATAGAGGAATATCCAGCAGAAAAAAAAGGTGGTTTGTAACATTTCTGTAAAAATCATTGGTGAAACCTCATCTGGAATATTGTGTTCCCATCTGGCTGCTGCTTTGCCAGATAGATCTAGAGTAGAGGCAATTCAGACGTGAGCTTCAAAACTGTACGATTGCTCCAAAAACTAAGAGAGACATTTTAACCTCAGTATAGTATGTTTACCCTAGAAAGAAGGAGAGGATGGGGGGAAGTGTTATGATAGACATATTCAAATACCTTAACGGTATAATCAGTACACAAGGGCAAACATTTTTTGTGGCATGTTCTAGAAAAATAAGGTAATGATGTCAAACTAGAGACGGCTAAATTTAGCATAAATAATTGAATGCTTGGGATAGCCTCTCAGTGGAGATGGTGTAGACAAATTGTATTGTATTTCAAGAAAGCATGAGACAAGTGCAGAAGATCTTAGCAATGTAAAAGTAAGAGATATGGTTGGTTCTGAGGTATTTCTGAAAGTAAGGCGAATAGACAGGCTAGATGACTTGCATTCTTCATCTGCTGTCAATCTATATTTCATTGTCTATAATAACATTTAACTACATTATCTAGTAGGAGATCTCTATTTGTTTTAGTCTAGTTTTCCCTCCTTGTTTCTTTGCTCTATCATATCAGTATAACTTTAAAATCAAATGATCTGGGAGGCCGATATTCAAAACAGAACTAGCGGGATATGTACTACTTATCCAGCTAAGTGGCACCACTGAATATTTTGGCTATGGTCAGTAGGTGCTACTTATTTGGATAAGTTTTTAGCTGGGTGACTCGGGCTGGGAATAGGCGGATTGCGGTGGAGTTGAGTTGGCTGGACAAATGAACTGGCTGTATTATCAGGCCAACTCTGGTCGGACCTCAGGGCTGTCCTAAAGTAGGCTGACTTAACTTATCTGGCTAAATTTAAGATAGCCAAGAATATTCAGTGCTGCCACTGCACCGCTGCATATACAGCACTAGTTAGCTGGAAAGGTTTATCTGACTAACTAGCACAGCTGGATGAATATGGACCTCCATATTTCTAACTGTTTGAAAAGTGAGCCGTATCTCTTTGATCCTTTGGCTTCTTTTAAACTACTTCTAAGGGGCTGGCACAACAATGTGAGGAATAGTCTCAAAATTAAACCAGAACCTGGTGGATTACAGAATTCATTTCTGGTGCAGTTATTCATTTTGTTGATATGAGAAGAAAATCTTCTCCTTTTCATTACGTTTCTGTCCCCCCCCCCCCCCCCCCCCACCCCCCCTCCATCGCTGTTTTCTGGATGTTAATATAAAGAAAGGTGCAAGAGTGATGCAGACGAAAAAACACATACCAACATTGTATATGTTGTTGCATCATTTTTATTGGTCTTTCATCATAGAAGTCTCATACTGACGTCATTTCTGAAATCAGAATTCACAAGGTTTAGATTAAAGCGGTAGTGCTTACTACTCAGGACTAATATGCATTTTTTCATGAGTAGGTGGTTGAGAGACTGATTGGAAAAGAAGACAATTCCCAATCTGATAAAAAAAAAAACAAAAAAAAAAACACACAAAAAAAAAACCAGATCAGTATTGCTGAAATTGGAGTGGCAGTTAAATTAATTGGTCTTTGGGCTTGTTCTGTCAGGAGGCTGGGAACTTCTCTCTTATCTTCTCCTCCGTGGCTTGACAGAGGCAAGCAAACACTAATAATACAGACACTTGTCTGAACAGTGTAACAATCACATTTGTAAACTGTAACATTGTCAAAAATAAGAGCAAGGCTTGGTGCCCTGAGAAAAATCTATATTGTGAGATTGAAACATCAGCTATTAAATATCTCTTCTTTATGTCTTACCATCTGTCAGTGGTGGTTTGATTTTTGACAAATATGAAAGAGGTAAATCCACTGACTGGGTGCTATTGCAGAGGATTCCATGTCGTGTCTTTACCTTGACAAGCTACAGAGAAGGAATTGAAAGAGTGTTAATAGGAGCTCCATGTTTATTTTTACTAGTTCATTTTAGTAAAATGAACCATGTTATGTGTGTTAATTTTCTGTGTTCTCCCGTAGCCACGTATTTGGTGTCAAAATTGTTTGCCCTTGGTAAGGAAATCTCTCTTCTTTCAGCAGTCAAACTAGAGATGCAGGCCTTATTCAGATCATCAAAATGAGTAGTATACTCAAAAAAAAGACTAAGATTAAACTTAACTGTTATGGGGAAATGCCACTGCATAGAACTGGAGAAAGGAATATAAAAATGCCCATCACAGCAAAAGAGAACAGTGGAGACACGGTTTTAGTGTAGCTATTTATGTAACTATGACCTAAAATACTGATAACTTGGCTGCTTTCTGAGAAAAGAGAGGCTTCAAAAACCAAAATATATACTGTTTTAATTTCATGCGCCTTCCAGTGACAGGAATGATTGCTTTTTCCTGTATTAAAATAGTGTTCATTGTACAAAATGACTTCATGAAAGGCATCCAGTGTCCACAGTATCCAAGAAGACAATAAGATCTGTTCTCGGTGGAGGTATGCATGATTTAGAAGACTATCAACCAGAGTGATGAAATATGGGAAATAGCAATAAAAAGAAATCTGACATTTATTTTATTTGGCATGCAAAGGACCTCATTTATTAAGCATTTTACCCTTAGTTACAGAATGGAAGAAAAGTCTTAATAAATAAGGCCCACAGTCTGTGAGTGATATACAAACTTATATTCTTTTCTGTTTTAGTCTGCCTTCCAGAGAAAGACAAGGCTTATAAGATCACTGTGTTTGTGTTCCCCTAATAACTTCTGTTTGGTGTCATATCAACACAAACATTTCTGGTCGTCAGGTGGATATGAAGACTCTAACAGGAGTGAGTTTTTTTTTCCAGATCCACAGAACACAGTTGTCTGCATGCGAGTATCCCAGAAAGTAGGATTCTTGAATTCTGGATGGAACTTCTTGTCTTAAATGCATTTTCTTTCATTGGATTCCTGGGCTCAGTCCTGGATTTAGACATAGGCAATTGCTTAGGATGCCAAATTTGAAGGTTCCAATGTCCAGGCCTAACAGGTTGCCTTCTTCCATTTATTTTATGGCCGTTTTCAGAGAAGACCACTGTGGCATTCTAGCAAAACAGCTCTCCCCTGATTTGCAATCTCTGGTGGTGATATCCCTGCTGATCAAGCTTCTATGGTGGTACCTTGCCCTTTGCCCTATGGTGCTGTTTGTGGGCTCCAAATCTTAAATCTGGCCCTATTTGCGCTTCTTTTTTGATGGGAATTGCACCAACAGATGCATGAATGTGAGGTGTGGTCCTTCTGTGTATGGTGCCTTTTTTAGGACCATCATCAAAGTTCAAAATGAGTTCCTCCTTGCTTTTTTGAAATGGATTTTTGAAACTGTCAAAAAATATACCTAAACATACATTTTCACATTTGTCATAAATATTAGTATGTTTTGAAAGTTTTTCATCTTTCTAGTTCAGAAATATACCGGTAATAGCTTGACTCTTTAGAATAATAATGCATAACCTGTGGATTGGAATGCAACAGAGAGTCTCAGCATGTGGGGCAGAAGATGAAATCTCACAAAGAATATCCAAGAGTAAGATGAAAAAATATAGCCAGACACCCAGGATGTTTTATTAAGCTTCAAGTAAAGTATCAGTTTTGTAGCTGTACTATCTGAAAAACAAAGACATTTTAGGTTTCTTTGCACCTACAAATAGATCAGTGATGTGCTGGAAGGGCTCCCTGGAGTCTTTGGTTACAGAGACTAGCAAAGCTGATGAGAGCCCCTTCATGGGATATTTTAAGGTGAATTTTTAAAAGCGTTCCAAATTGGGATGTGTGTATGCATCTAGGACATGTGCACATCCACTCGATTTTAAAAGCTGCCCATATGCGCGCACACAAATCCTGATGCGGGAATATCTCACATCGGACAGAAAAGGGGTGGAATGTAAATGTGGTGTGGGCTGGGCATGGGTGTTCCAGGGCGGGGCTAAGAGTACACAAGTACCTACATGCCTAGGCACACGTCCAGGTCCAGTAATGCATAACTTTACTTCTGCTGTGGAGGAGGTGTAAGTCTTAATAAAACTAATTCTAGGCATTTTATTTATTTAAAAGCTTTTATATACCGATGTTCATGTACTGGTACATATCACGTCGGTTTACATAAAACCAAAGTTGGAAATTACATCGAACAATCGAACATTATATCAAACAAGAGGGTTTAATTTGTGAGGGGTTTAAAGGTTCTGCTGGAACTGGGGGAAATGCAGGCCAATGAACCAGGGAGGTTTGGAGGAAATAGCTCTAGTCTGTGTGAACTGGGAGATGAACTGGTGAAACTGGTCACGGCATGGATACGCGCCTTTATAAAATTCCCTCATGTGGCTCAAACCCAATTTACCTTGCTGTGCACACACAAGCTTAAAATTAAGAAAAGTCTGTGGGTCCTTTTTATCTGTGAACTTTGCACTAATTTTCAGAGAAAACACACACATTCTTTCACTTTAGTATTTGCATGTGTCATTTGTGCGGGTAGCTTTTCTTTGGAAAGAATGAGCGTAAACATGAAACTACAATCTACATGCATTATACAGCTAATTTTCAAAGGAGTTACATGTGCAAATGTAACATACTATTGTAGCAATTTTAAAAAAGCCATTTACGCACGTAAAGTACACTTACCCATGAATATCCCGTGGACAATTCAGTGGCATATATTGTAGCAATTTTCAAAAGCCCATTTACACAAATAAAGTACATTTACCCGTGTAAAACCCAATTTTAAGTGTGTAAATGCTTTATAAATTGGGCCCTGTGGTTTTCATTCTGCCCAAAATGCCTCTGGAATGCCACGTTTAAATGTGGCTAAATGTTTGTGTGTTGTGGAACATTGCAAGTACTTTAAGCCATATTGAGGGAGGACAATTTTTAGACTCCAATTTATGTGCATAATTGTCTTCTGAGTGATAAATCAATACAGAGACCAGTTTTCAAAAATGGCTGAGCACCTAACTTAGCCAGTCAAATTTTCACCACTAAATTAAGCTGATTATCAGCCAAATCTGGTGGCTAAATTTTTAGATGAAAATCAACCTAAATCTAAATGATTAGCCAGTTTAAGTTCCCTCCTATCCCTCCAGAAGCCAAAGATAACTACACCTTGTAACGCTGACTGGGACCCTTTGTGCTGTGGTGTGCTTGGACACTGCCTGATAGCTGGAGGAGAAGCCCTTAGATGGGACCTGGCTGTTCGCCTGTGCCAGCCACCTGCCCTGCAGGTTGAGCCCTTCAATTCTGGCAGCCGGCAGGTCTTAGATGGGTCCCTAGGGTGATCCAGGAGAACAGAGAGTCTGAGTCTAGGCAAAGGATTGGGGTAGGCATCAGACAGCAGAGGTGAGAGGCAGGCCAATGATCAGGGCAGGTGGCGAGATGAAGCAGGGTTGAAATCCAAGCCAAGGTCAGAAACCAAGAAGTCAAAGCTGAGGGAAGAGGAAACAGAGCCAGACAGGCAAGGCAAGGCCACAAACAAGGCAAGACGAGGAAAGGACAAGGCAAAGACAAAGCGAGAACAAGGAGACTAGCAACATGCACTGGGACACAAGGAGACCTGTTGTTGAGGTGCTGGCTGGTTGCAAAGGACTTCCATATATACTTCTGGAGGATGTGATGTCATCAGCCAGTGCCACAGGAAGTGTCATCTAGAGGACCTATAAAGGAAGTCCAGAGTTTGCAGGAAAGTTCTGTTCCGGGCCCTGGGAACAACCAGATTTGCTTTGTATCATAGGTGAGGAGTGTAACAGTGTGCCATTCCTCCCTCCTATCTTCCCAAAAAAACATTATCAGTGCAGTGGACATCCTCCTGGATGCTCCTCCCACCCACATGAAACAAAAGTAAATCATGGGGGCCAACAGTCCTTCCAAATTCCCTCTCACCACATCTTCAGTAATACCCAAATGTTCCTCAAGCCTAGCCAGGAGGAGGACACAAGCGTATCACTTCCTGTTTCAGTATCCAGAGGATAGATGGAATTGTTTTCTTCTACCCAGATGCTTCCCTCTTTTGGATGGAACTATATTCTACCTTGAGTTTATTGGAGAATCTTGCAGTTTTTGCAAACTAATTTTACTGGGCAGTTGATTCACCAGGTTCAGGCATTTTTCCAGCTCTGTAATATAATCTGTTTCTGCTGTTGCACTGATGGTGGACCCTTGGCCCGAGGTGGGGTTGGTGCTACCCGCAGGGCAAGCCATACGGGACCCCACCGTTGGGTGGCGGAGCAGGCTAGAAGATAGAGGCTGACTGGAGCTTCACCAATACCAGCCCACGTTCCCCTTAGATTGAGCCCTCGGGTGCCGGGGCCAGCTGGACTTAGGCGGGCCTCCGTGAGATGACTCTCAGTTGGTGTAGACAAGGGTACGCCAGAAACCAGGAGAGGTATTGGAAGGCTGAGGACAGTCCGGACGAGGCAGGGTTCCAAACACCCAGATGCCAACAGGAATAAAGGAGGACAGGGGGCGTCCAGGTAAAGATAGGCTGGGAGGCTAGGTCCATAGGAGACAAGGAGAGTCTAAGGCATACTGGAGTCAGGCAGATGGCAGGAAGGCACAGTACCAGGAGCAGAGCAGAGTTCAGAGCTAGTAGATAGATCAGACATGGTCCAGACGATGCGGAGGTCAATACCAGAGAATCAGTCCAAGCGTAGGCCAGGCGATGCAGGGGGCAATACCAGAGAATCAGTCCAAGGAACAAGAACCAGGAACAAGCAACTAGTACACGAGTAATCGTGGGGACCTGGTCAAGATGGTAAGACTGACAGTGAAAATGCTAAGAGAAATTAGGGAGCTAACCAAATTGGTAGTGCAGTAATAATGGGAGACTTACATTTACCCAGTCAATATTGGGTTAATTGATCATTGGTACATGCTAGAGATATAAAGTTCCTAGATGGAATAAATGACATTTTTATGGAGCAATTGGTTCAGGAACCGACGAGAGGGAGCAATTTTAGATTCTAATTCTCACTGGAGCACAGGATTTGGTGAGAGAGGTAACGGTGGTGGGGCCGCTTGGCAATAGTGATCATAATATGAACAAGTTTAAATTAATGAATGGAAGGGGACAGTAAGCAAATCCATGGCTCTTGTGCTAAATTTTCAAAAAGGAAACTTTGATACAAATGAGAAAATTGTTTAGAAAAAACTGAAAGGAGCAGCTACAAAGGTAAAAAGTGTGCAAGAGGCGTGGTCATTGTTAAAAAAAAAAAAAAAATCATCCTAGAAGCACAGTCCAGATCTATTCCACACATTAAAAAAGGTGGAAAGAAGGCAAAACTATTACCGGCATGGTTAAAAGGGGAAGTGAAAGAAGCTATTTTAGCCAAAAGATCTTCATTCAAAAATTGGAAGAAGGATCCAACAGAAGAAAATAGGATAATGCTTAAGCATTGGCAAGTTAAATGTAAGACATTGATAAGACAGGCTAAGAGACAATTTGAAAAGAAGTTGGCCATATAGGCAAAAACTCACACTAAAAACTTAAAAAAAATATATCCCGAAGCAGAAAGCCTGTGAGGGTGTCAGTTGGACCGTTAGATGATTGAGGGGTTAAAGGGGCACTTAGAGAAGATAAGACCAGCACAGAAAGATTAAATGATTTTTTTGCTTTGGTGTTTACTGAAGAGGATGTTGGGGAGGTACCCGTATTGGAGAAGGTTTTCATGGGTAATGATTCAAATGGACTGAACCAAATCACGGTGAACCTAGAAGATGTGGTAGACCTGATTGACAAATTGAAGAATAGTAAATCACCTGGACCAGATGGTATACACCCCAGTGTTCTGAAGGAACTAAAAAATGAAATTTCAGACCTATTAGTAAAAATTTGTAACCTAACATTTAAAATCATCCACTTGTAACCTGAAGACTGGAGGATAGCTAATGTAACCCCAATATTTAAAAGGGCTACAGGGGCGATCCGGGAAACTACAGACCGGTTAGCCTGATTTCAGTGCCAGGAAAAATAGTGGAAAGTGTTCTAAACATCAAAATCACAGAACATATAGAAAGACATGGTTTTAATGGAACAAAGTCAGCATGGCTTTACCCAAGGCAAGTCTTGCCTCACAAATCTGCTTCCACTTTTTTGAAGGAGTTATAAACATGTGGATAAAGGTGAACCGGTAGATGTAGTGTACTTGGATTTTCAGAAGGCATTTGACAAAGTTTCCTCATGAGAGGTTTCTAGGAAAAGTAAAAAAGTCATGGGATAGGTGGCGATGTCCTTTCGTGGGATTACAAACTGGCTAAAAGACAGGAAACAGAGAGTAGGATTAAATGGACAATTTTCTCAGTGGAAGGGAGTGGGCAGTGGAGTGCCTCAGGGATTTGTATTGGGACCCTTACTTTTCCATATATTTATAAATGATCTGGAAAGAAATACGACGAGTGGAGGTAATCAAATTTGCAGATGATACAAAATTGTTTCAGAGTAGTTAAATCACAAGCAGATTGTGATAAATTGCAGGAAGACCTTGTGAGACAGGAAAATTGGGCATCGAAATGGCAGATGAAATTTAATGTGGATAAATGCAAGGTGATGCATATAGGGAAAATAACCCATGCTATAGTTATACAATGTTAGGTTCCATATTAGGTGCTACCACCCAAGAAAGAGATCTAGGCATCCTAGTGATAACACATTGAAATCGTCGGTTCAGTGTGCTGCGGCAGTCAAAAAAGTAAAACAGAATGTTGGGAATTATTAGAAAGGGAATGGTGAATAAAACAGAAAGGGTCTGATTTTAAAAAGCATTTACATGCGTAAATCTGGGTTTTACGCATGTAAATGCACTTTACTCGAGTAAGTGGGGCTTTTGAAAATTGCTACAATATATGCCATAGAATCGTCCATAGGATTTATTCGCATAAGTGCACTTTACGTGAGTAAATGGCTTTTTGAAAATTGCTACAATAGTAGTTACATTTATTGCACGTAACTCCTTTGAAAATTTACCCCCAAAGTGGTCATAATGCCTCGGTTATCGCTCCATGGTGAGACCGCACCTTGAATACTGTGTACAATTCTGGCCGCCGCATCTCAAAAAGATATAAATGCGATGGAGAAGGTACAGAGAAGGCTACCAAAATAAGGGGAATGGAACAGCTCCCCTGTGAGGAAAACTAAAGAGGTTAGGACTTTTCAGCTTGGAGAAGAGATGACTGGGGGGATATGATAGAGGTGTTTAAAATCATGAGAGGTCTAGAACGGGTAGATGTGAATCAGCTAATTTACTCTTTTGGATAATAGAAAGACTAGGGTGCACTCCATGAGTTAGCATGTGACACATTTAAAGTTCTTATGTTCTTAATATTGCATTGGCCAGTTGAAAGATGGTGAATGGGTCTAATTGGAGAAAGTTCTTTTTCAGTCAACGCACAATTAAACTCTGGAATTTGTTGCCAGAGGATGTGGTTAATGCAGTTAGTATAGCTTGTGTTTTAAAAAAGGATTGGATAAGTTCTTGGAGGAGAAGTCCATTACCTGCTATTAATTAAGTTGATTTAGAAAATAGCGACTGCTATTACTAGCAGTGGTAACATGGAATAGACTTAGTTTTTGGGTACTCATCAAGTTCTTATGGCCTGGATTGGCCACTGTTTGGAAACAGGATGCTGGGCTTGATGGACCCTTGGTCTGACCCCCAGTATGGCATGTTCTTATGTTGCCAAGGCAGGGAACAAGTGGCTGGGCCCTGCCTTTTATACAGAGGCCCAGTGATATCATCATCTGGGGGCTGCAGGCTACTTTCCCGCTGTGGCCCCTTTAAAAGATTGCAAGTTGCGCGCGTGCTAAGCCGGAGCCCGGAGGAAGGAGGGTGGCGGCATCACTCTGCGGCCACGTGGGGAGGACCGCTGGGCGCCAGGAGGAACTGCACAGGAGTCAGAAGTGGAAGAGGTGGCTGCAGGCGCTCTGGGATGGAGGTGGCTGCCCACCGCCGTGAGTGAAGGTGAACCGGAGCTGGCAGCTGAGCTCCTGGGGTGAGTAGGCCAGGGCGTGGGCCTTGCACGGCCGGGACACGTAACATCTGCACAATGAAAATAGGGAGAAATGTGAAACCAAGATTGATAGTATATGGCAGCATTCTTCAAGAGTAGGGGTTAATTATAATTTGTATGCTGATGACATTAGTTCTTTATACCTAGGATTTTTAATGAATGGCATTGCTCTGAGCATGCCCAATTAACTTCTAGTAGTTCACATATACCCAGTGGTTTTTTAAAAAAACTAAAGAATAGGGTTTTGTATAACAGCTACTTATAGTCTGTAAAATTGTCCTTTATTTCCTAAGCATCTTCCTGCTTCCTTGTACTAGTAGACAGAAATGCAATGTAATCCTTTTTTTAAAGAGATTCATACTGCCAATCTTAGTAGAATAAGAAATGTTGAGATTTATTTTCGTTTCCAAATACCCAGTTATTTTACTTAGTAGTAAGTATAGGTGTAGAATTTCAGCCTATTAATCTCTCTTTTTTTTCTTGCTCGTAGTCAGCACAACGAGACAGATAAAAACAGATGATGCTAGACCCTGTAGTTTGTTCTCAGGAGTCAAAGCCCCCACCCTCCTTCTTTATTACCATGCCAAAAAACAAAAGGAGTATTTCTTCTTTAATTGTAAGTAAGCATATTGCAGAATTTTAGTCTAATCAGATTTTCTGTATATTTTGAAACAACTTTTTTCCTTTGAAGCAGAAAAAAACTAATTTTTTACTTATTATTTTGACAATTTATGTATTCAAACATTTTTTTTCTGAAAGATTTTAAATATCACCCTGGCAATACATGTTAAATCTAATTTCTCTCACTGATGTTATGCATTCAAAGAACAAAAGGAATATTCAAAGCATTGTTTTTTTTTCTCCTGAAAGATTCATTGAACCTTACATTTTTTCTCTCTGCTTTACCAGCAACCAAAACTGAGACACTTTTTGTAACCTGAAATTTTAAGCGCATTAATTAATTAATTAAGAACATAAGAAATGCCATGCTGGGTCAGACCCTAGAAACTTGTCACAGGCGCCTTATTCAGGATCTAGTCATTGTGGGTTTGTATCGCTGAAAAGGCCTTCATAAGATTTCCTGGTCTTTTCTTAGATATGTCCTGCAGAAATGTGGATTCACTGGACACATTTTTAATTATCTAAGTGTTCTGTATTCTAATGCTCGTTCCAGAGTTAGTATAAATATCTACTTTTGTGAATAATTTGATCTTCGAGAGAGGTACCAGGCAGGGCTGCCATCTTTCTCCCCTTCCTGTTTATTTTAAACATTGGAACTTTTGATTCATAAGCTGGAGGGTGATGAGCAGGTGGTGGGGACTTTTTGTGGGATGTTGCGCTTTGAAGACCCTATTATTTGCTGATGATATTTTGCTGCTGATTACTAGGGCAAAGGAATTCTCCCAGTAGTGTTGAAGAATTTTGCACACTGCTGAAGCTTTTCGGGTTTTTAAGCTCAACTTGGATAAACGAACGCTTTAGATAGTTGGGGTACCCTGTACTCTAACTGCTCTTCTTTTCCATTGAAGTGGGTAGAATACTGTGTGCAATTCTGGTCACTGCAATTCAAAGAAGATGTACCTGAACTGGAAGAGATAAAGGGAAGGGCGACCAAAATGCTAAAGGGGATGGAACAGCCCTATGAAAAAAAGCAAACGAGGTTAGGGCTGTTCAGCTTAGAGAAGAGATGGCTGGGAGGGGGGGGGGGGGGGTGTTTATGAGGGATATAATAGAAGCCTATAAAATTATGAGTGAAATAGAACAGGTAAATATAAGTCAGTTATTTACTCTTTCAAATAATACAAAAACTAAGGAACACTCCATGAAGTTAGTAAGTTTCTTTTTATCTTTATCTTTTAATTGAATTTATTTATTGTCCATATCCTGGGCGACGTACCTAAAAATAACAATCATAGCAATAAATATACACTGAAATCAAAATTGACAACAGCAATAAATTGCGGAAAATACAGGAACCTTCTGTGGACTTAATAAAATGCTTGTCTGAATAGCCATTAAATGCACATTAAAATAGAACATTAAAAACAAATCAGAGAAAATTTTTTCACACAATGTGCAATTGGGCTCTGGAATTCATTGTCGGAGGATGTGATAAACACAGTTAACATAGCTGGGTTTAAAAAAAGGTTTGGACAGGTTTTTGCAGTTCTGTCCATGAGTACAGGGAAGCAGAGGCTGCAAAAACAGGGAGATACTTAGGAAATGAAGAAGGAATTTTTTATGGTCTAAGATTAGCTGTTTTACAAAACCCATTCTTTTATTTTTTAAAACTACTGGGCATATGCGAAACTATTAGGAAGTTACTGTGTATGCTCAGAGGTGATGTCATTATTAAAAACATGGCTGCTTCCACATGGTTCATCTCAGTAAACAAAAAGAGCCGTTGACTGATTATCCTCTGGGTGATATCATGGCCTGTGATGCCATCCAACAAAGCTGTCTCCACATGGTCCATGGCATCTCGGGTAAAACATGTTTTGTTTTGGTTTTACTGCTCGTGCATGGCCCCTATATGACAGCCGCCATCTTTCCTGTCCCCAGGCAGCTGCTGCTATCTTGAAAAGCATATTTCTGGTTCCAGTCTGTGTCACCAAAAAGGGGCAGAAAGGGATGTGTTGTAGTATGGCTAAGATGGATGTCATGAGATGTCAAAGGGGTGGAGAAAGGAGGGGCAAGGGGCAGGGCTTCGACCAGAAGCAAATATTGATTGGCTGGGAAGAAGAATCTGGTGGGGCTTTACCCAGCATTAAACACTGATTGGCTGAAGGGTATATCTTTTATCAAAACAAGTTTGATAAAAGCTATACTGCTAGACTACTCCCAGAAGCTCACATCTATTGCTGTCTCTTCTCACATGGTCTCTAATGGTGCTTCTACCCTATAAAACAGAGCTTTCCAAACTTTTCATGTTGGTGACACATTTTTTAGACAAACATAATTTCATGACACAGTAATTCAGTCTACTAGCAAACCAGAGGTTAAAGGTTAAACGAACAAAATGTATTTCGACAATTTATGTATGTTTCCTTAAATATATACATACATTTTTGTGGATTACATAATGTTACACCCACACTGACCCCCAGGCAGCTCCCATTCATTCTCACACCGCTCCCTCCCCACCCCCCAGGCATGCACACATTCATTCTCACACACACAAACACAGATCCCCAGGCAGGCAGGCACCAATTTATTCTCACACACACATACACCACACACAGGCAGGCACCTATTCTCACACATACAGACCCCAGGAAGACACCCATTTGTTCCCATACACAGATACAGCCTCAGGCAGACACCCATACATTCACACATATACACCCCCAGGCAGACTCCTATTCATACACTTGCACACACTGAAGGCAGACCCCCCTCTCTTTCTTTTGAAGCAACCTCAGAGCCTCTCTCATTCCTCTGCTACTGCTGTCAGGTGGATATTTGGGGAGGTGCTGATTGCTGCTGCTGGCACTGAAGCCCGTTCTGCTGCCTCCTATGAGGAAAACAGAAAAAGCCAAGCTGCTACAGATCCCTACACAGAAACCTCCACACTAGCAGAATACGTCAACTCAGTCACAGATGCAAAATACAACAGACCCCTCACAAAAATTCAGAAAAAAGTAACCATAAAGTATTTATTACAAACATTCAGACAAAAATTGAACTGTTAACCGCCAGCAGGTCAGACTATTATGCAGTGCAACAATGGAAAAAACAGAATATTACAATACCTGAAAAACATCAAAATCAGTAAATATAAAGGATCAATAGAAGTAAAACCATACTAATAAAAAGAATATTGTCAAAACAGCTGACAAATAGAACATCATCTAATAATTGAAAACTCATATACATTTTCTAGACCAATAAAATATTTCAAACGCTATGCAATACTTAAAAACTTAAAAAGGATAAAAAAATCCCTGGTTGTTCATACCTAGAATCTTTTGATTTCCAGATTGCCCTGAGATTGTTGTGGATTAGCAGGGGAGAGGTGAGGGGTGTTCCTCCCAATCTCTCTCTCTCATATAAACACACATGCTCAATCATAGAACATGCTCTCACATACACAGACACAAACATGCTCTCAGACACAGCAACACACACAGAGACATGCTCACAGACACACACACACACACACACACACAGACATGCTGTCTCAGACATGCAGTCATACGCAGTCATGCATGCTCTCACACACACACATGCACAAACACATGCACATGCTCTCACAGACATATATGCTCTTTCACCCACACATGCCCTCACAGAGACATACACACACATGCTCTCACTCATTCATTCACTTCCTCCCCCCTCCCCAGTAGAAGTACAGCAGCAGCCTCCTCTTTCAGCCCCCATGGCAGAGGACCTTTTCATTTTTCTTGAGGCCGTGGGGGCTGATGCTGCTCTGTTTTCTGCGGGGAGGGAGGTGACGTTTGTTGATTTTCCTCTGGCCCTTGATGCCTCTTACTGCGACAGCCCGGGGAATGCACTTGTGTGGAGGCTGAGGCAGGAGAGGTGTTACTGCTGCTTCTTGGACGCTGCGCGAACTTGGAGCCAATGCCTGTAACGGCCAGCAATCTTCTTTTTCCTGCATGGCCTCTTCTTCCCCCCGCCCACACGGACCCACCACTTCCTCTTCCGGGCCATGTGGACAGGAAGAAGGAGAAGTCATACGATTGCCACCCCCAGACTGGTGGCGCACCGGCCCTGCACACAGGTCCTCTTCAGCAGCCCCGCAGATCTCTCTTCACGCCGCGGCAGGATGGGCTCTTCAGGCACAGCAGAATGAGCTGTGATGCAGCCCACAGGCCTCACTTCAAGCGCGGCCTCATCGGTTCTACTGCGACTTTGTAGATCTTTTTTTTGGGCTGCAGCAACCCTTCTCATTTTCTTTGGTGGGAATCCTTTTTTAAAAAAATGTGTTGGGAGTGACCAGCCCACTGGGGGAAACCCGATCCTCCGATAGGCCAATCTGCCCCTGTCCTCCTCCTCCCTGCCCATGCGGGAGAGACAGAAAAACACTTCCAGATCTTCATAAAATAATTTTTTCTATTCCCTAAAAAGGAAATAACACCAGAGTTACCCCTTGCAGCGAGTCACCACCTCAGAGGGCAGGTCTTCCCTATCCCTGGGCGTCTCAAACACAGAGGTTCTCCATTCCCAGAGTCATGGAAAAGTCTAAGTATCCAGCAAAGCTTCTACCACATAAGTCCAAAATCCAAAATATTCCCTGGACAACACTCTGCCCCTTGGGAGAAGAGTACAGCAGTGGAGCCCTCAACCCATCCTGAAAGATCCCAGGCAGGATGGAGCCCAGGTCCCCAGGTAGGCCCAAAATACAACGGAGAACTGCAAATTATACTGCCCCCCCAGAACTCTAAGCAGAGAGATCCTATAAAACCTCTGAAGTAGGACATCCATTCCAGACTCTTCAAAGGGAGGGCTGCACATGAATGAATCCTCCCCTAATTATGCATCACTAACTAGATGGCTGATATTAAATTTCACCCAGGGCTTAATAGTGACAGAACCATAGGGTCCATCATACAAGTTTACAGGGAAGAGGATTAACAGACATTTTTGCTGGTAACACTTAGCACCCCCCTTGACTATTACTCACCTCTTTCTCTTTTGCTCTCTTTCATGTTCTCAAGTACTATATTAGTAAAGTTTGAGTACACGACAAACAAATCTCATTTTCCTTTTAGTCAGGTCTTCTACCAGGGCTCTTCTACTTACCATCATCATGGACCCTTTCATTTGAGATCATGTTACTGATAGGCTAATGGAAATTAGTATTAATTTTCAGTTAAGAAAATGCTAGTTTCTTTAATGTGTTTCAGTTGGGCTAATTCTGAGCATCTTTACGTTTTTATTTTTCAGATTCAAGGATTGCAGGTAGCATATGATAATCTTTGCCAAAAAGAAGGTACCACAGCACTCCATTACTTTTTAATCAAGTATACCGAAGATTCAATCTCATTGTCTCCACTTAAGAAATTTAATGAGGTCTTGAAAGATCAAAGTGAGAAGGTAAGGGGCTATTCTTGCAAAGAGAGAAAGAGTAAAAAGAAAAAATAAAATATTGTGGGCCATACGAAAACCATTTCTGTGAAATGATAATAATGGAATTGTGAGTTGAAGTCTTCGGGTTCCTTTTGCTCCCGAATAATGTTTAATTCCCAGCTTGGCCTTGTTAGAAGCAGTTCACAGAGAACAAGGTTTTTTTGCACATCCTAGTGAGAGCAACAGAATTCCCTGGGATTAGTTTTTCCTGTTATATTAAAAGTCAAAAGACAAGATAATTTCCCAAAAGATACTGCATGATAATGTCACATGTCTATCAGTTTAATCACAAGATTTTTAGTTAGGTAAGTTGACATGCCGCTTTGCATAGCAGTGACAGATAGCAGATCAGACCATAGTGGCTATTCTTTGTTTTGAATTGAGTCTGAGGAAGCATAACAGAAATATAATTTTTTGTACTGCAGTAGAGCTCACAAGCGGAAAACACTGCTACTATTGTGCCTTCCAAGCTCTGTGGCATCTGTTTCATACCAATCTGCTCAATACTTTGATATAAAAAAAAAATTAGAAACAGGCAGCTAGGTTGCATAGTAAAGCAATACTATTTATTTCAGCAGCCTTGAATTCATCTTAGAGTAAGCCATTGGCTTCCATAACAGCAATAAAACACCCAACCCATTACCGCTATTGTAATTAAATATAATGAAGTGCATTTTCCTTTCAAACAGCATAATCGTTACACTGAGGTGCAACTTTGAAAATAAAGGTGGGGGGTGGGAGGGGGGGTGAGGAGGTTGTACCATTCTTTTCTAGATTGCCATATATCTGTGATTATAACCTTTAATGCTGCAACCTGTTTTTTGATCTTTTTTGTTATAGTACTGAATTGCACTTATTTTCTTCAATTAACTTGCTCTGTAAGAAAATACTTGAATGGACAGTATATAGGTAGGCTAGTTATAGATAGCCTATGTATTATCTCTTAAGGTCTTATCATTAGAGGGTTTTTTGGTTTTTTTTTCATTTGATGCCGAGGTTAAAATCCAAAATAAAAAGTTTTATAAGGACCAAGTATGCTGGCTACTCCACTGCTTTCACAGGGGGAAGCGCTAGAACATTTTATTTGTTTCATCATCCTTTCTTTGGTATATGAGTCTGCATCATAACCAGAGTGAATTGCTTCAGAAGATGAATGAAATAAATATGATGCAGCCATATATAAAAATCTGTATTGTATTTTAAATATATTTCCTTCTGATTCAACTCACTCAGGATCTGTATCACAATTTGGACAGCTTGCATAAAATAGGCCAACATTCTCAAACTATACCAATAATGTACATATCTTGTCGGTATACATAAACATATCTCAGGTCCTTAAAATACCTGTGCGTCTGAAGTTACATATTATCAGTAATACGTGTGATTGCTATAAATCTTTGGTGTGATATAATTTTGAGTCATTTCAAGTGTAGTTTTGTGCTTTGTCATAACCCAAAGCTAACTCAAAGGAAAGTTTGGGTTTAAAATAAATGTCCAGAACAATTAGTCTTTGAATCGCTATACAGGAGAGTGGTATTTGACATTCTTGCTATTTGACAGCTTAGTTGTGATGGTGTTGAAGGTTCTACAACTTGTTTGTTACCCTTTTGGGTGTGACAGTTTCCTGGCAGGGTGGACAGGCCGCAGTACCTGGCTGCCCAATATAACGGGCGTGCCAGGAGAACTTCGGTTCGACGCTGGAAAGGGGGGGAGGTGAGGGGGTTGGATGAAGGGGGGTGGGTTTTGCGGAGTTATTCAGTTTTTGAACAATACTGGCGGCATGGCTTCGCCCCATTGGTTGGAGGTTGTGGGATGTATTGAGAAGGGGAGGGGAGGGGGTATTTAAGGTGAAGAGAGGCTGCAGGGTTTCAGCCTGCCTCAAGGAGTCCGGTCTGAGCGGCATCGCGAGTGTAAAGCAATGGGTGCGTTGGAAATTTTTCGGAATTTTTTACCTGCCATTCAGTATGGAAGGGGAAATAGAGGTCGCGGTCAGCAAACATGAGTCTGACAGGGAGGGTCCTTCGGGCTGTGGGTGGAGAGAGGGCAGGTGGTCAGATCTGGTCTACGGACCTTCCTGGCCTGATGCCGATGGCTGGCAGTGCGTGTATGCGGCCTGCGGGGGGAGCGCATTCAGGTTTGGCGAATGTTGCCGGTGCTTCTGGGCACATGCTTTCCCGGGGGAGGGGGGGGCGGGCGGGCGGAGTAAGAGCCCCGGGAGGGGTTCTACCTATGCTTGCGTTCGAGTAGCTGGGCTGAGGAGTCCCCGGGGCGCATGCTGTGGAGTCTATTGTGTGTAGAGGGGGAGCTGCCTGGTCTCATGGGGGTGAGTCCGGGAGTTGGCGTCGAGATGGTTGAAGCGACGGGAACGTGGTCAGTTTCTGCGAGGAGCGGCACTCATGGGGATGAGAATCCTCAGCACAGTAATGCCGTATCCCTGGGAGGGGTTTTGGAGTATGGGGCTCAATGGGGCAAGGTCCGGCAAGCTGATGGCTTGGGAGGAGTGGGACGTGGTGGGGAGTTTGGTGTAGGATGGAGGCCTGGGTCAGGGCCTGTGGGGTCACGGGAGCACAAAGCGATGCCTTGTGTGGGGTGTTTGGGGCCTTGGGAGGACCCATGATTCCTCGGGAAAGGGACCAGTCAGGCCCCGGATTGGTTTCAGGGAGCTTCCCTTTGAGAGAATGATTTTGTCTCCTTTGGCGATGGTTTCGAAAAAGGAGTTGGGCGGTTTCGGCTTATCCATAACTTGTCTTTTCCCGCAGGTAGCTCGGTTAACAATTTTGTGCCTAAGGAGTTGTGCACGGTGTCTTGTGCATTGTTTTGATTCTGCAGTGCAAATGGTGGTGCGATATGGGGAAGGGGCTTTGATGGCAAAAGTGGATACTGAGTCTGCTTTCTATTTGTTGCCAATTCATCCGGACAGTTTTCTTTTATTGTGTTTTCAGTTTCTGGGAAAGTTGTATTTTGATAAATGTCTACCCATGGGCTGTTCTATCTGTTGTGCATATTTTGAACTGTTTAGTTCTTTTGTGCACTGGGTGGTGGAGCAAGTATCTGGAGGTACCCAGTATATAGTGCATTATTTGGATGATTTTTTGTTTATTGGACCTAAGGGATCTAGTGCATGTGGGGATATCATGCAGTGCTTTTTGAAGGTGGTGGATTACTTCGGTATACCGATCGCTGCAAAATAGACGGAAGGGTCTTGAGGCACCTTGATATTTTTGGGTATTGAATTGGACTCGATCGGCATGGTGTCCAGGTTGCGTAAGGACAAAGTGGATAAGCTGAAAGAAATGGTTGAAGGGGCTAATGTTTGCAAAAAGTTAACTTTGCAGCAACTGTAGTCCCTTGGTGGGCAGTTTAAACTTTGCATATAGAGTTATACTGATGGGGAGGGTGTTTTTGAGGAGATTGTCTGCGGTGATGGCAGGGTATAAAAGCCTAATCACCTTATTAGAATATACAGGGGCATGAAGGAGGATCTGGTGGTATGGCAGACCTTTTTAGAAGAATTTAATGGAGTTTGTATGTGGCAAAAGGAGCTGATGTCCAGTCAGGATTTGGAATTTTTTTGAATGCATCTGGGAGAAAAGAGTTTGGAGTTTATTTTCAGGGATCTTGGTGTGCGCCCCCTCGCTGGACAATTGGGTGCAGCTTGGGGTTACTCGGAATATAGCTTTCCTTGTTGTTGCCTATTGTGATTGTGTTGCACTTATGAGGAACTCCATTATGGGATTGTAGAATAGTATTCTGGTGTGATAAATGTGGTGTGGTCGAGGTAATTAACAGATGTGCAGCAAAGTGCCTTTTCGTGTCTGAGCTGATGCGGGAATTTGTATTGCTCTGTATGAGGTTAAATGTCACTGCTTGGGTGTGGTATGTTCCAGGTGTCTTTAACAATATTGCCAATTCTCTTTCTGGTTTCAAGTGGTCAGTGTTCCGGACACTTGTCCCCGCTGCGAATCTTTGCGGAGCTACCATTCCAAGTTTCCTTTGGAGGTTCGGTTCCCAGAAGCATGGCAGTTGCTGCATGCATCGTTAGCTTCATCCACCTGGGTGGGGTATTTAAGTGGAGCTGCAAAAGTGGTGGATTTTCTCTTTATGAGGCCTGTGTTGGGGGCCGGTATCAGATGTATTGTTGTTGCAGTTCATTGAAGAAACACATAGACTGGGAAGTTCTAAGGCAGCTGTCACACGGCAGCTGTCCAAATTCTCTTTTTTTTTTTTGAGGGCTCATGGTTGGGGCTACCTGATGGGACATTTTCTGGTGCAAAAATTATTGTTGGGATGGTAAGGGAATGGAAGTGGTGCAGGACTGCAGACGGCCTATCACGCATGTAATATTGCTGGCATTGTGGGATGCAGCTGTTGTGTGTTCTTCCTCCTATGAAGTCAGTTTATTTCACATAGCATTTGTTTTTGCCTTTTTTTGGAGCATTTGGCATTGGTGAGCTGGTGGCTTGGGCTAGCCAGGGGGCTGAGAATATGGGCCTACAATTCAACCACGTGCAGGTTGGAAGTGATGTTAAATTGGTTATTCCAAGATCGAAAACTGATCAGGCAGGAAAAGAGGTTTCACACCTGTCCGGTTGCCAATGTGCTCCATGATCTATCCAAGCATCCTATTGGGGGTTGTCATTTTGTGGTACACAAGAACCTGCTGCCGCTAACCAGGTAACAATTTGAAATAGTTCTTAGGGCTGTACTCACTTGTGGGCTTGGAGGTGACTAGTTTTGGGACTCATTCATTTCGAATTGGGGTGGCCATGTCTGCCACAGGGTCTGGTCTATCAGGGGAGGTGATTCAGCGGATCGGAAGATGGAAGTCCATGGCCTTTCGGACATATATAAGACCTGCAGTTGGGGATATTTGTGAGCAGTACTAACTGTTTGTTTTTTGGTTTTGGTTTTTTTTTTTAGATATCAGGCCCTATGGTCGACAGGTGTGGATCGTAGGGCAGTCCTTTGTTGTATGGGCACACAGACATGCTTGTTAGCAGCCATATGGTCCACATATAGGCTTGGCAGTACACTATCTGACCATCCACTGGTTGGGATGGCGAGGGATGTGACTGACCAAACTGTTGCAGCACATCGGCTGAGTTGCAGACTTCATCTAGATGTTGTGGTGGTGCATTTGGGGGGCAATGACTGGGGGGAAAATATCTGGTCACCAGTTTATTAGTATGGTGAGGAAGGATCTTACCATATTGATGATCTGGTAGCCGGATTTGTTAATATGCTGGTCAGACATTATTCCAAGACTTGTGTAGATGGAGCAACGTATTTGGGGGGCATTGTAGAGCTAAGGTTAATCAGCAGATTGGATGTTGCCATCTCCAAAAAAAAACAAAACCCCAGGGGTGGGTAAGAGTATGGGGCAGAGGTGTGGCCTGCTTGTTGCAGTGGTTGCTATCCCTAATTGAGCTGGATGTTCACTTGGATGCAGATCTGGCGCTGCTCTCTACATTGGTGGTGAGGTGGAGGGGAATTAGGGCTGGAGGGTACTGGAAGCCAATAGTAACAGGTGGGAGAGAGAAAAAGGGAAAAAAAAAGGATAAAGTGTGTAGCTTGCTGGGCAGACTGGATGGGCTGTTTGGTCTTCTTCTGCCGTCATTTCTATGTTTCTATGTGTTTTCGACCTGATGGGCTTCATCTGTCGTTTGTTGGCAAGGATCTATTTAACAGTGCTGTACAGGAGGCCTTGAGGATCTTCGGCTGCATCTTTGGGGGTGTGTGGGATAGGTTCTCCTTCCTGTGCCCATGGTGAGCTGCCCGAGCCTAGTTAATGTAATGTGGCCTGATGGAGTAGCCAGTTTGGGCATTAACTGGTCAGGGCAATACCCATCTGGCGAACGGTTGTTCTGGGCATAGCTCCTTGCTGATTGGTGGCGGGATGCTGCCTAATAAGGGGTAGGCCGGGTGGCCTGCAGATGAGTTATCTTGCTGGCTTGTGGCAGATAACCATCTGTTTATTGTTATGATGCTTTGGGCTGGTTTTTTATTCTGTTAAATAAAGCTGTGGCCGGTTTATTCCCATTTCTTAGTGTGCTTGTCTTTATTGTGAGGGGGTTATTGTAAAAGGGTGGAGGAGAGAGAATTGAAGTCCTGGTTACGCCTGTTATGGCTGGGCGGACAGGCCGCAGTCCCTGGCTGCCCAATATAACGGGCATGCCAGGCGAACTACGGTGGTTCGAAGTTGGAAGGCGGGGGGGGAGGGGAGGTGAGGGGGTTGAGTGAAAGGGGATGGGTTTGTGGCAGTATTCAGTTTTTGAACAATACTGCTGGTGTGGTTTTGCCCCATTGGCTGGAGGTCGCAGGGTGTATCGGGAAGAGGGAGGGGGTATTTAAAGTGAAGTGAGGATGCGGGGTTTCAGCCTGCCTCGAGGGTTCCGGTCAGAGCAGCATCCCTCCCTCTCACCCTTATGTTTATGGTTTCTGGAATATGGTTGCTGGTTGTTTGCTGTCGCAGCTTTGGATTGGGCGGGCTGCCCGAGCCTCGTTAATGTAATATGGTGAACTGATAGAGTAGCCAGTTTGGGCATTAACTGGTCAGGGCAATACTCATCTGGCGAATGGTTGTTCTGGGCATAGCTCCTTGCTGGTTGGTGGTAGGGGCTGGATGTTAGGTGGCAGGATGTTGCCTAATAAGGGGTAGTAGACTGGATGGCCTGCAGATGAGTTATCTTGCTGGCTTGTGGCGGATGTCCATCTGTTTATTGTTATGAGCACTCGGGCTGGTTGTTTATTCTGTTAAATAAAGCTGTGGCCTGTTGATTCCCTGAGGAGTTATGTAAAAGGGCAGAGGAGAGAGAAGTGAAGTCCTGGTTATGCCTGTTATTTGTCAGCTTCTGGTCCTCCTGGATCATCAGATTTGGCTTTTGAGGGCTGGTGAACTCTTCATCCTACAGGTCCAGCTTCTGCCCCCTCAGTTTCCCCCCTTCCTGTCCATCTCGTCTACTTTGGCTTCCATACCCTTGCTGCTTGTCTTCTCCCTTTTTCAGGGTCTCTGTGCCTCGGCCTCACCCTGGATGGATCTACAACTATCCTCCTTTCAGAATTCAACTCTAAGAATACTCTTGTCTTGACTCTCATCTTTTTCCTCTGTAGTTTTATTTTTCTATTTAGAGTCCACCTTTCTTGGAATAACCCAAATCCTAATTAGACAATAATTATTGATCTGAAAAAGCTGAAGAGAATAGTTGGGGTTTTTGGTCTATGATCTTATCCTGTTTTGGGGGCTTTATTTGCTGCTTTCCTCTGTGTTGGCTATCTGCTATGCTTGCTGATCATAGTAGTTTATTAGATGATATGGCTCACTGTTTAGCAGATTTTGGGGCCTGTCTACTGAAGGTTTGCTCCTATTTTGTGTCTAAGGGAAAAATGCTTAGTGAACAGGGCCTTTATTCCAACACCCAAACTAAATTTGTATACAATAGAAGGGTAATTCTCTGGGTGACCGAGAAAGCAGTAGAGACTTAGAAAATTGGCACATTAAACAAATTACTAGTTCATCTGAAATTTGAGCAGGAGGAATTGATTACATAATAAAATCTAGACAGCAAGTAATTGAAATCTTTTAAGAAAGAAACTGTATCTCTCAGGCTACCACAGTGACTTGGCATTCCAGACTTCATTCTAGAAGATCAGTAATGCATTTCTTGGTGGTCTGTTTTTGGTGACAATTCCGATAAGGGTCAAATGATTGAATGATGTTCTGACAAATAAAACAATCTGTTCTCTTCAAGAATGTCTGTCTGTTTTCTGGATCTTCAAACTGAAACAAGCACTGCACCTTACCAGGCACCTTCAGAGAGCAATTGCCTAAAAAGCCCTGCTAACAACTATTGCACTTGACCCAGGTACACCTCAGGATCACCCAAATTCTTCCCATTTTCAATATCCAACATCTTGTCTATGGATGACTTTCCCTCCCCAAACTCAAAACCTGCTATAGTGGCACCCATGTATTCCCCTCTACCAAAATCTGGATTCAATGTTTGTCTAGCAGACTCAACTCTCCTGATTAGTATTCTTACATATAAAATAAATACTTTTGCTCTCACCTGAAAAACATTTGTTACTCCACTGCTGTAATAAAACAAAGCCCCCACTACCTGTTCTGTAAAAAGAATATCCAACTATGAATGTATAGCTGTTTAACTTTGCTAGTAAACACCCTCCCTTTACTTGTTATGTAATTATAACCTTAGCCATCACTTTGAGTATATTGATCACAAATTATGTACTGTAAGCAGCTAGCATTACCAAACTACTATACATGCAAATATTATATGGCAACATTAGTCTGTTGTAACACACTTTGAACTCTTTTGCAGAAAACCGTAAACAAATAAATGATGGTGATAATTTAATGGCAATTGAATTGCAATACAATTATTGCATTGTGCCTTTTTGGTAGTTTAACATAAAGTTTCCACTTTATTGAGCTTGTTCTGTTTTCTTAACTCCCGTAACTGTTTTCCATGTCATACTGTGACCTGTGGTTTTTCTTTTCCTGTGGAAGTGAAAACTGTTAAGAGGTTGGATATTCAAAAGAAGCGTGAGAGAAACTGGCGTAAAGCCCCCTCACCCCAACTCGCCTCAAGTTTCAAAACTACCCTTCACCAATATAGAATAACCACCCTCAAAACAAAAAGAGACTACTTTTCAGCTAAGATCCACCAATACATGTACAACCCGAAAGCCCTTTTCAATTATGTTGCCAACCTCACCAAATCCTCTCAGCCCACTATCCCTGAGAATGATGCCTCCACTAAGAGCGAAGAAATCGCCCAGTATTTCCTCACAAAAATCACCAACATCCTCCGCAGATTTCAACACCCTTCTCCATCCACCTCCCCTTCCCCTCCCTCCAACCTTCCCCCACTTCACCCACCCTCCAAACCCTTGACATGACTTCCGCTAAAGAAGTGGAATCTATTCTCAGAAAAACTCAAACCAGCTTCCCACCCTTCAGACACCATTCCCACAAAATCCCTCCTCTCCATCCCGAACACTATATCCAAAACCCATCGCAGACATCATAAACTCCTCCCTCTCTTCAGGCTCTGTCCCAGATGCTCTTAAACAAGCTATTGTCAAGCCCCCTCCTAAAAAAACCAACACTAGACCCTAAAGACCCCGCTAACTTCCGCCCTATCTCTAACCTGCCCTTCCTATCCAAAATTATGGAAAAGATTGTAAACATCCAACTTACAGAATATCTAGAAAGCAACAACATTCTGCATCCAGCCCAATACGGCTTCCGTAAATACCTCAATACAGAAACCCTCCTGCTCTCCCTCACGGACCACTTACTCATAGGCATGGACCGAGGCAACTGTTACCCTCCTCGCCCTACTCGACATCTCAGCTGCCTTTGATACCATCAACCATAACCTCCTCATCAACCGGCTATCCGAAATAGGCATCTCAGGCCTAGCCCTACTATGGTTTAAATCCTACTTATCTAACAGAAAGTTCTCCGTCAAGATAGGGAAAACGCCAACTCCACACTCTATCCCTTGTCTCAAGGTTGTCCCACAAGGCTCCTCCCTCTCCTCCACCCTTTTCAACATTTAATCTCACACCTCTATGTCAGCTCCTCACAGACCTCGGCCTCAAATTCTACCTCTATGCAGATGACGTTCAAATCGTCATCCCCATTCACAACTCTCTCTCAGATGCCCTTGCCTTCTGGAACACATGTCTTGCCAACATCAATGACTTCCTCACCAACATCCACCTCGCTCTAAACTCCTCCAAAACAGAGCTGCTCCTTATCTCTCCTCACCTCCCTCCCAACCACCGATCTCCAACGATCCAGCTTTCAACGTCATAACACCCCAACCCACAGTAAGAGACCTTGGGGTTATCATAGATCAACAACTCATCTCAAAAAACAGATCAACTCCATCCTCAAAGAAGGTTTCTTCAAGCTTCACATCCTGAAGAAACTCAGACCCCTCCTCCACTATCATGACTTCCGCACCGTCGTCCAAGCCACCCTTTCCTCAAAGCTGGACTACTGTAATGCCCTCTTCCTTGGCCTACCCTCCTCCACCACCAAGCCCTTACAAATGCTCCAGAATGCCATCGCCAGGGTCATCACCAACTCAAGGAAAGCTGATCACATTACCCCAATACTCAAAGAACTCCACTGGCTCCCCATCGCATCCCGAATTCTCTTCAAAATTCTAACCATAGTGCACAAGTCCATCCACTCGCACAATTCCAATTGGTTGGATGAACCCTTTCGTCCTATACGCACTGAACGACCCACTCGCACTGTCAACAAAGGCACCCTCTCCATTCCCCCTTTGAAAAAAAGCCCACCTTCTCCTCTACTAGGGACCGTGCACTATCCATTGCAGGCCCTAAACAATGGAACGCCCTCCCTACCACTCTCAGGCTAGAGCCATGTTACGCCAAGTTCAGAAAAAAACTTAAAACATGGCTCTTCCGACAAGCCTACCCTGATTAAGTACACCGACTTCTGCAAGTATCTTGCCTACGCCTTGTATATTCCTGTAAATAGTCCGTTGCAGTTTTTATTTATTGCTTTAATTCCTCCACCTCCTGCTCTTTGTATACTCCTCCTTGTTCGCCCTCCCTGTTCATTGTAATTTCTACCTTTAAAGTTACATTGTAAACCGGTATGATGTATGCATACTAATACCGGTATATAAAAGTTTTTAAATAAATAAATAAATAAAACTTCGGGAGTTACCGGACAAATATTTGAGAGGAATTTTCAAAAGGTTACCTGCATAACAGTGAGCATATATATGTGTACATAACATCTACTCATGGACATCAAATATACACGTGTATTTTCGCTTTCACACGCGCATATACATGAGTAAAGGAGGCTATTAAGGCATTCCAGGGCTGGGCCAACATTGATGCACATAAGTTGCTATTTTAAAAGACACAAACGTAGATTTGCCAACTACTCACAGTCTAATTAATAATTCCTCATCCACCTGGCTTTGCACCTTACTCCGTATTTACAAACCCACCCGACACTTAAGATCACTTACTCCAAAATCTCTTAGACATTCCATCACCACGACAGGCCAGATTAGACATCACCAGGAAAAGAGCTTTTTCAGTAGCGGGACCATCACTCTGGAAACTCACTACCCAACCCTCTTCGCTTAATATCAAATCCTCATCATTTCAAAAAAGCTCTAAAAACATTCCTCTTTCAACAAGCATTTAATACTTCCACTAAGCAACCCCCTGATCATAAATGAAACTTCATCTCCCAAATTTCTCTCATCAGTTACATGTCACTTTAACTTCTCCCTTCCCCTATCTTCCCATCAGTGTTCTTAAGGATATTACGATTCGTCCCCTCTCGTTCCCCCTTTTTTACCCTCCCTGCCCTCCTTGCTCAAGGCATGCTACCTTTATTTTATTTTAATTTTAATTAATAATTTGTTTTTAGCTAGTTATCATCTAGCTATTTAGTCAAATTTATGTATTTAAGTTTATTTTAGTTATATTTTATTTTTAACATGTTGTAAACTGTTTTGATAAAATTTTATTTTAAAAAACGGTATATAAATACCTTTAAATAAATAAATAAATACTCACATAGTTTTACATTTGCTAATTATCTTGCGTAAGCAATATTAAACATGTTTATTGTGCACTATTGGTCACATGGGAAGTCTGGGTAAACTGTGGGGCATTTAGGCTAAAGGACCTGGAAAATCTCAATGAGATAGAGAAGGACTGGATGAACTGGTAGAGTAATTAGTAAAACTAGTAATTTCAATTAAGCGCATATGTTTAAGCATGTAAATCCTGATTTATGCAAGTTCTACATTAATTTGACTCGTAAAATATACGCACATATATTTTAAAATAGGTAGAAAAAGTAAGTGAATTCAATGCATTGAATTGCTTGTTTTCAGGGCGTTTAATGTATTCATGTATAAGCATACCTATGATTGTATATTGCGGAATGTGAAAATACATATATTTTATAATACGTGTGAGTTATAAAATACAATCATTAATCTGCACACAGCTTTATATTCATGCATATTCTGACATGTGTGGTTGTAAAGTTATCCTCCATGTTTTTAAAAATATACCCGCATAAGAGGAGCCAGAGTTAGAGGTGTCCTGAGGGTACGGTGAAACTTTAGCTAGATAGCGCTGATATTCATTGCTGTCCAGCTAAAGATAACTGGACAAGTCTGGTTGGGGTGAAGGACACACTTAACTTTGGGTATATTCAGCGACAGCTTTATCTGTGTACATGCTGATGGATATCTGGTTAAAGTTACCCAAATGAAGTTATGGAGTTAAACTTGCTTCTCTCTGTACCACTGAATATCAGGCTGTAAATCTCAGAATGTGTACTGGGTTAGAATTATTTTTTTAAGTAACAATTTTTATTGGCATAAAACTGAATTACAGTCAATTCAGGAAAACATTTTTAACAATCAAAAAACAATGCCGATGTGTGTGTTTGTTTTTTTTCATAAGGATCTTTTGATACAAAACATTTATGTTCCTAAACATGCCAATAATTTTGTTTTAATAATAAACCAGAGCAAAAACATCTAGCACTACAACACACTATGACAACCGTTCAGACAACCATTCATCCTTCAGTAATGTACATCTCTGCTACTTGGGGCCAGCCAATGTTTTTCTAATTAATATCAGAAAAAGAGCAGTGAATAACTTATCTGGCTTTTCTAGTTAGTCGATCTATAAACCTGCTCTATATTGCTACAAAACCTTTTTCTTTTTTATGGAGGAATCCCACAAATGAATGCTTTCCATAGAATTTTTGTATTTTTTTTTTAATGGATGCTTGAACTGCCCATAATAACCTAGACTTATCTAATCATTGTTAAGCCGGAAGAGTTTGCACTACCACACAATTCAAAAGTGTGATTCTGAAGGGGATTGAAAGAAGGCAAGGGAAAAAAGGAAGATGCTTTAGGGTAGTAGAACTCTTGCTGTTTGTAGTCTGCCTTCACTCATTTCCCTTGGTCCTTCACACACTTTTAGAGGTCGGCAGAGTGGAATAAACATTCTTTGGGAAAACTCTCAAAGGTACCGTTGTCTTGATTTTCATCCCTGAGGAAGGTTTCTTTTCCACTGGAGATCAACTCCTACTGAACACCATAGCAACGTTACTGGGCCGATCCTGAAACCATGCTGCTGTGGAGGTAGAACCTAAATGAATTCACCATTAACAGTGCTGATCCTAACAAATCATCTCAGACTTTCATTTTCTTATAAATAATAAAAAGGGGAACTCTTTCAGTTAATTAATTTTCCAAGCATTTATAGTGAAACATGAGTAAATACAGATTTTATTGATCCTTGGACATGTGTGTTTCTTGGGAAGGAGCTGGGCTTACTGTGCTGTATTTTCAAATCACAGGCCTATTTGCTTGTATTGGTAAAGAAGTATTGTAGTTTTCCAAATATGATGTAAATTGATAATTATTAAGTGCTTTTGTTTTGTTTTTAGGTAACCATTGGAGTTTATGACCCATGCACTTTAAGCCATTATCCAGGATGGCCTTTGCGTAATTTACTAGTTTTGGCAGCCTACAAATGGTATTTATTTTATCTTTATCTTTCTGGTGAAAAATATATATTAAAACAGGCTGTTTATCAAAACTTTTGTTTCTGGAAATTATAGTTGATTTCTCTCTTTGTTTTCCTGATGAAAATTTGTAGAACGTGCAGCCTTTTAAAACCTTAGAGGAGGTATGTTAGCCCACTAGTAATCAGTACTTCTAATATGAATCCTGGTGAGACTGATATATTATTACAGTGCCTTGTAAAAGCCTTCACACCCTTGTACATTTTTCATATTCTGCTGTCTAAAAAGTGCAACTCAATATACTCTACACTTTTTTCATGAAAGAACAATTGTAGAAATATTCCAAAAAGTAATTAAGAATAAAATAAAAATTGACGGGTAAATTTTAAAAGTGCTGCTCGTGCAAAAATGGCCCCATACGTGCATATGTGGGTCATGCATGAGCAACATGAATTTTAAGAAGCCGGGATAGTAGGTGCATACATACCTCGGCATGCATCAAGAATAAGGAAGTAGAAAAAGGGTGTGGCATGGGCATTCCAGGGTGGGGCCAAGATGTACATGCGTAACCTCCAAATTTTGCAAGGCTGAACCTAGCAATGTGCGCCATGTTATCTACATAGCGTTACTACTGGTCCTCATATGGTGCAAGTCTGGCAAGAGAGTGAGCCTCTGTTAGAGAGACAATCTGACACACTGTACAAAACCACTGTAAGAGGGGCACTTTCAACTCAGGTGGGTTTGGGGGGGGCGGTGTTACATTGGTCTGCCTATGGCACAAGGATCAGTAGACTTTTTTAAGATCACCCCTACCTAAAAAAAAAAACCACCCTGAATTGAAAAGTGCCCCTCTTACAGTGGGATACATATAAAATTGTCTGATTGTTTCTATAACGGAGTCTCTCTATCTTTTACATGTGAGTACATACATAAAGGCTCCACACATACGCATGGTAGGGATATTTTAAATGCTATGCGTGTACTTGCACGCACAAAATAAAATTAGTTGTATTTTTGCTTGCGTGCCCAATATGCGTGTTTATGGGCTCTCGCATGCTCCTTTTAAAATTTACCTGTGATTGCATAAGTCTTCTCACCCTTGGCTCAATATTTGTTGGAAGCCCATTTTTGCAGGAATAACAGCCATGAGTCATTTAGGATAAGTGTCTAGCAAATTTGCACAGTGGAATGGCGGCAGAGTTTGCCTATTCCATTTGACATAAGAGCACAAGTTTTTTTCATGTTGATTGGGAATCATCTGTAGACTGCAGTCTTCAAGTCTTGCCCACAGATTTATATTGAATTCAGGTCTGAGCTTTGACTGGGCCACTTAAGGACATTCAATTTCTTCTTGCTAAAACCAGTCTATTGTTTCTTTTGCTTTGTGCTTATGATCATTGTCCTGCTAAAGGTGAATTTTCTCTCCAGTCCAATGTCCATCGCAGACTGGAACAGGTTTTCCTCCAGCATCTGCCTGTACATATATACCTTAGAGGAAAGGTGGGATAAGGGAGATATCCATGGTTTCCATGTAGAGGATATGGGCCTCTTCAAAGGAGTTTCTAGAGTGAGGGTAAAAGGGGGAGACTCAGTAGTAATCTAAGAAAATATTTCTTTACAGAGAGGGTAGTGGATACTTGTAGAAGTGCTGGATGTAAAGACAGTATCTGAATTCAAAAAAAGCAAGGGATAAACACAGAGTATTTGAGAGAGTGGTAAGATGAATAGTTGGTGTGGATGGGCAGACTAGGTAGGCCATATGATCTTTTTCTGCCATCATGTTTCTATGTACTTTGCAAAGTAGAAAAAGAGTTGCACCATCCAAACTTCATGTTATCTTTAGAAATCTTCTTGCCCCTGCTGCTGGCAAAGGCATCCTCACAACATAATGCCTTCACCACTTTGCTTTACAGTAGGAATTGTGTTAGACTGATGTGCTGTGGTTGTTTAAACGCCACACATCTCGCTTAGCATCGAAAGCAAACTATTCTACTTTGGTCTCAGTGAACTAAACCTTAAAATACACATTAACACCATGATAAGGGAAGGATACTACAAACGCCAGGATCTAAGAAGACTCAAACCGCTTCTATACCCCCACGACTATCCACGAACGGTACTTCAAGCACTACTTTTCTCAAAACTAGACTACTGCAATGCCCCTCTACTGGGACTCCCGGTAGCCACCCTAAGACCAATCCAGCTACTGCAAAATGCTGCCGCAGAGCTCTTACAAGCAGCAAACGATCAGATCACATCACACCCGTCCTTAAAGAACTACACTGGCTGCCCATTCCATATAGAATTCAATACAAAGCATTAACCCTCGTACACAAAATTCTCCACAATGACAAGTCCAACTGGCTGAATGCTTCCATAAACTTTCACATCCCCCAGAGGAACCTCCGCTCCGCAAACACTGGACTTCTTCCAATCCCTTCCCCAAAAGTGGCACACTTGAAGTCAGTATGGGAACGTGCACTATCTCTGGCAGGACAAGCACTATGGAACAAGCTTCCAATGGAGCTAAGAACAGAACCAACAACCCAAACATTTAAGAAAAACCTAAAACATGGCTCTTTCAAAAGCCTTTTCAGCAATAACAATGACACCGACCAAAACCACCTATCTATCACAGGCACCGTGAGAAAGAACTTATTGCCTACCCACAAAAAGCTATGATTACACCCTTCTGGAAACCCTATGATAATTCTTATAATGACAAATGACCTTATTCCCGGTTAATCCCAGTTAAGCCCCCGCTCACACCTTTTAGTTTTTCTGTTAACATGTTTATTTCAGCTAAAGTTAATTCCATGTTTATATGCTATCCTTTTAATTTCTTGTTAACATTTTTGTTCTCTCAAGCTAATTACATGTTTATCTGTAAAAACTATAGGAAACATTAACATTTTCCAGCACCTTTAAGTTCCCTGTAAACCGATGTGATATGTCAAATTGAATGTCGTTATATAAAAATAATAGTAATAATCATATTACAAACCTTCTCCCACATGCGTGCAGTTTTTCTCCGAAGTGTTTCTTTGCAAACATTATGTGACTGATTATATGGTTTTTCTTTAGCAGTGACTTCCTTCTTACTGCCCTCCCATACAAACCATATTTGTGGAGTAATCTTGAAATTGTTGAACAGTTAACATTTTCCTCAGTCTCAGCCAGAGATCTCTGTAGTTCTTTTAAAATAATCTAAGGTCTCATGGTGACCACCAGCAGCAGTTTCCTTTTCCCACAACTACTGACTTTGGAGGGATGGCCTGGTTGCAGCAGTGTCTTGGTGATGCTAAACTACAGTGATGGATCTGACAAAGCCCCAAGGGCTATTCAAACACACTGAAATAGCCTTCTCCCAAGCCGTATCTTTGAATAGGTTACCCCAGAGTTTTTTGGCAGCATAGTTTTGGCATTCTTTAACTATGTGGTTTGGGATGTATTACCTGCATAGAGGAAGAGTACACACTGTAAAAAGTTAAATTTGATTGACTAAGTCATAGTTTTCTAGTGCGAAAGCATTATTTTTACAAGTGATATGTCGACATAAACCTCCATCTACAGAAGAAAAATGCAGGTTCCATTTGATATATCCTAAATCAGTTTGCTTACCATAAAGTGTTTTCTGTAGATAGGATGAATTAGAATTACATGTGGGTGACAGTCATCCAGCAGCACCGAACGGACCTGTCTCTATTAGCTAGTAGAACTTTTGCTCTACTTAGCATGTTTGGGTATTCTCGCTTGTGCATTGCTTCATGAGCCTCCTCAGTTGATTTGAGAGCTAATTCTAGCAAGGTAGTGGAGCAGGTATTTAGTATGGCTAATTTATCCATATGGAAAACACCTGTTTTATAGAAAGCAAACTTGCTTTTTTCCATTAATAAGCAGAGTTTAATTAGTCATTACATGTGGGGAGTTCCAAGTTGAGGGTTACAGTGGAATTTTTACTTAATTAGCAACCCAGAGCTCACTGTGGAGAGTAGACTTCTGCAAAACCTTGTCCGAATTTACTCTCACTCTTGGAGAAATTATCTAGACAGTAATGGGATACAAAGGTGTGTATTGATGACCATGTTGAAGCTTTGCAGATGTCTTTAAGTGGTACAGCTTTCAGATGAGCCACTTATGTAGCCATGGCTCTCACTTTGAGCCTTGATGGTGTATGTAATTTGTAGGCTTACTAGTGTATAGCAGTGCATAATGCAGTTTGCTAGCCAGTTGGACAGTGTGCATTTGGCCACTGCAATGCCCAGTCTTTTAGGATTGTAAGAGATGAATAATTGGAAACCTGACAATATGGCTGAGTCCTTATTTTGTGGAAAGCCAAGGCTCTTTTACAGTCAAAGAAGGGCTTTCCCATCTTCCTGTTAATGTGGCCTCTGGAAGAACATAAGTAAAATGATGGCTTGATTAATATAGAAAACTGATTCTGCATTTGGTAGAAACTCGGGATGGGTGTGTGGCAACACCCTGTTGTGGAAGAATTACATATAAGCCTGAAGCTTGCCGACTCTTCTGCCTGATGTTACTGCAAGAAGGAGTATTACTTTCCATGTTAGAAACTTTAGAAAAGCTGACTCCAATGGTGGTTTCATCAGAGCTATAAACCTTTCATGAACTTTGAAAGTAATGGATGAATGGAGATTAGCTTACCCTCAAGCATGGTAAGTTGCTATGGCACTGAGATAAGCACTTAGGGGCGGATTTTAAATGCCCTGCGCGCGTAAATCCGGCCGGATTTATGTACACAGGGCCCTCGCTCCGGCGCGCCTATTTTGCATAGGCCGCCGGCGCGCGCAGAGCCCCGGGACGCGCGTAAGTCCCGGGGCTTCGTAAAAGGGGCATGTCGGGGGGCATTGCGGAATGACGCGGCATTTCGGGGGCGGGCCCGGGGGCGTGGCGCCGGCCCGGGGGCGTGGTCGAGGCCTCTGGACCAGCCCCCGGGTCGGGTGATGGCGCGCGCAGATTTACGTCTGCTTTTAGCAGGCGTAAATCGTGCAACAAAGGTAAGGGGGGGGGTTTAGATAGGGCCGGGGGGGTGGGTTAGGTAGGGGAAGGGAGGGGAAAGCGGAGGGAACAGGCAGCGCGCGCTGGGCTCTGCGCGAGCAGGTTGCACAAATGTGCACCCCTTTGCGCGCGCCGACCCCAGATTTTATAAGATATGCACGGCTACGCGCGTATCTTATAAAATTCAGCGTACTTTTGTTCGCGCACCAGGCGCGAACAAAAGTACGTGCTCGCGCAAAATTATAAAATCTACCCCTTATTGATGGAGCTCATCTCAGTGCCAGTCTTGAAGCAGAAACAGAGTAAACAAGTTGCTAAATCTTTGGGTTCTTATGCGAACAAATTCAAGGAACTTTGCTGACACCATGTAGAGAACCATTTTCATTTAAATCTTTAGGTTCTCTTAGTTGATGATTTCCTGGCAGACACTATTATGTCTTCTTTTTCCTTGGGTAAGGACAATTCAGTGATTACTGAACGCTCAACATCCAGGCAGTCAAGTTGAGGGAGGGAAGGTTTGGATGAAATAGCCTTTCCTCTTCTTGAGTTAACAAAGATGGATCCAACCCAAGAGAGATTGGTGGACTGCTAGATAGCTGTACCAGATACACATTCCAAACTTGTCTAGGCCATGCTGGAGCCATGAGGATCAGACAGACCCAGTCTTTGAGCACTTTTTGAACCATTCTACCTATCAATGTAATTGGTGGAAAAATGAAAATCAGATCTGTATTCCAATAGAGCAGAAAAGCATCCTGAGCTGATCTGAGCTCCCTGAGAAAAATGGAGCAAAATGTTTCTAGTTTTCTGTTTTGCTTTGACACAAATAGGTTTGATTGCTGGAAGTCCCCAGAGATTGAAGAGTCTGTCTGTTGACTGCTGCAGAGACCATTTGTGTAGACAAAAAACTTTGCTGAGGTGATCTACTAACATGTTGGAGATCCCTGGAAGATAGGTCTCTTGCAGGACAGCTTGACGTTTGCTTGCCTGTTCTCATATATCACTTTTCGATACAGAGTCCATGATCTTTGTGTTCCTTTGCTTGTTCACAAAGAATATGGCAACTTGGTTGTGGTTTGAATGAAAATACTCTTCCATGGAGGAAGCAAGTGAATGTTGTTAGAGTGTATCCAATCTCTCTCAATTCTAGGAATTGGAATTGATTTTTCTATGAATTCCCATGTTCTTTGAGTTCAAAAGGGCCCCTTGTGGACACCCCAAACTTTTATGGAGGCATCCGTCATCAATGTAACTTGGTGAGGAAGTAAATGGAGAGGAGATCCCTCCTGAAGGATGTAGGGATCTAGCTACCAATGTAGATCCAGTTTCATTTCTTGTGAAGTGCTCACTTTGGTCACCAGATTAGCTGGTTCCCTTTTGGGATGGACACCCCACTGCAGGAATCACATGTGAAAGCGGGTTAGTGGAATTACATGAATGGCAGCCACCATGTAGCCCAGAATGGCTAGAATTTCTTTGGCCATTGACTGATCCATATTCAATGGTTTGAATACCAGGGATTTGAGCGTATTTGTCCGATCTGACAGGACAAAAGCTCTCTTCTGTTGAGAATCTGTCCTCTCTTCAATGAATTTGATTCTCTGGGCAGTAATCATATTTGATTTCTTGAAATTGTATTGATTTTTGCAGAGAGATTGGCATACCTTCCTTGGAGCTTGATGTCACAAGCCAGTTGCCCAGGTAAGGGAAGACTTGGATGCCAGACACGTGAAGATCCTTAGTGCTGCTGAGAGGCCGAAAGGGATGGGAACAGCCCACCATGAAGCATAGGTAATGCCAGTGGAATGAATGAATGGAAATATGAGCGTAAGCATCCTATAGATCCAGAGCACACATCCACTACCCCTGTGGATAAAGGGCAGGATTGCATGGCAGCAATTCATTTTTTTCAGGCTTCCTAAATCCAGGATAGATGACAGTACCCCAGATTTCTTGAGGATAAGTAAATAGCAGGAGTAGAACCCCTGACAGTGGTGATGGGAAGGAACTGATTCTATTGCCCACTGTTCAGAGTGACCCCATCTCCATGCATAATTATGTCGAGTGAGAAAGATGCAGATCAAAGACTGAGCAATGAAGAAGCAAGGGAAGCCAGGAGAAATGCAAGTGTTATCCAGACTCCAAAATTTTGAGGACCTGGCGATCCTTGGTGATCTTGCACCACTCCTTTTAGATAGTGTTGGATTCTCGTCATCATTGAGGATTTTGATGGATTTGAAAACTGGTCAAAAACTTGGTTCAGGCTTTGTTTGGACTTGCTGTGTTGCTTTTGGTTGATCGCATTCACTCTGAGTGCAAATCAGAAGTTGTTGCTGTTGCAGAAGTAGAGACGGCATGCGGCATTGTTGGAATTCCTGGAAGGGAAATGTCTCTGGTAATATGGTCTTTTAAAAAATATAGTAAGGGTGCCTTGTAGATGACTGCTGTTTCTGTCCCGAGGAGAGGAGCTGGACTGCCACATGTTGTTCTACCTCCTTTTTGAAGGTTAGTGCCAGCAGTCGCTATGGTTAAGATAGAACCCATCCTATCAGAATAGGCTCTCCCTTCGCCATTTCCTAAGAAACTGAAAACCCTCTTCCTAGCACGATCATCTCATCCATGCATTGAAACTCTTGAGCTCAATCTTCTTTTGGGGTCCTGTATGTGGACCAGGAAGCATTTTTGAGAATGCAGCCTTGAAAGTTCTGGCTTTAACCTCCAGAATCTCCCTCCTGCACCTTTCTATATCATTGGTATGATGAAGATGGTCACATCTGAACGGTATACTCTTGGTGGACATCCTTTCACTAGCTGGACTCTGCTACAAATGAATGCTGTAGTTGGGGGTATCCATCCAAATTAAGGATACTGGGACTGCTTGTCATAGGAGTAAATCTAACATTCTGAAAATGAGAGGTTAGAAGGTTCCCTTCTTATCCTTAGCCACTACAAAGGTAAAGAAATCTTTCACCAACTCCGCTATCTGGTCAATGGGCTGACAGGTCTTTTATCTTGGAGTGGGCGTGGAATGTCCTCTTCTGGTACCAGAATAGAATCCTGCACATCTTCTGGGCTCTGTAAAATTTGGAGGGAAATTAAATTTGTACCAGAGAGCATAATCCTTGTTCCAATAAACTTGTTGATAGAAGGGCTCTGGTAATTGATGGAGTAGGCATAGGCTATTCCCCTATGCCCCTGTCAAAATTCTGTGTAGGCCAGAGCATAGTTGCATATGTATCGATGATGGAGCAGTCTATCCTGATGGTAAAGGTAATGAGGACCAATGCACTTCATATTCTGGGGCTTAATGTCCTATGCTTTGATGGTCCCTTGGACTTAAGTATCAACGGCATTATAGACTTTTGCTTCGACACCACCAGAGGCTTGTATGTTGATGGTGCTGATGTACTATGCGTTAATGGTGCTTGGTGCTTTATGCGTGCTGGCTGATTCAGAGGCTTCTCAGAGCTGCGCCTTTTCTTCTTTGATGCATTCGTTTGCTTATTTAACCCTAAGGATTCGGTCTGTTCTGCCGATGAGGGAGATACTTTTGTGTAGCTCCTGCTCAATTCAGTTCCTGTGGAAGCAGATGAAGTTGCATCTGGGAGGACTACCAGCTGTGACTTCTGAGACACTTTACACAGTTCTTCCATTTTCCAGACCCTTGATCTTTGTGTACATGAGGACATCCATCCACAATGATAACAGTTGGCTTGCGTGTGATCTGACCCAGGAGGAGGTTATGGCCATCAGTAATGTACGTTCTCTTTCCACAAATACAGTCCTTGAACCTACTTACCTTGAGTTTCTTCTTACCAGACATAGTGAAGTAAAAATGTTCTTAGTTTTGGTAGCATGGAAAAGTACTGTTTGGTGGCTGCTGAAGCAGTGAGACAATTTTAAAGAAAAAGTTCCAAGATATTCATAGAAAATAATAGATTCAGGTCTGTTCTGATGCTTGGATGAAAAAAGACTGAAAGGGTTTCACGAGATAATGCCTGAATGTGAATTCCCACACATGCTACTGAGAGAGAGATCCGTTTGGTGCTGCTGGATAACATCACCCATATATAATTCAGTTGTACCTTTTGATGAAAATGCTTTAGTGACTCCATTCCATGTCGTAAAGTTTTGTAGAATTTCATCTACTTGCTAACGACTCATTAAACTATAATGAAATGCTTATTTCAGATTATCAACCACCTTGTTTCAAAGCAGTAACATGAACACATACATTTTGAATTAAAGTCTGTATAATATTAGAGGTTATTAAAGTAGAATGCCTGCTTAATTTCATCTTTCTGCTTTTCTAGTAATCTAGGTCAATTTACAATTATATTGCTCTTTGTAATGACAGGCGTAATCATCTACTATCAATTGAAGTGCTCTGCTTGAGAGACAGGACTATGCAAGGTGTGAGAGATATAAAACACAGTATCATCTTTGAAATTGCACTTCCACAGATGTCATTGGGTCCAGGTAATCCTCTGAAGGACTGGAATGATCTTAATTTCCATTAAACAGAATTTAACATGTTACCTCTTTCATAAAGTCTAGAGCAGGGTTCTCAACCTAGTCCTCAAAATACATCTAGCCAGTCAGATTTTCAGGATATCCACAATAAATATGCACAGTCTCCATTGTATGCAAATCTTTCTCATACATATTTATTGTGAATATCCTGAAAACCTGACTGGCTAGCTGTGTCCCAAGGACTGGGTTGAGAACCCCTGGTCTAGAGGAATGAAATTAAAATCAGACCCTTATCTTTTCACTAATGCTAATGCTACTTTAGGCCATTTGAATTATTTAGATGAGAAAATTCTTTGTGAAAGACCATTTTCATTGAATGCAAGTTGTTCACATCAATCGCACACACATGTGATATCAGTCTGATAGTGCCAACATGGAATGCAATTTCCAGAGCTTTCTAGGAAATTGATAAGATTTCTACTGACCATACATGGCAGTTCCCACATACCCGCGGTCACATAACATACCTCAATTCATCTTTTCTGTGGTGGAAGTCGAATGCTTTTTTCTGAATGGCTGCTTCTTAACTGTGCACCTTAGTGTTTATGTTTTACCAGTAGTTTTCAATTAGGTTCCTCAATGCCCTTTTAAGTTCTTTACTTTTTTATTGCTCTAGTCAAAGGCCCATTTTCCTTAACAGCTTTTGGCAGACATCCTGGTTGATACTTTTTATCTCTTTGGTCATCTTATTTTTGTTGGGAATTTTTTTCTTTAGATTTTGCAGTCTTTCTGATGAGGTCAGAAAAACAATGACACTGGCCTCAAACTTTTCCCAAACTGCAGACAGAAGATGTCCATCACATATATTAATAGAATCTGCTACAGATATCTTGGTGAGGATCATAATGTTGTCAGTTGCAGCATCTACATTAAGATGTCACCAAGGGCCATCAGGAGCGTTATTACTTACGTAATGCTGGAAGTGTTACGTAGGTAATAACCTAAGTAACACTAGAAGCGGCCAGGATCGCTGAGAACAACAGTCTTGGAACAGAGAAGAGGGTCCATAGTCCATTTTTGAAGGTAACGGGTGAGTGGAAGGATATTAGCCAGGGGTGAGGGAGGGGGATGACTGGGAGGGGGGGGGGATGGAGGCAGAGGAGGGACATTTAAAAATTTTTTAGCGGGGAGGGAAGAGACCAAAGCCAGAGGTGATAGTCTTAAAGTTTTAAAGTTGCTAAGTTGTGGGACAACTGAGGGAGAAGGGGGAAGATAGATACATGTGATGGTGGTGGGGGAGGGGTGGGAATCAGGCTGGGAGGTCTGTGACTTAGTTTTTTTTATCTAAGATGTGCTACTTACCCAGATATCCTTTGGGTAATTTGAAAAGGCTAGAGATTTTGCTTATCGAATTTCGCTCCTGCTCATTGACCAAAGAGAATTTTGAGCCTCAATAGACACTAGGACTTGTTAAGGTTAGAATTCTCTTCCTTGTTGGAGGCCAGAGTGGTTGAGCCTGTACTACTGCAGGAAGGAGTGTGGATTTTATTCCAGGCATTTCTTGGTCTCCAAAAAAGCCTGGAGGATATTGTTGCATCCTAGAACCAAGGACCTTGAACAAGTACTTGATGCAGAGGTTCAAGATTTTTTTCCCTAGGCAAATTAATATCCCTCATAAACAAGGGAGGCTAGCTATGATCTCTAGATTTGAAGGAAATATACAAATGTATAGTAAATCCCAATTATAGAAAGTATCTCAGATTTGTAGTAGGGGAACATCACCTCCAATACATTGTTATCTCAATTGGCCTGCATCATCACTATGAATATTCAAAAGGAGTAAAATTTTCAAAGGCACTTCTGCAAGTAGTGTTTTACATGCAGAAATGACCTGTTACAAAATTGCTTCCCAAATATGTGAACTTCATGTTTGCACATAAATTTATCTGGACTGAGGCAGTCTGAGGGTGGAGGTAGGGAGGGGTTTGCACTTATGTGCATACCTTTGCATTTTCACAAGCATGTGTGTAAAATTTCCCCCAAAATTTGTGTACACAATTTTAGTAGGCATAATTGTGTGCAGATAGTTTTGATACAATAATTTTCAAAAGATAAAAAACATGCATACTTTACCTTTGAATACTAGTGTTTGATAATGTATGAGCGGTTTTTGGATTTATAAGGATGCCGCACACAGAATAGTCTGGACTCCAGCTTTTCTTCAAAGAATCAGCTTTATTTGCAGTGCAGCAAAACAATAACAGAAAAAGTCTACTTACCTGCAGTTCTAATTCAAAAGTTATTGTAGTGTAGTAGGAGCTGCCTTCACCTCGTCTCCAGGGCCTCTTGTTCCCTCCTGGGCCTACACTCTTTATTCCTCTGTTCAGGAAAACTCCCTGGGACCAGAATTCCCTTCCTAGCTGTCTTAAAAGTGGTCTTAAATGCCTGGTCTTGGTCTTTTAAGGGGGTCTTGATATACACTCTTTTAACCTTCCCCATCAGCTTGACCTTCCCAGGTGGCACACTTGCCTCTACCAGCTTTACTGTCTTCTGGATTTCCCTTGACTGTTTCGTGCTTTATCTCTTCTTTCCCTCCTATAACTTTCCCAGTTATTCTTCTTGCCTCCTTCTGACAGAACTACGGAATCATAAAGTGTTTTGGGAACCTCCTTTAACCAGATAGAACCCTATCTATCACAGTCTCTAAATACTGGAACTGTTTCCTCCTCTGGCATTGCCATCCTGGTTTAGACATCTTAGGATCCCTGATGTATAAGTTCATATCTCCGAACGGTAAAACCTCCTGGCAAGATGTTTCATTACAATCTGAGCTAGTCAGACTAGTTGTAAACTAGCCTCAGAGAGTGTCAAACTGTGGAAAATCACATCCCAGAACAGGATATGGGAGTCCCAGAAGTAATCCAACCTCTATACTGGCTTGTCCAGCCGGTGTTGTCATTACAACCTGATGGTCGGCTACTGTTGCTGGTCACCATATATACAGGCAAGGGTTACTGTCTTCTTGTAAACTGTTGGTAATCTCATGAGTAGATCTCTCCGGACAAGAGTCTTTACACTTCCGGAGTCTACCAGGGCTTATTTGGTGATTTCCTCCAGCTCAATTGGTACCACAAAATTACTAAGTCCAGGGCATGAAACATCAACAAGATTACAACTGAGAGACTCCGTTAGGTTTAAATCTGTGACTACTACTTCAGTTCCGAGATATCAATGGGAAGCATGCATGCATGCCTGTGGATTGAGACCCTGTGGCTGTCCTTTCTCTAGAAGCTTTGTTTCCCCACTGTGGACTTTAGGATACAGTGACCGTATTTCTTGCCCCATGGGGTGCTCCGGCACTGACTGGGCTTGATGGAAGGCATTAGTTACTTCTAAGGTGGATTTGAGCATAAGCTTTGAATGCTGGTGCACCCACTGTCTAATGGGTGGGTGCAAACCCTCTACAAACTGCTCCAGAAGTATGAAGTTGGCCTCTTCCATGCCAGTTTTTCCTTCAGGCTGAAGCCACTTCTAATCTACATTTTTTAGTTGATAAGAGGTTCAGAGGACTCTCCCCCGGGCAGAGGTTTCCCTGCCAGAACTGTTGATAGACACTCCTTTACATGGTGTAACTAATGTTGCTGTCTAATTTATCTGGGCTGCTACAAAATTGTCCCTTATACAAAATGCAGTCCACCTCAAAATGTAACTTCTTTTTAAAGAAATATTTAATGTAATCCAGAAAAGACCTCAGAGCTTAACCGCTACAGTGTCAGTGGATCTTTCAAACATAGGTCAAAAGCATCCATTTTGATTAAATTTCATTCAGTTTTTAAATTCAGTAACAGTACTCTTTATGTGATAGATAAGTAAAAACATTTTTAAGAGTCTCATTATCTTATGCAGCAATGTTGAATAATAACGTAGACTCAGTAAAGGAATAAATCACATTCATATGTTCTTGCACTAGTACTTTCTCCAAAAACACTAGTTCTTACAAAAAAAATGCCCATGTGGCCGATATTTCTCTGTTATGCATCACGGCTTCTTTGTATGTGTAAAATCACTTTCATTGCAGCATCTCCCATCTACCATATTATGCTGCCTTAAATATTATATTTATGCTGTTTCCTTCTAAAAAAGAAGAAATACGTTAAGTATTTACAAAAATAGCAAACTTTTAATTTAAAAACAAACATCAAAACTTACTCAATGCATGTTCTTTATTTTCTCAGCTGGCAACCTACACCTGATAAAATTGTTATGTTGTACTCACGAACCTGGGAAAGCTCACCTTATGTATGGTTTCCAAAGATCACGTGTTCTCTGGTGACTAATAAGGATAGAATGTTTTAATTCTATTGTGTACAGTCAAAAATAATACTGTCATATTTTGTAACAAAATGCAGCAATGGGAAAACACTTCATATAAGTGAAAAACATTCTACATTTATGTTTAATCTAAGGGTTCCACTGAATTGAACTCGAAGATTCATTTCTGCTCTCATCGGAACAACAAATGTTCATGATTGCTCCCTCTTGAATTTGGAGGAATGTGATCGATGACAAAACATCTAAAAGACTCAAAAACTGTGCTTAAAAGTAACTCGTTGAGTCTTGCCCACATAGATTTTATTGCAAGGGACATAAACTACATAAGTTGAACGTGGTAAAAAAAATGCAATGAATATTCATGTTAAAGCATTATCTATTTAATCTAGCTTTCAAAGATCTATGTGAATCTTAAATTATTTTGCTATTTTTCTGTTCTACTCACCATATCTTTTCCCCGATTTGATTTCTTATTCAGGCTTCAATATCCAGGCTTTGTATTGATTATAAAAGATTTATATGTTTTTGTTTGATATTGTTTTATTATGATTGTACCATTTGTAAACCCACCCCGAATGGTGAAGGACATGGGCAATAAGTACTTTTTAAATAACACCTTTTGTAGCAGGATTCAAAAATCTTCAGCACTACCAGTGATAGATTTTTCTTTTCTTCAGGCTTGGTTAATTACTGAAACATTAGGGCCACTTAAATGTTCAATACACTGCTGCCAAAATAATGCCTTTTGTAGCAGGATTTAAAAATCAGTTTTTTAGCAGCGCAAAAAGTTTGACGTTCAGACACATCCAAAATCCAGGTTTCAGTTTCTTTAAGATTATTTTGTCCTTAATTCCTTTTCAGTCTGAGGTATCCACGTGTTCTGGAGTTTCTTCTGTTTCTGCTGCTTGCTCTACTTCCATGGGCTCCGCTTGTTCCCAGAGCTCTGCTTCTTCTCCTACTTGCAATGGAGCCCCATATGTCACGTAGGTGGCTGCTAGAAATCCTGCATTGAGCCCTCCCCTAGCTTGCTGCTTCTTGTTCAGAGTCCCACAATCACTGGCTGGAACTAGGGCACCTGGGAAATGTAGTCTCAGGGATTTTTAAAGCTATTTTGGGACTCCATGTTTTTTTTTTGCATGCTCTGCTTGCACTCTCCCAGAGTTTAATGTGAAAGCTAGATGTTAACTGAGTTACTACCCCCTTTTTTTTTTTTTTTTTTTTTTTTAGCTCTCACCTCATCATTACATGTCTCAATTCACTCTTCTAACATTTTTCACAGGATCACTTGCCAATAAAAGTGTTCCAATCTTTAACATTTTGTATTGCAAGAAAGTCATCATCTTCTGCCTGGTGTTGACAAAAGACCTTAGAATGTGTACCAAGCTTTTTGTTTCTTTTTGCCCCAAATAGGCTGAGATTGCTGTGTCCAAGAAAACCCTGTCTAATTGGATAGCAGATTGCACTTACAGTACATGTTTTTCAAACGTGACCACTGCAGCACCCTCCTCCCCCCACCCACACCTGACAGAGCTGAGGTTTGCTACATGACCATGGGTATATGGGAATTGCCATGCATGCTCAGTAAAGATCTAGGAATTTCTTGGAAAGCTCTGGAAATCACATTCTGTGTCAGTGTTGTCAGGGTGACAACGCTCGTGTTGTGATTGGTGAACTGCTCTTTTTAGAAAATACCTGTTACAATTAAGCAGCTTTATTTTTAATTCCATTAAGAAACAGAGGAGAGAGTTTGTTTTTTTTCTTGTTGTTTTCCATTGATCGATGTAGTTATTTAAAAAGAAAGGCAATAAAATGGTTATGTAAGTTTGCCCATTATTGTGCATCTTTGATGGTAGTAATTTGCATTATTGTGTACAGAAGTAATGTTACATCTCAGCAGAATGAGAACATAATGCTAATTATTGTCTATACATAAAGCTCTATCAATGTACACAATTCTGTAAGGTGTTTGTAAAAAAACAAAAACAAGAAAATGACATTGAATGAATAATGTGTACAAGAGTAACAGACTAAAAATAAATGAATACAGAAGCTTTTATAATCCTATCTCTGAGGAGTTAGTTTGCATGAAGAAAATGGTGATTGAAAATGAAAACCTGATATCATATGCTATCCATATTTTTTTTTTAATTTTAAACCTTTTATATTCAAAATAACATTCCAGAGTGTGTTCTAAATGATATTGCTATACATTTTACTGCTAATACACTGTTAGGACTAGCTTTAAAAATTAGGCAAGAATAGTGGCACTCTTACACTCACCCAAAAATAAAAAACAGGGCAGGCTAATGGCAGTACTATAAACTTCCATATAGAAGACCTGGGCTTGATTCTTGACCCCAGCATCTGCTTCTTGGGCAGTCTGAGGATGCTGTGGCAATGGGAGGGGGAGCCCAGAGTTCACATTTCTCCTGTTCTTAGAAAGCTGCACTGGTTACCTATCACACAGCAGGTTACTTTTAAAGTTCTAGTCCTGGCATTTAAAGTACACAATGGAATTGGCATGGGTTATCTGGTTGGATGTCTGCAAGCATACCATCTTAGTTGCATATTGTATTCCCAGTTGGCTGAGTATTTGGAACTTCAATTGTTGCGATCCTTTAAGCATGCTAAGACTTGTACCCTTGTATTTTCTTGTGTAGTACAATGGATACGGAATGCTTTGCCAGTGGAGTTATGCCAGGTATCTAATGTGAAGCATTTCAGTCACGGGCTGAGGACCTATTTATTTTCTGCGGAAGGAAGTGGTGGAGGTGGTGGATGTGGAAGGGGGGGTGGGGGTAGAAAGAGTAGTCATTATGATAGTGGATTAGTGTTTGTTGTATATCAGGGATGCCAACTCCAGTCCTTGAGAGCCACAAACAGGCCAGGTTCTCAGGATATCCTTAATGAATGTGCATGAGATAGATTTGCATGCACTGCCTCCATTGTGGATATCTTGAAAACCTGGCTTGTTTGTGGCTCTCGAGGACTGGAGTTGGCCACCCCTGTTGTATGTGATTATTATGAATTTATATTATAACCCATTCTGGATGTTCTTTGATAGGATGGGTAAAATATCAGAATAAATGGCATCATCTTCCAGGCCAATTCTAATTAAGCTGGAAGCACAAAGGAGCAAGTGGAAACTGCTGAGCCAAAATAAAAGAGAAAGATGCAAAAAGTTTCTGAAAGTCATTATAGCTGCATAACATTGAAATAGCAAATCTTTTTCCAAGTTCTTTAATTTCATGAAAATTATGGTAAGGAAGAAAAGGTGAGTAATAGAGGTAGAACAACCAGAGCAAACACGGTCATAAGTAGGTAATAAAAAGGACTGGTAAAAGATCACATTCTCCAAAAGGTCTTCAAAGTTTTGGAAACATTTATTACTTCTTAATGGAAAGCCCATATCGTTAGGCTTCATAAATCTGGATATGGAAGTCCCCCGACACGGGCCGTATTTCATGCAAACACTGTCGGGAGAGACCCAAGAACAAAATCTAACACAATTTCACAAGCATATGCTTATGAAAAGGCCACAACTTGTGTGGAATGTAAGTTAGGACTTTCACAATATAAAGATTTAAATATAATTCACATAGGGGTAGATTTTAAAAAATTGCGCGATCACGTACTTTTGTTCGCGCACCAGGCGCGAACAAAAGTACGCTGGATTTTATAAGATACGCGTGTAGCCGCGTGTATCTTATAAAATCTGGGGTCGGCGCGCACAAGGGGGTGCACATTTGTGCAACCTGCGTGCGCTGAGGCCAGCGTGCGCTGCCTGTTCCCTCCGAGGCCGCTCCGATTTCGGAGCGGCCTCGGAGGGAACTTTCCTTCACCCTCCCCCCACTTTCCCCTCCCTTCCCCTACCTAACCCCCCCCCCGGCCCTATCTAAACCCCCCCTTACCTTTGTTGGCAGATTTACGCCTGCTAAAAGCAGACGTAAATCTGTGCACGCCAGCGGGCTGCTGGCGCGCAGTCACCCGACCCGGGGCTGGTCCGGAGGCCTCAACCATGCCCCCGGGCCGGCGCCACGCCCCCGGGCCGGCGCCACGCCCCCGAAACGCCATGGCACGCCCCCGAAACGCCACATCATTTCGGGAACGCCCCCGACATTGCCCCCTCCCCGCCCCTTTTTAGAAAGCCCCGGGACTTACGCACGTCCCGGGGCTCTGCGCGTGCTGGCGGCCTATGCAAAATAGGTGCGCGAGGGCCCTGCGCGTGTAAATCCGGCCGGATTTATGTGCGCAGGGCATTTAAAATCCGCCCCATAGTGTTTTATCATACATTTTTGTTTGCATTACTTTTTCTGTGCTATATTTTCTCAAGGTTTTAATACCTATTTCAAAGTTGTGCAAGCCAAATGATTTAAAGGCTTTTTGCCTTTTATTTTTTTTTGCTGCCCTACTTTTGCCAGTTCTGTGAATCCTGGCTCTTAATGTGCTGTAATGAGGTTTTCAATTTCAGTAATTTAAGGTCCTCAATAAGTGTGATCTTTTACTAATTAGACAATCAGAAGTGACCCGGTTGGTATTGTACATGATAAGTAAGGCTTTTGCGAGATTAAATAATACATAGAATTATGTATGTACATCTATGAAAAAAATAAGGGGTTCTGTTCCAGTGGCTGTTATGCATAATGTATCCTCCACAATACATAATAAGTCTGTAATTGCATTGAGTGTTTCTGGTATTATGTAATAAGAGTATAAGGTGGAGTGATTTGTTAATCATCAGACTTATTCTATAGTTCATTAAGTATATTTCACTGGTCTTAAGTAGAGGGTACCCAACTTATTATCGATAAACATTTTTCATAGAATTATGTGTTGGTCATAGCAGGTATCACTGGTTTATGTATGGGTATGTTGAATTCATTCATTATGACTTTTTCCATAGGCAGTTCATATTCAAAAGTCCTGGCTAACTTTTACAGTTGGACAAATCCCGACGTTTGAAATGTTACCCCTTCCTCCCCCCTCCCTCTCCCTACCTGCTCACCTGCTATATTGTGTCTAGGCAAATTGTTGCCCAGACAAAATTTACCAGGACAAAAAAAAGGCAGCACCGGAAATGTTCCCGGGGTGTAGTTTATTTATAAATGATCTGGAAAGAAATACGACGAGTGAGATAATCAAATTTGCAGATGACAACAAAATTGTTCAGAGTAGTTAATCACAAGCAGATTGTGATAAATCGCAGGAAGACCTTGTGAGACTGGAAAATTGGGCATCCAAATGGCAGATGAAATTTAATGTGGATAAGTGCAAGGTGATGCATATAGGGAAAAAATAACCCATGCTATAATTACACAGTGTTGGGTTCCATATTAGGTGCTACAACCCAAGAAAAGAGATCTAGGTGTCATAGTGGATAACACATTGAAATCGTCGGTGCAGTGTGCTTGCGGCAGTCAAAAAAGCAAACAGAATGTTGGGAATTATGAGAAAAGGAATGATGAATAAAAACGGAAAAATGTCATAATGCCTCTGTATCGCTCCATGGTGAGACCGCAACCTTGAATACTGTGTACAATTCTGGTCGCCGCATCTCAAAAAAGATATAATTGCGATGGAGAAGGTACAGAGAAGGGCTACCAAAATGATAAGGGGGAATGGAACCACTCCCCTATGAGGAAAGACTAAAGAGGTTAGGACTTTTCAGCTTGGAGAAGAGACGACTGAGGGGGGGATATGATAGAGGTGTTTAAAATCATGAGAGGTCTAGAACGGGTAGATGTGAATCGGTTATTTACTCTTTCGGATAGTAGAAAGACTAGGGGGCACTCCATGAAGTTAGCATGGGGCACATTTAAAACTAATCGGAGAAAGTTCTTTTTTACTCAACGCACAATTAAACTCTGGAATTTGTTGCCAGAGAATGTGGTTCGTGCAGTTAGTGTAGCTGTGTTTAAAAAAGAATTGGTTAAGTTCTTGGAGGAGAAGTCCATTACCTGCTATTAAGTTCACTTAGAGAATAGCCACTGCCATTAGCAATGGGTTACATGGAATGGACTTGGTTTTTGGGTGCTTGCCAGGTTCTTGTGGCCTGGATTGGCCACTGTTGGAAACAGGATGCTGGGCTTGATGGACCCTTGGTCTGACCCAGTATGGCATTTTCTTATGTTCTTATGTTTGTTCAGGCGTTCTAATATTCATGACTAGCTAGACAAAGTTAATCTGGCAACTCTGTCTGGATAAATAACAGGCCTAAGGTGTCCTGGATAAGATGTGCATTCGTTTTAAACCAATTAGATAATTTCAATGAAATTGTTTAATTCGTCATGGTTCGGGAGTGCTCAGAAATGTATTTTGTGCGCGCACTAACTCGAAATTTGGGAACTATGGGGAAAAAATCCTGAACCACAGAAAAACGAAATATTTCCTGCGGGGGACCCGAACCGAACCACAAACCAAAAAAAAAAATTCAGAGATCTGGGCTTGGAGAGAGGCAATGACGTGGTCAGGCAAAGCGGAGGTCCGGGCTTGGAGAGAGTCAGCGACATGGTCAGGCAAAGCAGAGGTCGTGTCCGAAGAAGCAGTCCAAAGGTAGAAGGAATCAGGAATGAAGGAACAAGGAGAACTGGAACGGGGAAATGGAGAACAGAAACCAGGAACGCAGGGAGGATCACCAGGAGGCAACGAGTACAACGACAAACATGGAGACCTGTTGCAAAGGCAATCCTAGGAAGCGGAGCCCGTGTGAAAGTACCAGAGTTCCGTTGACATCATCATTTGGGGCCGTGGCTAAGTCCCGTCGCGGGACTTTCATAAGTCTCAGTGATGCCCGGCGCTGGACGGCAGTGTCTCTCCGCGGGCCACGTGGAGAGGCCCAACGCGGAGCAGGAGCACAGGGATCAGTAGCTGAGCCGGAGGCACCGGGGGCAGCCCAAAGACAGAGCCGGCGGCCCCCTGCCACCAGAGATGAGGAACCAGGCACTGGACTCAACTGAGAGAGGTGAGGGGGGCCGGACCGCGGTCTGCCGCGGCTGGTAGACATGTAACAGGAATGAACAAATCCCAACTCAGGTGTAAGTATCAAAGTCCTCATTTATACCTCTCAGTCCTGTTACTCCATATTCTCCTCTCTTCCCTTTTACAGTATCAGACGAGACTTTTCTTTCTCCTAGAGATGATTGTGGTCCACTAAGTGGGTCCTCTTGTATACCTCCTTGTTCCATACTCCTCCTCCCGGGGAATGAATGGGACTCCATACCTCCTTGAGGTCCTCCAGATGGTCCTTTGGGCCTTTCTCTGTGAAAGTCGCCATCTCCTCTGACGCTACAATGCCTGAGTCCCAAAGGAAAAATGATTATTCAAAAAGGGAAATCAAAAAACAGAGGTAGGAAGGGTGGAAAAAACTTTCTCCTCAGAAACATAAAGGATTCTAAAATCATGATGAAACAGATCTCACTGGAAGAATAACCAAAAGGGAACAGCACAATAGCATGCTGCCCCACAAAGGCTCAATTCATAATTCCACACAGAAAATTAGTGGCAGAGATATATAATGCATGGGAGCATACCATTTTCACTCTCCCTGAGGTGCTACAAGCCCACTCTAATCTATCTATGTTCCCACTCTCCATATTAAATGGTTCAATGGCAGGTAGAGATCCTTTAGGTTCTCTACACCCAGTAAGTCACAGACTTCATAAGAAGTCATTTGTATCATGACCAACAAGACTTCTATAATAAACTTGAATTTCTACTTATATGATTACGTGAAAAAATGCATAACATATTTTTTCTAATATTTGTGGCTCGATGCCCTGTCTAGAAATATGCATACTTGAATTGCAAAATAAGGAAAAATTACAGAATGTCGGGTTAACTCTTCATTGAGGGTTTCCTTTGATGTCACAAAACTTTAGATTAAGCATTTTATATTTAGAGATGTTAGAGGGAAAGGAACAGGATTTTCTGATTTGGAAATGAGAAGAAGCCCAAAAATTTCGAGGGGTGTAGAAGAAAATCTCTCATTTCTTGAAGTGTCCTGTTTGAAAACTATGCCCCTCGTACACTATTAGACTGCCTTTCTTTGCATTACTGTAAACTCCTTACATTTCACAGTATAAAACATCATATAAGCCTGGTATACCCTGAGTAATTCTACTTACATTTTTAAGAGATTTCATATTTGAACATTTCTTATCGGAAATGGCAAGCTCTTCCAGGCTAGTACAATAATGCGTTTTGTTAACCTTAACTGAAGCACCCACCAGGGACAACTTGAATTGACTGAAAATGTTCTTTACTGAGAGATCATCAAAATATTAAGGAGTTTATTTGCTTGCAGATATTCCCAATGATTTCATCCTAACAGTGTATTTTCTCAAAGGCAAAAGAGAAGAATGAAAAATGGGATAACACGGTTCATTATTTATATTTGTCTTGTCTGAGAACAGATCTTTTTTCTTTCTGTTTCCTGGATTCTTTAATTTTGTCTCAATAAAATACAAAAGGCAATCATTTTGCTCTGTGCTTCAGTTAGAGCTAACAAATTGGACTGACTATTCCACTTGTTTCAATTGAACTTTTTTTTTTAATTGCATTTCTGGAGTTTTTACTTTTCAGGTTGCGTTTTTGATTTCTGTAGTTTAACCTTCATCTTGAATTTATTGGTTATAAGATTTGTTTTATTACACTAATGTCATTATTCACTTTATTTAGAAATGCTTTTTTTTGTCTGTGTTTAATATGTAGATTGCCCAAAAGCTGTTGGGTGGGAGAAGAACCAAAAGGGAGGGATGGGTCCCAGAATGGTAAATCTCAGTGAATGTATGGACCCTAAAAGGTTTGTGATGTTAACCTATTAATAAATATTTTTTAATATTTTCAGTGAGGCTAAACAGAATGGACTTAATTTTCAAAAGTATTTACAAATGCAAAAATGCGGTTTTATGAATGTAAATTCACTTTTTAAAAATTGCTCCAGGAGATGTACGTATGTACATAGTTTTACACAGACCTGAAAGAGGCATTCCGGAGGCAGAGCTGGATAGGGAAACCATTTATGCGCTTGAAGTATATGTGAAAATATACAGGGGCACATTTACACCTGCTCCCAAGCAGGCGTAAATGTGTGTACATATGGTCTCATGTAAACCTGCTAATTTTCAAAGCAGACTTTCCTGTACAAGTTCGCTTTGAAAATTCTGGCTGATGTCTGTATGTGCTTTCTAGATGTGGGCTGTTATAAAATTATCCTCTAGTTCAAAGGCTAGTAAATACAATTGCTCATTAAACAATACCATATCAACAGATTTAATAAACAACGATACTTATGACTGCATCCTCAAATAATAATGATCACCAGCTTTGAGAAATAATTGTTAATCTTGACCATGGTTTAGGCTGAAAGGAGAAGCATAACCATTGCATTTTTACTAGGTATGTAAAGATTGTTAGAGATTTGGATAGCCAATAGGGTATGGGCCTAAATAGAAAGATAGTTATTTTATGTGCCTTGGCTATGACCTACAGTCTGGTCAAGAAATTTTAATAGCAGTTTTGTAAATTATACTAGAAGTTGATATTATAGGCCAATTTTCCTGATGAGCATTCCTCTTAATGGAGCAATTTTTTATTTTATTAATATTTTCATCAGTGAAAGTATGGCAGTATTTCATTAAACAGCAAGAAACAACAGAAGATGAGAATATCTACATGCTTGAGAGCTGTTGTGAAATCTAAAGCCATAGCAAAGTAAGCTAACTGCCCTCAGTCATCTAAGTCATGAAAAATATTCATGGGAAAAATGCTGCCTTGAACTTTGTTTTGCTTTATGAATTATGTATTTTTTATGCCATTATGAGAATTAGATCGATTTGCTTTTTAAAATTGTATTAATAAGTGTCTATTCTATAAAATTCCTGAGTGATGTAAATGACCAAATATCTGCATAAATTCAGATCCATGATATTTTTTTATGCTGCAAAAAAATATATTTGGGCTAATACTGTTCAACATAAGTTTGTATTTATGCACAACATTTTACATCCTTTTGTATTTAACAGATTTTTACCCTTAGAGGATGGAAAATAGATCTTCTTAGACTATTTTCATAATATATAAAAAAGATACAATTTTAAATGCATAAAATGTCTTTAGGGGATAATTTTCAAAAGGATATATGCACATAACCCCCGGTTTTATTAATATATAAATGGCCTTTAGAAAACTGTCGGGATTTTATGCATGTAAAAGTATGTGCAAGTAATTTCATGAATACTTTTATGCACACTACAAAGAGGTGTTCCTAGGGATGGCATTTGGGGACAGAACTTTATCCATACTTTGAGTTTTCAAGAGTATGCTGGTAAGTATACATTCACAAAGTTGCACTTGCATCTCAGTACCAGTTACATGCACACCCACCAATTTTCAAAGCGGATTTATGCTCATAAATTCTCTTTGAAAATTCTGGCTAAATCCTGCATGTGAAAAAAGTATCTAATTTGTTACCATGGCAGGCGTTTACTGACCAGTACAAAAGTATGTATTATGATAATGATTATTATTTTAGATAGTTTCTTTTGTGTCAATTATTATTTGTTTATTTTTAGCACATTTACAAAAGATTAACACCTTTGGACTCTGTTTATGAAATATTTATTCTCCTTTTTAACTTAATAAAATTCACAATGCTTGATTCTAGTATAAGCATCTGGCCTTTTCTGAAGACAAGCAGGATGGCAGTCCATCATCTGATGGAGACCAGCAAGGAAAACACGTCAAAGTTTCTATAACTTTGATCGAGCATGTATTATGCCATGTGGTCATTCGAGTCCTTTCAGTTTTTCTTTTTCCACAGAGCCTGGTGGTTATGGGGTTTTTTTTTTCATTAATTTTTTACAAGTTTCCTTTCACATTCGTTTCATCCTGGGTGGCAATACCACAGGTGCCCACTGTCTATCCATAGGTAGCTGCCATATAGTTTGATTAACATCCCTTTTATTTCGAACTGACATATCTGGGTTCCAGAGATGCCCCCTATGATCGAGACCATGTCTATCATAGATTCCCATGATAGATGTGTCATCTGCTTGGGGGCCATCGCATGACGTCTGGTGTTTCTGCAAATGCACCCAGATGACTCCCCGAAGAACACAGTCTCATCTGGAGATTATGGACAGTCTCTTTGGGAATTGGATTGGCATCAGAGTCATCGACATCGAAGGACCATGGAGCCGCAGCAATGGACATTCAGATTATTAGGATTGGGGTGGGGGGGGGCATTGGTTCTCTTAGTGTTGATAGCTGATAGGAACTCCAGAGTTTGCACATCATTCAGCTCCTCCTGTTCAAAGAAAGTATTGAGTTCTTTCTTTTCGAATTCGGCACTGGGGAAGACCCATGCCAAGCATAGAGGGGATCCAAAGAAACATTGGCACCCATCTCTGTCAATGCATGGTGCCGAGCATGGGGTCAGTCTGCCTTTGGCCGAGAAATCTCTGAAGCGATTCTGTGTTGATGAGAGCTCATCCTCCAAGCAACCCGGGGATTTGCCATGGTCTCTACCGGTTCTGGTGTAAATTTACGCCACTGATCCTCTTCTCTGTTATGATGAGGACGTAGCTAGTCCTCCTACCACCTAGTTGGTGTTAGCATTGATGATATTCGAGAAGAAAGGTGCTGCATGGTCTTGGTGCAGAAGAACTGATAGTACCAAGGACAGCACTGTCCTTCCTCGAGCCAGTGCACTCCTTGCAGGTGCTCATCGGTGCTACACTGGCACTGGTTCAGTTCCCATGACAGTGCCAATGCCCAGAAGATCATCAAAGTCTGTGACAGCTGTCTTGATGGGCATCCCAGATTCCTCAGAGGAGGAAGCTCCTTTGAGGGAACAGGAGGAATTGAGGTCCAGATCCCACTGGTCAGCTGCTCTGGTCTTCTTACCAGTGGTCGAGGATCGAGTGCCCAGGGATCCCTGCCCCGATTGGTTGAAGTAGGGAGGAATCTGAATATTCCTGGGGATATGGAGGCTCCAACAGTGATTCAAATGACAAGGCATCGGATGGTGTGCCTTCTGAACCCTCTCCTTTACTTGGCAGTAGGAAGTCCCCTCCCGAGGGACATTTTGCAGGCTTTATTAAGATGTTGGTGGAGCCTTTCCCATTTAATTTGGAGACAGAGGAGGATACCAAGTACAAGATTCTTGGTATCCTCCAGTATGTGGAGCCTCCTAAGTAGATCATGGCAATCCCAGTTCACAAATCCTTCAGCTGTTGAGGATGTGGAGAACCCACTCCAGTGGTTCCCGATAACAGGAAGGCAGACTAAGTATACTGCATCCAAAAGGCTTGTGGATAAGAAAAGTGTCAGCTACCACATCAATCGCTGGTTGTCGAATCCGCTCTCAAAAAGGCCAAGTGTTCTAGGACCCATTTCTCGGTATCCCCTGGGAGGGATCCTAGGGTCATGGATACTTTTGGGAGGAAAACCTTTCACGGAGCTATGCTTATTGCCTACATAATGGCCTTCCAGCTCTTTTTGAGCTAGTATATGTGGAATAATCTGAAGCACGTGCAGGAGGTGGCCTTGGAACTTCCTCAGAAGCAGTAAGACACCCTCCAGTTATTGATGACTAAGGGTCTGGAGTATGGAAAACATTGGGTCCATTCAACCTATGATGTTTTCGAGAGACTCTGCCATAGGGATCGTGGCCCATAGACTCGCCTGGCTGTGAGCCTCAGATCTCCATCCAAAAGTGCAGGAGTGACTCTCTGATGTGTTGTGCACTGGAGAGAATCTCTTCAGAGATCGAATAAAGGATGCTGTAGCACAGATTCATGATCATTGATTGACACTCCAGCAGTTTTCCATGGCTACTCTGGACCCAACTTCCTCTTCTAGGTGGTACTCGAGATCTGGGCAGAGGAAGTCTTTCTTCCGCATAAGGAGACACTATCTTCTACCATCTCTGTCATGTATGAGCAGGCCCTATACAACCACCCCAGGAAGCAGAGGATGCCTAAGCCCCAGACAGCATCCCAGCAACTCCTGGGACTGGGTTTTTGAATGGATCATGGAGAGCTTGGTCAAGATCCCGGTACCTGTGCCAGAGGGCCTTCTGGTTGGGGGAGGTCCAATTGTAACCTCAGACCAGTGAGTCCTCCATGTTGTTCATAGAGGGTACAAAATGATCTATTGGATGTCCCTCTAAATTACCCACCTGAGCCCATCTTAAGGACTTTTAGTTCTTCAGTAGGTACTATTTTCAGAGCTGCTCTCCCTCTTAATGGCCAGAGTGGTTAAGCCCAGTCCATCAAAGGGGGATGGGTACATCCTGATTTCAAAGAAAACCGGAAGACATTGTCCCATCCTAGACCTGAGGACCTTGAACAAATTTCTAAAAAAGGAAAAGTTCTAGATGATTTCCCTAGGCAGTTTGATCCCTTTTCTGTAGAAAGGGGACTGGCTATGCTCTCGATCTAAAGGACACCTAGACCCATATCAAGGTTTTTCTCAGTCATTGAAAGATTCTTGATGGGAAACTTGCACCTCTAGTATCATGTTTCTGCTATTTGGGCTTGTGTCAACCCCACGCATCTTTACCAAATGCCTGGCCATGGTGGTGGTGCATCTTTACAGAGTAGGGGGTGCATGTTTTCCTATTTTGACGATTGGTTGGTCAAGACCGCCAGGGAGTCAGTGCGCAGGACCATTCAGGTGCTGGAGTCACTAGAATTTGTCATCAACTACCCAAAATCTCATCTCAGCTTGTCACTTCATTTGGAATTTATTGTTACTCTGCTAGACATGACTCAGGCCAAGGCCTTCCTGACACAGCAATGGGCTGTCACTCTGATAGCCATTGCGGCAGAGATCCAAGATACAGCAGAAATCAACTTGGCCACATGTTGAGGTTGTTGGGCCACATGGCTGCATTAGTTCATGTCACTTCCATGGCATGCCTATTCATGCAAAGAGCTCAGTGGAGGTCCCAGTGGCTTTAGGACATTCAGTATTTCAGGAATTGCATCCTAGTCACTCTGTAACTGTGATTCTGTATCCTAATGGCAGGTCAATTCCAATCTAGTCCAAGGAATTCCCTTCCAAATTCCTCCGGTACAAATGTTTCTAACCATGAATACATCAGCTAGTGTTGGAGGGGGGGGGCTCATGTGGATAGGCTGCGCATTTAGGGCTCTTGGTCTGCCCAGAAACGTCAATACCAGATAAACTTCCTGGAGTTCTGGGCGATCTGGTATGCGCTATTGGCTTTCAGAGATCGACTTTTCCAACAAAGTTATATACTGGTCTGGACTGACAATGAAGTGGCAATGTTTTACATCAACAACAGGGAGGTATAGGATCTTACCTCCTGTACATGAGGTGGGCCAGTTGTGGACCTCGGTTCTTACTCATGCAATGGTATTCAGGTCCATATACTTTGCCAGACTGGAAAATGGGGTAGCAGATAGTCTCAGTCAGTCTTTCAGACCCAACGAATGGTCCCTAGACCAGGGGGTAGGGAATTAGATCTTCCAACTCTGGGGGAATCTGGTGGTGGACCTATTCACTGCTATCTGGAACAGTGCATGTGGTAAGCTAGCCTCGGATGCCTTTGCCCTTCTGTGGGGCCAGGGGCTGCAGTATGCATATTCTCCAGTTCCACTGATATGGAAGACTTTACTGAAGTTCAAAGAGGATAAAGAGACTATGATCCTCATAGCCCTCAGTTGTCCAAGACAGATTTGGTTTCCACTTCTCCAGGAGATGTCTTGTCAGAAATTGATTATATAAGGGACTTCCCCAACTCTCATCTCTCAGGATCAAGGCAGGATTAGTCCTGGGGGAATTCTGTGCTACTGCGGAGCGCAGAATTCCCCCTGCGCAGAATTGCCGAATTCTGCACAGAAAATGGCAGAGGAGACCCCGGCATGCCGCGAACAGAGTGCGCGAAGATGAAGGGGTGAGAGAGAGGAGAGGAGGGAAGATGTGAGATCAGGGGGGAAGGGTGTGAGAGAGAGAGCGGCAGGGGGTGTGAGCAGGAGGGTGTGAGAGAGCCGGGGGGGGGGGGGGGGGGGGGAAATGCTTGAGTGTGGGTGCCAGAGAGAGGGAGCCTATATGAGGAGATTGTGAAGGAAGTGTGTATTTGTGAGAGAGATTGGGAGCTGATGTGTATGAAAAAGGAATCATTTGTATGTGAGAGTGCTAGCCTGTATGAAGAGATTGAGTATGTGTGAGACAGCCTGTGTGAAGGGGTGCATGAGAGAGAGACATAGGTAGCCTGTGTGAGGGATGTATGTGTGAGAGAGAGGGACTCTGTATGAGGGGATGTGTGTGTGTGCGAGAGAGTGAGGGAGCCTGTATGAGCGTGTGTGTATGTGTACTAGAGAGAAGGGAGCCTATGTGTGAGAGAGGAAGGGACAGAGGGACCCTGAGTGAGGGGCAGTAGTGAGAAAGGGTTCAAACTCTGGGACTGGCATAGAGTGGAAGGGGTTGATCCTAGAGGTGGAGGGGAGGTACTGGCAGGACGAGAGTTTGGGCCTGAGAGGGCAAAGTGGCCAGGGGAGTAGGGGAGAGTGAGTGGAAGGGATACTCTTACAGTGAATTTCTAGGGAAATTCTACTCAAAAATATTTAAAATTCTGCATCTCTAAGTAATAATTTTTCTGTAGTTAAAATGTAATTACTTAAAGACGTTCATATAAATTGTGTTATTTTGACCAATATAAAGTTTGCAGAATGTTGCAGAATATGATGTTTTTTCTGTGCAGAATTTAACGTTTGTGTGGCGCAGAATTCCCCCAGGATACAGGGTGTGGCATCTCAACCTCCAAGCCCTAACACTCACTACTTGGATGTTGAGAGGCTGATTCTGCAATCATTTGATCTGTCCAAGGATGTGCCTTGGATCCTCTTACTTCCCAAAAGCCTTCCACTAGGAATTCCTATGGACTGAAGTGGAGAAGATTTGCTGCATGGTGTGAGAAGAAGGTCCCAGACCTTTTTCCTGCTCACCACAAAATTGCTTGACTACTTTCTTACATCTCTCCATTGCTGGTCTTAAGACCAACTCGGTAAGGTCCATTTTAGTGCGATTGGTGCATATCATCATCATGTAGAAGGTAAGCCCATCTCTGTATAGCCTTTAGGTGTATGCTTCATGTGGGATCTGCTCCATTTGAAGCCTCCCATAAGACCTCCTGCTGAGTCATGGGACCTCAATTTGGTCTTGACTCAGCTGATGAAAGATCGTATTTTGGTGGCAGTCACTTCAGCATCAGAGAGCTTCAGGCCTTAGTGACTTTGTTTTTCTAAAATAGGGTACTCTTGCGAACCCATTCTGGCTAAGGTGATGTTGGAATTCCATCTTAACCAGTCTATCGTCCTTACAGCATTTTTCCCGTGACCTCATGCTAACCAATGTGAACAAGCCCTGGACTGCAAGAGAGCCTTAGTCTTCTATCTAGAGCAGACTGAAGCCTATAGAAAGTTCACTTTTTTGTTTCCTTTGATCAGGCAAGCTGGGAATTGCAGTTGCCAACCATACATTATCCAATTGGCTAGCAGATTGCATCTCCTTCTGTTATGCGCAGGTGGAATTGAATCTTGTGGGCCATGGCAAAACTTATTCTGTCCGAACCATGGCAGAGTCGGTGGCACACTTGCAATCGGTCCCCATGGAGGAGATCTGCAAGGCTGTGATGTGGACTTCCATTTACTCATTCACATTACACTACTGTTTGGACAGGGATAGTCCTCACACAACAGCAGGTTTGGAACTTGTTCCCGCCTAGGGTCCATTGATTTTTTTGTTCAGGCTGTCCCTCCCCCTCGTTACCAACAAAATGTTATTGTTGTGCTATGTGGCCTGTAGCTAGGGATTCACACATGTGTGAAGACTGCCATCTTGCTTGTCCTCTGAGAAAGCAGAGTTGCTTACCTGAAACAAGTATTCCCAAGGACAGCAGAGATGTCAGTCCTAATGAGATCCACCCGCCTTCTCGTGGAGCTGGGTCTCCACTTCAAGGGTTAATTTATTCATTTGCTTATTTTGCCAGTGTAATTAGACTGAAGGGACCCTGCATGGCATAATGCATGCTCAGTGAATCTATGTCAGTTCTAGAAACTTTCACATAGTTTCCATAGTTGGATGATGTCACCCATGTGTGAGGACTGACATCCTGCTGTTCTTAGAGAATGCATGTAACAAGTAAACAACTCCACTATATGAGGTGTGAATAATGTAACCAAGGTGGACTAGACTTGAAGACCTTTAGTGTTTTGTTTTTTTTGACCTGGCATTTTCCTCCTGCTGCTTTGTACTTCCAGCTCAGTCAGAGCTAGGTCTGGGATCTGGCACTATGAACCTTCGTTTACAGCTACCCATGGATTTTTTTCTCCCTGTTTTATTTCCTCTCCCAATTTATATTACTCTGATGGTCCTGGGCTTATACAAAGGGGGCTCCTTCCAGCACTGCAATAATAAGCCCTGAAACTGGCCACTAGGTGTTACCTTTAAGCAATGGCCAGTATTCTCTCCCAGTGGGGGCTGTGAATACTGCATCTGAAACATCTACATCCCAGGTCAAACTAGGAAGCAGAAGACCTGACCGGGGGTTCGAATTGGGTGCCTTCCTCATGGCAACTGCTGAGCTGGTCCTTGTGTTTGTGGTTTGTTTTTTTAATTGGTCAGTAGCATATTTCTTACTGAATCAAAACTATGTTTGAAGCTATTTAGGTCATTCATCCTAAAATGTTGCTGACATTAAAAGCTTAAGAAGTTGATATTCAAAGGATCTGGGAGTTAGCCAGATAAATCTTCCTGTTTGAAATTGCTCCTGTTGACCAGCTAAATTTTGTCTGGGTAGATCACAGCCCACACAAAATTAAACTGAACCAAAAGAGGTGATGTTGGGGAGTGTTCCTAGGGTGTATTTAAACTTTGACTGGTCGGTGCTGATATTTAATGCTGGCCTTCTAGAATCGCCTGGTTGGCCAATAGTGGGCCTAAAGTAAACTGGACAATTTTGGCTGGCTATCTTCAGACTGGATATTCAGCCCATTCAGGCTAAATATTTGGATCAATTTAACAGGTCAATTGAATATTGGCCTTTTAGCTGATTAATGTTTGTAATGAATTCCTTACCTAAAATAAGAATTGTATAAAGACTAGTAGTACACCCGACCAAGCACAGGGAATACTGTGAAGTTAAGTGCAATTATTGAGATGTGTGGTAGGAGAATCACACTCCAATCCTCTCTTTCCCCCCTTACAAAGCCTCTTTGATCTCTTCCCTCTATTTCTTTCACTTCCTCTCCTTACCTGATCCCCTTACTCATGTTTGTTCCCCCACAAACCCCTAAATCAATAAGGTTTCCTCCCCCCCCCCTCTAAACCCCCTTATTTACCCTGGTTCACTTCCTGCCCCCACCCCACGAATCCTTCATTTACCCCGGTTCACTGCCCCCATCCCCAATTCACTATTTCATGCCCTACTTTCCTTGATTCACTCACTCCTTCATGATCACTCTCCCTCTTTCACTTCCTCTTCCCACCCAATAGCCACATTCACCCTGGTTTTCCCCATGAAACTCTGTCATCCTGGTTCTCTTTGTTGTGTTTGTGGCATTGTGGAGCCTTGGTCTCAATGGAGATGACTCTGCCCATGGGTAGGAGCCCCGTGGGGAACCACTGTGATAGCCTGACACAGATAGCAGACACAGTATGGATAGAGTCTTTATTGTACTGCTGTAGATAGATGGTGAAAGCAGGAAGGTAAGGCACTGATCCACGAAGTGCCGGTATGTTCACCAGGCTCAGAAGTATAGTCTCACCTAGATGTTCACGATAGGTGGGAGCCCGCAGTGCGGGTAACGCTGTGGCTGGTTGGTGGAGTTGGAGCGCCGGATCGTAGAGGTACTCACAGAATGAAGGCGTCTTAATGGTGGGACCGAAGGTCCGTGGTGCAGGGTGGCTGGTGGACGTGAGGACCGCCTGGTAACTTGCCTGCCTGGTGTGAAGGTGGCAGACCTCACACGTCACCTAGATAGGATTATAGACAATGCTGGGGAGGAGCCAGCTGTCGTGGTACATGTGGGCACTAACGACATAGAAAAATGTGGGAGAGAAATTCTGGAAGCCAAATTTAGGATTTTAGGTAGGAAAATGAAATCCAGAACCTCCAGGGTAACATTCTCTGAAATGCTTCCTGTTCCACGTGCAGGTCCCCAGAGGCAGGCAGAGCTCCAGTTTCAATGCATGGATGAGACGATGGTGCAGGGAAGAGGGATTCAGCTTTGTAAAGAACTGGGGAAACTTTTGGGGAAAGGGGAGACTTTTCTGAAAGGATGGGCTTCACCTTAACCAGAGTGGAACTAAGCTGCTGGCACTAACTTTCAAAAAGGAGTTAGAGCAGCTTTTAAACTAGAACAAGGAGGAAAGCCGACACTCAGCAGTGCATGGTTCGGAGAAATGTATCCTTGAAGGATACTAATGAAACAGGAAAGTTAGGGCATCCCATCAGAGAGATTCCATTAAAAGCAAACATAGTCCATATTCCTATATGTAAAAAATCACCAAAGCTAATGATTTCCGAATTATCCCAAACAACTGAAAAGCAGGTTGTTAAAACAAACAAAAAACACACTTTGAAATGTCTGTATGCCAATGCCAGAAGTCTAAGAAGTAAGATGGGAGAGTTAGTGTATAGCAGCAAATGATGAGATTGCCATAATTGGCATCATAGAGACTTGGTGGAAGGAGGATAACCAATGGGACAGTGCTATATCAGGGTACAAATTATATCGCAATGATAGGGAGGATCAACTTGGTGGGGGTGTGGCACTTTATGTCCGGGAGGGTATAGAGTCCAACAGGATAAAGATCATACAAGAGACTAAATGCTCAGTAGAATCTATATGGGTAGAAATCCCATGTGTGTTGGGTAAGAGTATAGTGATAGGAGTAAACTACCGTCCACCTGTACAAAATGGTCAGACAGATGATGAAATGTTAAGAGAAATCAGGGAAGCAAACCAATTTGGCAGTGCAATAATAATGGGAGATTTCAATTACCCCAATATTGACTGGGTAAATGTTACATCAGGACTTGCTAGAGACATAAAGTTCCTGGATGTAATAAATGATTGCTTCATGGAGCAATTGGTTTAGGAACCAACAAGAGAGGGAGCTATTTTAGATTTAATTCTTAGTGGAACGCAGGATTTGGTGACAGAGTGTAACGGTGGTGGGGCCACTTGGCAACAGTGATCATAACATGATCAAATTTAAACTAATAACTGGAAGGGGAACAATAAGTAAATCTGCAGCTCTAACACTAAACCTTCAAAAGGGAAACTTTGCTAAAATGGGGAAAATAGAAAAAAACTGAAAGGTGCAGCTGCAAAGGTTAAATGTGTTCAACAGGCTTGGACATTGTTTAAAAATACAATCCTAGAGGCAGAGTCCATATGTATTCCACGCATTAAGAAAGGTGGAAGGAAGGCAAAACGATTACCGTCATGGTTAAAAGGTGAGGTGAAAGAGGCTATTTTAGCCAAAAAAAATCCTTCAAAAATTGGAAGAAGGATCCATCTGAAGAAAATAGGATAAAATATAAGCATTGCCAAGTTAAGTGTAAAACATTGATAAGACAGGCGAAAGAGAGAATTTGAAATGAAGTTGGCCATAGAGTAAAAAACTCATAATAAAAACTTTTTAAAATATATCCAAAGCAAGAAACCTGTGAGGGAGTCGGTTGGACCATTAGATGACCGAGGGGTTAAAGGGGCTCTTAGGGAAGATAAGGCCATTGCAGAAAGACTAAATGAATTCTTTGCTTCCGTGATTACTAATGAGGATGTTGGGGAGATACTAGTTCCGGAGATGGTTTTCAGGGGTGATGAGTCAGACGAACTGAACGAAATCACTGTGAACCTGGAAGATGTAGTAGGCCAGATTGACAAACTAAAGAGTAGCAAATCACCTGGACCAGATGATATCCATCCTAGGGTACTGAAGGAACTAAAAAATGAAATTTCTGATCTATTAGTTAAAATTTGTAACCTATCATTAAAATCATCCATTGTACCTGAAGACTGGAGGGTGGCCAATGTAACCCCAATATTTAAAAAAGGCTCCAGGAGCGATCCGGGTAACTATAGACCAGTGAGCCTGACTTCAGTGCCAGGAAAAATAGTGGAAACTGTTCTCAAGATCAAAATCGTATAGCATATACAAAGACATGATGTAATGGAACACAGTCAACATGGATTTACCCAAGGGAAGTCTTGCCTAACAAATCTACTTCATTTTTTTGAAGGGGTTAATAAACATGTGGATAAAGGTGAACCGGTAGTTGTAGTGTATTTGGATTTTCAGAAGGTGTCTGACAAAGTCCCTCATGAGAGGCTTCTACGAAAACTAGAAAGTCATGGGATAGGAGGCGATGTCCTTTCGTGGATTACAAACTGGTTAAAAGACAGGAAACAGAGAGTAGGATTAAATGGTCAATTTTCTCAGTGGAAAAGGGTAAACAGTGGACTGCCTGAGGGATCTATACTTGGATCGGTGCTTTTCAATATATATATAAATGATCTGGAAAGGAATACGATGAGTGAGGTTATCAAATTTGCGGATGATACAAAATTATTCAGAGTAGTTAAATTACAAGCAGACTGTGATACATTACAAGAGGACCTTGCAAGACTGGAAGATTGGGCATCCAAATGGCCGGTGAAATTTAATGTGGACAATTGCAAGGTGTTGCATATAGGGAAAAATAACCTTTGCTGTAGTTACACAATGTTAGGTTCCGTATTAGGAGGTACCACCCAGGAAATAGATCTAGCATCATAGTGGATAATACTTTAAAATCGTCAGCTCAGTGTGCTGCAGCAGTCAAAAAAGCAAACCAAATGTTAGGAATTATTAGGAAGGGAATGGTTAATAGAACGGAAAATGTCATAATGCCTCTATATCGCTCCATGGTGAGACTGCACCTTGAATACTGTGTACAATTCTGGTCGCTGCATCTCAAAAAAGATATAGTTGCGATGGAGAAGGTACAGAGAAGGGCAACTAAAATGATAAAGGGGATGGAACAGCTCCCCTATGAGGAAAAGCTGAAGAGGTTAGGGCTGTTCAGCTTGGAGAAGAGACAGCTGAGGGGGGATATGATAGAGGTCTTTAGTATGTATAAACGTTTTATTTTTTCAAACAAAATACAAACAAAGTTGGCAGTGTGGGGCGTACCCTGCACCCGCACTGCCTCAAGAACATTATACAATCTTGCATACTGTACTTTAAGAATTCCCTCCCCCCCCCTCCCCCCCCGCAACAAGCCAGCAGTCCAGTCGAGACAGGTCAGATTGGCTACTATTCATAGGTAGATCCAAATCAATCATTGAGAATTAAACTCCTGGAGTGATGTGGCAGCATCTGCAAGTAAGCGTCCCAAATCTCCAAGAATCGTCGACGCCTGTGTGGCGTGAGTCGGGAATCCATGTCTTCCATACGCATTAGGTGATGCAGGTGGTTCCTCCAAGTCCAGAACAGCGGAGGGTCCTTGCTGCGCCACTGCGTCAGTATTACCTTTTTTCCCACCAAGCATGCTTTTAAGATAAACAGTCCCATCCAGCGTCTCTTTACAGGAAGTTTGGGCAGACAACCAAACAAAAAAACCATGGGTGTTATAGGTAGCGTGTAATCCAGTAAATGCATAAGAAATTGAGCAATACGACCCCAAAACCTCCTCACTGGGGGACAGGCCCAGAACGCATGGGAGAGTGTGCCTACCGCTCCACCACAGCGGACACAAGTGTCCAAAAGAGCAATCCGGGAGTGATAGGCAACTTGTTCAGTCACATTTGCCTGATAGAGAAACTTAAATTGCATCTCCCGATAGTACATGCCCTGTACCATAGAAGATATGGTCCGGAAGCAAGTTCTAAGGGTATGCAGTGTCAGCACGACCAGCCCATCCCTATTCCATCGCTCCACCAGACCCTGTAGGTCAACCGCCTTAGAGGATTTGACCAAGGCCTTATAATATTGGGACAGTGATGGTATCTTCTCACCTGGTTTGGAAACGCTGAGGCCCTCGGCACTCTGCACCGGAGGCAGCCATCTTGCCTAAAGAGAGCGAAAGGGGAGATAAAGAGGTAAGGCAGAGCGGTCGCAGCCATCTGCGACCGATGAACGCAACACTCTTATGAGCCCCTTTCCATCATTTCCATCCCCTTTCGAAACCCTTCACTTACTCTATTTCATTACCCCAAAATCACCCTGATTCACTCACTCCCCCATCCCACAGATCCCTCACTTTCCTGGTTCACTCCCTCCCATCCCCAGTTCATCACTTACTTCTCCTGGTTCCCCCCTCCTCCTCGATCTTCATTCAGTTCTATTCTCCCAATCCACTGCCACCAATATCTCTGAGCTGGAGAATATAGAGGTGGAGCTCATTTTGTATACTGGTGATGCAGGCTCAGCCGTCCTCTTTTATAATTAGATATTGATGTTCTTGAGCTTTGGCTAGCATATAGGTCCCCCTTTCACATTTTTACCATCTCTGATCTTATACATAAGTTCCCAAGATACACATATTATCATCATCAATGAATAACATATGTTGGTCCAATAAAAAAAAAAAAAACCCACCCCAACTGGCATTTTTTCAGGACTACTACTTTTATTATATCTCTATACTACAATGTTTGTAATGATAATTAAGCAGCATGTTTTTTAAAACTAGTGCATCAGGCCATGCATAGACCATCAATTATTTTGTTTTTTGTTTTTTTTTAACTGCTTCCTGTAGACTAGCAGAGTCATCAGTGGACCTTAATCTTAAATTGATGCGCTGGCGGCTGGTTCCTACTCTGGACTTGGAAAAGGTTGTGTCAACTAAGTGTCTTCTGCTAGGAGCTGGTACATTGGGTTGTAATGTGGCCAGAACGTTAATGGTAAGTGCATATATTACTCTAGAGAGAAACCCAAATTATACAGACACTCAATACATCACATTTCTTTTGTTCTACAAATAACAGTCTTTGGTCATTTGTCCCATGAATCTGTGTTCTAAACAGGTTGGCATGCATAACCACAGTTTACAGTACTACTCTGCCTGCCATGGAGTGATTATAATAATCTGCCTCCATGGTTCCCAGCGCTTACCTCACCCTGTGACTTCTGAGTCTTCTCTCTGAATTTATTTCCTGCTATACATTGGCGCATTTGTTTTACATTTTGTTTGATGAACTTTTGAATTTTGCACTGCTATCTGAACAAATGGAAAAAAAATGCTTGTATCAATTATGAGCCACATGTCCCAGGATAGATGCAAAATACAGTTAGGGCTTGATTTTCAGAGCAACTTATGCACATAAAACCCTGTCTTATGCGCTTACAACTGGAGTCCAGTGTGCATAAAAGTATGTGTGTACTTTTGTGTGTACTGGGGGTTGGTGTTTTGGAGGGTAGAGTTGTATTGGAAGTTGGGACTATGATATGACCTATGCATAATCGTTCTTATTTTCGAAAGAATATGTGTAAACTACCATATACAAGTTCTTCCCTGCCTAGAGCAGGTATAAGTTTGTGCATGGACTATTCTGTGCATACCCAGTCAATTAAGGAAAGATTTTCAAAGTGAACTTATATGCATAAATTTGCTTTGAATATCCTTGATAAAGTCTTCATGTACAAGCTACATGCAGAGTTTACTGCTATGTGGGAAGTTATAAAATTACATTCCTTATGTATATGACTTTTAATGAATTTATTGAATAGGAAGATTGTCCATTGCATAGTAAATAGCATAGTGCTTCCTCAGGGTAGTCTGTATAATCACTGTCTTAAGTTTGCTGTGCAAAATGAATCATGTGTTTGCCCTGCATGCAGAACAGTATTACAGTTTTGAATACACATTCACAATATAAACAAAACCATGCTTTGATATGCAGCATAGCTTTAACTTCAGATGCAATATCAATGAGTAATATCTATCTCTAAATAAATACAGTACACTGTATTGAATTACATTATCAGAAATAATGCATTTCCTGTCTTTTTGAGGGAATTATCTTATGTTAAATGTCCTGTAAATGGAAAGCTGCTTTTGTTTAACAGATTAAATATGACCATTTAGACTTAGTAGTTAAAAAATGAAAAGAAGATTTGTTTCTTTTCTCTAGGGCTGGGGAGTCAGGCATATCACATTTGTGGACAATGCAAAAATCTCTTATTCTAACCCTGTCCGCCAGCCTCTGTATGAGTTTGAAGACTGTCTCAGTGGAGGGAAATCTAAGGCCCTTGCAGCAGCAGATAGACTTCAAAAAATATTCCCTGGAGTGGTAAGTAAAACCTGACAAAAAGGTGTGAGTAAACACCTTCTTCAAAAATAGGAACAGGTGTAAAATTAGAGAGGCATTGAAGCCACAAGGGATCCTTGTCTTTCAGAGTGTTAAGTTAAAACAAAAGTAACAATGAAAATGTGATGCCATAATTTGTAGAAAATTGTGGCAGTTTTGTTTTTTTAATTGAAAGCCTCATGGGGTAAAGGTCTAGCATAATAGACAGCCTCTCTTTCTTCAGATTTCTCAACCATTCTAAAAATGGTGACTCATCGTGCTCTTGTTAATCAGAGAAAATTCAAGTTTTATAGGTTCGAATGAAAAGCACAGTGGGAAGGACACAACACAGTCTTCATTGTAGGAAGTGAGAGCTATTATGTTTGGATGGTTCTGTAATTTGTTTAAGAAAGCTTCTAATTCTGGCTGCTAAGGTCAAAGGGGGGACTATGGCCTTGTTCTAATTTGACAGCTATTCTTTGTTGCCGCTTTGGTATAAGGTCGCCATTACAAAAAACAATTTCCAGAGCCATTTGTGTGGTTATACGTGTTTACATGGCATTGTACAGAATTTTTTAGTTTGTTTAGAATTGTTGACACTAATTTGAGCAATGAATTTGTGGTTAAGCTTTTAGAAGTACTCTTGAAGATAGTAATTTTTGCAAGTAAAATAGTAGTTCCAAGTTTCCTGAACAGGTGTGAAATTCAGAAAAAATAAAAAAGTAAAATATAACTTGTGTATCCAGATTGCTAAAGGATTACAGCTTTTTGGCCTTTATAAAAAAGCAGTCTTGCTGCATAGATAATTCATTCTAGACAGTGAAGGATGTATTGATTTGTATACTATGATTAGTGACTACCACAACAAACCATATTTCACAGTGACCTATAGGAGCTATTCATAGGACACACTGTCATGTTCATTGTGTATCACATGGGCAATACTCAAAACGGATTACTACTGTAATACAGGCAGTCCTCAACTTATGCTGTTTCAAGTTAAAACTATTCAAATTACAGTGGTTCTAAACTGGCACCCATTTAACTTACAATGTTTGTTTCAGCTTTAAGATATCCTAAAATCTCCCAGCAGATGTGCGTTGGTACTTTGATGGCAGTGGAGCACAATGAAATGATGTCAGCAGAAAGAATGCCAGGGACTTCCTCTCCTCAGAATGATGATAGTGCAGTGTCCTGTAGGCATACCTTGGGACTCTCCTCTTCAGATAAACAAAATGTAATGCTTTAAAATGTGCTTTTCACAGTACTATGTATTAATAAATTCCAGGTTATTTTGGTGAAAATATAGGGTATTGGGCCTTGGTTCTGGAACCATTCCCCCATTTATAACAGTGTTCTTATGGGTCAATTAGTTTTGACTTAAAAAAATTTTTTGACTTAAGTTTTGGTTTTCAGGAACCAATTATGTCATAAGTCTAATGACTTTCTGTAATACTCTGATATTGTTGAGCATGTTATTTGATTATATCAGTTTTCTTTAAGGGTGCATGATATTCATTCAGATTTCACAGCTGTTCTTAATATATGTGCTTTTAAGTAAATTAGAATTTTCCTAGTGTGTAGACAGATGGACTCAGGACCAGTGGGTTTTGCTCTTCTGCCAGCAGATGGATATGGAGCAAGCTGATATCACAGTATATATACACTCCTGCAGTGACCTCAGCCTACCAGTATTTGCCGTCTCCAGCAGATGGTGGACGTGTATCTCCCTGTGGGGATTACTTTAGATTTTGGAAGGAAAATGAAAAAAAAAAAAAAAAAAAGGACCTACTCTCCTGTGGTGATAACAGATGGTCCCTCCCCCAGTTGAGAATTCCTGAGGTGGTTTCCATGGTCCCTTAGAGGTGTGCCTTGGTCTGGTACACATTATTCTCACAGGAAAAGCAGGATGGTAGTCTTCACATAAGGGTGACCTCACAGGATGGAGCCCAATCATGGAAAACTTCTGTCATAATTTCCAGAACTTTGACTGGCCTCTACTGGGCATGCTCAGCATGGCACTACCCTGCAGCCAGCAGGGGTCCCCCTTCAGTCTTCTTTTTTCCGCACAGCAGTAGCCTTACGGTTAAGGAGCTCTGCAGAGATTCCTGACAGGAATTTTCCTCACGGAATTACTAAAAGTTAAATTGCCCCACAGGGGTCCCTCTAACTTTTTCAAGCCGCAGTACTCCGATAAGTTTTTACCCTTGTTTCCGTCGATTACCATCGAGTTTGGCCCTCGCGGCCTTCTGGCTGTCGACCGTTCCACGGCTCAATTTTTTTCCATGGCCATAACGTCGGGGTTCCGTCGGTGCCTGGACTGTAATTGCACCATGTCCATCACACCCCCATAAAGTCTGTGTAATGTGTCTTGGAAGAGAGCACGATGTCTTGACCAAAAGGTCGCAAGGCCAGAATGGAGAAGATGGAACATCACTTCCGTGCTCAAAACCTGACTCTGTCCATTGCATCGACGTCGTCAGAACCGGCACCGTCAACTTCGCGCCAGCACCGACCACCGGCCAGTGACCGTCCGGCATCGACGACATCTCTGCCTACGACACCCTCTACTCCCCCTCAGGACCGAGGGGATTGTAGAGACAAACATCGGCATAGAAAGTCTCGGACCATCGAGGGAGCGAAATCATTGACCTCGCCATTGTCCAAGTCGCCGTCGAAGAAACCCCGTCCAGAAAAGGCACCGACCTTTTCGGCGACCGGGTCACCGAGGCAACCCTCCCCCGAAAGGGCATTGGGAGCCGTGACTCCGCCTTTAACAGTGGTCCCTCTGGCTATGCCTCTGCCTCCTTCTTCTGTTCCAGAGCTGGGGGCTGCTTGCTCCACGTCTCCGAGAAGAACTGGACCGGATGGTTCAGGAGGCCATCCTCAAGGCGATGCAATGACTTCAGGTTCCTCCAGCACTGACACCGGTACCGATTGTGGAACCGATCACTGACCCGATTCCAGCAGCATTGGCACCGCTGCTCTCCAGGATGGAAGCGCTCATTGCCGCTTTTCCACCGATGGTCCCTGGGTCACCGATGGCACAGGTGCCCTCCCTTGTCCTTGGGAGGAGAAACACCATTTCACATTCCTCCTTCGGGAGTTCTGCCTCAGCCATCGATAACGATACGTCCATCGCCACCGATCCAACCATCTGTGCCAATACACCCGTCGGCACCACAGAGTCATCCATCGATGCCCTTGATGCCTGCGCCGGTGCCTTTGATGCCTTCATCGGTGCCTCCAATTATTCCTTCGATTCCTTCGGAGCCTAGATCAGGACCTTCAGGTATCCCACCATCCCGTCACCCTCTACATCCTAGAGGGGCAGGGGCTGATCCCTATGATACCTGGAATGATGATTCCTCACCAGACACTGATGATTTGCCTTCACCACCTTCACCCACTGAAAGTAGAAAGCATTCTCCTCCAGAGGACCTTTCCTTTATAAATTTTGTGAAGGAAATGTCTGAATTGGTTCCCTTCCAATTACAGACTGAGCAGGATGATAGGCATCAGATGATGGAGTTGCTCCAATTCCTGGATGCCCCCAAAGTAATAACCTCCATCCCTATCCACCAGGTTCTTCTGGGTCTCCTAAAGAAGAACTGGGAACATCCTGGCTCCATTGCTCCAGTCCACAGGAAAGCTGACACTACATAGTTGGTGCAGTCAGCTCCGGGCTTTTAGAAACCACAATTGGATCACCAATCTATAGTGGTAGAATCAGCACAGAAGAGAGCAAAGAGGCCAAAATCTCAAACTTCTTTTCCCCCTGACAAGGAACAGAAGTTTCTAGATGCCATTGGCCGCCGAGTCTACCAAGGATCAATGCTCATCTCCCGAATTGCTGCTTACCAACTCTATATGACCCAATATAACAGGGTCATTTTTAAGCAGATACAAGACTTGACAGACTCCCTGCCTTAGCAATTTCAAGATCAGCTCCAAACCCTAATAAACAAGGGTTTTGAGGCAGGCAAGCATGAGATCAGATCTTCTTATGATATCTTTGATACTGCTACAAAAAGGGTATTTGCAGCTGCTATTTCGGTGAGAAGGTGGGCCTGGCTTAAGTCTTCTGACCTTCGCCCTGAGGTACAAGACAGGTTATCTGACCTGCCCTGTGTAGGAGATAATCTGTTTGGCGAACAGATTCAATGGACGGTGGCGGAACTTAAGGACCATCATGAGACCCTAAGACAGCTCTCTCTGATGCCTTCTGACTATTCTTCTAAACAGCCCTTCAGAAAGGACTCTAAAAAGTCATTCTTCCGCCTGAAGAAGTCCTACCCGCCATCAGCCAGATCCTGTGCCACGAGACCTTTTCAAAAAGCACAGTCTCGTCAAACACATAAACAAAAACCGCAAGCAGCTCCTCAGCCAGGGCCTGCTTCAGGTTTTTGACTTCCACCTAGAGAGAAGTAGCCAGCTTCCATTGCCTCATATACCAGTGGGAGGTCGATTGTGCCACTTTCACAACATATGGCACTTAATCACCTCAGACCAACAGGTACTGGTGATAATTGCTCAGGGTTACCATCTGAACTTTCTCTCCGTGCCACCGGACTCCCCACCTCTACCGACGTGGAGAACATCCAATCACTCCATCCATCTGGATCAAGAGGTCTCCCTCCTTCTCCAATCCAAGGCAATAGAACCTATTCCCTACTCTCAAAGGTTGTTTGGCTCTGGTTGCCTATTAGGGAGAGAGCGGAGTTCGAACTCCTGCACTTCTCCTTGGGGACTCCCTGCTCAGCTGTTTTTCTCTCTGCTTTGCGGCTGAGCTGCTTTTTTATGCCACGTTCAAATTTTTGTCTTGCGTGTGGAGAGCCGGCCTCTCGGCTCTCCCAAGATGGGTGTGCTCCAGATGCCTGTTGGGTGGGGAGGACCCCTCCTCGGTAACACAAAAAACTTTAGCCCAGGGACGTGCTCCCCGATGCATGGCCAGGCCGTTTCCGAGCTGACAAACTGCGGGAACGGTGGCCATTTTGGGAATCTCTCCTGATGCTGATTCTGCTTCTCAGGGAGCAGAGGAGCAGGATCTGACCGTTTTACCCCACCCGATTTGAGCCCAGTGCGCTCTCAGGGGGATGCCCCGGACCCCCCTCCCCCTCCCCCCCGGGAAAATCAGTTTGGGCCCGATTTTCTTCTGATTTTGTGCTCCTGCTACACAAATCATACTTGGCTGGCCTACAAGAGGAGGAGGACCTCCCACTAGTTCCCCCCCCCTGAAGATTCCTCGGATGCCCACTCCGCTACCTGTCACGGTTCCGGATTCACAGGGCCCCGTCTGGGTGCGGGTGGTCCCGGGGGCCCCCCTCCCTGTGGATCCCCCACAACCTTCCGCCGACCCCCTTCAGGATCTGGATGAGGATTTTTTGGCGCAGGCCCCCCCCCGCTCGAGGGCGATGATCCCCGCATACTCCGCCTTTTTCAGTGGGAGGAGCTGGAGCCCCTCATCCTTTTCATTCTGCAGGAATTTGGGATTGATGCTCCTCCGGAGGATACAGTGATGGCTGCGATGCCACCTAACGTGGACCCAGTCCTGGCAGGACTTAGGGCGCTCCCGCGTACATTTCCATTCCATCCTATGCATAGGTTGCTTCTCCTACGGGAATGGGAAGCTCCAGAGATGGCTCTCTGAGTCGGGAGAGCTATGGATAAGCTCTACCCACTTCCCGAAGATTGCTTGGATATGCTGAAGATTCCCAAGGTGGATTCTTCCGTCTCTGCGGTCACCAAGCATACCACAATTCCAGTGGTAGGCGCTACGGCTTTGAAGGATGTTCAAGACCGCAAGCTCAAATTTTTTCTCAAGCGCATTTTTGAGGTGTTAGCTTTAGGGGTTCAGGCGACAATCTGCAGCAGTCTCATGCAGTGAGTGAGCCTTAGGTGGGTCCAACAATTACTTGGCACCCAAGACCTCCCACCTGCGGAGGCAGAGCGGGCGGAACGTTTGGAGGGCGCTATTGCTTATGGCGCGGATGCCCTGTATGACTTGCTCCACATACAGGCCAAGGCAATGGTTTCCGCTGTTTCGGCCAGATGCCTCCTTTGGCTGCGCAACTGGTCTGCAGATTCCTCGTCCAAGGCTCAGCTGGGAACGCTCCCCTTTAAGGGTAAGTTGCTTTTCGGAGAGGACCTGGAACAGCTTATTAAATCTTTGGGTGAAAATAAAGTCCATAAGCTGCTGGAAGACCATCCTAAACAGTCTAAGTCTTTCTTCCCGACGCGTTCCCGCTTCCGGGGACAGCGTCGGTACAACATCCGGAGGCGCGGTTCCTTCCCAAGGGATGATACCTCCAGGTCCCAGTCCTGGTCTCATTCCTTTCAGCGCCGTCGTGCCTTCCGAGATGTAGCCAGCAACACCCGGCCATCAAGTCCGCTCCACAATGAGATCCGGCCGGTCCATTCCTCCGCACGAAACTTAGGCGGGCGTCTTTCTCTGTTTTGAGAGGAGTGGGCCAAAATTACGTCCGATCAATGGGTCCTTGAGGTGATAGAATTTGCCCGGGACCTGCTGGATCTTCATCTAGTCTCTCCTTGCGGTCGGCTCAAGAGACCTGTGGTGTCTGCCAAACCTTAGCCAGGCTCCAGGAGCTCGGGGCGATAATTCCGGTACCGGGGCAGGAACAAGGCACCGGCCAGTATTCTATTTACTTCGGCGTGCCCAAAAAGGACGCCTTCCGGCCAATCCTGGACCTCAAGCGAATCAACCTAGCCCTCAGGGTACCCCATTTCCGAATGGAAACCCTGAGGGCGGTGATAGCGGCGGTCCGTCCAGGAGAATTCCTAGCCTCTCTCGACTTAACAGAGGCTTACCTTCACATCCCGATTCGACCAGAGCATCAGAAGTATCTCCGATTCCATATCCTGGATCAGCACTTCCAATTCCGGGCACTTCCCTTCGGCCTTGCCACCGCTCCCCGCACCTTTACCAAGATCATGGTAGTAGTGGTGGCTGCTCTCCGCCGAGAAGGAATCCTAGTCCACCCTTATCTGGACGACTGGCTTGTGCGGGCCAAGTCATCTGCTCTTTGCGGTCAAGCAGTCGACTGGGTTCTTGCTCTCCTCACTTTGCTCGGCTGGATAATTAACTTTTCCAAAAGCATTCTTCAGCCCTCCCAGGTTCTGGAATTTCTGGGAGCTCGCGTCGATACCCGGGTGGGAAAAGTATTTCTTCCGGATGCTCAGGCGCTCAAACTCACCAATCAAGTGCGCAGCTTTATTTCCCTGCCGCTTCCCACGGCATGGGATTACCTGCAGGTGCTGGGGACCATGGCCTCCACTATCGATCTGGTCCCCTGGGCTTTTGCGCATATGCGTCCATTACAGAAAGTGTTATTGTCCTGCTGGCACCAGGTGTCCGAACAATTCCAGGAGGTCCTACCTCTCTCCGACTCTACCATTGCACACATGCACCAGCGACAGCCACCACTGTATCTCCTGAAGGGGATGCCCCTTCTGACTCTCTCATGGGTAATAGTCACGACGGACGCCAGTCTCTCCGGGTGGGGGGCGGTCTGTCAATCACAAATGACTCAAGGACACTGGTCCCCAGTCCAGTCCCGTTGGCATATCAATCGTTTGGAAGCCTGTGTGATGCGCCTGGCTCTCAAGGTCTTTCTTCCACTAATCCACCGCAAAGCGGTACGTGTTCTCTCGGACAATTCCACCACGGTGGCCTACATCAATCGTCAGGGGGGCACCCGAAGTCGCCTGGTGGTGCTGGAAGCCAGCAAGCTCTTCGCCTGGGCGGAGAGACACTTGGATCATCTAGCGGCCTCCCACATAACAGGCAAGGAGAATGTTCAAGCCAACTTCCTCAGCCGACAGCGTCTCAATCCCGGCGAGTGGGAGTTGTCTGAAGAGGCAAAGGATCTGATTTTTCGCAGGTGGGGTCCTCTTCACCTGGATCTGATGGCGACGTTAGCCAACGCCAAGGCTCCCAGATTCTTCAGCTGCTGGAGGGAGCATTGCGCGGAGGGAGTGGATGCGTTGGCCCTCCCTTGGCAGCCCGACATTCTCCTCTACGTGTTTCCACCTTGGCCCCTCATCGGAAAAATTCTCAGGAGAATAGAGCTGCGCCGGGGACCAGTTGTTCTCATGGCCCCCGAGTGGCCTCACAGGCCGTGGTTCGCGGATCTGGTAAATCTGGTGACGGACGGTCCCCTTCGCTTTGACCGTCTTCCCCCAGCTACTTCGGCAGGGTCCCGTATTTTTCGACCAGGCGGATCACTTTTGTCTAGGCCAGGCTTTTGAACGGCGCCGTTTAAAGCGAAAGGGGTACAAGGCAGAGGTTATCTCTACTCTGCTTTGGGCTCGTAAGCAGTCTACTTCCCTGGCTTATGTCCGCATCTGGAAAGTTTTTGAGACTGCCTGCGCGGAATTGGGTATCTCGGCTCGTTCGCCGTCGGTCTCTATGGTTCTCACTTTCCTTCAGTAGGGCCTCTCCAAGGGCCTTTCCGTCGGCTTGTTGCGCGTTCAGGTCTCTGCTCTCGGTTCCCTACTGGGTACCATTGAGGGCCATGCGGTGGCCTCTCACCAAAACGTCAGTCGTTTTCTTAGGGGTGCTAAGCACCTAAAGCCGCCCGTCGGGCCACTTGTCTTTTGTGGAACCTCAGTTTGGTTCTTCGGGTTCTCTGTGCAGCTCCTTTCGAACCTCTTCATCGGGCTACTCTTAAGGACTTGACGCTTAAGACTGTTTTTCTGGTTGCCATTTGCTTCGCTAGGAGGGTGTCTGAGCTTCAAGCTCTGTCTTACAGAGATCCTTTTCTGCGTTTTTCGGATTTGGTCATCTCTCTCAAAACCGTACCTTCTTTCTTGCCGAAGGTAGTTTCCTCCTTTCACGTCAATCAGTCAGTGGAACTCCCCACCTTTTCTTCTGAGGATACAGCGGGGCCCGGAGGCAGTGATTTTCGTCATCTGGATGTTAAACGCATGCTACTACGTTACCTCTAGGTTACCAATGACTTTCGGGTCTCGGATCATCTTTTTGTTCTGTGGAGTGGCCCAAGGAAGGGCGACCAAGCTTCTAAGACTACGATCGCTCGGTGGTTAAAGGAGGCGATTTCTTCAGCCTATATCTGTAAAGGCCGGGCGGTCCCTGAGGGCTTGAAAGCTCATTCTTTGCATTCGCAAGCTACTTCTTGGGTGGAGAGCCAAGCGGTCTTTCCTCAGGAAATATGCAGGGCAGCTACGTGGAAATCCCTGCATACCTTTGCTCGTCATTACCGCCTTGACATTCAGGCGCCAGTGTTTGGTTCCTTCGGTTGGCAGGTACTTTGAGCGGGACTGTCTCGGTCCCACCCTTTGTAGGGAAGCTTTGGTACATCCCATGATCTGGACTGATCCGGGTACGTACAGGGAAAGGAAAATTAGTTCTTACCTGTTAATTTTCGTTCCTGTAATACCACGGATCAGTCGAGACGCCCTCCCGTATTCGGTCCGCTCGAATTATTCACTGTTCTATCCCTTCTTATAGGAATATTTTGTGTCTTTGCATGGCTTTCTTGGATTCTCATCACAGGCACCGGAAGCCTCTTTCACGATGATCTGGGGTAGTCATGCAAGAGCGCTTAGTCACACAGTTCATTCAATTGTTCTATTGTTTAATTGTTTTCACAATGTTAATAGTTAAGCTGTTACTTGCTTGATCTTATACCTTTACTGCTTTGACAATAGTTATACTGAAGGGCTGCAGGGTAGGCTCTGTCCTGATGATACCCTTTTCAGTTTTGGTCTGTCTCCATCTGCTGGACAGGAGGTTCAACCCATGGTCTGGACTGATCCGTGGTACTACAGGAACAAAAATTAACAGGTAAGAATTAATTTTCCTATTTATGGTGCTGGTGAGCAAGAAACCTAAGCACCTTTCTCTCTGTGTTGCTTGTCATATTCGAGCATCTCAGCTTGGAGTGCCCTTTAACATGTGTCTGCACTGTTTAGAGGCTCAGGGTGAATTGTTGTCTTCTGAATTTACTAAGCGTGGGTCCTCCCAGCCTGATGATGGTTTGGCTAAGGATTTGTCTGACAGTACACCAGACCTTGGGCCTTTTTTAACTGGTTCCTTCGCAGAAGAAGGTAGCTTGGTGGGTCCTGCTTCTGGGTTTGGCCTGGATCCTTCTGCCATTTCTTGGGTAGAATTTTTTTCAAGGATTGAAATCTTTTCTTCAGGTGCAGTTTCGGCCTTGACCAATCCTGTTAGGTTGGATCCTTAGCTGGTGGCCCCTCCCTCTTCCAGTTCTTTGTTTAGGCGCCAAAGCACAGCTCAGTTAGCTACGGGTATTCCCGATGGGACCCTGGATGGCACTGATGATGAGGCAGATCCTGACTTCCTGGAAGATGGGGAAATTACTCCAGGGCTGGAACCGTATCGGACCATGTTGCGGTTCTTTCATAGAAATGAACTACCGGCCCTGATTTCGCAGACCTTAAAGATGCTGGGTGTACCTGGAGCAGATTCCTTGTCTGAACCAAAGAAGAATCCCATTTTGCTTTCTTTGCGTAATGCCTCTTGTTTTTACCCTGTTATAGAAGCCATTCAAGAATTGATTGATCTTGAATAGGACACTCTGGAGGCAAATTTTAAAGGGGGACGGACACTGTAAGGCCTGTACCCCCGGGATCCTGCAGAGAGAGAGCGTTTGCGTTTTCTGAAAGTGGATGCGCTTGTCTGTGCCATCTCCAAGCAAACTATCCCTGTGGAGGGAGGAGCGGCCTTGAAGAATGTTCATGATAGGAGTATTGAGGCCATCCTTAAGCAAGTCTTTGAGGCAGTGGCAATGACCCTACAGATAGCTTCTTGTTGTGCCCTGGTGACTCGATCTTGTCTGCTTCTCTCTCAGGAAGTTGATGATTCTGGAGTGAGTTCTAGAGCAGTAATGGAGCCTGCCGCTGCCTTTTTAGCAGATGCAGGCTACAATTTGCTCCGTACCTCGACTAGAGGAATGGCTTCAGTGACAGCAACCAGGCCCGCAACTGTGGCTGTGGAATTGGTCAGCTGATGCAACCTCCAAAGCTAATCTTACGAAGATGCCTTTTACAGGATTGCTCTTGTTTGGGAGCGAGTTGGAGAATTTGGCTAGTAAGTGGGGTGAATCTCTGGTTCACCGATTGCTGGAGGATAAGAATCAGTTGCAGTGCCCTTTTGGTATGAGGGGTCATCCCAGAGGTTTCAAGCAGTTTCGTCCCTACAGAGGGTTGATCTTTCCGAGGACTTGGTATTTCAGCAGGTCTCTGTCCTTTCGTTCTAGACAGCCCAAGCGAGGAGCAGGCTCGGGCAGCGGCTCCTTAATCTCGCAATAAAGGTTTGCCAACCCACCCTCAGGAACAAGAGATAGGGGTGTCTCATTTCTGCTCTGATAGGCAATTCTAAGTAAGAAGGAATTTAGTAAGGGGTTCCCTTAAAGGTTATCCTCTTGACCTTAGAACACCTTCAGGTCTATACTGTAAAGTGCGGTTGGAGATTCCCCGTCTGCAACTCACTGTGGGCGCACAATTGGGACGTGTAAAGCAATCCTGCGATACAGTCTCCAGTTTCACGCGTCCTTAGCGCTTCTTGAAACCGACGCATAACCCTTTCCGCACCCAGCATGTATATCATATGTAAATGAACGAATTAGCTATTTAATGAAGGAATTAGCTATTCCCTCCGATACTGTGACGCGCGCTCCGATTATCTCCTTTGTAACCCGCTATTTTGCCGTGTCCTTAACCTGTTAGTTTACCGCCTACCCTCTACCTGGTGTTAGTCCTGCACCATGGACGACTTCCATATATACTAACCCGCTTTCAAACTGCATTCAGCCCTTCTTTTTGCATGAACGATGCTGCACAGAACTCCGATTGCATTAGTTATTTGCTTAAAAAATTATTTCATCCCGCATGTTCCGTATGGGAGCTGACAGCGGCTTACAAAAAAATTACAGTTCTCATAAAATGCTAAAGTTGTTATATATATATATCATCGCGGCGGGGGCGGGGGCGGGTGGGCGCGCGTTCGATCCAGGCGGCGGCGGGCACCGGCGGGCGGGCGCGCGTTCGATCCAGGCGGCGGGCACCGGCGGGCGGGTGGGCGCGCGTTCGATCCAGGTGGCGGTGGGTGCCGGCAAGCGGGTGGGCGTCTGTCCATTCAGGCGGCGGTGGGAGCCGGCGGGCGGGTGGGCGTCCGTTCATCGAGGCGGCAGGCGGGTGGGCGCCCGTTCATCCAGGCGGTGGCGGGAGCTAGTGGGCGGGTGGGCACGCGTTTGATCCAGGCGGCAGCGGGAGCCGGCAGGCGGGTGGGTGTCTGTCCATTCAGGCGGTGGCGGGAGCCGGCGGGTGGGCGCCCGTTCATTCAGGCAGCGGTGGGAGGCGGTGGGCGGGTGGGCGTGCGTTCATCCAGGCGGAGGGAGCCGGCGGCGAAAGCGGCCTCCAGCAGCCCCCGCCGGCAGTGAATGAATGCACGCCTGTTTACGCCCATGCAATTTCGGCGCTCAAGGCAGTCACATGCCGTGACGACAAGCGTTATGACGTCACGCCTTGAGCGCCGAAATTGCACGGGCGTAAACAGGCGTGCATTCATTCACTGCCGGCGGGGGCTGCTGGAGGCCGCTTTCGCCGCCTGCTCTCTCCGCCTGGATGAACAGGCGCCCACCCGCCTGCCGCCTCCCGCCGCCGCCTGGATAAACGCGCGTGGAGATGGGGGATTCGGAAAGTGACATCTAGGTATAATATATGTATATATATATATATATATATATATATAAACAACTTTTGTTTTAGTTTTGGTTGTTTTAGTTTTGATGGTTTCCCCCCTCCCGCCTTGCTTCGGGAGGGGGGAAACCATCCACTTCCTGGTACCTGTCATTTCAAATGTCATTTGAAATGACAGGTACCAGCGCACCCAGGATACTGTATAGGCGCTGTATTAAGCGCCTATACAGTAAAATGGGTTATGCGGGCCTAACGCTTCGCCTAACACTTCGCAGACGCGGCTTGCATTTGCAAGCAATTTGAATAGAGTATCGAGCGATATGTGAAGAGAACTGTGCGTGCGGGGAACGAGGGTGCGCCCTGCACTGCCGCACTCTTTCTAACATAGAAACATAGAAATGACGGCAGAAGAAGACCAAACGGCCCATCCAGTCTGCCCAGCAAGCCCCACACACCTCCTTCTCATACTTATCTATTTCTCTTAGCTCTTTGGTTCTATTTCCCTTCCACCCCCGCCACCAATGCAGGGAGCAGCGATGGAGCTGCATCCGGGCGAAACATCAAGCCTGATTAATTAGGGGTAGTAACTGCCGCAACAAGCAAGCCACACCCATGCTCACCTGCCCCACCCAGACCATGCCATTCAGCCCTTATTGGTTGTTTTTCTTCTCCCCTGCCGTTGAAGCAGGGAGCTATGCTGGATATGCGTCATAACTGTATCGACCTGCATGTCACATAAAGTTAACCAAAAAGTGCTTCTAAGAGTTGATGCGTTTGTGCTCAGTTAATTATTTATGAGATCAGAGACACTCAATAATTCAGTCAGAGATATTTTCTCAAGAAAGAATGATTTTTATTTTACATGAGGAAAGTATTTAATTGATCAAATCTTATCATAGATACAGGAAAATAAAAGATGTAAGATGGTTTCTTACCAAATACAAGTTAAATCAGCCAGGGTCTTGGGCATGCCATACTCTAGATAGGATAGCAGCCTCAAGTGTCTGGATGTCACAGGTATATAAACCCTTTCTCTTACTGAACTTTTATGGCTTATACTAATTTATTTCAATACAAATTAAGTTAAAGTATCTCAGAGATATCTGGCCTCATGTGTTCTAATTACTTATGCAATTACATATATAAGTCCGATTATATGCCCAGTAAAATTTAGCTATAAAAAGTCTTTGATCTTTACATCAGATGTGCTTCATTGAGACACCTGTGTGCCTTGATCTGGTATCATCTATCTATCTAATTGACAGAAGAACACCTGAGTACAGATAAAGAAATGTCAAAGTACCATAGGCATTGAGCATCTAAAACTCCTAATGATTAAATATGTGAAATACTTTTTGGAATAAGCATATGTCTATACTAATTACAGAAAGTCAAAAGACATCATTTATCTAGAGTTTGATGTTAATTAAGACACAAACTCTGGGAACTTTGCCATGCTAGAATACATCAATCACGAAGGTCATTCTCTGTTTCTTAAATTAACAAAGTGCTGGCTGTTTTCCCAGTTCTAATAACTGCAGGTGTTTCGAAGGAAGGAGAAAAAAAAAGTATTCTTTTTAAGAATATAGAAAAAAATTATACTAGGAAGCTGCATGTCAGCAGAAACTGCAGTGCAGGACTGGTTAGTTCAGAGTTGCAGAATGGTTCAGGGGTTACTGATTTTCTGTGTTTTAGAGGTACAGGGGGCCACCTCTCTCTCTTTTATCTGAGGTGGGTTGAGTTCACATTGGATCAGTGGGTCCTGGAGGTGATATGAGAAGGATATGTACTGGAGTTTCACAGTATTCTTCAGAACATTTTATGGTGTCTTCTTGCCACTCCCCATAGAAGAAGCAGGCAGTGGAATCTACACTATTAAGGTTCCTCAGGCTGAGAGCTGTGGTTCCAGCACCTACATCTCAAGAAATTATGGGGAGATGTTCCATTTATTTTGTTGTGCCCAAGAAGGAGGACTCCTTTCTTCCCATCCCAGATCTCAAGGGAGTCAACCATCATTTGCGGGTGACTCATTTTCATATGGAAACCTTGCACTCAATGATAACGGCTGTGCAATTGGAATTTCTGACCACCCTGGATCTGTCCAAGGCCCATCTTCATATTCCCATCTGATTGGAGCACCAACATTTTCTGTGTTTTGCGGTGCTGGGGTGCCATTATCAGTTTTGGGTGTTGCCTTTTAGTCTAGCCACCTCTTCCAGAACCTTTTCCAAGGTTATGGTGGTAGTAGCGCCAGAGTTAAGGAATGATGGAATCCTAGTACACGTATTTGGACAACTGGCTGGTTCGAGCCAAGCCTCTGGAAGAGAGCCATCTGGTGACCTGCAAGATGATCTCCTGGTTGCAGGAGCTTGGTTGGGTGGTGAACCTGGCCAAGAGCAGTCTTCAGTCTTCTCATTTGTTGGAGTATCTTGAGTGTTCTGTTCAACACGAGGCAGGCCAAAGTTTTCTTACAGAAGCTCAGATTCAGAAGTTGATGTCACAAGTGCGTCTTTTGGTGAACAGTATACGCCCAACAGTGTGGTCCTATCCACAGGTACTCAGTTTGATGGCAGCAACCTTGAAAGTGGTTCCGTGGGCGAGGGCACATATATGTCCTCTTTAGCGCTCCCTGCTGTTTTGTTGGAACTCACAGGACTATTCGGTTCCGCTTCACTTGCCAATGAAAATCTGCTCTCACCTCCAGTGATGGTTGCAGGAGTATCATCTGAGAAAGGGTATTTCCTTGACCTTCCTGACCTGGTTGGTACTCATGACAGATGCGAGTCTCCAGGGGTGGGGCGCGCACAGTCTGGTGCTAACGGCACAAGGACACTGGAATGCTGAAGAGTCCCTCTGGAGCATCAATTGCCTGGAAGCCCGGGTGATCCGGTTAGCATGCTTGCAGTTCAGTGACAGACTGCAAGGTCAAGTGGGTCTGGGTGATGTAGGACAATGCAGGGAGGAACCAAGAGCCAGCAAGGTCACAGGAAATAGACCAACTTATGGGATGGGCGGAAGGACATCTTCAGGTGATCTCGGCTTCTCACATTGCAGGAAAAGACAACGTAAGAGCAGACTTTCTCAGTAGGGAGAGTCTGGACCCAGGAGAATGAGTGTTGTTGGACGAGGCGTTTCAGCTGATAGTGATCATTGGGGCCTTCCGTTCTTAGACCTGCTGGCAATATCTCGCAATGCGAAAGTTCCTCGATTCTTCAGTCGCAGGAGAGATCCGTGGTCCCTGGGCATCGATGCTCTTGTGCAGGTTTGGCCAGAAGACAAGCTGCTATATGTCTTTCCTCCATGGCCCATGTTGGGCAGAAAAGTCTGCAAGATCGAGGGCCACAGGGGGATGGTGCTCCTAGTGGCACCGGATTGATCCATATAACCATGGTATGCAGATCTGTGGAGACCCCCCTTCGTCTTCCGCCGCACAAGAATTTGTTATAGCAGGGACCTGTACTTCACGAAGATCTGACTCTCTGTTTTGTCTTATGGTTTGGCCCTTGAGAGGGCTTGCCTGTTGAATCGTGGATATTCTTCTGCGGTGATTGCCACCTTGCTCCGTGCTCGAAAGTTCTCCACCTCCTTAGCCTATGTGCAGGTTTGGAGATTGTTTGAGGCCTGGTGTGAGGATCTAGGTGTTCTTCCTCGTTCAGTTAAAATCCCACTTATTTTGGAATTTTTGCAGTATGGGTTAAATAAAGGCTTGGCCCTTAATTCCCTGAAGGTACAGGCTGCGGCTCTTGCCTGTTTCAGGGGCCAGGTGAATACTGAATCCTTATCTCATCCTGATGTAGCCCATTTTTTGAAGCGGGTGAAGCATCTTTGGCCTCTCTTGCAGTTACCGGTTCCTTTGTGAAGTCTTAACCTTCGCAGGCCCTACATTTTGACCACTGCATAGCCTTTCCTTGCAGTTGTTGACCTTGAAAACTGTGTTCCTGGTGATGGTATGTCTGCATATTGAATTTCTGAGCTGCAGGCCTTGTCTTGCCAGGAGTTGTTCCTTCGGGTGACTCCAGGAGGGATACAACTCTGTACTCCTTCTTGCCTAAGGTGGTCTCGGATTTTCACTTATATCAGTCCATTTCCTTGCCGTTCTTGGATAAGGAGAGAGATGCAGAGGAATATTGCCTGTTGCATCCCTTGGATGTCAAGAAACATGTCATGCGGTATCTGGCGGTTTCTAAACCTTTCTGAAAGATGGATCACCTTCATGGTGGCAGGAAGCAGGGCGATTCCACTTTACAGGCTACAATAGCTCGCTTGATTAAGGAGGTAGTCATGGCCGCGTATGTGGATGCTGATAAGCCATTGCCTACTCAGGTTAGGGCACATTCTATTATTGTTTAGGCAGTATTATGAGTGGAAGTTAGATTGTTGTCTCCTGTCGACATTTGCTGAGCTGCAACGTGGTCCTCCTTACACACTTTTTGCAGGTTTTATCGTCTAGATGTGCTGGCCCAGGAGAACACAGCCTTTGCATGTACTGTGTTGACTGGACTACAGGCAGCTTCCCACCCTATTCGGGAGTAGCTTTGGTACATCCCACTGGTCCTGAGTCCATCTGTCTACACGCTAGGAAAAGAGAAATTGCTACTTACCTGATCATTTTGTTTTCCTTAGTGTAGACAGATGGACTCAGCTTCCCGCCCTCGACTGCCGAATGTTTGTATCAATGTCCTCCTATGGGGCTATGTGTTTCAGAGGATTACTGGTAAGTGTTTATTCAGTCCCTTAAATGGGGTATATGCATTCATTGCTTGAGTTCAGAGTTTCTTGTTGGTTGAGTACAGTAATGGTTGACTATTTCTAATTATGTTTTTTGCTATTCTGTCCACAGTTGCTTTTGAAGAAAATACTGGCTGGCTGAGGTCACTGTGATGTCAGCTTGCTCTGTCTCCATCTACTTATAAGACACTTATCTTATAAGACACTACACAATATTATGTAAATTATTAATGTAAATAATTCATCTTTACTACTCAACTATCTTACTCTAATTCTCTCCCCAGTTTTATGACCCTGTTGTAATGTAACTTTTATTTCTTTGCACTTGTTTATGTTCTGTTTTTGTGCACACCCTCTTGTTATTTGTAAACCGGCATGATGGGGTTCCTAATCTCGAATGCCGGTATAGAAAAATCTATAAATAAATAAATACTGGCAGAGGAGCATTACCCAGTGGTCCTGAGTCCATCTGTCTACACTAGGGAAAATTAAATTATCAGGTCATTATTAATTTCTCCATGTGTTGTGTTCAGTATGTGGTAAAAGAGCCATACTGGTAATTTTCACACTTTAAATCCAAGGAGTAAATAATCAGTTAAACTCAAACTATATTAGTGATATGGTTAATGCTGTACCAGTTAAATCTAGAGTTCCTGACTCATTGCTGTGTACAGATAAATTATTGTAACTTGTACAGTCTCTCTTACTAAATCTGAATTATTACAGTCTGCAATAATAACTCCTGGCTTGAGAAGTGATGCAGTAGCATAGAATTATGAAATAAAAGCTAGCCTGGAACACATACAAAGCGTAATCCTGACTAAGACCTTAAAGGTAGTTTTTTAAAGGGCCACGTGCACGCCCATAAATGCTCCTATCTTGCTGCGCCTTATTAGGCGCAGGAATCAGGAGAGCATCACGGGGAGGGGAGGGAGAGAGAGAACACTTCTTTATAGGGTTCAATCTGATACTCTATGTACAAATCAACTCCTTTTCATTACTTATAAGGCCAGAAATTCTTTAATGAGATCAATTTTACAGTGGATACCTCAACACCCCCCCCTCCCCCCAACCACAACCTACCTCCCAAAAACTCATACCGAATCAAAGTACCCACTTACTATGGTCCATATATAGAGTATCAGACTGAGCCTTATAGTATGTCTCTCTCAGTGTTCTCCTGTGCCTAACAAGGAGCATTAGCAAAATATGCATGCTCTTTCTGGCTATCTAAAATTCACGCAGCTCCCGCTTGGGCCACTTGCACGTATAAATGGCCGTTTTTGTACGTGCAAGGCTTTTAAACTCTACCTTTTAGTGTTCAGGCAATAAAATCTTCAACTTCTGTGAAACATGCCATATGTGGCCTGCATGTTTTGCCTGAATGGGCATTCAGTGGCTAGTCTTGATCTATTCCTTCTTGCAGATTATTATAGAGCAGCGATTCTCAACCAGTGTGTCGCGACACACCAGTGTATCGCCAAGCAGCGGCAGGAGTGTCGCGTGCTACCGGTCTCCCGCTGCTCTTCCCTCCTTTTCCTTCACCGAGCAAGAGAGGGACAGTTTTCCACTGCTGCTGTTGCCACCTGGGCTATCAGCATGTTCAAGCCCAGATGGGAACGGCAGCAGTGTTAGTGAAGAAAAGGCCCAGCCGGGGGCAACTGTGGCTGGGCCTTTTCTTCTTCCCGGACCTGCCCCCTAACCCGGAATAGGAAGTGATGTGCAGTGGGGTGCGCAGGAAGAAGAAAGAGCCATGCTGCATGAAAATGTAGCGGCAGCAGCATCAGCCCCGAGCAGTAGCGTGGGCCCGGAGCAAAATCAGAAGCAGCCAGAAATCGGCACAGGAGACAGCAGAATTAGCCTCCCATGGCCGATGGGATGATTCTTTCTTGGCCTGCGGGGGCTAGAAGAGGAGGCTGTTGCAGCTACCATTTGTGCTGGGGGGGGGGCAGGAAGTGAGAGAGAGACAGCCAGCCTGTCTGTAAGTGAGAGAATGTATGTGTGATTGAGAGTGTGTATGTGTAACTGTGATTGAGAGCCTGTGTGTAAGTGAGAGCATTTGATTGAGATCTTCTATGTAAGTGTGTGAGAGAGAGAATGTGTGTGATTGAGAGAAACTGGTCAGAGAGGTGATGTGTGTGTGTATATAGGAGAGACAATGAAAGTGACTGGTCAGGGAGATGACTGGAGTGTGTGTGTGTGAGAGAGAGAGAGAGAGAAAGTGATTATGGGAATGAGAAGCCTGTGCATGTGGAGAGAGCTAGCATAGGAGTGAGAAACCTGGGTGTGTGTGAGACACAGCATGGGAGTGAGAAGCCTGTATATGTAAGATAGAACATGGAAGTGGGAAGCCTGTGTGTGTGTGTGTGTGTGTGTGTATGTGCATGAGAGAGAGAGACTGTTCAGGAACTTGACTGGTGTGTGTGTGTGTAAGTGAAAGACTGGTTGGGAGATGATTGGTGTGTGAAAGACAGAAACTGGTCATGGGGGTGTGACTGGTATGTGTGTGTGAGAGAGACTAGTCGTGGGCCCTAAGGAAGAGGACCATGAGTACAGAGCTTCAGGCACTACTGCATCTGGTGTTTGCTACTTGCCTGCATGGAAGAGGAGTAGGAGAGCTGCTGGAGGGGGTTAGTAAAGGTGGTTTTTTAACTTTATTTTTCTTGATTGACTGCCATTTTAATTACTGAATATTATGTGATATGTCTGCTGTTTTGAAATATTTTATTGATGTTTGGAGAATTTTAAATAATTTTTATGAGTTTTTAATTGTTGGATATTTTCCTGTTCATAGTTGTTGTGAAACATTTATTCTGCTTATTAGTATAGTTATACAATTATTTCTGTATTGTGATCCATAGCAGCTTGGCTAGTTCTGTTTTCCTAATAGGAGGTGTATTAGTGTTTAGGGCCTGATTTAATATTTGTAATGTTGCCTTTTCATAGGTAGAGTTGTTACTGTTTTGAGTGCATCCCATAATACAGGTGTAACTGTGTGCAGATTAGTTTATGTGCATTACTGCAGATCCTGGGAGTATGTTAGGTCGGTTCTGTGTATGTGACCGAGGTGAGGTATTTTACTAGTATGTTAGCATTTGTATCAGTCTTATTTGTTGTATTTTCTCAAGAGGACATGCATTTGTGAAAAACTGCTATATTTTCATAAGTAGGGCTATTGAGCCTGGTAGTAGGAGTTTGTGTTTCTGTTACTGAGATAACACTAGAACCAGAATATCATTTTTGTACAGTGAGTTGTACAGGGAATGTCATAATTCTGCTTTACATCCATAATTGTGGGTGCAATTTACATCCATAATTGTGGGTGCAAATTGTATTTTTACATTTAGCCCTATGATGGTCATGTGTTCAGTGTATCACGCATGTGAGAACCATCTGTCAGGTGTGTCCCAACAGAAAAAAGGTTGAGAACCACTGTTATAGAGCATGATGATCTTTTGAATAAAATGGTATTTTCTCAAGACTTACTGATAGGGACAAATACAAGTATGCACATTTTTCCTCTGGTGACCTCCTATTTTACAAGTCAAGATACATGTTTGTTTAAAAAGATATTGAAAGATCAGGTGTGTTAAAACTTGTCTTTTAATCCTTCCATGACAAAATTAGGGTGTAGTATACCTTTGCTATGAAGTATATAAATCTTGTACTAGAGAGCTTATAGTTTTTTGTATTTAATCCATAGCTAAAAGCAAATAACTCGGCTTAAATCTGTGTACTATCTGTGGTTCTCAGACTATATAATTGTGATTTATAGGTTATCCTGGTTTCTCTGTTGATCATAGAGGGTGGGGGATTCTACTTTGTACAAAAATACTGTATACTATTTTTTGGGATGAAAGGTAGGCAATTTTTAGTATTATGTCCTGCATGATATCACTTTTCAGCTGTTTAAAGAAGAGGTTCCCATCTCCAGTTCTTGGTGCTCACAAATAAGTATGGTTTTCAGGGTAAGTAAGAATTGTTATGAGGGTAAGACCAAGGTCCATCAAGCCCAGCATCTTGTCTCTGACACTAGCCAGTTGTCACGGGTGTCTGAGCTTGGCGATCAAGGCTGCCCCGAAGGGAAGGTGCTTAATTGGAGAGGCATAGTGGAGACATGGTTGCAAGGTCAGGAACTGGAAAATCACCAGGAGAAACACCTGGAACAGGAACTCTGGATCTAAACACAAGCAGGACACTGGAGACTGAACTGTAAAGCAGGAAGCTTTATGTGCAGGAGGGGCAGTACATAAATACAAGTGCAGAAATATTTGAACACAATACTTCAGTGCAACAAGGCTTGGATACATAGACAAGGCAAGGTGTAGATATCAGGAAACAAACCAGTAGCACTTCTGCGGGGCAGATGCCAAGATGGCTGCTGAACCAGCACTGTCTGTCCTCTGAGCATGCCTTATATACTGCTGTAAATAAGAGGCACACTTTAATGCTGGTCTAGTCAGACAGCTGCAGGAGCATGTCTGACTCTCCCAGGAAATAAGACAAATATACTAGAACTCTTGGGAATCAGCAGCCTCCACAAGTCTGCAGCAGCAAGGCCTAGAAATCCCAGGATCACAGGTTCAAATCCCATGACCCTGACACCGATGCAGGTCGCAAGTACCTGGCAGATCCCATAAAGTAGGACTAATTCCTGTTAGTCAATTCCAGGGTTAGCAATAGCTCTCTTTAATCTATCTGGCTAATAATGTGTTATGGACTTTTCCTCCAGGAACTTGTCCAAATCTCTTTTAAACCCCACTGTGCTAGTTGCCTTGATCATGTCCTCTGGCAACAGATTTCAAACAGCTTGATAGTGCACCGAGTGAAAAGTTATTTATTTATTTATAAAATTTATATTCTGCCAAACTACAACTCTCGGCGGATTTCAAAAATACATACATAAAAAGTGGTAAACATATCTTAATAATTATAAAATCCATGGCAATGAATATAACAACTCAAAAATTAGTGGTTCAACTGGTAAATCTTAATCTAATATAGTTTAATACTTTAGCCTAGTATTTATGTGGGCCCCTTACTCTAAGGGTCTGTGTTTCAACGCAGACTCTTTTATGGTACAGGGTCACCTTAATTTTATTACAACTCCTTTTTTGTTTAGTTTTTGTTCATATATTAAAATTCTTATCTCTATGGTCTCAATAAGGCATTGCCTTATTCATTCCTGCCTCTGGCACAATGTCATGAGATACGAGAGGAAAATAATACTCATCCAATCTTGGTTAACATCCCGACACGATCGCGTTTCGGACAGAGTCCTGCCTCAGGGGATTTCCTTCCTTCAGTATCTGCAAACGTCATCCGAGAACACCATCCATTCTTCAATGTTGTAACTTGTAAACCTTCATATATTCTTGGCTCCCGTGTTCTTCTCAATCCTGCGCGAGCTCTTCTGAGCCCCCCCTTCCCCCAGTGATTTTGTTTTTAAGAATGGCTTCTATCATTTTGCCTGGCACCAATGTCAGGTTTACCGATCTATAGTTTCCTGTATCACCCCTGGAATACTTTTCTTTTTTTTTTTGTTTTTTAAATCTGTGTCACATTGACCACTTCGCAGTATTTAGGAATCATGGCTGTTTTAAATGAAATGTTACAGGTTGCTAGTAACAGGTTAGGAATTTCATGTTTTAGTTCTTCTAGAACTCTGGGGTAGATGCCACTCAGTCCTGGTGATTTGTCAATCTGATCTATTATATCCTCCATTGTCACAGATATTTGTTTTAGTTGCTCAGAATGCCCACCATTAAAGAATATTTAAGGTGTGGTTATGTTCCCAACATCCTTCTCAGTAAAGACCGAGGTAAAGAATTAATCCATTTTTTCCTGTTATTTCCTTACCCCCCTGAGCACTCCTTTTACCCCTCTATTATTTAGTGACCTATTCGACTCCCTCACAAGCTTTTGCTTCAGACGTACATGAAAAAGATGTATTATTAGTTTTTGCCTCACTGGCAAGCTTTTTCTCAAATTCTTTCTTGGCCTGTCTAACTACTGTTTTACATCCAGCTTTTGCCTATTTTCATCATGTAGGTTTGTTTTCCATTTTTTGAATGATTCCCTTTTAGCTTTCACTGTCTCCTTTACTTCACCATTAAACCACACTGACATTCATTTGTTCTTCCTTTAACCTTTTTTTAATATATGAATGCATTTTATTTGGGTGTCCAAGATGCTATTTTTAAACAGTGTCCACATCTCATGCAAACTTTTAACCCTTGCAACTGCTGCTTTTATTTAATTTTTTTAAACTAATTTCCTTATTTTAGCATAGTCTCCCTTTTTTTAAATTATATGCTACTATAGTAGTTTTACTTAATTTCGTCCCTCCAGTGATTATGTCAAATTTGATTACATTATGATCGCTATTGTTTAGAAGCCTCACCACAGTAATCCCTTGCACCAGGTCGTGTATTCCATTGAGGTCTAGATCTAGTAGCTGCCTCTCTCGTCAGTTCTAGGATCAGCTGGTCCATGAAGCAGTCATTTATGGCATATACAAACTTATGGCCCGATTTTTAAATGGCCGGCATGCTTAAAAAAATGGTTATGTGCATGGTCGAGCCTTGCGCGCATTTTAAAAGGGGCCTAGCTGCACGTGTAACTCTCGCTACACGCACAAGAGTTGGGCCGAAGTAAAGGGACGGTCCAGGGGGCAGGGCTGGAGACGCTGGTACAGCGGCCATTTACCGCTGTGCCAGGGAAGCGCGTGGGCAGTCAGCCAGCACGCGCAAGTTGTTTCTGCTCCAGAGGAGCAGCAACTTAAAAAAACACCCCCCCCCCCCCCGAAGGTACGTACCATTTAGGAGGTGGGGAAGGAGGTTAGGGTAGGTGGGAGGGAACTGGGGAAGACCGTGATGCATCGCCGCATGAAACTTGCAAATTTCTACCCCCCCCCCCCCCCTTGTGCGTGCCACCCTGGATTTTATAACATGCGCGCACACTGGCACACGCAAGTTATAAAATCACGTGTCCATGTGCTCACACCGGGTAGCACGCACATGGACGCACACGCTTATGTTTTTAAAATCTACCCCTTAACCTCTCTAGCATGTCCCAATGATACATTGTTCCAGGCAGTACTTGAGTAATTGAAATCTCCCATTATTATTGTGTTCCCAGATTTATTTGCTTTCATTTCAGCTAGCATTTCACAATCTTTTTCTTCATTTTGGCCAGGTGGCTGGTAGTGTACACCCATTACTATACTCTTACTTGTCACAAATTGAATTTCTATTCATAAGGATTACAGATTGCATTTTATTTATTTATTTATTTATTTATTTTTAGATTTTTATATACCGGTGTTCCTATATGAAATAAAGATCACATCGGTTTACATTGAAACAGAACATGAAAATTGCCAAAAGGCATTACATAGAACAAGGTTATGAAACTTGGAACAGGGTACATAAGTTCAAAATTTAACAATAACGTTGTAACATTGATGACCAAAAGATAAAGGAAAGAAAAGAAAAAGACTTAAACAATTAAGTTGACAGGTCTTATTGAGCATAAAAATTTTATTTCCTGCAGGATTTTTATCATGTTTGACTCTACAAAATGTTTTACATATAGTGGCACCCTGCCATCAATTTGATCTGCCCTATACATCGATATAATTTATACACTGGTATCATAGAGTCCCATTGGTTATCCTCCTTCTCTGAAATGTCATACATTCTACCTCACCAGTCTTACTTTTCAGACTACCAGAATTTGCTTACAGTTATTTTAAAGTATGTTTTTTCATTTGTATTTTCATTTCTCTTTGTATTCAGAACTTGCTTGTTAAGAAATAGTACTGGCAGTTTAGAGTTATTCACATCTGGGTGCTTTTTTTCTATGTTCATCTGAGCTAATTCAGCTTCTAACACAACCTATCTACTGCGATATTCTTGTTCTTAGACTAAATATGTACATATATATCTGATGAAGATTCATTGTGGATATCCTGATAAAGAGACCTATTGGTGGCCCTACAGAACTAGAGTTGAGAAACCCCATTTTAAATTTTATTCATATCTTACATATATTATGCCAGCCCTATCAAATCTGTCAGGATTGTTGATTTGCCAATTAGAATAATTTGTGTGCAGTATATAAAAATAATAATTGCTATAAGAAGAAAGAGAGACTGATTTTTGGCATGATATGTTGTAATTTTAAATTATTAAGACTGCTATAGTGCTATCATTACTTTATCTGAAGCAGACTAGTCTGTGCATCAGTCTGGTGAAAATTGCTGTAATTTCCAAGCTTTCCATCTTCAGAAATAGTCATCGTATTGCAGAGATGTTGTAGAATATTGGTGCTGAACATAAGTACACAGTGTGTGATTTGATGGAAGATTGTAAAGGCACATGTTAGACATGGGCTACTTCTGCTTCAGTGAGGACTCAAACTTTAAAATGAAATACATGGAGTGCTGAAGGCAAGATAGATAGTCTTCTATCTGTTTTCATTTCAGACACAACCCAATCATTCATTTGAAAAAGGGGTCATGGAGCAATAATTTTATAGTTGCTAATAATGTAGAGTATTTGTAAAATGAACAAAATTGAGAAGCCTGATTTTTGTGCTTGGACTCGATGAGGACAATTTTCAGAGTGATTTACTCAGGCAGATTGTCCTAGGTGAAAATTGACCCATTAGAGCATGCAGTCTTTCACAAAATACATATTTTTAGTGATAGTAAAAAGAAGCATGCCCAGCAGTGTATTTAGTTTGGGGTATAAAATGAATCATTTACATTTGATTTTCAAATGTACACGCTTTGTACTGCCTCTGATCTCCCACCTGTTGAAACAGGAGCTGCAAAGTATGCAGATACTTTGAATACATGTGCCCAGGCAGTTTCTTTCCCCTTTTGAAAATTAACTTATACAGTCCACTGTACAAAAGTACCTGTGGACCTTGCACTTCTGTGGCTGCTAATTATTCCTTCCGAAATATACAATTGCACTATAGCAACTACTAGATAGTGTTTGGTATGAAAACAGAGTTGTACCTAGGGTTAAATAAAGCTTGATCAGACTCTCGTTTCCTGATTGTAAGGGAGACTTGAATAAGTATTCACAGTATTTAATTTAATAATGGGTACATATAACTTGGACTCTAAGGAGGTCAAGGTTAAGTTAAAAAAAAAATGTGTGTGTATATATATATATATATATATATATATATATATTATATATATATATATATATATAAAAATATGTATATGTATATATTCTTTTTTTAATGCCAAATCTCTCTATTTGGTTTTAACTTTTGATCTAGAATACAGTTATCCTTCAAATGCAGCTAGCATATTATGTGTTCACATTCAAAAGTTTGCTTTTGATGTTTCTTGTGCGAGTAGTACGGTGTAACTATTTTTTTTTTCTGTCAGTTACTGGTTGGTAACTATCTGACTGTGACACTAGTTATGTTCAGATTATGGATAAGGCCTACCACAGAAATATCTTTCATTTGGAGTATGGTACATTAACAGTGCCAGAAGGCATACATATTTTCTTTTCCTGCTTTCTTTCCCACTCCAGAATAATCCCTACCTTTGATTGGCTGGAGGCAGTTTTCACTTTTCTAATTTATGGTTGCTTTTTTAATTATGTAAACATAGAGACAGACATTTGTGTTATTCTTGAAATAGTTAATGATTTTGCTCTTTAATATTCAAATATATTTTGACTTGTTTATTAGCACTTGAAAACAATGATTTTGGTGCTTTATAAGAACATTAAGAAAACTCAGCATTTTAATAGACTTTTTAGTGTTTTGATTAGTATATGCTTCCAGTGAATCACAAATGTCCAGATTTTTTTTTCTTTTCTATTTTTTTTATCTTTTTCACTTATATTTGTATTAATTTCCAAAATTTACACAGACCAAAAACCACATGAGAAAGCAATGGAAAACAATGTGCACAATTTTAATGATGAGGTGACTTAGTGGGATAGAATTGTTTTTTGAGGTTGATTTTAGAAATGGTTAGGTTTAGTTGTTCCTGCTGCTTATGAGAGGGTGATGGGGTGAGAGTATAGTTTTTTGCTTTTTATATTTTGCTGAGGTTTGAATATGTTATTGTATTTTTATATATTGTTTGATTGTGCTATTCTGTAAAATGCACTGGATCCATTGTGAAGGAGGTTGGCATATACATAAAAAATGTAATGTAAAGACACAAAATCAAATTCCATCTCTAAGAATTAAAATAAAAGATGGGGGGGGGGGGAGTTTTCTAGAGAGCTACAAACCTAAAATAGAAGCATAAATCTGAGGCTCCCTCTTCTCTAAAATATATCACAAGTTATAGGAATGAAAATTTACAGAAAATAAAATTAAAAAGATACTTAACATCCAGAGATGTTTAGTAGATTTATTTCGACAGTCCCTATGATATTCCTGGTGAAGAAATATTAGCATGAAAATTAGTGCAGGTGCCAGATCAAATGGTGGGAAAAGAACACCAGACGAGTTCAGAGGCACCAGCAAGAATGGGTGTCCTGCTGGATGAAACACAAATGGGATAGCTTGGGGCAGATGATGAAAATCGCACCAGAATGATAAACAAGTGAGACAGTATAATGTGGGGAACCATGAATAGCAGCGCATACCTGCATTAGTGATCCAAGAAACAGAAAATGTTCTTTTAGGCGGGAACTATCAAATCAGTCATTATAAAAAGAAAAGGTGCCCATTAACCATAATCTAAAGGTGCCAGTCCTGTGACTTTGTGGTAAACCACTCATACAATAATATTTATGTGCAAACTGAAAGTGTACAAGACAGATGCTGGGAGATAGAGGAGGCTTGCAGAAGAGGTAATGGTAGCCAGAGAGACAAGATATTTTTTTAATTTTTAAGCCACACTTCCTGATTGGCCAGTAATGCTCATGGAAATGTTATACTTGTGTACAGGAAACCATAAGAGTTCACATTTTTAATTGTTCAAAAGTGCCATATCTGTGATTATAAAAAAAATAACATGTCCAAGTGGAGAATCTCTGTGCATAAACCAAAAGTAAAAGAGGACCATGATAGTGCGTGTTCCAAACTAAGGGCCTTATTTTCTAAGGCTATCGCAGGCTTGCGCTAACAGTGCAAGCCTGCGATAGCTTGCGAAGGTAGTGCACGCCTGCGCTACCTAAATCGGGGCGGAGTCGGCCCTGGAAGAGGAGGAGTCGGGGCGTCACCGGGGCCGACTCCGCGAAGACAGCGCCGCCAGCGAAAAGGTAAGGGCCTTTTAGCGTCCTATTTCGCGCCCAATAACTACACCTTCTATGGTGGCGCTATTGGGTGCGAAACCAGCAGCGATCGCACCGCGGCGGTGCAATCGCTGCCGGCTAGCACAGGACTGCCCCCCTGGGTCGACCCCCACCCCGCCCCCCATTAGCACAATTTTCTAAAGTATCGCAGGCCTGCGATACTTTAGAAAATGAGGCCCTTAGTCTATGTGGAAGGTAGCTACTAAAATAGTCAATGGTCTTCATCATCGTAAAGCAAGGATCTAATCATGTGTACCCTGGAAGAAAGTAGGGAAAGGGGAGATATGACAAAGACATTTAAATACCTCCAAGGAATAAATGTATAGGAAGCAGGCCTCTTTCAACAGAAAAGACACTATAGGATCAGGGGTCATGCAATGAGGTTGAATAAGGATAGATTGAGTAGTAATCTAAGGAAATATTTCTTTACAAAAAATTGGTGACACATGGAACAGACTCCCTGTGGATGTGGTGGAGGAGAGAACAGATTTCAGTATTCAAGAAAACATGGACAAGCCCAGGGAATCTCTAACGGAGAGAAAGTCACTTTAAAGCTCAGCAGGGGAGGTAAATGAGCAGGCTTTATGGGTCATATGTTCTTTATCTGGCATCATGTTCTATGTTTCTATGGAAATGTGAGAAGCCTAATACTGGAAAGATGAGTTAAATTAAGACCTGTATTTCAGTAAATATTGATGGTGTGCGTTCTTTGAGCACACTCTCAAAGACTAGACATTTATTACTTTAACAAGGTTGACAAGAAGGCTTGCGCTAATAATTGCAACCACATTATCTTTAAAGGATTCAGCAAAGCCAGCCCCAGAGTGATCATAGCTACTGTGGATGCTGTAAATGTGGGAGAAAGTTGAATGTGAGTTTCCATCATAAACTTTCATGCAAAATAAAAGCAAAAGTGCTCTTCAGTTTATTCTGTGATTTCCTACTACTTTCTCACTATTAGAAACTGCAAAGAGAACAGACACTGAAGCAGAAAACTGCCAAACATAGATGAGAGATTTGCAGATAAAGCACACTAGTACTGAGACATCAAGCTGAAGTTCATAACAGATTGATACTGAGGAGATCCTGGAACAATCCCAAATGAGCTGATTCAGTATGATGAGTGAAATCCAGCTAATCGATTAAAAATTGCAGGCATAATTCTAAGAGCAATTTTGTGGCAACAGGGGAATCAATTCTCAATTACTAAGGACTGATTGTACAAAATGATAAATCTCAAGCAGAACTAAGTCTCCTTTGTATGCTATGTGATTGCGTTTTTGTTAGACCTATAAACAAACTCTAAACAAGTAACACAAATACAAGCAAAGCTGTGAGACTGTCTTAACTACTCGATATGTGTAGATCTGTGGAATAATATATGGAGATGTGAATTAGTATGTCTGATGTATAATTTCATTTCTCTCTGTGCTAATTTTGGAAGCCAACTTTTAAGTGAAATTAAGGGGTAGATTTTAAAAGAAGCGCGTGCACATCCATGTGCGTGCAGTTCCCGGCACTCACACATGGGCGCACCGATTTTATAACATGTGCGCCAGCATGTGATTGATATAAAATTGGAAGGCTGCACACGCAGGGCGATGAATTTTTACTAACTACGCGCGGCGACGCAATCGAGCCTCCCCCAGTTCCCTCCCAGCTCCAGGGGAGCAGTAAGTAATAACACAAAACAACAAAAACCTGTTGATAGGAAGGGTTTAGGTGGTGGGGAGGAGAGGGGAAGAGGGAGGGAGTTTAGATAGGGGGGTAGGGAAGCTCCCTCCCTCTTCCCCTCTCCTCCCCACCACCTAAACCCTTCCTATCAACAGGTTTTTGTTTTTTTTGTTTTATTACTTACTGCTCCTCTCTGCCCAGACCACGCCCCCGGCCTGCCCCTTTTTCAGGACCCGGCATTTGTGCGCATATCGAGACTTAAGCGCCTGGTTGGGCTCTTTTGAAAATGCACGCAGTTTATGCCAAGCCCTGCCATGCGCGTAAAGCCCGATTTTTGCACGTGTGGGCCTTTTAAAATCCGGCCTAAAGTGAATAACCATACCTACTATACAAAAGGAACAATTATTCTGAATCATTCCAGAGACTAAAGATTGCCTGTCTTTGTGCAGGAATTTTCCAAACAGCCAAAAACACAGTTGTAGATCATTTATGGGCATCTCATCTAATCCTGCAATGGATAGCAAGAACACCTGTGCACAAAGGATGGCAGGGATCAAAATCTATCATTTAATAAAAAAAATTATAGGGGACATGCGCAAAACCTGATAGGAAATTCTAAACAACCTCACTTGAAAAACTTCTTAAAAATAAAAATACAGTGACATAAATATACTCCTAACATGTGTATATGATAAATGTCCAGGTAGTTATGAAAAATATGTCTCAAGGAAGGTATCTCAAAGGAGGAGAAGACCTTAGAATAGAGCCCAATGTAAAGAATACATAAACTTTTTAACTTAAATAGTGTCATACCGAAAACGTGTCTATAAATCAGTTGATCTGCGAGCATTCTAGAAATCAATGTATTATTTCAGAAAAGCAGATGCTGTTAGTAAAATACTCAGTTGTCAATTGCTGACATGGTCAGCTTTACTATAAAGCTGAATCAGGGCAATTCTGATATGAAACAAAAGTGGGCATTAAAAAGGTATTCAATATTAGTGATATTTAAAAAAAAAACCAAAACCAAAAAAATACCCACCAAATGATATAGCTAGAACTGTTTAGTGTCATGCCTACAAAAAAACTCCTAAATGAATGGTAATATAGATGGTGTTTTATAAGATAAAGGCAAAAGCTACCAGTTAAAACAACCCATCAATAACAAATCAAAAACAAGGTGGGGCATTCAGAAACCATAAGCAGTCTAATCACCATCTCCATACTAATGATTATTCACAAAAAGCTGAGATCACATGTTATTGGACTCAATTTTTTAATTATTGAGACCACCAGAATTTGGGGAATCATATGAAGGAGGAGTTCGGTGAGACACTTTTTGCCCTGAAGAATGATTCAGTGATTGATTTTTTTTTTTTTTAATTTCTCCTCCAAGGTTTATCTATCTAACCATCCAGAAACTGATTGATTGGGAGGTGACAGAAGGTAGTAGTAAATGGAGTTCACTATGAGGAAAGGGTGGGGGTTATCAGTGGTGTGCCGCAGGGATTTTTCCTTGGTCCAGTTCAGTTCAAAATTTTCATAAGTGAAATTTGTTTTTTTTTTTATATTCCGCTTTTTGCACTTTATTCAGCGCTTCAAAGCAGATTACATTCAGGTAGTGTAGGTATTTCCCCATCCCCAGAGGGCTTACAATCTAACGGGCCGATACAGTAAAAATCGAGGGAGAGCGGGCGAGTGCCTGTTCTCTCGGCGTGCGCACAGGACACTCTCCTGTACGCGCGATACAGTAAATTAATTTATTTAAATTAGGGTCCGTGGCAAAAAGAGGCGCTAGGGACACTAGGGCCTCTTTTTGGACAGGAGCGGCGGCTGTCAGCGAGTTTGACAGCCGACGCTCAATTTTGCCGGCCACCAGAATTTGGTGGCCGGCAAAATTGCCATGATATTAAGTCGGAGAGTGCACAGAAAAGCGGCGCCGGCAGAAATTAACGCCTACCTTTGGGTAGGCGCTAATTTCTTAAAATAAAATGTGTGGCTTGGCTGCACATTTTACTTACTGTATCGCGCGGGAATACCTAATAGGGCCATTAACATGCATTTGCATGTTGCGGACGCTATTAGGTTTGGGGGGGTTGGACGCGCGCTTTCGATGCTATTACCCCTTAGTAAAGCTAGCGTGTCGAAAACGCGCGTCCAATCGTGGGTTAACAGTGCGCTCCGTCAGAGCGCACTGTACTGTATCAGCCTGTAAGTTTGTAAATGAGACAGTGGAGGCTAAAGTGACTTGCCCAAGGTCATAAGGATCGACATTGGGACTCGAACCCTGGTGTCCCAGAAATTGTGGAAGGGCTATCTAGAAAGGTTTGTCTTTTTGCAGATGATACCAAAATCTGCAGCAGGGTAGAAACCCTGGAAGGTGGAAAACATGAGGAGGAATCTTATGAAGCTTATGAATGGTCTAGAATCTGGCAGCTAAAATGTAATGAAAACAAAAGGGGCGGATTTTAAAATGGTTACACGCGTCGGGCCTATTTTGCATAGGCCCGGCGACGCACGCAAAGCCCCAGGACGCACGTATGTCCTGGGGCTTTGTGAAAGGGGTGGGGCGGGGGTGAGATCGAGGCCTCCGGCACAGCGGCCATGCCAGGGGATCGCGCGCCGGCAGCTGGCCGGCATGCGCAAGTTACTCCTGCCAGAGGCAGGCGTAATTTACAAAGTAAAGGTAGGGGGGGATTTAGGTAGGGCTGGGGGCAGGTTAGATAGGGGAAGGTGTGGGGGGGCGAAGGAAAGTTTCCTCCAAGGCCGCTCCGATTTCGGAGCGGCCTCGGAGGGAACGGGGAAAGCCATCGGGGCTCCCTTAAGGCTTGGCATGCGCAAGGTGCACTAGTGTGCACCCCCTTGCGCGCGCCGACCCCAGATTTTATAACATGCGCGCGGCTGCACGCGCATGTTATAAAATCGGGCATACATTTGTGTGCGCAGGTTTAAAAATCCGGCCCAAATTATTTATTTATAATGTCCTAAAAAAGGAAAGGTCATGCTTTTGGATCTGGGGGATAATCTTAAGGTGTGTGGGATAGTATAAGTGGTCTATAACGTCCCAGAGGATAGAGACTCTCTGGACTGGTCTTCTTACATAAAACTTTATTCTTCACAAGCAAATGGTTCAACACAAACAACTTACTTTCAGCAACATTCAAATTCAGCATTTACCTTCAGAACAGAGATGTGTCAGGAGCTGCCTTCTGGAGACACAGGACCTGTCTGTTCCCCTCTGGGACTAAGCCCTTATTCCTGCTCTTAGGGGACCTGCCCACAGAGCTACTTTTCTCTCTGGCTTTTAAGGTGGACCATACTAGATGTCTGGTCCTGTAGTGGTTAAGGAGGGTTTTTAGGGATGCTCCTTCATATATCCTCTCCCTCAGCTTGGACCTGTCGGGTCAAGGCTTTGTACCCAACCAGGATAGCTTTTGAGGGAGGTGAATTATCTCTCCCATTATGGGGCCAAAACCAAGCAAGCCCTTTGGCATCTGACATTACCTTCAGCTTTATATGTTTTCTATGGAATTCTCTAGACCTTTCACCCAGTAATCTCAGGGTAAGGGCTACAGGATCTCCACTTTCCCTTCTCGCTAGGGATACCCTTAAAAGTCCCCAATTTTAATCAATACCCACTATGCTCTTTGCTTAGTGTCCTTACAGTTTATTTTATATGAGTCCAACAGAAGTTCTAAGTTCTAGTTCTCCTCGAGGCATGTTATTTCTGGGACCCCTTCCAAGAGGACTCACTTATACTCCTTAGGGAATTGCAAGAAGAACAAGGAGGCACAATCGTTACAGTCCTGCCATGGCTGTGCTACCCCCAAACTGTGGTGCCCTAGGTGGCACTGTACACTCTCCCACTCATACCTCACATACTTTCTTGCTCCCTTTCTACATCCCACCCTTTCCCTTCTTTTCCTCCTACTCCCCTTTTCCATCTTACTCACACCCTTTTCCTTTTCTCTGCTCTCACTTACTCTCCCTCTTATCTTCCCTACTTTCTCAGTTAGCTCCCTTCCCTTCCTTCTCCTCTCACCCTTCTCCACACCTCTTCCTTCTTATCTCCCTTTCTCTCTATTCACTCTTCCATTCTTCCCTTCCCTCATCTTTCCTTTCCTCCCCTCTCACTTGCACCTCTTCTCTCCCCTCCACCTCCTCTCTCTCACCCCCACTTCCCTCCCCTCCTTTCTCACACACTCCCACTTCCCTCCCCTTTCTTCTCACTCACTTCCTCACACATATTCCCTTCCCTGCCCCCTTTCTCACTCAGACCCTTCCCTTGCCACCCATCTTACGTACTCATCCATCCCTACCATCTTACATACTCACTCTTCCCCTTCCCTTTTATTTCATGCACTTCTGTTCTTTTATTTTGCCTTGCCTCTCTTCTCACCCCCACTGAGTCTTTTTTTTTTTTATTCTGTCTGCAGAGTGTGGAAACCATCAGCACCATCATTCAAAATGGAATTAAACAACATATAATTAATAGTTGGTGTGCCCACCGTTAGCTTGCAGAATGGCTTTAAAATGAGCAGAGTATGAACACAACACATTTTTTAATAAGTATCATTTTCCAAATTTAATAAGACCAGTTCCAAATTTCAACACAAAGTTTCGGTGGAATAATGTCCCTGACCACTTTCCTTCAACATTAAACTCACCGTCTCAGCCTTAATAAAGTTCCCTGCTAAAGGGACCCTTGTCCTGGGCAGGGCACAGCATGTGCGGGGCAGCCGACTAGAGGCTAGTGCAAAACAATAGGGATTAGTCAGGTACTAGCCTAGAAGGGGAAAGAGAAGGGGAGAGAGCAAAAGCAGGGACCGGTAGGTGACGTGAAGCAAGAGGGGGGAGCTGGAAAAGGGGGAGGGAAGCTGCAAGGATTAGGGAACAGATGCCCATTGGAGACCGTAGCCCTTTATAAGGCACCCCCGCACAAGGAAAACCCCTTTCCACCTCCGAACGCACCAGCAGCTTAAAATGCCATTTTCTTTAAGCAGCTGTTGCGTAACGTTGGCTTGCATGCATGGTGCCTTATCATAGACGAAAGTTGCTTTGCCTACTAACAAAACATTTTCCGGATCACTCAAAAATAGGATAACATTTTCAGCTAAAATCATATTCCAAAAATAGGCACCATCCCACGATTCCCCACATTCTTTGATTGCCCAGAAAATTTTCTTCACTGTGAACATGACAAAAAGACCAATGAAAGTAGGGTTTCTGACTATTTGGCAATAATGTTCCTTGTCACTAATATGTAAGTAAAATGTAAGTACTGTTAAATTCCAAATTGAATGGCCCTCAAAATGGTACAAAAATTATATTAGTGAGATAATGCAGTGGAGTGCTGGGGGGGGGGGGGGGGTGGAGACAAAGGTTATTCTCATTCTAGAGTCCCCATTTTCCCTTCCTACTTCTATACTGCAGACTCTACTTGACTGCCATTTTTATCCTTGCTTCATCATCAGTAAGACTGCTGTGTTCTTATTCCTAATGCTTTTTTTCCAAGAAAAAAATATGCTGGTACTCAGATGTAGAAGCATCCTTGAGATTGGGGTGGATGCAGTAAGGGCAACCACCCAGGATCCTGTCCTAACATAAGCCTCATCCATGCAACAAGCCACAAAGCCTGTGAAAAGGCAGCATTGAAATTATTACACTGGTCCTTATAACGCCAAAATACCTCCTACTGGAAAAATAATCTGGACTGCTTTGAATCCCTACACAAAACCTACACAAATTCAGAACATGGATCGACTGTTGTTAAGTACAGAATAAGGGACCATATATTAGAAACAGACAAAATCTAAAGTGGAAACCAAGAAGCCAGGCTCTGTGAACAGTGTAATACTGGAGAAAGAGAAATAGAAATGAACTTCTTTGTGTACTGTCCAACTAAAAAATTTGAAAAGATGCACATTCTCAACACTGACATATTCCATTCTCTAAAAACATTATTAGCAATGTCGTCTGGGTGAGGGAGGACAGCTGATGATCTTTATAGCTATGGAATTAACTAGGTTTTGGAGGGAAATAGAGCTGCTTTTAGGCAGGATTCTGGCAGCTCTGCTTGGCTCCGCTCCCTACCCGCAGTACACACATCTTGGTTCCCTGGGAATCTGAATCTTACCACAGGAAAAAAAATGTACTTTGTCTACCCCACTCATCATTCATGAGGGCGAAGGGGGGTTAGACCTGGCACTCGCTGTCCTTCACCCCAGTGCACCTTTCATAACCAGAGAGTAGGGGCTCCCCCTTGCCCATCCCCCCCAACATTATCATATCTTTCGCTTGTTTCACTCCAGCCTGATTCTGACCATGAACTGCACAACAACTGAAGCCAGCCATGTGTCCAGACACCAGCAATTGCACTCTGCTACTTAACCCTTCCAATCATCCTTCTCAAACCTCTCCCCTCCCAAGGATGGCAGGAGGAGCAGCAGGTTTACAATGAGGGGGCTGAGGATGGGAGGAGATTTAATCAGACAGCTGGCTAAAAAGGTGCAGTACTGATGCATACCGCCAGGAAAAAAAAGCCCCGCTGATTTCATCCTTTCATGAATTCTGATATCCTTTTGCCCTGTCATAACATAGTAGACGATGGCAGATATAAAGATCATGTCCACATGTCTATATTGAATTGTGAATGTTTTATTGTAAATTGTTTAGAAATGTCGATAAGCAATGCATAATTTTTTAACAAATAAATAAATTAGTGGTCCATTTGCCCAGTTATCCCGACCCACTTTGTTAAAGGTATATCCCAGTTGCCAGTCATAGAGATTTGACTGCTTCTGTCATATTACTCCTCATCCAAGTCAATTTAAGGAAATTTACTGATATATATTACCATAGAAGCAGAATGGGGGAAAGCCTTAGTAAATCAGGCGCTATGATTTCTTCCTCATGGGTTCTCTACCATGCTGGTTAGGTAAGCATACAAGTTCCAACAATTAATCCAACAGCCAGTCCCTACCCCCATGTCTCATCACCAAGCTGACTTGTTTGACAAATCTATTTTAACAAACTTTAGAAATTTCTAGTGACATGCTAGTGTTGACAATAATTATTTCATACCAATAAGATGTTATCATACCCAAATGTTTTATTGGAGCACATCTTGTTTTTGGTTGAAAAGTGGGATTGATATTTAGCAGGCAGGGGGATTCTTTCTCTTTTCTGGATTAATGACAGGGGAGGATTGGGGGATAGTTTAAGAAGAAGTTTGAAATTATAGCACGCATTTCTACTATATAAATAATGAAAATTGAAGCATACTGGTAGAGTTTTGTCAGTAACGATTAATATCAATGTTTATAACATCAAGTATGGAAATATGTAGTGGCACAAGCCTGCCTATATTTAATTGCCAGGTGATTATCAAAATAAACCATCACATTAAGTGGATTAAGCTGAGATGAGGTAGACCAGTGTTGTCAAATATAATTTTACGATTTCCTGTTTATAACAGCTCCCTAAACAAGGGCTCAGACTTGTTCATTTTTCCTTGACATGCAAAGTGAAAGCTTGTTAGAAATTCCGTGTGGTGCTGTGAAAAATTGGATTTAATTCAGCGGGTGGTATCTTTGTGCAGTTATGTTTTTCCATGATCCAAACTCAGTGAACTGATTAAATGTAAATAACTAGCCAGCATATATAATCATGTATTTTGGAAGCAGAAAATGACAGTAGATAGTGACCATCAGACCAGGCTGTAAAATGGCTGTCTCAGTCGAACTCTGTTTCCTCTTATACAAAAAAATCATAGTCTGTCGTCACTTCAATAACAGTGACACAAACTCCTTCCAGACATTTTGTGAAGTAATACAAGACTGTGTAAAAAAAAAGTTGCCAAGAACTTCTATAGAGAACCTGCCACACCAAAAGAGCACTAATTCCCGAAACTCAGCAATAACCCTACTTATGCAAAAGCAATACTGTAAATATTACATCAGGCCCTAGAACACCAACACTACTAATACTACTTTTTAATATTTATATAGCACTACAATGTGTATATAGCACAAATACATATAAGAGACAGTCCCTGCTCCAAGGAGCCTTACAGTCTTGTCAAGGCAACCAAGACAAATAACATATGGGGAGAAAGAGGGAAAACATTGTCTCAAAGGTGGGATAGGTGCAGTTTAATTGAAGACGAGGACCATCTTATCTTATTTCTGGGTACTCTATGATGTAACAAAAAACACCCTGCAAAAAATACAGTGCAGTACACAACCTATTGCAAAAACAGAACAAATTGGGCTACTACAGATCCCTACACAGAAACTACATGTTAGCAAACTACTTCCCTTCAGTCATGCTGTTAAATATAAAAAAAATGAGGAATCCTTATGAGCAAAAAAAATAATATAAGGCAGTGTTTCCCAGTCCTCTCCTGGAGGCATGCCTAACCATTCTGGTTTTGAGGATATCTATAGTGAATATGCACGAGATAGATTTTCATACAATGGAGACCCAGTCTATGCAAATCTATCTCATGTAAATTTATTTTGGCAATCATATAAACCTGACCGGCTAGGTGTACCTTCAGGAGAATGTTGGAAAACACTGAACTAAGGGATTACATATTAGAAGTAGAAATTGGCAAACAAAAAATGAAATTCTTTGCTTTGCAGTCCATTCCAGCCTCACCCACTTTCCTCCTGCTCCCTGTCTATGGAGCAAACAACCTCGCCTCTACTCTGTTTATTCAAGCCTCACTCCTTCTACTCCATTTCCCTCCGTTACAGGCTAAACACTGGGAATGAAGTTCTGAAAGCTCATTTAGACACAAACCAGGCCAAATCAATATCGGCACTCGGGTCAACGTGCCGCTTAACATGCGGTGGACTTACACCTGATGCAGTATGGGGATTAGCACGTCCAAAAGGCATGTCCAGTCGAGTGCGAAGCTAATAGCGCTCTTCACATGAAAATTCCGTGTAGATGAGGCTATTAGCTATTACCATGCAATACCAAAAATTGCTGCACGGCCAAAGCACCTATTTTAGCACAGCAAATTTAACGCCTGTTGCGCCGAAGGACTTATAAACCCCCCCCCCCCCCCAGAAAATCTTGCTTCCTGTGGTGCCTCTGATTAGTATTGTCGTAATACTGAATAGGAGGAATTACAGACAGCAGAATCATGCCGCGCGCAAGGGCATGATTGCAAACCACTAGGTGAAACCACAGAAAGCAGGCTGTCCTGAAAGGGAATTGGTCCTTTCACTGACACTCTCAGTGAAAAGGACCAATCAGGAACAGTTCTGCCGGGGGAGGTGGAGGGAGGGAGCTCTGGCCAGGCTGCACAGCCACTCTCCTTGATGCCCAATGCAGAGTGCTAGGGACGCACAAATCAAACTTTATTAATTAACAAATACAAGAATTTATTTGTAAACATTTTATGGTAAATCTGTTTTTATTAAAAAAAAAAAACAAAAAACAAAAAAAAACCAAAACCATATAACCATGAACATCACAAATTGTATAACTGACTACATACAACAAGTTTTTTGTAAAACTCTTATGTTCACTCTTTCTACCCCTAGTCCATTTAACTCTTATCCCTCCTCCCCAAACCTTCCCTCCATCCCACCCCTCCCTTCCTCCCCCATCCCCCCCCCCCCGCACCAATGGGGATCTTAAATTTATCTAATTCCAAACAAAAAAAAAGCTTAGTAAAGTACGTTAAGGATTATATGTCAGATATCTATTCGATTAAGAAAAAGACTTTTCGAGTCATGTGGTAATGTTAGTATGAAGGGTAGCCAAATTGCATTTATTGCTCTTCTAGTCTTGATTGGCAGATTAGTATTAGTCAGAGTTTCCAAGGTTAATAGATTTATTATAGAAGAACGCCAGTATAATATAGAAGGTCCCTCCGATTTCATCCAGGTTGTTAATATAGCTTTACAAGCCAACAAAAAGACTTTTGTAATCCAGAGAATCGAGCTCTTATTCCTTTTAAAAGAGTTAGGAAAGATTCCAAAAAGTGCCACCAACGATGAAAAAGGTATTTTAAATCCCACAACCATGTTAGCAGAACGATAAACCTTTTTCCAAAAAATTTGAATTATCGGACAACTCCAAAGGGAGTGACCCAAGTGCGCTGACTCTCCCCTACATTTCATACATATGTCAGAATTAGAAAAACCCGCTCTGTATGCTTGATGTTGAGAAATGTACATTCTATATATGATTTTATATCGAGTTTCACGCAGAAGCATATTGCAAGTAATTTTTAGTGTCATGACAAATGCAGACTTTAGCACTGATATGCCAGGTTTGGTCTCAAAGTGGATTACAGAAATTAAGATTTAGACAGGTATATGGCTAATGAAGTTAACACTAAATGCCATTGTATGGCATAAGGACCAAATGTGGAAAAAGTCCTGTTGTATAGCCTTGTCTTGACATTTTTTTTAGAAAGCAAGATAGTTTAGTTCCTGGCAGATGGGTAAAGGAACCTTATTTCAGATCTTGGGAGCATAACAGCTGAAGGCTGTGTAGTTCAGTTTGGCGGAAGTCGAGATAGAAGGATCTTTTGTGGGGATCAGAGTTATCTAGCTGAGTGGTAGAAGGCAAGGTGATGGATACCTGCTTCGGTTCAACCCGCCGCTGCCATGTCTCAACTTCCATCCTCCATTCAGGCCATACCTGGATTGGCCCGGTGAGTTTGGCAGCAACAGGAACTTCTGACCCATGTAACTTAGATGCTTTAGAAATCCAACTACCAGCACCAGCCTCTGTGGCATCCTCTACCACCATGCATGTCTATGTCTCTGGACCTCTACAGTATCTTCCTCCTCCCAGGTATAGCGCTAACCCTAAGGAATGCAGGGGCCTTTTCAATTTATGCAATATGCATTTTGAACTTCAGCCGGCCCACTTCCCATTGGCCCGCACGAAGGTGACTTATGTGCTGTCCTTGCTGGATGGTCCAGCCCTTGCCTGGGCTTCTCCATTGTGGGAATGAGATGACCCACTCTTGCAGAACGTGGACAGCTTTTTACAGCTGTTTCATTTGTTGTTTGACGAGCTGGGCCATGTCTCATCCATTGCTATGGAATTATTGTCAATTCAGCAGGGTACTCGCACCATTGATGAGTATGTGATACACTTTTGCACCCTGACTTCCGAACTCCACTGGGGAGAGGATAGTCAGATAGCCATTTTCTGGCAAGGATTGTTAGGCTGACTAAAAAATGAACTTGCAGGACAAGAAATCCCATCCATACTGGAAGGGATAATTTCCCTGGCCATCCTAGTGGATTTGAGGTTCCAGGAACTGGCTCAGGAGGAAAAAAGTATCCTAATGACCTGGCCACTTGTCTTCAGATTTCCAGCACTCTCTGCTGTCCTCCTCGGATCCCGTGATGGTAGTCATCCCTGAAAAACCCATGCAGTTGGGTCAATCTCGGCTCTCGAATGAAGGAAAGCCAAGATAAAGGCAGCATAACTTCTGTCTCTACTATGCAGCACAGTGGCATTTCCTAGCTACTGCCCTATGAAGTCAGGAAAACCTCCAAACTAAAGTTTAATCGGGAAGGCGATCCTGGGTCACCCTGTCTCCTCTCTGCAGCTGGTAATTCCCATTTGTCTTACCTTTGGGGAGACCATCATTTAAACTGAGATGTTGCTAGACTCTGGAGTGGGTGGTAACTTTATCGAAGAATCATTGGTCTGTCAGTATAACCTGTCCTTGACTATGCTGGCCATACCCTCACCATTTCTTCAGTCTGTGGTGAGCCTGTGCCTGACTCCGTGACTATGGTCACCTTGCCTCTCACTATGCAATCCAATCTCCATCATAAAAGTGTAGTTTTCTATATGTTACCCAGAGCAATTAATGCTGTCTTTCTCAGGTTGCCCTGGATCTGGCTTCATCATCCTGTTGTAAATTGGGGTACATTTTAAATAGCCTATTTGGGGCCCTTCCTTCCAGGAAGCAGTGTTCCTCCTGGATCCTGCCATTGGTCACTGTGACCCAGACAAGCCTGACCTGCAAGCTCGGCCATTTCAGTACACAGCTGTTACCAACGTATGCAGCAAACAATAGCCTAAGACCCTGCTGTCTCACAACTCTGGTTACTGTCCTTGTGATTCACTCCCAAGGAAGATACCCCTTTGGGGCAGGGCCCAGTTATTGTCGACATCAGAGACCGAAGCCATGTAGTCATCTAAATCTCTCAAACCAGAACTCTCATGTGATTCTTATCCTTACCGCCCAGATTTTTCAAAGCCCCTCATCTTGTAGGTAGTAGCCACTGCATTGAGGTAGGGGCTGTCCTCACTCAAAACAGCCAAGGGGTTCATGTGCCAAGCCTTCACGTTTCTCAAAAGGTTTGCAGAAAAGGACCAATGAGCTGATGCCCTTTCACCGTTTTCCAAAACCAAAGACTTCTCTTAACCTCCTCTTAAACCTGCATCAAGCCTTCAAGTCCCTCAGATGGTTGAAGAATCCTACTGACTCTTCTCCCAGAGGCCTAATCCTAGAGGCCTGGGGAGGAGGCTTAGAAGGGGGGTTACTGTAATGTTTGACTGGCTGTACTTACCCGCAGGACACTAACATGACACTTCATGGCTTCCATGCTGCCATTGGAGCGCTGCTGCCACCATCACTGCTCTCTTTAGGTGCGTGTGTACATGCCTTATTTAGGCCTTACAGCATGAAACCCAGAATCTGACCCTCAGTGATAATGTCACGCAGCTGGGTTTTTAAACCCTAGCTACGCAATTAATCAATGCCTCAGCAACAGTTCTCCGCAGCCTTACAGTGTGTGTGCTGTTCCGAATCCTGCTCCTGTTCCTGTTCCAGCCTTGTTCTTGTTCCTGCCTGCTTTGCCTCATCCAGCCTGTCCATTCAGTTTTGCCTTTTCCATCCAGTTTTGCCTCATCCAGCCTGCTCTGGCCATCCATCCTGCCCTGCCTTCTCCAGCCTGCCTTGCCTCGTCCCAGTGCCTTATCTGCCTGATCTCCTGGTATTGATCTCTGCTACAGACCTCGACTATATCTTGATTGCTGCTGGCCCTGACCTTGTCCCTAGCCAGACTCTGTTCGTCCTAAGGGACAGTCGCCTAAGTCCTGCTGGCCCCTGGAATGCAAGGGCTCAACCTGCGGGGATCAGGGCTGATATAGATGTGAAGGTCCAGCTCGCTCCCAGCCTAGGGCATGTCTGCCAGCTGTCAGCGTGGGCCTAGTGGGTTCATTTACTAGGCTGCACCAACAGCACCACAGCACAAGGCTCACAACTGTGATGTAGAACCCTTTTGTGTGGTGAATGGCTACGCTTTACTCCTCCCTTGTGTTTTTTGATTCCTCGAGGGGACCTTAATCTGGGCCTGCATTTTTTGCAGGTCTACCTTTTTGTCTGTTGTGTGGCCTCTCCTTGTGATTGCTTTCCTTGTAGACAGTCTTTTTCCTAGTGGCAATCAGTTCAGCACATTGGGTTTCTGAGCTGTAAGTTTCTTCTTCTAGCTGTGAGCTTTTTCTATGCAGACTTCCGGGGCAGCACAGTTTCAGACTGTGCTTTCATTGGTTGAAACTGGTTTTGGAGTCAAGTATCATTGGTTGAGATATTTAGAGGTTACTAAGTCTGCCTGGAAGTGTATTCGCGTGTTTATGCTCCATGGTGGCAGTAACCAGGTTGAAACATATATGATGTTAAGGAGAGGTTTTAGGGTGTATTTATTACATGTTGCTTAGATGAATGAATGAGAGGGTGAATGGTAATTTAGGGTATGTTATGTATGTTTTTTAATGAATATTGTAATAAAGTATTTAAATACATTTAATGTGGAAATACGGGTATATTGTGTAAAATTCAGTAACCAGGTTGAGCCAGTGGTAAGGGCAACTATAGCTCATTGGATTGAGGAAGTCATCTTGGCCATCTATGTGGATGCCGAGATTCCCTTGTCAAATCAGACTAGACCACGTTCCACAAGGGCTCAGGCAGTATCATGGGCAGCAATTGATTGTTGTCTCCTATTGAGACTTGCTGAGCGGTGAAGTGGTCATCTGTCCTCTCTTTGTCCGAGCATTACCGCTTAGTTGGTCGGGATGGTAGAATGTCACGTTCGCGTGGACGGTATTGTCTGGACCGCGGGCAGCTTCCCACCTAGTTCAGGAATAGCTTTGGTACATCCTCACTGGTGGGGATTGGCCTGCTTGAATGCCGAGGAAGGAGAAATTACTACTTACCTGATAATTTTCCTTTCCTCTAATGAGGGCAGGCCAATATCTGACCCAGTTGCAGATTTTTAACCTTTGATTTGCTTTTTGTTGCAAACATTGCAAAGTGTTTCTGCTATTCGTTGGAAGACTGGTAAGTGACTTAACCAGGCCCTCAGTTTAGTGAATGAGTTTATTCCTTTGTCTGCACTGAGTGTCCTCTATTGATTGAAAGCATCAGTGATTGAATGTTAATAATCATTGTCAAATATAATCCGTTTGTTCACAGTTTTGCTTTTTCAGAGAATACTAGCGGGATGATGTCTAGGCAGGGCTGTATATCTATGAAACCAGCTTTTACTCCATTTCCATCTGCTGGTAGAGGTGCATAACCCACTGGTGAGGATTGGCCTGCCCTCATTAGAGCAGTGGTTCTCAACCTTTTTTCTGTCGGGACACACCTGACAGATGGTTCTCACATGCGTGACACACTGACCCATGATCGTCACGGGGCTAGATGTAAAAGTACAGTTTGCATCCACGTGAACCCCCCTGACCCACAATAATGGATGTAAAGCAGAATTATGACATTCCCCATACAACTCACCCTACAAAAAAGATATTCTGGTTCTGGTGTCATCTCAGTAACAGCAACTCAAACGCCTTCTACTTCCAGGCTCAATAGCCCTACTTATGAAAAGACAGCAGTTTACCACCAATGCATGTCCTCTTGAGAAAACACAACAAATAAGACTGATAAAACTCTTACATGCTAGTAAAATATCTCATCTCGGTAAGAGACACAGAACTGACCTAACATACTCTCAGGATCTGTAGTAATGCACATAAACTAATCCGCACACAGTTTCACCTGTATTATGGAATACACTCAAACAGGAGCAACCCTATCTATGAAAAGGCAACACTACAAATATTAAATCAGGCCCTAAAAACCAATACACCTCTTATTAGGAACTAGCAAGCAGCTATAGATCCCCACACAGAAATAATTGTAAAACTATACTAATAAGCAGAATAAATGTTTCTAAACAGCTATGAACAGAATGACATCCAACAATTAAAAACTCATAAAAACTATTAAAAATTCTCCAAACACCAATAAAATATTTCAAAAAAAGCAGACACATCACATAATATTAAATAATTAAAATGGCAGGCAATCAAGAAAAATAAACTTAAAAAGCCACCTTTACTTACCCCCTCCAGCAGCTCTCCTACTCCTTTTCCATGCAGGCCGTAGCACACAGCAGAAGCAGCAGTAGAAGCTAAGCTCTATACTCATGGTCCTCTTCCTTAATGCCCATGTCTCTCACACACACACACCATACCAGTCATGCCCCCATGACCAGTTTCTGTCTCTCACACACCAATCATCTCCCAAACAGTCTTTGACACACACACCAGTCACCTTCCTGAACAGTTTCTCTCATGCCATGCACACACACAGGCTTCCCACTCCTGTGTTCTACTTACATATACGGGCTTTTCACTCTCATAATCACTTTCTCTGTCTCACACACACTCACCAGTCTCTCACTCCCATGCTTGTTCTCTCCACATGCACAGGCTTCTCATTCCCATAATCACTTTCTTTCTCTCACACACATACACAAACACACACACCAGTCACCTGATCTCTCTCATGCATACACACACACAGGCTTCCCACTCCCATGTTCTCTTTCAGATATATAGGCTTCTCACTCCCATGCTTTGTCTCACACACACCCAGGTTTCTCACTCCCATGCTTTGTCTCACACACACTCACCAGTCTCTCACTCCCATGCTTGTTCTCTCCACATGCACAGGCTTCTCATTCCCATAATCACTTTCTTTCTCTCTCTCTCGCACACACACACACACACCAGTTACCTGATCTCTCTCATGCATACACACACATAGGCTTCCCACTCCCATGTTTTTTCAGATATATAGGCTTCTCACTCCCATGCTGTGTCTCACACACACCCAGGTTTCTCACTCCCATGCTCACTCTTCACATGCACAGGTTTCTCATTCCCATAATCACTTTCTTTCTCACACACACACACACACACACACCAGTCACCTGATCTCTCTCATGCATACACACACAGGCTTTCCACTTCCATGTTCTGTCTTACATATACAGGCTTCTCCCTCAAATGCTGTGTCTCACACACACCCAGGTTTCTCACTCCCATGCTCACTCTCTTCACATGCACAGGCTTCTCATTCCTATAATCACTTTCTCTCTGTTACACACACATACATACACACACCAGTCTCTCTCTCATTTCCATGCTCGCTCTCCACTGCACAGGCTTCTCATTCCCTGAATCACATTCTTTCTCTCATATTCATACACACCGTCACCTTACCAACCAGTCTCTCGCTCTCATGCATGCACACACACACAGGCTTCCCACTCCCATGCTCTCTCTCTCACACATCCACCCCCCCCCCCCCCAACAGCAGGCTTCTTACGCCCATGCTTTCTCACATACCCAGATTTCTCACTTCAATGCTTTTTCTCTCTCTCACACTCACACATCATTCACCTCCCTGACTAATGTCTCACACTCTCACATACACATCAGTCATCTCCTTGAGCAGTCACTTTCATTGTCTCTCACATATACACACACATCAGCTCTCTGACCAGTTTCTCTCACTCACACACATGCTCTCAATCACACGCAGGCTGGCTGCTTCTTTCTCTCACTCACTTCCTCTTCCCCGCCCCTCCCCTCCCCGAGCACAAATGGTAGTTGCAGCAGCCTCCTGCTCCTGCCCCCGCAAGCCAAGAAAGAATCCCATCGGCCACAGGAGGCTCATGCTGCTCTCTCCTTTCCCGATTACCGTCTGCTTCGATTGCTCGGGGGCCGCTGCTGCAGCCGGTGCTGCTACTTTGTCACGCGGCACTGCTCTTTCTCCTTCCCGCGCACCGCGTATCACTTCCTGTTCCGGGTCCGGGGGGGGGGGATGCAGGCACGGGAAGAAGAAAAGGCCCCAGCCACAAGTGCCACAGCTTTTTTTTAGCACTGCTGCCGTTCCCACTGGGCTTGAACGTGTTGATAGCCCGGCGGCAACGGCAGCAGGGAAGAAAGAGCAGCGGGAGAGACCGGGAGCACGCAACACACTAGTGTGTCGCGACACACCGGTTGAGAACCGCTGCATTAGAGGAAAGGAAATTATCAGGTAAGCAGTAATTTCTCCGTGAGCACGGTATCCCACTTCAAGTAGCGGACCATATGGACAACAAACACCATAGCCATACATTAATTTGCTTCTAGTTTTTTGATGTTTCCTCATTCAATACATCAATCACCCGATATTCATTTTCTCTCCAAAATCCCTAGCCCAACCAATCCTTCCCAACTGAACAAAACCACCACCAAAAATCCCAATAATGAAATCATAGCAACCTCCAATCAAATGGAGAACAGGAGCCAGTAAATATGTTCGGGTGTCATCCCTCAAAGTTGAAACTCAAAGTATAATCAAATGCTAGTACTTGACCCCAGCCAGACCATAATCAAGTACTCTCTACCCCCAACTCAATGGGAATAAACTGGAACCAAACGTACAAACAGCAGATCTTACAATTTTTTGCAAGCTACAGCCAGAAATGAAAGTCTTTTAATATGCCCCTTCCAGTGCCCACATTTGCTGATGTGAATATTAGAGTGCACTGACAATGGAAATCAAGTAAAACTTCTGCTGTGTCAAAGGTATATAAATAAGAGAAAATGTTCATTAAATTTCATCTGTGCGACCAAACTGTAATATCAACCAAGAAAGCCAATGGAAATCAGGAACTGTGAGATTAGCAGCAAACTGTGCTGGCCAAATCAAATCTAAAGACTTGCCAAACTAGCCAGGCAAAGGACTTGTTCCAAGCAGTTTTCAAACAGACATCTCAAAGTCTGAGTAAAGTTAAACTTGTGTTCACCTTGAGTGAGGTTATGCTGCATTCAGAACTCTTATGTGCCCAATCAAGTGTCAACATATGTCATTCTGCAGTTTACTGAGAAAAGATTTGGTTGGTACTGCTGTTTCATAAACATGTCTGCAACTTCCAAAAGTCAAGGAAACCCCTTGATGTGTGGTTTGTGTGCGGTTGCTATCAATGGACCAGCCACTTTTTTTATCTGGCCCATTGAGATAGCTCCCATGTTTTATTCTTTAATATTCTTGATAAACAATTTTCTTTTTCCTTTTTTCTTTTTCAATTTTGCAAATTTTCTTTAAAACTGTGTGCTTCTGTTCTCCTGATGTGCGGTACGACCCACCATTCACTTATTATCTTTTATAAAGAATTAACTTAGCTTTTAGTTGCTAGATTGCTACCGCTATTCATGGGTCCGACTCCGCTTGCCCGACACTGGCCATGTTTCGGCAGTAATCTGCCTGCTTCAGGGGCCACGAAAAAAGTTTGTTATCTCCGTACAATGGATCCTCAGTCAGAAAGCACTTGAATTTCTTATTTTCGCATATCAACTCCTCAACGTGAGCGGCGCCTTCATGTTTAAACATGAGCAATAATATTACTCATGTTCATAAACATGAGCAATATTATTATACCAGATTAGTAGTTTGGCAGGAAATTGCAACACAAACTTGATCTGCCTTTTGACCATTTCTGAGCAGATAGACATGAACTCCTTCTGTTTAACATCACTCTGTTGGAAAAGTCCTGGAATATCATTACTTGCTGGTTTTGATACTGGAGATCCCGCTTCTTGTAAATTGCAGTATTAGACACTTTATGGACATAGTTCAGTAGTTTTGTGATTACTACCCTCGGCCTTGTTAGCCTGCCACCCAGATGGTGAATGCACTCAAAAATAACTTTCCTTTGGTAGTTTAAGAAGCCTAAGTCATTTAACAGCCACATTTCCAGAAGATTCAAAAGATTCTGATCCATAACAGATCAAGATGCAGATTACTGCATCTCGACCTGTTTTCCAGATTGTCGATTTTCTCTTTGTCTGCATTAAATTTTTCTAAGGATTAAAATTTTTCTTTTAACAGTTTAATATATTCTTTTGTAGCACTAATGTGACCTACTGCAATATCTAAACAAGTCCTGATATCAGTAAGCATGCTTTTAACATCAGCAATATTTTCGGATATGCAGTCAAACTTACTGTTCAGGGCCATAGCACAGCGGAAGTGAGTTCGGTGACAGCCATCTTAGCATCTCCTTATCTTTTCTCTTCAGTTTATTGTACATTCCAGCAGATTACCTGAAAACACACCTGTCCATATACTTTTACAGACCAATAGCCAGTAATTCTGATCAGCTATAGGCCACAAAATAGCCAAATTGCAGGTTATTTGGGGAATGGCATCCAGCACTCCAGAGGCAGAATGTCCTGCTGAGGTCACCACATCATATGACTCCTGGCTCTTGAACTTATTACCACAGTATTTACATGTTTAGCATACACAGCTGTGCTAAATTTAACATGCCACTATCACATTGGCACTTTCAAAAATATATTAAAAAAACTGATTTCCCAAAAAAGATGTTTCCAAAATCACAGCCTCCTAAGCAAAGTGATTGCAGCATTCACTCACAGTAATATTCTTTAAAAAAAAAAAAAAGTCTGTGTTAATGTTCCTTTAATGTAAAAGACTCCGTTTTCATCTTTTGAAGCTCTGATCTTACCCCCAATTGAAGCGCTGTTCTGTCCAAGCTGCTCTTTCAATCTCTTTTCTCTCTAGCCATTTACACTAGTTCTTTAAAAGTGCCCTCTAGTGATAAATTGTAGTATAAAAGTGACACCCTCTTGTTACTTTGAAGCTGCTTTATGTTTTCCATGTTTAATTTGCTTGATGTACTGGACCAAATTTTATTTTACACAGAGAGATCATCATGGCATGTAAAAGTGGGGATATTTTAATTCTCAGGCACAGAGAGATTGTGGCATGTTAAAGTTGGGGATATCTTGATTTTCATGTGCAGACAAATGAAGGCATATGACAATGGGGATATGTTAACTCTGTAATTGATGATGTCTGGCAATAAGGCTGTTATTGCCTAATGATGTTGACTAACTATCTGACATCCAGTACGGAATGAGTACATCCTTAGCTTTATGTTCTGTTAATACTGTGCTATACCTGTGTGTATATCAGAAAAGGATTACTATGAGCAGATAATTTCTGATGGAGATCAGCCACTGATCTCTCTGTTGCATGAGAACATTTATCACCAGGGATGATATTTTCATACAACTATTTATCATTTCTAAAGTATTGTTAAACATATGCAACATTGTACAGATACACATGAGAGAGTCCCTGCTGTATGGATATACATGACAAATAAGAGTCTGCGGGAAGTGTATTTATTAAGAAATACCTAGGATTTAAAAAACAGCTTTAAAAAGGTGAATTTTTAAACTGGATTTGAATACAGTTAGAGAGGGAGAATGATGCATGAACTCAAGATGTCTATTTCAGGCATATAGCACAGGAAGGTAGAAAGTGCAGAGTTGGGAGTTGGTGGTGGAGGGGAAGGGCACAGATAAGAGCGACTTGCTGGATGAATGAAGTTAATAACCAAAGGTGTAGAGAGAAAGAAGAGAACTTAGGTAATGTGAATGCATTTATAGATGAGTAAGAGAAGCTTGAACTGTATGCGGAACTGGGCAGGGAGCCAGTCTAGTGACTTGAGAAGAGGTGTTACTTCGTCATAGCTATACTGAAGACAGATAAGTCGGCAGCTGAATTTTGAATTGAATACAGAGAAGAAAAGACTGTTCAGCAGGAGGCACAGAGAGTAATAGTCGAGGCGGGAAGTGATAAGTGAATGGATGAGCATTTTGGTAGCATGCTTAGAATCGGGAAAAGATGGATATCAGCGGTGATATATAGAGAGAACCAATACACTCTAGCAGTGTTTTGAATGTGCATAGAGAAGGAGAGAGAGGTATCAAAGTTGTGGGCCAAGAAAAATGGGAGGGTGAGAGTGCCATCCATAGAAACAAGAAAAGAAGGAAACGGGAAGTGAGTTGGGAGTGGGGAGGGGGAGGGGAGGAAACAGAAAGTTCCATCTTGGTCATTTTAAGTTTAAGTTGGCAGCAGGACTTTAATACCAACACACAAACCTCCTTACAGGCAGGGCAGAGACCTTCATGGTATACTGACAAAATGCTCAGGTTCAATTAATTATATTATTTTCAGTTTCTAAAATACAATTTTCTAAAATGACCTCCAAATACCCTAAAAGCTGCTATTCCTCGGGTTTCATGTAGCACGTCTATATATTGCTTTTGTTTCATTTTAATTTTATGTTCTTTTTTCCCTCCCTTAGAATGCTAATGGATTAAATATGAGTATCCCAATGCCGGGTCACCCAGTGAATTTTTCTGAAGCTACCATGGAGCAAGCTCAAAAAGATGTGGAACAACTGGAAAGTCTTATTGCTGCTCATGATGTTATTTTCCTGTTGATGGACACCAGAGAAAGTCGATGGCTTCCTGCTGTCATTGCGGCCAGCCAGAGGAAGGTACATGCACATTAATATTAAATGTGTTTTTTATGCACTTATTAAACAATATAGGTAGAGCAGTGGGGCCAGGTGGGATACAATCTGTGGGTACTAAAGGAACCTAGCGAAGTTCTGGCAGCTCTCCTGGCTGAGCTTTTCAATGCTTCTTTTGAGTTGGAAGTAGTTCTGGAGGACTGGAGACAGATGGATGTGATTCCTATTCATAAAAGTGGAAGAAAGGAGAAGACAGAACTTCAGACCAGATAGTCTGACTTCTATGATGAGCAAATTAATTGAATCACTACTGAAACAGAGAGTAGTGCAGTTTCTGGAATCCAATGGATTGCAAGATCTGAGGTAGCATTGTTTTACCAGAAGTAGATCTTGTCAGACAAATCTGATCAATTTCTTTGACTGAGTGACCAGACAATTGGATCAAGGGAGAGCGCCAGATTTAGTGTATTTGGATTTTAGTAAGGCCTTTGACATTGTCCTGCATAGGCAATATACATAAATTTAGTACCCTTGCTATGGGCCCTAGTGACTGACTATTAGGTTAGAAACTGGTTGAGTGGGAGGCAACAAAGTATCACGGTCAGGTTGGCAGATTTAATGATACCCCCAGGCAGGTCAGATATGAGGTCTTCTCTTCGGGTTGGGCTTTCTGGTGCTGGTGGCTGGCAGGTATAATGGCAGATGGTGCACAAGTTCAGGGATTGGGTACCCACAGGATTGGCTGGCAGCAGAAGGCAAGGTGCCCTGGACACACTGAAAACAGAGACAGACAGGTCAGCATAGGGCAGCATAGGACCACAGACAAACAAGGGGCTAGACAAGGCATGGAACAGCCAAGACAGTACTAGGGAACCACACAGACAAGGGGCCATAGAAAGGGCTAGCACGTGACAGGGGCAAGGAAGAAATACACTGGTAGTATAGCAGGGAATTAACAATAAAAGAAGCCACTTCTAACTTGGTACATAAAAATTTAGTTTTATTCTGATTATGAAAATTTAGAAAAATTATCATTGTTTTGGATATCAGTTAATGTCTTGCTAAACAAATCTGATGATGACAAGAAGTAAACAAGCCTTCTTATTATTAATTACAGTTTATATAATATATACTGTATAAGCAGTTTCTCTCAAAATATTGTCTAGGGATTTTTAAAGGAAAACAGAGGTAATGTGATGCAATTCTAAATTCCTGTCTTCTATCTCTGCTTTGACACTGAATCATTCTGATGGGCCAAATGAGGGGCTTTAGGAATATAAGTGGAGAGACAGACTGAATATGCAGAGATGTCTTCTTCCTTCGATCTCTGTCTCCAATGATATAAGTTCAGCAGTGCCTTTTTATAACTTTTAGATGCCTTGAGAATACAATTGAAAAAATGTCTTTCTGATTGGATGTACGTTCAAATTCTTTCTCATAAAAGGACTTCATATACAACATCTCCTATATGAATAGCAAGGCTGGCCATATACTGCCATGCTGGCCATATACAGCCATCGCTATTTTGCAGCAACAAATATCCATCTGTAGTATTTTTACTACAGTTACCTGTCTGCATTTCTTTTCAGTTTAAGTCAGTGCATTGCCTGCTGTTCAGATTCTCATCAGTCATCCGCAGATTACTAATCCATTGTCTTACATTTAAACAAATGCAAAAACTTCAATCGTATCTTTAGCCTTTTTTGTTATTAAACAGTCATTTTCAGTATTTGCAGTTTCAATGCAGCAAACAAACACAAGAATCAATTACTCCTTCATCACTCTACAGTAGGAAGGACCACAGGAAAGCCCAGACAATGCAAGAACAAGGCTGAGAACACACAAGCATAGAAGGCCACTGGGAGGCTTCGATGGGATAAGTAACCAAGTAAGGAACAGAAAGGCAAGAAATGCCCCAGGGAGGCCGCAGCACGACAGGGGCAGGACAAGGAACACATAGACAAAGAAGGTACTGAGAGAACCAGACAAAACAAGGACAAGGCTAAGAATACACAGGCAAGGAAGGCCACTGGGAGGCCTAGACAGAGCCTCATCTTGCTGGTGGCTGAAGAGGCCCAGCAGGCCAGCACGGAGCCCATCCCGCATCCGCTGAAAAGAGAGAAAGGGAGGACTGCCAGTAGTCCCCATCCTGCTGGTGGCTGAAGAAGAATCCCAGGCACAGGCCCAGAGAGTGTATGTGTGAGCATGTTTATGTGTTGTGAGCCGGCATGGGTGGGTAGGTGTCTGCCTGGGACACCGTGTGTGTGTGTTGGGAGTGTGTGTGTGAATGCATGTGGGGGAGGGAGAGAGAGAGAGCATGTGTATGTGTGTGTGTGTGAGATTACATGTCAGAGGATGGCTTTGATTGCCTGTAAGAGAGAGAGCATGTGTGTGATTGCATGTGGATGAGAGAGAAAGCATGTTTGTGATTTCATGTGGGAGAAAGCATGTGTGCGATTGCATGGGGGGGAGAGAGTGTGTGTGATTGCATGGGGGAGAGAGAGAGCGTGTGATTGCATGGGGGAGAGAGAGAACGTGTGATTGCATGGGGGAGAGAGAGCGTGAGTGATTGCATGGGGGGAGAGAGAAAGTGTGTGTGTGTGATTGCATGGGGGAGAGATCGCGAGCATATGTGTGATTGCAAGTGGGGGAGAGAGAAAGCATGTGTAAGAATGTATGTGAGGGGAGAGAGTGTGTTCGTGTTTGCATGTGGGAGTGTAAGTATAGTGGATCTTTGTGCTGTGGCGTGGTTGACGCAGCCCATTAAGCAAACCTACTAGGCCCATGCCGGCAGCTGGCAAATGTGCCCTGGACAGGATCTAGACTGGAGCTTCACCTATATTAGCCCCATTTCCTTCGGGTTGAGTCTTTGGTTTCCAGTGACCATCAGGACTTAGGCAATGGTTCCACAGGGCGTAAGAGAGAGAAAGTCCAGGGAAAGGCCAATGTCTGGACAGGCTCTGGTGATAGAATTAACAGGGAGTTAGCCAGAGGTCGAATCAGGCGGCCAATGGGGCGTAGACAGTTTGTAGTTGAGGTCAGGGTAGGCGGCAGGCAAGAGGGAAATCCAGGTCCAAGACTACGTCAGTAGCATGCAGCCAAGCAGAGAGAGTTCTAGGGCCAAAGCCGAAGTCCGTGGGAAATAGACTGAAGAAGAACCGGGATGAAGGGAAGCCAGGGACAGAGCAGGCTGGGTAAGGCAGCCATGAACCAAAACAGGATCAGGAACCAACGCAGGAGCAACGTGTACTGCATGTGAACAGGGAGACCTGTTGCAGAGGCAATCCTGTGGAATTTGGCTAGGTCTTTTTTTATCTAGCCACGTGACTTCATCGCTGAATGCCGGCACCTGGGTTTCTCACTGCGGGGATGTCATAAGGCGCCGCATGCCTAGTAGAAACTTGCTGAGGCATGGCATGAAAGCGTTTTTCCTGCATTGATAGCCCTGTGAGTGTGGCTGGTCGTGAGACAGCCCCACGACCAGCCAAACATTACAGTACCTCCTCTCTTAAGATCCCTCCCAGGCTTCTTGGCTTTGGATTCTAGGGGAAGCATTGATGGAATATTTTCAACTTCTGGGAAGGTTGGCGACTGGACGCTGGTTTAAGAGGGACTCCAAGGAGTCTTTGATTTTGGAAGAGTGCAGAAGAGAATTAGCCCATTGGTTCTCTGCTGCCCAAGTCAATCTTTTGTAGCGATGACAGCATGGTACTTGAGACCCTCGATTCTTCTGTTGAGCAAGGACATCCTTCACCCCAAAAGGAGTGGTTTCTGCCTCCAAAGCGAAGGATGAGGAGTCCAGATGGAAGAGACAGTAATCTAGCAGAAGTTTCGATTGAATAACCTTAGATATCTGAATGGCTTCTGTCTCCTCTGGGAACATTGGTTGAGCCCTGCCCCTAGGAGGCATCTCCTCTGGGATCAGATTACATGGGTGATCATCCAGTTTGAGGTAGCACAGTCTTGGGCAGATACTTGCGGCATTTGTTGGTGATAACTGCATACTGGAATGGCAAGTCTTACAGGTCACGCCGGATTGTCTGGGCCAATGAGACTGGGGCAGAGCATAAGAGAGAAGCAATGTTCCTAGCATGAGGGGGCCCCAGTGGGTGATTTGGAATGTACCCCAATATATATATATATATATAAGGTTGATGGAGGCAGAATTAGGGCAACCCAGGAATGAAAGGATGGATTTCTCTGGGAAATACATAGAATTTGATAATTTCCTGATATAGGATAGTCTGCATGGTGATGGGCAGGGTAACGATGGTCAAGCGGCTGGGCAGCGGCTCACCATAGACTGAGGAGGAGATGGTGCAGGCTTCCATTAACATAGTGGTGGGCCAGTTAAGTTGATAACTAACGGGTCCTGTATAAAATTGCCACTTATTCCTGAATCTAGTAAAGATTTGGTTTGAAAGGTGGTCTCCCCGAAAGTGAGGTAAACGTGTACCACTAGCTGCAGAGGGCCAGTGGGTTGTTCAAAGATAACCTCTCCAACCCAAGCTTAGGTTGGAGGACTTTTTTGTTTTCTCGGGTAGTGGCTGGTGTAATGCCCCTATATTGTATAATACAGAGATTATGTTGTCTCCATCTTTACTTCTCTTTGTTTAAAAGCTGGGATTGACCTAACTGCTCGAGTTTTTCGGGGATGACTGGTGTCACTGGGTGCAAGGATGAAAGCATGGAGTCCTGGAATTCTGTGGTTAAGTGAGCATGTTAGCAAGATACTCCTTTTTCCTGAGCTAGTTTCTGAAATCTCAAATCTATTCGGATGGCTAGGGCAATAGCACCTTCAGTATGGGTGGAATCTCGACCTGCCAACTAGTTTTTGATTTGTCCTGCCAATCCCTGCCAAAAGATGGCCATTAAGCTATCATCATCCCAGTGGAGCTTGGATGCCAGGATGTGAAAATGTATCGTGTAACTATCCATGGTGCAAGTACCCTTATGGATTTGTAATAGGTCTCTGGCTGTGGATGAAGCACTCCCTGGTTCATCGATTATGTTGAATTGTTGGAATTGTTGAAGAAAGTTATCAAGGTTCCCGAGGAGGGTCATCATGTTTCCAAAGAGGAGCCGCCCATGATAGCACAGGGCCACCCAGCAAGGAGAGGATGTGAGCCACAATCCGAGGAAAAATGAGCCACCTGAAGTTCAAAGTGTATCTTACACTGATTTATAAATCCTTTGCACTCTTTGGGTCATCAAGATATTTGGTAGGAGACCAAAGCTATGGCATGAGCTCTAGAACAGTGACGGGCATGGCTGGAGGAGGACCCATGGAACAGTCACTGGTGTTGGTAGCTGGGTCTGCATAGTGTCCAAGTATTGAGCAAGGCCCTGAAGTGAACCGGTCACCTGGCTAAACTGCTGGGCTTATGTTTGGAGGCGACCAACAGGAATTTGGACTGGTCTTGTTTCACCTGTAGTGCCAATCTGGAGATGGCCTGAGCTAGGGATGAGTCGACCAAGTCCATGGCCTCAGCAACCTTTAATGACAGTGGACCCTTGAGCTATGGCATGGTTGACACAGCTTAGTAGATGAACCTACTAGGCCCATGCCAGCAGCTGGCGAATGTGCCCTGGACAGGGTCTAGACTGGAGCTTCACCTATACCAGCCCTGTTCTCTGCAGGTAGTTCAAGAGGCTGGCAGGACACGCAAGGGTCCCACAGGGCGTGTGTGTGTGTATATATATATATGTGTATATATATATATATGTATGTGTATATATATATATATGTATGTGTATATATATATAAGAGAGAGAGAGATATCAAGGAAGACGGTCAGCGGGGCATAGACAGAGTTTATAGCTGAGGTCAGGGCAGACAATAGTGAAGAGAGAGATCCAGGTCCAAAGCAGAAGTCGGTGGCAAATAAACTGAACAAGGACTCGGATGAAGGGAAGACAGGGACAGAACAGTCTGGACTGAGCAAGACAAACTGGCCAAGGCAGACAGAAACCAAAGCAGGATCAGGAACCAATGCAGGAGCAAAACGCATTGTATCCGAGCAGGGAGACCTGTTGCTGAGGGAAACCTATGGAGCATAGCTGAGCCTTTTATACCCATCTGTGTGACATCATTGCTGAGTGCTGGCAGCCAGGTTTCCCGCCACGGGGACTTCATAAGCTGCTATTCCACACACGTGCCAAGAGGGAACCCATTGGGGTGGGTATGGAGGTGTCTTTGCCGCATCAGCTGCCCACTGAGTGCTGTCTGTCGCAGGACAGCCCTGTGACTGGCCAACGTTATAGGGACAGAGAGAGTTTAAGAACATAAGAAAATGCCATACTGGGTCAGACCAAGGGTCCATCAAGCCCAGCATCCTGTCTCCAACAGTGGCCAATCCAGGCCATAAGAACCTGGCAAGTACCCAAAAACTAAGTCTATTCCATGTTACTGTTGCTAATGGCAGTGGCTATTCTGTAAGTGAACTTAATAGCAGGTAATGGACTTCTCCTCCAAGAACTTATCCAGTCCTTTTTTAAACACAGCTATACTAACTGCACTAACCACATCCTCTGGCAACAAATTCCAGAGTTTAATTGTGCGTTGAGTAAAAAAAGAACTTTCTCCGATTAGTTTTATATGTGCCACATGCTAACTTCATGGAGTGTCCCCTAGTCTTTCTATTATCCGAAAGAGTAAATAACCGATTCACATCTACCCGTTCTAGACATCGCATGATTTTAAACACCTCTATCATATCCCCCCTCAGCCGTCCCTTCTCCAAGCTGAAAAGTCCTAACCTCTTTAGTCTTTCCTCATAGGGGAGATGTTCCATTCCCCTTACCATTTTGGTTGCCCTTCTCTGTACCTTCTCCATCGCAATTATATCTTTTTTGAGATGCGGCGACCAGAATTGTACACAGTATTCAAGGTGCGGTCTCATCATGGAGCGATACAGAGGCATTATGATATTTTCCGTTTTATTCACCATTCCCTTTCTAATAATTCCCAACATTCTGTTTGCTTTTTTGACTGCCAATCCTTTTTTAGGTCTGGTAGGGATCACGGACAGTCTAAAGATTCTAGGCCATCCATTTTCAATATTTTTACCATGCAGGAACCTTTGAAATAATTTTTGGGTCTCCAGGAGCCCCTGCATAAAAATTATTATTTCTACAGTTCATAGTACATTAGCATGATCAGTAAGTTGTAGATGTAATAATCCCTATTTGAGCATTGCTGAGACTACAGCCCAGAGCCTCAGCAAAAGGTCCTCCTGTGTTACAACCTTGTCTTTGTGCCTTTTTGCATTGTCCTGCCTCTTTGTTACATTTCCTGCCTTGCCTCATTGTTATCTGCTTTGCCCTGCCTTTCTGTTACCTTGCCTTGTCTGCCCTGCCTATGTCTTGCTCCCCTGTGCCTTGCCGTGCCTTGTCTTGTCTTGCCTGTCCGTCTGCGCTCGATTTCCTGGTTCTGACCTCTGCTACGGATACTGTCTACTCTTCTGACTGCCACATGCTCTGACCATAGCTTGGACCTCGACCTGCTTGCTTGCTGCCTGCCCTGACCTTAGTCCGGACCCAGATACTGTTTGTTCACTGTCTGCCTTGATCTTGGCCTGGACCTGGATATTGTTTGCTTGCTATCTTCCCCAGCCTTTGCATGGACCTGGATATTGTTTGCTTGCTGCTAGCCCTGAGACTTCATCAGACTGCTTCTTACGGGACTTTCATCTAAGACCTGCCAGCCCCTGGAACCCAAGGGCTCAACTTGCGGGGAGCAAGGCTGGTATAGATGAAGCTCCAGCTCCAGTCCTAGTAAGAGTGAGTCCACCTGCTGTTGGCGTGGGCCTAGTAGGTCACGTCAGCCACGCCACAGCTCAAGGGCTCACATCTGTGACACTGTGCTTGTTCATTGCTGCACAAATACTTAATTCTGTGTCAAACGTGAGATAAGCTCTCACGGATTTCATCTTCAACTGAAATGAGACGAATTTTGTTCTTGCTCTTCATGCTTGTTAAACAAGAAGAAGCTGAAAACTGCAGCAAAATGTTCATTGCTTTTCTGTGAATGGCAGGATGGAGCACAAAGTTCAAAAACACAATATTTTTTTTTTCAGTCATGATTTCTCATGGAACTCCTGGTGACCTCTTAAGTAACCCCAGGGTTCCACAGAACCCTGGTTGAGAGAGGCTGGTTTAGGTGATATAAACTAGGGAAGTTTTATGGATTTTACTCCTTCCAAAGTTCACAGAATGCAAAAGGCAGGGGTTACTCTTTTTGAGGCTTCCAAAAGCCTAAGCCAGATGCAGCTGCCTCTTCAGGAGCCGGGCAGTCTTCTCAATGAAGGGTGGCAGGTCCATGAGTTTTCTGGTAAGTGGTTGCCTGTGGTTTGTTTGTTTTTTTTTTTGGGGGGGGGGGGTTACCAGGAGTAAACTTGGATACGATCTTAAAAAAGGCATTAAAAACATGGCTATCCGGCACTGTTTTTGCACAGACAGAGTTAGGTTAACAGAAGAACATCATAACAGTGAAGTTACATTAACCATGCTACTCGGCGTCATGTTTCCATAGATAGGAAAAGACAGTAGGACAATATTATAATAACTAAGTTTATTTTAATTTTGTATTTTAAGTATGATTTTTAATGTAGATTATGTGTGCTGTTTATTTGTTATTATATACCTGTATTTTAAATTATTGTGAACCGCCAAGATTGTCCTACCAGATTGACATTATAAGAATAAAATAATAACAACAACTTCAGACCAGTGGGTATTGGAAATCATCCTTGGAATTCATCGTTCCCCTTTCTGATACCATTATGGTTTTTCCTTGTGCTTTGGCCATGCAACAAAAGGCGGTATGCAAAACTCTGCTCAGACTTCAGTTGTTGAGGGCTGTAGTGCTGGTATCCCTGTCCAAACAAGACTTGTCTGATAGTCAGTCGGTTTTGTGGTCCCCAATAGGGATGGGTCCTTCAAGCCCATTCTTGTCTTTAAGGGAGTTAACAATGATTTTGGGTTTCCACTTTCGGATGGAAACACTTCATTTGGTACTTTTGGTGGATCGGAAGGGGGAGCAGCAGCAGAAGAGGACTGGAAGGCTGAGATGCATACCTTACTCAGCAGCCCCCGGGAGAGGACTCCAGAAGTCACCGCAAGGAATCCAGGCTTGTGGCTCCACAGCCCCAGCTTCCAGAGGCCCTGCACCCCTTGCAACCGAAGAGGACTGGAAGCGCATGTAACTCAAAACTCCTTACTATAAATTTACTTAAAGAATTTTTACAGAAGGGAATGTAATTCAAAACAAGCATCAATAAGATGGGTAACTAGGTAGATGTAAGTAGAATAATTGTAGTTTTGAGAGTCATTGACAGACAAAATAAATCAAAAAACTAAAAGTACTTTAGATTAACTTTACATCCCTACTCCCTAAGAAATTTTAACACAATAATAAATCAACAAAATTAAGAAGCAGACAGTAGTCCAGAAGCAAGAGGGAGGTTTTCAATATTTTTTCACTGAGTGCCACATGTATGATTATCTCCCAACTGGCAAGAGGTTGTATGTGTGCACTAGCTGCATAGAGTTCCTAGCCCTCAGAGAATGAGTCCAGTCTCTGGAGGTTAAAATGGCAGACCTGGAGGAGCTAAGGGAGATCTCCAGAGACATAGTAGAGCAGTCCTACTTCCTCTTGGGCAGCTCCTGTTCCACCTTGGAGGAGAAAGGTCACCAGGATGGAGAGCATCACCTTGGTGAGGCAGGAAGCAATCCTGTAGCTAGGATCTGCTCTCAAGGTGAGGATATGTCTCTAGGGGCATGTGCCTAGGAGGGAAGGGTTAGGACGGCTGTTGTAGTTGGTGATTTGATTATTAGGAAGGTAGATAGCTGAGTGGCTGGTGGACTTGAGGATCATTTGGTAACTTGTCTGCCTGATGCGAAGGTGGTGAAGCTCACGTATCACATAGATAGGATTTTAGATAGTGCTGGGGAAGAGCTATAGGTACATATGAGTACCAATGACATAGGAAAGTGCAGAAGGGAAGTTCTGAAAGCCAAATTTAGGATTTTAATTAGAAATCTGAAATCCAGAACCTCTAGGGTAGCATTCTGAGAAATACTCCCTGTTCCACGTGGAGGGCTCCAGAGTCTCAATGCATGGCTGAGACAATGATGCAGGGAAACAGTTTTAGGTTTGTTAGAAACTGGGCATCATATTGGGGAAGTGGGGGAGGGGGGGTTTCTGAAAGGATGGCCATAAATAAACGTGGATAAAGGTGAACCAGTTGATATAGTTTATTTAGATTTTCAGAAAGCATTTGACAAAGTCCCTCATGAGAGATTTCTTAGGAAACTAAAAAGTCATGAGATAGGAGGCAGTGTCTTATTGTGGACTGGGAACTGGTTAAAAGATAGAAAATAGAGAGTAGGGCTAAATGGTAAATTTTGTCAGTGGAGAAAGGTGAATAGTGGAGTGCCCTAGGAATCTGTTCTGGGAGCATTGCTTTTTAATATATTTATAAATGACCCAATATGGGATCAAATGAGGCAATCAAATTTGCCAATGACACAATTATTCAAAGTTGTTACATCACAAGAGGATCTTACAAAACTGGGAGACTGGACATGGAAATGGCAAATGAAATTTAATATGGACAAGTGCAAAGTGATGCACTTAGGGAAGAGTAACCCAAATTATAGCTACACAATGCAAGGTTTCCACACTAGGAGTCACCATTTAGGAAAAGGATCTAGGCATCATCGTTGATAATACTTTGAAATCTTCTGATTAGTGAGCAGCAGCAGCCAAGAAAGCAAATAGAATACTAGGAATTATTAGCAAAGGAATGGAGAATAAAACAGAGAATATCATAATGCCTCAGTATCGCTCCATGGTGCAGTCTCATCTTTAGTATTGTGTGCAGTTCTGGTCACCATTCCTAAAAAAAAATTTAGCAGAATTAGAAAATGTACAGAGAAGGGCACCCAAAATGATAAAGGATATGGAATGATTCCCTATGAAGAAAGACTAAAGAGATTAGGTCTCTTCAGCTTGAAGGAGATATGATATAGATCTGTAAAATAATAAGTGGAGTGGAATGAGTAAACGTTAATTGGTTATTTACTCTTTCAAAGAGTACATAGACTAGGGGACACACAATGGAATTATTAGGTGATACATTTAAAACTAATATGTGAAAATTGTTTTAACTCAATGCATAATTAAGCTTTGGAATCCATTGCCAGAGGATGTGGTGAAACTATTAGCATAGCTGTATTTAAAAAGGTTTGGACAAGTTCCTGGAGGAAAAATCCATAAACAATTATTAAGGTGGACTTGGTAAACTCCCCTGCTTGACTCTGGGATAAGCAGCATGGAATCTGTCTACCTCTTGGGATTCTGCCAGGTATTTATTACCTGATTGGTTACTGTTGGATACAGGATACTGGGCTTGATGGATCTTTGGTCTGACCCAGTATGGCAAGTCTCATGTTCTTACTTGGATGATTGGTTGGTCAGGGCCAAATTGTACCAAGAGGGGATTCAGGCTTCCAACAGAGTTGTCTAGGGTTCTTAGAAGCTTGGGCTGGGTGATCAGTTATGCAAAGAACAAGTTTGTTCCTTCACAATCCCTGGAATATCTAGGAGTGTGCTTCAATGCACAGGAGGGTCAAATATGCTTGACATCAGAAAGAGTGAACAAGCTGATCTCTCAGGTCAGGAAGATTTCTGCCCTGGCAGCCCCAAAGGCATGGGATTACTTGTAGCTACTCTGGTCCATGGCGGCATCTCTGGATCTATTCCCATGGGCCAGAACTCACCTGAGGCCTGTTCATTTATTTTATTTATATTCTGCTTTTTGCACTTCAAAGCGGTTTACATTCAGGGATAGTAACATTAAAAAAAAGTGCATGCTCGCTCATACATATGCATATGGTGGTGTAAGAGGACATACGCTGGAATTTTAAATCATGCATGCAGTTGCATGCGTATAATTTAACATAAACTTGTCGCGCATAAGTATGCGCCTAATTTTAAACCGTTACTTGAGCAAATGTACTTTGCCTATATTCCTTGGGACTTTGTCAGCTTTAACGTGTGCAGATAAGTGGATTTTAAAACATGCTTGTGCAAAGGACAATTCCAATTTTACCAAGTAGTCCACCAGTTTGCCCTGTCTATTTTGAGGTCATTGAGACCCCTCTGGTTCTTCAGCTTGCGTTCCTCCCAGTTGAAATGGAACCCTCACCCTGTCATGTTAGGCCTCAAAAGTGATTTCTGCAGACTTAAACTTCATCAAGAGCAGTAGTATATATATGCGGCTAAGAAGCTGCTTTCAGCTACAGCCTCTGGTTTTAAAGTATGGATTTACATGTGTAACTGTTGGCCACACCCCAGAATACCCATGCCCCGCCCTTCTTCTCCTTTTTTAAACTCGTACATGTAATTAACAGCTTTTAAAATAAGCATCACTCACACATGGCCCACATTCTCATGTATATGGGCCTTTTAGCATGAGCAATGCTTTTAAAATTTCGGCCCAAAGTTTGTACCTGAGGTTAAGGAGGGTAAAGTGACTTGCTCAAGTTCACAAAGGGTGGCAATGGGATTTAAACTGTGGTTTTCCTGATTCATAGCCCACTGCTCTAACTACTAGGCTGCTCCTTCACCCCATTCTTTTGTCTCTGTGGTCATCGCAGATTCAGGATTATGAGGCCCATCATTCTCTTTCTTCATCTGTAAAGGACACTCTTCTCTGGTGGTCATTCCTTAGAATCTGTTGCAAGGGTTCAGCCAGGCAATCCCAACCTGGGTCCTGGTTATGATGGATGTGAGTCTGTCTGTTTGGCGGAAGGGGGGGGGGGAGGCTCATTGTCAGGACCATGTTGCCTAGGGGCTTTGGACATTGGGGGAGGCAATCTAGTCTATCTTCAGGCTAGAAACCAGACAGATTAGTATTGTCCTTTGTCAGTTCCTTCCCTTGCTCTGAGGGAAAGCTGTCAGAATGCTATCCAACAATTCCACAGTGGTCGCATATGTAAACAGACTGGGTGGCACCAGGCGCAATGGGAATGTCAGAGCAGACAGACCTGTTATTTTGTTGGATGGAGCAACATCTACAGCTTTTGTCAGTGGCTCACATTGCGGGGCAAAACAATGTCCAAATTGATTAAACAGGAACCTTTTGGAGCCTGAAGAATGGGAACAAAGCAGGGAAGCCTTTCACATTGTGGTTCTCAAGTGGGGCGTGCTTCTTATGGTGATCCACAAAAATGTAAAGGTTCCTTATTTTTTCAGCCATTGCAGGGAGTGGGATCTCAGTTTGCTCCTGATGGCCTTGGTTTCACCTTCCTTTGAGTCTCTGGTTTCACTTCTCTTCGAGCTTCGCTTAAGGATGTTTCTTTGAAGATTGTCTAGTCATATTTCGGAGATTTAGGCCTTGTACTTTCCTTTTTATAAAAGGTCTCATCAGATTTCCATATTAATCAGTCACTCAATGATCCAGCATTTTCTAAGGAGCAGTATAGAGGCACTAATAGGTATTTGTGGTTCCTGGACATCCATCAAGCTGTCATCAAGTACCTTAAGACAAATTCCTTTCAGAAAACAGATCGTTTTATGTGCTTATTTATTTATTTAAAATATTTATATGTTGTGATATCCAAAGTCCTATGTGGCTTACAAAATTAACATTCATAATAAAAAGCAGACATAATGTTAAAAATACAATAAAATACAATAGAATGTGTTGTTCAGGAGGGGTTGCGTAAGAGGAAGGCAGCCTCCAGAACGACTTTGGCTAGATAGAAAAGGAAGCCATTTATTCAGCTTATTTGCTCAATGGATGGCATGCACCAGAGTTTGTTTGGGCACTTTCTACTAGAGTGCAATCTTCATCTTGAGCGAAGGCAGTTGTGGTCACTCAAGCTGACATACGCAGGGCAGCGGCATGGTCATCCTTGTATTCCTTTTTGAAGCATTTTCGAAGATTTGATGTTCTGACAAAAGAGGACATAGCCTTTGGAGCTTGAATTCTCAGGGTGGCCCTTACTTTCTCCCTCCCTAGTTAGTGGGGCTTTGATACTTCCTGCTGGTATGGACTAACCTGGACTGGTGTAACAGGATGAAATGGAAGAAGACATTTTAATCTGTTAATTTCCTTTCCATAGTAACACCAGTCCAGGACCCTTCCGGGAAGTTGGGATGCCTTAGTAGTAGATAGTAGACTTATGTTTCGCTGATTTTCTGTCTCATATATACATTTTATTGGAATGAGTCTTATTCAGCCAGGAGTAGTCCTCTTCCTGTCCTGTGTTGTTTTTTTTATGGTTACTTGACTTCAGTTTGTGGGCAGTGATTCAATTATATTAGGGTTTCTCCCCTGTAATGTTGGAAGTTTATTGTTCTGGTTTTTTTGCAATAGCTTCTGAATGTCTACATTACCTGAATATAATCTGTTTTGAAGTGACTTAAAGGCAGAATATACATCAAATAAATACATTTTTGCAGTGTATTGTTAGTAGAATACTGGATTTTTCTGGGCTGCACTACCTATAAGTAGTGGCAGTGATGCTGCAGAAGAATTCAGTATGCTCTGCCTCCATCTGCTGGTAGCGAACAAAACCTGCTTGTATGGACTGACTTGGACTGGTGTAGCAGATTTATGAAAAGAAAATTAACAGGTAAAAATTTGTACTTAGTTGGGCAGATGGGCTGACTACATAGGCCATATGGTCTTTTTCTGCTGTCGTGTTTCTATGTTTCTGTGTATTTCAGGTGGATTGTCAAATATGCTTATGTTGTGGCCTATGCAATAAAACACATGCAAAACCAATTTTTGCATGGGCTCTCAAAATAATATAATGAACATGTTAAAAAAGCCCTTATAAAGCGATGAGAGAAGATTTAGTGAGCTCACAGTAAAAAAAAATGTTAGAAATAGCGTGCTCATGCTATTCTTAGGCATGTATACCTTTAAATGAATTGGTTAAATTGTGTGAGCATATTACATACTGAGACCACGATAAAAGCTCAGTGTGCTCAGTTCTTTTTTCCTCTTACTTTCTCCTGCAGACTTCAAGGGGTATACAACTAACACTGGTATGTGGGACTTGTTTATCAGCACAGAGGGAAGAAATAACAGAGCTACTGAATTCCAGATAAACTTATCTGGCTAACTTTGGAGATATAGTCAATAGTGCAGCCACACAATTGAATATGGCCAGCATCGTAAAGTTAAATGTATAACTTTATTTGGCTAACTTTAGGACAGCTCTTTGGTGTGACCAGACTTAGCCAGTTACGTTATCCAACTAACTCCATCCCAAAATGTTGTAGAATATCCTGAAATTATTTGGCTAAATATTAGCCAGATAATAAGATATTCAGCTAAAATTTAGCTGGATAACTGCCCAGATATTCATTTAGCTGGATATCTGGCTAATGCCTCTGAATATGGACCTCTCTGTCTTGTGTTAGTAAGGATCTTCAAAGAGTAGTGTCAGAGGATATGGCTGAAGACAGAAGGGAACATGCAAGGGGGAGGTCCAAGGAGAGGAATCTGGCTTTCCTGACTCAGCAGGCACCACCTTCTGACCATTCTCCCCCATGACTCCCCTGTCATGTTGGCACTGCAATGGCAGCATCACATAGTCTGCTACTGCCTCAAAACTCACAGACATGAGCTCTGTATGCAAAACAATTGGTCAACTCTGAAATGCTTTTAAGACTCGGATTGCTATTCAGCCTCAAGTTTCTGAAGGCCTACAGTAGTCTTTGATTACATTAACAGTGTCAATGACAAGAAAAACATTTGTCCTCTGGGAGCCTATTGCTGGGAAATAAATTTACTTGAATAAATGAAAATGGATTTATTTTTTAATTGCCCAAGCGCATTTCAGAAGCCTGTATTTTATTGTGTAATCATGAATGGTTGATGTTACTGTGTATGTTTTATTGTATCCTACCAAGAATGCAGGATCTTGTGGGTAGGAGATTTTTTAAAATGGCCATGTATCTCTTGTGTCACCTCTCTCTGTCATTCAGTTCCTCTTTCTGTCTCCCCTGTCTTGCCAGTGCCCTGTGAAAGCTTTTTTTTTTTTTTTTTTTTGTATATTTGGGAGGGTTAAAACTAGCATGGGCCCACTGGCTAGTAACTTACATCTAGGGGGAGGCCCCCTGCTTTTATGACTAGCCTGAGAAAGGGGCAGGGCTCCTCACAAAAAAGGCTGTCATGTTATGTTTTTGTAACTAAAGATTCTCTGTGTTTATTACATGCCCTATTCAACACATGAGAAAAGTATAGAGAATTTCTAGTTGCAAAAAAGTGAAGAGATTGCAAAAGTATTATCAACTAGGTCTGTCTGGCAGATTGCACTTTCCATCGTCTCGTCCTTTGCTGGCATTTAAATGTTTGTCCATTACAGTCTTTTTTTGTGGGTGGCCCAGCCACATACTTGGCTAGTCACAAAAAGAAAAACTTTCAAATTGCCTACATAATGGTAAAGTCTGCAGGTAGTTTGTACCTGTAGAGTTTAGCATGAATTTTTAAAGTGGACTTCACAGTGGCAAAGAACAAGCAGTCTGTGGCCAACTGGAGGACTCCCGCTGCTTTTTATACAAACTTTATTAGTTACAGTCAAATGAGTAACAGAAGCTGCTTACCTCAGCACTACTTCTCAGACTTACAACAATAGGTGAGTTATCTTTATAGGAGCTGCCTTCTCCTCTTCTCCCAGGTCCTCTGTCTGCTGTCCACTGAGCCTAAGCTTTATTCGTCCTCAGGGAGCCACACTACCCAGATTGCCTTGCCTTAAGGTGGACTGAGATCCGACAGCTGAAACTGGTCCTTTAAGGTATTCTGAGGTTTTCTCTGGTGTACTATGTCATATGCGTATGCTTTCAACATTTTCAGGTTGTCCCTGTTTGTGCACCGACATACGTGCAGAAAATTAGACCCTGCTTGAAGCAGGTTTCACTTTCTGCATGTATATTTATGTGCATACTTTAAAAAGCCCCAAGTGTGTATGTGAGTTCCTTCTTTGACCCTTCTCTGCCCCCAAGAATACCTCGGCTCCATCATGTCTTTTCCAGCTACCATATGTAGTAACTATAATACACTGTTGCAAGTGAATACAAAACAAAATCTAAATAGTACAAAACGTACAAGAGGTCTAAAAGTCCCTGGGTAAAGAACTCTCAATCTAAGTTAAGATGGACAAGAAAAAGAAAAATGAACTAATTTAAAAACACCAATTGACATTAGTTTGAACCACTGTAGCTCTGATTCAGGCCTTATTTCAGTGGATAAATAAACACCTGTTCATATTTTCTCCTCCAAACTGAAAAATATACTTGTGTCATGCTTCCAAGTAGCTACATGTCTTTTTTTTTTTCTTTTTTATATAGCTGGTTATCAATGCTGCCTTGGGATTTGACACATTTGTAGTAATGAGACATGGACTTAAGCTGAAACGGGAGGAGTCCAGTGATTCATTTGCCTCTACTGTCTCTAGCACTGCTGATCTCTTGAGTTCATCGCTCTTCTCCAATATTCCTGGATATAAACTTGGCTGTTACTTCTGTAATGATGTTGTGGCACCAGGGGATGTAAGTTGCATTTACTGTTCACCTCTGTTTGTTGGGTTTTGAAAACATTACAGTCTTAGAAAATTCTTTCCTTTGGCTTTTATTAGCATTTGAAAAATATTTTTCACTTTTGTTGTTGAGATGGTAGAATAAAATATCTGATAACCGTTTCTATGATTTGCACATTTGGAATTAATTTGAGCAAAGCAATTCTGATGATCTGACAATTTGAAGATGATTAGTTTGGTAGCCTATATTAAAATACGTAGGAGGTAATTTAAAGGAGTTACGCGTGTAAATGTAACGTACTATTGTAGCAATTTTCAAAAGCCCATTTTCGCATTGAAAGTCTATAAACATGTAAAACCTATTGCAATTCAATAGCATATACAGTATTGTAGACGCCGAAAGATAGTCCCAGTATGAGCTTTATTTGAATGGAGACATAAACTTTGTATATGTGGATTATGGGGACATTTTTCACTCCAATGGAAATGGAGAGAAGATTGCTGATGCCTAAGGATTTACGATATATTCTGCATAGGTCATGCTTGGCCTTGCCGAAACATCTTCAACAGAGTGTCCTTATAGTTCCAGTAATAGGAACCTGGCAGTGGTGCTATAGGAGGGCAAAGGTGAACTATCATGTATCTCACTTTTTGCCTATAGTGGGGAATGATTTTGTTCCTGGCTCATAATCCCGAATGTTTAAAGAATGGTGAAAAAAGGGATTATTTGTTATAAAACATGCTCTGACAGATGAGGGGACAATATTATCCTACTCTATCTGCCGGCAGTTTGACCTCTCTCTGTCGCATGGATTTTCATACTTTCAATTAAGACACTACTTGCAGTCATTAAACCATAAGGTCCTGGAAGGAGAGCGACGAGAGATAATGTTAGAAATATTTGATTTAGAAGACCCTGCCCACTATTCTGTCTCTTATTGGTATAAAACTTTCCATAACTTGCAAAAGAGAACAGAATTTGAACAAGTAGCGAGGGGTTGGAGTGAAGAACTGAGCATGGAGATGTTGGGGCAATTTCTCTTCTGGTCTTTTGTGAGGATTCATTCTCTTACACCAATGTCGGCACATTTAAAAAAAATGGGGTTTTTTTGTTGTTTTTTTTTTACCTTTTGGTTCCTCCAACTTAATATCACTTTTCTATACACTTTTTCAGGCTGCAGGCACTAATTTCTGAGTGTGCTTGGCCGCACATTTCTTTTTAGTATCCCGGGAGAATGACAGCCTCATCAACATGCATTTGCATGTGATGAGTGCTATTAGTTTGGGTGGTTTGATCGTGCATTTCAATGCGCTAAAACCCTTAGGGGCGGATTTTCAGAGCCCTGCTCGCGTAAATCCGCCCAAAACCGGGCGGATTTACGCGAGCAGGGCCCTGCGCGCCGGGAAGCCTATTTTACATAGGCCTCCCGGCGCGCGCAGAGCCCCGGGACTCGCGTACGTCCCGGGGTTCTCGGAGGGGGGCGTGTCGGGGGGCGGGGCCGGAGCGCGCGGCGTTGCGGGGGCGTGTCGGCAGCGTTTTGGGGGCGGGTACGGGGCGTGGCTACGGCCCGGGGGCGTGGCCGCGCCCTCCGTACCTGCCCCCAGGTCGCGGCCCGGCGCGCAGCAGGCCCGCTGGCGCGCGGGGATTTACGTCTCCCTCCGGGAGGCGTAATCCCCCGACAAAGGTAAGGGGGGGGTGTAGACAGGGCCGGGTGGGTGGGTTAGGTAGGGGGAAGGGAGGGTAAGGTGAGGGGAGGGCAAAGGAAAGTTCCCTCCGAGGCCGCTCCGATTTCGGAGCGGCCTTGGAGGGAACGGGGGGAGGCAGCGCGGCTCGGCGCGCGCAGGCTATACAAAATCGATAGCCTTGCGCGCGCCGATCCAGGATTTTAGTGGATACGCGCGGCTCCGCGCGTATCTACTAAAATCCAGCGTACTTTTGCTTGAGTCTGATGCGCAAGCAAAAGTAGGCTGATCGCGCTTCTTTTAAAATCTACCCCTTACTGTATAAGGGGTAGTGGATGTGCATCAGTGGGTTAAGCAGTGCGCTCAGCTGAAGGCACCTTACAGTATCGGCTTGTATGTGAGGACTACATATCCAGCTGTCCCTGGAAAACACCTATTACAGGTATTGAATTTTTCTGCAATACATTTCCTGATAATGATGAACATTTTCTGATATTTTTCCCCTTAACTTTTGTTCAGTAGACACTTTGCATTTGATCCAAACATACTCATTGGTGTGTATCTCCCAGAGAGAGATAATGTGCATTTAAAAACATTTCTTGATCAAATTAGCCAATTTTATTTGTGTTAGAAATTTTTCTTCTTTGTGGAAGATATGTACCCAAGAGTATTAGAATCGGGCCCCTGTTGCTGTTTGGGGAAGACCTGGAGAAACTAATGAAAGATCTAGGGGAAACCAAGCCGAAAAGGCTCCTGGAGGATAGAGTCCTCTCAGGTTGTGGGGCCTTAGGCACAGCATCTTCGAGATCAGCATAAGGGTAGGTCTGCCAGGTGATCCACACCACACTCCTCTTTAAATAAAGCCCATTCCTTTCAAAGGGCCAGAAAATACAAGGGCAACCTCACAACAGTGATATTCAGCAGGTTCCTCCGGTGATAGTACCGGTGGGTGGACGCCTTTTGCAGTATTATACAGAATGAACCTAGATTACTACATGCCAGTGGGTCCTGTATATAATACAAAGGGGTTATGCACCAAAATGCCTTATTCCAGTCCTAAGTGCCTTTATGGTTTCCCCCTGCACAGCTCAAGCCATGAGAAAAGCAGTAAGCGTTCCTACACGCCATAATTCCCATTCTGTCCCAGGAAACAGGGACTAGAGACATACATACTCAATTTATTCTGTAGTTCCAAAAAAAGGACACCACCTTTTTTTCCCATCCTAGAATAAAAAGTAATCAACACATGTCTGCAAGTACCCCACTTCAGAATGGAGACTCTTCGTCATGGCGGCGGTAAGAAAAGGAGAGTTTCTTTCTTTACTGGACTTGGTATAAGCCTATCTCCTTATACCTATTTGGAGATCCCAGCAAAGTCTGTATTTCTGTGTTTTAGGCAAACACTTCCATTTCCAGGTGCTACTTTTTGAGCTTGTGACCACCTGAAGGACCTTTACCAAGGTCAAGATGGTTGTGGCAGCTGCTTTGTGCAAACAGGGGATAATAGTTCACCCTTATTTAGACAAATGGCTCATCAGGGCCAAATTCGCCCAGGAGAACATCAGCCACAGTGGTTCATCTTCTAGAAAAAACTAGGTTGGGTGGTAAATTATGCAAAGAGCAACGTAGAGTCATTTCAGTCCCTGGAGTTCTTGGGTGCGCTCTTCAATATGATGGATGGGAGGGTGACTCTTTCCCCCTCCCCCCAAGAGGCTCGCCAAGAAGATATATTACATGCAATCATTCTGCTCCAAAAGGGCACCCAAGGTTTGGGACTACCTTCAGCTGGTAGGTTTGATGGCATCCACTCGAGACTTAGTCCCATGGGCCAAAGCGGATGTGTGCTCATTAAGAACATAAGAAATTGCCATATTGGGTCAGACTGAGGGTCCATCAAGCTCGGCATCCTGTTTCCAAGAGTGGCCAATCCATGTTACAAGTACCTGGCAAGTACCCATGCTATTAATGTCAGTAATAGCAGTGGCTATTCCTTAAAGGGTAGATTTCCAAAGGGTTGCACGTGTAAGATACGCGCGCAACCCCCGAAAACCTACCCCTGCCTCCCCCTGCGCTGCGCTGAGCCTATCTTGCATAGGCTCGACGGCGCGCGCAAGCCCCGGGACGCGCATATGTCCCGGGGCTTGCAAAAAGGGGCGGGGCCTGGGATCGCGGGCTGGCCGTCGGCCGGCGCACGTAACTTCTTCAACAAAGGTAAGGGGGGATTCTAGGTAGGGCTGGGGGGTGGGCTAGGTACGGGAAGGGAGGGGAAGGTGCGGGGGTGGAAGGAAAGTTTCCGTTCCGGAGGCAGGCTGCGAGGCTCGGTGTGTGCGCAAGTTGCACAATTGTGCACCCCCTTGCGTGCGCCGACCCTGGATTTTATACCATGCCCACGGCTGCACGCGCATGTTATAAAATCGGGCATAGATTTGTTCGCATCGGGTTGCGCGAACAAATCTGCGCCCGTGCGCAGGTTTTAAAATCTGCCCCTAAGTCTACTTGATTAATAGCAGTTTATGGACTTCTTCAGAAACTTATCCATACATTTTTTAAACCCAGCTACACTAACTGCTCTAACCACATTCTCTGGAAATAAATACCAGAGATTAATCGTGCGTTGAATGAAAAATAATTTTCTCCAATTTGTTTTAAATGTGCTACTTGCTAACTTTATGGAGTGCTCCCCCTAGTCCTAATTCTAATCCTAGTCTAATAAGGTTTATGTGATGTTATGACTCGTTTTACTGTTAATAACCACCTCTGTTCTCTGTATCGCCCTGAGCGAACGTTGTCGTTTCATTGTAAACCGTTGTGATATGTATATTTTACAGGAACATCGGTATAGAAAAGTTATAAAATAAATAAATAAAAATAAATAAATAAATTTCTGAAAGAGTAAATAGCCGATCACATTCATCCATTCTAGTTATCTCATGATTTTATAGATGCTTTTTAATATATTTATTAATGATCTTGAAAGGGGTATGACAAGTGAGGTGATCAAATTTGTGATGACACAAAATTATGCAGAGTAGTTAAATCTCAAGCGGATTGTCATGAATTGCAGGAAGACCGTGCGAGACTGGAAGATTGGGCTTCCAAATGGCAGGTGAAATTTAACGTGGACAAGCGCAAAGTGATACGTATAGGGTAAAACAACTCTTGCTGTATTTACATAATGTTAGCCGATCTATAAAAGCCGTGAGGAAAAACAAAAGGAGATAGATGCCAAATGTCTTTTGCAAGTATTTATTCTGGTGGAGACGTGTTAAAAACTGCCCGACTCAGGCCGAGTTTCGCCACGCCTAAAGTGGCTGCCTCAGGGGCTAAAATTAAATCACAAAACATGAAAATTAATAAAACAAATCTAAAAATAATTAGAATAATAAACAACTTCAATCATTTAAACTGAACATACATATACAGGCATGTTATTTATTCATTTATTTAATTAAATTATTTTAATATACTGATGCTCAAGACTAAGGTCTTATCATACCGGTTTACAGCGTAACCAGGGGTAATCAATTAAATAGAAGATAAAGTTACAATGAACAGGGATTTACAGTACGGGAGAATTAAGAGTGAAAGATATTAGTTTAACATAACATAATTCTAACAAGAGAAAAGTAAGTAACAATCGATGTATGATACTAGCTTAGACAATGGCCTGCTATGTTAAATCGAACTGTGGCAGGAACGATCCAGGAGAAGGGGAAGGGGGGGGGGTTATCTATGAAAATGTTAAAAGATAAACATTAAAATAGTGACATAAAACAAAAACCAAAAAGAGCAATCATGCAACATCAACATTCAATTATTTGAATTAAGGTTAAAATTTACCTCTCTCTGTAAAAAGTCGACCATATTAAAAAAAACTATAAAAACTATGAAATTTAATGAAACATAAAAGAAATTACTTTAAAAAAGTTTTAAAAATTCAAAACTGTATTAATATTCAGATTCATCAATCTCTAATGTCCCATACTTATTTAAATATTAATAGTTGTTACCTCAAACACACATTTGAACCGAGAACCATTCAAAAAGTGCACGTTTATTTATTTATTTATTTAGCACTTTTTTATACCGATATTCCGGTAACAGAGTTACCAATCAAGTCGGTTTACATTACAACAATAACTATGACATGAGAATGTCTTACAATAAACAGGTTTATCGAACTTGGATGACGCAATATCATTTGAGAGACATCCGCAGTGGGAATGTATCTATGAAAATATTATCGTACATTACAAAATAGACATAGATTTAATAAACAAAAATAACTGGGCTGATCTGCAAAATGCTGGCATAGTGACATCTATTATACACTTTTTATACCTAAGGGTGTAACAATGATAAAATGAAAAAATGAATCTCATTCAGAGGAGTGGCAGAGGTGCATCAAAGTGACAAATTTTTTGTGTGTGATTATTGTTCAGTTTAATCTAATGTAATTGCAATAGAAGTAGGTACTTTCTTCCATACAATGTAGAAAAAATATATTCAGACGAAAAGAGAATATTGAATATAAGTATTTGGAGGCACAAACCTTAAGTTATGTACAATGTATCACACAATCTTGTTTCCTTAGTGGGTAACTATGTAGCCTCTGCTCTCACAAAGGTGTCTGGCTTAAAAAGAATAAAAATGTTGGAAACTTTCTTAGACTTGATACAAATTATGATTAAAGTTGTCAATGGCATGTTTATGCTTACGTCTCTACTGTTAAATCTCCTACTCTGCGCCGTGCCGACAAGTCTCAAAAGCGCTAAGGGAGACAGATCTATAGGATATAAGTGATTTAAATTTGTAGCCTATGCTCTCACAGTGGCATCTGGCATGAAAAGAATATAAATGTTGGGTACTTCCTTAGACTCGATAGATCTTAAAATTAAATTTGTCAACGGCATGTTTAAAAATTTGCTATGCTTGCATCTCTACTATTAAACCGCCTGCTCTGCACCATGCCGACAAAACTATTATTGAAGGCATTTAAAAGTACTGCAAGTGAAGGTTACACCAAAAAATGTAATTAAATTTACCATGCTCTCCACAACCAGATGTTTAGTCTCCACTCGTTCAGGCAAATGTATGCACACTATTTTTGAATCGTATTTAAAGGGACATTTTGGCGTCAAAAGAACTGTCAGTCATTGAGGGGGCATATCTAAATCGCGTCAATATGAACGAGCGTTTGTTTCAAAAAGGAAAGGGGTACATGTGTTGTTTAAGGAAAGGAGAATAGATTATAAAAACAACCATGTAGCTCTATAAATTCCATAATGTACTTAATATGCAATAAAGCTAGACAAGCAATGCTACTACATGTTCTCCAATTGTTGCTACTCGTGAAGATATAAAATTATAAAATTATTTATAAAGCTTAAAACTTATAGGGGCAGATTTTAAGAGCCCTGCTCGCGTAAATCCGCCTGGATTTACGTGAGCAGGGCCTTGCGCGCCGGCGCGCCTATTTTCCATAGGCCTGCCGGCGCGCGCAGAGCCCCGGGACTCGCGTAAGTCCCGGGGTTTTTCGAGGGGGGTGTGTCGGGGGCGGGGCCAATCGGCGCGGCGTTTTGGGGCGGAACGTGGCATTTCGGGGGCGGGCCCGGGGGCGTGGTTTCGGCCCGGGGCGGTCCAGGGGCGTGGCCGTGCCCTCCCGAACCGCCCCCAGGTTGCGTCTCGGCGTGCTAGCATCCCGCTGGCGCGCGGGGATTTACTTCTCCCTCCAGGAGGCGTAAATCCCCCGACAAAGGTAGGGGGGGTTTAGATAGGGCCGGGGGGGTGGGTTAGATAGAGGAAGGGAGGGGAAGGTGAAGGGAGGGGAAGGTGAGGGGAGGGCGAAAGTGAGTTCCCTCCGAGGCTGCTCCGATTTCAGAGCGGCCTTGGAGGGAACGGAGGCAGGCTGCGCGGCTCAGCGCGCGCCGGCTGCACAAAATTGGCAGCCTTGCGCGCGCCGATCCTGGATTTTAGCAGATACGCGTGGCTACGCGCGTATCTACTAAAATCCAGCGTACTTTTGTTTGCGCCTGGTGCGCCAACAAAAGTACGCGAAGGCACACTTTTTTAAAATCTACCCCATATTATACTAGAGGCTTAGGATATGTATGAAAAGTTTATTTCACAAGCCATTACGGCTATGCCCATTTTTAATATAATGAATAAACTAAACTTGACTATAATAGCCAATGCTATCAGTGCTGCAGTGCTTACAATGGGAACGTGATGCATTCATCAGAGATATATATGAAACTGCCTCTGTGTATTTGCTCTGAAACTTGAAAAGTGGTAGAACATGTCTAAGAGTCTGAAATAATTTTTTTGGGTTGAAAATGAAAACCAAAATGACTGAATTCATGTGATTTTAATTGTGGAGACAAGGAAAAGATTGTTGTGAGGGATGTACATATAATCATATGGATACCACTTCAGTAATTAGGAAGCAAGCAAACCATTCAACATTGTGGATGTGTACATCTTTAATGTTGTAATGGGATTCAAAATAGATTAATGGTATCTGTTACAAAAAGTGTAAAATGTGTATGTGTGCTACCAGATTGGTCGTGTTCTTTACATCTAAAACTTGAAAAATTAAATCTAACACTGCGGATGCTTTATGGAGATATTCATGTACATCAACTAATAAAAGAAATGGTGGTCCAAACTGAGGCTGAAGGGTCGACTTATTTTATGAAAAACTTCAAAAAAATATATTTTTTTAATATAAATTAATTACCAGAATAAAATTAAATGAAAATGTATAGGTAAATGTAAAACCTTAAAACAATTTAAATAAAATCTTAAAACATTTATAAAAAGACAGAATAATCAATTTCAGCATATAAACTGTATGGAACCATGGTATTAAACTACAGAAATAGGAAATTTTAACCATAATTCAAATAAATGAAAGTTGAACTTGCATGATTGCTCTTTTTTGGTTTCTGTTTTATGTCACTATTTTAATGTTTATGTTTTAACATGTCTGTATATGTATGTTCAGTTTAAATGATTGAAGTTGTTTATTATTCTAATTATTTTTAATTTGTTTTATTAATTTTCATGTTTTGTTTTATTAATTTTCATGATTTGATTTTAGCCCCTGAGGCAGCCACTTTAGGAGTGGCGAAACTCGGCCTGAGTCGGGCAGTTTTTAATACGTCTTCACCAGAATAAATACTTGCAAAAGACATTTGGCATCTATCTCCTTTTGTTTTTCCTTTACATAATGTTAGGTTCTATCTTAGGAGTTACCACCCAGGAAAGAGACCTGGGCATCATAGTGGATAATACATTGAAATAGCCTAGTGTGCTGTGGCGATCAAAAAGCAAAGAGAATGTTAGGAATTATTAGGAAGGGAATGGAAAATAAAACGGAGGATGTCATGATGCCTCTGTATCGCTCTATGGTGAGACAATACCTTGAATACTGTATGCATTTTTGGTCACTGCATCTCAAAAAGGATATAGCTGCACTGGAGAAAGTGCAGAGAAGGGCGACCAAAATGATAAGGGGCATGGAACAGCTGCCCTAAGAAGAAAGGCTAAAGAATTTAGGGCTGTTCAATTTGGAGAAGAGATGACTGAGGAGGGATATGATATTAGTCTACAAAATCATGAAAGGACTTGAACAAGTTAATGTAAATCGGTTATTTACTCTCTCAGATAATAGAAGGACCAGGGGCACTCCATGAAGTTAGCAAGTAGCTCATATAAAACAAATCATTTCACTCAGCTCATAGTTAAGCTATGGAATTCATTGCCAGAGGATGTGGTTACAGCAGTTAATGTAACTGGGTTTAAAAAGGGTTTAGATAAGTTCCTATAGAACAAATCCATAAACTGCTATTACGGTAATTAATAAGCAATAGTAGCTTGTGATCTATCTAATGTTTGGGTACCTGCAAGGTACCTGTGACTTGGATTAGCCACTGTTGGAAACAGGATACTGGGATTGATGGACTCTTGCTCTGACCTAGTATGGCATTTCTTATGTTACGTTCTTATGAGAAAACTGACCATTTAATCCTACTGTCTCCTGTCTTTTTACTAGTTTGCAGTTCACGAAAGGGCATCATTTCCTATCCCATGACTTTTTAGTTTTCTTAGAAGCATTTCATGAGGGACTTTGTCAAACGCCTTCTGAAAATCCAGATACATTACAACTACTGCTTCACTTTTATCCACATGTTTATTAACCCCCTTCAAGAAAATGTAACAGATCTGTATGGCAAGACTTCCCTTGGGTAAGTCCATGCAGGCTGTATTCCATTAAACCATGTCTTTCTATATGTTCTGTGATTTTGTTCTTTAAAATCATTTCCACTATTTTTCCTGGCACTGAATTCAGGCCCACCAGTCTATTGTTTCCTGGATCACCCCTGGAGCCCTTTATAAATATTGGCGTTACACTGGCCACTCTCCAGTCTTCAGGTACAATGGATGATTTTAATGATAGGTTACATATTTTTACTAATAGATATGAAATTTCATTTTTGAATTCTTTCAGAAAACTGGAGTGTATACCATCTGATCCAGGGGATTTACTATTCTTTAGTTGGTCAATCTGGCTTACTATATCTTCCAGGTTCACCGTGATTTGATTGTTTATCTGAATCATCACCCTTGAAAACCATCTCCAGAACCTGTTTGCTTCCCAACATCTTCATTAGTAAACATGGAAGCAAAGAATTTATTTAGTCTTTTTGCGATGGCCATATCTTTCCTGAGAGCCCCTTTAACCTCCTCAATCATCTAATGGTTCAACCAACTCCCTTATAGGTTTCCTGCTTTCGATATATTTTTAAAAGTTTTTATTATGAGTTTTTGCCTCTTTGGCCAACTTCATTTCAAATTCTTAGTCTGTTTTATCAATGTTTTACATTTAACTTGATAATGTTTATACTTTTTCCTATTACAGCACTGATCCCTTGCCTCCCAGAACTACAGTCATTACCTCCAAATATTCCAGGTGATGAAAAGGGGTTCAGGATTGTGGAGGGACCCCTCCAACCTCTGGAGGGGGGGAGGGTAGATTTAGAACCTCCCAATTGGATGATGATAACCATGAATGCCAGCATACTCAGTTGAGGAGTATACTCTGAAGCAGGGGCATTGGACAAAGGAGGAGGCATCATGGTCATTAAACAGAGTAGAGAAAGGGCCATTAGGCTAGCACTGCAGCCCTTCCTCCCAATAATAAAAAGGAAGGCAGTCAGGGTCCTCTCTGACAATGCCACAGCAGTGGCATATGTGAACAAACAAGGGGGCACTTGCAGTCCAAGACTTGCAGAGGAAACAAGCATGCTATTCAGGTAGACAGGGAGAAACCTGGTGCTTTTATCAACATCTCATGTTGCAGGAAGAGAAAATATCCAAATAGACTTTCTTAGCAGAAACAGACTTGACCCAGGGTAGTGGGAGCTCAGCCAGGAATCCTTCCATATGATAGTTTAACAATGGGGTCCCCCATAAATAGACCTGATGGCAACCTGAGTGAATTCCAAAGCCAATATGTTTTTCAGCTACCAGACAGAAGAAGGACCCAGTGGAATAGATGCTCTGATTTAGTTTTGGCCAAGTGGAAGACTTTGTATGTCTAACTACCCTTTCTCTTCATAGGCAGGGTATTAAAGAGGACAGAGTGGTGATTCTGATAGTCTCAGATTGACCAAGAAGGTCATGGTATGCAGATCTAATAAGGCTCCTCGCAGGAACTCCTCTGTAGCTCCCCAGGGAGCATTGGCTGTTGTGGCATGGCTCAATACCAATGAAGACCTGTCTCCATTTTTTCTTATAGCATGATCCTGAAAGGGTGCACCTGTGAAGGAGGGGCTGCTACCCTGCTGTGTTAGTGGCTAACCTGCTATGGTAGTGACCATGTTAAGGACATATAAAAACTCAACGTCATTAGCCTATATTCAAGTGTGGTGCCTATTGGAAGGCTTCTATTGGGAACAGAAAATTTCCTCGGACATTTGGAGGTAGATTTTAAAAACATACGCACGTGTGTACTTTTGTTCGCGCCACCGGCGCGAACAAAAGTACACCATATTTTATAAGATACGCGTGTAGCTTATAAAGTCTGGGGTCAGCGCGCGCAAGGGGGTGCACATTTGTGCAACTTGCGCACACTGCCCGTTCACTGCCTGTTCCTTCCGAGGCCAACTTGCCCGTTCCCTCCGAGGCCAACTTGCGCACACTGCCCGTTTCCTCCGAGGCCACTCCGAAATTGGAGCGGCCTCAGAGGGAACTTTCTTTCTACCCCCCCTACCTTTATCGGAAAAGTCACTTACGCGCGCCGGCATGGAGGCCCTGACACAGGCCGCTGTGTCAGGGCACTTGGCCACGCCCCCGGACCGCCCACACGCCCCCGATACCAAACCGCGCCCCCTGGCCACGCCCCTGACCACCCCTTTTTGCAAGCCCCGGGACTTACGCGCATCCCGGGGCTTGCGCGCGCCGCCGAGCCTATGCAAAATAGGCTCGGCGCGCACAGGGGGGGTTTGGGGTAGGTTTTCGGGGGGGCACGCGCATATCCCTTTGAAATTCTACCCCTTGATGAATTTTAGACTCTTTGCAGAAGGGCCTGGTCAAGTACTTGGCCTTAAGTCCTCTGAAGGTACAGGTTGCACTTTTAACCTGCTATAGGGGCTGCATCAGGGGTTCTCAAATAGCTGCACACCCCCCCTCAAGACAGCACACCTCTCCACCACCAGGGAAAGAGCTTTCACCATCGCAGGACCTGCCCTCTGGAACTCCCTCCCCACACACCTCCGTCTTGAACCCTCCCTGCCCAATTTCAAAAAAGGCATCAAGACCTGGCTCTTCAGACAAGCCTACCCTGAAACCAACCCCCCGTAGACAATCCCCCCCCTCTGAAACCAACCCCCTAGACCCCCCCCCCCCCGCCTCCCCCCACCCACCCCAATTCCTGTATCCTCCTATGGATCTCTCACCAGCATGCTACTTGAATTAGCTTATTAGGGGCAACGTCGGAGTTGACCACTTTTTCAACATCATTTCAAGGCTCATTGACAGACAAGGCAAGATAAGTACACCTTCGGATTTAAGCATGTGAGCAATCCATTTTACAAGTACTTCCAGGCTCAATGTGCATAAAAGGGCAGCTTTTTTGGTAAAGCGCCCCTTACATCCAGCCCACTGAGACCAATGATTAAAATATAATTGAATGCTATTAAAAGCTTATATTAGCTTAGCCTGCTGGCATCCAAATATGAGGTCTCTATGAGCTTATTCACTCATTATATTGTCTCAGGATCTTCATTTACGTACTTGAATTAGCTTGCCATAAGTTAATTGTATCTTACTGTAAATAAGTTATAATGTATAACCTGCTTTAAATTATCACACCTCTGCAGTCCTGCTGTAAATATCTCCTCCTGTAAATATCTCCTCCACAATTATGGTTACTCTCCTCTACTTTCTCAACTGCTATCCCTTCCTCCTCTATCTATCCCCCTCACTCCCGCCCCCCTTTCTCATCTGCTCCCTCACCCGCTCCCTGTTTTTTGTAATTTTCCTCCTTTCTCAAGTTTTATTGTAAACCGGCGTGATGTGCCTCACGAACACCGGTATATTAAAAGCTGTTAAATAAATAAATAAATAAATAAATAAATATAGTATGCTTCTTGAAGGGAGTGATGCATTCATGGCCCCCCTTTTGGTCTGTCATCCCTCAGTGGGATCTCAGTCTGGTCCCCAGAGCCCTAGTGTGTACTACCTTTGAACAAATAAAACATGCATCTACTAAGGACCCTTCAATTAAGACCATCTTTCTGGTAGCTATTAGCTTAGTGAATCTCAAACCTGCAGATTTTCTCGTGTAGAGACTCCTAGTTAGTGTTTTCTCTACACTCTGTCATCTTCCAGCTGGTACCATCTTTCCTCTCCAAGATTGTGTCTCCCTTCCACTTAAACTAGGTGGTATCTCTCCCAGCCTTTGTAGAAAGGGAATATCAGGGTGAGGAGGAAAGGTTGCATCTTTTGGATGTATGCCACATTCTCCTAAGATACATGAAGGTGACCAACCTCTTCAGAAAGACAGACAGAATGTTCATGTTGTTTGCAGGTCCTTGGGAGGGAGAATCAGCCTCCAAGGCCACACTAGCTAAGTCGAGTAAAAAAGCAATTTCTTCAGCCTATTTACTCAATGGTAGGCAAGCTCTGGCGGCACTTCATATGTATTCCATAAGGGAGCAAGCAACTTCTTGAGTAGAAATTTCTTCGGTCTCACCAGGTGAAATCTGTAAGGCTGCCTCTTACTTGTCCCTGCATTCCTTCTTTAAATATTACAGATTAGATGTGCCAGCGAAAGCAGATGTGGCCTGTGGAGTTGGGCTACTTAAGGCAGCCCTGTCCTCCTCCCACCCAGCTTAACTGCAGCTTTGGTAACTCTCGAGTGTAATAACTGGTGCAGCAGGAGTGAAAGGAAAGTGAAATTTGATCTTACCTGATAATTTCCTTTCCTTGACACCTGCTAGACCAGTCCAGGACCCATCCAGGAATGCACGAGCTGCCATCACAGACGTAGTTAAGCCAGACTCTCTCCCTCGCTCCACATCCTCAATTAGGGGGATGCTAGCTTTGAGAGATCCAGATACACTCAAAGTATTTCTGGTGGGGAGGGGCTATGGGTCTTTGTCCAGTTGCTTTTGCAAAAGGCTATTGGCAAGGGCCAATAGCCTTTTGCAAAAGCAATAGCAAGGCTATTGGCAAGGGTCCAGTTGCTTTTGCAAAAGGCTATTGGCAAGGGCCTAGAGCCATTCTTCCTTTATAACTAGTGATGAGGTCATGAAGGAGGTGTGTCCTCTGTCCCCAGCAGCTGAGGAGTGGAGAAATCCCGAGTGTAAAGACTGGTCCAGCAGGACTCAAGGAAAGGAAGTTATCAGGTAAGTTTTTCATCGGTTTTATATTATAATTATCACAGGAGAAAAATTAATGTGCATTTATAATATAAAAGTGATATAAAGCTTGTGTTTGTTTTTTTTTTATTTTGTGCAACTGTTAATATATATTGTGCTTATGTTTCTGATAAACATTATGAAGAAACGGTATATTTCTCATGCAGCACAGGGTTTCATGAAACAATAGTAGTTCAGTTTCACATTTGTGTTCTAAATGTTGCATCTTCTGATACAGTTAAAGTTGAAAGGGGTATATGAGAGGGATTTTATAGAGTTACACATGTGGTCTCAACTATTTTCTGAAAATACAGATCAAAGTAAAATTGTGATGATGGCATCCCCACAATATTTTTTGGTAATGAGGATAAGAAAGAAAGATTGCTCTCGTTCTAGGTGCTAATAAGAGACAGTTCCTGGTCATAAAAAAAGTATGGGAGAGAGCTGTATTCTTGGATAGCAAATCTAAATTCTGGAGAAAACTGTGAATGTATTTTTTCCTGGTGAGATTCCTCATTTAGCAGTACTCCAGAATATGGCAACATGATGTTCAGTAAGCAACTAAATGTCTCACATTAATTAACCCCCATTCAAACAAAAAAAATTGGACATGTAGTACATGTCTCAAGTTTTTTGCTTTTTTTTAGTCAACCAGAGATCGTACTTTGGATCAGCAGTGCACAGTGAGCCGACCAGGGTTAGCCATGATCGCCGGAGCCCTTGCAGTAGAGCTGATGGTTTCAGTATTACAGCATCCTGAAGGGTAAGCCAGGAGAAGGTAAAAAATAAATTCCTTTTTGGCTGCCATAGTGGCAGAGGCTCGCCATATGACATATTGTTGCATTATAGACTTCTACTGTTCCCATGTCATGGACGGCTGCTTCTTTAGCTTTTGAATCGTTTAATGCTGCCTTCATTTGAAATCTGTCTGGGCTCTGAAAATAATAAAATAATATACAGATGTGGTTATAATGATTACATTTTGAAGTAAATCATCTTTTTAGAGCAGGTAACAGTATACACCTTCACATTCAAAATCTGTATTTCCTTTTACTTACAAAAAGATAGCATTCATACTTTTTATTTCTCATGACAGAGGCCAATAGTTATCATAAATTAAAGGATTAAATAGGGCTCTGTTTATTTACTAAATAGTGTTACTGGCATTATATGTACTTCTATTACCATTAACACAAAAATAATCACCAGACACGGGAAAAATACTGCTAAACTGTATCACATGCAAATTCATGCAAAGCAACTCATTAATATAACATGGCATTGCTACAAATCACTTTAAACACACATGGTTTGCATTATCCCACCCAATAACACAAAAATGTAACTATTCCTCAGCAGAGGATTCATTTATTGTTTGAGAGTTGCCAGGTACTTGTGACCTGGATTAGCCACTGTTGGAAACAGGATACTGGCCTTGATGGACCCGTGGTCTGACCCAGTATGGCAAGTTCTTATGTCCTTAAGGGTAATAAAGTTTTTGCGCTAGTCACTGGGATTAACATGAGCCCCAATGGGGCTCTTCCCCTTCCTCTTGAGTGCTGAAGTGGCCCCCAAGCTATGTCCCTCTGATATTTATGAGACCTAATGTAATGTGATACTGCTGTACTGATAATTTTAGAAACCTAGAGCTCCATATTCAGTAGGCCGGTTAGTGGACAAGTTATTTGGTTAAAGTTAGCTGGATAACTTGTCCCATATTTTCAGCGGGATAATTATTTTAATTATGTATGTTGTGTTGTACATTGTGTTGGCCTATAAGTGTTAAACGATTAACACATTTTAATAAATGTGTTAATCGCTTAACACTTATAGGCCAACACTTATAGGCCAACACTTAACAGCAGGCCCCTGCCTCATAACTTTTAAAAAGAAACTCAAAACTTGGCTGTTCGGTCGAGCCTTTCCCTGCCCCTAGACTATTTCTGCCAATATAGTATCCGATCAGCTGTTTTTCAGTTATCTCATGTTACTACATAAACTAGCAGAGTGTCGCATAATCATGTTATAATGCTAGAGTTAATCTCTAGAGGTTGGCTTCAAGCCCCTTCTCTCTGTTTATACCTCCCTACCTTGGTTTTTCTTACTCTTCACTTCCAATTCCCAGTTGCTCACCCTTGTTACAATGTAACTTTTTACTTTCTGCTCCCACTCTGACTCCTCTAATTGAGGTTTTGACTTGTTATTGTTAATGAGCTATTGTTCTATGTAAACAGAGTTGATTTGATCTGTATCAAGAAAGTTGGTATATAAAAACCCTAAATAAATAAATAAATAAATAAATAAATATAAATGTAATGAATATAACCAGCCTAAGGTTATCTGGGTACATATAGCTGGATAATAAAAACCTAACCGGCTGTACTTGAATATAGCTGGTTAAGTTCTTGTTACTGGCCTTGTGTGACCAGATATCTGGCTAAGTAGTGCTGTCATTACCCAACAAAATAAAGTTCAGACTATAGGATGACCAATCCCCTCCCAACCCCTCCAAAAGCATGATACTAAAGCCTTGTCAGGCCATAGTCTCCTTTCCCCATGCCGCTCTCTCTTAACCTTTTTAAAGCTTAACAAAGTGCCTGACATTGTATGCATGGGCCCTGGTCCCGATTGTGAAACACCCCAACGTCTGCCTCCCCAACTTACCCCCACCCACCCACAATGAAGAATTCTAGCACCTACCCCTTCCCCCAGTCCCCCCTGTCCCTTCTCATCCCAGCCTCGCTCCTGGCACCTCTAGCACTGCTCTGACATAGCAGCGCTGGAAACATAAACTTCAAAAGTGTTTTTGTATATAATGATTAGAAGTGGAATCTCTGGCTCTGTTTTGCCATCATGAGAATGTCAGGTGATCTATAAACATACGGTTCACTTGTTTAGGAAGTAAGAATTTATGTATATCATACATTTTTAATAATACATGAATAAGAAATACCTTTTGAACTTCATAATTATTGGATTAGCATTTGTATCCATAAAGTCTATATAAAGACTCTTGCCCTTGTGTTAATTTTTCACAATTTATACGTCTTGCTTTCTTAATACACAAGATATTCCTTCTGGAGATGGGATAGCAGCAGGCTCCATGTCATCAGAGCCAGTCTAAGTCTTATCCACACCAAAAGCTATAGTGATACACACTGGACCTGCATTGAAAGTCCATGATGAGAAGGATCCTGCTGCTATGCCATTTATAGACTAACTCTGCACACATCTTAGTGGGAAATGTACATATACACCATTACATGACATGGACTTTATGCAAAATATAATAAACATGCATACATTTGTTATCAATTTTAATCATTTTCATGTATAAATATTACTTGCTTAAATCCCACCCCTTTATATAAGAACATAAGAACATGTCATACTGGGTCAGACCAAGGGTCCATCAAGCCCAGCATCCTGTTTACAACAGTGGCCAATCCAGGCCATAAGAACCTGTCAAGTACCCAAAAACTAAGTCTATTCCATGTTACCGTTGCTAGTAATAGCAGTGGTTATTTTCTAAGTCAGTTAATAGCAGGTAATGGACTTCTCCTCCAAGAACTTAACCAATCCTTTTTTAAACACAGCTATACTAACTGCACTAACCACATCCTCTGGCAACAAATTCCAGAGTTTAATTGTGCGTTGAGTGAAAAAGAACTTTCTCCGATTAGTTTTAAATGTGCCACATGCTAACTTCATATGTAAATACATACCATTTATGCCTGTGTGTGGGTATAAAAGCTTTTCTCCTGGTGCTTATCAACCTACTTGCACTATGTCTGGAAAGAGGGGAGCCCTCCTGGAGAAACCCAGCTTCCTGCAAAGGGAGATGGACCTTTTTGTTCATGAGGTGATGAAAGTCTAGAATATCCTGTATGGGCTGGAATTCAGGAGAGTGAGCTCATACAGGAAAGAGAGGATGTGGAAGAAGATATGTCTAAAGGCTCAAGTTGATGGTCTACAGTAACCGAAGTGTGAAAGACCTGAGTCACAAGTTTCAAGACCTTGTTTGCTAAGTGAAGCAGAAGCAGGCCAGGATGAGAGATGAAGGGGCTGCAAGTCAGATCACCTTGTCTGCAGCAGAATGGATGTCATTCAGCATCATTTCACAGGCAGTTACGAGAGGTGTGGAAGATCTGGACACCTCACGTCCTGAAGGCCATCAGGATGAGCAGTTTATACAGGAAAGGCATATAAAGTGTTTGCATGTAATAAAGTAAAGTACTATGTATTTATATAAGTGGCCTACATCCAATTAAGGTCTTGGGCATATGGGCACACTGTGAGGACTATGGACCTTGTAAGGCCTCATGATCTCTTGGGGTTCCTGCACAGTGGGGGAAAAGGAGAGTATTTTGTGGTCATAATGTTTTTTTACTCACTGAGACTCTTCCTGCCCACTAGTCAATCTCTCCAGAAAGAAACTCTGCATACCTGTGCAGTTTTAGAAAATAAAATACTTTACTTACAGATAGCTGGAAAATGAATGTCTAAACATGAAACACCTCTAGCAATACTGCCACCACCACAGATAGAGGTTACCCTCACTCCGAGGGCATAAGTGGGATAATCACCCTCTTTCGTGATAGTGTTGTCCTCTGCTAGTGCGGTGGCTGAAGAGGAGAGGCTACACCCCTGCTCCCAGGCTACCTCTGCAGCCTCACATTCCCTCCATGGAGCAGCACAGACTTCCAGGCCCCTCCAGCAGCTATAAGCCTGTGCCATTGCCCCCAGTTTTCAGGCCCTTCGTGGGCAGCATCATTTGTGATCAGACACCGCTGTCAAGGAGCATGAGATTGGAACAGCCCAAGGCATTGGAATATCACTCCAGAAACAGAGGGTGGCCAAGAAAGGGTTGACTGTATATAACTTTTACTACACCAAGCACTCATATAAATAAATTTGCTTTCATCTTCTGAAATGTCTTTGTATCAGAGTGCTCCATTCCAGTTTAGCCTGCTGATGACTCTGGTAATATATCTCCTGCAATTCCTCCTGACTCTGTTTGTGTGCCTCCTCCTCCTCTTCTTCATCCAGATGATTTTCTTTTCCCTTTGTTGGAGGCAGGCTTTGGTTTTTGGCAAGATTATGAAGAATGCAGAAGGTTACAAAGGTCTTACAGACCTTAGTGGGTTTGTAGAGAAGGCAGCCCCCAGATGTGTTCAGGTAGCAGAATTGTGTTTTCAGTAGGCTAATGCTCTTTCAGTGACTGCCCTGATCTGGCAGTGCACCCTGTAGTAAATATCTGCAGCAGTCTGCGAGTTAGCTAGTGGGATCATGAGCCAGGTTTTGAATAGATATCCTCTGTCACCTCTAGGGGAGATCACAGGGAAAAGTAGAATTAGATATCCTTTAGTAGTGGGCAGCAGGATAGTTCCTTGGGTAAGGTTGGAGCAGTTCTCCTGGATCAGTACTGTATACCAAGATATGAGGGAGACAAAATGAAAAGGTAAATTGCTGTGTGGTGGTGGTGGTAGTAATAAGTGCATTCCTATCTAGAAGCCAGCCCTCCGTGATGTGCCCTTCCTATAAGTGATCATGAATTCCTAACTGTGAGAGGATGTAGTCATTATTACTGGATCCAAAAAACCTGGCCACGACATCCATGATAATTGCCTTGGCATTGCAGACCAGCTGCATATATAGGGAGTGGGAAACCCTTAAGTTTGTGGTAGGTGGCCTTGTCATAAGAACATAAGAACATGCCATACTGGGTCAGACCAAGGGTCCATCAAGCCCAGCATCCTGTTTCCAACAGTGGCCAATCCAGGCCTTAAGAACCTGGCAAGTACCCAAAAACTAAGTCTATTTCATATTACTGTTTATAGTAATAGCAGTGGCTATTTTCTAAGTCAACTTAATTAATAACAGGTAATAGATTTCTCCTCTAAGAACTTATCCAGTCTTTTTTTTTTTAAACACAGCTATACTAACTGGCACTAACCACATCCTCTGGCAACAAATTCCAGAGTTTAATTGTGCGTTGAGTGAAAAAGAACTTTCTCCGATTAGTTTTAAATGTGCCACATGCTAACTTCATGGAGTGCCCCCTAGTCTTTCTATTATCTGAAAGCGTAAATAATCGATTCACATCTACCCTTTCTAGACCTCCCATGATTTTAAACACCTCAATCATATCCCCCCTCAGCCTTCTCTTCTCCAAGCTGAAAAGTCCTAACCTCTTTAGTCTTTCCTCATAGGGGAGCTGTTGTATTCCCCTTACCATTTTTGTCGCCCTTTTCTGTACCTTCTCCATCGCAATTATATCTTTTTTGAGATGCGGCGACCAGAATTGTATACAGTATTCAAGGTGCGGTCTCACCATGGAGCAATACAGAGGCATTATGACATTGTCTGTTTTATTCACCATTCCTTTTCTAATAATTCCCAACATTCTGTTTGCTTTTTTGACATCCGCAGCACACTGAACAGACAATTTCAATGTGATATCCACTATGACGCCTAGATCTCTTTCTTGGGTGGTAGCACCTAATTTGGAACCTAACATTGTGTAACTATAGCATGGGTTATTTTTCCCTATATGCATCACCTTGCACTTATCCACATTAAATTTCATCTGCCATTTTGATGCCCAGTTTTCCAGTCTCACAAAGTCTTCCTGCAATTTATCACAATGTGCTTGTGATTTAACTATGAACAATTTTGTATCATCTGCAAATTTGATTACCTCACTCGTCGTATTTCTTTCCAGATCATTTATAAATATATTGCAAAATAAGGGTCCCAATACAGATCCCTGAGGCACTCCACTGTCCACTCCCTTCCACTGAGAAAACTGTCCATTTAATCCTACTCTCTTATTCCTGTCTTTTAGCCAGTTGGTAATCCACGAAAGGACATCGCCACCTATACCATGACTTTTTACTTTTCCTAGAAGCCTCTCCTGAGGAACTTTGTCAAACACCTTCTGAAAATCCAAGTACACTACATCTACCGGTTCACTTTTATCCACATGTTTATTAACTCCTTCAAAAAAAAAAGTGAAGCAGATTTGTGAGGCAAGACTTGCCTTGTGTAAAGCCATGCTGACTTTGTACCATTAAACCATGTCTTTCTATATGTTCTGTGATTTTGATATTTAGAACACTTTCCACTGTTTTTCCTGGCACTGAATTCAGGCTAACCGGTCTGAAGTTTCCCGGATCGCCCCTGGAGCCCTTTTTAAATATTGGGGTTACATTAGCTATCCTCCAGTCTTCAGGTACAATGGATGATTTTAATTATAGGTTACACATTTTTACTATTAGGCCTGAAATTTCATTTTTTAGTTCCTTCAGAGCTCTGGGGTGTATACCATCTGGTCCAGGTGATTTTCTACTCTTCAGTTTGTCAATCAGGCCTACCACATCTTCTAGGTTCACCGTGATTTTGTTCATGTCCATCTGAATCATTACCCATGAAAACCTTCTCCGGAACGGGTATCTTCCCAACATACTCTTTAGTAAACACCGAAGCAAGAAATCATTTAATTTTTCCGCGATGGCCTTATCTTCTCTAAGTGCCCTTTTAACTCCTCTATCATCTAACAGTCTAACTGACTCCCTCACAGGATTTCTGCTTCGGATATATTTAAAAAAGTTTTTACTGTGAGTTTTTGCCTCTACGGCCAACTTCTTTTCAAATTCTCTCTTAGCTTGTCTTATCAATGTCTTACATTTAACTTGCCAATGCTTATGCATTATCCTATTTTCTTCTGTTGGATCCTTCTTCCAGTTTTTGAATGAAGATTTTTTGGCTAAAATAGCTTCTTTTACCTCCCCTATTAACCATGCCGGTAATTGTTTTGCCTTCTTTACACCTTTTTTAATGTGTGGAATACATCTGGACTGTGCTTCTAGGATGGTATTTTTAAACAATGTCCATGCCTGTTGAACATTTTTAACCTTTGCAGCTGCACCTTTCAGTGTTTTTTCTAACTATTTTCCTCATTTTATCAAAGTTTCCCTTTTGAAAGTTTAGTGTTAGAGCTGCAGATTTACTTATTGTCCCCCTTCCAGTTATCAGTTTAAATTTGATCATGTTATGATCACTGTTGCCAAGTGGCCCCACCACCGTTACCTCTCTCACCAAATTCTGTGTTCCACTAAGAATTAAATCTAAAATAGCTCCCTCTCTTGTTGGTTCCTGAACCAATTGCTACATGAAGCAGTCATTTATTACATCCAGGAACTTTATGTCTCTAGCAAGTCCTGATGTTTCATTTACCCAGTCAATATTGGGGTAATTGAAATCTGGTGCAAGATAGATTGTATCACCACCAAAAATTCCAAATAACTTTTTATTCCAATTCAAGGTAGAACCGGGTAGGTAAATGTTCAAGCGGCAACTCCATAAATTGTATAACACACAATTTTACAGCGATCCCCCGACACGGACCGTGTTTCGCTCGGCTGCATCGGGGGGGACCAGCACACACATTTCAATCTAGAACATAAACAAATAATATAGTCATAATATGGTGGTGAAAAGATGGCCAAACAAATTCTGGAGATAGTACACATACCTTCTCAAACATTCAATGGAGCGCGGACGCCTTCAATACTGACAACCATTTAAGGTGAAAAAGGGCGCGAAAGCAGACAGTCTCGCGAGAACTGTCAAAGTGGAACATGACAGTCTCGCGAGAACTGTCAAAGTTAAAATTTAAACATGACAGCAAAGTGCAAGACTCAGTTAAACAGATACCAATCAATATCCTTATTTAATCCTTTGGAGGAAACAGTGTCCAGAATAAAGATCCACTTCTGTTCCCTCCGACCCAGTACCTCGGGATTTTCTATATTCTTCGGAATGGTTTGGCTTTATTCATGAATGGCGACGTTATATAGATGACGTGTTCTTGATTTGGAAGGGCACTGAGCCCCAATTTTACATGTTCCTAGATTGGCTCAACTCATGTCATTCACACATTCAATTCAACTTCTGTTTACATGCTTCAGTTATTCCTTTTCTGGATGTCTTGATCTCGGTGGCAGGGGACAGTTTTCAGACCACACTGTTCAGAAAAGATACCGACCGTAACACCCTTCTTCAATATCATAGCTGCCACCCCCGCCCCTTAAAAAACAATATTCCCACCGGACAGTTTTTGCGGCTTCGCCGCCTTTGTTCATCCCGGTATGAATTTTTGACACAGGCACAGGGTTTGACAACCCGTTTTTTGGAACGCGGCTACCCCCCTATGGTGATTAAGAGAGCTTTTAAAAGGGCACTGTATACCCATAGGGACTGGTTATTTCTACCCTCCACCAAGCCAGACGATACTGCAAACAATTGTATTCTACCATTCTCCATTTTGGGGAATACCATTGCTAACATGATTCGCCGTCATTGGACGGCGCTTTCACTTTCTGAGCTGCTGCACAGTCCCCTCCGCTTCACTTTTCGGCGGGGCAAAAATCTACGTGACAGGCTTGTACACGCGGCTTTGTCCACAGATACAACCTTTGCTACGGTTGATTTTACATCCTCTATGCATGCTACACACAAACCTTGTGGACACTGCAGCATGTGTTGCCACACTGAGCTATCCACGGAATTTGTTCATCCCTCCACGGGCCGTGTATTTAAAATTCGGACTGACTCTGACTGTGTCACGAAAGGAGTAGTTTATGTAATTAAATGTCCCTGCCCCCTGCTGTATGTCGGCAAGACTACCCGCATGCTCAAGACTCGCATGATCGAGCACTTTTCGAACATTCGTCTGGGCAGAGCGGACGAACCCCTGTTGACACATTGGCTGGAACGCGGCCACTCCATTTCCGACCTCTCCTTCTCGGTCCTCGAGGTGATTCGCCGTCCCATCAGGGGTGGCAACTATCCCGAGGTACTGGGTCGGAGGGAACAGAAGTGGATCTTTATTCTGGACACTGTTTCCCCCAAAGGATTAAATAAGGATATTGATTGGTATCTGTTTAACTGAGTCTTGCACTTTGCTGTCATGTTTAAATTTTAACTTTGACAGTTCTCGCGAGACTGTCATGTTCCACTTTGACAGTTCTCGCGAGACTGTCTGCTTTCGCGCCCTTTTTCACCTTAAATGGTTGTCAGTATTGAAGGCGTCCGCGCTCCATTGAACGTTTGAGAAGGTATGTGTACTATCTCCAGAATTTGTTTGGCCATCTTTTCACCACCATATTATGACTATATTATTTGTTTATGTTCTAGATTGAAATGTGTGTGCTGGTCCCCCCCGATGCAGCCGAGCGAAACACGATCCGTGTCGGGGGATCGCTGTAAAATTGTGTGTTATACAATTTATGGAGTTGCCGCTTGAACATTTACCTACCCGGTTCTACCTTGAATTGGAATAAAAAGTTATTTGGAATTTTTGGTGGTGATACAATCTATCTTGCACCAGTGTCCTCTATTACTTGCAGATGTGCAAGGCTCCTGCTTCTTCTGTTTTCGGTAATTGAAATCTCCCATTATTATTGCACTGCCAAATTGGTTAGCTTCCCTGATTTCTCTAAGCATTTCATCATCTGTCTGACCATTTTGTCCAGGTGGACGGTAGTATACTCCTATCATTATACTCTTACCCAACACACATGGGATTTCTACCCATATAGATTCTACTGAGCATTTAGTCTCTTGTATGATCTATACTCTATACCCTCCTGGACATAAAGTGCCACACTCCCACCAAGTTGATCTTCCCTATCATTGCGATATAATTTGTACCCTGATATAGCACTGTCCCATTGGTTATCCTCCTTCTACCAAGTCTCCGTGATGCCAGTTATGTCAATCTCATCATTTGCTGCTATTCACTCCAACTCTCCCATCTTATTTCTTAGACTTCTGGCATTGGCATATAGACATTTCAAAGTGTGTTTTTTTTGTTTGTATTAACTTTTAAAGGAACCTCTCTGTTAGGATGCATTAACTTTCCTGTTTCATTAGTATCCTTCAAGGATACATTTCTCCGAACCATGCACTGCTGAGTGACTGTCTGCTTTCCCCCTTGTTCTAGTTTAAAAGCTGCTTTATCTCCTTTTTGAAAGTTAGTGCCAGCAGCTTGGTTCCACTCTGGTTAAGGTGGAGCCCATCCTTTCGGAAAAGTCTCCCCTTTCCCCAAACGTTTCCCCAGTTCCTAATAAAGCTGAATCCTTCTTCCCTGCACCATCGTCTCATCCACGCATTGAAACTCTGGAGCTCTGCCTGCCTCTGGGAACCTGCCACATCCTCTGGCAACAAATTCCAGAGTTTAATTGTGCGTTGAGTGAAAAAGAACTTTCTCCGATTAGTTTTAAAATTGCCATATGCTAACTTCATGGAGTGCCCCCTAGTCTTTCTGTTATCCGAAAGCATAAATAACCGATTCACATCTACCCGTTCTAGACCTCTCATGATTTTAAACACCTCTATCATATCCCCCCTCAGCCATCTCTTCTCCAAGCTGAAAAGTCCTAACCTCTTTAGTCTTTCCTCAGATATGCAAATACATACCATTTACGCCTGTGTGTGGGTATAAAAGCTTTTCTCCTGGTGCTTATCTTCCTACTTGCACTATGTCTGGAAGGAGGGGAGCCCTCCAGGATTTCTGCTTCGGATATATTTTAAACAATTTTTACTGAGAGTTTTTGCCTCTACGGCCAACTTCTTTTCAAATTCTCTCTTAGCTTGTCTTATCAATGTCTTACATTTAACTTGCCAATGCTTATGCATTATCCTATTTTCTTCTGTTGGATCCTTCTTCCAATTTTTGAATGAAGATCTTTTGGCTAAAATAGCTTCTTTTACCTCCCCTTTTAACCATGCCGGTAATCGTTTTGCCTTCTTTCTACCTTTTTTAATGTGTGGAATACATCTGGACTGTGCTTCTAGGATGGTATTTTTTAACAATGACCACTCCTCTTGCACACTTTTTTCCTTTGTAGCTGCTCCTTTCAGTTTTTTTCTAACAATTTTTCTCATTTTTCCAAAGTTTCCCTGGAGCTCTTATAGGAACCATGAGTGCAATTGATAGCGCTCAAGACAGTGGTAAGCGTGAAATGTTGTAGAAATCAGATTTGTTGCTGTTACTGTCTGCTCCAAGGGAAAGTACTGTTTGATTTTAGACTGTTAAACATTCTGTTCTAGTTTTGGAAAACATATAGATGAGAGATCACGTGATGTGGTGAGCCAGGAAGAGGCTTTCTCCCTGAGCTCCGGGTGTCCGCTCCCACAATCGCGCATCATCTGCTCTAAATAACAACAGGACTTAACCAAATTCCTTGAGGGACGAGAGCATATGTCCATCGTCTGATATATGCAGAAATCGCCTTCGGCTATGGCTGCAAAGGGCACTAAAAAAGATAAAGAAAAACTGCGAAGCGCTGATCCCAAAATGGCGGCGGGGCCCGAGCCGACAGAGGACAGCACACATACCAACATAACGCTGGCTGATATCAAAGAGACAGTTAAAGCTGCTCTCGACGAAAAATTTGGAGAAAAAATCGCCGGGATAGAGGAACGACTAACGGAGGTGTGTTCGGCTCTCACTGAACTTACCCCCCGATTGGAGCTGGTAGAAGGCCGTCTGTCGACATTAGAAGATGATTGCTTAGCGACCCCTACGACCCTCACGGCGCATGACGCGAAAATCAAGGCCCTTGAACAAAAATTGGACGACCTTGAGAATAGGGATCGCAGGGCTAATTTGCGGTTTTTGGGATTCCCCGAAAGTATAGCAGAAAGTGAGCTGTGCACTGCAAGACAGCCTCGTGGTTGAACGGGCCCACCGCCTTGGGCCACGGAAGGATGTTGCTACTCGCCCACGCATAGTGATAGCTAAGCTCTTAAACTACCGCCACAAGCAAGATATTTGGCAAGCATACCGTGCAAAAAAGGAAGTAGCGTACAACGGAGCAAAAATCAGGGTTTTTCAAGACTACTCCCTCCGGGTTTCTGAACAGAGGAAAGCATTTTCCATGATTTGCACGGAGCTCTACAATCGCCAGGTACGATTCTCCTTACTTTACCCGGCGAAATTAAAAATATGGAGTGCCGATAAAACCTACATTTTTGACACCCCGGATGGGGGCTAAGAAGCACCTCCAGCAGCCCTGAGGGCCTACAGAGACGACTGCTGGCACGGCTATATGTCGATTGAATCCAGTTCTAACCCACGGTTCTTTGCATAATCAAATGCTGATTGATACCCCAGAGAGGAGAATCCAGAGAGATGGGTCTAAGCCGCTTTCTTAAATTAAGAACATGACCTACACACAAGACTACGCATTTGAATCCTCTGATGACTTCAGACAGGGTAATAGAGCCCAGACTCTTCTGATCGTTTGCTTTATTATGGGGAACTTTTCTGTTGTTGTACCAGAAACCAGCCTTGGGAGGTTCCATGAACAGAATACTTTGACAGATGGATCCTACATCTGAGTATTAACTTAATTTCCTCTCTAGATCCTGACCGTTGTTTCAGGCTTCCAGGACTGTAGAGGCAATATGGAGGGTAGTTATTTCAAAAGTCAGCGTGAAAGTTTTACCTCTTTGTGATGGAGACTCTCCTAACTGTTATGTTTTCTATGATTCTCCTTCTCTCCTCTCTGCTTAGACAGTAACTTTTCATTGAAGAGTGTTGATGCATATGTTATAGTTATGGTATTACTGTATTTAAAATGGTGGGAGTGGGACACCCGGTCACATGCAACACGTGATCTTCTTACCACCGTACCGGTGGTTTTGGTTGATGATTGTGGTTGGGAAGGGGGGTTGGGTAGGGAGGGGGGTATGGGGGAGGGGGGGGGCCTGCCGAGGTAATCTATATTTACTTAATCTATTACTCAGAGTTAACAAATTTTTTCAGAAGGGAAGTGGAGAGGCTAGGCTGGGAGTCTCTCTGCTCTTCGATTGGCATTGCTACCAGGGACTTGGGTCCCAGATGTTCCGACTCACTCTGGACAATGGATAAACTATTATCATGGAATGTGAATGGTATAGGGATCGCCCATCAAACGAAAGAAAATCCTTAATCATTTAAAACATCTGCAGACAGACATAGCTTGTCTCCAGGAAACGCATCTCTCGGCCCTAGAGAGTGCAAAATTGCGTAGAGACTGGGTGGGGAGCTGTATCTTCTCAGCGGCGCAGGGGAAGAAAGGAGGAGTAGCGGTGTTAATCCATAAAAACCTCAACTTTAAGGTAAATAATCACATCATTGACTCAGAGGGCCGTTATGTTTTGATAACGGGACTATGGAACGACACTTTGGTTACCATATGTAACGTTTATGCCCCTAATGAGTATAGACATAGTTTTTTTGAACATCTGGAACGGTTGTTGCTCACTCACATGCAAGGCACTGTATTACTCATGGGAGACTTTAATTGTGTTCACGATGCTAGCATTGATCGCAGCCCACCAGTATTAAAAACACCACCCAAAAAGTTAAAAGGCATTGCATACCTCTGCTCCCGGTTAGGTCTGGTAGACATATGGAGGGTGCTGCACCCAACAGAGAAAGATTATACACATGTATCCTGGGCACATGCCTCACTATCACGTATCGATTATATCCTGGTCTCTCACAGCAGTTTTAACCGCATTGGTTCGGCCACCATAGGAACGCAGGTCATATCCGACCACTCCCCAGTCACAATGCAGATACATACTGCCCATAGCAAAGATGGGCCTCGGATGTGGCGCTTCCCAACCCATCTGAAACACCACACTCAATTTCAAACATTCTTGCAGGCTAAATGGGATGAGTTTCTTCTACATAACCAACAACACACTGATAACCCCCAACTTTTGTGGGAAACCTCTAAAGCTGTGCTTCGCGGGGAAATAATTTCCTACACACACTCCCTGCGTAAACAATTAAATGCCAAAATACTATTATTGGAACAGCACCTCCGTCTTCACAAAACTTCCATGATTTCCACTCCCGGCCATTCGAAGAAGGAGTACTACAACACGTTGAACCAACTAAATACTTTATTGCATTCTAGAGCGCAGCAGCAATTGGATAGAGGGGACCAAAAACTATTCCAATTTGGTAACAAGGCTGGACGGTTACTAGCTAATTTAGTGCGGACTGAGCGTCCAAAAATGTTCATTTCCCAAATGAAAGATGCTAAAGGCAAATTAGTTACAAAAAAGGCTGATGTCTGTGACGTATTCAGAGACTTTTATACTCAATTATATGCTGCTGAGCAACATGAAAATAGATCGGCGGAAAAGGAGTTTTTTCAAGACCTTTCCCTCCCTCGTCTTTCTTCTTCACAATTAGAATTTCTAAACCGACCTATCCAACCTATTGAAGTTTCCAATGCAATAGCAGCCGTTCAATCAGGGAAATCTCCCGGGCCAGATGGCCTTTCCTATGACTTTTATAAAATACTGTGTAAGCAACTAACAGATACGTTAACCTCCTTCTACCGAGATGGCCTGCATAGGGATCTCTTTCCGCCTCACTTCAATCTTGCCCATATTATCATATTACCTAAACCGGGGAAAGATCCTCTGCTACCGGGATCTTATCGTCCAATATCTCTTTTAAACTGCGACCTTAAACTACTGGCTAAAGTTCTAGCGGACCGTCTCAACATATTGCTACCTCTCGTCATTTCCCATCACCAAGTGGGCTTTGTAAAAGGACGCACGGGAAACGCTAATATGCTCAAACTTATAACGGCTATGAAGATCCATTGGATTTGATTCTGAAAAGGCCTTTGACCGTGTCTCTTGGAAGTACATGTTTTTTGCCCTACGTGCGTTGGGATTTGAGGGGGCCTTTTTGAAGTACATCGCGCTCTTGTATAGCTCTCCGGTCTCCAGGGTTGTAGCTAATGGCTTTGTATCAAAAGACGTGCCCATCTGTAGAGGAGTACGTCAAGGATGTCCGCTTTCCCCCCTTCTATACATACTGGCCATAGATCCTCTTCTACGAAAGATAGCGGCGAACCCTCTGATTATGGGCTATGGAGGACCTGAACATCCATTTAAGGTCGCGGCCTTTGCGGATGACATCCTGATCTTTATTCTAAATCCGGAAATATCTTTACCAGAAGTGTTGCGGCTACAGGAAGTGTTTGGCACCTTTGCCGGCCTAAAAATCAATCACGAAAAGTCAGAAGTCGTCGATGTAATAGGCACAGTCCGCTCAGCTTGGCCGGGCCCCTTCCCCCTCCGTTGGGTTGAGGCTGCACTTAAATATTTGGGGATTCGGATCCCAATCAACATCGATGAACTATACAGCGTTAATATAAAACCCCTCATTGCACAAACCTCGGCAACACTCGAAAGATGGCAAGCTCTGCCGCTGTCCCTCAAAGGCAGGATTCAGCTTTTTAAAATGATAATCTTACCAAAATGGCTGTATGTCCTCCAGATGATTCCCCTTTGGATAACTAAATTAGATATGACTTGCATCAATAAGGCACTGCGCACCTTCCTCTGGAGAGCGAAAAAACCTCGCATATCAATGACAAACTTATACAGACCAGTTGAGAAGGGTGGGTTGGGATGTCCGAATCTTTTTTGGTACAACTTGGCTTGTAATCTTCGGTTGGTTAGGGATATGTTATTCTCCACCTCAACATACGTCCCCTGCCACATGCTAACTGCTTGGTACAACATTACAGGACTAAATCCTTACTTACAACTCGATACCAACCATTTATCCAAAGATCTCAAGCTGAGTCTTCTGATGCAAACCTGTCGTAAGGTGTGGAGTCATCTACTTAAGCTTCTTGAATTGCCTTCTCGTCTGACGGCCTTCCTCACCATAGTTCACAACCCAGAATTTGGGCCGGGGGTTCAGGCCTCCCACTTTCAAGGTTGGTACCGGCAGGGGTTGCGTTTTATTTACCAACTTTTTGATGATACCTCCTCACAACTCTGTTCCTTTCCCGACCTGCAGAGTCCCTTTGGATTGTCCGCTGACAACTACTTTGCTTTTCTTCAAATTCAGCATTATATCAGCAGACGACGAGATCTCTTTTCGTTTACACCATCTTTTCGTAAACTTAGAGAGCTCTTCCCAGAGTGCCCCACCCAGAAAATGAACATTACATGGTATTACTCAGTTCTTACACAGCTGGGCACCGATGCTCCAATCCAACAACTCTATTGCAAATGGACACACTGGCCGACATTCACTCTACTATTTGAAGACTTCCAACAGCTTTTCGGAATGACCAGACATATAAGTGACAATGTGTTATTACAAGAAACGCATTATAAATTTTCTTTGGCAGTTTTTTATTTCTCCATCGAAAGCCAATAAGATTCATTTTGACTGATGCGGCTCTATGTCCCAAGTGTCGGACACACGAAGGCACTTATGTTCATAGCTTTTGGGAATGTCCATGCATTCTTGTTTTTTGGACTGAACTAGCCCATCTATGTTCACAGATCCTGGGCCAAACATTGCCAGTAGATCCCAACCTTTGGCTTTTCGGTTCTCCTGCAGCGTTGAATTGGGATCCCCCACTTCCTTCCATGTACTACTTACACAGAGCAGGCTTACTGGGGAAAAAAATGATTTTATTACACTGGCTCTCCGATAAACTACCTTCGGTGGACGCCTGGTTTTCCAGAATGATCCACTTGTGCAGCCTTGAATATGCTACAGCCCAGAACACCTCCTTCAAGAAGTTCAAGGTCATCACGGATATTTGGGAACCCTTGTTTATCTACTTAAACCCTACCATTCACGCTAGACCATAATACTGGACGAATGCGAAGTTGCATTTATTTACTTATTGGTTCTTGCTATCTTTTAGTTTACTATCCTCGGCAGGTGGGGGGGGGGGAGAAGAATTGGGGGAATGGGGGTTCAGGGAGGGAGGTGGGATGGGGGATTTCATATTATATAGTACTGGTTACAGAAACCACTTACTTCTTCCAGTTGTCAACATTGTCAGGATGCTTTCCAGCTAGACCTACTTTGTATTATTCTAGGCAGACTCTGTTGTAATGGTTAAGCATTGCCTATATTGTTGTTTTGTGACCACCTCTGGTTATTTCCACCATGTTTGAGTGTTTATGTTAAAATCTTAATAAACATATATGAAAAAAAAAAATATATAGATAAATAAATATAGTGGTTGTAACATTTGGCCAACTTCAGGATAGCCTTGCGACTAAGCCGCACTTACCCAGCTCCTTACCAGAGCCCCTGTGTGGCCAGATCACTGACATCAGCTTCATCACGCTGCATCCTTCATAGGCATGCACACTTTAAAGGCTCTGTGGCACCAATGGATGATGTCACAATTTGCCTTTTTAAACCCAGCTTCATAGCTTTTCCTTGCCTCAGCAACAGGTCCTTCTGCTTCTTTAGCAGTGCGTATTGCTTTTCCTGCTCTTGCCTCTCTCCAACCTTGTTCCTGATCCTGTCTTGCCATGTCCAGCCTGCCTTCCCTCATCCAGCCAGCTCTGCCTTGCCTCTTCCAGTTTGCCTTGCCTTGTCCTGTCTCCAGCCATACATCATTCCGGTCCTTCTCTTGCCTGCCTAGTATTGACCTCTGTTACGGACCCGGACTACCTGCCGCCTGCCACTGACCTCAGCCTTGGACCTCGACTATGCCTTGCTCACTGTCTTCCCTGACCCTCAGCCTTAACCTGGTAACTGTCTGATTGCTGCCTACCCTGATAATCAGAATGGCTCTGGACTCCCTCTTCCTGACCGCCCTTTAGGACTGTCACCTAAGCCCTGCTGGCCCCTGAAACCCAAAAGCTCAACCTCTGGGGAATGGGGCTGGTATAGGTGAAGGTCCAGCTCTGTCTCAGTCTAGAGTGCATCTGCCGGCTGTCTGTATGAGCCTAGCAGGATCGCCACAGCACAAGGGTTCACTACCATTACAGTGATGTGTTTTCCTGAGAAACACAACCAGGATCTGCTCAATACATATGGAGGTGGCAGACTGGCTTATTCCAGTCATGACTCCTAGAAATGTCAGGAAAGTGCCAGTGGCTAAAACTTCCAGGACAGTAGTGACTGGTAAGGGGTGTCCCCTGTGGATGGAAGGGTGCAGGTGCTGCTCTAACTGCTGGCATTGGTACAGTATGGTTTCCTTGTTGAATCTGAACCTACACATGACTTGCTCCTCTGATCCGAAAACTGTGCTCTAGTCCTGTATACTCTCTGTAAGGAGTATCTCCTCCTCCTCCTCCTCTGTTATCTCTCCCTCCTCAACTGTTGGGCAATGGGTATCTGTAAGCCCATAAGAGTCATTTTGAAAATAGATTCTCCACCACTGACTCCCAACCCCCAGTATGGCCCAGTCTATTCCAGTTACCCCCTCTCTACCGTATGGGCCAGTATAGCCCAGATACAGTATAGCCCAGTTTGTCCCAGATATGCTCTCTACACTGCCCAGTATGGCCCAGTCTGCCCCAGTTACCACCCCTGTATGGACCAGAATGTTCCAGGTACGTTCACACTCCCCAGTATATTCTAGTCTGTTCCAGGTACCCCCCAGTAAGGCCCAGCAATTAGATGGCTTCAGTGGTCATATTGTCTCCAACATTCTCCTGAAGCAGAGCCTTACACTCAAAACACTGCACCAGTGTTGGGCTGACAGGAAATCAGTATACCACCCTACTATACAAAGCTACGTTTTAAGTGCATAATACAATTTCTTTTTTAAAAATGGTTTATCTTGGGTGATTGATGATTATAATCTCAGATACTGTTAAGTCAATTTTAGTGACCACTGATATTTTCATCATATGAATCATTCGCATCACTATATGAGTATCACCATGAAATAACTTGTTGTGCTATAGTAGATTTAGGGGGTCATTTTCAAAGGAGTTACGCATGTAAATGTGACATACTATCGTAGCAATTTTCAAAAGCTATTTACTCGAGTAAAGTGCACTTACTTGTGTAAATCCTATGGACAATTCAATGGCATATATTGTAGCAATTTTGAAAAGCCCACTTACTTGAGTAAAGTGTATTTACTCGAGCAAAACCAGTTTTGCTCGAGTAAATGCTTTTTAAAATCTACCCCTTAGAGAATATGTTTACATTCAGTCTTTTTCTCTAACGGTGTGTCTGGGGTTGTGTTGCCATTTGTAGTGCTGCATTGTTAATTATATTCTGCCTTCCTTCTTGCGTTCTTCTTTCTGTTTATTTTATTTTCCTTTTTTGTTTAGCTTGGGACCTTAGTGGATTTCTCAAGTTTGTGGACTCAAGTGACATATGTTAGGTTTTGTTTTTTCTTTTTACATTTTCTAAATATTGTATGCTTAACATGATGTCTTTTTTTCCATGTAAGTTTAACTTGTGTTAAATATTTAACATTTATAAAAATAAAATAAAAAAATATAATTCCAAGTTACTTCTACACAGATGCTCAGGTTCGAATACATAGGTTCAATCAGGGTTACAGATCTTCACTTGCAGGATCCTTGTCCCCGTTCATGGCCCTGAAGCTGCCAGCAATGCCTTCCAGGCATTCTGGCAACTCTTTTGAATCCCTGAGGACCATTCTGGATCCTCAGAGGCTGGATTGCAGGTTTGGGCGTGGGAGAGCAACCAAGTCCTTTCTGCTTGCTTGGCTTCCTTTTCATATAGCCACCAATTGGCTCAGGGGCAAAGCTCCAACCTCTCACCCCAGCAGTCTGCTGGTTCCGAAATAGCTTAAATCCTAGATATTCACTGGATGGAGGCACTCAGAAAGGTGATATAGGAATCAGTTCTGGGATTACTTTTACTATTAACATTTTTTATTTTGTACCTGGATGAAGGCTTAGTAACAATTAGTGGTAAAACCTAATTTTCCACCCAGTTTTGCCCTGTTTCTTGTAGTTTGTATATAGTACATACTGGAAGAGGCATCTTTTATAAACAGTTTTTCTTTGTAAAATGTTCCTCATTTTTATGATTTTTCATGTTATGTCACAGAGCTAGTACTGTATAGAAATCTAGGACTATGATATAGCTAGCAGGAAGAGAAAAAATCTTCTAGTGATGGTAGAATTAAGAATTTAGTGTGTAACTGAAGAAAAGTTATAAAGGAAAATTAAAACCCATTTTCCCATTATGGTATATTGTGGTATGGACACTAGTACTGTATAGTTCTGGTAGAACATTTGAACGTAGCTACAGTTTTAATCAGATTTATTGAAATGTTGCTTTAGCCTCAGACTTTGCAATAAATGGCATCTTCTGTAGGGGAATAAAGCTTTTGATTCCTTCACTGTCCACATTGCTCAACTTTCACCGCAATGATTTCTTGTTTATTTCATGTGATATAGCCCTCACCCTGTGTTCACAATTCCTGGAAGCCATATGAATTGCTTATAAGTAAAGATTTATCCTTAGAATCTTCTCTTAAGAGATCAAATAAAGAGCACACATTGTTTCAGAGTGAAGGTTTGTGATCTGACATTTGATTTTGCAGGGGTTATGCAGTTGCCAGTAGCAGTGATGACAGAATGAATGAGCCTCCCACCTCTCTAGGACTTGTGCCTCATCAGGTAAGTAAGTAGTAACACAAGCAGAGCTGGTGATGCATTGGCTTGTAAGTACTTTTATATTGTTAATATTGAATTTTTATTTTTGGTAGTCATAAGAACATAAGAAGTGCCATGCTGGGTCAGACCAAGAGTCCATCAAGCCCAGCATCCTGTTTCCAACAATGGCCAATCCAGATCTTTAGGAACTACCCAACAGATCCTAAAGAGTAGATCTATTTCTTGTTGTCCAACTCTCAGGGATACGTGCTGGCTTTGCCTAGTGTATCTGACTAAAATTTGTTTATAGACTTTTCTTCCAGGAACATGTCCAAACCCTTTATAAACTCAACTATGCTAGATGCCTTGACAGCATCCCCCAGCAACAAATTCCTTAACTTAATTGTGCTTTGAGTTAAAAAATATTTTCTCCTATTTTTTTTTTGTCTGCTACCCATTAGTTTCAAGTCATGTCCTTTAGTCTTTGTACTATCTGTACTATTTATCAGTTCTACCCTACTCATGATGTCATAAACCTCTATCATATCCCCTCTCACTCATCTCTTCTCCAAGCTGAAGAGCTCTAACTTATTTAGCTTTTCTTCTTAAGAGAGACATTTCATTCCCTTTATCATTTTTGTTACCCTTCTCTGTACCTTTTCTAGTTCTGTTATGGGGCAAACAGTATACAAGGTACAGTCGTACCATAGATCTATACAAAAGCATTATGATATTCTCAATTTTGTTCTCCATTCCAAATAATTCCTAACATTCTATTTGCTTTTTTGACTGCCTGAGCTAAGGATTTCAACATATTGTTCACAATGACACCAAAATATTTTTCATGGGTGATGATTTCTAATATGGAACTCAGCAATTGTGTATCTAACACAGTAATATAGTAAATGATGGCAAAGACCAAAAGGATCCATCAAGTCTGCTCAGCAAGTTTTTTAGGGTCATAGTAACTGCCACTCCATGCAGGTTACCCCCAAGCAGAAATGTATTTATTTTATTTATTTATTTAACTCTTTTCTATACCGACATTCATGATACGAATCATATCATATCGGTTTACAAGGAACAGGGGTTGTAACATTAATATTACCATTGAACCATAAGCAAAGTTACAATAAACAAGGTGAGAGAACTTGGGATCTGAAGAAGCAGAATGCTAAGGAGAGATAAAAAAAAAACAAAACAAAACTTAACAAACGGTAAATGGGGGATTCCTAGCTACATATATATAAATTTCTTCTGGGGGATAAAAGACTCTTAAATTTCTGGGGTGCTCTTCTGAGGGAAAAAAGAAAAAAACCAAAAAAAAAACCCTGCTTGTTTTCTTTCACTATTCTTCTAATTGCTTTGTGCTGCACTAAAATCTGGGCTCTCTGAGCAGTAGAACTTCTGTGTTTTATACCTTTCTCTAGGTCTGTTATTATACAATAATTGTAACTGTTGCTTGCAAACTGTTATTTTTAAGATCCAGTATACCTGCTTTTCTATTATTGTATAGCTGTTCTTTAATAATCTGGTTAATATTGGCACAGAAGTGCTGAGGGGGTCCTTTAATAGCTAAAGGACTAATAAAGTTCCAGAAAGTGTCCTGCTTGTCCCAGGTTCAACTGTTTCCCTCCCACCGTACCCCTCTACCCACCCACCCCTGGGATTAGATTACTAATATAGACTGTCCAAATTAGCATTAGCAACAAGATCAATTAGTAAGTTAACAGCTAAGGACATACCAATCCAAAACTTAACCAATATGAGAACTATCCAATGCAACTGTTGTAGAGCCTTTATTCTGAGGGAAAGCATCTGGAGACTTGGAGCTTGCCCGATCTGTGCACAGCTCTCTTCTTTGAAAACGGAGCTGACTGAGGTTAAAGCTCAATTAGCTTCAATTAAAAGAATTACACCCATATTGCATTACTCAGAAAATAATTCCCCAACACCAAAGAATAACCAGGAGTCAAGAAAAAGAAATACAGTAGACTCAGGTAGGATAACACATGTGTCCCACAGTCACCCATTCTTGACAGATGGGAAGCCAACAAGTACACCCCCCCACTCAATCAGTTCATCAAGTAAATCATTAAAAAACAGGATCACAGTGGGCTCTGGTAGAATTAGACCTGTAACAAGGAGACACACACAGTATCAAATGCAACAAGAACATAAAGCCCTCCCTATATTAACTGAAGAAATTCTAGAGAAAAACATTGAGATGGATAACTCTGTCATCAATGGCACAACTGCAAAAGGAACAAGTAAAGTGAATAACAAATCTCAACTAAAGTCTCATAAGGAGTACAGGAAAAGCAATAACCGTAAAGAGAGTACCTGGAAAGCTATGACTACAAATGCTCATAGTTTGGGAAATAAAATCCCAGATCTGCAGGCCCTAATGACAGAGGCAGAACTGGACATCGTTGCTATCACAGAGACATGGTTCACAGAATCTCATGATTGGGATACGGCAATACCAGGCTATAATTTGTTAAGGAAGGACAGAGTGGATAGAAAAGGGGGAGGTGTGGCTCTTTATGTCAGAAATAATATCCAAGCATCTGAGCTGCAAGGAAGTTGGGGCAAGGAAGAAGCACTATGGGTAGACCTAAAAACAGATGATGGAGCATCCATTTATATTGGAGTGGTTTACAGGCCTCCAAACCAAAAGGAAGAGCTGGACAGAGATCTGGTTGAAGACATCCATAAGATAGGTAAGAAAGGGGAAGTGGTGATCATTGGTGACTTTAATATGCCAGATGTAGACTGGAAAATCCCATCTGCAGAATCTAAAAACAGTAGAGCAATACTGGATGCCATGCAAGTATCTTTGTTCAAACAAATGGTATTGGAACCCACGAGAGAAGGAACTATTCTCGACTTAGTGCTCAATAATGGAGAAATCGTCTCTGATGTCAAGGTGGGCGCCCACCTCAGCACCAGTGATCATCAAACGGTATGGTTTAATATCACTAAAAGAATATGGAAAAGGAGCACAAAGACCAGAGTTTTACAGTTCAAAAACACAGACTTTGAGGAAATGGGGAAGTACCTAGAGGAAGAACTAAATGGATGGGAAAATGAGAGATGTGGATCAACAGTGGACCAATCTAAAAGGAGCAATTGCCAAGGCAACTGCTCTATATGTTAGAAATGTAAAGAAAAGCAAAAGAAAAATGAAACCTATCTGGTTCTCAAAGGAGGTGGCTGACAAAATTAAAGCTAAAAGAACTGCATACAAGAAATACAAAAGATCCCAAAGGAAGGAGCACAAAGAAGAATATTTGTATCAACTGAGGGAGACAAAGAAATTAATCAAGTTGGCAAAAAGTCAAGCAGAAGAGAGAATTGCCAAGGAGATAAAATATGGTGACAAAACATTTTTCAGATACATCAGCGAAAAGAGAAAGGTCCAAAGTGGTATAGTGAAATTGAAAGGTGGAAATGATCAATGTGTGGAGGGAGACGAAGAAATGGCAGAAATATTAAACGAATACTTCAGCTCTGTGTTCACTAAAGAAGACCCTGGAGAAGGACCATCTCTACACAACAAGAAACTGGAGGGAAGCGGAACAGAGGAAAATCCATTTACAGTAGATAATGTATGGGAAGAGCTAAAGAATCTGAAAGTGGACAAAGCCATGGGGCCTGATGGGATTCATCCAAGGATATTGAGGGAGCTCAGAGATGTGCTGGCGGGACCGCTGTGCGACCTGTTCAATAGATCCCTAGAAACGGGAGTGGTGCCGAGTGATTGGAGAAGAGCGGTGGTGGTCCCGCTTCACAAGAGTGGGAACAGAGAGGAGGCTGGTAACTACAGACCGGTTAGCCTCACTTCAGTGGTGGGAAAAGTAATGGAGTCACTGTTGAAAGAGAGAATAGTGAACTATCTACAGTCCGGAGAATTGATGGACCAGAGGCAGCATGGATTCACCAGAGGAAGATCCTGTCAGACAAATCTGATTGACTTTTTTGACTGGGTAACCAAGGAATTGGATAGAGGAAGAGCGCTCGATATCATATACTTGGATTTCAGCAAAGCTTTTGATACGGTTCCGCACAGGAGACTGGTGAATAAAAACGAGAAGCTTGGGAGTGAGTGCCGAGGTGGTGACCTGGATTGCAAATTGGTTGACGGACAGAAGACAATGTGTGATGGTAAATGGAACCTTCTCTGAAGAGAGAGCGGTTTTAAGTGGTGTACCGCAAGGATCGGTGTTGGGGACCGGTCCTGTTCAATATCTTGTGAGCGACATTGCAGACGGGATAGAAGGTAAGGTTTGTCTTTTTGCGGATGACACTAAGATCTGCAACAGAGTGGACACGCCGGAAGGAGTGGAGAGAATGAGACGGGATCTAAGGAAACTGGAAGAGTGGTCGAAGATATGGCAGCTGAGATTCAATGCCAAGAAGTGCAAAGTCATGCATATGGGGAGTGGAAATCCAAATGAACTGTATTTAATGGGGGGGGAAAGGCTGATATGCACGGAGCAGGAGAGGGACCTTGGGGTGATGGTGTCTAATGATCTGAAGTCGGCGAAACAATGCGACAAGGCGATAGCTAAAGCCAGAAGAATGCTGGGCTGCATAGAGAGAGGAATATCGAGTAAGAAAAGGGAAGTGATTATTCCCTTGTACAGGTCCTTGGTGAGGCCTCACCTGGAGTACTGTGTTCAGTTCTGGAGACCGTACCTTCAAAAAGACAAAGACAAGATGGAGGCGGTACAGAGAAGGGTGACCAGGAAGGTGGAGGATCTTCATCGGATGACGTACGAGGAGAGATTGAAGAATCTAAATATGTACACCCTGGAGGAAAGGAGGAGCAGAGGTGATATGATACAGACTTTCAGATACTTGAAAGGTGTTAATGATCAAAAGACAACGACAAACCTTTTCCTAAGGAAAAAAATCAGCAGAACCAGGGGTCACGATTTGAAGCTCCAGGGAGGAAGATTCAGAACCAATGTCAGGAAGTATTTCTTCACGGAGAGGGTGGTGGATGCCTGGAATGCCCTTCCGGAGGATGTGGTGAAGACCAGAACTGTGAAGGACTTCAAAGGGGCGTGGGATAAACACTGTGGATCCATAAAGTCAAGAGGCTGCCAATGAAGAGTGGGTGACTCGCCAGAATGATGGCTACTGCCTGGAGTCAATACCCTTATTAAATAAACATACACAGGCTTGACTCCAACATCGCTCTAAGCTTCAACAGCAAGAGGAAATGTGGAAAAAAGGATTCACACTCACAAAGAGGGGAGTAGCTGGCTTGTTACGGCGGTTACTACCCCAAATCAAATAAGCCTGATACTTCATTTTCAATGCATATACAGCATAGTTCTCTGATTCAACGGCAGGGGAGAAGAAAAGAGGGTTCACACTCACAAAGCGGGGAGTAGCTGGCTTGTTACGGCGGTTACTACCCCAAACCAAATGGGCCTGATACTTCACTTTCGATGCACATCCAGCATGGCTCTCTGCTTCAACGGCATGGGAGAAGACTTATACGTCACGCATATCCAGCATAGCTCCCTGCTTCAACGGCAGGGGAGAAGAAAAACAACCAATAAGGGCTAATAACATAGTCTGGGTAAAACAAATAAGCATGGGTGCAGCTTGCTTATTGCGGCGGCTACTACCCCCCAAACTAATCAAGCTAGATATTTCACTTGGATGCAGCTCCATCACTGCTCTCTACATTAAAGGTGGGGATGGAAGGGAAATAGAACCAAGAGCTAAGAGAAACAGATAAGTATGAGAGAAAATATGTGTGAAGCTTGCTGGGCAGACTAGATGGGCCATTTGGTCTTCTTCTGCCGTCATTTCTATGTTTCTATGTTTCTATGAGATATGGCTGTGTGGCATATATCCATGGTTCGGAATGGTTAAGGGAAGGCTTGTAGGAACAGCCAGGTCTTGAGTTTTTTCCGAAAAGTTAACAGGCAGGGTTCCAGTCTGAGGTCAGGGGGCAAGGTATTCCAAATAGCAGGTCCCGCTGTTGAGAGTGCCCATTCTCTAGTGGCTGTATGAAGTGTGGCTTTGGTTTTGGGGACGTATGCTTCTCTGATGGGTCTTGTAGAAGTGTGGAGTCTGAATGGGATCTGAAGGTCGAGCTGGAGCTGATTGTAGATAGTTTTGTGGATTATGGTGAGGGACTTGTGTAAGATTCTGTAACTTATTGGAAGCCAATGTAGGTTCTTGAGGATGGGTGTGATATGATCTCTGCAGTTGGTGTTAGGATTCTGGCTGCCGCGTTCTGGAGCATCTGGAGCGGTTTGGTGGTGGAAATGGGGAGACCCAGGAGGAGGGCGTTATAGTAGTCTATCTTGGCAAAAAACATGGTTTGGAGGACTGTCCTGAAATCATGGAAGTGTAGGAGAGGTTTGAGTTGTTTTTAGAACTTGCGTGCGCCGACTCCCGATTTTATAACATGCACGCGCATGTTATAAAACCGGGCGTACATGTGTGCGCGCCGGATAGCGCGTGCTCATGTACGCCGCGCGCGCTTCTTTTAAAATCTACCCCACAATGTTTAAGGTGTTATGCTTCCATGTGGGAGAGCTTGCCCAAGACTTTTGGAGCATTATACAAGTGTGTTTTCTGGCCATGTGGAAAGATTACCAGTATGTTGTTGAGCATTTCTTAGTATGCAAGAAATGATAAATCAAGATAAAGAAATTTACTCCTAGCCTTGTTTTTAATAAAAGATTTCATTTGACATTCATTTATTTTAAACATTAGCTATCAATATTATTTACTATTAAGCTAAAGTGCTATACAGATTTCAAAAAGTAGTACAAATCATGCATGACATGTGACATGATAGCAGGAGGGGGAGACTGGCTATTCAATCCTACTTGGTAAGTACTGAAAAACAGGTAACAGTGACTAATGTGCTTCAGAAAAGAACAGTTTTTACCTGAAGTCTCTAAATCCATAGCAAGGACACCAGATGACCATCAGACAGGTACTTCATTTTGTAATGGAGTCAAAGAAGATAGCACAGAAATGTTACACGGTGCTGTAACATTTTTAAAATTTCATAGTTGGCTGACCGAGGAAAAGAATACTGTTATATTCCTTATGGCATTTCATATTACTGCCACCAAGTGGTTTGCCTTAGCCATACACTATTGTGCATTTTGTATAAACTCAGTGCTGGAGAAAGTCATAATAAAGTATACAGAACTAGATGAATTAAGAAAAGAAAATAATCTGGATTATAAAAAAACAGAACTGTCATAGCCTGGAAATTATAATAAAGAGCTCCAGGTAAATGCTTTTAGTCTCTATCTGCTTCCTATTAAGGTGAAGTGTACATTATTGGAGAACAATCTCAGGGTCTAATGTATAAAATATGAGTAAAAAATATGTGACTTAAAATTTAGTTCTCATTTTCTTTATGCACATGGTAAAAATTGAGTTAACTCCTAATTTAGTAAGCTAATGGTATGGTGCTGTTTCAGGAGCTTAAAAAAAAAGTGCACTTACCCAAAAATGTGCACAGGAGACATCTTTTGGTGTGCATGAAATACGATTTCTGCACATAAAACATGATTTCTGCACACAAATAGGGGCCAATATTCAGCCGCAGAGCTGAATATTGGCCCCTATTTATATAGCTATCCAGCTAACTAACGGGGGCTGTGCCACACCTACGCACCTCTCCTCATCGGACAGTAAAATCTAAAGCTTTCATGGGATTTAGATGGAAAAGTACTAATTTGGGAGCACAGTTTTACACTGATTTGTGCATATATTTTTTGTGTGAAACTTCTTGCTGCATGGACAGTACAGTCTGCACAGAAAAAATGTGCACACATTTATGGATAAAACTATGCACAAGGTCCAGTGCACCTTATAACATTGGAGCCATAGACGGCAACTCATTATAGCATGTCTGTTTAATATACTGTATATTTTGCTTACACCACATTGGAACAAAATACTAAAAAAAAAAAAGTGCACTATTGTAATTGAAGTCATATTATGCTGTAACAAAGTCCCTTTTGTTATTAAGTAATATATTGACTACTAGCCTACATGTTACCCGGGGGCACCTCCCTATAGACGTTGTCTAGACAGCTCTACACAATGAGGCTGTGAAAGTGTGGAGGGAGTTTTGCTATATCTTAGGTCAAAGGTTGTAAAGTCTCAAATTTCACTGGCTCCTCATTGCTGCAAAGCTTTCTCTAACCTGTCCCACAGGCATATTGTTTCAATTGCTCAGACCTTTCTGTGCAGCTCTCACCACACAGCTTTAAAAAGGTCCTCCAGGAAATTAGAACTTTTGGGGATCTGGAAAGTGCTTATTATAGGGAGGAAGGAATCCTCAGCCCACACCTCTCATTTCCTCCTGACTATGGATTGCTTCCAGAGATCCATAGGGGCTGGGAGATGTGCTGATGGTGTATGCAAATAAATCATGTTTATGCATGCTAAGTGTGACTTTGGGCATATATTTTCAGGTTAGCATGTTTTTTTAAACTTCGATTCATTTTCTTACTGCATCAGGTGTTAATTTTTTTTTTTTAGTGTGTGAGTAAAGATAATGTATTCTGGCTCAGCGCACATGTTTTACTTGCATTATTTCGATGAATCAACAATAATTAAATTTTTGACCAAGAACAATCTGTTTAAAAAAGCAGAGCAAGGAGTGTGCAGTATCCTAGCGCAGATTAGGTTTTCAAAAGCTGCCTCAAATACTCTACTAATTGGGGAGGGCTACATATGAATAGAGACCTAAAAAATGAATTTGGGGTCAATGCCAACAGCAGCACAGTTTTAAAAGATTTTTTTTTCTTATCGGAAAAACAGGTAATGTTGGCATCATGAACCTGTTTACAGTGCAATACAAATGTCACAATATACTGTGAAAGTACTGAATTGTAATAAGACTGTGCTTTTCTGCATCTTACAGCTATCCAGAAATAATTTGATTGTAGAATATTCTGTATGTTTCAGTCAATGAAGTAATTGCCACCCTTTAAATCTAAACTGCACAATATTTCTCCTGTCATTTTTTTGTATCCTTTGGGTGCAATTTGAAAAGGTGAAGGAGTTCTGCTGTAATTTAAATTGTTAAACACAGCTCCTGCAGCAACAAATTCCACATAGTGGGGGCTGTCACAGAGAAAGCTCACTTGCATGTCTTGGACAGGTGGTACATGCCGAAAAGTTGGAACGTCAAGCAGGTCTCATTGTGAGGACCATAGAGCCTGTGATGGATTGTATATCCATAGCAAGCTCTTTACCCATGGAATTGAATCAAGCACCAGATGTTTGCGTACCAGCATTGCAATTTTATACATCACTTGTGATTCAATTGGCAGCCAGTGCAGAAGAAACAGAATCAGAGAAATGTGATCTCTCATAGGGAAACCCAAAATTTCCTAGTGTGTAGCAGATGGACTCAGGACCAATGGGTATAGTGTGCTCCTGATAGCAGTTGGAGAAGGAGTCAGATTTCAATCTGACGTCAGCACTACATATACCCTATACCCGTGTAGAAAGCTCTGCTGTTCAGTATTTCTCCGTCTCCTTAGCAGTTCGGGACTATACACATGCTTGCACAGCGTAAGAAAATTCCAAACAAGAAATAATCTTACCTCTAAAGACGAGCCACGCTCTCCTGCGGTGATACCTAAGGGTCCCTCACTCAGTCGAGAATTCCTGAGGTGATTTCCAAGATCCCTCAGAGGTAAGCCTCGGTCAGGTAGCCGGTTCCCGGTGTGGACTTAGCCCCCAGGAATGGGAGTGGCTGAGAGGCATCGGGTGCAAGACCGAGCACAGTGGTGAAGGTAAATTCTCTCTCCCCCCGCAGCCAGAGACCGCCCGGCACCAGACCGGGAAACGCCGAGACAAGGTAAGGTAGAAAACTTTCTTAAGTCTCCGGTCTCCGAGGCTTGGATAACTGTACAGATCGCCAGCCGACGTCTGTCCCATTGGGTTGATCAGCCCTGGCGGACTAGACCCCAATCCGGTTCGAGGGTCGTCCCACGTGGAGACCCTTTGGGGGGGGTCGCCATCTTGCTCACGTGGTCGCCGGCGCCATTTCTCCCCCTTGATCGCCGTACTGTCCGCCTAACTGAGCCGTGCGCACAGCAGTGAGCCGGGCGCATAACATACTTGTGCGCACAGTGACGTGCGCATAGGTGCTGTGCACATAGCGAGGTGCACAAGGGTGCTGGGTGCACAGGTTCGACTGCGCACACATCTCCATAAGCGCACATACCGGCCTGCATGCATACCTTCGCAGCTTGCACACACACCCTCAGTGCACCCGGAGAACATATCTAAGCCTCCCGGCATGCGCATATAAACGCACAGACTGGGTTTGAACGCCCCTACGTGCACAAACCATGGCACCACCGGCCAAGAAAGCCAAAGCACAAGCCCTCTGCCCGGCCTGCCACATAAGAGATGTGCAGCATGAAGAGGCTACTGCCCTGTGCCTACAGTGCGAGACAGCTCTGGGAGAACCAGGGCAAGGTTCCCCCCAGCCAGTACAGGAATCCGGATCCACCGATAGTATCCCGGACCTCTCTATCCCTAGCTTGGCCCTCCAGACGGGGCCCTCGGGGAACACCACTGGGTTCAATATAGACCCAGGAACCTTTTCCTGGGTGGAATTCTTTAAAGGTTTGCAAACCTTCATCCAGGCGCAATCAGCGCCACCGGTGACACAGCCACAGCCCCCACCAGAGGACACAAACCTCCCAGGCCCTTCTCGGCCTCCCAGAGATGTGCCTCCCTCGGACAAAAGCCTAACCTTAGGGGACATGGACACCTCAGAGGAAGATCAGGAGTCCCTGGAGGAAGGGGAAATCCCTCCAGGAATGGAACCATACAAACCATGATGCGTTTCTTCTCCAAAGATGAGCTACCATACCTAGTGTCCCTGAGCCTGAAGGAGCTGGCCATCCCAGGCACAAGTGTCACAGCAGAGCCAAAGATGAACACTCTTCTGGTCGGGCTCCGTTAGGCCTCACGCCATTTCCCATTGCTGCAAGCCAAACAACAACTGATTGACCTGGAATGGAATGCTCCAGAGCCCGGTTTCAAGGGAGGACGGGCCCTAGAAGCCCTATATCCACTGGAACCCTCAGCCAAAGAACTTCTGGTGGTTCCCAAAGTGGACGCCATGGTCTGCGCTGTCACAAAGCGCGCACCACCATTCCAGTCGAAGGAGGAGCGGCACTCAAGGATACCCAAGACAGACGTCAGGAATCCATCCTTAAACAGTCATTTGATGCAGCAGCTATGTCACTGCAGATCGCTGCCTGCTCTGCCGTGGTGACACGCGCGTGCTTGTCACTGGCCAGGAACACCACCACTCCCGTCGAAGCATTAGAACCAGCAATATCCTTCCTCACGGATGCAACTTCCGACCTGGTGCGCACCTCAGCCAGGGGCGTCTCATCCATTGTGGCAGCCAGAAGGCAACTCTGGCTCTGAAGCTGGTCAGCCGACGCGACTTCCAAGATGAAACTCATGAGAATGCCATTTAAAGGAACCCTCCTGTTCGGAAGCGAGCTGGAGAAGTTAGCCGACAAATAGGGCAAATCTCCAGTACCTCTGTTACCGGAGGACAAGAACAAAAGCCAACGCCCCTCTCCCTGAACATCCAAGGGCAGAGGATCACAGCATTTTAGACCGTATAAGAATACATACCAAGTACCTCGCCCCGCAGGCAGGGGCCAGTCCTTTCGGAACAAACACAACAAGAGGGGAGTCGGCTCAGGTCCAGGCCCCAGCCACACCCCACAATGAGAATCAACAGACCTATCCACAGGAAGAAGCCATAGGAGGCAGGCTTGCCCTATTCTACCAAAGATGGGTTGAGATAACGTCAGACAAGTGGGTCCTAACCATCATTCGAGAGGGATACTTTCTGGACTTCCACAGCATCCCTCCAGACAAATTTGTGAAATCTCCTTGCCACTCCCCCTCCAAGAGAACGGCAGTGGAAACCACACTGACCAAATTGCTTGCCTTAAAGGCTATAGCACCGGTGCCCTCGCACCAACGAAATACTGGACACTATTCCATCTATTTTATCGTCCCCAAGAAAGAGGGGAACGTACCAGCCCATCCTGGACCTCAAGTCGGTCAACCGCTACCTGAGGGTTCCACACTTCTGCATAGAAATCCTATGCTCGGTCATAAGGGTGGTACAGCTGGGAGAATTTCTAACCTCCCTGGATCTGTCCGAAGCCTGTCTGCACATCCCGGTCCATCACGATCATCAGCACTTCCTACGCTTCACGATCCTGGACCATCACTACCAGTTCTGAGTGCTACCCTTTGGGCTAGCTACAGCCCCGTGGACATTCACCAAAATCATGGTTGTAGTGGCGGCGACACTGAGGAAAGAAGGAATCCATGTACACCCATATCTGGACGATTGGCTGATCAGGGCAAAATCTCCAGAGGAAAGTCATCAGACGACCACCAGAGTCAAGAATCTACTGGAGAACCTCGGATGGGTCGTCAATGCAACCAATAGCTGTCTGCAGCCCTCCCAATCTCGGGAATACCTGGGAGCCCGGTTCGACACCCAACAGGACAAGGTCATTCTTCCCCCTACAAGGAGAAGGAAATTGATGGACCAGTTGAGAAAACTGTTGAACGGCGTTTGCCCCACGGTATGAGATTACCTCCAAGTCCTCGGATTCATGACATCAACCCTAGAAGTTGTACCATGGGCAAGGGCCCACATGCGACCAATGCAACATTCCCTACTGTCACGATGGAACCCGATGTCCCAGGACTACACCGTCCGCCTCCAATTGCCGGCGGAGGTATGGATACAGCTTCTATGGTGGCTACAAGACCATCTGAGCAAGGGAGTGAGGCTATCCCCATCGACCTGGATCTTGCTCACCACGGATGCGAGCCTACAAGGGTGGGGAGCTCACTGTCAGGAACTGACTGCCCAGATGCAATGGGACAAGGAAGAGTCGGGATGGAACATCAACCGACTGGAAGCCCGGGCAGTCAGACTAGCCTGCCTACGATTCAGTCACAGACTCCGAGGAGAAGCTGTCAGAGTCATGTCAGACAACGCCACAACAATGGCCTACATCTACCACCAGGGAGAAACCAGAAGCCAACAGGTGTCCCTGGAAATAGACCCCTATTGACGTGGGTAGAAGCAAACCTGCAAGGGATCTCGGCCATCCACATCGCGGGAAAAGACAATGTCATTGCGGATTACCTCAGCAGAGAAAGTCTAGACCCAGGAGAATGGAGGCTGTCAACCACAGTCTTCCAGTTGATAATAGATCACTGGGGAACCCCAGCCATGGATTTTCTGGTAATCCGGTCCAATGCCCAAGTTCCCAACTTCTTCAGTCGCAGACGAGACCCTCAATCCCAGGGGATCGATGCTCTCATCCAAACCTGGCCACAGGAAGATCTGCTGTATGCCTTTCCTCCATGGCCACTACTGGGCGGGATCATCCGCAAGATAGAACAGCACAGGCGGCTAGTACTCCTAGTGGCCCCGGATTGGCCAAGAAGGCCGTGGTACGTGGACATGCGAAGACTTCTGGCGGGGAATCCCCTGTGCCTACCTCCACACAGAGACCTGCTCCAGCAAGGACCGATCCTCCATGAAGACCCAACTCAATTCTCTTACGGTCTGGCCATTGAGAGGACTCGCCTGAAGAAGAGCGGATACTCGAGGGCAGTAATTGACACCTTGCTCCGAGCACGCAAGTTTTCCACACCTTTAACTTACATACGAATAAGGAGAATATTTGAAGCCTGATGTGAAGACCGGGACATCCTTCCGCGGACAGTCAAAATTTCCATGATCCTGGAATTCCTGCAGGACGGCCTGAAGACGGGGTTGTCTCTCAACTCCATCAACGTTCAACTGGCCATGCTGGCCTGCTTCAGAGCCAAAGTGGATGGCATCAGTCTATCTTCCCATCCAGACATCTCCCGCTTCCTGATGCAAATCCGACCACCACTAAAGTGGCCGGTACCCCTAAGGAATCTAAATCTAGTACTAGACTTCCTAGCGGGAACTTCCTTCAGACCTACACGCGGTCTGTCCCTAAGGCTCCTGACCTTGAAGACTGCATTCCTAGTGGCAATATGTTCAGCCCTTCGCATCTCCGAACTTCAAGCACTATCCTGTCGGGAACGTTCCTCAGACTCATACTGGGATCCATACAGCTACGCACTGTCCCCTCCTTCCTTCCAAAGGTGATTTCTCATTTCCATCTAAACCAAACCATCTCGCTGCCATCTCCAGACGAGCATAAGGACTTGGAAGACTCACGCCGCCTACGCCACCTTAACATCGGCAGACTCCTAGTCTACTACCTGGAAAGATCGGAATCCGTACGAAAGACGGACCACCTATTCGTCCTTCACAGCGGGAAGAAACAAGGGGAAGCAGCCTCATGGGCAACCATAGCCTGCTGGATCAAAGAAGTAATCAAGGCGGCCTACGTAGAGGCAGGCAAGCCTCCACCTCTACAAGTCAAGGCCCATTCCACAAGGGCCCAGGCAGTGGTGATTCCACAAGGGCCCAGGCAGTGTCCTGGGCAGAAACCAAGATGCTGTCACCCACCAACATCTGTCGGTCGGCGACATGGTCCTCCATTCACACCTTTTCAAGGTTCTACTGCCTGGATGTTCAGGCCCAGGAGGACACATCATTTGCAAGGGCAGTACTAAGTAGGCCCACGGGCAGTCTCCCACCCAGTTCGGGAGTAGCTTTTGTACATCCCATTGGTCCTGAGTCCATCTGCTACACGCTAGGAAATGGAGAAAATACTTACCTGATAATTTCGTTTTCCTTAGTGTAGACAGATGGACTCAGTATCCCGCCCACGGCTGCCTCAACGTAGGGAAACCTCAGGTGACAATCCCCGAGAGCAAGATAAGCACGGGTAAGCCAGACTTACCCCTAGTTAAGACACCCATAGTTACCGGATGTCAGCGTTTCTCAGACTCCAGCTTCAATTCACGTCAACTAGTTCAAGTTAATCAAGTTAACCAAGTTAATCAAGTTATCCAAACACACACATATCCACTATTGCTTTTCGAGAAGAATACTGAAGAGCAGAGCTTCCTGCACGAGTATATGTAGTGCTGACATCAGATTGAAATCTGACTCCATCTCCAACTGCTATCAGGAGCACACTATACCCATTGGTCCTGAGTCCATCTGTCTACACTAAGGAAAACTAAATTATCAGGTAAGTAATTTCTCCATTAACTGGGCGGCTGCCTTTTGCAAAAGTTACAAAGCGCGTAATGAAGAACCAACTGGATTGTGTTCCATGTGAGGTAATCTATAGTACTGTTCAGGAATATAGGGTAGTTGTTAAAAGTTTCAAAAGCGGCAGAACTTAAAGGTTTAATTGTTGCAGGATTCATATAATTTCTTGCTTTGTGTACATTTGAAATATTGAACAGTACAGTGATGGTATTTTTTGTTATGACAAAGAGAGGTTTTTTGTAGGGGTTTTTATTTTTTAACTTGGATTTTTGAAAAGTGGGAAAACTCTTCCACCAATCAACACATTACAGCACCACAAAAGGCTCACCTGCAGGCTGCAGTCAACATTTTCAAAGCAGAATCCAAAATGTTTAACACTTGATTGGTACAATAGAGCACCATTTATCCAAAGATCTATTAAATGTAAAAGCTCATTATCTGGAAAAATTCATAGCCCCAAGACTGTGATCTTTTATCCGTAAAAACGTTATGTGGAATTTGAGCACTATACAGATGTCATAATCCAGTGCCTCAGCCTCATTATCAACTCTGCAGCTGCGGCAGCCACAGCAGATTAGCAGCATTTCTTTATTTTTCACAGTGTTTCTAGCAGTGGAGAGCCTTTCAGAAAAGGGCCCAAAGGACCTGAATTTATTGCAGGCTGCTCTTATGCAAATGCAGCCAAAGCAGATCAGCATCCTTGCTCCTCTCTTGTTTCTAACATTGGTGGCAATGGTGAACCTTGCAGAAAAAGGAGCAAACCCTTAAGCACAAAATTTTGAAATTTTAGTCCAGGTGTGAAAAGGAAGATGTATGCACTATCCATTCTGCAGAAAGTGGAGCTGCTTAAAAAATTTAATCATGGGCCAAATGATTACTAATCTCCAGCCAAAATACACTGTTAAGCGAACAGTAATTACTATTTAAGAGTATAGAAAGACAAGATTCTAAATTTTTATGCCGAGAATGATTCTGTAATGAGAATGGTTAAATAGAAAACATTACGAGGCCCTCACGGTTTGCTATGTGAGTGGTTCTGCCATTGTTGCAGTGAAGGTGTTCCTGTATCAGGGTCTGAGTTAATGGAGAATGTCAAGTTTTTTTCCATATACAAATGAAGATTCAAAGTGAATGTGACTGTAAGTGTCACCATGGCATTTGTCATCTCTGAACCACTGAGAAAAAAACTGTGTGCAGATCATGAGGCTGCACAGAAGTATGTCAAAGGCTTTGCTCAGCTACTGCATGTTAATAACTTAATTGCAGAATGTCTCTGCAATGCAGCCAGAACAAGATTGTTCTGGAGATGTTTGCTAAGCAACACCCTTACTTACAGCGATGGGATAGCCGCATGTGGGGTAAAGGAAATGCTGAATGTCAAGATGTGTTGCAATGCAGCTGGCACAGACAAGTGCTAATTATTGGTAAAAGTGCCCATCCACGAGCTTTTGAGAAGGTGAAGATATTTCCTGTTATTTACTGGTCCTACAAGTGGGCATGAATCACCAGTGTTTGGCTTAATAACCATAGGGAGGGCAATTCTTTAAAGGGACTTCTGTGGGTAAAGTAATGCTTTACTCATAGAAATGACTCTTTAGAGAATTGTGCAACTAATACATGCATAAAATTACACCATACACACTGTTTGCATTTACGTTTACATGCATAAGGAAGGTGCATTGTGGGATTGGGACATATTCTTATTTTTAATTTTTTAAAAGTATGCACATAAATTCTCTTAGCAAACCTAAATGCACCAAATAGCAGATGTACTGTATTTTTCACTCCATAAGATGCACTTTTTTTCCCCCAAAAGTGGGGGGAAAATGTCTGTGCATCTTATGGAGCGAATATTAAAAACAAAAACAAAACTAACTACAACCCCCCAGCCTCCTGACCCCCCCCCCCCCCCCCAAGACCTGCCAAAAGTCCCTGGTGGTCCAGCGGGCGTCCGGGAGCGATCTCCTGCTCGTGGGCCGTCGGCTGCCAGTAATCAAAATGGCGCCGATGGCCCTTTGCCCTTACTATGTCACAGGGGCTACCGGTGCCATTGGTCAGCCCCTGTGACATACTAAGGGCAAAGGGCCGTCGGCGCCATTTTGATTACTGGCAGCCGACGGCCCAAGTGCAGGAGATTGCTCCCGGACCCCCGCTGGACCACCAGGGACTTTTGGCAGGAGGGTGGGGGGTTGTAGTTAATTAAATTTAAAGGGTTGGGATGGGGGGGTTTTTTTGTTTGTTTTTTTCAGAAAGAGAACGATAAAAGTTTTCTGATCTGGGGAGTGGACCGAAATGGCCTTCCCCGGACCCGAAAATGAAATGGGGACAAAAAACAATTTTATGCACTCCCCTGATTTGCTCCATAAGATGCACAGTCCCCCGGGAACAGGGCCGGTTTAGCACACCATTTTTTTTTTTCATTTTCCCCCTCTGAATTCTAGGTGTGTCTTATGGTCAGGTGCATCTTATAGAGCGAAAAATATTGTAATTGTGTGTGTGTAGTTTTACTGGGTTAATTCTCAAAGCGGACTTATGTGCATCAGTCCACTTTGAAAATCGATGTAACTTAAGCACTTATTTGCCAGGTAATGAATATGCACTATTATAAATGTATCCTTTTTATGGCCAAAAGAAAGCATTCCAGCAAGTTGGGCGACCTGAAAATTTCAGGATGCTGCTGCTGCTGCTGCTGAACAACTATTCCGCTTATCTGGCTGTCAAAACATTGGTGACATACAGTATTTTTACACCTACTTGTCACCCAAATGTAGCTCCCTTATTCAGCTGATGGACCAAGAAGTCAGAACGTTTTTGAAGGAAGAAATATTTATATACCGACATACACTCAGAGTATCACATCGGTTTACATAGAACATGAACTTGGCATAGTAGCGCTTTACAGGGAACTAGTCATATAACAGGTAACTGCAAAAGAATAAAATGAACACACAAACTTAGCTTACATCGAATAATGAAAGCTTGAATTACAGTATTTACAGAGGACTTATACAAGGAGCGACTTGTGGGGGGGGTAGGGAGATGAGGCTAAGAGGTTGAACAATGGGGGGTACAGGGGGGTACAGGGGGGAGGGAGGGTGGGGGGGTGAGAACTAGAGGGGGGTTCAATGGCTATGAAACCTGCATAGCACAATTTGTGGCCTTTTATCATGTTCTTCAAGAGGTAAAAGAAGATGTTGAAGGGTTTGAGTTTACATAGAGGAGAGTTGACATCGGTGAACTAATGCAACAAAGGAAGAGTGTGTTGGGAGGTAGAGGGAAAGAGTGTGTGTTTTGGGATATGAGAATGTCATAGAGGTCCCACGCATGCAGCCTCTCTACTTCTGGATCTCTCCCTCTACTTTGCAGTCTTTCCCCTTCCTATCCAATCTACTGATCCATATTCTCTTCTCTCCCCACTCTTCTCACCCATACTCTCACACCTTCACTCCTTACTCCATCTTGTGCTTCTTAGAGATGTGCTGAGGAAGGTGGGGGTCTAACAGGTGAATTTTCAAAGGAGTTATGCATGTTTTTCCATCATCCCATCTGTGTTCTTTCTAGGACATTACAATTCGATAAGTTGCTACCCCCCTCCCCCCCTCCATCCCTTTTACCCTCCCTACTCTTTACCCATGGCATGTTACCATTATTATTATTTTGTTATTTAATAATTTGTTTTAGCTAATATTTATCTAGCTATTTAGTTAAATTTATGTATTTTAAGTTTATTTTAGTTATATTTTATTTTTACTTTATTTTAACATGTTGTAAACCGTTTTGATAAAATTTTATTTTAAAAAGCGGTATATAAATACTTTTAAATAAATAAAATAAAATAGTCTAAATTTGCCATGATATGTGAGTAATGTCATCTGATGGCACCAAACAGACTCAGCTCTCCTAAGCATGTATGGGAGTTCCCATACAGGTGTTGCCTCGGTGCTTCTTCAGTCTTTTTTGTCCAAGCAACAGCATGATCGGATTCTCATTCTCTCAAAAACATTTTTCTTCTCATTCATTTTTTTTCTCTTCAGATTGTTGCTTCGCTGCCTCAGCAGCCAAACCAACCCACTCTCCTCCATATATAGGGTTGTATCTATCCTGCTTTCACATGTGCCCTTGGCAACTATCAAGAGTCCTCCAACCCCTTCTTCAGTGAAAACTGAACATAAGTATTTATTTATCATTTCTGCTTTTTCTTCATCTCTTTCCACACATTGCTTCTCATCTCCTCAGTCTTACAGTACCACCTCTGGCTTTCCTTCTTTCACTGATATGTCCAAAGAAAGTTTTGTCACCTCCTTTTACTTCTTTTGCTATCTTTTCTTCCATTCATGCTTTGGCCATCATGACTTCTTTTTCAGCGTTTTAGCTTAACTAGATATTCTTTCCTGTGTTCTTTTTTTGGGGATACTTTGTTGTTTGTTTTTTTTAATGCAAACCTTTTAGCTCTTACTTTCTCATCTACCTTTTTGGAAAACCCTACTGGTTTTCTTTTCCACTTGCTTTTATTAACTTTCCTGACATAAAAATCTGTTGCCCTTGGTATAGCTTCTTTTAGTTTAGCCTACTGTTCTTTCACTTCTCCTACCACCTCCCATCCTGTCAGAGTCTCGGTTTGTTCCTCATTGTACAAAAGTCAATATTTTAAAATTGAGAACATTTAACTTTGCATGACTCCTTTCCACTTTAGTGGTAATATCAAACCATACCAGCTGGTGGTCACAGATGCTAAAAAGTGCAGTTATCCAGACATTAGAAACACTGTCACTGTTTGTAACAGTATTTCCCCTTCCCTCGTGGGTTCCATTATGATTTGGTTGAGGCTAGCCCCTTGAAGGGCATTCAGAATCTCTTTACTTCTAAATGAATGTGCTGACAGGATACTCCAATTAACATTTGACAGATAATTTCCTAACAGCACCAGCTCCCTTTTCTTGCCCACCTTTTGCATGAATTTCAGTCATATCTCTATTTAGTCCCTCTCCTTGAGTTGGGGTGGTCTACAGACTTATTTTATTTATTTATTTATTTATTTTAAAACTTTTTTATACCGGCATTCGTAGGACACATCATGTCGGTTTACAAAAAACTACAGACTTCTCTCCAATACAGCCCACAGTGCCTCCCCTTTATCCCAAGCGCTCTGCATTTGACACTTTGATATTATGTTTGACATAGAGTTACTTCTCCCCCTTTTCTGCCAACCCTATCTTTTCTAAACAGATTGTTGTTCCTACCCACCCAACTCCAACCCACCCTAGCATATATTTTTTCCCCAAATTTTATAATGTGTGGGTAGGTTTTCCTTTTCTGTAAGGATCCTCTTTGGCATATACTCATACCTGTGTATAAATTCCCCTTGCCCTCTGAAAGTTTACTAGAACTCTTGTGTATTCCGAGTTTAGACAGAACTCCAGTTCAGCTTTGTTTTTATTGCTTAGAAATTTTCAGTTTCTGAGAGTAAAAATAAATATGAAGGAAGCAGTCCAGCAGTGGGATGGGGGCTATCCAGTTACTTGCACAGTGCCGCATGTATGACTGTCTTCCACTTGGGGAGAATTTATATGTGAGCACCTTGTACAAAGATCTCCTAGCATTCAGAGAACAAATATGGTCTTTGGAAGCTAGAGTGGCCAACCTGGAGGAGCTGATGCAGACATAGAGGTATATAGAGACATAATAGAGCGGTCCCATCTCCTCAGTGGCAGCCCTTTTACTGCCTTGGAGGAGCATGGTCACCAGGAACTGAGACTGTATAACCCACTGTTGGACGCGGGTTGTGGAGGCACTAACTAATACTCATATGCAATAAGGGGATTAGCGCCTCTACAACGTGCATCCAATGCGGAGTGAAACTAATAGAGCTAATCACCTGCAAATGCATGTGAATGAGCCTATTAATTATTCACTCCAGATGCAAGAAAAAATGTGCATCCAGGACGCACATTTTTACAATCAGAAATTAACGCCTGCCCGGAGCAGGCGTTAATTGCTGAGCGCTCCTTAAACTAGTACAGAAAAGTAGGAAAAATTGCTTTTCTGTACTGCCTCCTACTTAATAGTTGCTATATTAAATAGGAATTAAAACTAAACAAAATTAACTTAAAAATAAAAAGTTTAAATAAAAAAAAACCGCCAGCAGTCAGGTGCAGGAAACAGACTCTCAATTGACAAGCGTCTGTTTCCTGAACCCCTGGCTGTGCGGCGTATAGGAAAACTGACACGATAAACTCGGCGTTGGTTTTTCTATCTGGCGGACAGCCGATGCCAATCAGGCTCTCGTTAGCATGTAGGCGCTAGGGGCGCGCAAGCGTCCCTAGTGCCTCCTTGCTAACGTGACCCCTAATTTAAATATTGCATGACGCCCCCAGAAGGGGTGCCTGGGGGCACGTTAAGAAAGCAGGTGCTGACTGTATAGCGCCTGCTTTCTGCACAAAAATATTGCATCGGCCCCACAGAGAGCTATATAGAGGAGACCTTCAGGGACATAGTAGAGTGGTCTTATCTCTACTCTGGCTGCTCCTGTGCCTCCTTAGTGAGGAGTAAGATCACCAAGAAAGAAGGCATCATTGGTCAAAAGTGATCCTGTAGCTGGGACCTTTTTTATCCTCTGGCACCGATGTGCCTCTTCAGGGCTTTATATATGGTATGGTAGAGACAGAACTGTCGTTATTATTGGCAATTTGGTTTTTAGGCATATAGCTGGATGGATGGCAGCCATAACTTGCCTTGCCTGCAAGGGTAGCAGACCTCACATACTGCCTAGATAGGACAGAGTGCTGGGGAGGAGTCATCTGTCACGGTTCTTGTAGACACAGATGACATAAAAAGGTGCTAGGTAGGGAACTAAAATCCAGAGTTTCCAGGGTAGCATTCTTGGAAGTGCTACCAGTGCCATGTTCAGGACCCCAGAGGCAAACTGAGCTACAGTTTCAATGTGGGAATGGTACAGGGAAGAATCCTTCAGATTCATTAGGCATTGGGGAGCTTTTTAGAAATGGGGGAGCCTATTCCAGTGGGATGGGCTCCAAGTTAACCAAAATGGACCCAACTGCTGGCACTAACAATTAAAAAGGGGATAGAGTACCTTTTAAACTAGATCATGAGGGAAAGCCAGCATTCACTCAAGAGAGCATAGTTTAGTGCAGGGTATCCATAAACGATACTATCAGAAAGGGAAAATCAGTGTGGCCTGTCGGTGCAGATGTGGAAAAAGCTGATTCCCAACTTCCATCAACTGATGTTAAATAGGTTATGAAAAAGAATAAAAAGGATACATTTAGGTGTCAGTATGCAAATGCCAGAAGTCTAAAAAAATAAGATGAGATAATTACAGTATTTAAATAAAGATACTAACATAATGGGCATCTCAGAGACTTGGTGAAAAAAGAACAATCAATGATCCCAAGGTACAAAATTTATTAAAATAATGGAGCAGATTGAACTGGTGATGGGATGGCATTATAAATAGGGCACAAATCTTGCAGGAATTTCTATGGTTAGAAGTTCCATATATGATGGGGGGCGGGGGGGGGGGGAGGGGCATTAACTACCATCCACCTAACCAGAATGGGGAAATAGATTGTAATGGGCTACCAAACATGTCAACACAACAATAATAGATTTTTAATTACCTCAAAAGTACACACATACATTGCCGGTTGGGTGCCCTATATATACCTGATAATGGAGGGTGCGGGGGTGGGGAGTTATTATTTGAGCCAAAAAGTGTCATGGACCCACCGAATAATGTATTTCTTAGCATTCAGTCATTTATATAAAAGGATGAAGGATCCTAGGGAACTGTCTGTTTTTGCTTGCATCATAATTGAAAAGTAATCTCACCGGCATATTCTGCCATTTTTGTCCATTTACTTACAATGTAAGTGCTGAATTGCTGAAAGCGAAGTGACAATGGCAAAGAAAGAAATGGTAAATAGTAGGTTTGTGTAAATCCATGAATAAAACACTGACTTGTGGCATACTGAAGAATAATGGAGCCATGCTTAAGGAAAAACAGAGAGGATGACTGCAGTGTACTATTTATTATCTGCCAGAAAAAAGAGCAATTTGGTTTCCTAAGAGACAAACCACTTAAATTCTTATTTTTATTGATGCTTTTAAAAACCCATAGTAGCTTATTATGTTTTCTTTAATGACTAGTTTGCTTATGTGCATGCAATTTAAAGAAGCTTGGCTGTAAAAAGTTGATATAAGTGTCAGATTCAACCAACTTGAATGTTTTCAAATGAGCAATTTAAGCATTTTTGAGCTACTGAAATGTTATCTTAGGAGACCTGTCCTGAAATAAATAGAAGGCTACACACACTGTGATTTACATAAATAAAAACCCTAAATCAGCTAGTGCATGATTCAGCCTATCCAGAGCTTTTCTAGAATGTAAACTTTGCCACTTAGTATTTATTACCAGTTAGAGCTTTAAGAGTTATTTCCAGTTTGTCTTACAGAAAAGCAACTTACTGAAATGGGTCAAATAGTAACATAGTGAATGTTTGTAGATAAAGACTATTTGGCCCATTTATTGTCGGTTTCCTTTCATAGCCTGCTTGCAGGTTTGGGTTCCGAGTCCTGGGTCCAGAATATGCAATCTATGGGTCTAGGTTTATTCAAGGGTCCAGGCTCTGTAGTAACAATCCAGGCTAGAACATTTATTAACGATAGTCTGAGTGAGCCAGGGTCAGTCTGGAAGCTCCAAGAGGTGTTCATGGGATCCACAGGAGCAACTAAATAGAAGCACAAGGCTGTCTTAGAAGATCTGGCAAGAAAGGGAAATCTGCAGGTAAGGACACAGTCTTTAGAAACAAGAGCAAAGCATCAAGCTGAGGGCCTCCCGGCCTGATGCCCACCTCCCTATCACATTTCTCTAAACCCCCCTCCCCACTACTTACCCAGAAACCTGGCCCCTAAGTACAAAATAACATTTAAAGTTATGATGGCCTGGGCCTTCAGGTTTCTCCCTTCCCTCCCCACTAAAGAAATTTTAATACTACCTCTTCTGCTCCCCCCACAAACATCCACTTCCCCGCCCCCCGCCCACAAGAAACCCATCCACCCGTTACCTTGAAAAGCAGTGCCCTTGTCTGCTGGGATCGTTGTTCTATGCGATCCCGGCTGCTTCCAGCATTACTTAGGTTAGGGGCCAAGTTTCTGGGTAAGCAGGGGGAGGGTGGCTTACAGAATTGTGGTGAGGAGATGGACATCGGGCTGGGAGGTCCTCAACTTGATGCTTTGATTTTTTTTTTTAGGTGTGCTACTTACCCACATATCTTTTAAGATATGCATGTAAGTAGCTAGTTATCTGGCCACACGAGGCCAGATAACTTTAGACTTGCTTCCAAGTTATGCAGCTAACTTAGCTGGATATACCCAGTATTTGGCTAAGTTAGCCGGATAATGGGACCCCTCTCCAGAACTCCCCCAAAATACCCCTTTTATATCCTGTTACAATTTAGCCAGATAAGAGGATCAATATGCTGTATGACTCATTTAAATGGATAACTTGTGAGTTATCTGTCTAAATGAATTTTGAAAATCTACCTCTAAATATTTAAATGTTCAGAAGGAAGGCAGTTGCTGAATCTCTTCCCCGCTTCTCCCCCTTAATAATCTGCCCGCCTGCTCCCTGGTTCATAGCAGCCACAAGAACAGCACAGCTAGCCAGATGGAAACCCTGGTCCTCCATGGCCTGACTCCCTCCCTCCGATAAATAAATGGACTAAATAGTAAGACTTGTTCAACTTATATATAACAGTTTTATGTGGTATTATCTGTTCAGTGGGGTTAAGATTCCATATGTTTGCAGATGTCATTCAGATCTTTTAACCTGTAACAGAATTGATGGGCTGATTTAGATAAATTGAATAAGAGATTGGATGTGGTAGTGGGTTGGATGGGCTAAGTTCTGAATATCTGCAGGCATGATTATCTGGTTATATGCCATCTCAGGCATTGCAGTCCTCACAGGATTTACTGTGTATGCTTTTGATGAAGGAAACCCATTTACAAAGAATTAGGGGAAGAGTATTTTCAGTGATAGCTAAGTCCCTGTTGAATAAAATTCCTAGGGAGTATTGTTGTCAAAGGGATTATTTTTGTTTAGAAAAATGATTAAATTTTGGTTGTTTTGTATGGTGTTTCTGACAGAGTAAACTGCTTTTGGTGATGGCTAAAGGGGGGGCTGGTTGACAGAGTGGGTGGGGTAGTGTAGGGTTTGGGTGAATGTCACATCAAGACATGCTAGAGAGATAAAGTTTGTAGATAAAATAAATGTCTGCTTCATGGAGCAGATGGTACAAGAACAAACTAGAGGGGAATCTATTTTAGATCTAGTCTTTAGTGGAACACAGGATTTGGTTCGAGAGGTAACAGTGTTGGAGCCACTTGGCAATGGTGATCACTACATGATAAAATGAGGAAAAAGGAAAAAAATTGAAAGGAGCTGCTGCAAAGGTTAAGCGTTTACATCAGGCATGAACATTGTTTAAAAATACCATCTTGGAAGTCCAGACCAGATGTATTCCATGCATTAGAAAAGGTGGAAGGAAAACTAAACAACTACCAGCATGGTTAAAAGGTGAAGTGAGAGAGGCTATTAAAATGTAATCCATTAGGATTTTTGATAAGAGGTATAGAAATCAAATCAAATAAATAATTAAAAGAACATCTTTCAAGAAATGGGAAAGGAATCCAAATGAAGAAAACAGGAAACAGCATGAGCACTGGCAAGTTATATACCAAGCATTCATAAGGAAGGCAAAAACAGAATTTGAAATGAAGCTTGCCATGGAAACAATAACGCATAATAAAACCTTTTTCAGGTACATTCGAAGTAAAAAAGCCTGTGAGGGTGTCAATTGGACCATTAGATAAACAAAGGGTAAAAGGGGAACTTAGGGATGATAAAGCCATAGCAGAGAGACTAAATTAATTATTTGCTTCGGCCTTCACTGAGGAAGATGTAAGAGAGATATCCATGCCAGAAATGATATTCAAAGGTGATGATTCAGCAGAAATGAAACAAATCTCAGTGAACATGGAAGATGTACTAGGGCAAATAGACAAACTAAAGAGTAGCAAATCACCTGGACCAGATGGTAGACATCCCAGCGTGTTGAAAGAACTGGAAAATGAAATTGTGGACCTTCTATTAGTAATTTGTCAACTATCATTAAAATAGTTTATGGTACCTGAAGACTGGAGAGATGCCACTGTAATGCCAATTTTTAAATAGGGCACCATGATGGCTTTGCCCCATATTTTAATGGGGCAAAGCCATCATGTATATAGCCAAGGGAAGACTTGCCTAACCAATTTGCTACATTTTTTTTTGGAGGGCATAAATAAACATGTATAAAGGTGAGCCAGTTGATATAGTGTTTCTGGATTCCCAGAAAGCATTTGTCAAAGTCCCTCATGAGAGACTTCTTCGGAAAGTAAAAAGACAGGGGAATATGAGGCAGTGTCCTATGTGGATTGGGAACTGGTAAAAAAGATAGAAAACAGAGAGTAGGGCTAAATGATTACTTTTCTCAATGGAGAAAAGTGAATAGTAGAGTGCCCCAGGGATCTGTTCTGGGGCACTGCTTTTTTTATTTATTTATAAACAACCTGGAAATGGGAACGAGTGAAGTGATCAAATTTGTCGATGATACAAAATTATTCATAATAGCTAAATCACAAGAGGACCTTGCAAAACTGGGAGACTGGGCATGCAATTGGCAAATTAAATTTAATGTGGACAAGTGCAAAATGATGCACTTAGGGAAGAGTAACCCAAATTATAGCTACACAATGCAAGGTTTCCACATTAGGAGTCACCATTTAGGAAAAGGTTCTAGGCATCATCGTTGACAACACATTGAAATCTTCTGCTCAATGTGCAGCAGCAGCCAAGAAACCAATTAGAATGGTAGGAATTATTAGGAAAGGAATGGAGAATAAAACAGAGAATATCATAATACCTCTGTATCACTCCATAGTACAACCTCATATTGAATATTGTGAGTAGTTCTGGTCACCACATCTCAAAAAAGATATAGCAGAATTAGAAAAGGTTCAGAGAAGAGCCACCAAAATGATAAAGGGGATGGAATGATTCCCCTAAAAGGAAAGACTAAAGAGATTAAGACTCTTCAGCTTTGAGAAGAGACAACGGAGGGGAGAAATAGAGGTCTATAAATCAATAAGTGGAGTGGAATGATTAAACATTAATTAGCTATTTACTCTTTCAAAGATTAGGGGACACACAATGAAGCTACTAGGTGATACGTTAAGAAAATATTTTTTTACTCAGCGCATAGTTAAGCTCTGGACTATGTTGCATAGGCCGCCAGCGTGCGCAAAGCCCCAGGATGTGTGTTGCGGGCGGCGCGGTATTCGGGGGCATTCCGGGGGCGGGGCCATGGGCGTGATGCTGCCCTGGGTTGTTCCGGGGGCGTGGCCAAGGACTCCGAACCAGCCCCCGGGCCGGGAAATGGCGAGCCGGCAGCCAGCTGGCGCTCGCCTGCCTCAGGCAAGCGTAACTTTCTGAACAAATGTAGGGGGGGATTTAGTTAGGGCTGGGGGGTGGGTTAGGTAGGGGAAGGGAGGGGAAGGTGGGGGGGGGGGCGGAAAAAAGTTCCCTCCAAAGCCGCTCCGATTTCAGAACGGCCTCAGAGGGAACGGAGGCAGGCTGCACGGCTCGGCGCTCGCAGGTTTAACAATTGTGCACCCCCCTGTGCGCGCCGACCCTGGATTTTATAACATGCGCGTGGCAGCGCACGCATGTTATAAAATCGGGCGTAGATTTGTTTGCGCCGGGTTGCGCGAACAAATCTATGCCCACGCATAACTTAAAAAATCTACCCCTCTGTGTTTTGTATGGGTATAATCTAATCCTTTCAGAATTTGTTTTTTTTATTATTCACAATATCCAAACCTCTGGAAAATAAAAAAAAAATCTTCATAGAAATGTTCTCTTTGGTTCCAATAGACAATTTTTCTTAATGCTTAGAGAAAGGGAGTGATGCCAAAATGTAATAAACCAGTTAACCAGAATCACCACCAGCCAGGTGTTTATCTAAATGCCCACTATAGAAGTTCATTATCACATAACTCTGTTTACCTTGATGACAACAGTGTGAAAAATTGTATGAAACTATCAGCCCTTCCCGCAACAATTTTTTTCAAGTTACTATTTTTTTCAATTTTTATTAGAAATATTACTTGAAAATCACTCTATTTCTAAACCTGTGGTAACCGAGTGTTGAACGTCTATAGTGGACATTTAGATAAACACCTGGTTGGTGGTGATTTAGAAAAAGGGAGTACCATGTGACGCCAAAATAAAATTTGTTAAATGAAAACCCTTGTAAGACTAACAATGTTTTAAGATGCAAGTTTTTGGGACTATTGGTGCTTGGTCACAGGACCCTGCTTAGGGAATAGTCTATAGTCATCTCTAAAACTAGCATCATTCATATTCCGCAGTCTAACGAAGGTATCATATATACCCAAATACATTGTTAGCTTTCTTATAGCATGGTTATCATGGTTATCATGCTGTGGGGTCCCCCTTTTCCTTTGTTTACAACCTGCTGTTTGGGCTAGGATGACTGAAGTAAAGTATACATTTCAGCACCTATGGTTGCTATTCTTTTATTTCTTTTTATTGTGTTTCTTTTCAAATTCTTGAAACAGCTTCCCTGCAGTTCCTCTGAAACTTTGCAGACAGCCATCTGGTTGGGTTATGTTGTATGATAGATCAATCAAAATCAATGTGTATAATGCAATTTTTGATATGCTGATGAATGAAGTAGTACCCATAAGTTCAAGTGAATTTCAGGAAAGTTTGTATTTCACCAATATGGTGGGTACAATCTTCTTTTAAAGATGTGCATGTTTTATATAGACTATGAAATAATCATATGATATTTGAAAAGTCTTTACTAAATATGGATTTTTATTGGTGTAAAGACATAAATTAGTAAAATATGTATAGTATATAGATAGTTCCTACTATGCATATTTTCTTGTTTATAATTTGAATAGTCGACTAATAAAAACTTGATGTGGTATAGCTATTGCACTCTAGGTGGTGCTGTACCCATTTATATATTTTTGCAGTGTTACATTTGAATAGTTTTTGTATTTCTGTAGGAAAATGAAAGCAATATACAGCTTCTAAGTTTTAGACAGTAATAAACTTTGAAATTATTTGGTTGTTATATTACATATGCAGATTTGGCATCCATTCATACTATAGCATTAGGTGTTGCATTTTGATAATGCATTTTGGAAGTAAATTGACTAATGTAATTTTATATGATTTTACCAATACTTTGCAGATTCGAGGTTTTTTGTCAAGGTTCGATAATGTTCTGCCTGTAAGTCTGGCATTTGATAAGTGCACTGCCTGCTCTCCCAAAGTAAGTTGTTTTACTTTATAGTTTGTTTATTGTCATGCAATTAATTTTTTTTCAGGAGATCAAAAAAAAAAGGAAGCATTCAAAAGTCTACACTCACAATAGATCCCAAAACATATAAAAGTACATTTTAAAAGTGGTGGGGGGGGGGAGGTTTGCCAAAATCAGGAGATGTGGGCATATCTAGAGCATGCATGTGTACACCCAATTTTATAAGCCGCCCACATGCATTTATTTATTTATTTAGCATTTGTTTATATACCGAGGTACAGCTGACATAGCCTTCACTCCGGTTTACATTATAACAAACCAGTTACATTTAAATTCATAACAGTGTGACAGAGAATGAATCAGAACATTAACTTAAAAAGTCAATAAATACATTGAACAATACATTGAACAATAGTTATGAGTGTAAGCAGCACTTGAAGTAGACGGTTGAAACCGTTAAAGAGAAAAGGTTTCTGCAAGACAGGACGAAAGACAGAAGGAGGGGGATTGCTGGCATAAAAAGGAACGTGAAGGTGGATATGAAAAAGATTATGTTCAGTTGTCATTGGGTGAGCAGCCATTGTAAGACTGTGAGAGTAGCCAATCTTTAAGATCTTTTTTAAAAGATTTAAAGTTTTCTTGCGAATTGAGGTGTTGCGGTAGTGCGTTCCATAATTTTGGGCCGACGATAGAGATGGCTCTATTTCTAGTGGAGGATAATTTGGCTTGAGGTAAAGAAGGGACATCCAGCTGAACTTTATATGTAGATCTTGTTGTACGTGAGGATTTGTGTAGATGTATAATATTGTCCAGGGCAGAGTAGTCAGCTTTGTGAATTGATTTGTGTAGGATTGTGAATACTTTGTACTCTATTCTTTTTTTAACTGGTAGCCATTGTAAGTTGTAAAGTACTGGGGATATATGGTCTGATTTTCTTTTACCAGACAGGACTCTGGCAGCTGCGTTTTTGAGTAACTGCAGAGGTCTTAATGTTGAATTAGGGAGGCCTATCAGAAGGGAGTTGCAGTAGTCCAAACTGGAAAAGATGAGGGCTTGAAGAACGGTTCTGAAATCCTGGGGATGAAGCAGCGGTTTTAGGTGTTTGAGTATTTGAATTTTGTAAAAGCCTTCTCTTGTTTTTGTTGTGATGTGCTTTTTAAGATTTAGCTCATTATCTAGCCAGAAACCCAGGTCTTTAACGTTGTCTTTGAGTTGAATTTGAATGTTGTCAAATTGGAAGGGTGGAGTGGAAGTTATACCAAAGTTTTTTCTTGTAATTAATATACATTCTGTTTTGCTCATATTTAAGCATAATTCTAAATTGTTCAGCAAATTTTGTATTGCTTTCAGGTGTGAGGCTGCTTTTGACATTGTTTCTTCTAAAGACGAAGTAATGGGAATGAGAAGTTGTATGTCATCAGCATACATGTAGAAAATGATGTTAAGGCTTGTTAAAAGATGGCATAAAGGAAGAAGGTAGATATTAAAGAGAATAGGTGATAAAGCCGACCCTTGAGGAACTCCAGTATCTAGAGGGATGGCCTCAGATGAAAAGTTGTTGTAGGAAACTTTGAAAAATCTGTTTTTAAGGAAAGAGGAAAACCAGTTGAGGGTTTTTCCAGCGAGCCCGATGGATTCCAGGCTAAGAATAAGCCTTTTGTGGTCCACAGTGTCAAAGGCTGCTGACAAATCGAGGAGGATCAGAAGGTGATCTAGTTTGTTATCGAAGTCTCTTAATAAGGTGTCCGAAAGATTGAGTAGTAGGGTTTCAGTACTGAGGTTTTTTCTAAAACCGTGTTGTGTGGGAAATAGAATTTTATGGTCGTCCAGGTGTTCGTTTAGTTGTTTCAGAACCGCCTTTTCTGTCAATTTAGCAAAAAGGGGAAGGTTTGAAATTGGGCGGTAGTTGTTTAAATCTTTTGGGTTGAGGTTTTTTTTCTTCAGAAGTGGTGTGATTGTAGCGATTTTTAGTTTGATAGGAAGCTCGCCCTCAGTAAGAGATTTGTTGATGATTGCTGCTATTGTTGGGGCTAAGGGATGAGCGATTTCCTTTAAAGCTCGGGTTGGAATGGTGTCCATGTCATGGCGCGCAGGGTTTATTTTTTTCAACATTTTCTCTGTTTCCAAGTTGGAGATAGGATTGAATTCAAGCCAGGGACTTATGTTTGATAAAGATTGCTTTTCTATGATTGATGTGGAGTTGAAGGCATCCGTGATTTTTGAAATTTTGTTCTTAAAGAAGATGGCTAAGTCTTGGCTTAAATTTATTGTTTCAGAGGTAGTGGGATTGTTGTTTTCGACGATGAGGTTGTTTACTATGTTGAACAGTGATTTAGCTTTGTTGGTAGCGTTATTTATTTTTTTACTGTAGTAATCACGTTTTGTGTTCTGGATGGTTTTTTTGTAGGCAGCTAGATGAGTGCGGTATTTCTGCTGTAATAATGGCTGTTTGTTTTTTTTTGCCACTCTTTTTCGATTTTCCTGAGAGCCATTTTCATATTTTTAAGAGTGGTGTTATACCAGGGGTTTTGGTGTTCTTTTTTGTTCCTTAAACGTTTGATTTTTTCTGGGTTAATGTTGTTAGCAGTTTCTTCAGTAATATGAAACCAGGATTGGATGGCGTTATTTATGTTAGAAAGGTCGAGATTAGAAAGCTGGTGACCCAGTTCTTGTAGGAGAAGATCAGATTGAAATGGTGGTCGATATTTGAAGACATTTTGTGTATCCTTAGTGTAGGTTGGATTGTTGAAATTTATTTGAGTCTTGCATAGTAGAAGATGGTGGTCAGACCATGGAACTGGACTATGGAGAATTGTGGTATTGGAGAAGTAGTTATTAGTGAAGATTAGGTCTAATGTATGACCTGCTTTGTGAGTGGGGTCATGTACTTGAAGGCAGCAGTTTAAGCTTGAAAGCATGTCAATGAGGGTTTGGCAATTTAGAGATCTTGGGATGACATCTATATGAAGGTTGAAGTCACCAAGAATGATTGCAGGTTTTTTCAAATTAATGTAGGTAATAAGGAACTCGAGCAGCGGAGAGATGTTACTATCGAGAAGCTTGGGTGGGCAATAGAAAAGGCAGATTTGTAGATTTGGTGAGTCGAAGAGTGCAACTTCGAATTGTTTTGGGAGGTTATGTGGGATCATTTTCATTGAGAAATGTTTTTTGATAAGTAGGAGAAGGCCGCCTCCTCTTCGGTAATTGTGAGGGATTGAGAAAGTGTCATAGGCATTGTTGTCAAGTTGGTTCAAAATGACTTGATCGGTATTTTTGAACCAGGATTCTGTTATGGCGATGAAGTCAGGGTTTTTTTCTTGTAGTATGTCAGATATTAGCATGAATTTTTTGGTTAATGATTGTGCATTAATGAGAAGAAAGGTGAGGCAGAGTAAGTTATTGTTATTTTTCATAAGTGGGATGTTAATTAGGTGCTTGTGACAGTTGTGGAGTTGAAGGTTAGGTGGTTTCTCCATCTTACGAGTGCTTGTGGTAGATGTTGCGTGAGATCGGTGTTGAATGCTGGATGATGATTGAGGAAGACTGATGTACAATTATTGCATGTATTAATTAATACAATTAATACAATTAATGCATGTACAATTATTGATGCATGAATATCTCGTATCAGTGGAAAAAAAGGGTAAGCATATTAGTGGGGCATGGTCTTTCCAGGGTGGGGCCAAGAGATATGCGCCCAAGTAGCTATGCCTCTGGGTGTGCACCCAGGTATATTTTAGTGATAATTTACTTCTGCTTTGGAGGAGGTGCAAGTCTTTATAAAACTATTTCCAGGCATCTATGAAGTGTTTGAAGTATCTGAGTTAACTGGGGGAAATACAGGCTAAAGAGCCAGGGGGGTTTGGAGGACCTAGCTCTAGACTGGGCAAACTGGTGGATGAACGGGTGAAACTGACATGGCCTGGACGTGCATCTGTCATAAAATTCCTTCACTTGCGTGACCGAAAGCCAACTTACACAGCTGTACGTATACCAGCTTAAAATTAGGTGCACAGTTAAGCGAACCGGGGCTATTTTATAACCTGCACGCGTATGTGTTCGCAGGATTAAAATTGCTGCACATCTGGCCACACATCCATATACACATGTATATGTGCGCCTGTTTGAAAGTTATCATCATACAATACAAAAACTATATTACATTCAGATTCCTAACTACCGTATTTTTTGCTCCAGAAGACACACTTTTTTTCCCCAAAAGTGGGGGGAAAATGTCTGTGCACCTTATGGAGCGAATATAAAAAAATACATTTATTAACTACCCCACCCTCCTGACCCCACCCAAGACTTTCCAAAAGCCCCTGATGGTCCAGTTGGGGTCCCGGGAGCGATCTCCCCCTTTTGTCATCTTTTAACTGGACTGGGATTGAAATTTTATGTGTATGCTGATGATATTCAGTTTTTAGTACCTATTGAACAAGATTTTGATTTTACTTATAAATTAATAACTATTTATTTAGATGCCATAAAAAAATTACTATCACAAATGAAATTAATCCTCAATACAGATAAAACAGAAATTATATTGTTAGAAAGAAAACATTCCCAAGCTGTTATTCCACCATTTCAGTTTGAGAACACCAAATTGATTCCTGCATCTTTTGCAAGAGATCTCGGTGTGATAATTGATACTGAGTTAAATATGAGAAAACATATTGCGATAAAGTTAAGAGATGGCTATTTTAAACTATTAACGTTGAGAAGATTGAAACCACTGTTGGAATTTTCTGATTTTAAATCAGTACTTCAAGCTTTGCTGTTTGCTAATCTTGAGTACTGTAATGCATTAATTCTTGGTTTGCCTCAGTCTATGATTAGGCCTTTGCAGGTTTTTCAGAATGCCGCAGCTCGGATCTTAACAGGAAAAAGGAAGTTTGAGCACATTACACCAACCTTGATGACTTTACACTGGTTGCCTGTGCACTTCAGAATACAATATAAGGCGGCATGTATAATACATACCATAATTTATGGAGAAAGAACAGAATGGCTTAATGCCGCTTTGCGATTGCATGTACCACAAAGAGACCTCAGATCCGCTAACAAAGGTCTCTTATCAATTCCTTCTATTAAATCAGCACACCTTAGTCAGATTCGAGAAAGGGCACTGTCCATCGCAGGATCAAAGCTATGGAACTCACTACCAATGCAACTAAGAATGCAGCAGGAAAAAACTAAGTTTAAAGCAGAACTTAAAACTTGGCTATTCCATGCGGCGTATAATGAAGATAAAAAATAGGTATCCATGTAACTGTACAATCATACGTGGCTTTGACTTTTTATTAACTTAATACTGAAAGCATGTTTTAGGTCTTTTAGTATTTATTGGTTTAATATTTATGGCTTCTGACATTATTTTATTAGGATATCTTTTATTTTCACTTGTTAAATTTTATCTCATATTATTATTATTGTTTGTAATTTTCTTTTATTGTATTTAATTATTATGTTAACCGCTGTGAAGGCTACGCCGAGACAACGGTATACAAGTACAAATAAACCTTAAACCTTGGGCATTCGGCTGCCAGTAATCAAAATGGCGCCGATGGCCCTTTGCCCTTACCATGTGACAGGGGCTACCAATGCCATTGGTCGGCTTCTGTCACATGGTAGAGTAATGGATGGCCCACGCCATTTTTTAAGATGGCGCTGGCCGTCCATTGCACAACCCTAATTTTAATGCCGGAAATGGACGCTCCATAAAATGCACAGACGCCCAGGATTTGGAGGACCTAGCTCTAGACTAGGCAAACAGGTGGATGAACTGGTGAAACTGACATGGCCTGGACGTGCATCTGTCATAAAATTCCTTCACTTGCGCAACCGAAAGCCAACTTACACAGCTGTACGTATACCAGCTTAAAATTAGGTGCACAGTTAAGCGAACCGGGGCTATTTTATAACCTGCACGAGTATGTGTTCGCAGGATTAAAATTGCTGCACATCTGGCCACACACTCATATACACATGTATATGTGCGCCTGTTTGAAAGTTATCATCATACAATACAAAAACTATATTACATTCAGATTCCTAACTACCGTATTTTTTGCTCCAGAAGACACACTTTTTTTCCCCAAAAGTGGGGGGAAAATGTCTGTGCGTCTTATGGAACGAATATAAAAAAATACATTTATTAACTACACCCCCCCACCCTCCTGACCCCCCCAAGACTTTCCAAAAGCCCCTGATGGTCCAGTTGGGGCCAGTAGCTGGTTTAGCACACCATTTTTTTTTTTATTTTCCCCCTCTTATGGTCAGGTGTGTCTTATGGAGCGAAAAATACGGTAATTAGTATGGTATCATATATATATATGTATGAGTTGCTCTTCATTAAATCTATGTATATAATTTAGAATCATATATCGTATAAAAATAACCTTTATTCAAATCTTCCTAAAAAAAATTAAAAAGCTGCTAACATAAATGCACCTGTGATAAGAATTTTGAGTTTCAGAATGTAAAACTCAAACATCTTATCACAGGTATAATTCCACGGCTGAAAATTAAATGTTTTCGATGTGTCATTTCAAAACATAGTCTTTAATTGAAGCATAAATCCTGATATTTCATTCCCAGATGAAATAATTTGATTAAATATGAACCCAACATAGATTTGTGTTGATCGAGCTGGTGAATCTAATTGATGCCTTATTATAGAAGCAATTCTGTATATTAGGGGCTTTGAAATAATTGCGTACTTTTATCCTCAGTATTGTTACTATTAATAGTTATATTAAGAAATAATACATGCAAATGATATGGTCATAACCAGCAGCAACTGTCTTTCTTAAAGGAATGTCCTTAATAAACATTCTGAATTAGACACATATAGGGTCTTTCATTTTCAGTTTAAACCAATATTTATCCATAAATTCCTGGATTTTTCCAAAAGTAACTATTGGCTTAAACTGATTTTCACCCTAATTTTAAACTGATTAAAAAGCAGCTCCAGAGCTTCAGAGGCAGCGTCTCAAGGCCTCCCATTAACTGCTTGAAAGAGTGCGGGCCAAAGCACCTGCAGCGTTTCAAGTCCTTCCCCCCCCCCCCCCCCAGCAAAAATGCTAGCCCTCCAGAGCCGCAGAAATGGTGTTTCAAGTCCCATCTCCCCCTCTCCCTAAACAGCCAAAGTACTTGCTGCTTTGTGCCACCAATGCAGCTTTTGAAGCATACCACACCCACCAGAAGTAGTTCCCGGCAGGCTCCCTTTCCCTGCAAAAAAGAAGTACAGTGCTGCACAGCACAGGAGCCTCAGCAAGCATACTGCCAAAGGAGCTAAGAGAAACCACCAGCCTCCACTATTAAGGATGAATGCTGTTGCAATGGGGGATGGATGAAAGAGAGAGATTCTCATTGGGGTTTTGGTGAGAGAAAGGGACATGCTAGGCAGGAGATGGAGGTAGAGATAGGGATGCTGTTGAGTTGGTGAGTAGGAGAATATACTTACTTTATTGTCCTAGATTTGTTTCACCAATATTTACAGAGAAAAATGGGACTCATTTTTCCATTGATTTTTCTCCTGTTTTTTATTCTGATACATTCCCAGAAAATTAAAAAAAAAATAAAAACTGAAAATGAAGATCCCTAGACATGTACCATTTGTAGTATATGCTGAGAGTAGCTGTATAAGGTTTGCTTCACCCAAGAATTCTGTGAACATAATGTTAGGTTATAAATTTATTTGTAAGTATGGTTGATGCCTCTTTAGAGAGAAACCATTTAGAGGAAATTTCCTTGTTATTTGGAGGTTCCAGTTATCTGTATTGAGTATTTTCCATCCAATTGGTGACATGAAATCTGTGCCTCAGTATAGTGTTCCAAATGCATCAATCTCAGTTATAATTGCAATTTGTTAAGGTGTTTCATCATGTCAGGCTCCAGAATAGAGCTTTCTTCATGGTAATAAATTGTGGAATGGGCTCCCACTTGAGATTAGAGAGGAACATGATTTACTGAAATTTCAGAAAAATTGAAGACCTGGTTAATGCTTACTGATGAGAATTAAGGATTTTGTAAAGGTTAACTGAGCTGTATTGTATTATTGCTGATGGGATTGATTTATTTTATTGCTGTACACTGCTTTGGACAACTTATTTTAGCCTGGAAAGCAGTTTATGAATCATCCTAAATAAAATAAAATAATTGCTTGTTGTTTCTTTAATTAAAATGCAACTTCATTACCTTTAACTATACCTTGTTTTATTCATTTGTTTTGCTCAGCTGTAACTATTGGTTCTATAAATAATGGGGCAGATTTTAAAACCTGCGCGCAGGCACAGATTTCTTCGCACAACCCGGCGCAAACAAATCTACGCCCAATTTTAAAGCATGCGCGCGCTGCCGCGCACATGTTATGAAATCCAGGGTCGGCGCGCGCAAGGGGGTGCACAATTGTGCAACTTGTGCGCGCCGAGCTGCACAGGTTGCCTCCATTCCCTTTGAGGCCACTCTGAAATCGGAGCGGCCTCGGAGGGAACTTTTCAACCGCTCCCACCCCCCCACATTCCCCTCCCTTCCCCTATCTAACCCACCCCCAGCCCTAACGAAATCCCCCTGCCTCCCTTTGTTTCAAAAGTTATGCCTGCGGGCTGCCGGTGCGCAAACCTCCGGCACGCCCCCGGACCGCCCATTTCTGAAAGCCCCGAGACATACGCACATCCCGGGGTTTGTGCACACCGCCAAGCCTATGCAAGATAGGCTCGGCGCGCGCAGGGGCAGCTTTTCAGGGGTTAAGCACGTGGCTTACGCTCATAGGGGCAGATTTTAAAACATGCGCTGGCATAGATTTGTTCGCGCAACCCGTCGTGAACAAATCTACACCCAATTTTATAACATAAAATCCAGGGTCGGCGCACACAAGGGGATGCACTCGTGCACCTTGCACGCGCCGAGCATGAGGGGAGCCCCGATGGCTTTCCCCGTTCCCTCCAAGGCCGCTCTTTCATCTTCCTAATGGTATGCGTGCATTTTTAGTCTGGCAGAAGAGGGCAATTTTCAGCCAAGCCTTTTTACTTTGGCAAATTGCTCTTCATTCAGGTAATGGCTTTAATTTAATTTAAGTCAGGCATTTGTGTTCCATAATAGTCATAATAGATATTTCAAGGTGAATTAACATAATCGTAAAATAACATATATAAAATCCACAATAAAACACAAATAATAATTATAGAGTACACAAATCCATAACAGAGCTCTTAGCTGACAATAAATTCATGATTGATAACAAAATAAAAGCAGCCATAAAAGTCTTATATCTAAAACTGTAAATCTATAACAAAGCAGAAAAATGTCGAGCACATCATAAATATACTAACCATATCATATGATAAATATAATTACTAAATTATTCATGGCTAAATCATAGTGACTAATCCTGCAAGTAATAGATCTGGTCACTGAAATAATAGACAAAAAACCCCCAATGGCCAGTTCATATAATGGCCATGGCCATTGGAAAAATGGCATAATTACAATAACCCTATTTGATAAAACCACAGTAATCTATAAAGTGCTAATGTACCAAACAACCAAACAGCATGAGGTATTCTACATGCCTCCTATTCCAATTTAAAGCATATCAAACAATTTTCAACCTCTATGTTCAACAAGAATAGAGGCCATATTCCCCAAAATGTGCAATTGTTCAAATTGCTGAATGGACCAATTTTGAGGTGCTGGTGAAAAAGACTGCATCCCTCCACATCGCTAATACTCACTGGCAGAGCATTCCAAACAAGGGGTGCAACCTGGAAAACATATAGAAGGGGGGATGGTTTCAAGGTCAAATCTGAAGCTATGTGTATTAATTTTCCAAGTCCCCAGATAGCAAATTTGAATCAGAATTTTCTGCTTTAATGGACTGTGGAAACAATTAAATCCAAAAAACACCCTCTTTAAATATTAACAAAATGGACCAAATTCAATATACAAACAATTCATTACATTATTGAAAATTTAGCAAAAATCTTAATATAGAAAAGGGGTGGTAGTTTCATACCAGGCTGTACATTGATACTCTCCAGGTGATCAGGGCTGTTATCTCTATAATCATAAACTGCCATTCCTTCTAATGAGATACTATTTTTTTGAAAACTTTTTTCCAGCAATTAAAAAACAGTGTATGCTGCACACCAAAAAATGAAAAAATATTGTATATATAGTCTTTGTGTGAAATAGTCTGCCATAAACTCTAAGTAATGCACTGAACAGATATGTTTGTAAATCCACGGCATCAAAAAAACATTTTTAAACTGTCTTTATTTATTTATTTTATTTATTTATTTAAAAGTTTTTATATAATGACATTCACTGTGAGTATCACATCGGTTTACATTAAACATGAACTTAGCTTATAAATGCTTTACAGAGAACTCTTGATATATGCGAGTAAAATGAACTATTTATAAATGCGAAGGAGCATGGAGTGTAGGGAATTACAAAAGAGTAAAAACAGGGGAGATTGAACAGAGATTTGGAAGCAGGGGGAGGAGGTTTTACAAAAGAGTTAAAACAATGTTTAAAGGGAGGTCTGGGGATGGGAAGGGGGTGAGGGGGCAGTAATGGCTAGGTATAAGACTGCTCTCTACTGCGCATTTGCGGCACGTCGGTCAGGGCTCCCTTATCTAGTAGATGACTTCTGTATGGAGTTCTGTATCCTACCTTCAGTGGTAGAAAGTATGGGGAAAAAATGGTTGCAAATAAATAATTGCTTAGAGTCTTATATTGAAATGACCTAATTAACTGATTGTGCATGCATTCAGACTTGGGCACGAATCTATAGTTTGAGCTAGGAACCAGTGCTCGCCCAGCTTTGAACCTGTGAGATCCAGAAATAGTGCAGGTCACGGATGGAACTGCTTACTGCTATATACTTATCTTTCCAGCCCAGCCCTAAGCTGGCGAATGTGGCTGCATTCAGAAAAAAATGAGCACTAAAGTAGGTGCTCACTAGACAACAGAAAGAAAAGAATACTTTCAAACAGAAAAAAACAAACATGTCTCAGAGTGAAAACTCCTATAAAAACATAAGGAACATAGGTGGAGAAAAGAATGTGAATCTGACTAGATGGACTATATGGTCTTTGTCTTCCACTTTATTTTGTGTGCCTATGAAATGCAGTTTCTGCTGTCAGTGTTGGAAAAAGTATCTATTTGGCACATTTGGGAGTATTTCAAAAATATCTTGGGAAAATGTTAGTATCCTTCTTGTGGGTTTTTTTGTGGAAAATGGCCTCAGGCAAAATGTATGGGTTTTTTTTCCATAACTTCTTTATTTTGTGCTTTTCTGTGAGCCACATTGAATGGTTTAACAAATATTAAACTGTCTATGACTATGCCTATGCACTGCAAGTGAAGATTTACATTAAATATATTGAAATTCAGTATGGAAAATAGTTGTATTATTTTTTTCTGTTTTACCGTGATTGCATTACAAATATATGTTGTTTCGTTTTGAAGCCAGTGTTGCTGGGCCACCTCTTGGCAACAGCTGATTGGCAACAGCTGAATCTTTGAGTTTCTTGCCAGAAAACTTGTGTAGTTCACTAATGTGTGTGAGGCCTGTTCTTAAATTGTTTTCCCATATTTGACCTTTGAAATTTCTCCCTGGCAATATTTGTGGGGCCATGCAGTGTAAACCTGAGCAAATCTTTAATAGGGATGTCTCAGTACTGAGAGCTAGAGGTTTGATTCATAATTAGGCATAATCAAATTTCCACTGCAGGAATTGTTATACATTGTTTTTCTATTGTATGTCTTATGTCAGAAGACCCTGGTTTGATTCCTGGATCTAGTTCTTGTTCTTCGTGCCAGCTGAAGAGGCTGCAAAGGCATTGTTCACGGCCTCTGGGAGGGAGGGAATCCCTGTCATTATGCAACAATGACACCTGCAAGCAGGTTCTAGAGTTATACACATGCCAAGTCAAGAGGTTTATAGCTCTCAACCAGAGGACTTTTGATATAGTATTTTATCTTATTTTTATTTTATTTTTTCCCAAGTTTCTTGATCCAAGTTTCATCTACCTGTTCGATGTAATCGCACTCTTTCATGCGCGTTTTTAACGTTATAATGTAAACCGAAATGATATATAACATTGCTACATGAATTTCGGTATATAAAAATGTTAAATAAATAAATAAATAAAGTGGCTGAATAGGAGGGAGAAAGGAGGGGAAAAAACCTTTGGACAACTAGTAATGAAGACTCATGACTCCTTTACTAACGTTGTGCAGGCCCTTTGGATCTATAAGCTCAACAAAGCAGGAGTAAGTTCCAGGACCATAAAGTGCGTCTTTTGTATCCCTATCCATTCTATGTGGCCAGGAATATTGATGAAGAAAGTCATTTAATACAATTTGTAAGAGTCAAAATTCAAAGATTACATGAGAAATTGCTATTCTAATTTCTGAAACTTACCAAATTCTTATAGTCTAGCATCAGAAGAACAAATAGAAATGTGGAAGGAAGACTAAATGACTGTCGGCATCGTTAAAAGGTGAGGTGAGAGAAGCTATTCTAGCCAAAAGAACAGCTTTCAAAAAGTGGAAAATGGATCTGAATGACGGAACAGGAAACAGCATAAGCACTGTCAAGTTAGATTTAAAATTTTGATAAGGAAAGCAAAGAGAATTTGAAAAGAAGCTTCCTCTCAGAAGCAAAATCTCATAAATCTTTTTCAGGTACATTTTGCTAAAAAATCTTGCAAGCCAGTCACTTTTGACCATTGCATGATTGGGGGTAAAAGGAGAGTCTTGTCCAGGATATTTTGAGCTGGTTCCCATGAATTCTCTTCAGGTCCATATCCCACCCAGGAAAGGAGGTATTCCCACCGGCGGGCCCTACGGGGGACGTCTAAGTCTTCATGGACCTTATACGTTAATCGGTTTCTGCCACCAAAGGAGGTGGCTCAGGTGCTTTCCGGGCAGGCCAAGATAAAATCACAGGTTTCAAGAGTGATACATGGAATGTATTAAATATTTCCAGCGTAGGAGACAGCCGCAGCTGATAAGTAACAGGTCTGATGCGTCGGGTAACAGCAAAGGGACCGATTATCTAGGAGTGAATCTCTGAGATGGAATTCGGAGTCAGATATATTGAGTACTTAACCAGACTTTCTGGCCAGGGAGAAATTCAGGAGCCGAGTGACGTCGACTGTCAGCAGTTCTCTTGATCCGGGAAGAGGCCTGACGCAAGCGGAGATTTGTCTGCTCCCATAATGTTTTATGGGCATCCGTAGTAGCCTGTACTGCAGCGGATGGCACAGATAGAGGTATGGGCAGTGGTGGTCGTGGCTATTTCCCATAGACTGAAAATGGAGATGTTCCAGTAGCAGTGGCAATGTGGGAGTTGTGAGAAAACTCCGCCCAGGATAAGAGGTCTTACCAGTTATCTTGTTGGTCATTGATGTAAGTGCACGGAAAGGCCTTCAAGGAGCGATTCATCCGCTCAGCTTGCCCGTTGGCTTGGGGATGATTAGGCGGTCGTGAGGCTGATGTTAATGCCGAACTTCCAGTAAAGGGAGCACCAGTACCTGGCAACAAATTGAGGACCTCATTCTGAAACAGTGTCTGTGGGTAAGCTGTGCAGTCTGAAGATATGGTGGAAGAATAATCGTGCTAGCTCTGGAGCAGATAGTAGGCCTGGTAGTGGTACAAAATGGGCAATCTTTGAAAAATGGTCCATGGTGACCCATATTACAGTGTGATCCTTAGAAGGCGGCAGGTCCACGATGAAATCCGTAGATAAGTTCTTCGGGTGCTGGAAGTGGTTGTAAGAGACCCCAAGGTTGTCCTACCAGGGGTTTTTGCTGTGCACATACATTACAGGATTTGATGTATGCTTTCACGTCGAAGACCATGGTAGGCCACCAGAAGAACCACTGGAGCAGTGCCACGGTTCGTGATCGTCCTGGGTGACCAGCGAATTTGGAATTGTGCACCCATTGGAGAACTCTTTCTTGGAGTCATGGGGGCACGACAGTCTTCCCAGCTGGAACTGGATGAGAGGCAGATAAGCAAATACAAGTTGGGTCAATTATTTATTTATTTATTTTTATTTATTTATTTATTTATTTATTTAGGTGTTTTTATATACCGTTGTTTGGAACTGGCCTTCACAACGGTTTACAAGAGAACCAATAGTACATAGAACAGCTAACAGGTGCACTGAACGAACGTAAATAAGATACACTTTGTGATCAAAAACAGTGGCATACAAATTAGAGGCATTGTGGGATTACAAAGTTTGGAAGAAGTAGTGAACTATAGAATATTTAGAGAGGTATTAAGAACTGTAAACATTTAGCGAGAAATTTAACTATCATATGTATACTATACATAATGGTGGATTGACTTATTTAACAGGGTCATGATTAAGTGTGTGATTAAGTGTGTGTTGGTTCTTCCGGAGTGTCTTCAGGCTCAAAAGATCGTGATAGGGTATCTGCCCGGAGGTTTTTATTGGCTGGGCGATAAAGTTCGAAGTCTAATCTGGAGAAGAACAAGGCCCATTGAGCCTGACGGGCATTGAGACGTTGTGCTTGACTTAAATGTTCCAGATTCTTATGATCAGTGAACACAGTGAATTTGTGTTGTGTGCCCTCTAGCCACGGGCGCCACTCTTCAAGAGCCAATTTTATGGTGAGCAGCTCACAATCCCTGATGCTGTAATTTTGCTCTGCAGATGAAAATTTTCGGGAATAGAAGGAACAAGGAACTACGGTACCAGAGGCAGTGCGTTGACTTAACACCGCCCCAGCCTCAATGGCGGAGGCATAAACTTCAACTAGAAATGGGCGGTTCGAGTCAGGATGGTGCAGACAGGACCCCTTCTGGAAGGCTTCATTCAGACGATGGAAGGTGTTAAAGGGTTCAGGGGGCCAATTTTGCATGTCTTGGCCTTTACGGGTCAAGGCTGTAAATGGAGCAGCCAAGGTAGAATAGTGTGGGATGAAGAGACAATAGTAGTTGAAGAATCCCAAGAAGCTGTGGAGCGCTTTGAGGCCCACAGGTTGTGGCCAATCTCTGACTCCCTTTAGTTTGACTGGATCCATAGAGAAGCCCTGCCGAGACATTATATAGCCGAGAAAAAGTAAACTGGATTTCTCAAACAGGCATTTGTCCAATTTCGCAAACAGATGGTTTTCATGGAGACGCTAGAAGACGATTCATACGTCGGCACGACGAGTGTCAAGGTCTTTGGAAAAGACGAGGATATCGTCCAGATAGGCCACTACTTTGGTGTACAAGTAGGTCTCTGAAGACTTCGTTCATCGTTGGAATACTGCTGGTGCATTACAGAGGCCAAAGGGCATCACCAAGTATTCGTAGTGCCCGTCCCGGGTGTTAAAGGCTGTTTTCCAGATGTATTCGGGACAAATTCTTACCAGGTTATACGCCCCATGTAGATCCAGCTTCATAAATATGGAGGCACCCTGGAGGCGGTCAAATAATTCAGATATTAATGGCAAGGGATATTTATCCTTACGAGTGATGGTGTTGAGGCCGCGGTAGTCAATATACAGCCTAAGTGACCCATCCTTGGTCACAAAAAAGAATCCCGCCCCAGCGGGAGACGTGGACGGGCGAATGAATCCCTTCGCAAGATTTTCCTGGATATATTCCGTCATTGCGTTTGCTCAGGCAGAGACAGAGTAGGTGTGACTACGAGGAGGCGAGGTTCCTGGAAGGAGGTTGATTGGACAATCAAACCTTCAGGGAGGCGGAAGGAGATTGGCCTTTTATTTAGAGAACATGTCCTCAAAGGCTGCATATGGAGCAGGTATGCTAGAGGACGTAGTAGCCAGAGGGACCACAGGAGGTGGTGTTACTTTCTGAAGACAGGACTGATGGCAGGTGGGACCCCACTCCACCAGTTGCAATGAACCCCAGTTGAATTGGGGCGAATGCTTCTGTAGCCAGGGGAGTCCAAGCACTATGGGATGGATGGATTTCTCCAGTACTAGTAATTCAAGTTTCTCGGTATGTAAAGCCCAAGTGCGTAACTGGACGGGTTCTGTAGTCAAGGAAATTTGGCCGGGTAACGGCTCTCCATAGATAGAAGCAATGCATAGTGATGTGTCAAGTGAAAGGGTCTTTATACCCAAAAGCTGAACAAGATCCTTGAGAATAAAATGACCTCCTGCTCCGGAGTCTACCAGAGCAAGAACCAGGAAGGATCAAGAGTCCCAGATCAGAGTAACTGGTGCAGATAACTGAGGGGCCAGAGAAGTCGCACCCAAGTTCAGGACCCCTACTGAATTCGGGCCAAGGAGTTTCCCGGATGGATAGGGCAAGTCTGTAGCTGGTGGCCAGCTGCTCCGCAATACAGATACAGACCGATTTGTCTCCGCCGGAGGCGCTCTTCCGGTGTCTGCCGCCCATGACCCAACTGCATAGGCTCTTCCGTCCTGACCACTCTGGTATCACTGCTGAAAGCAGGGTTGGAAATGGGTTGTGAACGGAAGTGAACCCACGTAGGTTTTTTGGGCATCCGACTCTCCTGGTGACGCTCTTGAAGATGATGGTCAATTCAGCCTGCCAAGTCTATAAGGTCCTCCAAAGAGGAAGGGAGCTCCCATGCAGCCAGCTCATCTTTCAACTGAGGGGAGAGTCCATCCAGGTAGATAGCTCAGAGGCAGTCTTCCTGCCAAGCGAGCTCAGTAGCCAAAGTCCGAAACTCAATGGTATAATCAAAGAGACTTCTTTGACCTTGTCGAAGGTGTAGTAAGCTGGTGCTTGCCACAGCATGTTGCCCAGGATCATCAGAAGTTCGTCTGAATACAGCCACAAATTGAGCCAGTTCTTTCAGCAAAGCATTCGAGCGATCCCACTGGGGAGAAGCCCAGGCCAGTGCCTTCCCTTCAAGGCGGGAAAGGATACAAGCTGAATTCGTATTTTGATTATTTTATATATTGTGCTCCAACATGATGGCAATCTGAACGATGGAAAATGAAACATAAATATTGCAGGAGGAACATGGAGGAATCTTGGCTTACAACTAACAGAATGACCATGTGGAAAGTATGGGGTAGCAACATATGCTCTCAGAAAGTGGAGCCAATAAAAAGCAAAAAGGAAACGTGCACCGAGTTTCCAAATCTGCTTCCTGTCTGGCAGTAAGATTGCTGACAAATCCCTCCAACCTTATGGCCCGGTTTGGTCTCTGTTGGAAACAGGATGCTGGGCTTGAAGGATCCTTGGTCTGACCCAGCATGGCAATTTCTTATGATAAAGGTGACTTTAGTCAACTCATCCTGGAACACTGAAAGCTGTAGAACTTGGTTTATAAACCCTCTGCAGAGTCTAGAGTCGCCATTGAAGTGCGGGGGCACTGGAAGTGCCAACCAGGCTCGAGGCATCGAAGGAAGTGACTGTGCATGAGGAGGAGCCGAGGTAGAAACAGACTCGTTAGGACGATCGTTAAGCCGGGTATGAAGGCATCCAATGGAGGCAGCCAGTGCCTCCAAGAATTGCTGCTGTTCTTGTACCTTGGATACCAAGTCAGTTACAGCCTGGAGGGCATGCAGCTCCAATGAGTCCATGGCCTTTGCAACCTGTTGCGTCGGAGGTGGACCCTTGGGCTGAGGTGGGGTTGACACAACTCTTAGGTAGGGACCTACGGGTCCCCACCTTCAGCAGGTGGAGCGGGCTGAAGATAGAGGGCCCTGGAGCTTCACCTATACCCGCCCTTGTTCACCGCGGGTTGAGTCTTTGGGTGCTGGGGCCGGCAGGACTTGGGTGGGCCTCGAGGTTGGTTCATGAAGTAAGCGATTCAGCCCAGAGACAACAGTCGATAGGTGGCGTAGTCCTACCCTGGACTGGGTTCGGTAGAGGAACTCAGGCACCAATGGAATAGGTGAAGCCTTGTAAGTCCACGTCCACGTCCAGGAAGTAGGCTGGAGGAGGCGTCACTGACAGGCTGGAATCAGGGCTGGTGGCAAGCAAAGGTCGTGGCAAGTAATGAAAAACTCTGGACATGGAGTAATCTGTAGCGTAATCGATCAAGGCAATGGTCAGGGCACGGAGAAGGCAGGCGTGGCATAGCAAAGGTCTGGGGTTGGAGATAGGCTGAAGAGTAGTTAAATGTAGAAAGGTCCGGGGTTGGAGATAGGCTGAAGAGTGGACAAAAGTAGCAAAGTTCCGGGGTTGGAGATAGGCTGAAGAGTGGACAAACGTAGCAAAGATCCGGGGTTGGAGATAGGCCGAAGAGTAGTCAAACAAGGCTGAGTTGAAATCCAGCAAGTCAGTCTAACACAGACAGGGCAGGATCAAGGAAGACTGGAACTGGGAACCACAGGAGACAGGAACACAACATAGAGACGATTCTCTATCAGCAACAAGTACTCGGATTACGAGGAGACCTGTTGTAAAGGCAATGCTATGGCACGAGACCTGAGCTTATATACGCTGAGGAGTCTGACGTCAGCATCCGGGGCCATGGCCAGGTTCCCGCTGTGGGTCCTTTAAAAGAATCAGTGATGCGCGCGTGTGCCTATGGAGGGGCACAGCGCCGATGGCAGCATCTCTCCGCGGGCCACGCAGAGAGGCCTGAAGCACAGGGACATCTTGGCTGGCAACACTGGGGACCATGGCAGAGCCGGAGGCACCAGAGACGACCCAAGATCGGAGCTGGCGGCCCACCGCCACCAGTGAAGAGGAACCAGGAGCTGGAGTCTGTACAAGAAGGTGAGAGGGCCGCGCCGCAGGTCTGCCGCGGGCAGCATGCGTAACAGTAATAGGGCAAATTGACAAACTGAAGAGTAGCAAATCACCTGGACCAGATGGTATACATCTCAGAATGTGGAAAGAACTTAAAAATGAAATTGTGAACCTACTATTAGTAATCTGTAAACTATCATTAAAATCAGGTATGGTACCTGAAGATAGTAGGATGGCCATTGTAACGCCAGTTTTTAAAAAGGGCTCCAGGGATTTTGCAGAAAACTACAGACCACTGTGCCTGATGTAAGTGCCAATAAATATGGTTGAAACTGCTTTAAAGAACAGAATTACTAAACATATAGGTAGTCATAGTTAATGGGACAAAGCCAATTTGCATTTAGCGAAGGGAAGTTTTTTCTTACCGATCTGCTATATTTTTTGAAGATATGAATAAACGTGGATAAAAGTGAGCCAGTTGATATAATGAATATGGATTTTTAGAAAGCATATGACAAAATACCTCATGAGAGACTCTTGAGGAAGTCAAAAAGTAATGGGATAAGAAGCAATGTTCTATTGTGGATTGAGAACTTATTAATGGTTTTATGGACTTTTCTTCTAGGAGGTTCTTCTAGGAGGTTGTCCAAATTCCAGAGTCCAGTTGTGCATTGAGTATAAAAAATATTTTCTCCTATTTCTCTTAAATGTATTACCTAGTAACTTTATTGTGTCCCCCTAGTCTTTGTACTTTTGAAAGTGTAAGCAACTGATTCACATTTACGGATTCTGCTCCACTCATTATTTTATAAACTTCTGTCATATTTCCCTCAGCCATCTCTTCTCCAAGCTGAAGAGGCCTAATCTCTTTAGCCATTTCTTACAGGGGAATCGTTCCATCCCCTTTATCATTTTGGTCATCCTTCTCTGTGCCTTTTGTAATTCTGCTATAGCTTTTTTGAGATGCAGTGACCAGAACTACACACAATACTCAAGGTGTGGTCACACCATGGAGCGATACAAAGTCATTTTGATATTCTCTGTTTTATTCTCCTTCCTGTTTCTAATAATTCTAGCATTCTATTTGCTTTCCTGGATGCTGCTGCACATTGAACAGGGGACTTCAACAGATTATCCACGATGATGCCTAGATCCTTTTCCTGGGTGGTGACTCCCAATGTGGAACCTTGCATTGTATAGCTATAATTTGGGTTATGCTTCCCTATATGTATCACTTTACACTTGTTCACATTAAATATCATTTTCTATTTGGATGCCCAGTCTCCCACTTTTGCAAGGTCCTCTTGCAATTTTTCACAATCTTCTTGTGATTTGAAAACTTTGAATAATTTTGTAACATCAGAAAATTTGGTCCCTCGTTGTTCCTATCTATAAGTCATTTATAAATATGTTAAAAAGCAGTGGTCCCAGTACAGATCCCTTGGGCACTACACTATTTACCTTTCTCCACTGAGAAAATTGACTATTTAGACCTACTCTTTGTTTTCAATCTTTTATTAAGGTAGACTTGGGGAAATCCACTGCCAGGAACTTGTGACTTGGATTCGCCACTGTTGGAAACAGGATACTGGGCTTGATGGACCTTTGGTCTGACCCAGTATGGCAAATCTTGTGTTCTTATGTGGGATTTCCTGCTCATCTGCCACTGCACAATGGCCCCCTCGCTCCTTTTTTTTGTCTGCGAGAAACATTGAATGTTTCTTTTCTTCTGTGAGAGAAAATCTCTTTTAGCCTCCTCAGTCGTTCCTTTTTTTATTTCTGCATCTGCCCAGTTGTTGCCTTAGCCTGTTAGTTTTCTTTCTTTTTGTCATCAGTAATTAAGCTCTGCGTTTTCTCAGTGTGGCTTCGATTGCAATCTCATTCAGGCCACACATTTACTTCCATTACTCTTTAGGCACCGACTCTTGGCATGACAGGTTTGGTCAATCTGTGCTGAATGGTAGTTGAGGAGAAGAATCCAACTTCATTCCCAATAGGTTCCTTTTTTATTTTTTTTGCTGTTTTCATAAAAAAAATAAACAAAGCACAAAAGGATTTTGCTTCCAAAATATGCACCTGTTGGTGGGTCTGGTCCTTGTTATTTTTCCTTTTTTTTTAAATTTTTTTTATTTAAGATAACCCTTAGCTAGTGATTCCCACTTGAGCTAATGATTCATCTAGCTTGTCCTGGGAGAAAGCAGGTTGCTTATCTATAACAGGTGTTCTCTGAGGACAACAGGATAATCAGTCACACGTTCCCACTCTCCTACCCTTATCAAATTGTTATTGTTAGCTATTATATTAGGCTGAAAGAGGGTCCATGAAGTGGCATGTGCACAGGAAATCATGTGCTTGCCTGGAAAAGCCATTCCAAACTTTTTCAGCATTCTATGGGAGATGATTTTGTGTCAGCACCACTGGATGATGTCACCCATGTAAGTGGCTGACTATCCTGGTGTCTTCAGAAAATACCTGTTATAGGTAAACAATTTTGCTTTATCTGGATTGTTTCCAAACATTTCCAGATTGTGCATCTCTGTACCCAAGGACAAACATTGTGAAGCCTTGCTGAGGGACTCCATAGATCTTTAAATACATTGGCATGGTTACCACTTCACCTCTCATGTGAGTGGTAATAAGCATTAAAACAAAGTCCAAGTGCAGAATCTTTTTTGTTAACAAACTGATTTCCTCTTTGTGGTCATTTTTAAGAGTCCTGTTTTACATAAACACACGTGATGATTTAATACAAACCAACTCAGATTTTAGCAGCTGCACTATTCCCATAGAGATCACTTTTCCTGTGGTTAGAATATTGAATTACATTTGTGCTGAAAAGGTTGCTTCATTAGGTACACGTATTTTCTTACAGTAGAAATACAACATTCATTTACTTGGCTAGCCCTCCTGTTTAATTTAGCTCCACAATATGTCTCTTCCTTCTTCTTTGCAATACTGATATAAATACTTTAAAATGTCAAATCCAATTACATTTCATCTTTATTTTGTCTGTGAATTTTTCACAGTGCTTTCTTAGAATACGGTAATATTTTTCATACTTCCTCACAACACAGTTGTCACTATAATGGTATGGCTTTTTTCACCTAGGGTTGTCTAATTGACTATGAGAGAAAAAAAATGAAAAAAGTGACAAAATAGCTCCCACCTTTTAGAATGGGAGATGTGGGAGCAGTAAGAAACCTTCTACAGGTTATCCTGTCATGAACAGGAATAAACAGCATTGAGGACTTTTCTGAGGTGAATACAAATGGCCCAGATATGTGGCTGAATAATCCCTTGTAGGTTAGTCCATGGGTGGGGCAGTGGGCATGGATGGAGTGTTTGTGGTAGCTTGAGCTGTTCCAAATATTTTTTTGTCCACATCACAGATGTCCGGCTAAGATCCTTTTACAAAAGATGCTATTCAGCAAAATAGATATTTGCTGTTTGGAAACCAAAATGACCAGGAGGGAATTGATCCCTTGGTATAGAAATAATATCTTGTTATAAATAAAATACTGTATGGTAACATAGTCTTTCTTGGCAGACAAAGACCCAATGATCCATCCAGTCTGTCCAGCAAGTTGTTTAAGGTAGTAACTGCCTCTCTATGCGGGTTAGCCTTGTGCCTTCTGTTAAGAGTAGTAACTGCTGCTCCATGTAGGTTACCCCCATTTAGATATGTTACATCTAAAGTTAACAAAGATTACCATGCTCTAGCCATTGGAGATCCTTTGTGTTTATCTCATGTTCTATTGAATTCTGTTACCATTCTTGTCTTCACCACTTTTTCTGGGTAGGCGGCATACCATGCATTCACCACCCTCTCCCTGAAGAAATATTTCCTGACATTGTCCTGTCTACCTGCCAGGAGTTTCAGATTATGACCCCTGGTTCTACAGCTTCATTTCCATTGGGAAAGGTCACTCTTCTTTACGTGTGTCTCCCGCCTTGTGCAGCAGGTGCTTCTGAGCATGCTCCTTTCTTTATGTGCCGGCCCTAAGGGGAGTTGGGAGGAAGGGAGACTATTGCAGCACAGGAGGAACTTTCTGGCGGCACACTAGAGTACTGGGCATAGCAATTGAGAAGCTCTGCTGTAAATAATGGCAGTAAAATCTGGCATGCCTGGTGCTGCGGGCAAGCAGCGGGGTACACCTAGATCGGCTGCTGGTTTTCCCGATAGGGACCCAGAAGGCACAGATGATGAAGCCAATCCTTACTCCCTGGAGGATGGGGAAATTCCTCTGGGATTGGAGCCGTATAGAACTATGTTGTGGTTCTTTCATGGAGATGAGTTACCAGCTCTGATTTCCCAGACATTGAAGATTTTGGAAGTACCTGGGGCTGAATACATGTCTGAGCCAAAGAAAGATCCCATCTTGATTTCTTTGCATAAAGCCTCATGTTTCTTCCCTATTATGGAGGCCATTCAATAATTAATTGATCTTGAGTGGGGCGCCCCAGAAGCTAATTTCAAAGGAGGACAAGTCTTTGAAGGACTGTACTCCTGGACCTTGCTGCTCGAGAGCAATTGCACTTTCTGAAAGTGGATGTGCTTGCGTGTGCTGTTACCAAGTAGACAACAATTCCCATAGAAGGGGGAGCAGCATTGAAGGATGGTCAGGATAGGAGAATTGAGGCCATCCTTAAGCAGGCCTTTGAAGCAATGGCAATGAAATTGCAGATAGCTTCTTGTTGTTCCGTGGTGGCTTGCTTTTGTTTGCTTCTTTCTCAGGAGGTTGATGAATCTGGTGTGAATGCCAGGTCAATTGCAGTTTTGGCTGCAATTTGGTCCGCACTTCAGCCAGAGGGGTGGCTTCGGTAATAGCAGCCAGGTGCCAGCTATGGCTGAGAAATTGGTCGGCCAATGCAACCTCCAAGTCTAATCTTACGAAGCTGCTTTTTAAAGGCTCAATCTTGTTTGGGAGCAAGCTGGAGAAAATGGCCAATAAGTGGGGTGAGTCCCAGGTTCTTTGGTTGCTAGAGGATAAGAAACAGACACCACACACTTTCAGCATGAGAGGTCATACTAGGGGATCGAAACGTTTTCGACCCTACAAAGGAGAGGCTTTTCAGAGGGCTCGAACTTTGGGTAGATCTCAGCCTTTTCAGCCCAGGCGGGGCACAGGTTCGGGTAGTGGAGCACCCCCCCGAGCCTCCCATGAAGGCATGCCAACCCACCCCTGGGAACAGCAGATAGGGGCTCACCTCTCTATCTTTTATCGGAGGTGGGTTGAAATCATGTCAGACCAGTGGGTTCTGGAGGTGATACAAGAAGACTATGCACTGGAGTTTGCAGGGATATGTCTCCCTGTAACTCTCTGCAGAAGAGACAGGCAATGTAGTGTACTTTAAGAATCCTCAGTCTGCAGGCTGTGGTTCCAATGCCCATGTCTCAAGAAAATATGGGCCGCTATTCCATTTATTTCATGGTGCCCCATCCTGGATCTCAAGGGGGGTCAACCGTCATTTGCGTGTGACTCGTTTCTGCATGGAAACCTTGAGCTCAGTGACAATGGCTGTACAGTTGGAAGAGTTTCTGATATCTCTGGATTTGTCCAAGGTGTACCTGCATATTCCCATCCGGCTAAAGCATCTGCTAGATTGACCAGATGCTTTAGCTGGATGGGAATATGCAGGTACACCTATCTAGGGAGCTTACCAACTGAAAACTGTTAAGCTGCTTTCTAGACTGTGAACCCAGATGGCACAGCTGCAAAACAGGAATTTAAGAGCACCATTCTTCAGAGAAGTGCCACTTACCCTAGAGACCTATCGACAATGCTTTCGGTTCGGCTCCCTGCAGCCTGGGGAGAATCCAAGAAACCTTTTCCATAGACTTCGTGATGTCGCATGGAAGAGGCTACATCCACAGGGAAAGACTGGTGAGGAGGTCACCAAGACAATTCTCTTGGAGCAATTCCTAGATGATCTTGGACAGGCTATGTGGTAATGGGGGTACCAACAACCGAATCTGACATTAGAGAAAACCTTAGAAGTGGCTGAGGCTTCCTCCAGGCTCACTCTATGCGAGAGGCACTGCACTTCCCTGAGAAGGTATGAGACAGGCATAGAGACCAATGAGATCCTAAGATTCAGAGGCTCTAGTCATCAGAAGAGCCGACCTGAATGAGAATCACAACTCCGGTGCCTAACTTGGGAAGTCCCCCATGTTTTGCTTGTGGAGAAAGCAGCCATTTTGCCCAGGACTGTGCACACTGTGAAGAAGATACTATGGACATTAATGCTGTGCTCCACATTATTGTCATTTTGCGGACATTCCCCGGCAAGAGAATGGCATTTTTGCAATTTGTGTAGAAATAGATGGCATTCCTATACAGACCCTGTTAGATTTAGAAAGTGTAAAGATCCTCATTCAACATGAGTTGATGAAATGGGTCCAAATTAATTATGAAAATGTGGTACTATTGACCTGCACACATGACGACCACAGACAATATCCAACTTGCCAAATGGAGTTAAAGGCACCTATCAGCCAAGATAAAATAGGGGGTTCTGCCATGGCTCCCTTACCTTGTCCTAATTGGGCAAGATTGTCCAAACTTCAATCTTTAGACCCTGCATATGATGGAGACACCCACCACCAACAAGGAGGAGGTACCATTCCCGGAACTCTTCCCCATAGAGGTTATGGACTTGTTCCCTAAACTCTCAAAAATGCTAAAATCTCAGAGACAATGGGGATAGGACAAGTATAGTTTTGCAGCTGACCAAGAGACCAGAAGAGGCCTCTACCTCAGAGACAGAGGAAGAATTGCCAGCCAACTCGAATCTCATGCCCGACCCCATTAACTGGAAAAGGAGATTAAACCAGGTGATTTTAAATGGACCCAGAGAGAGGACAAGTCTTAAGTGGGCTAGGGAGCACCTACAGAGGGTAGACAGTAAGGTGGATCCGGGAGCTCTGGCAACTGTGTCAGATTATCATAAGAACATGCCATACTGGGTCAGACCAAGTGTCCAACAAGCCCAGCATTCTGTCTCCAACAGTGGCCAATCCAGTCCATAAGAACCTGGCAAGTTTCATAGTGAAAAGAGACTTGTTATACTCAGTTGTAAAAGGGAGTGTGAAGGGAGAACTGATAGGACTTGGGGACTAGGAGTTTCTCTGTCATCAGAAAGTCATGCAACTAGCACATAGTCACCTGCTAGGGGGTTACCTGGGCGAAGAAAATACACAAGAGAAAATTTTGTCCCAATTCTATTGGCCGGGGCTATATAAACAGTTCCATTGCTATTGCCAGTCCTGCCTTACCTCCCAACTCACTAAATCTGCCAGTGTTCGGGTGGTACCTCTCATTCCGATGCCCATAATTGAAGCCCTTTAGAAAGGATGGCTATGGGCCTCATGGAACGCTTTAATAGAACACATAAGCAAATGTTGCGGAAGTTCGTAGATGAAGATGGCAAAAATTGGGACTTGCTACTACCCTGTGTGCTATTTGCAGTCCGCGAAGTGCCCCAGAGTTCAACGGGTTTCTCACCTTTTGAGTTATATGATAGAAGACTAAGAGGTGTATTAGATGTGGCTTGAAGGACATGGGAGGATGAAGAAATCCCTGGACAAAATCTCATGGACTATGTTATATGGGTACGAGTGACTAAAGAAAACCAGGGTGGCATCCCACTTGTGCTTAGAGAAGGCTCAGACCACTCAAACCCTGCTTACAACCATCCCACAGTTCAGAGGACCTTCCAGCCCAGAGACCTGGATTCTGGTTCTCTTACCCTCTTCAGGAAGTTGCTCGCCCATTGGCAAGAGCCCTATGAGGTCTTGGGAAAAAACGGCCCAGTGGACTACAAAATAGCCCAACCAAATAAGAGAAAGAAAAATCAGATTTACCATATCAACTTACTTAAAGAAATGAATTCCTTAAGAGTGTGGATTGGCACAACGGAAATTCGGCCCAGAGCTTTGGACCTGAGATGGACCACACCCAGGTGCCGTTTGGAGAAGAGCTATCAACATCCCAGATAGTTGACTTAAAGCAGCTGCTTGAGCAGAATAGAGAAATCTTCTTAAGCTTACCAGGCCATACTCATTTGGTTCAGCATGATATCATTACCCCACCTGGGGTGGACATATGTCAACAAACATCCTGAATCCCAGAAGCCAGGTGCTGAATCATTGAAACAGAGGTGAAAGAGATGCTCCAGCTCGAAGTCATAGAAGAATCTACTAGCGACTAGTCTTTGCCTATAGTCCTAGTTCCGAAGCCGGATATATAGACTTTAAAAAAGTCAACGGAGTATCCAAACTGAACACATACTCAGTGCCTAGGGTGGATGAGGTGATCGAGCACCTGGGATCAGCTCAGTTCATCTCAACCCTGAATCCTCCTACTGGCAAGTACCCCTCACACCAAAAGCAAAGAAGACAGCCTTCTCAACACCTGCAGGACTCTTCAGGTTTATGTTATTCCCATTTGGCCTCAATGGTGCCCCCACATCATTCCAGCGCTTGGTCAACCATATGCTCTTCCTGCACCAGGGTTATGCCGCCACATACCTGTATGACATAGTGATCTGCAGCCCAGATTGGAGGTCACACCTGAGCCAACTTCAAGCTATACTATCCACTCTGAGGAAGGTTGGGCTGATGTTGGGAGGATAAGAAGTCCTATATCTGGGCTATACTTTGGGGAAGAGTCAAGTCCACCTTTAGTCCAGGAAGACTGAGGCGATTACCAAGGTATCGGTCCCACAAATCAAATGGAATGTAAGGGTGTTCTTAGGCCTGACAGGCTACTCTAGATGGTTTATACCTAACTACTCTGAGAAGACAGAGCCACTTACGAGGCTCTTACTAAAATAAATGACTGGAAAAAGTCCAATGTTTGGCCAAGACAGAGAAAGCCTTCCGGGAGCTGAAAGAAGCGATCTGCTCCAACCTGGTCCTAATAAGTCCATCATTCAGACAGATGCCTCAGAGGTAGGAGTGGGAGTGGTCCTCAGCCAAACGAAGGATGGCCAAGAATAACCAGTGGCCTGTGTAAGTCGGAAGCTCCTGCCGTGGGAGAAAAAGTACTCCACAGTGGAGAAAGAGGCTTAGCAGTAAAATGGGCCCTTAGATCATTATGATATTACCTCTTGGGACAACAGTTAACCCTGATGACAGAACACCAACCGCTTACATGGATAAACTGGAACAGAGAGACCAACTCCAGGATGATGAGGTGGTTCCTGGCCTTGCAGCCTTTCAGTTACAAAATTCATCATTAGCCTGGGAAGTAGAACGTCAATGCTGATTTTCTGTCAAGAGAGGGGTCCCTGACAAAGGCATGCATTTACCTGAGTTGGGGTGAGCTGAGGGCGTATACAAATGACTCCCTCAAACCATCTGCCCCAATCTTCCATAAAGCACAGGGCTTCAAAGGCTTCTGAGTCCTGGGAGGATACTTACCTAACAGTATAAAGGATCATGGCCCAAAAGGGTTAGGGAGGCTCTGGGGAGCTGCTTCGAGCCATTAGTATGCCATACCAAATATGTCTGAACTGTTTTGGAATTTTAAAAGTGAGGTGAGCTACTGTTTGGTTTTGCTATTTTCTTTGAAATTCCCTGAAAATAAACCTTTTGTTCCTGACATGAACCTGAAAGGTACAGCTACAAAGGTTAAGAGTGTACAACAGGCATGGACATTGTTTAAAAATACCATCTTAGAAGCGCAGTCCAAATATATTCCACACATTTAGAAAAGTGGAAGGAAGGCCAAACGCCTACCAGCTTAGTTAAAAGGTGAAGTGAAAGAGGCTATTTTAGCCAAAAAAAAAAACTTCCTTCAAAAATTGGAAGGGTCCATCTGAAGAAAACAGGAAAAAGCAAAAGCTTTGGCAAGTTAAATATAAAACACTGCTAAGAGAAAATTTGAAAATATGTTGGTTATAGAGGCAAAAACTCATAATAAAAACTTTTTAAAAATATATTCAAAACAGGAAGCCTTGAGGAAATTGTTTGGACCATTAGATAATGAAAGGGTTAAAGGGACAGGGAAGATAAGGCCATCATGGAAAGACTAAATGAATTCTTTGCTTCAGTGTTTACTAATAAAGATGTTGGGGAGATATCCATTACGCAGATGGTTTTCAAAGGTGATGATTCAGTTGAACTGAACCGAATCACAGTGAACCTGGAAGATGTAGTAGGCCAGATTGACAAAATGAAGAGTATCAAATCACTTGGACCAGATAGTATACACCCAGGGTTCTGAAAGAACTAAAAAATGAAACTTCAGATCTCTTATTAGTAATTTGTAACCTATCATTAAAATCGACCATTGTATCTGAAGACTGGAAGGTGGCCAATATAACCCCAACGTTTAAAAAAGGTTCAAGGGGTGATCTGGGAAACTGTAGACAGGTGAACCTGACCAGTACTGGGAAAAAGTTATGGAACTATTTTAAAAACAAAATCATAGAACATATAGTTTAATGGAACACAGTCAACATGGATTTACCCAAGGGAAGTCTTGCCTCATAAATCTACTGCATGTTTTTGAAGAGGTTCAGAAACAATGGGATAAAGGTGAGCCAATAGATGTGGTGTATTTGGATTTTCAGAAGGTGCTTGACAATGTCACCCATGAGAGGCTTATAAGAAAATTAAAATGTTGCATCGGAGGTGGACCCTTGGGCCAAGGTGGGGTTGATGCAACCCGTAGGTAGGGACCTACGGGTCCCCACCGTCGGCAGGCGGCGTGGGCTGATAGACAGAGGCTGCTGGAGCTTCACCTATACCAGCCCTCATTCCCCGCGGGTTGAACCTTTGGGTGCTGGGTCCGGCAGGACTTAGGTGGGTCTCTGTATGTAGTCGAAGCAAGGATTGGTTCAGCCCAGAGACAGCAGATGAGAGATTGTACAGTCTTACCCCAGACAGGGTTGTGTCCTGGAAACTAGGCGCCAATGGAACGGAGGCAGACAAGGGGCGCTCGAGCAAAAGTAGGCCGAAGCCTGAATAAACCACTTCCAGGGGGTAAGCTGGAGAGGCGTCAAAGAACAGGCTTGAGTCAGGGCTGGTGGAAATCCGAAGGCAGTGGCAAGCAAGGCTGAGGTCTGATCACGGAGATAGTCAAGCTTAGTCAAGCGAAGCAGAAGTCTGGGTCTGGAGATAGGCAATAGCGTAGTCAGGCGAAGCAGAGGTCTGGGTCTGGAGATAGGCAATAGCGTAGTCAGACAAAGCAGAGGTCTGGGCTTGGAGAGAGTCAATGGCGTGGTCAGGTGAAGCAGAGTTCCGGGCTTGGAGAGAGTCAATGGCGTACTCAGGTGAAGCAGAGGACCGGGCTTGGAGAGAGTCAATGGCGTGGTCATGCAAAGCAAAGTCAAAGTCCAAGTAGGCAATCCGAGGAATGGAACGAGACAGTAACCAGGAACAATGAGGAACAGGAACACAGAGATGAGATGAAACTCTAGGAGGCAACGAGTACTCGACCAGCGAGGAAACCCGTTGAAAAGGCAACGCTAAGGAGTGGAGCCTAAGCTTAAATACTGTAGCTGAGTTGACGTCATCATCTGGGGCCGCAGCTAGGTTCCAGCCGCGGACCCTACTTAAACATCAATGATGCACGCACACCTAGGGAGGGGCACGGCATGAGTAGCAGCGTCTCTCCGCGGGCCACGCGGAGAGGCCCAACGAGAAGAGGTGGCAGGACCAGGAACGCCAGGGACTACAGCAGGGCCGGAGGCTCCGGGGGAGGCTCAAGGACGGAGATGACGGCCCACCACCGCCAGTGAGGAGGAACCAGGAGCTGGAGTCACTGTAGAAAGGTGAGGGGGCCATGCCGCGGGTCTGCTGCGGATGGCACGCATAACAGTATCCCCCCCTTGGAGGTCAGGGTTTGCCCAGATGGGCACAATAAAAGTTCAGGAGGAGGGTTTTGTCCAGGATGTTTTGAGCTGGTTCCCATGAATTTTCCCAAGAAAGGAGATATTCCCACCGGTGGACGTCGAAGGCTTCATGTACCTTGTAGGTCGTATCAGTCTCATCCATCAATGGAGGTGGTTCCCGGAGCCTTTTGGGAAGGCCAGGACAAGACCACAGGTTTTAATAGCAATACGTGAAACGTATTATGTATTCCCAGCATAGGAGGCAGCCGAAGCTGGTATGTAAGTGGTCCGATGCGTCAGGTGACTGTAAAAGGTCCGATGTACCTTGGAGCGAACCTTTGAGAAGGTATTCTGAGTCGGATATACCGAGTACTTAACCAGACTTTATGGCCAGGAAGGAATTCAGGAGCCGAGCACTGGTAACTGTCAGCAGTTCTCTTGGCCCGGGAAGCGGCTAGATGTATGCGAAAATTCGTCTGTTCCCATAAAGCTTTGAGGGCATCCACAGTAGCTTGTGCCGCAGGGGATGGTACAGACAAAGGTATGGGCAGTGGTGGTTGTGGTTGCTTTCCATAGACGATGGAGAACGGTGAAGAGCCTGTAGCTGTGGGAGATGTGAGAAAACTCTGCCCAAGGGAGAAGTTCAGACCAATTGTCTTGGCGGTCATTGATGTAAGCGCACAGGAAGGCCTTTAAAGAGTGATTCATGTGCTCGGCTTGTCCGTTGGCTTGGGGGAGATAAGCAGTTGTTAGCCTGATGTTGATACCGAATTTTCGGCAAAGAGCGCACCAATATCTAGCAACAAATTGTGGACCTCTATTGGAGACAATGTCCTTGGGTAGGCCATGTAATCTGAAGATGTGATGGAAGAATAGGCGTGCCAGGTCTGGAGCAGATGGTAGGCCCGGTAGAGAGACGAAATGGGCCATTTTTGAAAATCGACCTATGGTTACCCATATCACGGTATGACCCTTAGATGGAGGCAAATCCACAATGAAATCTCTAGACAGGTGGGTCCACGGTTCCTCGGGAGCTGGAAGTGGTTACAGTAAACCCCAAGGTTGACCGACTGGGGGCATTTGTTGCGCACAGGTGTTACAGGATTTGATGGTACATAAAACAGAGCATGTCATAATGCCTCTGTATCATTCCATGGTGAGACCACACCTTGAGTACTGTGTTTCATTTCTGGTTATCGCATCTCAAAAAAGATATTGATGCACTGGAGAATGTACAGAGAAGGGCGACCAAAATGATGAAATGAATGGAATGGCTCCCCGATAAGGAATGGCTAAAGAAAGGCTCTTCTCTAAAGTTTAGAGAAGAGACAGTTGAGGAGGGGGGATATGATGGAGGTCTATAAAATCAAGAGAGAAATAAAATAGGTTAATGGAAATCGGTTGTTTACCTTTTCAGATAAAACAATGTCTATGGAGCACACCATGAAGTTAGAAAGTAGCACATTTAAAACAAAGAAAATTCTTTTTCACTCAACACATGTAGCATATCCAGGCCTACTGCGGCCTTGGGAGTAGCCCAAGAACACAACAAGACTTGACTAGTCCAGTTCTGCTGCAAGTATTTATTTACAGTGCTTCACAATTACAGAAAACAAAATAGTAGCTCACCCTGCATTAGGCACAACTGTCAGATAAACATACTCTGTGCGGGTATACCAGGGGGACCTACCAGCTCCCTGGGGGCTCCTCAAGCTTTCTAGAGCTGGGTTCCTGTAGTAGGGTGAAGGGAACCTCCCTTCACACAGAATCCCTTGCAGCATTCTGCCTTAAAGAGGATTGGATTAAAACTCTGAGCCAGGCTCCTTAAGGTAGACTGAGGGACTTGTCACAACATAATTAAACTCTGGAATTCTTTGCCAGAGGATGTGGTTAAGGCTGTTAGCTTATCTGGGTTTAAAAAAGGCTTGGACAAATTCCTGGAGGAAACAAACAGGTTTAAATATCACTCCACAAAATACTCACAGGAATCTTCGATCAAATAACACATCTCGTCTAACAATTCCTCCCACCAGAGATGCCCACCTATCAACCACAAGAAATAGAGCATTCTCCATCGCCTGCCCAAAAAGATTGAACTCCCTACCACCTTATTTGAGAACACAAACTAACATCAAAACATTCAAGAAAGATCTAAAAACTTTGCTTTTCCACAAAGTCTACATTAACGATCAGTTAAATCAACAATCTAACTACAATCAATACCACCAACTAAACCCATGCAAGAAAGAAACAAAAACAACCGGCATCAACCATAATCATACCAATATGAACTTATAAGAAACAACACTAAGAGTCCACATCAAAAATGAATAAATCCCAATACCGTTACCATCCTCCTTTCTTTCCATTTCTTCCTTTTCCCCACTGTCCTCTCCCCCTTCCCTTCATCCCTCCCACTGTTTATTTTTGCAATGATCAACTATGTTTAATTATCTGTATTCTGTTTGAATCTTGTAAACCGTTATGATGGCTACACCGAATGATGGTATAAAAACTAAATAAATAAATAAATGAATCCATAAACTGCTATTTGGCAAGTTGACTTAGGAAATAGCCACCACTTATTACCGGAATTAGTAGCATGGGATCTATTTTATGTTTAGGTACTTGGCAGGTACGTGTATCCTAGGTTGGCCACTGTTGGAAACCAGATGCTGGCTCGATGGACCTTCGGTCTGACGCAATATGGCATATTCTTATGTTCAAGTATTGGGCAACTCTACTGCTGCAGTGGGAATACTGCCTACCTAATCACTGAATAAGGCTCTATAATTATTACTTAGTCACTTATTTATGTATTTAATTGACCTAACAGTTCTCTCCCTCTCCCCCAGGACTTTGAAAATAGGAGCCACATCAAGTGTATGCAACAACCCTATGACTTTTTTTTAAATATATTGCCTTCCAACTCAGTTAACCACTCTTTGCAAGGGTAAACCATGGCCCAGAGCCATGGACCAAGGAACATAGTAAAAAAAAAGTGCCCTAATAAATGATGGCAGAGGGAGACCAAATGATCCCTGCCATCTGCCCATTAAGTGGTTTGGGAAGGTTACTTCTTTGATTAAGGTTACAGCTGCTGCTCAGTTACATCCATGCCTTCAGCTAAGGGCTGCAACTGTTCCACGCAGATTCTATGCACTTATTACTGGTCTCCATGTAGGGGTGCCCATGCACTTTGCGATGACCAATACACTCTCCCTTGCAGGAACAGCAGTACATACAGCTGACCCAGAAAGCAGGAAACCCCAGCTCAGTTACCAGCCAAAGCCTACCAACAGTGCAAAGTGTCAGTGTATCACCACTTCTAATATCCCTGCAACTGATATCAAATCCATTCAATCCTTCCCCCCTCCCCTATCGATATGCCCATCCAATCACTGGGTGAACTGTCAGAATCTCATATCAATAATCCAGCTGCCCCTTTTGCCCAGGAAGCCTGGGTGAGAAGTAGGAAAGGCAACCACTAGAAAATATAACCCCCACCCCTCTATTTTTTAATGGGTGCAGGACAAACCTGATTCTATCTTAGACAATTACAATGGTGATAGGGCCCCCTCCCCCTCTTCTCCTACCAAGCATGAATAATGCAAATGCAAGCAAAGCAGGTCATTAATAGGCAATTTGATGTAAATATTTTATCTCGGATGACTGAGAAAGTGATCAGCCACATTAAAATAACATCTCCTGGGGAATCTGTAAATATAACGCATGAGTCCCAGGACCCTAACACGGGTTCTGAGGCTCCATGTTATATTTAAAGAGCCTATGCTCTTAAAAAAAAAAATAATAATAAAATTGCTGGTAAAAATGAGTTTAGCCGGACCCTTGGCTCAACCTAGGGCTGCCACTTGAGGCTGCCCTAACCCCCTTAAAAATTAAAAAAAAAAAAGATTATGTGCCATGCGTGGTGACAGCCCCCCCCCCCCCCCCCAAACCTGTTGAAAAAAATTCTGTCACCACCATATTTCAATAGTATAAAACATTTGTTGGAGGTATAGTGCCCCCCAAAGATCTTTAAAAAATCATTGGGGTTCTGTGGGATCCCTCCCCCCAACATATAGAAGAGAAAATCATTAGGGTTCAATGATGAACCACCACCCTTGACTTTCCTCTTATATCCCCGAACCTTCAAAAGATGAAGAGACTCCCATGATGGGGCCCGGAAACCCCCCCTAGTCTTTTTTTTCAAAATGGTACTGACCTGACCTTGCCTCTATCATGTGACTGAAAGGGGCATGGTCAGATCGGTGCCATTTTGAAAAATGGTGCTCAACTGGTCTGGGTAGGAAGAATCCCTGGACCCCATCGCAGGAGCTTCCTCACCTTTTAAAGGGTCAGGAGGTACTTGGGGTTGCGGGAGGTTGAGGTGGGGGGTTCCCACTGAACTCTAATAATTTTTCTTTTATTAATTGTGGGGGAGGCGGTCTACTGAACCCCAATGATTTTTTTAAGACTTTGTGGGAAGATGGAGGCACTTTACTCCCAATGAGTTTTTTACACTATTAGGGTGGGGGGGGGGACGGGACTGAATTTTTGCCAAGTCAGGGTTGTAGTGAGGTCCCGTCCCAGCACATAGCATGTAATCTATTTTTTAAACTTTTGGGGGTTGGGGCCGTCTTGAGTTGTGGCCCTAGGTTGAGCTGGGGGGGGGGGGGGGAGTGTCAGCCCTGACCCCTGCTCAACTTCTTATTTTTGCCGGCACCTATTTAAGCAGCTGGCCCTTTATGGAGATGGCAGTCCCTTGAAGTTGGGGTCACCATTGCACCTAAAGGGCTGTTAGCCGCGTTCTTTTGTCCCATGCTTAGTGTCTCTAGGTACAAGTTTGAATGCAGCAGAATACTCAACCAGCCATCAGGCAAAAATGATTTTGCACCGCCCGTCCCAATCGGCAATATAATAGCAGGCAACTGCCAACTTACCCAGGTAAGTGGCTTCTTGCACTTACCCAAAAAATCCTTTTTGCTTTTGGCCTGATTCAGCAAATGAGTATGCTAACCATAATTATTAGAATTTAGGTCCAATTTATGTATAAGGTGAAAACAGTGTTAGTAATGTGTTGCTTTCTATTTAAAATATAATTGCAGTAAAGCAACATTTGAAATAGACTAAACTTATTAGGTCTCAACTGTATTCCTGTTTGTTAATAACTGAAAATGAGCTAAATTTTGGAGACATATTAGGTAAATGAAATCTGGATGGATTGAGCCTGTTGTTAAATGCATAACAGATGTACAGCCATTATGATATCATGTGGTCTCCTAGTTTCTTTATATTTTACATCATGGTCTAGAGTCCTGGGTGCTCATGCTAGCTATTGCAATGTGATCCAATAAATATTTCATCTCTGATATCTCTTGGGCCACATCATAGGAAAATTATCACTGTTCCCCATATAGTTAAGAAAACATTTTTTTTCTAATATTAAAGCAGAAGTACAGTATATGTTGTGACTTAAAATATTTTAAAGTTTTTTTGCAGATAAAGCATTTTCAAGAAGTACTATCAGCAGAATCCATTTTTTCCCAGTGACATAAACTGACCTTGTAAAATTCATAGGCAACTGTTAAGTAGTACAAATTCATAGGTATTTTTCATTCTGTCTCCTCCTTTATAAAATTTAATTCTCAAAGACTGATGCTTAGTTTGTTTTTTTCACTCTTTCTTTGTTATGGGAATATTGCTGGTAAATATGGATCAGATGCAATAGCTTTATTTCAATAGAAATATGATTAGGAAGAAATCAGTAATAATTGCAGTATGCAATCCTATACAATTAGATGGCAATTTTCAAAGTAATTTCTTTGGGTAAAATATCATTTTACCCATACAAATGCATGCTTTGAAAATCTCCTGTCTGCAATGTATGTGGATAAAAGTGCATGCATAGTTCCATAAGGTGTGTACTTCTACTTCTACCTGCATTGTAGTGGAGGTATTCTGGGGTGAGATTTACTTGTGAAGTGAAAATAATGCTTATACGGACTGATACAGTACAGTGCGCTCCAGCGGAGCACACTGTTAACCTGCATTTGGACGCGCGTTTTTGATGCGCTTGATTTACCCCTTATTCAGTAAGGGGTAATAGCGCATCGAAAACGGGCGTCCAACCCCCCAGAAACTAATAGCGCCCGCAACATGCAAATGCATGTTGATGGCCCTATTAGTTATGCCGCACGATTCAGAAAGTAAAACATGCAGCCAAGCCGCACATTTTACTTTCAGTAATTAACGCCTACCTTTGGGTAGGCGTTAATTTCTCTCGGCACCGGGAAAGTGCACAGAAAAGCACTAAAAACTGCTTTTCTGCGCAACCTCCAACTTAATATCATGGCGATATTTAAGTCGGAGGACCTGAAAGTTAAAAAAAAAAAAAAAAAAAGTTAAAAATAAAATAAAATAAATAAATTTGAAATCAGCCCGCGGCTTGCGGGTTGAAAACTGGACACTCAATTTTGCCGGCGTCCGGTTTCTGAACCCGTGGCTGTCAGCGGGTTTGAGAAACGACGCTGGCAAAATTGAGCATCGGCTGTCAAACCTGCTGACAGCTGCTGCTCCTGTCAAAAAAGAGGCACTAGGGATGCGCTAGTGTCCCTAGCGCCTATTTTTACTGCTGGCCCTAATTTAAATAAATTAATTTACTGAATCGCATGCACATGAGAGTGGCCTGTGCGCGCGCCACGATTTTTACTGTATCGGCCTGATAGTTTTGGATTTTGAAAGCTACACATTTTAGTTGGAAAAAATAACCAAAGAATAAAACAGGTGTAAGTCTCTGCAGGTACTTTTTCCTTAGGAGATTTTCACAGTGAAAGCACATGCTTTCTTTCAAAATTGAAAACTGATGTAAAAACTACAGGTAAGACTTAGTAGCTATAAGATGAATTTTTAAAATCCTATGTGTGCCCAAGCCAGAAGATGTGCACAGAAAGTTGGGCCAGTATGCGCTGCGTGGATTTTAAAAAGTGTGCAAGTATGCCTGTATCTCCTGGTATGTGCACAAAGGTTTTGGGCAAAAAAGGGGTGAGGCATGGGCATTCCTTGATTTCTCAATGAAATATGTGCATAAGTATTTACTAGTACAAGCACGTTCCAGGGTCCCTCCCATGTAACTTTACTTCTGCTATGGATGGCACATAAGTCCTGAAACAAAAAAAAACTAAAGAGGTTAGCGGAGTTTAAGGGTTGGGGCTAACAGGGTTAAAGGTAGGCTAGTTAACTAAGGGGGTTATGAAGTCCTATCCTTTACCTGGGCGAACTAGGAACGAACTGGGGAAACTGGCAATTGCATCAGCACGCGTGTCTACTAAAATCTCCCCACTTACATGGTAGAGGTGGCATTTGCATACACATGTGCGCATCCATATAACATTGTGCACATGTAAGTGCCTCCAGTCTATTTTATATCATGTGTGCATACACGCACAGATGTTATAAAATAGCCACGTCCATTGGCGCAAGCTGGCATACACACATTCATGTGTCTGCAAGACTGTTTAAAAGTTACTGTCCCCGCAGGTAGTATGAAAATTGTCCCCTTGATGTTATGAGCCTCCAAAACAGCTAAAAAATAATGTGTGGTCGGTTTTAAAGAGTCTAACTGTGGACAAGTATAAAGTGATGAAGATGAGGAAAAGTAATCCACATTCTACTTACATGATGTTAGGATATATATTAGGAGTTAATACTCAGGTAAAGGATCTGGGTGTCATGATGGACAATACTTTGAAATCCTCAGCTCAGCGTGCGGCGGCAGTCAAAAAAGCAAACAGAATGTTAGGACTAATTTGGAAAGGATTGAAGAATGAAACTGTGAATGTCATAATACCTCTGTATCACTCCATAGTGCAACCGCACCTAGACTATTGTGTGCAGTTCTGGTTGCCATATCTCAAAAAAGATATAGTTGAACTGGAAAAATATAAAGAAAATGAAATGATTCCCCTATGAAGAAAGGCTAAAGAAGTTAGGGCTATTCAGTTTGCAGAAAAGACTGCTAAGGGGTGTTATTTTAGAGGTTTATACAATCATGAGTAGAATAGAATGGGTAAATGTGAATCGGTTATTTACTCTTTCAAAAAATAGAAAAACTAGGGGACATGCCATGAAGTTAGTAAGTAGCACATTTAAAATAAATCAGAGAAAATTCTTTTTCACTCAGCGCATAATTAAACTCTGGAATTCTTTACCAGAGGATGTGGTAAAGGCGAATAGTATAGCTGGGTTTAAGAGAGATTTGGAGAAGTCCATAAACTGTTATTAACCAAATAAACATGGGGAAATTCACTGCTTATTCTGGTGTATTAGAAGCATGGGATCTATCTACAGATTTGGGAGCCTTCCAGATACGTGTATCCTGGATTGGCCACTGTTGGAAACATAATTCTGGGCTTGATGGATCCTTGGTCTGACTCAATATGGCAATTCTTATGTTCTTATTCTTAATTTTGGTAGCAGGGGCTGAGTGACTAAATTTAGAAATCAGAAAGAGGCAGGCCAGAAGACATGGTTGGGAGTGCAGACTTAGCCACTTAGCACTGATTTTCAAAATGACATGCACATGTGACTTTGTGCAGTGTCAGATAAGATGGCACCATTCTGAATTTGGCGTGGCCAGGCAATCTTCCTCCACATATACATACCACAAGACTGACTCTGTGGCAACAGAAGATGATATGTGATTAAACTGCTTCTGCTGCCAGCTCAGGTGGGGGATGAAAAGGAGGATCGGAAGGGTAGGACTGCACTGCACTCATTTAGGTCATCTCAGATATGACAGACTGGAGAAAGAGGCACTGGGACCTTAGGTTTACATTGGAGGGCAAGAATGAAGGAAATTTCAGCAGACAGCCAACAAAAAATGTGCTGGTGCTAAGTACCATGCGTACCTCTAGAAAAAACACCCTGCCACCTAATATTCAGCCCAGTGTGCTACTTTTGAGGGTTTGGGAGGTGGGGAATTGGCCAACCTTTTCTTAAAGTAGGGGATGGGGTGGGAAGTTGGCACCTACTGGGGATGCTAGGCATTTTTTCCGATATTCAAAAGCCCATTGAGCGGTTAAGTTACCTGGGTTAACTTTAACTGGCCATCTTTCTGCTCACTGCACCATTGAATTTTGATTTCTCAGCAACCAATCAACTATTTAGGAAAAAATGTCAGTCAGAACCAAACTATCCTAAAGACAGCCAGATACTGTATCTTAGCTGCTCAGTGGCTTTTTGAATAGTAGCCCCCAAGTGAATAGAGTATTTGTGTCATTTTACTTTACCCATGGTTACATTGTAGTTCTGCTAATATTTTAATTTGGTTGTATTGCATGTTTGGTCGTACTGCATGTTTAGAGCTGCAGTTTTCAGAAATGTATCATTTATTGCTTCCTAATTTAGTTTTCTTTTTTGAATTTAAGAAAAACTATTGGAAAATGTTTAATTGTCCATAAATGTACAGTATATACCACACTAGTTGTAACTCCAGTTTGTTTTTAAATAATTTGGTAAGAAGTTAAACAAAATAACTGAGGCCATTTTGGTTTTCTTGTGGAAGGTAGTTATTGCACTTTTTGAATGCTTCTCTACTTTAGCTACCCCCTTATTCTTACCTTTATGGGTTAGAATAAATTTTGGGGTGTTGTAGTTATAATAGTATAGTTATAAATTAGTGCTAGCACCATCCAGATGGACCCCCCCCCCCCCCCACATTGCACCATGAATAGCTGTAATGTGGGGGATCCACCTAAAGTGAAGTGTTTGTGTTTATTTTCTTTTCAAGCAAATGTAGTGCTTGTGAAAAAATGCTGCAAATGCGAGAAGATACTTTATTTTCTTAGTTGACAAGTGAGCATGAATTAGCAATAATCAGGCCCGGATCTAAGCATAGGCAACATAAGCAACTGCTTCCAGTGCCAAATTTTGATAGGCTCTGGAGCGTTGCTGCTGCTTCTGAGCCTCTTACCTACAGTGGAACCTTCCAATCCCTCAGCAGTGGTAACAGCAACTTAAAGATGAAATTCAGCACAGGGGCTTATAGCCAGCTGTTGCATGCTCAAGGCCCCGCCTCTCACTTTGGTTTCCATAGTAACAGGAACTCTGTGTGGGAGGAGGGAGGGGCAGGGATTTGAGCTTGAAGCAGCCCGCTGCAGGCCCCTCACTGAATTTGATCTTTAAATTGCTGGCACCGCCGCCATAGGATTGGACCGCAGGTGACAAGTAATCTATTTTTTAAAGCTTTGGAAGAGAATTCCTCCCTTCTGTCGGAAAAAATATGGCACCCCAAGGTTGTGAGACAGAGAGAAAAGAGTTAGCTCTGGGATCCTGTGTATCCCTGCCTTCTAGGCTCAACCACCGGAATAGGGCTACATATTTTAAGGAATTTACATAAGATAAAAATGGTGTGATCATATGTCAGTTACTGTATGTGAAGTTCCACTGTCAGTTTGTGGATGGCTCTATCTCTAAGTGATTCTTGTGATTAAACTAACTTTAGTCCTACTACAGCAGATGTAAGTGTGTTTTTTATACTGGCTTGTTCCCTCCAACCTGCTCTATGGGTTCCATTTCCTCTGGGAGACCATATTTTTAAGAACAAGATTTGCCATACTGGGTCAGACCAAAGGTCCATCAAGTCCAGTATCCTGTTTCCAACAGTGGCCAATCCAGGTCACAAGTATCTGGCGGGATCCCAAAAGATCAATAGATTCCATTCTGCTTATCCCAGGGATAAGCAGTGGATTTCCCCAAGTCCAACTTAATAATGGTTTATGAACTTTTCTTCCAGGAACTTGCATAAGCCTTTTTTAAACCCAGCTTTTACCACATCTTCCGGCAACAAATTCCTGAATTTAATTATTTGTTAAGTAAAAAAACATCTTCTCCTGATTGCCTTAAATGTGTTACCTAGTAATTTCATTGCATGTCCCCTAGTCTTTGTACTTTTTGAAAGTGTAAACATCTGATTTGCATTTATATGTTCCACTCCACTCATCACTTTATAGACCTTTATCATATCTCCCCTTAGCCATCTCTTCTCCAGCTGAAGAACCCTAACTTCTTTAGCCTTTCCTCATAGGGGAATCGATCCATCCCCTTTATCATCATGGTCACCCTCCTCCGTATTTTTTTCTAATTCTGCTATATATTTTTGAGATGCCATGACCAGAACTGCACACAATAATCGAGTGATTGCACCTTGGCGCGATATAGATGTATTATGATATTTTCTGTTTTATTTTCTATTCCTTTCCTAATAATTCCTTGCATTCTATTTGCTTTCTTGTCTGTTATTGCACACCGATCAGAGGATTTCAATATATTATCCACAATGACGCCTAGATCCTTATCCTGGGTGGTGACCTTCAATGTAGAACTTTGCTTTGTGTAGCTATAATTTAGGTTGCTATTCCCTTCATGCATCACTTTGCACTGGTCCACATTAGGCCGCCGGAGCGCGTAAAGCCCCGGGCTGTGCATAAGTCCCGGGGCTTTGGAAAAGGGGCAGGGAGGGGGGGGTGCCGCGGCGTTTCGGGGGCGGGCCCGAGGGCGTGGCACCAGCCCGGGGGCGTGGTCGAGGCCTCCGGACTAGCCCCCGGGACCGGAACATGGAGCGGGTCTGCCGGCCGGCGCGCACAAAGGTAGGGGGGGGATTTAGATAGGACCGGGGAGGTGGGTTAGGTAGGGGAAGGGAGGGGAAGGTGGGGGGAGGGCGGAGGGAACAGGCAGCGCGCGCTGGGCTCGGCGCACGCAGGTTGCACAAATGTGCACCCCCTTGCGCGCGCCGACCCCGGATTTTATAAGATACGCGCGGCTACGCGCGTATCTTATAAAATCCAGCGTACTTTTGTTCGCGCCTGGTGCGCAAACAAAAGTACGCGATCGCATATTTTTTTAAGATCTACCCCATAATAAATATGCATGAAATAGATTTATATGCACTGTCTCCATTCTATACAAATCTACCCATGTATGTTCATTGTGGATAGGCTGAAAACCAAACCTCTTTGAGGCTCTTGAGGACCAGAGTTGGCCACCCTGGGTATACAAGGTGCGTGTAATGCCAAGCAGATACCTGACTTTCAGAACCGAGTTTCATCCTTTGCCATTTTGAAGTTATAGTAACTACTTTTTAGAGACTGCTTATGGTGCTGTAGCTCACTTTTCACAGGGAAGATTTTGACCACAGCATTATCTCCTGCTAGCCAAGAAAAACACAAACCTTCATTTAATTGCAGCAGTCAAAGTCTCAATAGGTTACGACTCCTTTGAAAGGACCACCAAAAGATATTGTAGTACATGAACTTTTGAGAAATACAGGCCCCCTTCTTCAAATGTTCATGTAGGGCTGCAGGAATGGAGCTTTTTATATCTAGAGAATGTTGTGAGATGGGAATTCTCACAATACAAGTCATCTGCAGGTGTCCTTCAGATATTAGACTAGTATGAATAAGAAAAAATGAGCAGATTTTAATTGCTGGAGATACTGAAAAGCTTGCAGAAAATGTGATAAGGTAACACCTTGCAACTGGAGGAAAGTAATGGAGTACCAGAGAATACAAGATTTCCAATATTTGTGTAATGCAGAGCTTTAGTAGCTCTATCGGCCTTGGGATAAATTCAGATCTCAAAAGCTTCTGTACAACATTTTTTCTGTTGGTCCACTAAAGAATTTCACATCCTGTAAAGATTCCAAAATTTTTGTAGGAGAGTATTGATAGTAAGAAAATTGCAACCAAAAGGGAATGAATATTCCATCTTTGATAATTTAATTCATTCCCTGGAAAGTGGGAGGTAGGGTACCAGAAAGGTTTGGAAAATAGGATAAATATTATTGTGAAATCTGTTACTGAAGGATTGATATGTTTATAATCAGTTAAAAAAAAAAAAAGCCACATCCGCTACTATTCACAAGACAGGTAGAAAAGCCAGCTCAGTCCAAAATTTAGTTCTGTTGCAGGAGGAAACATTTAGCATAATCATTGCTGGCAATAACCTGAAAATATCTCAGAAAAATGTTTAATTTATGAATATATATGTTTTTTAACTATCTATAAATTCCATATCCTTTACTTTTAAATTTGTCATTGTGAACTTGTAGCTATGTGATCAAAGACATTATATCAGCTCCAACATTATAACCCAACAAACCTTACATAAATCCTACAAAGATCCAAGATAACACTGTTTTCCTCAGGATCCTTGATACAATACCACGTAACTTCAGTTGTGCAAATTCTCAAACGTGTTTTGAAACGCAAATTCAATCTTGCATTTGCCAGTTCAACTCTACAATGAAATCTGAAGTTGAGATAGGTATTCCTTTCTCTATAATGCATAATTATGGTCTTCAAAAACCTAGCATGCAAAGATGTATCTGTATTGGAATTCTGTAGAATTGTTCTTTCAGCTAGTACTAAAAGGAGTTACTTGTAAGAATGAACAGCTTGTTTGAAACATTCACCTCTTCTCTACTGCCAATCTATCCTTCCATATCCTTGGTACAAAAGAAAAAATTATGATGCAAATAGCTCCAGTCATAAATTCTATGAATGTTCAAGTGCCAACCCTGAATTGTGATTCATATCAGTCAGAATATTGGCAAACCCTCCTGTTACAAAATCTGAAATATTTTGTATATAACTTTTCTGTTGTTTTTTAAAGTAATGCTTTTCCACTATTTTAAAATTGGACATCTGTGTTACTTTTAAGTACAGTTTAGTTTATTAATTTGTTCAACTGCTTTTCTACAATTAAAGCAGTGCAGAATAAAAATCACATTCATAGTAGTAGATCAAAAATACAAATAAACAGAAAACAATAATAAATTAATACAGAAACTGAATTCAGACAAAATAATTAATAAAACAAAATAAAACAATGTTTAAAATTAACAGGAAAAGTAGGATTTGAGGTATAGATATACTTCTACCTAGACTACATTATAATTAAAATGATATATGCAATTAAAGTTTTTTTTTAATATATTCATATGTATTTTATTTTTATATATATAGGGAGGGTAATTACATAAGGGCCTTAATTTTCAAAGTGGATATGCATACATAAGTACATTTTAAAAATTATCAGGAGTGCACATACCTTAACTTGTTATACACACACATGTACACTGCTAGAAAACAGGTATAAATGTCTATATGAATATTTATGTACATATGTTTGAAAATCAACAGTACACATGTAAATTATTTCCCCACCTCAACTCCACCCTGGAAAAATCCTCTTTGCATAATGCATGAAAGTGCAGTCAACATTGCTTCCACATGTACTTTTACACACACAAAGCCTAGCGTAATTTTCATAAAGCCTATTTACATGGCTAAATGCTTTTGAAAAGTATCCTTATAATACCTAGCACACAACTAGCATATTATAGAGTGAGTTACAGGATTTTATTCTTTCCCTCACATTGGGAAAGATAAATACCGGTAGTTCAAGTGAATGCCTGTCCAGAACAGATTTCAATCATCATTTAGGATCATAAATCTCAAACTGATGTTCTGACATGTTACCATTTCATTCTGCCTGCATTTTATTTCATTAAATACCAGAAGGTATCATCTTCCTTCCCCAAGTGTTGATAGAAAAAAATATGGTTGCCTTCAGTTCTCAGTGTGGGGGGTGGGGCTCGATCAGAGCTGCTTTATTTTCTGTAAGAAAATAAGTTTCAAAGAAAACAGATCATGATATGAAGATGAAGGAAGAAAGCTCAGGAAAATATGAGGAAAAAAAAATTTTTACTGAGAGAAATAACCACAACTGACAGAATTGAAGTAGGCTTGGAACTGATACAAAGGGCTGGTGGAGGAATGATAGGTAAAAGAAAAGGGTGGGAGAGCCTGGGTGTTGGACTAATTATTGAAACCTATATGGCCAATGACATGGAACAGTGTGGTGGGGGGTGGCAAAAAAAACATCTTGCACATCTGTATCAGGCTCCCAAGAAGAGACGTCAAGGTCAACCAATATGAAGCAGAAGCAAGGCTTTGATATATTCTTAGATATAGTTGGGTGAGATGGCAAATTTCCTAGCTTGAGCTGCAGACTGACTTGGCTACATGTTCCAGCTAGAGAGAAGTGATGTCAGCTGTGCAATATCCGTAGTGCAGCAGGTGAGGGGTGAAGGTAAGTTAAGAGTAATAGTCATAGCTAGAACAGTGAAAAAGGTCAAGCTTGTACAGCTAGCAGTTGGAAAATATTCTCAGCTAGAGTAATGCAGGCAAGGACAAACAGGCAGACATTTGTCATCTACTGTGTTATTCATTGACAGATACCAGAAGCAGGACCTGGATCCTGCCTCCTGGTTAAGCGAACTGTGTGCCTTTCCTTATAATTATTTATAACTCTGACTTCATATCTTGAGCTATAATTTGACAATTTGCTTGTTAATCCAAAATGTTTACAATATATTAAAATATTGAAATTAATAACAGAGGCTAACAGTATAGTGTAATGAGCAGAAGAGAGAGCTGTGAATTGGGAGACCCTAGTGTTAAATCTTTTTCTCACTATCCCAAGTCTGATTATAAGCAATTCTCATCCTTTCTGTGCACAAACTTTCACTGTAAGCACTTTATGGAAAAGATATGAATTAGCTTGTACAGCACTGTGTACACTAATAATGCTATTAAAATCACAAATATTATTGCTTTTAAATAGCAACCTTATTTTTCAATATTGTAGGTTCTTGAGCAGTATGAGCTAGAGGGATTTCAGTTTCTGGCAAAAGTGTTCAACTCTTCGCATTCCTTTCTGGAAGACTTGACTGGGCTTACTTTGTTGCACCAGGAAACTCAAGCAGCTGAGGTAAGAAAAACCTCTCATCTTTTCCTCGGATATCAGTATGTATGTGACATTACCCTAACCCTTCCTCACAAAAAATATAAACTGTTATTCTGATGTCATTAGCTCTGTAACAGTTTGTTCCATTATTTGGGTTTAGGTTTGGTGATTCAAATTCTGTATTGTTTAGAGATGAAGACATGGTTTTACTACTGGATTGGTTGTAAGAAAACAGAAATACAACCCTCCATTGTCTTAGTTAAAATGAACCAGGTGGATACCTTGAATTATTTGAATTGTATTCTGATTTATGGTTCAGCTATTTGTAATTTTAAAAGTATGATATCTGTGTTGTGGTATAGAAGTACTCAACTGTTACAGGTGCAACTTGCCCTTCAACCCCCAGCCTATTTATTACCCAACTTTCTCCCCCAACCCTAGTCCCCCAATTTTCCCTCTGAACTGTGAAAAAAATCTTTCTTACATGCTATTTGATAAAGAGAAGATTTTATTGGATATATATGGCCACAGCATAGGTTAATGGCATACAACAAAATAAATCATTGAAATAACAAATATGCCCTCTAACTTCTTGAATACCTATAAGGTGACCATGCCCTCACCATAACATGGCACAGAGTGTCCGGTTTGATGTCAGCAACTGAAAATCAAAACCAAGGAGACGAAAACCAGGGAGGTACAGGTGAGACAGGAAGGCAAGACTGGCCAGGAAGGCTGACACACAACAAGGCAGAAGTACTGGAACATGACAGGACAAGAATAATGCAGGGACACGAAGCAACTAGCACTACAGGCAGGAGCACGGCAGGAGACCTGTTGCTGAGGCTCTGGGTGGTAGTATTGAGCTTCCTTATATACTGGAACTGAGGTGACATCATCAGTCAGTGCCCACAGGAAGTGCTGGCTGCAAAGCCTATAAAAGGGCATCAGGAAGTGTAGGTGGTTTCAACCAAGCCCTAGGATGTAGCATGCTGCAGGAAGCTATGGTGGGAGTGACTAGAGCATCATGCTACTAGAGGGTAGGCCATAAAAGCCAACCCCCTTTACACATTCTACTTGTCTAGTTTGCAAGGCCATCAAAGACTTGTCCCCTTAAGTTATTCTGTAATTCATTCCTTGATTATTGGGTAAAACTTCCTCTGCAGTATGACAACATCCTTGTCTGTAAAAGAGCAAGAATTACTTATGAATCTGAAATTTTTGAGTGACAAACAGGCCAGTCTTAACCATCAAAGCTGAAGACTTGACAAACAACCCGTCTCAGTTTTCACCCACCTATGCAATGTTGGAACAGGGAGACAGATTACTTGGTGTTCCTTATCCAATCAATTATAAACACAATATTTACTGTGTGCCCTTGGTCATGGGCAGCCCCTCTGGTCTGTGCTACGACTGTTCAGCATCCTTCTACCCCACCACGCTGTACCCAAACTTGCCTGCAAGCTGTCCATGGGTGGATGAAAAAACACCAAAAGGAGGCTGGTGGGCAGGCCAGCCCACACTTATATTTGAGATTGCCAGTCCATCCCTCAAGCCTCAGCCTTCTCTCCCTGAAACACAACCCTATGATCTGGAGACAGAACACCAACCCCCGTTGTGGCCTTCCCACCCTTATGTGGGGATAGTCAGCTCCTTTTTATGATTTTTCAGAAATTGAGTTGCAAAAGTGATTATTAAAATTGTATTGCCTGTATAAATGGCTTGACTCTTGATACTAATGTAAAGTGTCTCTTGATGATTTTGATGGGAAAATGCTGAGTAGTTAGCTTTTGGTCTTCTGTTTAAACTTTAAAAATAACATAGAATAAAAGTCAGAGATGGTAAACCTTGAAAATGTAAGCATGTAAAGCAACTGGCAACATTTACCAAAGGCACTGGCTTTCTTCATTTTCATAGTGAGTACATTACAGTATTTTTGTGTATTTCTATATTTCTATGTTTTCCTTTTCTTGTGAAACATAAAAATTATATAACAAACTGCTGCTGTGTCTGGTTTCTCTCTAAATTCTTTTAGTCCAGCTATCATACCATAAAGGACTATATAAATTTTGTAGGACCACTACTCGTAGGGTCGAGGTATTTTACCAGACTCTCTTACGGTTTCAGGTCCATTTTACTTTGTAAATATTTTTGTGAGTTTTTTAGTAATTTTTTACTTGATAATTTTTGCTTAATAATTTTTCAATATATTTTTCACTGATGAAAGCTCCCAATAATTACACCTAAGATGAAAGTCAATGTACTAACAATGTAATAAACACAGTCACTTTTTCAATCCCATGAACGTAATTTTAGCAGTGAATACTCATCTGCGCAGCCCAACACGATCGCGTTTCGGACCCCTGCACTCAAGGTCCTGCTTCAGGGGTAAAGATTTCCATATTTGTTCCGTGACATTTCCAGGGCAATCATCACAAACGTATTTTTTCAGAAAGCTGTCTTCATCCAGGAATGTAGGTGCGAGTCCTGTTTGAACTCGCTTCTCTTTGAACCACAGCCCATCATTAGATGCCTTTTCAAGAGCTAAAACCGGAAGTTCCTACCTACAACATCTATCCCGATAAATGTAGCCAGTCCTCAATCAGGTCGGGTTAGTTCGTAACTTCCTTTACCTTAAGCTTCTCAGTATAAGTTCTCCATCAAGTTGGGTCCATACGTATTTCCTTCTTATTGGATGCCTGACAATCGTTCTTTAACGCACACCCGGAAATGATGTCAGCTGTCAAAAAGACGACCTTTGTCTTCAAACAGGTCGTATTTCTGTGAATACCTCCAAGGACTCTAGTCTTCTGTCACGTCCTCTTTAGAATAGTGTCACCGCTCACTGCCGAACGAATCTCTATCTTCGATTAGATCAAATTTTCTTGACTACCTCTACAGGTTATAGCCCTCCATCACGTCGTTTCTAAATTCTGAAAACAAGAAATAATCTTCTATCGCATCGGGCTTCACCGACCGCTGTAATTGTATGCAATATTTAAATTCCGGATATCTGACTACTTGAAAAACCCCCAATTGTGTATTTACATGACTCCTTTAAATTAGGGAATACCAGTTTATTTTTTCGTTTAACCCATGCGGGTCCATCGATTGCAGTGTGAAAATCCAATGATATTCTCTTCTATTTAAGCGATGTTGGATATCTCCCCCCCTACAATTCGGGGCAATTTTCTCCACAACCAACCATCGCAAATCGGAAAAAACATGTTCATGCTGTACACAATGTTGTACTAATGGGGCTGTCATTTTTGAAGTATTCAAACAACTTCTATGTTCTATTAATCGAACCCGAATTCGTCTCTTCGTTCTCCCCACGTAGATCAACCCACACGAGCATTGGATTACATATATGACACCCTCGGATTCACATGTTGTCAAGGTTCTAAGCCTCACTGTCATGTTGATGTGTGGCACACACCACTGATCACCCAAGAAAGAGCACACATGTCACAATGTCCACAGGGGCGATGGCCCCCATTTTCAGAGAAATTACTAAAAAACTCACAAAAATATTTACAAAGTAAAATGGACCTGAAAAACCGTAAGAGAGTCTGGTAAAATACCTCGACCCTACGAGTAGTGGTCCTACAAAATTTATATAGTCCTTTATGGTATGATAGCTGGACTAAAAGAATTTAGAGAGAAACCAGACACAGCAGCAGTTTGTTTTATGGTTTATATATTGGTGCCTGGAGTACATTGTATGTATAAGAGCCGTTGAATGTGATTGATAAACATAAAAATTAGACATGGTTAACTGAAATACATTTGTAAAATGAATTTGTATGTGAACTGAAAGGAGACAGATGTAACCCTTTTTCCAGGAATATCTGTCTTTCCCAAGGTAGAGAAACCACACACTGGATAAACCAGCAATAACTTCCCCAAAAACATAGAATTTAGTGAAAAACTAGGGGTAAGTATATTAATTAATTTCAATAATACACATCATATATACACTCATTTAAGCAGAGTTTAAATACAAATTAACAAGTGTATATCATATATACAGCTTCTCAAATATTTTTACTCATAAGTATATTCCAAGCTTCACTTACATTGGGACTGGGAGTGAAATCTAATTTTCTGTTGGATGTTGAAAGCCCCTAGGATTGAAACAGTGATATCTTTTCTTGAAAGTTGGATGCTTTTTAGATGTTTGAAATGATATAATTTCTAGCTGATATTTGGGATTGTTTAGATCATTTCAAATTATTGGGTCCTTTTATGTTAAGAGAAATACTTATAGAAGCTTGTTTTCTTGAGAATACATTGCATGAATGTATTTTTTATATTCTGAAATATGGTTTGATTTTTTTATATGATGTATGTGGCAGTACTTCAGGTATGTGTATGAATGTTTTTATGGGTGAGATTTATGAATGTAAGTAAAGCTTGGAATATATTTGTGTAAAAATATTTGAGAAACTGTATATATGATATATGCTTGAAATTTGTATTTAAACTCTGTTTATATGATATTGTGTATATGATGTGAATAAAAGTATATTTTAAATTAATATGTTAAGGACTATTGAAATTTATTTATATACTTAGGCCTAGTTTTTCACTATATTCTATTTCCCAGGGCACATAAAATATATACAATATGGCTAGCTGCTCTGCCTTTTCCTCAGCTTTTCTGATCACAAGAGGTGGATCCTTTCTGTGGGGGTGAAGGCTAACCTTCTTGGCCCAGGCATTAGTGATCTTCTGTGTGTGTGTTTCCATAGCTCTTGAGTGCAGGTACCTGAACAGACCAGTCGTGACTCACATGCAGGGTGTTCAAATAATATTTTACTGCAAATTGTAATAATGCAATCAAGATGTGTAGAAAAATTAAAGTCCCATTTTTCATCCAGGTTTAATTGCTGTTACAACTAGTTAGGGTATTTAATTTTTATTTGTTCATGTTTTTCTTTCTATCTCTTATTTGTAAGATAGTAGTTAAAGTTTGCCTTGTTCTATCATAGAATATTTTCATTGTTATTGATCATTATGTTAAACGTATTTCTTAATCTAACTTTATTTTTTATTTTAATTTATTCGTCATGTTTTATTTTTAGTTCTTTATTTTAAATTTTTGGTTTTTTGTTATTATTATTGTAAACCGCTTTGTTCAATCATGCATTGGTAAAACGGTATATAAATGTGTTAAATAAATAAATAAATAGAAACTTTAGAGTACCAGGAGGTTTACAGTTCTTCGCCTGTGTAAGTGTCCCTCAGTGTGGAGAGTTGAGATATTGGTTCCCTTCATTTGGGAAGAATGGGTATCCTAATGTGGCCGTGGTGTCCTAGCTGTGTGTAAGGTCCCTGGTGCCCAAAGTACCTGAGGTCCACATTGGTTGTCCCAAATTCCAACCTGGCTGTGATCCTGCATCCCAGGATGGAGGACTCTGATTGGGGGTCTCCCGAGGTTCCTCTTTTCTTCTATGAAATGTGAATCTCATGGGATCTTTCTGGGGAAAGGCCTACTCTGGAAGCAGATCTTAACTTCCAGTCCTGAGCAAAGGGAGGGGGCAGAAAAAATCCTTCCCAGTAGATGGTATAAGTTAAATCAAAAAGGACTCTCTTGGTGGTCTTTGCAAACCCCTCCTAGCTGGATGGAAAAGGTAAGCAGATTCCTTCTGCACTCCTGAGAGGGGATTTCTGACTTCCAGAAAGTACAGGTCTGTACAGTCCCAAAAGTATACTAAAGTAGAAAATAAAAACTCTTCTTGGGTCCTTCTTCCCTCCAGCCTTTAGAACAAAGCACTGGCAGGGTTGTATCTCTCCTTCTCAATGCTAGGTTGGGGCCTAACTCAGAGAGCACACAGAAAACACTTCCTCTTTCTTTAAAACCAAAACCACACTGCCCTCACTACTCCTAGGCTCACCCTCCCTTACCAGAACAGGAATCTACCACCTAGGCAAACCTCAAGGGGAGGTGCCTTGGGGAATGGTATGTCATTCCTAGCTGTTAACTAAGATAGGGTCATCTGGTAGAGATCAGGGTGTCTCTACACAGAGAACAATTTTCAAAGCTATTTTTGTGGGTAAGTGTAAACTGACTGTATGAAAATTGCCCTTCCTCAGGTTGGCTAAAATATGTATTACTTTTAGCCACATTTAGGGGAGGCATTACTGTGGCAGTGGTTTAAGTGGGATCGAAAAATAAAATGCATATGGGCTGATGTAATAGGCAGGCAATTAAAACTGTGTGCTGATATTCAGTGCAGTTTCTTAAAGCGAATGCTAAAAAACTTTTAACGCCTGCTGCAGTAAGCACATGGTTTGTTAATAAATTAGAAGTTAAAAATGTGCACAAACAGAAATGTGCACACAAAGCCAAATTAAAGTGTGTGCTCAGCAAAGGCTGAACTCACATTATAATTTAGGTAATGGTGTCGGCATGAGTGTGTTTTCAAATTCTTCCATTTACAAGTTAGAAGTGGCATTTTCGTGCATAGGCACACATCCACTTAAAATTGTGCATGGTCATGCTGTTTTATAACATGCATGCATATACGCATATATATGATAAAATGGCCACGTCCTTGGGTGCAGGCCGATGAACGCGGGCATATGTGCACCCTCTCACCTGTTTGAAAGTTGCCGTCATACTATCTAACCCTAATTCAAGCCTTCGTTCTCATGTTATTGATTCATATGTGTCATAGTAATGGGATGGAGTCAGGGGTTTGCTATGCTCTCGTTTCAACTGTTAATTGACTTTTACCAATTTGTACTTAACTAGAGAAAGCACATTCTGTTGCTTTGCACCATGCTGTGGAATTCTATTCCTTTTGAGCTGCAGAATAAAAAATATTATCTGCTTTTCCACAAAAAGAACATGACATGGCTCATCCAAGTCTTCTCCAGTGTTTATACCATGCTTATTTATTTGTATCTGGGTGGACATTTCAGTTTTTCTTCTTATTTATTGTGGAGCTTCCCTGATTGTCTTGTTAGGTAGGGAAGTAGAGGTTTTTTTGTTTTGATATTGATGTATATTGAGGCAGTGTTTTTGTTATGTTGATTAACGAGGTATGATGGACTGTTTTGTTATATAAGCTGCTTTGATGAATAGAAATCATATTTTAATAAATATAAAATAATTATGCATTATCCCACTATAAATTCTCTTAACTATAAAATAACATAAGTAGTATAATGTGTACACTATCTGTCAAACTAATTGACAGATGAGGTAAGGATGACAGCCAGTCAGCATTCACTTCCAGTCTGAGCCACACCCACAACTCTGTCCATATCCCTCCCACTCCTATATAAATGAATGGATGTAGCCCTATTCGTTCCCTGTCTCCAAGTCATCCCTCTTCCCACCCAAATCACAGCCCTGCCCACTCCAAGCAATGCCCATAATTCTACCCATGCCTCTCCCACAGCAAGTTCTTGATGAGATAAGCAGCAAAGTTTCACTGCAGGTCCTGCTGTTTGCCTTGTCACATCTGTCTAGAAAAACTCCATAGTAGAGTGACAATATAATAATATACAAGAAATACACCCTAACACTTAAACAGTGTGGACAAAAAACAGGCTATCAAAACAAAATATAATATGTGATGGAAGGTGGTAGTTTCATAAAGGGTCCAATTACAGTAACATCCAGCATACTGTGGACAACTACTATAATTATCCACGTTCACCCAACCACCTAAAACCATATTTTATGTCATGACAATCCATTAAACACATTTTATTTTGCTAATATAAATATTTTTAACCTACAAAAAATGTTCAAAAAGACTCCAAACTTTTATGCTTCCATTGTGGTTAACCTTTATTAAAAAGTTCGATCTGCATGTCCATAGAATTTTAAATAGATATCTCTCACCGCGATGACTAAACCCAAAATGGCCCCGTTTTGGATGAAAATCCTTCCTCAGGGAATGGTGACAAATCCACAAAAACGTCAAACCTTTTACTTAGGACTGGATCTCCCTGTTTGGTGTCTCCTCCTTACGCCTTGTCACATGGCATCTTGTACATCTCTGAATGAGATTATTCTCTCCTTATTAATAAAACGATATTCCTCTGAATAAAACACATAATTAAATTTCTGTAATTCACAGTTTCATATTCTCTCAAACTGCCCAAATTTACCAGTTCAGATTCTGCAAGGTGCATTTTCAGAGAGCTCTAATATTCAGTTATTTATCAGCCCCTCTGAAACACAGTTATCAGTACAACTATCACATCACATGCTTTCCTAAGCTTTCTCTGCTGTGTCAGTGTGTGTAGGTTCCCTGTCTTTGAAGCTTTTGCTGTATTTTCCTTTATAAGAATTCTTTGTGGATGGTTGTATTGCTCTAATATTTTCTTGGTCTAATATTTAAAAAACAAACAAAAAAAACATTCTTGGTCACACATTTTCTTTCAGATTAGTTTTAAAAAATAGACTTTTTATCCTTGTAAACTATAGCAGAAAAAATGCTTACTTTGTTGCGTAACTTTTGGTTTCTGTTTTAAATTCTGTATCACCTAAAACTTTGGCCGTAGGTAATTAAATGTAAATAAATACTAAAAAAAAATACTTGAAAAGCTTTTGTTCAGATTTTGTTGATGTATTTATTCGGTTCTTGGTCTGATATGAAAAAAAACACATAATACTATATTTTTCATTGACATACTTGAGAACTATTTAGAAGTTTGCTCCTAAAAATGTTTACTTTGGTTGATTTACTCTCAAAAGCCGCATGGCCTTTAAGCTTTTTAGAGGTCTCACTACCTAGAGGATGCTGGTCTGTATTTGCTGGGGTTTCCGGTTCTAGTACAGAAGCATTTCACAGATGGTCATACAGTTTTCCTTTTATGATAGTTTTAAAAATTAATTTGCAACCTTGTAAAACTATTTATTTATTTATTTTTCTATACCAACATTCGATCCGAGATATCACATCAGTTTACAGCAAATGATTGGGACAAAATAAGGCATAGGCGTCTTATTTTTTACAGAATAACTTAGTAACCGTATAAACGTTCTTATGTAACTATACAGAATAACTTAGTAACAGTATAAACAGTGTTAATATCATTATGTAACTATGTATTTAGAGAATAAGTTAGAGACTGGGTTTACAACATTGGAGATGGTGGATGTTGCAGTGATAGTCAGGTTTAGAGGAATTCTTTTTGGAAAAGCCATGTCTTAAGGTGGGGTTTTTTTTTTGTTTTTTTTAAGGTTTGTGTTACAGGTTCCATTCTTAGCTCGATTGGTAGTTTGTGCCATAATATGGATCTCGCCATAGAGAGGGCGTGTTCCCTGACGTGTTAAGATTTATGGATTTTGGAGAGGGGGCTTGAAGAAGTCCAGTGTTTAAGGAACATAATCTCCTTTTTGGTGTTTGAAATTGTAATGCAGTGTTAAACCAATCTATATTTTGGTAATGAAGAAGTCCAGTGTTTGAGGAACGTAATCTCCTTAAAACTACAACAGAAAAAATATTATGTTGCTTATCTTTTGGTTTCTTGTAAGGTGGCTGCTCAGAATTTGTTGATGTATTTGGTTCTTGTTCTGATGTGAAAAAAAAACCACCCTATGATATATTTTTCATTTACATACCTGAGAATTATTTGGAAGTTTGCTCATATAGCTATAAAAATATTTACTTACCTTTGCATGATTTCTTCTCAAGAAAAGCTGCATGGCCTATTAGTTTTTTCTTTTGAGGTCTCGCTACATGGTGGATGCTAGTCTGTGCCCTATGGTGTATCTGAGCTTAGATGCAGAAACTTTTTCTTGGTCTAATATTTAAAAAAAACCCGAAAAAAAAACCCCCACAGATGGTCACACATTTCCTTTTACAATAGTTTTAAAACGTATGTTTTTTTCTTTGCCTCTGTTTAGTAAGTGACATCTTTTTTATAAACTTTGCCTTTACCTCTCATTGTTTGAAAAATCCACTCCTGTTTCAGCCTCTTCAGACCTTAAAATCTGTAGACTGGTGACCTTTTCTGGCCACAGGATGTACCTTTATTCCCTGCAGGGGTGTAACCCACCGCAATCCTCAGAAGTGTTGTTTATTACATCACAAAACTGGCTGCCCATTTTGTCATGTGATGGATATCAGTTGTACCTATATTAGTCCTTATGGTAAAGTTAGTTCCCAGACTCTTTGTTTTCCTCCAAACACATCATATTATCCATTGTTTTTCCCTGATTAGATTACTCATTCACAGATTTTGAGTCCATATGTCTGTCACACCTAAGTCATTACACTGTTCATTCCCCTACTTCATGGCTTCCCAAACCTGTCCTGAGGACCCCACAACCAGTTGGGTTTTCAGGATATCCACAATGAATATGCTTGAGATAAATTTGCATACGATGAAGACACAGATCTATGGTAGGTGTTTATCTTTATCACGGTTAAAAACAAGGATAGGCCAAATTTTGGGAAGACAAAGGGCATACCCTCACAAACATGTATAGCAAGTGATGCTTATGGGTTTATTAAGCCTCATTTGTGACCATGCTCAGGCTGAATAAAATGGAGGATGCAACAGCCATTTCATGAACTAAGCAAATTTATCTCATGCATCTTCATTGTGGATATCCTGAAAACCTGACTGGCTGTAGGAAGTCCTGCCCTAGTTTCATGAAATGGCTGTTGCAGCCTCCATTTTACACAACCTGAGCAATAAACCAATAAGCATCGCTTGCTATACATTTTATCTTCCCAAAATGTGGCCTCTCCTCGTTTTTAACTGTGATAAAGGTAAAAACCTTCCATAGATCTTTAAAACACACTTGACATAGTTGTTAGTTCAAATTTAAACATTATTTTAACGCTGTGTAGGTGCTATGCACATATTTGTAAAATACAATGTTCAGTATTTTAAAAAAACTCAAGGCTTGTTTTATTCACTTTTTGCTTGCCTTAGTTTCTAGTGCCCCTTCCACCACCACCACTACCACCCTCTGCTATTAATAATTCTTTTTGTATACTATAAGATCTCAAATTTCACTATTAATATGTGATATCACACTGTAGCCTTCTGAGGGGAGGAGGGAAGGGAGATTTATCTTTGTCGCTATGCACAGAATGAAAGAGAGAGCTTCCTGCTGCATCACAGATAGTAATTTTGAATTCTGGTGTCAGGAACGCTGTTCCAGCTCTGTCACCAGCCCAGTAGCAGCTGTTTGGACTTTGGATAATGTCATAAAAAAGTGGACAGGATCCATTAATTCTGTTGTCATCAAAAGCATCAGGGCTATTTCCAATAACATTGTAGGAGGCCATATTTTGGGGGCAGGGTTGAGTTTAATTTACGATGGTGTCATCACATGATGGCCAAGGGCCATTCTTGATGACATCATAGCTGTTGTGGTTTGAAGTGGACTGGGGTGTGGTTTGGAGCAGGAGAGGGTTATGGTTTTGGGGTGGGCATGAGAAGAACTATTCCACTTCTGTGGGAGCGAGAGAATAATGGGTAGTCATGGGCATAGTTTGGAGTGGGCTCGGGGTGTGGTTTGAATGGGAGGGATGTGGCTTAGAGCAGGGAATGGGTGGAGCTACACCTATTCTTTTCTACGGGAGTAGCAGTGTCATGGGCAGCTTTGGCAGGGATTAGATCAGAAGTGAATGTTGATTGACTGATGTCATGCTTATTTCACCTGTCAATTTGATGGATGATGTACTTATACTACTAATGTGCTTTTTAAAGTGACCCTTTTCTAGCTTTTTGACAAGCTACAAGTTCATCAAAGATATTAACATTTCTTGATATTATGATATACAATTTATTTTATCTGAAACTTCTGATAATGTGTCCTTATTTGAAAGTAGCATCCTTCCTGATCATATACTTTATCTGTGGCCAACTCTGTTAACCTGCATGTTTTGTCGTAATGCAACACAATTTGTAAATCACTTTAAAATCTGTGATCCAAAATGTATATCTTCATGTGAAATTAATTTGAAATGTTATGATTTCGGATGAAGTCAATCACCAGTTGAAATTAGGCTTTAACATTATGGTTTATTTATTTAATGTTTTTTTTGCCCACCCCTCCATAGTTCAGAGTGGGATACAATTTACATACATAAAATGAGTCACATGATATCGTAAAGCAAACAAATCACATATGGTAAAATTATCATATCATCATCATGACTGCTGGCACAAAGGAATAAAATATCTAATCGAAAAATCTAAGTAGGATGATTGAAGTCAGTTTTAAACAAATATGTTTTCAGTTTCTCTCCTATTTTGTCTTATGACTCCCAAGTTGCCATAACATTTTTTTGTCATACATTGTTAATTGCTTTGGATTGAAAAATCTTGTGGCCTTTTTCCTATGATTAGAGAGTTTCTTTCAAATAGCAATAAAAACTTAAAACTTTCTGTTCTTGTTCTATTGCCATGATTTCTCTTCTTTGATATAGACAATTGATGATGCTCAATTTCTTGGATACAACCGGTAATTTTTTTTTTTTTTAATTATGTGCAATAAAGCAAATTCTTTTGCAAAGGGTTAACTGTTACTCATCTCTATTTGGCAGTTTTCCATATTTCAGTGTCTTGTATTAAATTATTTTAAGCATCTTTGGCTTAACGTTTTCCTTTTGTCTCTATTAGTTGCTCTGGGATGTCTGCTCCTGCTGACTTTTTTAATATATAATGCTTTGAGTGCTATTTTTGTTTCATCCTTTAGACCTTTGACTACTTCCCTGCCTCTAAAAAGATATTTGGAGCTCCTGTACAAAATGAGAGAACAAAATTAAAAATGAAAAAGTCACAACAAGAAAGCAAACTAGCAAACAAAAGTCAACATGAAAATATCAAGCCAAGGAGAAAGACGGAATGAAATAATAGAGTAATGGTGAGAAATTGAGAGAGAGAAAAAAAGGATGCCATTAACTGAAAGCAATTAGTTCCTCTCTTTAACTTAACAATATAAGCAACAATCTCTATGCCATTTTAAATTGAAATAGAATATATATTACAAATTTAAAAAGTATTTTTGATGCAGTCAGCTCAAAAAAAATTAAATGCTACTTATGACATAGTGTAAAACAAAAGGTAAAAAATGAGTGAATCCAATGTATCCAACAAGGCCGGCACAACAAAGAGATCACAGTGCTCAGTAGCACTTAGGCTTCTCTCCTGCTGATTTAAAGTTTTTTATTAACGAGCAGGGAGGTTGTACAGGAATATGAAGTCAGCTAATTATTAACTAGAAGTTATACCAATTTAATTGTGAGATCAGCCGATTCTAGTAAAGGACTCTTTATTTTTATTAAGCAGTTCTAACATAGAGGACATTTGTCAGTTTGAGCAACCAGTCCCATCCCTGCTGCAGAAATAGAGATTTCAAAATGCTGAGTCAGTGTCGGGGATTGTCACAATTATTGCTCTCTGCTACTCTAATAGTATACTACCATTTCCTGGATTGGTACACATTCTTCCAGATAAGTATTCTTTTACTTGCATATTCAAAATTATTTTTAAAAATCTGTTTATTTGGACTATATAAGACCAATAATTATAAACTGCAGCCACACAGAAGAAATCAATCACGTAACATGTGTGCAGTCTAAGGCAAAGTATATGATGGCCATGATTAACAGTGCAGCAAGATGTATGCTTAAATGCCCCGCATGCTACCTATGACTGCATTTCACAAAATAAAGGGTTATGTACACACAGACAATAAAATACCTTATTTTAAAAAACGTCAAGACTTCCTTCTTTCTCCTTGTGCCCTTTTGGTCTGCCGAAAAGCTGATGACATCAAGTAGCTAGCTAACTGTTTGGGTCTTTGTGGGTTTGAAGTGCTACTAAAGAAGAAAGCAATGTTCTTTGAAGACCAAAAGCATCAATGGAGGCACATTTGTGACTTGCATAACCTGATTCCATGTGTTGTCAGGGAATCCAGAGATTTCTATGCAAGATTTTGGGCATGCATGGTAATATACCCACTTGATCAATTGCTACTCGGTTTAATGTTTAGCAAAGATAGGAGATAAAGATCAGCTTCCAATGAGGATAAGAAGGGAGTGTTGTATGACTGCATTGAGATATGAAACACGGTTGTACTTAGGTTCAGTAACTTATGCGCAGCATCAGTTTTGGAGAAAGCTCATGTTGATTCAATTAAAAGTATAATAAACTGCAAAAAAATGTAATTTGCATTGTTTTCTAATTTTTTTAGTTTGATTATTCTGTTGGCATTTTCATTTTTACTTTGCTACATTTAGGTTTTTTTTTCCACAAAGGACCAAATATGACTTTGCAAGCACTATTATTTGTTTTGTTTAAATTATCATTTTTCTAAATACCAAGTAATCTCTCTTCCTTTGTTAGATACCTAAAGCTATATACTATGCAATTGCTGAAAGGGAGAAAGAAATAGAAAACATGTATCTGCAAGAAGCATCTTGCTTCGTGTATATTTGGTCTCTGGGTTTGGCCTGATTTCATCGCTTGTTTTTCTTTCTGTTATGGCATGCCTCAGCATTAACCTCCTAAGGAGACTGAGCAGTTATTTAAATCTACTCAGCATCTCTCTTTGAGGCTTACATGATATTGATCTGTTTTAATCAAAGTTATGAAATAGATCTTTTATTTTATAGTTTGATTTATTTGAGGATTTTCAACTAATGAGTCCAAGGTTCATCCAGCTGGAAACAGCATTTTACTAATCATCACTTTGGAAACTTAGGTGGAAGAAATAAAAGGCTGAATTTATTGGTCTTGAAAATATAAGATATTGGAGATAATTTTCAAAGGTACTTAAGCACGTAAAAGCCCAGTTTCATGCACATTAAGTGGCTGTTTGAAAGTGGCCCTGATGGGTAACAGCACAGAACACAATTTCACATATAGTTTTATGTGCATACTAAATAGGCATTCTGGAGGTGGGGGCGAGGGGGAAAGATGGGATCTGGATTTACATGCATACTTTCAATTTTTTTTCGCTCCCTGTTTGATGTAACTTTTACCTTCTATATAGTTGTTAATTGGTTTCCCCTGTTCTATTGTAAACCAGTACGATAAGACCGCGTCTTGAGTATCGGTATAGTAAAAGAATTTAAATAAAATAATAATAACATTTTTGAATGTATGCATTTAAATCCACATGCACAAAGTTATACCTGCTCTCAAGCAGGTGTAACTGTGCATGTAAGCTGCTTGGAATTTTACGCACACCCACAAATTTTCTAAGCAGATTTATGTTCTTGGATCTGCCTGGAAAATTCTGGCTAAAGTCTTGGTAGAAAGAACCCTCAAACATTAGCCGGTGTAGCCTGTTTAATATACAATGAGGGTAATATTCAAAGAGATCACTTTGAAAAATAGGAATTTAATATTTTCTGAAACTCTTATTATCCATATTACTTGCATTCCTTTTAACTGTTTGACTGTGTTTAGCCTTTATAATGAAAAAGTTTGTTTTAGCACTAAGATAGAACATATTGAATGTGTATTTGTTTATAATCAGGGTCCAACATCAAATATGCAAAGAAAAGGCAACAGAGATTCAACAGGAATTGACCAAACATGGTAGATCAATCGTGTTTTGAAGTGATACCTCTCCTGCTTGATAGATCAATCCTGTTTCAATGTGCTTAACTCTTTTGCTTTGCACAATGGTTGTGAACAAAGGTTAGCAAGTTTCCATTTTAATTTTAACATAATGTCAGCCTTTAAAGTCAAAGTCCAGAGAGACAATGAATAAAGGATGTAGCAAGTAAATAATTTGACAGGACGACAAGATGAGCCGTACTGTATGTAGAAGTCTTAAAAGGCAAATTTATTTTTGTTGAAAAAGAAATTAGTTAAGCTGAAATGCTCCTCAGAGGTATATAGTGCTATATTTTAGCACTATACACCTGAAATAGAACAAAATTATTTCATATTAAAAGGTAATTGGTCTTTGGTTTTGGGATTTTCTTCTTGGTACAATATGCTTGTCTGCCTCAGTAGAACCCATCAGGGAGCAACGACAAGAGCATACAACTTTCTGATAGGATCCAAAGGGAGGGGGTAATTTTTTTTTTTTTTAATTTTATTTTTATTGAAATTTCAATTCAAATTACATTGAAAACATTCTCACAGAAAAAAGGAAGAAAAAGACAGGTATTTACCCTTCAGAATTACATTCCCAAAGAAAAAAACATCCAATTATATTAAAGGCAATATGGGGGGGGAAACACATATTGAGCGGATAAAGGAAATATCTTATCAGTCTATTTAACTGTATCACCGTGTATGCTCCAGATTACAATAACGACACCACTTGGGATAATCAGGAGTGTGAGTCTAAGTAAACACACAATTGTTCCGGCTCGGAAAAAATATATCTATCATTATGAAAAACCAAAATACATCTACAGGGGAACCTTAAATAAAATTTGGCTCCCCGAGAAATAACTTCACCCTTCATCGTTAGAAAGCTTTTTCTTTTCTCCTGCGTTTTCTTAGTTATATCTGGGAATACCCTTATTTGTTGTCCATAGAATAGCAGAGACTGCTTACGAAAGGAGAGCCTTAGAATATTGTCTCTATCTGACTGTTGTACAAAAGTCACCATCAATGTAGCTCTGGAATCTATTTTACATTCAAATGATTTTTCCAATATTTCGGTGAGATTATTAGGGGAAATATTATGATTATCCAATTTTTGTGAATTTTTTCCTCCTTCTTCCCTTCTTCCCGGTAAGTAGAATATTTTAGAGGTCGATGATAATAATATCTCTGAGAGGCCCAGAATATTTGTAAAATAACTCTTGAGCAAATCTTTAGATGTCATCCATCTGGTTCTGGGGAAATTAAGGAGTCTTAAATTGTTTCTTCTTAAATAATTTTCTATTGCATCCATCTTTTTCAACATCATATTCTCAGATTTGATCAAGTTAACTTGAACCTCCTTTACTTTATTTATTTCAGTCTCTGCCTTTTTCACTGAACTTTCCACCAATTGAATCTTACTGTCCAGCCTATGTGTGTTTTCCAAATTCTGTTTTACAGCATTAGTTAAATCATTAATGGCACTATTCATATTCTTTAGCACCTTCCAGACCTCTTCTAGGGTGATCTTATCAGGAGTTTCCAACACCGGATTCAAAATTACACGTACCTCAGTCTCTTTTCCTCCCTTCTCCAAGGGGCCAGCCTCGCCTGCTACCAAATGCTGAGCCTCGTTTTGCTTACCCTTGGAGCCTGAACTCATCAGGCTCACCGAAGACGACAGCTGTATTCCGTCTCTTCTCGGGGTTTCGCATGCCGTTAAGGCTGATGATATCGGAGGCATTAGCGAAGGCTGTTGTTCCGGTCCCTCAATTTCAGAGGGCTTGTATTGCAAGGCTGGTACTGTCGGTGCGCCGGGGCTGAGGGATGTCTCCTCGGCCATGGCGTCTGGCGACCGCTCTCCACCATCTACGCCAGCGGCCCCTCCCTCCGGCCTCTGGAGCATATTTCCAAAAGCTTCTTCGATCCGTGGTTGGCGAGTTGGAGTCGAGGTAAGATTTTCACGAATTTGCGCCTTCCTTTTAGTGTGAGGCATCAATGCAGAAATATTATTCAAGGAAATAGAAAATATTAGAAGGGCTACTAAACGTTCACCACGGAGCCGAGTTGCTTTCGGTGCTCACGGTGTGGCAGCCATCTTGTTTCGGTGCTCACGGTGTGGCAGCCATCTGTCTGTCTCTAGGTTATCGGACCCTCCTGGTTCTTCAGCTTGACACCCACCCCCCAGTTTACCCAGACCCCTCACCCAGTCAGTATTTGGCTATAAAGAATTCTATTCTGACATACACCAGATAATTAGCAGGTCTAAATATGTGCAGGTAACAGCTGTATATGTGTCGCGTTTGCAGATTTTAAAATAGAACCTTATATGCGTAAATGTTGGCCCTATCCTGGAATGCCCCAGCCCGTCCCTTTTTATACAAGCAAATTTATTCACGCATTATACTTACACATGTATGTTTGAAGTTTATAAAATAGCACTTATGTGAATGTGTGCTATTAGGTAATTTAAAAAGGAGTTACACATGTAAATGTAACATAATATCATAGCAATTTAAAAAAGACATTTATTTGCATAAAGTGCACTTAAATATGAATATCCTATGAACAATTCAATGGCATATATTGTAGTAATTTTCAAAAGCCCACTTGCACGGATAAAGTGCCTTTTCACGTGTAAAACCCTATTTTAAGTATGTTCGTTATTTTCAAAATCAGGCCCTTTATGCATGTCAGTGCTTATTTTTATGTGCAAAGCTCTTGAAATTCACCTTTAACTTTTCAATAATCATTGAAATGAAATATTCCTAATTGTTGTGAATTCTATGTGACACTAGAACATATAAGCATACTGGAATGCGTGATTTCCAAGTGAAGCCTTAAATGTTAAAAATACATGAAAAAGGGGAGCAGCATGAGAATTCCATATTCGTCAAGTAGACATCTTTCAGCCTCCTTCATGGCCATTTTATCCTCCTTGGACCAGTTCTTCAAAACTGCATTTAAAACAGCAGTAGCTCCCACAGTTTCCAATATACTTGCATGTTTCTTAGCTCTGTTCTTCCCACTGTATGTGCTCTTTGGTTTATTCTCCTACATGCTCTTAACTATTTCTTTCGTGTTTATGGAATAAAAGTAGGCATGTCAACCGTTCTTAAAATTCTGCTTCATGTCTCTCTCCAATGATTTATGGCATACTCAGAATTTGGATGTAGTTTGTGATACTAGCAAAGATTTAAATGGTGGTTAGATAGTGAAGAATAGGCCGAGCAGACAACCAAGAATTCCCAGATGCCTCTGCTGTATTGTAGCCTGTCAAAGGTGAATGAACTTTGAGTGCTTTTCTGAGCATGACTTGCAGAAAAGCTCTGAGACAGATTTGCTGGCAACAACAGGAGAGAGGCCTATTTAATGGCACATTTGCTTCACAATACAGAGAAACTGAGTCCAAGATGCAAGCTGTTGTCTTGCAGATGCATATTTCAACTAACAGAAACTAGTTGAAAAAGAAGATCCTGTGAGGTGACAGTTTTGAATGAATCCTGGTGCCAAGAAGTGGAATTCAAGTCTAGCTTCTATTCAAGACCCAGACTGCGATTTGTTTACACAACAAAAGAAGACAAGAAGAATACATTGCATCAAAGCCAGAGTGACACAGGAACTTTTATGATGGGAGGATGGTTCAGGAAAGACTAGTATAGTATGATTTTTACAATTGAATGGGGGGTGTCATCACAAGCATTTCCTATACAGGATAGATTGTCATGACAACAGCATCATGTGTTTGTGGGCGGTTACACCTTTCTGGAAGTTTCGGCAATACTGTATGTTTTAATTATAAAAGAAGGCTCTCTTCCTGTGTTGGAGAAGATGCTAGTTATTACAGATAGAGGGCATATTGCATCTCACAGGAACATTTGACTTTTAAGAAGCCAAATAAACTAAATTTGAAAACCTCTTGTTGATTTGAAATGTTCTTGTTGCCCTAAGCTTTAAGTCCAGCAAAAATTATACAATAGTCACTCAATAATTTGATTTACTTGATACAATAAAAGTGATACTAATTTAGAAAGAACGTTCACAATTTTAAACTCATTTCTATGTACTGTTAATTGAAAAAGATGTTCTTATATGCCAACCTTTGTTGCGGTCCCAGCTAAGGTGTTTCTTTTGCCTCTTACAAAAGATTGTCTGTATCAGTAAAAGGTTTTTGTCTATTTATGCATTCTAATTTTCCTCAGTGCCAACAGTATTTCTTTTCTCTATGCCATACTGACAGTTTAACAAATCTTATAAGGTTTTATGATGCAAACTCAAATCCACATATGTCAAAGAGAACATTTTTATAGTGACTTTGCATTCTGAGTGCCGGCAGTCCTGCATTCAGATTCCTTTTTCTTCCATTGCATAATAACATTGCTGTACAATACCTCAAGCCTTTGCTGTTTACTTCATGGAGTTGTGCCATCTTGCCTGTTTTTGTGGCTGCAGTTTAATTTCTTAAAAATCAAAATGTCTTTGAGAAATGAAGCTAGAAAGTATTTCATGCTGCATCTTAAAAATATATTGATCTAAACAATAGCCTATCAAGACCTCTTAAGTGCAGTCCAAAGCATACAAGGCACATATTTGGAAGAAAATATTAAACCAAAATAATATGCCTTCTGGCTGCAACAAAGAAGCTATTGAATAGAGCCACTTACTTTCCTTCCTCCTAGTTATACTCTGACGTTCATTCATGTTTTAAAACAAATCCAGATTCTTGAAAGACAATGAGTTTTCAAATATGGAGTTAAGCAGAAAAATATAATATTTTTGTAATGTGAACTAAATGTTAGTAGATTGTGCTTCTCCTGAAACCCATTTATTAAAACTGAACTTTATTTTACAGTTTGTTCATTCACAGACATAAGTTCATGCCTGAGAAATTTTTATGCTTTTAGAGTACATTTTCAAAACTGTGCAGGCAGGTTAAAAGTTCATGGGTACTTTTGCCCATGGATTTTGCATCACTTTACAAAGAGAGAGAGCACACATGCACTTTCCCTTTGAAAACTGCCTGAGGAAAAACTACCCGTTGCAGTTGGCTTCTGCTTTTTCTGTGGATTATTTTGCCAGCCAAAACTATGCACGTTGTTGCCTCCCCCTATCTAACTCCATCGCAGGAGCACCGACCATGCCTTGGATACTGCGGTATATAAAACATGCTAAATAAATTAATAAGAAATAAGAATGTGGCTAAAAGTATGTGTGCTATGGAACAAGGCATGTACTTTTATCTACATACAGGGTGTTAAATTCCAAATAGCTGTTTTACTCTTTTAAGTAGCCTCTCATACTACTGCATGACAGCTTTATCTTCCCATCCTCCCATATGTAACAATGACTGGGACACCTGCATATAATTGGATCAGTATAGGTATCTGTGACTGTTCAGTCAGGTTGAAGTGACAATATATGCATTGTGTGTGGCTGTGTAGCTGAAATGGTATGATTTGTTTTATGTGTTTTCTTTGTTTATATATATTTGGTATGTTTTGTTGCAGCATAAGGAGCAGAGGTATATGAGTTTGGAAGGGGATTAATTGGAAGGAGGACCAAAGCTAACAAGACATGGCTGGGATCTGCCTGTTAGTTGGGCTAACCCGTTCTGTTTTGCAATGGCCCAGAGGACTGGCAGTCATTTGTATAAGGCAGGTTGCCCAGTAACATCAGTCATTACTTCTCCTGGAATGGACCATGGCCTAACTTGCAACTGGTGGATCAATTGATCTGGAGGCTGTTTTCCTGATGAACCTAAGAAAGGCTTACTCACCCGCTCCCCTTTCTCATTGTATCAAGGGAGGGAGTGGGGTTGGGTTAATGTTAACCATGTATATTAGGAGGACCGCTTCACGTTTTGAATATTGAATAAGTCTGCACAGTGAGTTTCGTCCTGAGGAAACTTTGGTAAATGAAACTGCTGGCCAACGTTGGTGATAAGTTGGTGACAAGATGGGAGCTGCGCGTATCTTTTAAAATCCGGGGTCAGCGCGCGCAAGGCTGCGCAAAATCAGCAGCCTGCACGCGCCGAGCCGCGCAGCCTGCCTCCGTCCCTCCGAGACCGCTCCGAAATCAGAGCGACCTCGGAGGGAACTTTCTTTCCAGTGCCCCTCACTTTCCCTTTCCTTCCCCTAACTAACCCACCCCCCAGCCCTAACTAATTTCCCCCCACCTTTATTTCAAAAGTTACGCCTGCCTGAGGCAGGCGTAACTTGCGCACGCTAGCGCGCCATGTTCCAGTCCAGGGGCTGGTCCAAAGGCCGTGTCCAAGCCCCCAGAACACCCCTGGGCTGGAACCTGGCCCATGGCCCCACCCCTGGAACGCCCCCAATGACGCGCCGGTCGTGACATGCCCCCCAGGAAAGCCCTGGGACTTACGCACGTGCCGGGGCTTGTGCGCGCCACTGAACCTATGCAACATAGGCTCGGCGTGCAGGGGTTGGAAGGGGCAGCTTTTCGGGGGTTACGCGCATATCCCTTTGAAAATCTGACCCATTATTTGTAATTTTACCATTGTTTAAACCCCAAGCAATAACTTTAGATATTATTTGGAATGTTTTAGTATCAATGGACATTTCTATAAAAGCTCTGACTGGAATGTTGAAAGACAATTTACAAAACACCAAAAAAATAGATTCCAAGATACTAGCACTAGAAAATTCAGTTAAAGAGATCCAACAAAAAGTGGAAAAATGTGAGAGAGTGCAGTACAATCTTATTAAATCGGAGACAATCTGCTTTAATGGAATGGAGAGATTGGAAAATGAAAATAGAAGAGCAAATTTGAGAATAATAAATTTTCCTAGGATGAAAGCAGTATCCCCAAGAGATATGTTCAAAAGTTATTTAAAGGACATTTTGAATTTTCCTGAAGAGGGGATACCTGCTATCTCCAAGATTTACTACATACCTAGATACAAAGAAAGAAAGGAACTACAAAACAACAACAAGGAGAAAAAGAAGTATCATCATTGAAAGTTTCTGCTTTACTTGACTTTAAAGACAGTTATTGATATAAGGGAAACCTTAGTATCATTTGTGTTTATTACGGAGAGAGATGCAGTATTAAGATTTTTCTTACTTAATCAAGATCGTTGTTTTCATGGTCATAGAGTCTCGGTTTATCCAGATGTAACTAAAGTTACTCAAGATAAAAGGCGAAAATTTTTACAGATTAGGTCTGAAGTTGTGTCTAGGGGGGGCAAAATTTATTTTACGTTTTCCTTGTAAATGTATTGTAATTTATCAAGATACCAGATACATTTTTTTTTTAACCTGAACAACTACATGTATACTTAAATTCACATTCCTGAGGATGCCTCAGGGTTTCGGTAATTAGAGGGTTAAATCATGTGATATACTTTATATGGCGAATGTTTATTATTAGTGTATAATATTTCTTATTAATTCTGCTTATAGTATCTTGGACTTTCCCATTACTTATAACTATCAGATAAGTATATAATTACTGTGTTTAAAGAAATATTATCACCTTATGTACGAATATTGGATACATCTGTTTTCTCTGAACATTATGTTCTGTTAAATAATTGAAATTTCAATAAAAAAAGAATTGCCACAAATTTGCTACAATATTTTGTCAAGGAGGGGTGAGATATCATAGGAACATCAGCCCATAATATTTCATCCTTCCCACGATAAAATATTGTAGCTTGATAACTGAATCCTTATTTGGCTATTGGGACTTCAGACTAGCTTGTTTGAAAGCATGGCTAAGTAGGGACTATGGATTGATAAAGCAACAAGGAAGGCTATCTAACCAAGCCGTGGAGGTAACAAGTTGAAATTTAGAAGCTTATCTAAAGACACTTGTTTCTATAATAAAGAATCCAAAAAATTGGACATTTTGGCTTCTAATTTTCAACTTGTTGCCCCTAAGTAGGGACTATGGCCAGCTGTGGCTTTCTTTGGAGTCTGGAGTGTCCGAGGGGGTCATCCTGCCATTGTTGTTGTTGACTCCTCCTTCCGCATAGGCTCATGTATTGTGATCTTGCCCCATTATCACGCATACAGTCAAGGCATAACACTCTGTAACAAGATAGCTTTTCCTGTGGAACCCCTTTCACCATTTATATTGTTGAAAGACAATCCCAGTGTATCAATTGCTAAATTTCATCCGGAGGTGGAAGACTGTTGAAATGCAGGACTAAGGTTTCAAAGACAGTTGTGGGACAAAAGGTTGGCTCTCATTTGAGTCTCTAAGGAAAGAGTTTGACTTGAGGAAGGGGTCTAGGGAGATTTATAACAGGATCGGAGCACACCTTTCCAAGGCAGAAGGGATATCCTGGGTAAGGAGAGTGCTTTCTAGAGTGGAACTGGTGGTGGTATTGGCAGAAAAAGAATGTAAGATAATATCTCCCCTTTATTGAGCTATTATCTTGTCATATGAGGAATAAGAGCCTTTAACTGCATTAATAGCCCACAGTAACGAAGACCTGGGGCTACATTTAATAAATTGGATGAGAATTTGGAAAAAGGTACATAATGTATCCATTGTAATCGAAATATGGAGCTTATGTGTAAACATGCAAAGGATATATAGGTATCCCCTATTTGTTTTGCTATGTTTTCCCCACTGTTATCTAGACTTTGTTGCAGGGGATGTGGGGAAGAGGGTTCCATACATTCATTCTTGGTAGTCCTATGCCCTTCTGAAAGCTTTTTGGGATAAGATTGCATCTAAAGTTAATGACATCCAGGGATAGCGGATGAGGCTCTTGATGGCATTATTTCTCTTGTGGCTCTGGGATGATGCAACAATTCACATTTATCAGTGCAAACTGTGGCCATTTAATTGATTTACAATTGCGACTTATTGGAAGTCTGCACCACCAATATTTTATTGGTATAAGGAGGTACATGATATTGCACTAATAGAAAAATTGACTTTTACCCTGCAGAAGAACATTGCTATGTATGATAAAATCTGGGGGCAAATATTGGGCTTATATGGATACCTGATTGTGTGGTTTTCCATGGTTGTCGTCTGTTATGATATGTATGACATGTGTGGCTTTCGGTTATGACAATGATAACCACTCGATGTATATATAATATGTTGAAGGTGTACCTGTACCACTATTTACATAAATAGAAATAACACAGTTAGTGATGTTGAAATAAATATGAAAATTCATAAATCATTGTAAAAAATATGCATAGTTGAGGGCATGAGACCTGGAACATTCATATACCACACTGCCTTTTAAGCAGAAAGGAAACAAATTCCTTATCTTGTTATGCATATTTTGTACAATGATTATGTATTTTCATATTAATTCAGCATCACTAACTGTGCATTTTTTTAATTGACGATGCCAATTTTTTTATTTTCTATTTTTGGGGGAGGTAGATTATTTTTCTGTTAGATTTTTCATTAGGAACGTACTTCTTCATCATGCTGTACTTTTTGTCTGCCAGTTTTATAAATAAAGAGTTCAAAAAATATGGTGTAAACTGCAGACTTGACACAAATTTGGACAGTTTCAAAATTACCCCATTAATGTACATATGTCAGGCAGCTATTTTTTTCTTTTTACTGCTAGTGGCGTCATTAGCAGCATTTGTTGTCTCACTTCAGGATATACTCAGATTATGTTTTTATTTCCTGTTTAGTATAGTGCATGTCTCTGGCTCCTTTACTGTAAAAGGAAGACTGCTATTTTAGAAAGCTCATACCAAATCCGATTTCGGAGCGGCCTCGGAGGGAACGGAGGCAGGCTGCGCAGCTCGGCACACGCAGGCTGCCGATTTTGCGCAGCCTTGCATGCACCAACCCCGGATTTTAAAAGATATGCGCGGCTACGTGCATATCTATTAAAATCCGGCGTACTCTTGTTTGTGCCGGGTGCACGTACAAAAGTACGCGCGCGCGTACTTTTTTAAAATCTGCCCCAAAGTGCGTAAGTGGGCTTTTGAAATTTGCTACAATATATGCCATTGAATTGTTAATAGGTTTTACACGTGTAAATACACTTTAACGCATGAATTTTCAAAGGAGTTATGCGTGTAAATGTAACATACTATCATAGCAATTTTCAAAAGCCATTTATGTGCTTACATATGAATATCCTATAGACAATTCAATGGCATATAGTGTAACAATTTTCAAAAATCCCATTTACACTAGTAAAGTACATTTACACGTGTAAAACCTAGTTTTAAGCATGTAAATGCCTTTTAAAATCAGTCCCTTATCACATAAATAGGCTTCTGAAAATTGCTACAATAGTATGTTACTTTTACACACACAACTACTTTGAAAGGTATCTCCATAATGTATATACTGTATGAAAAATGTTACTGTGACTTATTTCCAGTTTGTAAAACTAACAAGCAAAAGAGATAAGAAAGATGTGAGTCATGAAAATTGAAAACATTCTTTTGGTACTAAATGTAGTTTAAACATGCTGCTTGAATAAAACTAAGTTGCATATTACTCTTGGGGGAATTTTGTACCAAACAAAAATCTGCACACAGTATTTTAAAATTCTGCATATTTTGTTTCTCAAAATAACACAAAATAAATCACAGACATTGAGTGATTTAATTTAAGATGCATTATGCTAGATAACTATTAATCAAAGGTGCAGAATTTTAAACATATATATATATATATATATCTATCATAAGACTGTCCTTGCCAATCTTCCCCCCCCCACTCCCCTCCAGGTCTTACCCTCTGCTTGCTTTCTCCCTCCCTCCCATAGATTCTACCCCTCTGCTCTCTCTGTCCCTCTGTCTCTCCCCTAGGACCAACCTCTCTGTTCTTTCTGTCTGTCCCACAGGCCCAGAGCTTCCTCCCTCTATTCCCTCCCCAGTCCCAACACTTTGCTCCCTCTCTCCATCCCTTAGGTCCAACCCCTCCTTGCTGTTTCTCCCTACCTCCTTCACCAAGCCCAAGCCTGACACTTCTACTCTTTTACTCCCTCCTCAATGCTTAACTCCTGTATATTCTCTATCTCCTTCTTTTCCTAGGTTTGACACTCTACACATTTTTCCCTCTCCTTTCTCCAGGCCCAAAGCCTCTGATTTCTCTCTCCCCCCACCCCACCCCCAGGCCAGATCCCTCCACTCTCCTGTTTCCCTGCCCCATGCTTGATCCTCCTCCACTTTTCCAGCTCATGTTCACCAGCCTCAGTCCTGGCTCATGTGAATTGATGCAGTCACCATCGTCACCGCCTTTTCCTTTCAGCTCACGTGGGCTGATGCACATTACTACTTACACGATGGTACATTCACAATAACTTTGAATATTTCAGCAAGTATAAAGCATTGTTTTGAAATAAATTACTTCTAAAGTCCAGTAACAATGACTGACAAGTAGTAACCAGGCAACCACAACCAACCTAGCAATACGAGGGTGAGAGAAGCCACTCCTGTCCTTCACTTGAAGACACCAATTCTGAGAACTGAATCAAATGTATATGGCTTCTCCATCGTGGCCCACACAGGCCAATGTACAACCACAGACACTTCTTTTCAGCCTGTGCGGATCAGTGATGCAGCCACAGACATTCTTCCAGCTTGTGCAGGCTGCTAACTGCTGTCCTCACTGTATCCAGCACACAGTGCCAAATTCTACATTGAACAGTTTTGCAGAATTCCCACAGGAGCAGCATATATTGTAAAATGATTTTATTTTGTTATTTTGTTTTACCTACCACAGTATTAATACCCTTATGTTTTGTATTTTAGTTTACTAAGCATTCCAAGTTTCTCCCATGGTGAAGGATTTATGTAATGAATCATTGTTTTACTATCTCACTAGATCTTGGAAAATTTGGTGGTAATAAATTATATATGTTCTTGTTTTCCCATGTAATACTCTATCCAAGATATTTTCATAGGCTTCTTGAAAATCTCTAAAATATCAGGAATAATAAAAGCCAAGTTCTTCAAAGACAAGTGTTTTGTTGTTGCTGTTTAATCATCCATTTTGAGGACAAACATCAATATTTCTCAGACCTATTGTAGATGGGCATTACTTTATTTAAGCATTATTACAGCAGTATTATAAGCTTAATTGCTTTCTTGATTACACATGCTTTCAAGAACATATTGTTAGTCAAGATAAGATGGGTGAGAGAGTTTTCTTAGTCTAGGCTATTTTGGGACAACACATTCCAAACTCTGAGATCCTTATGGATTCAGTCTGAACTCGTCTGGATGATAATTTCTCAGGATACCAAAATATGAAGGGGCTACTAGCTAATTTCTGTGGGGGAAATTTGTGCTATCTGTTTTCTCTGAAGTCAGTTTTCAAATTATATAGTGAGCCCATTAACTGAAGAAGCTAAATGGCTAGGTCTACTTAAGTGAAAATTTATCGTCTTACTAGGCAGGTAGTCAAAAAAAGGCACAACCCCAGAAGAGCTGTCACTTTCATGGGGGAATGAGGGAAGAAGATGGCAACACACAAAAGGCAAGCCTAAATCTAGATAGCCAAGTTTTATACCATTCGACCCAGTTGGCAATTTTGAAAGTAAATTATGCACGTAGTTTATCTGTTAAAAATTTGCTGTTGTGGTGCAAACTTTGCACATGCTTTTTCTGCAGGTGGAGAAAAGGAGGAAAATGGTCTGTACAGATTATAAAATGCCATTCTGAACATGTACTTTTTTCCCCATTTCCTCCATACATAGAAAAGGAGGTGCAAGGTCTGTGAAGACTTCTGTGTATCCATGTATGTGAGAAATATATTCGCCAAGTTAACTTTGAAAATTGCTATCGGGTCTGTAGATACTGTTGCGTTCGTGCCTGTTTCTTACCCTCGCTCCACCCTCTGTGCCACTGTGGCGACTCCCTCCGGGCCTGATGGATGGCTTGCTACCGCGGCGTCTCCTTGCCGCCTCTCCCCGGAATCCCCGGGCTGGCCTGACGCTGCAGATCTGCCATGTTCCTGATAACGTAAGGGCGCACGCTCCAGAGTTTGTACCGGCTAGGGTGCAAACCTCAGGGGCATCCCTCCGTAGTGACGTCATCCACTTCCAACTTAAAAGGTCTTTGTTTGCTACTATGAATCGAGTTAGCAAGGACTCGAATCATTCTCCCTTGGATACAATTCGCCCAAGTTACTCTGCCTCCTTGAACTACCTAGGGATACCCGCTCCTCGGAGGCTCTGCTCTCTCTCTTGATTTCAGACTACTAAGACGGGATCCGGTACTCGCTCCTCGAGGGCCTACGTCCCTGAATGCTCAAAAGAATCCTTACTGCCTGGAAGCGATCGCAGACGTGAACACTGTGAGTTCTATTACTGATAGGAATCGGTACTCGCTTCACGAGGGCCTATGTTCCTAATCTCTGAAGACTCCCTTCTGTCTAAGACGTTATCGCAGGTACGGAGATCGTGAGTTATTATTGCAGATTGCAGATAGGAACCGGTACTCGCTCCACGAGGGCCTATGTTCCTAAAACCCTTCAAAGACTCTCTTCTATTACAGAAGCCATCTCATACACCGATATTGTGTTCTTATTCCAGACTGCATATAGGAACCCATACTCACCTATGGCTCTTGTTCCTGAATATACTGAAGACTCTCTGTTGCACTGAAGCCATTATAAGATATCTACTATTGTGAGTGTATCATCTACTACTGGTTATTTATCCAGCATACCCTGTCTACTCACTATCTATAGTCTCTCTCTACAGCTCATCAACCCAAAGATCACAGTTCCAGTTTCTGAGGGACTTCAGCCCTGCCGGGAACATTAACTCACTACTGCCACCTCTGGTGGTTCTACTTCCTGTCTAATAAAGAACTATCTGTGTTTGTCTCCATACTCCAGCCTAGCCGGTGGTCCCTCTCAGAGTATCCTCCTGGGGGCGCTGTCATCTGCCATCGGCCCAGGGATTCACCAACTTACATTGGGTGCTCTTCCCCCACTACAAGAACTGCACCACAACATACTGTCTCTTTGTGGGGAACCATCCCACTACAGATTGATAACTCCGCCTACGGAGTATTATCAATTGCTACTCCTCCCCTTCGGGGAGCAGCATTGAACAGATACATAACTACCAACAGATTTTGTACCTAGGTGGACTACTGAAAATTGTCCCCAGATTCAAGCATCTCCTACTTACTTACATGTGGCTAGCCTCTGCAGCTCCTCATTATGTAACCTCTTATTTTTCCCACTACCTTTCTTATGTCCTTTGTTCATGAAGCTAGCTGCCTGTTATCTATGCCCTTCGCCACTATCACCAAGCCTGACTCCTCACTTTCTATCTTGGTGCACTGAGTGCCTGGAGTAGATTTTCTGGGTTGGTGCATCATACTTCCTCACTGGCCATACTGAAGTCCACCTTGGAGTAGAGGACTGAGCTAATGGTTAGAGCAGCAGGCTGAGAACCAGGTAAGCTAGAGTTCAAATCCTGCTAATGCTCTTTGTGACTTTTTGCAAGCCACTTTATCTTTCATTGCCTCATGTACCAGCTTAGATTGGAAGCTTTCTGGGAGAGGGACCCATCTACTGTTCCTGAATTACAGTTTGTCTTGAGCAAGGATTTGGAAAGATGAGTAATTAAATCCAAAATTCAAATCTATACAACCCACTTTTTTTAGGTTGCTTTTAAATCTTAAATCCTGTCTCTCCCTGATCATAGTCTTATTGATTGTAACCATGTTTACTATAATTACATTTCCTGAAGCCTCTTATTTGTCTTATCTAGATTGTAAGCACCATAGGGATGGTCTCCTATGTGTATCCATACAGCATTGTGTGCACTTAGGGATGGTCTCCTATGTGTATCCATACAGCATTGTGTGCACTTAATAGCACTATAGAAATGCTAAGTATATTTGTAGTAGTAGGGTTTTCCCAGTTTTTATTCTATCTCCCTCCCTATGTCTAGACCAACTATTGCAGCCACAATCTTCTGGCTGGAAAGCATGAACCTAATTTCCTTTCAAAACCTGACACAAGGATACACTTCAGGCAGGCTGTAATGATCATCCCATCTTGCCAATGAGGAACAGAAGCTGGATTCAGGAATCAAACCTGTGTCTTTTGCATGTCAGTGGATAGCCATGCCACCGAGCTATCCAGCCAGCCCCTAGATGTTGTATATTCATGCTCATCATTATAAAATATACAATAAACCTGTCCACAGATGAAAACTGGATGTGCCAATAGCAAAAAGGGCATCGTTAGCCAACTAAAGAAAGCTTAAGTATGTATTTCTGTAATCACTTGATGAAAAAAGAATAGTGAAAAAATGTCCAGGACCATTAATGTTAATGCTTTTAGAAATCTTTACAACTCTAACAAAGAATTTGGTCATGGTACTACCCCAGAATATATGCACAATCCCTTTTATTTTTATTATCAGGGCCATATAGAATAAGAACATAAGAAAATGCCATACTGGGTCAGACCAAGGGTCCATCAAGCCCAGCATCCTGTTTCCAACAGTGGCCAATCCAGGCCATAAGAACCTGGCAATTACCCAAAAACTAAGTCTATTCCATGTTACCATTGCTAATGGCAGTGGCTATTCTCTAAGTGAACTTAATAGCAGGTAATGGACTTCTCCTCCAAGAACTTATCCAATCCTTTTTTAAACACAGCTATACTAACTGCACTAACCACATCCTCTGGCAACAAATTCCAGAGTTTAATTGTGCGTTGAGTAAAAAAGAACTTTCTCCGATTAGTTTTAAATGTGCCCCATGCTAACTTCATGGAGTGCCCCCTAGTCTTTCTATTATCCGAAAGAGTAAATAACCGATTCACATCTACCCGTTCTAGACCTCTGTTAGGAAGATTCTTGAATTGGCACTGAAATTAAAGCTTCAGTTGATGTAGAGCAGAACTAACCAGAATCAAACCTTGAAATAGATCCATTTCTTCTCCTAGGACAAGCAGGATGGTAGTCCTCATAGATGGGTGACATCATCAGATGGAGCCCGGCACAGAAAACCTTTGTCCAAGTTTCTAGAAACTTTGACTGGCACACTGAGCATGCCTATCATGCCACTATCCGCATGTCCACGAGGGGTCCTGCTTCAGTTTCTTTTCTATGAAGTAATTGCTTCGCGGTGGTGGAGCTCTGCTCTTTAGAGTTTCTCAAAATTCTTTTTCCTGGTTTTTCAGCTTGTCAGCACCGGGACCCTCTTCAGACTGTGCCCTGTCCAGTGGCATGGTAGGTTTTTTGCTTTTCCCTTCATTGTGGTCAATTCCTGGCATGCCCTCCTCGGTGGCCGACGGCTATCGACTGCTCGCCAGCTGTTTTTCATGGCGTCATCCGATTTTTGACGCTGCCCCCAGTGCCTGTGGACCATGTCAATTATTGATCTGAATGAGGTTTGTAACCTCTGCCTGGGGGCATTGCACGATGTCCGCGGGTGTCATCTGTGTGATCAGATGACCCACAAAGGCCATCGTGCCAAGCTGGATAAAATGGAGAAACCTTTTGGGCTCAAAAGGTCTGCTCCATCTAATCCAGCATCAGAGTCGTCGACGCCTAGGGGCTGAGGGGAGCTGCTAGATATGCCATCCCTTTCCATGCACCCAGCGGGCCCTTCTAGAGAGAGAGGAGCTGGTGATAGGCCATCACCGGTATAGTTGCACTCTAAGATATCTGGCATTTCAGCCTCCTTGGTGCCGGGGAAAAACTGGGCCGAGCACCGCGAAAAGTCCTGTAAACATCGCCACCGGTCGCCATCAGCACACAGCTCTGGAACCAGTGCGGCATCAGCGGCCACAGTGCCGCCACTGAAGCGACCACATGGGTAAGAGGCATTGTCCTCTATCAGACCCAAGAGTCCTAGGCGTTCACTACTGATTTCAGTGCTGGGCATCAAGCGTCCTCAGGGCTCCAGTGACGCCGCTTCCTCCTCCTCCATCTGTCCTAACTTCACCAGACCTTCGGAAGGAGTTGGACCGCAGGGTTCAGATGGCGGTGCTCTGAGCCCTGCGGGGTATCGAGCTACATCAAGCACTGGCCCCCATGCTGATTCCAGAGCTGGAGCCGTCTCACTTGGCACCCCTGCTAAAGTGTCTGGATGTCCTGTTAGGTGTCCTTCCGACACAGCCAGTGCCCAGAAGACAATCTGGTCCCCTACAGCCACCGATGCTCTCCTCTGGAACGATTCCCATTATTGGGTCCTCGAGAAGGAGGACTTGCTGCGGCCATCGGTGTCTTCAGGACCTCTTGGGGGGGCAACAAAGTGGATAGACACCGTGTAGTCCAAAAAAGAACTTTTAATTGAGTGGAGACAAAATATTCAAACAAACGCGTTTGTTTGAATATTTTGTCTCCACTCAATTAAAAGTTCTTTTTTGGACTACACGGTGTCTATCCACTTTGTTGCCCTGATGGCGTTCTTAGACAACCTACCCTCTTGTTTCATCAGTCCTTCAGGACCTCTTGTCCTGCGGCCAGAGTTTCCCGATCCTGTTCCTGGGCCATCATGGATCTCGGTGCCATCGGTACCGCCACTACCCTTGGGGTCATTGATGCCCTCTGTGTTCAAACCAAGGAGCTTGGACAGGGGGCCATCCACGCTAGCCCCCAAGGGACCTTAGCGAGTCAGTTTGCTGTACCCTTGGCTTCCTGCCCTCTGGTCGGGGGCAGGCTGCTCTGTTTTGCTGACCACTGGCCCCTCATTATTTTGGACCAGTGGGTCCTCACAATCATTCGCGGAGGGTACCGGCTGAATTTCAGGGACGTTCTTGCAGACTTTCCTCCATGTCCATCGTGGGTTTTGTGCGCTCCTCTGGAAATACTTTTGACAGAGCTCTCCACCCTTCTAATGGCAGAAGCAATAGAACCCGTTCCCCCTCACCAACAGGGCTGAGGGTTCTACTCTCGATATTTCCAAAGACCAAAGAGAACTGGGAGCCTATGCCCTATTCTTGATATGTGAGCCTTGAACAAATTCCTTCAAAGAGAGAAGTTCAGGATGGTCTATTTGGGCACCCTGATCCCGCTCCTTAGAAGAGGAGACTGGCTCTGCTCCCACAACCTGAAAGATACCTAAACTCACATTGAGATCTTCCCAGGTCACAGGAAGTATCTTCTCTTTGTGGTGGGAAAGGATCACTTTCAGTATAGGGAGTTACCATTCGGCCTTGCGTCATCACCTCGGGTCTTTACCAAGTACCTGGCAGTGGTGGGGGCACACCTCCAGTGTCATGGGGTGCATGTCTTTCCTACTTTGATGACTGGCTGGTCAAAAGTGCCTGTCAGTAGGGTGTGCTTCGCTCCTTGCATTTGACCATCCAGATGCTGCAATCTCTGGGGTTTGTCATTAATTACCCCAAGTCCCACCTCTGCCCCTCGTCCTACCTGGACTTCATAGGTTCCAGATTGGACTCAGTTCAGCCCAAGGCATTTCTGCCCCGCAATCGGGCATTTGTCCTGTCCTCACTGGTGAGCTTGGTCCACGGCCATCGCTCGTCTGCTGCTTTGTCTTTTGGATCACATGACTGTGTCTGTCCATGTCACTCTGTTGGCCTGCCTGTGCTTGCGCAGGGTGCAATGGACCTTGCGGTCGCAGTAGCAGCAGGCTTCCCAGGACCTTGAGGTGCATGTCTACATCATGCCGCCTCTCCAGGTCTCCCTGTCCTGGTGGGAGAATATATCCAACCTGGAGCAAGGCATTCTTTTTCAGGCTGCCCATCTTAGATGGTGCTTACCACTGATGCATCCCCCTCGGTTGGGGAGGCACATGTAGACGACGTCCATGTGCAAGGTCGGTGGATGGCTCACGAATCTCTGTCAGATCAACTTCCTGGAGCTTCATGGATTAATTATGCCCTTTGGGCATTTTGAGACCACTTGTCCCACAAGGCAGTCCTGATCAGGACAGACAATCAGGTAGCAATGTGGTATATCAACAAGCAGGAAGGCAATGGTTCATTCCTCCTCTGTCAAGAGGTGGTGCAGATTTGGTCCATGACTCTGTCGCAGGGCATGCTCCTGAGGGCAATGTACCTAGCTGGAGCAGATAATGTGGTGGTAGACCGTGTGTGTCGTGCATTCTGGCCACATGAGTGGTCGCTGGATTCAGCAGTGGTGGCCCGGAACTTCCACCAGTAGGGAACTCCGGATGTAGATCACTTTGCTTCCCCCTTCAACTGCAAGGTGAGCACATTCTGCTCCCTATTCAGGACCGACAGACTTCCATCCTCGGAAGCCTTTGCCCAACATTGGGGCACAGGTCTCCTGTACGTGTATCCTTCTCTGCCGCGGTCATGAAGATTCTCTTGAAGCTCCAGAGAACCGTGGGACCGTGATTATTGTGGCTCTGTACTGACCCAAACAGGTCTGGTTCCTGCTCCTTTGGGACCTGTTAGTCAGGGAGCCCATCCATCTGGGGACCTCACCCGATGTGGTCACATAGGATCAGGACAGGCTGCATCATCCAAACCTCCGATCATTAGCATTGATGGCCTGAATGTTGAGTGCTTAGTCCTGCAGCCCCTGGACCTCTCTGACGATGTGTCTCAGGTATTGGTAGCTTCCACGAAGCCTTCCACCAGGAAGTCTTACCAGCTAAAATGGAGCTAAATGCAAGGGGCATGGCTTCAATCCCTTTGCCTGTCCCACTCCAAAGTTACTGGAATATCTGTGGCACCTCTGAGAGGCTGAGTTAAAAACCACCTCGGTCAGGATACACCTGAGTGCCATCAGTGCTTACCATCAGGGTGTTGCTGTGCAGCCCATAGTGGGGTGCTTTATGCGGAGTCTGCTTCAACTGAAACCCTCCCTCCAGCCTCCTGTTGTGTCCTGGGACCTCAACGTGATATAGCACAGCTGATGTGAGATCCTTTCGAGCCTAAGCGTTCCTGCAATCTGAAGTTCCTCACCTGGAAGTTTCTTTTCCTGGTGGCGGACACTTCAGCTTGTAGGGTTACTGAGCTTCAGGCTTTGGTTATATATCTACCCTATACAACATTCTTTCATGATAGGGTGGTTTTGCGTACGCATTCCAAGTTCCTGCCTAAGGTGACGACTAATTTTCATCTCAATTAGTCAATCATTCTGCCCACCTTTTTTCTGCGGCCTTACTCATACCAGGGCAAACAGGTTCTGCACACTTTGGATCGCAAAAGGGCCTTTTTATCTGGAATGCATAGCAGGCCACTGGCTGTCCACACGGCTCTTCATATCTTTCGACAAGAATAGGTTGGGAGTCGCAGTGGGCAAGCAAACTGTTCATTAGCTAGCAGATTGTATTTTCTTCTGCTATGTGCAAACGGGCCTTCAGCTTGGAGGCCGTGTCAAGGCTCATTCTTGAGGGCTATGCTGGCGTCAGTTGCCCACTTGCAAGTGGTTTCATTGCCGAAATCTGCAGGGCTGCGACGTGGAGTTCCTTATCCACATTCGCTGCCCGCTACTGCTTGGACAAGGATGGTCGGCACAACAGTAGCTTCAGCCAATCTGTCCTTTGCAATCTCTTCCAGCCTTGAACCCAACTCTCTTTGCCTAGTTAGGTTCAGGCTGCCTCCCTCTGTTACCAACAGCACCATATATTATTGTGCCCGTTGACACCCAGTTAGGGGCTTTTGGTCGTTATTGCATCTGGGAGCAGCCTGTAGCTTGATATTCGCCCAACTGTGAGGACTATCTTCCTGCTTGTCCTAGGAGAAAGCAGAGATGCTTACCTGTAACTGGTGTTCTCCTAGGACAGCAGGATGTTAGTCCTCAGGAAACCTGCTTTTCCTGCATTTTGTTTGTTTTTTTTCACTCGTGAATTCTTTATTACAAGACTGAAGAGGGACCCCGTGTGGACATGCGGATAATGGCATGCTCAGTGTGCCGGTCAAAGGTTCCTATGCCGGGCTGCATCTGAAGATGTCACCCATCTCTGAGGAGTAACATCCTGTCGTAGGAGAACATCTGTTACAAGTAAGCAACTCTGCTATATTCTTGCAGTCCTTCTGACCTTCCCCCATTTGTATGGTAAAGAGAGAATACCCTGGTAATTATATTGAGGACTCGTTCCCTCATTTCCCTTGATCTTCCCCCACACCAAAATAAAAAAATTCTTACATGGAAAACTGAGCCAATTTAGGCTCGGAGTAACGGCACAAATGTAAGGAAATTTTCCTCATAAATGAAAATAAGATCCAAAAACAAGCATCGGTATATCCCAGAGTGTTCTGTCTCCAGTGGAAACAAGAACATAAGTGCTGATATGGGAGTTTCCCACAGCTTCCATTGGCTTGCAAACCCATATTTGTCATCAGAGACTCTTGATGAAACTATACATAAAACATCTTAACTGATGTCAAAAAAATTGTTCCACAGTAACCAAATTAAAACCAGATGGCAGTAGCAGAAGCCAGAAAGTTTAGTATAATTTCAAAAGACCCAGTAGAAACATGTGTTAATTTTGTTATTTACTTTGTTTGACATTGAGTTGCTATTCCAATGAAATCATATCACATGAGAATAATGTCGCTCTCATGTGCTAAAGGCAAAGCAAGCTTTTTATTGTCTGTGGTCGTGAAGTTAGTATTAGATGACTCTTGTTTAAAGTCTTCTTCAGGATGTATTTGAAATTCTCCTGCACTTCTGCTGGTGGCTATTTTTTTGCAATTAGCATAGCTTTTAGCTGTACTTTGAGTGCAAATCATAAGTTAAAATATGGTTTGTACTATTGAAAAAGTTTTAACCCTGTACACTAAGATCAATATTTCAGTTTGCAGGAAGATGCTGATAAAGACAAAATGAATGCTGCTTTGAGATATGTCACCAAATTAAGCATCTTGCCTGAATGTCACTTGAGGATGTATTGCTCAGTGGTACTATGAAATGAAATAGAATGAAGTGATAATGGGATAGTCGGAGTTAGCTACTTAACCTATATGGCTAACTCTGGTAGTGCCATAGGACTGTCCGAAAGTTAGCCAGATATACTTATTTGGCTAAGTTTAAGATAGCTGGGTATATTTAGCAGCATAGCTGCACCATTGAATATCCTTGTTAAATTAGCCACTTTGCAACTAAATATGGATCCGTAGAGGTTTTAAAGTTGATTAGCCATGTATTTACAAATAAAAATTCATTGGGGTTTCCATCCCCAAAATGAGTGCATCTTGATATCTCTAGGAAGAGAACATTTTCTGTCATTGGTCCTCAAACATGAAATTCTTTGCCTGAGCAACCTTGGACATTAACCTGTTCCAAAACATTTTTTAAAAAGCCTTAAAGACTTACTTTTTGCACATACTTTTCAGAGTTAGACTCCTTACTAATTGTATGAGAAGTATGTCTTCTTTTGTGATATTTTTATTTTAGTTGTTAAATGTATTTATTTATGTGTGTTTTAATTGTGATCCGCTTTGAACATGTTTTGTATGAAGGCAGCATATGAATATTTTTAAATAAATACATTTTTGGGCAAGTTTAAATGAGGCATACACTTCCTAAGCCAAGTAAATCCCTAGTCTTCATTTTCATGATTTAAGGAATTGGCAGGAAAAAAATTAAATATTTGTGTGGATCCAGTTTAAACATGGCCATCAGCATGTTGTTCAGTTTTTCCATTTTGAAGCCATGCATCTGCGTTGTCTCAAGGCTGTATTTTGTGTGGCAAACATATTGTTCTCACAGGACAAGCAGGATGGTAGTCCTCACATATGGGTGACATCATCAGGATGGAGCCCAATCACGGAAAACTTCTGTCAAAGTTTCCAGAACCTTGACTGGCCCCTACTGGACATGCCCAGCATGGCACTAACCCTGCAGCCAGCAGGGGTCCCCCTTCAGACTTCTTTTTTTCACGCAGCAGTAGCCTAGCAGTTTAGGAACTCTGAAGAGATTCCTGACAGGAATTTTCCTCACGGACTTATTTAAAATTATTTTGCCCCACAGGGGTCCCTCCTCTAACTTTTCTCAGGCCTCGGTACTCCGGTAAGTTCTTGACCATTTTCCGTCGATTACTGTCGAGTTTGGTCCCTCGCCAAAGAAATAGAAAATTCTATTTTCTATTTCTTTTAATTGGAAGAAGTTTATCACTCATGGATGTGAAGGACTAATAGTATTGGTTCAAGATGAGCACATGCGAAGCAGGCAGCATACAGTATAAAAGGTCTTTTCATATGTTGTCATAACCTGACGTCAAATTAAAATCTCATTCTTCTATTCATTCTCTAAGACTTTCCAAAGTAGTATAGTATCTTAGATTGTCAAATAACTTCTGTTGAACTAATAATCCCATACAATCAAACAATATTTTTAAATTACACATTTTTTATTGGTTTAATTCAAATGAATACAAGAAGTCAAAGAAATAAGAAATCCAACTTGCTGTATCGGCCTGTCTGCTGTGCCCCATGTGACACTGCACACCATTCACATCACAAGTCAGAGAGAAGTGACAGAAATTCCCAAAGAAATACAACCCCTTACAATTATAAGTTCTTCCGCTGTGCTCTGTTGGTAGACTGGTCTTAGAATTGTCAAATCTTATATGTGCCATTAGCTGAAAACTAAAATTAGAGTCTATACATGTGTTCTTTTTTTTATAGAAAAATTGAATTTCTGTTACTACTGCACTTACCCCTGGATTCATCACTCCGCGATGAGTACAGCGGAATGATGGCCCTTGGTAAAAAAAAAAAAAAAAGGGGGGGGGGGCCAGGGGAGTGAAAATGTGCAGCTGGCCACATCGCGATGGTGTGTTTTCGCCTGCTATGGTTGCGGGCGGGCGGCCCACACACTTTCACACCCATAGCGCCTCATGAAAAGGTGAAGTTATTTCCTGCAGTGCTGCCGATGATAATGCGTGCTGCCGGGACATAACCCTACTCAAACCCCCACCCACACTCCTCCCCTTCTCCTAATTTGAATTGTATCACCGCGTTGCGGCTGGTATCATGTGTGGTAGGGGATTATCAGTAGCGATAAGACCCTAACACGCCCGATAAGGCCACATCGCGGTTTGATGAATGACCCTGTTAGAAAGCTGTTGGATGTTTGGTGAAATAAAATAACAAAATCATTATTTGGATATTCACTGCACTGTGCCATTTTAAAACCTAATATTCGATTTTAATTGTGAATTGCTGGGATCATGATCTATGTTCAGCCAAATAAACTTTCATTTCAGTAATGGAAAGGGTCTAAGGAGGTGACTTGCTTAAGTCATATTATGTGATGATAAAGAAATTAGTGCATCAAAACTGTTTGATAATTCTAGGTTTTTCAAAAAACAAAAATTATACAGTGCATATCTGAGTGCAAATGAACAGTTGCTGGGTAAATGAGCCCCAGAAGATCCTTTGACTCATTTGAAAAAATAAAAACTGAGAGAAAAAACGTAGGTTGCTAGAGAACAAATTATTGCCAGATGTAGATTTCTATAAACACTTGCTGTTGTTGCCTTTCCCAAAGGTGTTGTGAATTTTTAAGAAACTCTGCATCCAGAAAACTGTTGAGTGAGCGTCTAATGATGTTGGTTTAATATAGGCATACATCTCTCTTCTGCAGTTTAGTGTACTTCAAGCATTTTTTTCAGTTCCATCTCAATGCATATTTAATTTTTAAGTAAACCCTGCATATGTATAACCACATTACAGAGAGTTATATGAGGATTGTACAAGTTTAATATATCTTGCTATAGTCCATAACCATTTTGAGTGTAACTTTGTACCTTATAAACTGTGGGGGGGGGGGGGGGGTTTCAAACTTACTAAACAGTGGGGTACATTTTAAAAAACAGTACGCCGGATTTTATAAGATACGCACGTTGCGCGCGCTGCCCGTTTCCTCCGAGGCCGCTCTGAAATCGGAGCAGCCTCGGAGGGAACTTTCCTTCCACCCACCCCCCCCCCCGCACCTTCCCCTACCTAACCCACCCCCCCCAGCCCTATCTAAACCCCCCCTACCTTTATCGCACAAGTTACGCCTGCGCCGATGGCCCGCTGCCGCGCCATCACCTGACCCGGGGGCTGGTCCGGAGGCCTCGGTCATGCCCCCGGGCCGGCACAACGCCCCGAACATTGCACCGCCCCCTGACACGTCCCCCTACACGCCCCCCTAGCAAAGCCCCGGGACTTCTGCGTGTCCCAGGGGCTTGCGCGCGCCGCCGAGCCTATACAAAATAGGCTCGGCACGCGCAGGGGGGGGTTTTAAGGGTTACGCACTTAACTTAAGTGCGTAACCCTTTTAAAATCCGGCCCAGTGTGTGTGGTAACAGCCAGACAAAGCTGCAAGAATTAATTAGTTAAGTTGTCTTAGATAATAACCACCGCTATTACTAGCAACGGTAACATGGAATAGACTTAGTTTTTGGGTACTTGCCAGGTTCTTATGCCCTGGATTGGCCACTGTTGGAAACAGGATGATGGGCTTGATGGACCCTTGGTCTGACCCAGTATGGCATGTTTTTATGTTCTTATGTTCTTAATTATAAAAATATACTACACAGAAAATATATTTTTGATAGTATTGTGTTAAATATGTATATTTTATAAAAAGAATGATTTGCTTGAATGAAGGTAGCTTTATTACTGTGAAATAGATTCCAAATGCAGATTCTAATTTTGCTTTCTCTTTGTTAAATTTATATATGATTGTGGATGTGGTATATAACACCCAGAAGAAACAGATTGTAAGAATTTTAATTTTGTGACCTCAGTCTTTGATGTTAAAAACAGCATTTCTAAGCTGTGTTTTTGCTGGTGAACCAGTTTTGAAGGTCTAGGAAAAGTTATTTTAAAATTCTTGAAGCTATATGTTCCCTGAGGTTTCTCCTATTTTGTGACCATGGGAGAAATGCTTAGTATAGCTGGCCCTATATAGTGGTGTTAATGTATCAGTCAGCAGCCCCGAAAGATCCATGTCTCTGTCAACCCTAATTTGATTGAAAGCAGCAGTTGTGAAATCTTAAAACACACTGTGATTTTATGGGTGGGTATTGGCAGAACATAGTTCATATCTTGTTTAAGTCCAACATCACTATCTCGAGGTTTTATGCTAGACTGCCAGTTTGGATCAACTTACAACTGATGAGGACATGAATACCTTTGAACTACTGTTTCTTATTTGTGAACCCACTACATTTATTGAAGGACTCTTTCATGGTTTCACAGTTTTGCCATTACATTTCTAGCAGTCATTATTATAGTCCTTCTTTTCTGCAACCCATGTCAGAAAATGTGACATTTTCTGTAGAAGAAAGTGGCTATATACTATTTCTGTAAAGAGTATTATTCCTCATATTATAGGTTTGTCGTTTGATAAATCAAAATTATTCTGCACACTAAGTAATGCATATAATTTCTTCTTACCATGATTCATAACCTTTTATAGATCAAAAACACTGCCTTGGGGAATTTTGCCTTTGTAAAAGTCCGTTTTCCTACATCAAAGGATGTGAGAAATGTCTCTTTTATGAACTTTGTGAAATATCAGTCAGTACATACAACAGAGTTTCCTATAGATTTTAATCTGTTTTTTCTAGATTTAATTCTTGTTTTCTTTTGTAATTTGTTGCAGTATTTAGGGGAATATTTATTTTTCCTTTTATGGTTTTCTATTTCAGGGAAGTTGTTTACATAGTTGGCTAGTCTTGGCCATGACTGTCCATTGGAAATGAATGGCTACCTATATAACCAATCTAAATCTGTATCTTGTTTTATATAATCCCTTCTACATGTTTACCTCATTAACAGGTCGATACAGTAAAGTGTGCTCCGTCGGAGTGCACTGTCAGCCTGCTCTGGACGTGTGTTTTCCCTTATCCCTTATTCAGTAAGGGGAGGAAAACACGCGGCCCACCCGCAGCACCTAATAGCGCCCTCAACATGCAAATGCATGTTGATGGCCCTATTAGGTATGCGCGCGGGATCCAGTAAGTAAAATGTGCAGCCAAGCCGCACATTTTACTCTAAGAAATTAGCGCCGACCCAAAGGTCGGCGCTAATTTCTTCCGGCGCCAGGAAAGTGCACAGAAAAGCAGTAAAAACTGCTTTTCTGTGCACTCTCCGACTTAATATCATGGCGATATTAAGTCGGAGGTCCCCAAAAGTAAAAAAAAAGTAAAAAAAAAAAAAAAAATTTGAATTCGGCCCGCGGCTGTCGGGCCGAAAACCGGACGCTCAATTTTGCCGGCGTCCGGTTTCCGAGCCCGTGGCTGTCAGCGGGCTCGAGAACAGACGCCGGCAAAATTGAGCGTCGGCTGTCAAACCCGCTGACAGCCGCCGCTCCTGTCAAAAAGGAGGCGCTAGGGACGCGCTCGTGTCCCTAGCGCCTCCTTTTCCCCGTTTTTCCCGCGTCACCTCATTTAAATACTGAATCGCCCGCACCGGCGAAGGGCCGGTGCGCGCGCCGGGAGAGCGGGCGTTCGTCCGCTCTCCCGCGGTCTTACAGTATCGACCTGTAATTGAGGAATCCATTGCTTTATTTTTCAATAATTTACAGTATATAAAACAAGTTATTTAATAGTGTCTATTTCTTGAAACCAGCTTACATGTTATGATACTAAATATTTTGAAAAGTTTAGCAGTCTCTACTTGTGCTTTAATAATTATTCAAATCATCACTTGTTATATTACCTCTTGGCATATAAATGAAGTTAAAAAGTTAGTAGCTGCTTCTAATGTTTTAAAAATAATTTAAGTTTTAAGCAATTTGCAGCAGAAAATAGCTAGGCAGTACCCACCAACCCAGGATATTGGAATAACTTGTTTAACGTCTGTAGACTAAATACTGGTTATGTCAATATAAGGAAAGATACTTAATGAGTTACCCAGAAATTATGTTGCTGGAGTTAAATAATGATAATCTGAATCTTAGAATTGCTGTTTAGATTATTTTGGGTTCCACAGGATGAAGCATGATTAAGTAGAGCATTCATATCTCATTATATAGTATACAGTGACTGCTATATATATATATATATATATATATATATATATATATATATATATGGTAGTTATGTAGAGCTCTCATTATAGTTCTTTTACCACAAGTATTTTTAAAACTGAACAGGAGAGAATGCCACGAGAACTTGCATTTTAGTGTTCAAAGATTGTGCCAATGGGTTGTGGTTCCTTGAGACTCAGTATTTTTGCAGAAGTGGACCCTTGGACCGAGGTGAGGTTGGCGCTACCCACAGGGAGGAGCCCTACAGATCCTCACCATTGGCAGGAGCTGGCTGGAGCAGAGTCCCAACAGGAACTTCACTAATACCAGCCTTTGTTCCCCTTAGGTTGAGCCCTTGGGTTCTGGGGCCGGCTGGACTTAGGCTCGGGCCCTTGTGCAGAGATGTATCCATTGCAGAAGAGATGGTTGGCTAGCGGGAAGAGAACAAAGTCAGTCCAAGCAGTGGTTGAGGCAGACAGCAGAGATGAAAGCAAGCCAAGGGTAGGCAGCGTTCAGCAAGACGAGAAGCAAGCAGAGGTCACAAGGCAGGCAGAAATCAAACATGGTTGAGAAGAGGTCCAAAGTTAAGCCAGGGGTCCAAGCTGAGGTCAAGCCAAGGAGTCAATCCAGGAAAGGAAGGCAATGCAGAACAGCAGGAAGACAACAAAAACAGATGAGGGCCCACCAGCCGAGAACACAGGAACTCCGAAGAAGCAGGAAGGGATCAGAAACATGAAGACAAAGCACTGGAACAAAAGCAGGACCAAGAACCATGAATGTCATGGCAAACAGCTACTCTGAGGAGTTCGATCTATTGTCGAGGCTTCCGAGGCAGGGCAGAGCAGGCCTTATATAGGAACAGGCCTGTGACGTCATCCAGCAGTGCCGCAAATGATTTCCCGCCTCAGGCCCTTTAAGGGTGCCCAAGTCATGCATGCCTTGGAATGCCCTGCTCAGCTGAGCGTCATTGCTAGTGTGACGCTTCTGGCCTGTGTGTAGGCAGCTGCATCTTCAACCAGGGCCTAGCCTCAGCGTCAGTAGGCCTCTGTGACCCAGGGCTGGAGGTAAGAGCAGCCAGTTGCAGGATAGACCTGCAACTGGCCAAATGCAACAAGTATTTGTTTATTTCCAGAGGGGTAGCCTTGTTTTGCTACCACAATCCCCTGTGTTTTTTTTTAATTTGCCGGTATAATTATGGAGAGGGGCAGAAGAGTTTCCCAGTCCATACTCAGCAAGACAGAACACTAAAAGTATTCAAAAGAGCCCAGCCAAAGCTTAGGGAGATTAGATTAGGAAAAAGACTACCCAGGACTACATTTCCCAGGTTTCCTCTAACCCACCTGGGATCATGGGATGAGGGGTAGGCTTGGAACTCACAGCATGACAGGCTCCTAGGTGAGATAAACTGTGGAAGTTCAGAGCTGAAGGAAGAAGCCAGAGTAGATCTGTCAAATGTGGGGCCTATGAAAGCAGAGGAACTGGCAAAGACTGACGGAAGCAAAGTACCTATGGTTACTTCAGAGGGCAGTCATTGTCATGAACATGAAGATAGATTAGAGGTGAGGTACAGTGAGTTCAGCAGTGCTAGTTTGGTACCTTGATCTCTGCTACAAGATTGTGGAATTTAAAGATTGTCAGTTTGCAAGCATTGCCCTAAGATAAACTGCCATTGTGGGAGGAGGGTTGGAGTGAATTCAGCAGTGCTAGTTTGGTACCTGGATTTCAGCTACGAGATTTTGGAGTTTAAAGACTGCACAAGTACTGCCATCACTTAAGGAACTATTGCTGAGAGCAAAGGGTGGTCATATTCTCATAAGCTGACACTGTAATTTTGAGACTGATAGAAGGAACTTAGTGGCAGCCATATAAACAGTGTTTCATGAGGATAGAGAAAGCGGACACCAGACTTACAGAGGAAGCCTGTAGCTCCAAAGGCACTAGAAATGTCACAGTGGCTCATTCAGGGACACATGTTGATTACCACTACCAAAGGCCACAGAATGAGATGGGCCACAAGAATCTTGGCCTGACTACTTTTCTGCAGCTCCTATCTCTACAACAGCTGATGTCAGCACCATGTGGCTGGCTGTACTATCATGCTGATCACACAAGACTGAGATTGCGAGAACAGCATAATCTGTTCTGTGGACCAGGCTAAAAGGCTGGCAGTAGAGCAAGGTATGAGGGGATTGGCTTGGTGGGGGGAAGGATGGAGGGAGGCAGGCAGGCTGGCTGGCTGGCTTGTGCGGGGGAAGAGGGTGAAGTCAGGCAAGCTGGCTAGTTGGCTTCCTAGGGGGAGAGTGGAGGTAGGCAGGCTGGCTCACTGGCTTGCTGGGGGAAGGGTAGAGATAGGCAAGTTGGCTGGCTGGCTTGCTAGGGGGGAGGAGGGAGGCAGGCAGGCTGGCTGGCTTGCTGGTGGGAGGGGGAGGTAGACAAGCTGGCTGGCTTGTTGGAGGGGGAAGGTGAAGAGGAGTCTCTGGGGTGGCAATAGGTAATCATACATTATAAGAAACAGTTCAAAATGATCTTATATAGGAAAAAGGATGATCACGGTAGGTAAAATAAAATAGTGGCAAAAGCAAATCTGCATAGAAATGTCCAGAGCTTCAATAAATGATCAAATTAAAATTAAATATTGTCACTTTTGAAGAGTTTTATGTCAAATAAGAGTTTTTAAGCTGACTGGAATTTAGCCAGTTCCAAAGAGAAAAATGAGTATTCTTTTAGCAATAAATTAGTAATGTAAGGACCAATATCCAGCCTCTGAGTGGCTTGGCTAGTTAGCTGGATAAACCTATCTGGCTAAATAGCAGGGTTTATTAAAGTTAGCCATATATATTTCTGTGGCTAACTTTAGGACAGTTCACCGGCATGACCAGAGTTAGCCTTATAAATAGCTAGCTCCACTCCTCCCTGAAACTCCGCCCATTTGCCACCAGAACACCCCCGACCCTCTGCAGCTAAATTCTAGCCAATAACTCGTGCGGCTAGAGTTTAGCCACATACGGCATTTAATATTGCCGTTTGCCCATTTAGATGGATAACTTTTCAGTTATCATCTAAATGGCTTTTGTATATTGACCTCGTTAAGTTTATTTTCAATCTTAGAAAAATAGATAAATGTTATGTTTATATTTACATCATTTTTATTAATTTTTCAAAAGATATAACAAACACCACATCATTGCATAGAACATACCAAGTGCACTGGTAGACTCTGTCCAGGTACCCTTTTTCATAAGATCATCTCCCTGCCTCCAACAGTTCCTAACCCACCCCCCTTCCCTTGCAAGACGTCTTCATTTTATCTCACCCTTGGCCTGCATAAACCCAGAGTTAATAAATCTGGCCAGTCCTCAAAAATCATTAAGGATCTTGCTGCATTACAAGTGGTAACCTTTGTAAAATATCTAAAATAAATATACAGTATAGTATAATTTGCATATTGATGAATGTTGATGTTATATCTATAAATCATTTTTTATGAAATGCTAGTATGTATAATAATTTCAGCCTTGTTACCAAAGATAAAGACTCGTATGTTGGGGTTTTTTTTTTCAAAATGATACAGGTTTCTTAGCATGGATCCAAAACCAGTGGGTTATGCACCCAGACCAATAGTTGGAGACGGAGCAAAGCTGACATCATGATATAAATACCCCTGTATTGACAGCCCACCAGTATCATCCATCTCCAACAGATAGCGGACATGCATCTCCCTACTGGGGATTGCTTAAAAAGTTTCAAAGGAGATTTATTCGCCCCGCTCTCCTGTGGTACCTTATGGTCCCTCCCTCAGTTGAGAATTCCTGAGGTGATAACTTTGGATTCCTCCCTCAGATGAGTGCCTTAGTCCAGAAGCTGTTTTTTTAGCCGGCATGGGCTTAGCTGTAAAAAAAAAAAAAAAAATCCTGAAACACAAGCAGCTGCAGGACGCCAAGCGCAGTGGTGAAAGTCCTTGCCCTCTGCCCCTGAAACCGGAGACCGACCATGTACTCAGCCAGGACAGGCTGAGCTCAGGTAAAGAGTAATTTATTTTAAAAAAGAGAGAAAAGAAGGGGAGTTAAGTAGGGATTCCTCTCCCCTCCAGTCTCCATGGCGCACTGATCTAATATTCATTCCTGCCTCCGGGGGGAGCTTAGGGGACATGGGCAGCCTGTTGGGATGAGAAGCCTTTTGGCTAGGCCCTGCTCTGAGGCTTGTCTTGTTCACCACGGCAGTGTTTTTCATGGGTTATTCCTACGCATAAGACTGCCTTCTTCAGGTACATTGGTTCGTGCTTGTGCGCCTGGTTTGTGTCCTAGTTGTGCGACTAGGGGCGCCTATCTGGACATTCTCATGCATGCACAAGTGGACAGTGTGTACATGCGGCTGGGTAGGAGTTCAGGTTTGTGTGCTTCTCGAGGCAGTGTTGAGCGCCTACATTTTGGGCACCTACTTTTTGCAGCACAGATGCAGCTGGGCGCATTCTTATCAGATGCCTCTTAGAGCGTACTGACAGCTTGATGGTGCCTTTAGCAAAGAAGCCTAAGCATCTTACCCTTTGTGCGGCTTGCCATATTCAGGTATCCCAGCTTGGCATTCCCTCTAGCTTGTGTCAGCACTCTTTGGAGGCTCAGGGAGAATTGCCTTCATCTCATTTTACTAAGCCTGGCTCTTCCCAGCCTGATGTGGGAATGGAAGAAGAGCTGCCAGAGGTGTCACCTGATCTTGGAGCTCCCCTAACTGGTTCGTCAGCGGGGGAACGTAGTTCAGTGGGCACAGGACAAATGCCCCCTGGTTTTGGCATGGATCCCTCTGCCTTTTCTTGGCTAGAATTTTCTCAATGACTGCAGTCTTCTTCAGACGAAGCCAATCTTAATAGATCAGGATTGCAGGCGGTGGATTTCTGGACGCCTGGTGCTGTGGGTAAGTGTCGTAGTACGCCTAGATTTGCTGCGGGTCTCCCCGATAGGGACCCAGATGGCACGGATTATGAAGCCAATCCTTATTCCTTGGAGGATGGGGAGATTCCTCTGGGATTGGAACCGTATAGAACTATGTTGCGGTTCTTTCATAGAGATGAGTTACTGGCTCTGATTTCCCAGACATTGAAGATGCTAGGAGTACTGGGGCTGAATCCATGTCTGAGCCAAAGAAAGATCCCATTTTGATTTCTTTGCATAAAGGCTCATGTTTCTCCCCTATTATGTTGATTGATCTTGAATGGGGCGCCCTGGAAGCTAATTTTAAAGGGGAACGAGTCTTGGGAGGACTGTAACCCCTGGATCCAGCTGCGAGAAAGCAATTGCACTTTCCGTAAGTGGATGAGCTTATGTGTGCCATTACCAAGCAGGCGACTCTCTCCATAGAAGGGTGAGTGGCCTTGAAGGATGCACAAAATAGGTGAATTGAGGCCATCCTTAAACAGGCTTTTGAAGCAATGGCAATGAATTTCCAGATAGCTTCTTGTTGATCCCTGGTGGCTCATTCTTGTTTACTTCTCTCAGGAGGTCAATGAATCTGGTGTGAATTCCAGGGCAGTGATGGAACCAGCAGCTACCTTTTTGGCAGATGCAGACTGAAATTTGGGCTGCACTTTGGCCAAAGGGGTGGTTTCGGAATGATGGTCAGGTATCAGCTATGCCTGAGAAATTAGTTGGCTGATAAACCTCGAAGTCTAATCTTATGACATTGCCGTTTAAAGGCTCGCTCTTGTTTGGAAGCAAGCTGGAGAAAATGGTCAATAAGTAGGGTGAATCCCAGGTTCCTCGGTTGCCAGAGGATAAGAAACAAGTGTCATGCTCCTTCAGCATGAGAGGTTGTACTAGGGAATTCAAACATTTTCGACCCTTCAAAAGAGCAGCCTTTTAGAGGGCTCAAATTTTGGGTAGGGCTCATTCCTTTTGTCCCAGGCAGCCCAATTGGGGTGCAGGTTCGGTAGTGGAGCCCCCCTGAGCCTTCCAATAATGGTGTGTCAAACTACCCCGAGAACAGGAGATAGGGGGTCTTCTCTCTTTTTTTTATTGGAGGTGGCTTGAGATCACATCAGACCAGTGGGTTCTGGAGGTGATAAGAGATGGCTATGCATTGGAGTTTTGCAGTATTCCTCAGGACGTTTCATGGTGTGTCTCTACAATTCTCCATAGAACAGACAGGCAGTGGATTGTATGTTGTCAAGACAGCCTGCAGGCTGTGTTTCCAGTGCCAACATCTCAAGAAATAAGGGCTGATATTCCATTTATTTTGTGATGCCAAAGAAGGAGGGCTTTTTTCACCCCATACTAGATCTCAAGATCGTGAACCGTCATTTGCAGGTGACTCATTTTCTCCTGGAAACCTTGTGCTCAGTAATAATGGCAGTACAGTCGGGGGAGTTTCTGATGTCTCTGGACTTGACTGAGACATACCTTCATATTCCCATCCAGCTACAGCATCAACAATTCTGTGTTTCGCGGTTTTGGGGCATCATCAGTTTTGAACACTGTCTTTTTGGTTTGGCCACTGTGCCCAGAATGTTTTCCAAGGTTATGATGGTTGTGGTTGCAGAGTTGAGAAAGGATTGGATTCTGGTGGTCCTGTACTTAGGCGACTGGCTGATTGAGGCCAAAAGTCTGAAAAAGAGCCTTTGGGTCCCATGCAAGGTAATCTTGTTGCAGAAGCTAGTTTGGTTGGTGAACTTGACCAAGAGCAATCTTCAGCTATCACAGTCACTAGAGTATCTCGGTTTGACATGAAGCAGAGCAGGTGTTCCTGCCAGAGAGCTGTATTCAGAAGTTGATGGCTCAGATGCATCTATTGATGAACACAATACGTCCGGTGTGATCTTATCTACAGATAAGCGTGCTCTTCAGCTCACTCTGCTGTCTCGTTGGAGCCCACAGTCTCAGGACTTTTTGATTCGGCTTCACCTACTTATGGAGATCTGCATATACCTGCAGTGGTGGTTACAAGCAGATTATCTAAGAAAGGGGGTTTCTGTGATATCACTGCACTGGCTAGTATTCATGACAGATGTGAGCCTCCAGGGTTGGGGGGCTCACTGTCAGGAGCTGACAATGTGTCAGGAGCTGACAATGCAAGGGCGCTAGAGTACAGAAGAGTCTCTCTGGAGCATCAATCGACTGGAAGCCAGTGCTGTCCAGTTGACATACTTGTGATTCTGCGACCGATTGCAGGGTCAAGCAATCCAGATAATGTTGTACAATGCAACAGTGTTTTACATTAATCGACTGGGAGGAAGCAAGAGCCAGCAAGAATCACAGGAAATAACCCAACTTATGGAATGGGCAGAAGTGCATCTTCAGGATATCTCAGCCTCTCACATTGTAGGAAAAGACAATGTAAGAACTGACTTTCTCAGCAGACAGTCTGGATCCAGGAGAATGGGAATTGTTAAACGAGGCATTCCAGCTCATAGTGGATCGCTGGGGCCTTCCGTTTCTGGACCTGCTGGCGATTTCTCGCAATGCAAAGGCTCCTCGCTTCTTTATTCGCATGAGAGATCAAAAGTCCGTAGGCATTGATGCCCTCGTGCAAGAGTGGCCAGAGGGCAAGCGGTTGTATGCCTTTCTCCATAGCCCATGTGGAGCAGAATGATGGGGATGGTGCTTCTGGTGGCACTAGATTGGGTCAGGAGACCATGGCATACAGATTGTGAAAATTCCTGGTGGACTCTCCCCTCCAGTTTCCAGCTCACAGTGATCAGCTACAGCAGGGCCTGTTCCTCACAAAGATCTGAATCAATTTTGTCATGGCCCTTGAGAGGGTCTGGTTGGATATTCTACTGCAGTGATTAGCACCTTGCTACGAAAGAGAAAGTTCTCTAATTCCTTAGCCTATGTGTGATTTTGGCAAGTGTTTGAGGCTCGATGTGAAGATCGAGGGATTCTTCCTTGTTCAGTTAAGATCCTGCTCATTTTGGAATATTTGCAGGATGGATCGAGTAAAGGATTGGCCCTGAATTCATTAAAGGTACAGGTGGCAGCTCTTGCCTGTTTCCGAGGTCAGGTAAATGGTGGACCCTTGTCGGCTCATCCAGATGTGGCTCGTTTTTTAAAAGGAGTGAAGCATCTTCGTCCTACCTTGTGGTTACTCTGCCTTTGTGGAGTCTTAATCTAGTTTTGGATTTTTTCACGTGCCCCTCTTTTCGACCGATGCATAGCCTTTCCTTGAGGTTACTCACCTTGAAAATGGTGTTTCTTATGGCAATTTGTTCTGTGTATAGAGCATCTGAACTGCAGGCCTTGTCTTGCCAGGAATCATTTTTATGGGTGATTCCAGGGGCAATACAGCTGCATACTGTTCCTTATTTTTGTCAAAAATGGTCTCAGATTTTCATATGAATCACTTATCTGCATCACACTGTTTTTTAAGGGAAAATAATTACCTGGTCAAGAAGGACGAACCTTATAAGAAAAGCAATTTTGAAAGATGCTAGATCTCAAAATTAATTTTGCAAACAAATGTTTCTGTGCCTCTGAGATGGTTACACGTATCAAGATATTTAAAATTTTTCAAAAAAAAAATCTGCTTTCTGTATAAATAGACTGTTCACATGTTTTTATTTTCGTAAGCTAAATAATTGTGTTGCAGATAGGAAAATATTGAAGGTCAAACCTTTTTAATGTGAGAAATGCTAATTTTGTAAGAGAGAGAGCAATGACACTTGTCTGATCTATTTTAAAGGCTGTTTCAAATCAAATCTGATTTTGGTTTCTATGACAGGTAAAATATATAGCTTTTTATGGACTTTATTTTCTATATGCATAATTTTGAAGTTTCTTTTCATTGTTTATAGATACATAAGCTAGTAAAAAATTTGAGATAGAGGCATAATATGAAAAAAAAAGTTTGCTTTCTTTCCTACTAAGCACAGAAAAGGTTACAGAATTAAAGAAATATAGGAATTTCTCACCATAAGTGTAAACACTCCCCATTCTTTCAACCAAGTAATACAGGAATAAAAGTCACTTCCCAGTTCTTCTGCTTCTTAGTCTGTTAGAGAAAACATGCAAATAAACAACCTTCTGACCACTCAAATGTACTCTAATACATTTTCACATGCTTTTTTACTTCAAATAACAATATCTCAAAAGTAGAAATATTTTCACATTAAGAAAGAAAGTAATATTATTGCAGAGAAATACAAGAAATAATGCAAAATATTTCAGAAAAAGTTTGGAGCCTAGAAAGAGAAACTGTGTTACTAGAAAACATGGAATGGATTGAACATTTTGTAATTAGAAATAGGCATTTTGACTGGTAAGTCAAATTAATCTATAATTCAGAGAATCTATAATTCAGAATCCTGGGCACCGAGTATTGAATGCAATGTTAATTGTAGTGGAGCTAATGTAATTTTGTTCTTGTGTATGGTGTCGGTGCCTGATAATTCTCAGGTCTGGGAATGAAGAGAGAGGAGAGACAGACTTGCAGAGGCAGGGTTAGTGATACAAAGGAAGGAAATGGAAACAATAAAACTGGTTTGGGATCACTTCTGAGACTTCCTGAATTCCTGCTGTGGAAACTTGATGTCTTGTGTCTGTGTCTGTTTAAATCCTTATTAAGAAACAGATTGGTGCCTCCTTTTTTTTATCTCCCTTTTACCTTCTTCAGAGCTTTTTCCCTTTTTGAACATTGTCATGCACTCAACAGACACAGTAAATGCCACATAAGAAAAAAAAAAGCAATACAAAAAACCTTAAATTAAAAACTGTTACTTATTCCCCTACACATGAAAACCCACTAGTACAATTAATTTGAGATCTTGCACAACAAGATGTCATTATACCTAGACTCGCCCAGTTAAATGCTCTCCTGAACTACCCAGAGAGAGCCAGCCCCTGTACCCCCAAGGTGGATTGTACTGCTGATTACTTAAAAATAACAATGGATCCCTGAGCACCAAAGGAAATCAGCTATGTAAGCAAAATAAGCACAACTTAAACAAAACCTAAACCAATGTTTCTTACCTGCTGATATGTTGAAAAATTATGCCCAAATCAAATGGGGGTCCTACACATGGGGGAAGGGCAAAATAAGAGGCTTCCTATCCAAGGAAGCAAGGCAAAGGACAAGTCTTTACTCACAAAACAAGAACTTTATTGCCTCCTCTACACACTCTATGTCCCATCTGGAGTGCCAGAAACAGTTGTGGACTACAAAATGAACATTTATTACCGGAAGCTTAAAGAAAGATCTTTAGATAAGTAAGGAATATTCCATATGAGTGCGAGATTACCAGAAGAGTCTCAGAGATCATTGTTGACACATTCGATTAATTAAATTATCACCACAATTTATAGGCTAATGAGCTAGTTTGTCAGTTTGCATAACATTTATCTTGGTTGGTATTATAATTTTATCACATATATGTTAATGGGACTGAGATTCTTGTAAATCATGTCATTTCTTGTAAATTGAGACCAAGGCTCAATTTACTTAAGACTGAACGTGATATACTTTTAGCATACATTCTAGCATTTTAGCATATTCTGGCATGTCAACAACATTGAATAGTTTTTACAAGTCTGATCAGTATAATTCCACAGTGCAGTAATGGTTTTCTACTTAACTAGTCTTGCCTTATAGAAGAAGAACCTTTCAAAGCACCGCTACAGGGGGCCAGAGAGTCTGAAAGGCAGGATGTGGAGATGAGGAATTTTTTTTTTTGGTTCCCAGAGGACAAAGGCTGTGTTATATTTGTTTGTTTGTTTATTTATTTATTTATTATTTAACTTTTTTATTAAGTACAAATAGAGATACAAAAAGTGAAACCATTATGTCATGGAAACATTCGATGGATGTACCTCAGTGAACGGATATGCCATAACAATAGATGTGCAGTTATTTTAATACTTTCAATGCCCTGAAACATTCACAAACACCCCCCCCCCCCCCCCGCACAGCCTTTCCCACTCCCTCCCCCCAACCCCCATCCCTGGCACCCCAAGCTTGGGTGAACACAGTACTGAACTATGAGGAGACAATACAGCAGTCCTTATACAATCACTCAGAGTATCTGTCCTCAGCTAAAGTTCTTTAAGAGTAAATTCCTGGATTTCGCTGAAAGCGACTGAATGTAGGGATTCCACGTCTGCCGGAAACGCCGCTGATGTTTAAGTGCAGTCCGCGACGCCATTTCGTCCATGAGCATCATTTTATGGAAATGGTTGTGCCATGCCCAATACGAAGGTGATGAGGAAAATTTAAGGCATACCTGCATGCTTGGCCGGTCTTTTTATTTTATTTATTTTTATTATTTTGGTTCTCCTGTATTTCATCTGAGTTCTCAGCAACAGATAAAACATGCTGCTGTGATTGTTTGCTCTAGGAAGAGAGGACAGAAGGAGAAAGTGAATGGTGTGCATGTGTGTAGTGTGGAGTGATCTATTTATGTGTATGGTGGTGCGGTGTGTGTCTCTTTGACTCTGTATAGGTGTGGAATATTTATCTCTATGCTTGTCTGCTGTGCAGTGTGGTAATCTGTTTGCCTGTCTCTCTCTCTGTCTCTGTGTCTGAATGCAATGTGTTTAGAAATGGTGTGTGTGTCTCTGGTTAAAGGGTGTCTGTGTTTGTCTGATTGTGGTGTAGTGTACCTGTCTCTCAATGTGTCTGGCATACATTACCAAGAAGTACAGAGTTATGCATCTGAGGTGAGGTAATCCAAAAGAGCTGTATGTGATGGGCGGTGAAATATGAATGTGCACATGGGAGAAGGACCTTGGGGTTATAGTGTCTGGCAATCTGAAGGTGGCAAAGGTGGTGATAGATAAAGCTAGAAGAATGCTGGGCTGCATAGAGAGGAATAACAGTAAGAAAAAGTAAATGGTGATGCCTTTGTACATATCCTTGATGAAGCCTCACCTGGAGTACTGCGTTCAGTACTGGAGCCCCTTATCTCAAAAAGGATAGAGACAGGATAGAGGCGGTCCAAAGAACAACGACCAGGATGGTATGCGGTCTATACCGGAAGGCTTATGAGGAGAGGTTGAATGATCTGCATATGCATACCCTGGAAGAGAAGAGGTGCAGAGGAGATATGATACAGACCTTCAGATACCTGAAAGTTTTTAATAATGCACAAACTTCAAACTTTTTCTGTTGGAAAGAAAACCGTAGAAATAGGGGGTCATGAAATGAAACTCCAGGAGGGACGACTCAGAACAAATGTCAGGAAAAATGTCTTCATGTAAAGGGTGGTGGATGCCTGGAATGCCCTTCCGGAGGAGGTGGTGAACACAAAACCAGTCAAAGAATTCAAAGGGAATGTGATAAATACTATGGATCTGTAAAGGCTGAAGGACGGAAATGAAGAAAAGGGTGCATGGGAGTAACCTGCTCTGTGGCAGTTATTACCCTTAACAATATACATGGGGATTCCTACCCTTAAAAAATAAGCCTTGATGCTTTTGACACAACTGTTCTCTGCTTTGACGTCACTCTCCACTTTGACGGCATGTGGGGAAAAAGGAAATTGGATTCAGAAGACAACCAAAATGGGTCCCAACTTTTACGGTCTGGGGTACTAATATGCAGATATAAGGGAAAAAGAGCAGGACTGCTTCTATGGCCAAGTTCAAAAGCAAAGTATGTCAAGCAGCATTGTCTGAATTTTCAAGACACCTCCTCACCCAGTAAAAGTGTTGCTTTGTTAATATGTAAGGCTTGGGGATAAACTGCATAGAGTGGTAGTTACTATCCTTAACAGAAACATGGGGTTAACTTGCATGGAGTGGCAGTTGCTACCATAGGAAATTTGCTGGCCAGACTAGATGGACCTTTGGTCTATTTCTGCCATCAATACTGTGTTACTATGTTACTCTGGATGCAGAGTTGTGTATCTTCCTCTGTCTGTATCTGTCTGTTTCTTTGATTGGGTGTGATTTCTTTGTCTCCGATGTGACCTATAGTTGGTCTATCTGTTGTAGTATGTCTATTTCTCAGTGTAAAGTGGTGTGGTGTGTCTCTTTGGGCCTGTTTGCCTGTGTCTCTCTGTTTTGTTTTGTTTTTTGTGGTCTGTCTGGGTGTGATGCACATGTGTCTATCTGGTTGTGGGATGTCTATGTAGATGGGTGTGGTATATCTGTCTCTCTCTATCCCTGTGTCCTGGTATGGTCTTTCTGTGCCTGTGTGTTTGCCTCTAGGTATGGGGTGTCTGTGACTATCTCTTTGCCTCTGTCTGGGTATGATATCTCTATCTCTCATTTTGTTTGTCTTTTTTGATTTGTTGTGCCTGGTGTGTCCATGTGTGTCTGTCTCTATCTGAGTGTTGTGTATGCTTGTCTGCATGTGGTGTGATATATCTGAGTATTTGTGTGTGTGTTTATTGGTTTGCTCCTTTCAGTACTTTGCAAAGAATCCAAACTGGGCCAATGAGCTGCTGGCTGGCAGTGTGATTGCCTGCTACTTGGCAAACAATTCTACAACTGATGTGTTGTGAGAGATTCTGACACCAGGCCAGGAATCCAAGATACTCTTCATGTGTCTGTGGGTGTGTGTTTGTATCATATATATATGTGTGGGTGTATATAAATTTCTCACAGGACAAGCAGGATGGTAGTCCTCACATATGGGTGACATCATCAGGATGGAGCCCAATCACGGAAAACTTCTGTCAAAGTTTCCAGAACTTTGACTGGCCCCTACTGGGCATACCCAGCATGGCACTAACCCTGCAACCAGCAGGGGACCCCCTTCAGTCTTCTTTTTTCCGCGCAGCAGTAGCCTCGCGGTTTAGGAGCTCTGAAGAGGTTCCTGACAGGAATTTTCCTCACGGACTTAATTAAAATTACTTCGCCCCACAGGGGTCCCTCCTCTAACTTTCTCAAGCTGCGGTAGTCCGGTAAGTTTTTCACCGTTTTTTTCGTCGATTACCGTCTAGTTTGGCTCTCGCGGCCTATTGGCCATCAACCGTACCATGGCTCGATTTTTCTATGGCCATGGCGTCGGGTTTCCGTCGGTGCCCGGACTGTACTCGCACCATGTCTATCACAGACCCTCATAGAGTCTGTGTAATGTGTTTAGGCCGTGAGCATGATGTCCTGACTTGCACCAAATGTGCCCTCATGACACCAAAAGGTCGCAAAGCCAGAATGGAGAAGATGGGACTCCTTTTCCGTGCTCACACCCCGACGCCGTCCATCGCATCGACGTCATCGGAACCGGCACCGTCAAAGTCGCACCACCATCGACAACCGTCCGGTGACCGCCCGCCATCGACGTCTTCGTGGCCATCGACTCCCGTTTCTCCCCCTCAGAATCGAGGAGATCGTAGGGAGAAGCATCGCCATCGGCATCATAAGTCTCGGACTGTCGAGGGAGCGAAATCACCGACCTCGCCACCGTCCGAGCCACCATCGAAGAAGCCCCGTCCAGGAGCAGCACCAACCACTCCTGTGACCAGGACATTGAGGCCACCCTCACCCGATCGGGGTTTGGGAGTCGCGATTCCGCCTGTAAAGGTGGTCCCTCCGACTGTGCCTCAGCCCGTCACGGAACCGGAGCTGATTGCCCCAGGTCTCCGGGAAGAACTGGACCGGCTGGTCCAGGAGACCATCGACAAGGTGATGCAGCGACTCCAGGTCTCTCTGGCACCGAGAGTGGAACCGGTCATTGACCCAATTCCAGCAGCGCTGGCACCGCTGCTATCCCAGATGGAGGCGCTCATGACTGCCCTTCCACCTGTGATTCCCGGGTCTCCGATGGCTCCGCTGCACTCCCCCATGACTGCTTCATCGGGAGGAGAAACTCCGTTCCGCATTCCTCCTTCGGGGGTATTGCCTCAGCCATCGATGCCATGTCATCCCTCGCCACCGATTCATTCATCGGGAGTGATACGCACATCGGCGCCATCGATGCCGGCACCGATGCCCCCCAGGGCGTCCGCGGTGCCCCCGGCGATTCCTTCGATTTTTTCGGAGCCTCAGCCGAGCCCTTCGGGTATCCAACCCCCTTCTCGTCCTTCAGGTCAGCCTGCTGATCCTTATGACACCTGGGGTGATGATACTTCCACAGACACCGATGATTTACCTTTACCTCCTTCTCCTACTGAAAGTAGAAAGCGTTCTCCTCCAGAGGACCTCTCTTTCATTAATTTTGTGAAGGAAATGTCGGAATTGGTCCCTTTTCAGCTTCAGACGGAGCAAGATGATAGGCACCAGATGTTGGAGCTTCTCCAATTCCTGGATGCCCCTAAAGTGATCACTTCTATTCCCATTCATCAAGTTCTCCTTGACCTCCTCAAAAAGAACTGGGAAAATCCTGGATCCATTGCTCCAGTACACAGAAAAGCTGACACTACTTATCTAGTACAGTCAGCCCTGGGCTTTAAAAAATCTCAGCTTATGTATTTTTTTATTTAAATATATAAATAAATAAAGCTTGACCACCACTCAGTTGTGGTAGAATCAGCTCAAAAGAAAGCGAAAAGGATGAAGCCACACTCCTCTACCCCTCCTGTCAAGGAGCACAAGTTCCTAGACAATATTGGTCGACGAGTGTTCCAAGGGGCCATGCTCATCTCCAGGATTGCTTCTTACCCAGCTGTACATGACCCAATACAATAGGGTCATTTTCAAGCAAATACAGGACTTCTCTGAAACCCTGCCTGACCAATTTCAAGAACATCTTCAAACCCTTGTCAACAAGGGCTTTGAGGCAGGGAAGCATGAGATACGAACAGCTTACGATATCTTCGACACCTCCACTAGAGTGTCTGCAACTGCCATTTCGGCAAGACGCTGGGCCTAGCTCAAGTCTTCTGACCTTCAGCCAGAAGTACAAGACAGGCTCTCTGACCTGCCCTGTATAGGAAATAATCTATTCGGTGAACAGATTCAGCAAATAGTGGCTGAGTTAAAGGACCATCATGAGACCCTCAAACAGCTCTCATCGATACCTTCTGACTTCCCTTCTAGACAGCCCTTCAAGAAGGACTCCAAGAAGTCATTCTTCCATCCAAGGAAGTACTATCCCCCACCAACAAGGTCCCGAGCTACGAGGCCTTATCAAAAATCTCAGCCTCGCCAGCCCTGGAAGCAAAAGCCACAAGCAGCTCCCCAGCCGGGGCCTGCTTCAGGTTTTTGACTTTCACTTGGAGAGCAGCAGCCTGATCCCTCTGCCAAGCATACCAGTGGGAGGCCGATTATGCCACTTTCATGGAATATGGCAATCAATCACAACCGACCAATGGGTGCTGGCAATCATTGCTCAGGGTTACCATCTGAATTTTCTTGCTGTTCCACCGGACTCCCCACCTCTACAAGCGTGGAGAGTAACCGACCACTCTGTCCTTCTGGAGCAGGAGGTTTCCCTTCTTCTCCAGTTAAGAGCAATAGAACCCGTTCCTCTTTCCCAACAACGGTTCTATTCCCGGTACTTTTTGATCCCCAAAAAATCCGGTGGGCTTTGTCCAATTCTGGACCTACGTGCCCTCAAGTACATCCAGCGGGAAAAGTTCAAAATGGTAACCTTGGGCTTGCTTCTACCTCTTCTACAAAGAGGAGACTGGCTCTGCTCTCTGGACCTCCAGGACGCATACACCCACATTGGGATAGCTCCAGCTTATCGCAAGTACCTCCGGTTTTTATTAGGCCCAAGGCACTATCAATACCGGGTGCTTCCATTCGGCCTAGCATCGGCTCCACGAGTCTTTACCAAATGTCTCGTAGTTGTCGCAGCTTTTCTCAGGAAAGGTGGTGTTCACAACTACCCCTATTTAGACGACTGGTTAATCAGGGCCCCAACCCAGCAAGCCGCTCGGTCGTCCCTGGATTTGACCCAACACACTCTAATCTCTCAAGGATTTCTCGTCAATTACGAGAAATCCTATTTAGTCCCATCTCAAACCTTATCGTTCATTGGGGCAGACTTGGACACCTTACAGGCAAAAGCCTTTCTACCTCAACAACGAGTGCAAACCCTCGTGTCCCTTGCTCATTAGTTGCAGTCTCAGTATACAGCAACAGCTCGACAATTCCTTGTCCTTCTCGGACACATGGCATCCTCAGTCCATCTCACACCAATGGCCCACCTGGCCATGAGAGTCATGCATTGGACTCTGAGGTCACAATGGATTCAAGCGACTCAGCCTCTATCAACCATTGTCCACATCACCGACGCACTCCGTCTGTCTCTCGCCTGGTGGAAAGATCAGAACAATCTCCTCCAGGGACTACCTTTTCACCTGCCAGATCCTCAACTCATTCTCACCACCGACGCTTCCAACCTCGGCTGGGGAGCTCATGAAAACGATCTGCAGTCACAAGGTTTTTGGTCTCCAGAGGAAGCCAAACACCAGATAAATTTCCTGGAGCTTCGAGCAATTCGATATGCTCTCAAAGCTTTTCAGGATTGCCTATCAAATCACGTCATCCTGATTCAGACGGACAACCAGGTGGCCATGTGGTACATCAACAAGCAGGGAGGCACAGGCTCCTTCCTTCTGTGTCAGGAAGCTGCACAGATTTGGGCAGAAGCGCTCTCCCACTTGATGTACCTCAAGGCCACCTATTTGCCGGGGGTGCACAATGTTTTGGCAGACAAACTGAGTCGTGTCTTCCAACCGCACGAGTGGTCTCTCAATCCCTCTGTAGCGACCTCTCTCTTTCAGCAATGGGGTCATTCCCAAATAGACCTCTTTGCGTCCCCTCAGAACCACAAGGTGGACAATTACTGCTCCCTCATTTGGAGCGAGCGCTCTCACCCCAGAGATGCATTCTCCCTCTCGTGGGCAGACGGTCTGCTTTATGCATTCCCTCCACTTCCTCTTCTCTCAAAGACTCTCGTGAAGCTCCATCAGGACAAGGGAACCATGATCCTGATAGCACCTCACTGGCCACGCCAAGTGTGATTTCCCAGACTCCAGGATCTCTCCGTCCGCAGGCACATTTCCTTGGGAACGCACCCGCTTCTGATCACTCAGAACGACGGATGTCTACGCCATCCCAATCTTTAGGCCTTGTCCCTGACGGCATGGATGTTGAAAGGTTAATCCTTCAAAAACTTAACCTTTCAGATTCGGTTTCTCGTGTCCTGATTGCTTCACGAAAGCCTTCCACAAGAAAATCGTATTCCTATAAATGGAAAAGGTACACATCATGGTGTTCTTCGCAGTCCCTTTTCCTGTCCAATCCCAAGGTTTTTGGACTATCTGGCATTTATCGGAATCGGGTCTAAAAACCTCTTCCATCAGAATGCATGTCAGTGCGGTAGCCGCCTTCCATAAAAGTGTCGGGGATGTCCCTATATCGGTACAACCCTTCGTAACACGTTTTCTTAAAGGCTTGCTCCATATCAAGCCACCTTTACATCCTCCAGCCCCTTCTTGGGACCTTTAATCTGGTTCTCGGGCGGCTCATGAAACCACCCTTCAAACCTCTTCACTCCTGTGACCTAAAATATCTCACATGGAAAGTGATTTTCCTTTTGGCTATCACTTCAGCTCGCAGGGTTAGTGAGTTATAGGCCCTAGTTACCTATCCACCTTACACTAAACTCCTGCAGGACCGGGCGGTACTCCGCACTCACCCTAAGTTTTTGCCTAAGGTAGTTTCAGAGTTTCACATTAATCAATCCATCATACTACCTATCTTCTTTCCCAGGCCCCACTCCAACCCAGGAGAACAGGCTCTGCATACCCTTGTCTGTAAACGGGCTCTAGCATTCTACCTAGACTGTACAGTTGCCCACAGGAAGAGCACTCAGTTATTCGTCTCTTTCCATCCCAACAAACTAGAACAATCTGTGGGTAAGCAGACTCTCTCCTCCTGGTTGGCGGACTGCATATCCTTTTGCTATCAGCAAGCGGGCATTCCTTTTCAAGACCGTGTTAAAGCACTCTGTGAGGGCCATGGCGACTTCAGTAGCACACCTACGATCGGTGCCGCTTCCTGACATTTGCAGGGCTGCCACCTGGAGTTCTCTCCACAGTTTCTCAGCCCACTATTGCCTAGACAAAGCCGGAAGACAAGATTCCATCTTCAGCCAATCTGTCCTGCGTAACCTATTTCCAACGTGACGTACCAACACCCTTCCGCCTGCCCGGTGAGATTCAGGATGCCCTCTACCAAATTCCACCCCAGTTGTTGTGCCTGTTGCATGCCGTTGGGTACATTTGGTGCAGGTTCAGACATCCTCAGCTCGGTACTCACCCATATGTGAGGACTATCATCCTGCTTGTCCTGTGAGAAAGCAAATGTTGCTTACCTGTAACAGGTGTTCTCACAGGTCAGCAGGATGTTAGTCTTCACGAAACCCGCCCGCCGCCCCGCGGTGTTGGGTTCGTAACGTTTTGTTGTTTTATTTTTTCGGCACTGCCTGTAGCTATCAAATAAGACTGAAGGGGGAATCCTGCTGGCTGCAGGGTTAGTGCTATGCTGGGCATGCCCAGTAGGGGCCAGTCAAAGTTCTGGAAACTTTGACAGAAGTTTTCCGTGATTGGGCTCCATCCTGATGATGTCACCCATATGTGAGGACTAACATCCTGCTGTCCTGTGAGAACACCTGTTACAGGTAAGCAACATTTGCTATTTGATGTAACAACTTGGGGGAAGGACCCAACTAATTGCATGGATGGAAAGATGTAAGCAGTGGCTCAAAACGTTTGCTCACCCCTTTACTAGGCTTCTTCTCCACTCATCTGTAGCAGTTCTGCTTATGCATTTTCCTAGTAGGATATTTGAGTGTTTTAGGGTTATTAATATGTTTGCAGTGCTGCCTTTTCATAGATAGGGTTGTTGCTGTTTGAGTCCTGAGAATTAGTGTTGGTATGGTATGGTAGATTTAATACATATGTGCTGATTGAGGTATGTTTTAGGATTTTGTAATATTTTACAATGTGCCTGGTAGCAGTGGGAGTTTGTTTTGCTGTTACTGAGATGACACCAGAATTTTAAAATTTTTTCTTTGGTGATTTGTACAGGGAAATATTCTAGCTCTGCTCTGCAACCATTGTTGTGGGGAAGGGGTTCTGTGGATACAGAGTATATAGTTGCGAAACTTGTGGTGCAGGGATTATATTGGATTTGTCTTGTATATACCATGACAAGAATGAACCTCACTTTTAAGCCAGGGTATGTTGGCTCTCAAATTGATTATTAGTGCTCTTCTTAATACTTGCATTGTATCAAACAGAGCTTCCTTCTGGAACTTGTATGATATAATATACAGTATATACAGGCAACATATTGAGATGCATTTAGAAGTTCTTTTTAATCAGGCCAGTGTTGCCAGTGAGAATTATTTCTGTTATCTTTATATCACATTTTCTTGGTCTCTGATTGCATCTCTTGGGTAATTGAAGACCTTCTGTCTCTTTTTGCATATCACTTCTATGAGCAATGTTGTTCTTGTGGTTTTTTCCTTTATCATTATATCTGGTTTTTGCATTTAAGCTTTTCAGTGGTTGGTCTGGGAATGGTATACATTTATAAATATTAAAAGGGATACCAAAAATATAGTGTTTTATTTATTTATTTTTGAACATTTCTACCTTGCTAAATCCAAGATCCTAAGCTGCTTACAAAGGAACATCCATGATATAAGTTGAATGCAGTACAAAGACTAACGATATCAAAGGTTAAAAAAGTAAAAACAATAAAAACATATAAAAGATAATAACAACTTAAAAGTAATAAATTATACACTGCACTGAGTAATATATATTAAGCCAGGGAAAAAACATTTTCATCAACCTGAAGGCCTCAGTAAAAAGAAATACTTTGAGCTAAAAGATTTCACACAAGTTTCCTTCCTCAAAGCCTCCGGTAATTTATTCCACAGTGCTGGTGTCATTATAGCAACATCCTGTGACAAGATGCATTAATCTTGATTAACTGAGGGTTAGGAATAACCAAGAGTAATTTATCTGCTGATCAAAGTGCCCTTGAAAGGCAATATATTTTTAAGAGTGAGCTGACATATAAAGGAACCTCATTACTGAAGACTTTATACACTAGCATCACAACCTGCACTCTCCAAGCGACAGAAAGCCAGTGTAAAGAATAGAGAACTAGTGAAATATGCTTATGTTAAACAATTTTTATTATTATTAAAGCACATAACAACATAACAGCATAACTGCAACTTCACATTTCAATTACTCCCCATGAGGGCCCTTTCCCTTAACCCTTCCCGCTCCCACCCTGTCCCCACCCCCCTCCCAAGCCCGCCCACCATAGTACATAGTATTTTTAAGTACATTAGATTCCGTACTGGTGAAGTCCTCTAAACAGCAAACCACAATATCGTGATATTCCGGGTGAAATTTGATCAGCAGAATTCTGGACCACTTGCAGTGCTTTAATGGTATAGTAGAGGAGACCTAGATAAAATGAGTTGCATTAGTCCAGACCAAGTGCCTGAAGGATGGTTCTAAAATCACAAACTAAAAGACAACGCGAGTACTAAACCTTTGAATGCCTGTACCAACCCCCACAATTTTTCTCAATATACGGAGTTTAAGCTTTTTTTCATTGTGTCTTTGATTTGAAGTTTGAAGGAAAGTTCAGCATCTAACATTACACCCATGTTCTTGACTTTATTGACTTTGATGAATAGCAGTCCCTTCAAATTGGAAAACGGAAGGAAAAGCTGGACATGGACAACGGCTCATCCTGATAATCTCAGTCTCGGAAATATTAAGGCTCAGTTTATTATGGAATAGCCATCTTTTGACTGCATTCAGATAAACAGATAAAAAAAAACCCCCAAAGCAGTATTTGTCAGAGTGAACCGGAAGAAAAACCGAATATCATCATGGAGTAATGTAATTCTAAGCCAGAAAGTAATTTTGAAATTGGTTTCAAATAAATATTAAATAAGGAAGCTGATAATGAAAATCCTTGCAGAACAGTATTAGGGTACCAGAATGAGGCTTCTTGTCCACAGAAAATCTTCTGGGATCAACTTGAAAGGACATATATGCTCAAATTGCACTATAAGGAAGAATAGTGCTTCAGCACATAAATTATATTCATTCACGCAAGGTCCAAAAATTTTATTAATTCTAAATGTAACCCCCTCCTTAAGGTTCAAGTCGGGTATGGAGGGGGACATAAAGTTATTTGTAAAATGCCCCAATCACGCTTTCTGAAGTGGTCATGGCAATTAGAGCCTCTGCTCTTTGTAAATCGCCTGGCCGAGATGGACTGTCTAACAAATTCTATAAGATTTTATCTGACCAGATTTGCTTGCCTCTAGGCCAACTGTTTGAAACTTTAGTGGACCCCACATTTTCCAGTTGGTCCACTAACAAAAGTACTGTAGTAGTCCTACCTAAACCAGGATGGGATCCTACTTTCCCAAGCTCTTATCAATCTATATCACTCTTAAACTGTGGTATCAAATTATTGGCTAAACCCATGGCAGATCGCTTGTCCTCTGTCTTACCCAAATTGATTTTGTCTGTTCGGGTGGGATTTGTTAGAGGAAGACAGGCGATTCGAAGTGTTCGAAGTGTCCTGGCTTCTTTGGATTTTTCTCTTAAACGGAAACTGAACTCTCTTTTAGTTAGCTTTGATGCCGAAAAGGCATTTGATAGAGTACCCTGGATGTTTTTGTTTGAGGCTGTTAAGGCATATGGGTTCCAGGGTCAGTTTATTTCTTTCCATACAATGCTATACTCACAACCTCAGGCTGCAATATTAGTGAATGGGGAATTCTCCAAAGATTTCATATTGTACAGGGAACTAGACAAGGATACCCTTTGTCCCCTTTACTTTTTGTTCTTTCTTTGGATCCTTTATTGCAGATCCTGAACTCCTCTGATGGTATACATGGAATAAAAGTTGGGTTACCATATTTAAGGTGGCAGCATTTGCCGATGATCTATTAATACATATTATGAACCCCGTTAAATCTTTACATAAAGCTTTAAAGGAACTTGAAAAATATGGGCCTTTGCCTGGTTTTAAACTGAATCTGGACAAATTGGAGGCTGTGGCGATTGGGCCCTGGAGTATTGCAGATTGGGGCAAGGAATTTCCTTTGAAATGGGCAGGGACTCAAATAAAATATTTGGGAATTTAGCTCCCTAAAGATATATCTACTTTATATATCATGAATATTTCAAAATTACAAGAGAAGACTGAGTCTTCGGTTTCTCTTGATTACAATTACCACCGTCTCTCATGGGACTTGTTCATTTAATTTAAATGGCTATTCGTCCCCGTTGGTTATATGTACTGGGTGTTCTCCTGATATCTTTGCAGAGTTCAACCCTTACCAGGTTTCAAGGGATGCTTGGTAAGTTTCTTTGGAATGGGAAGAAACCTAAATTAGCTTTGAGAGTATTGATGAAACCCATTTCAAGGGGAGGGTTTGGATTACCTGATCTGCGGGTCTATAATCATACCATTAATTTGAGGTACATTAATTTGAGGATTGGCTTAAGAATACTACTTTCTACTCTGATATTGCTTTGGAGGCACAATTGGTCTCACTTCTGACTTTATTTTGTACTTCAGGCTACCTACAGTTTTGTACTTCAGGCTACCTTCAGTACCTACAGTACCTGAATGTAATCCACTTTGAAGTGCTGAAAAAAGTGCAAAAACCGGAATATAAAAAATCTAAATAAATAAAAAAATAGATATTCCTCCATCTCTCACTGTGTAAAATCTATGCTACTCATTTCTCCTCTTCACAGAACTTGGAAATGACTCATAATGTGGGCATCTTTGTCTCACTGTTTATCTCATTTCCTTCCTATTCGAGGAACTGGGGATTTCTCTCCGGGTGTGGGAGTGTCACATTTTAAGAACTGGGAACTAAAAGGGCTGATATATCTTGTTGGATGCTCATGGGTCTCTGCTGTCTTTCTCAAAAATATGCACTCAATATAACATATCTTCTACAGATTTATTTTTTTACTATCAGGTCTGGCATTATCTCCAGTCTCTCAAGGTCATGAATTGGCAGGACCCGAACTGGCAATTTCTTTCAGAATGGTTTAACTTTGAGGATCCTAAATTTCATTCTGTGTCTTTTTTCTTTAAGTCCTTGGAAACTAAATATAAATCCTGGTCTCTGAATGAGGCTTGGTCTAAATGGCAATATGAACTGCAAAGTACCTTTCCATTCTCGACTTTTATTGTATCTTTTGTCCTGATGTGGGAAATGCGATATAAGGGTTTGTTTTTTTTAATTCTTTATTTTCCAACTTTTTGAAAATTATACCAAGAAGTTACATTCTTTTACAGCAAATTTGATGCCTAACAAAGAAATATAAAAAAAAAGAAATAATATTTACACACAGGGGCAGATTTTCAAAGGGTTACGCGCGTAACCCCCGAAAAGTTGCCCCTGCCTGCCCCTGCGCACGCCAAGCCTATCTTGCATAGGCTCGGAGGCGTGCACAAGCTCCAGGACGTGCGTATGTCCCGGGGCTTGCAAAAAGGGGCGGGGCGTGGGCGGTCCGGGGCAGGGCGTGGCCTGAGCCTCCAAGCACAGCGGCCATTTGCCGCTGTGCCCAGGATCGCAGACTGGCCATCGGCCGGCGAGCGTAACTTCTTTAACAAAGGTAAGGGGGGTTCTAGGTAGGGCTGGGGGGCGGGTTAGGTAGGGGAAGGGATGGGAAGATGCGGGGGGGGGGGGGGGGGCGGAAGGAAAGTTCCCTCCGAGGCCGCTCCGATTTCAGAGCGGCCTCGGAGGGAATGGAGGCAGGCTGCGCGGCTTGGCGCACGCAAGTTGTACAATTGTGCACCCCCTTGCGCGCACCAACCCTGGATTTTATAACATGCATGTGGCTGCGCGCACATGTTGTAAAATCGGGCGTAGATTTGTTCGTGCCTGGTTGCGCGAACAAATCTGCGCCCGCACGCAGGTTTTAAAATCTGCCCCATAATATCTATTACATGTCATTAGGCAGCATTAATATAAGATAATAAGGAGAAGGATAATTAAAGCGTTTCATATATAGTAAACAATTACAGCAAGCATGTCTTGATAGTGCTAAACAGTACTAGGAACTTTTACTCTATCTACTCCGGTACTGATGTGGTAACTTGGGGGGGGGGGGGGGGGGGGGGCTGCCTAAAACTCTCTCAATTGTACAGGTTCCTGAAAAATATAATTATTATTCATGTAGCTCATACAAGCCTTACAAGGATATTTCAGTGTAAAACGGGCTCCCAATTTAATTACATCTACTCTCATAGACAAAACTTCTTTACGACATTGTTGAGTAATTTTTACTACATCTGGGTAAATCCATAAAGGAAAACCATAGTATCTTGCTTGTCTGTTTCTAAAAAATAACCGAAGTACATGATTCTTATCTGATAAAATTCGAAGGTAATCAGCAATGGCTTTCTTTGGACAATTTCTATATCAACAGATCGCTCTAATATATCTGTTAGATTTAAGGAAATATTTTGCTCTTCCCTCTGATTAGCCTGATGTAAATAATGAGCTTTTACCGCTTCAGGGATTTTTAAGACTTGTTGCATGTATGTCCTAAATAAATTTAAAGGGGAAACTGTTTTTATTACAGGGAAATTAAGTAACCTTAAATTATGGGTTTTTAATGAATTTTCAATAGATTCAAGCCTTTTAGAGGCAATTATCTCAGACTCAATCAGTTTTACTTGTTTTTTCTCAAGCAAAGAAATTCTTTTATCCAATTCCTCTGTTTTAACATTGAAACCCGTAATTAATTGATTATTAGACATAATTTGGTTTTTAGTTTCAAGTGTAACTTGTGACAGCATCTTGATAGAACTTTCAATAGGTTTTAAAATTGACCATATACCATCTAAAGTTATATTACTAGGTTTATCAGTTATTGTACATACAGTAAGAGCTTTTAAGCTGCTCATCTCCCCCCACCACTGCAGTTTCCCCCCTCCACTCTGTCCTTTGTGATGTCATTAAGTCTGCAGTTTTCTGTAATACTGGTGTAGAGGTCATTGCAGAGCTCTCCCTACCACTTAAACTTAATTCACCCAGTAGTTGTCCCTCACTGGATTCTCTTAGTTCTTGTTCTCCTGTGGCACTGTTGCTTCTGAGCCGGGCCACTTGTGAAATTCCTGCAGCTTCTGCCATTACTGGCGAAGGTATTCCGATTTCCCCAGGGTTGGAAGGCTTACTCAGAGATCCGGGGCTAAGTGACTTCTGGGGCCTGGGGGAGTGATTTACGCTCTTCCACCAACTCCCCAGCGGCCATGCACTCCGGAGTTATTGTTCCAGTACCTGTAAAGAACGCGGGGATCTGTAGCTGACATGGTCGATTATAGGTGAGTAAGGGATCTCACCTCTCAGTCGCCCTTTCCTCTTAGTATGTGGCATTAGTTACAGGAAAAATATGAAAAAGTCCAGAGGGATTGACCACCCGGGTACTTTAAACAGTTCTGTTTAGTAGATATCAATATCAACCAGCTCCCTATTAACGGAGGATTCTTGGGAGAGGGAGTAAGAGGAAATTTCATTTACATGCCAATTTTTGTATCTGAAGATCTCCGATGTTAAAAGTTCACCAAAGCCGCGCACCAGCGTCAGCTGCGCACCGCAGGAGGGGTGGTTTTAAGCCCTTACCGTCCCTCCTGGATGATGTCAGGTTGCAGGCAACCGCGCTGAGACTCTGTCAGGGCAGGACTCCTCCCCTATCCCCCAATAAGGCTCCAGATGGCAGGAAAAGCAGGTCTGCCTCCTCTCTCCCTTCTTCCTTGAAGGAAACAGCGCAGGAGGGGCGACCCTAAGCCCCCACGTCCCTCCTGGATGACGTCAGGCTACAGGCGACCGCGCTGAGACTCCTTCGGGGCAGGACTCCTCCTCTACCCCCCCGGTAAGGCTCCAGGGCAGGAAAAGCAGGTCTGCCTCCTCTCTCCCTTCCTCCTCTGATAGAAGGTATTTTAGTGGCTTTGTTTCTCAATGCCAGTGCATATGGTGAAGATTGCAATTCTGACAAGTGTCTAAAGTGCAAGGCAGAGGTGGCACATTTGGGCCATTCTCTTTGGAACTGCAGCTTAGTCCAATCATTTTAGAAAAAGGTTTTTCATTTTGTCACTCCTGTTCAGGATCTTGAAATTTTATTTTCACCACAAATGGCATTATTTGAAATCTTCCCAGAGACATTTGCGGGTACTCTGAAACAAACTTTGGATTAATAAAGTCTTTAGCAGTCACAACAGTGACACGAGTTTGGCAACAACCTGAGGAGCATCGGAACAATAAAATTCTCAGCCTTTTAAATATGGAGACTTGTTCATGCAATCATTCCTCAATATTGAACAAGAAAAAGACATTATCTGTCTGAATGTCTTACATAGCAACTTTACCACATAAAGTGATAAGTCACGTTCTTAATGATTTAGCTTATTAGTACTAATTTTATTCAGTGATATTTGCCTTCTCAGCAGGGGGGGAGGGAGGGGAAAATGTAGGGGATCTGTGGGGACGGGGAGGTTTGAAAGTTCTGATGTATTTGATTGTACATTGACGTGTGATATATGACAGAGCACATTATGCATCATATGTTACCTTTTGCTTTTATTGTTTTTGGTTTTTTTTTAAATGTTAATAAAAAAGATTGAACATAAAGTTATTTGTAAGTTACTCGGGGAAGGGACTCTGGCTAGCTTTTACTTCTCCTCCCATCCCAAGGTGGACTAGGGGTGGAAAGGAGTCCTCTCCGGTCCTGGTACGGGGTGAGTAGTGAGCTGTGATGGAGCTCCCTCATTCTGCTGTTAGCTGTGTGTTGTGTGCCAAACAAACCCACACTCAGACCACGAAGGCAGTGTTCAAAATAATGCTTTACTGATATAGTTTTGTTGAATGGCACAATGAAATATGGTAAATCACACACCACAGTCTCTGCAGTTTCTCTTAGAATTACAGACCTTTTCTCCTCATTAGTCTTTATTAGGCTAGGAATCTATCTACACTTCTGGATTAGATTGTGCAGTGCTAGGCCCCCCTTGGATGGTCGGGAAACCCCTCCCGATGGCTCAAAAATCTATCTTGGCACAGAGTTTTAATGTCTATATCCCTCAGGGCTTTGGTAGATGCCAGTCCATCTTTACTCACAATTAGTTGATTAATCTTCTGAAGGGACTCCCATGGTAGGAATCCTTGGCAGACTGCAGGATTTCCCAGTCTCCTTGAGGGGCAGGAAGAAGGGCAGAAAACACTTCCTCCCATACGTTGGAAACAAAACTTCTTCCCCAAATTAGATAACTGCAGGAATCCACTGCAACGTCACCAGCTTTATTGGGCAGGTCTTCCCTAAACATTGGGCGTCTTCAGCTCAGGGTTCCCCAATCCCTGGCTTTGGAAAGGCCCAGGCCTCCAGCAGAGCTCTTCTAAATAAAAGTTCAAAATCCCAAAAATAAGTCCTAGAGCAGCCATTCTGCAACTTTTGGGGAGAGTGTAGCAGCAGAGCTCCTTTGGTTTATCCTGGAGGGGTCTCGGAGTGTTTCTGAGGCTCCAGGTAGGCCCAAAATCCAAATTAGGAAAATACCTGCTTTCTCTCTGACTTCCAAATTATACTGCCCCCCCACATCCCCACCCCTACCCCGAGCCTCTTGCAGAGCTCTCCTATAAAACCTCAGGACCAAGGGTATCCATTACAGCTCTACCAGTGGGAGGGCTATGAATGGATACTCCCCTACAGGCCAATACAGTAAAAATCGTGGAAGAGCGGGCGAGTGCCCGCTCTCCTGTGTGCACGATTCAGTAAGTTAATTTATTTAAATTAGGGCCCGCGGTAAGTGCTAGTGTCCCTAGCACCTCTTTTTTGACATTCGGAAACCGGATGCCGGCAAAATTGAGCGTCCGGTTTTCAACCCTGGAGCCTGTAGCTTGCCTCCACTTCTCTGCCTCCTTTCTACCACTCCAGTGCATTCCTCATTGACTGTGTGCTGTACAGTCTGCTGCTTTAATGGTTCTACCTTCCTGTTCAGGGGAGAGGGGACCAGAAGTGATCCATACTGTTCCCCGGGGCTTATAAAAAGAGAAAATTAAGCTCTGACCGAGACTGGGGAGAGCCACTTACCCAAAGCAGCACAGCTCTAGATGGAATCCTGCTTTCTTTTGTGGAGTTACTGCAGCCATGGCTGGTGCAAGAGTATTAGGTCCCATGGGCAAACCTTACAGCCTTGCATACACCCCAGGCCATGCCCTCCCCACACACAATTTAAAATTATGCATTTATAGTGACAGGTTTTACATGAGAAAGAGCATTCAAAGTACAATCTTCTAAGGTAAAAATATCACAATATGTATATTATTTAAATGCACTGTTGTGGTACCAACCAGAAACCTCTGAAAAAAAAGACATCTGTAGCATAGGATATTAGTCCTGTTGTAAAGTAAAGTAAAGCATGTTGGGTATAGGCCGGGCTCTCAGAAAGCTTTGAGTAAACTGAATTACAATATAGTAAACCTCCCATTCGAAAATAGCACTAACTGCCAGCATTCAAACAGTAACAACCCTACCTATGAAAAGGCAACACAGCAAATATTGCATCAGGCCCTAAAAACTCCACAATACCTGTTATTAGGAAAACAGAACCAGCCAAGCTGTTATAAATGCCTGGCAGAATACCTCAATTAAATCACACAGGCAGAACACAGATAGGCCCTTACCAAATACAGAATATAGACACAATAAAGTATAAATAGAAAAATGCAGACAAAAAACTGAACTGGAAACCATGACACCCAATAATTAAAACTAAGGCTAAACTCCCTCTCTCCCTTCCCCCATTCTCCATATTTAAGAACTTTAGATTCCAGTCACCCTGAGATTGTCATGGATTAGACAGGGGTGGGAGGTTTGCACAAACTTTCTCTTCTTTCTCATATATACACACTTTCTAACAAACATGTTCATTCTCACACAAACTCCCTTATTTTGTCTCTCATACACATGCTCACTGTGCCACACTCTCTCTCTCATACACATGCTCACTGACTCACACACAGGTTCACTGACTCACTTTTGCTCACACACATGCTCACTTACTCTCTTATGCTGACACACATGCCAACGACCTAAATAGTCCTGTTGCTCACACCATACTGTATGCTCATTGGCTCACTTGTTCTGTTTTGCTCACACACATGCTCACTGGCTTACTCGCTGTCACTCACACATATGCTCTGGAAATCACAAGCCCAACAGTATTTTATAATGCAACAATGGAAAAAAAAAAGCAATAACGTTCCTCACAAAACATCAAGCAATAAAATCAAAAGTTATAAAACATCAGTCATAATTTTAAAGCCATACTAATAAAAAGAATAAATGTCAAAACAGCCAATAAAATCCAAAATTTTAAAAACTCACATAAATGTGTTCTAATATTTCACAAACACCAATAAAATATTTCAAACAGCAGACACTTGAAATAACACCCCAAAATTTAAAATAATAGAATTAAAAACTCTCCAGTTCTCTAGACCTCAGATCTTTTGATTTCCAGTCACACAGATGATTGTAGATTGGAAAAGGAGAGCCTCAGAAACTCTAGCCTCTCTCTCTCCTCTTTCTCTCCCCTTCATACATATGCAGCCTCTCACATACACATGCGGGCTTTCTCTTTCTCACACATGCATGCTCTCTTGCTCTTGCGCTCTATCTCTCATACACATGCAGATTCATATGAGCATGCAGGCTCGCGCTCTCTCATATACACATGTAGGCTCTTACATGCACATGCTCTCTAATGCACACATGCAAGCTCTGTTACTCATACACACGCAGGTTCTCACATGAACATGCAGGCTCTTTCCTCTCATACACATGTAGGCTCTCTCTCTTGCACTCATACACCTGCAGGCCATCACCACATATGCATGCTGTTGTACACACACTCACATATGCTCTCAGGCATCCCCTTTTCATCTGGAACTTGTCTTTGGCCGCTGCAGGATGGGTGCACTGCTCCTCACTGCTGGAGTGGAGGTGATAGGAGACCATTGCTTCTGGTAGTCCTGCAGCCATGCTGCTCCTCACTGCAGATGCTTTTTTCTTCTGACCCAGCTACTCCTCAGGTACAGGAGCTCCACATAGCCCTACAGGCTTTTCTTCAGGCTGCAGCAGGATAGGCTCTGCCACAGCTCTGCCAGCCTATCTTAGGCCCATGATGGGATAGGCTCCGCCACCGCCATGCCTCATCAAACATTTCTTCAGGCTACTGCAGCTCCTCTTCTTTTCTTTTGTTGTGATTGAGTGATGTGAGCAGAAATTGAGGAAAAGAAACCGTGTGTCCAGAATAGCTGGCCCACCAGATGCCTGATCCTCTGATAGGTCAATCCACCCCTGCAACTCATTGATGCATAATAATCTTGCGTAGGGCAAAAAGGCCCCAAAATCGCAACATTTTTTATACAAATTGATCAGCAAAATATTAGTTTTCATATCCCTATATTTTCATCACCAATTAAGATCATTTCTTCTATTGAAAAGGATACAGATATTATTGGACCATAATCCAGGACTGTTAGACTTTTTATTTGTCTACTGATGTGCTCTTACTTTCCTGTTTCTTAGGTCAGTAGTGATTACAGTAAAAAAAATGATAGGGTTCCCATCCCAGTTTCAGCAAATTAACATGCTTTCTAAGCACCAAGCATTCATGTTTCTGAAATACTATGACTGCATAATTACACTAGAGGTCCATTTTCTACCACATGCTCCATATTGGAAGTTCAAATAATTATCATTATATAATTGACTGCCAGTTAAATTCAATCATAGCTCTAGATTTCTTTAGAAAAAATTTTTAGTCATTGACTGATGGCAGTACTTCTTTTTTATTTGTTTTACATTTCTTGCAAATATACTTGATTGGATGTAGGTTTGGAACTGTAATAGAAGTTGGGAAGAAAGGAAACAAATTTTAGATATTTGTCAGGCTTTTTTTATAAACAGATTATGTATTCATTTTCATGGCAAGATATGGCAGCTCTAACTTTAGATGGAACAGCTAGTAAACAGTTTTTTGTGTGAATTCAGAACAAAAATCTTAGTAAATCAAGCACAATGGGCCAATTTTCAAAGATTTTAGGTTCCTAACTTTTGACTCTTTTTAAATTTTACTAGGGTTGAGCTCGTAAATTTAGATGCATTGGCATCTACATTTAGGAACCTAAAATGGGTAGATACAGGGAAAAGTTAGGACAGGGGAAACAAAATAATTTTTACAATGATTTTCAGAACTAGTCACCTAATTTAGGGGCCTCAATCTAGGTAAATGAATAGCAGGCCTGAATTTAGGATCCTAAGTTTTATAGGACGTTTCAGCTGAAAGGCTCCCAAGTCCAGCTGAAAATAGGGCCTAACTTAGGGGCCTAAATTTAGGAGCTCATCTTTTTTTCAATATTGGCCCCATTGTGTCCTTCATTTTGCTATGTTTTCATTTCTCTAGCTTTCAGAAATGTTAATATAAGGATTATGGCTTGAGGCGCATATTTTTTGGCCTGGAAGTTTCCTCCAGCTCCTTTAAACTGCCAGCTTAATCGCAACCGGTTTTCACTAGCCCTAGTGACATTTGTATTACCCATCCTCCCACCTAGCCCAACAGAGCTCAGCCAGGACTGTAGCTCCTGCTGGAATCTTGTATGCATGCACCTTGAATCTGGTCACTAGGTGTTGCTGTTCTATGATGACTTGAGCCTCCCATTCCCAAAAGTATCCCCAGCCCTGGCTATCCCAAAAACAGAAATCAGGATCTGGAATTGGTCCTTATTTCTATATGAAAATAGTTTGCTCCCTAGTTTTTAACCACCCATTCCCCCCTTTTTTAAATTTGTAAATAGTTTTAAAGTTTGAATATTTAAAATTCTACTTACAAAAAATAGTTTATTTTAAATTTATATTCTGTGGGTGTCTTTTTGTAATACATGCTAAGGACCATGGCCTCCCAGATTTTAGCCCCTTTCAGGACAGCCTACAGTACTCAACCTCTCACCCACACACTGGCATGCATATAGCTCTACCCTCCACTCATCTACCCTTGCAGCTGCCTCTGCTTAACTCTAACCTAGAGTTATTTAGCTCTGCATTCTATACATAGCTCCCCTGAATGATCTTGCTGTATTGAGCACAACATTAAGTCATCACTTACCCCTTACTTCCTCAAAGTGCCAGAGATGTGAGTGCTGCCAAGTCACAGACACAGGTATGTCTTTAAACTGTACATCACCTTGATTTGTTAAAGAGAAAGTCAATTGATCAAATCAAATAAAAATATAGAAAAATACTACCTAAGTATTAGACTAGCCCATCTGATATCTGGAACATATTTACATTCATAAGGAAAACATTTTGAAATTTGCTTTTTGCAATGTTGTGCTGAAAGCACAGAGAGCTATTATGCTTTCCATATTTGTTGTGTAACATGGTTATGTAGAGAAATCCTCAAATAATACAAGGGATTTCTCCAATTTCTCACTGCATTGTCATGCTAGCCTGGGTTGTACTACAGAATATATGTTGCTGATATTCAGTTTTTCTTCCCAATAACATCGGATGTGAAAACAACCTTGGGACTAATTACAATTTATATGAAGGCAATTCATAGTTCACTATTTTACAACAAATTGGTTTTTAACCTAGGAAAAACTAAGATCATGATGAGCAGATTTTCTTCTTCACGGTTTCCCAAAAAGTTGCAATTCAAAGAACCCCAAATTCTGGACTTTATTCACTAAAAAGTGGATTTTAAACTGCCCAAGCGCATAAAATCTAGCCTTTATGCGCTTGGCTGGGCCTTGCGCGTGCCGTTTGAGTTTTCCAAGAGGCCTGGCCACACACGTAAAGGTCGGTACGTACACAAATGCCAGGCTTCCTGGAAGGGACAGGCCGGGGGAATGTTCTGGGCGGGGCAGGGGGCGGGCCGGGACAGCACCATTGTTCACTATCCTGGAGACTCACGCGCCAGCAGCCGGCCGGTGCGCTCAACTTCAGCTTGGGAGCTGAAGTTAGTTGCAAATCAAAGAAGTAAAAAAGAAAAAGGTAGGGTTTAGGGGGTGGGGAGGAGAGGAGAGGTAAAGGGAGGTTAGGTAGGGAAGTTCCCTCCCAGTCCGCTCCTTAATTGGGAGGGAACTAGGGAAGGCCGGAATGTGTCGCCGCGCGGAAATTGCAAAAACTCCCTCTCCTTGCGCATGCCACCCGCACATATGCATACAGATTATAAAATCCAGCGCACATGTGCATGCGGCCCACGGATTTTTCACCGTGCATGAGCAAGCGTGTACATGGTAGAAAACTGGTGTGTCCATGTGTGCGTGCCGGGAAGCTCGCGCACATGGATGCGGCACGCACAAGTGGAAAATCTACCCCCGTCTTTTCTCCCGTTCTGTTCCTATGGAAAAATACCTTGATGAATCAGGCCCTCTAATTGTAAACGAGGTTCATAATCTGGGAGTGATCTTTGACTGCTCTTTAATCTATAAGTCTCATATAAAATCAGTTGTCAGGAGCTCTTTTCACAAACTATGTATGCTTCGGAAGTTGAAACCATTCTTGAATACAAATGATTTTCCCACCATTGGATTGCATTTATCACTTTTTTGACTTATGTCCAAATTTCTGCATCAAGGGGTTTAATTGTTGGTTATAAATAGGCAATTGTCAATATGTTCTTTTATAACATTTTTTTCCAAAAATGCAAATAAAATTATCTTCTTAGAGATTTGTTAGTCATGTGTTTGTTTTTTTTTATTACTTAACTGTAAAGAATCCAGTTGTTAAGAAGCACAGGAAATTATCTGTCTGGAACAACTTCTCATAACTGAATGCAATAGTCCATACAAATCTCAGTGTTTCAAAAATCAGCTCTTCAGAGGTGATTGAGAAACTTATTGACATATCCAATCATATGCATGTCCCAAGCAGTTCTTGTCAGATCTATCAAGCTGAATTTCAACTTTCTGTAACATTTTAAAATATTTACTATAATTCACTTAAATCACTACAGGATACATCCAAACATGTCATTGCAATATTTTCTATGGAAATCAGTAAAGATCCTCATATCATGCATGAGGCTTCTTATGGTGTGGCTGCAGAGCCCTGAGTGTTGTGGCAAGGCACCATTTTTAAAGGGAAACTCACAAACTGCAGGAAAAGTATTGTTTAAAAAAAAAGTGAACCTTTGCCATGATTTGAGAGTTATTTTTCTTGTGGTTTGTGACTACTTATAACTAATGATTAAAGCCCTTGATACACAAATTTGGACATGAGAATGATATCGTTATATACAGTCCACTTAATTTGTTTTCAGGTGAATCTGTAAGATCTCATTTTGTGATATTTGTTGTTTCCTTTTTTTTTTTTTTTTAATGATAACTTAAATCATTTTATTCAAGAAGGCATTTTGTCTGATGCAGTGAAAGCTAATAAGTTGTTTTTCATTACTGTGGGTGGGCAATGCTACCTGTTTCTGGACATGAACCTTTGATTATATTGTTAAAGTATGTCCTTTACATTTTATGAATGTTCCTATGTAAGCCATTTAGAATTTGAGATAATGCGGCATATAAATGTTTTAAATAAATAAATACATAACATAAATAAATAGTAATCTCTGCCCAGAAGTTTTAGCTAAAATAAGTATATATCACATGCTTGGGGATAAAAGTATAAAAACAGAAAAAACAAATTCTCTTACAAAAGCATAACTTTTCCTTCTTTGTAGTTATGTTGCATAGGAGAGGATAGTCCTGGGCATTAGAAGCAATCCTTCCTTGTTACTCATAGTTCATCAGTGTTTATACCATCATAACAAAGTTTAAATGCTATACTTTATTGTAAGACAATATTATGAGCAATCTGATTGGGTTAACTTCTGCAACAGGAAATGATTAATCAAAGAAAAGTAAGTACCAGAGAAATAGATTTGTATGCTTTCTTGCATGTTCTATAGAAGGTCAGAAAGCCCTGCTGTATTTATATTTAGTATGGAAGTGTGTTGTAATGAGCAAGTCTGGCAGAGATGGAGTGATATGAGTACTTGAATTTCATGTTTAAATATGGACCATTAAGTAATAATACAAACATGCAAGGGAGCACTGTAGTACCAAGGCTGTTGGCATTGCAGAGACAGATTTTTAGCGGCATCAGAATAGTAATTTATATGAGGAGATAGATCTGTGGGTTATGAAGACCTTGCTAGCTGTTTACAGGAATTATTGATTTTTGCTACTCTGTGTAATACTGACTGCAACGGGTGCTGTTGCTGTAAGATATTGAGCAGTTTTCTGTGTAGCCACTCAGCTATTTTAGTGTAAATAAAGGAAAGCTCAATTTTAAACAGGTTGAAGATGCTGTCACATTAATAATACATTATACTGCATAAATTCTGTTCAATTTTGCAGTGGTCTTTTGGATTTTACTTGTGGATGAGAGTCAAAATTTCTGTTTCTGCTGTGACTATGACTCTTGACTCAATTATGTTACAACTCAGTGCTTCATTTTACCCACTAATGAAAATATTTATTTATTTACAGTAATTATATGCCATCAATTTCTAGACCCTGTTCTTGGTGGTTTACAACTTGTATAAAACATCATAACACAAAATATAAACCAGTCTTCCTGTAAGCTAAAACTTAAATAAAAATATCACAATTCAGGATGATCCAAATACTTCAATAATAAATGACATTTCAACATTTCATTTGTTTCTTCTCTGTCTTTGTCTTCATTATCTGTCTTGTGAACACTAAAATTGTTTACTATTTTCTCTAGTAGCTATATATATATATATATATATTTTTTTTTTTTTTTTCCTGAAATGCTATGGCTATAAAGTTGGGATGATCAGTACTGTCTGAATGGAAATTTACCATTGTCTCTTCAGTTCTTTTAATAGGCATTACATATATGTGGTTGCTTATGTATACCTGTCCTACTACATTCAGTTTATTTAGCTATAATGATTACCCCCTGATAAACTCGCTTGAAAGGAAGAGCCTGCAAGTCATAAAGACTCAGCAACATAAAAAAGTTGTTGGGTGGACAGGACATACACGGCCCTTCCTCAAGTAATTATTGTGAAATAGGCTCTGAGAGAGAGACAATTGCATTGCAATAAATTGCATTTTCAAATATATGCAATCATTTTACAGCTGATCTGCTCCTTCACAAGGAAAATTTACAATTTTGTGTGATTAGTGAGGCTATTTTAATGCAGGCAATCCACTAGGACAGTTTTTTTTTTTCTTTTTAACTACAGCAAGTCTGATTTAGAAATAAACAGCATTGAAGTTGATTTAACTGCACTGGCTGAAAGCTGTTAGTCGTCTTCTCTGTTCACTTATCCTTTTCATCGTGCCCTTGAACCATCAATAGGTTGTCAGTGAAAAAACATCTAATTCATGGCCAGGAGCCTGGTGAGATGGAAAGAAGCAGAAGAAACAAGAGATTGAAACAACTGTCCATTTTCTCATTTCTGAGTAAAATCAATTTTAATTTATTTTCTACATCAAGAACAGTTTAGAAAAAATATGGTATCAGTGCTGATTCTTCCCTACAGCAGTAAGGGTAGTACTCCTAATCAAAACAACTGTGTCTTTTGACAAATAATTTTGGGGCAGTGCAATGGGGACTGGAGAAGAGGGGAGAGTGAGCGTTGGGAAGAAAAAAGAGACGGAGAAAATGACAGAAGAATAGACCTGATATTGGGACAGCATTTTCATTTCTCTATCAGACTGGAAGGAGATCAGGAATAGGCAGGCCCATCTGTAACAAACTAAATGAAACAACCTGGAGATCAATACTGAAAAGAAAATGGCTAAGTAACCCCCATCATTCATCAAAAAAAGTTAATAATACATTGACTGTGATAATCCTTATTTTTCATATCCTGCGCTAAGTGGGGAGGGGGTGAAGAGGGATCACACCTATCTACAAGGCCCTCATAGTAGTTAAGTATTTATATCTCTATGGGAGGGCCACCTGATAGGTTGAGGTGAAGGGTTAGTGGTGGTTTAGGGGCCAGTTTCGCATGTAGAGTGAGATGTACAAGCAGCACAGTACATCTTGGTGAAGATTTGACGTCATTTGGAGTGAGGAAAGTCTCACAAAGATTACATTTCTACTATGTTCTCTCACCCTAGCTTGATGACTTCCAAATAACATCAAATCTTCACCAAGGTGTACTGTGCTGCTCATATATTTCACTTTACATGCGAAACTGGCCCCTAAACCCTAAACCACCACTAACAGCTCACCTCGACCTATCAGGTAGCCCTCCTATAAGATATAAATAGGTGCACACTGTGAGGCTCTCCCCAGAGGCTCTCTCTCTCTCTCTCTCTCTCTCTACACACCACTCCTTCACCCTCTTCCCCCTCCCCCTCTCCCCTCCCTCCCCAAGCCCAGAAATGGCCAAAATGCAATTCCAAAAATGTATCGCAAATTGCGTTATGGCCATATTGCACAGCTTAACACCAGGGGAAAAGGTGTAGTTATTTCTGGCGTTAAAACCGTGCGATAGCATGTGTTATGCTATCGCACGGCTTGGTATGGCCCCTAATTTAACTAAAACCCACCCAAACACCTCCCCCGATCCTGCCCCCTCAAAAATTTGCATTCGCGCCATGCACTACAGTGTTTTTCACATGCGTTATGGCATTATCGAACGTGTTAACGCCATAACGCATTTTGATAAATGATCCTATAAGTTAGCTGAATAAAACTGTGCTATTGAATATCCCCATATTTAGCACTACTTAGCCAGGGAAGTTATATCTGGCTAAGTTAAATCTGCTGAGTGGCAGATCTAATTTATCCGGTTAGCTTAATCGGGTAGGTCCGAATATCGGCACTTATCCAGCTAAGAGGAAGATTTATCAAGCTACAATAGGGCCTCTAATGCACGTTAAAAAGGGCCAGAAACATACCCCTCTCACAATGAGCTGCTTTGCATGGCATTTGCATTCATGAATGTTTCAAATCCATGCCAGGTAGCTCATGCATACTTAATCCTAGGTAAATAAAATAACGTGGCTGACTTAGAAATTTGTCAGCCACATTATTTTAACAATTTCTTTTCCCAAAATTTTTTACCATGGGAGCACCAAGACCCTAAAGCAGGTCCCAGTGCTTCCATGGTAGAATTAAAGGCCCTGCGGCCCAACATGGCTTCCTCCACAAGTATAGAAAAAGTCACTGGGGGTCTTATTTAGACCCTCCTGCCCAACCTGGGCTGCCAATTGAGGCAGCCCTACAATGACCCCCTCCAGGCCCTATCCCCTCCTTATGAGCTTAGATGCCCCCAAAGAGTGAGCCCCTCACCCTCCGGCCCCCTTTTCCAAATAAATAATAGGCCAGTAGTAGCCTTCTTCCCCACAGATCTTCAAAACATATGTTGGTGTGCTAGTGGCCCCCCTTGGACTCCCATGCCCCCATTACCTTAAAATCATCATTGGTGTTAATTTGGAGGGCCAGGGGCACCCCCTATCCCTGGGCCCAGTCGGCACTATTTTCCAAAATGGTGCCCACCAGACCTTGCCTTTGTGGAAAATGGTGATGACCAGGTGCACGGCTAGAGCTGATGATTTTAAAGTAATGGGGTATGGGGAAGGCCTGAGGGTCTGGAGTAAGGGAGCCAATAACTCACCAATATAATTTTTAAAGAGTTGGGGGGGGTCCACTAATGGCCTATTATTTATATGAAAAGGGGGTCTACGGGGGGGTTGAGTGCATGAAGAGAGGGTTGGCCAAGGTGCAGGGTCAGCACCTTTAATCTTTTATTTAACTTTTTGGTTTTGTGGGGCCACCTCGATTGGCAGCCCCAGAGTGGGCAGGAGGGCCTAATAAGACCCCCAGTGACTTTTTCTATACTTGTGGGGGAAGCCATGTTGGGCTGCAGGGCCTTTAATTCTGCCATGGAAACATTGGGATCTAATAAGATCCCCAGTGACTTTTCCTTTGAAGGTTACAATCTTAGTGAATCAGAACCTTAGATGGTAAAACCTCTGTAGCAGGGACTTACCTACTGTACCTAAATTTGTAACTCACCTTGAGCTCTTATTTGGAAAGGCAAGTTATTAAATTCAAAATCTAAAGCCATCTCTTTATTGAACTGTGTAGCCTACAGTAAACCAGGTTAAGCAAATAACACTTTTAAAAAAGAAATTAGCAGTGGATACTTTCCCTACCTCAGTGCAATACTTCCCCTTTTCCAAGCACTTGACATCAAACTCTGACTTAATTGTCAGATTCTGGATAAGTGCTAGGGTTTGGAAATTGCACCATGTTCAGACAGGACTTATAAGTCATGTTCACATTTCAAGTAACAGTGGTAAAATCTCATAACAGTCACTCACAGCCCACCTCACCATCCCTTCTCCCTTCCTACCTCAGTTAGCCCTGGATTTGTGCACAGGCCTATGAGGCCTGTGCTTAGGGTGGCAAAATTCTGGACTTGCTAATGTTCCTGCTCCCCGGACGCACCCCCCCCCCCCCCCCCCCCCACCACTACCACCACCACCAATCATAATCTCCCGCTGACTTTGAAACCAATTTGAATTGCACCCCTTTCCTCCAGCTGATTCTTGGATTCTTTCTCTCCACCCTTCAACCTCAGAGATTCGACAGACCTGATATAACAAGGCTGCATGCAATGGGACTGAGTCAGCCTGCGACCCTTTGCTCACTTCCCATGTGGAAGCCCAGGGTGGGGGGCAGGAACACTGTGATGTCTCTGAACATAGGATGATGGACTTGCACAGTCTCTGAACATGATGTCTTGAGATAATAGCACTGCGGGTGCTATAGCATTGAGGTCTGTGGGGTAGGGGAGAGAAGAATTGATTTAGTTTGAGGATGGGAGAATGGTAAATCCGAGGTCCACAGTCCATTTGCCTTCCTGATACCTTTAAAAATGTTTTAATGATTTTCTATGCATTGATATAGAAAAAAGAGGAGATCTAACTACAACAATGACAAAACAAACAAAATACAAATTTCAAAATCTCAAATTGCGAGGAGTCAGACACCACTTCATTATAAAAATACAGCTGTACAGTTGAACAGAAAACATAACACATACATTCAAATAATTATTGTTGCTGGTCCATGTCACCGGCCACTCTCCCAGTCACAATCTGGCTGGGATTCTCTAGTTAAATAAGAAACTGAAATGCTGATTAAGTCTCTGGGGGTTAAGTTGGTCCCGCTGCTCAACTCCTCCTTGCAGCTTCCCCAGGTTTGCTCCTTGGTGGCTCCCCAGGCCAGCACTCCAGTTTCTATTTCCTACTTTTACCCTGTTCCTTCCAGAGTGTTGCAGCTATGGATTCGGGTTCTCTCACCCTAGTTGGTGAGCTGGATTAAGCAAACATAGACTGTGGTTGTCCTGGTAGTTTAAAGTATCTCTTGCCTAACTTTAAAAACATCAGTTCCAAAACAACTCTTTCCTCATACAGGCTTCCAACATTTGCTTCCTCCACAGCCTAAGACTGATGTGTGTTCTATGGGCCTGGTTCTAGGGGAACCAGGCCCTACTGCCAGCTCCCACCATAGTCTGCAGCTGGGGTTTATACTTCCTCTTTCCCTATGGCTGCAACTACATCCTCCCACGGCAGTGTTCACTTCCCGAGTATATCCTCTCCAGGAAGGGTTCTCCACCATTGGTTTCCCAGGCCCATCAGCTCAGGCTTGTCCTGAGGGAGCTGCTCATCCACCTCCACCTCCATCTCCTCTATCTCTTTTCCTGGTTCTGATAGACCTCTGTCCTGTTCCTGCCCTGCCACGCCACACCTTCTGACAAGCTTTCACCTTTCTCCCAACACATGAAGGTCTCTTCTCCCCCTGATGAGGTTAAAGCCTGGGCACTTCCTCCCCCTCCAGAACCCCTGTGCCTTATGGGAGTTGGAGTCTGATTCCTATTCTGTCCTCTTTTATCACTGGATCTCCTTCCCAGGTTTTTCTTACAGCCTGCATTTTATTGATCAGGGGAATACAATACCCATCACAATATATAAACAGGTGAATTTTCAAAAGGATTTACACATGTAAATGTAACTGCTGTCATAGAAATTTTCAAAAGTCATTTACACGTGCAAAGTGCACTTATGTGAGCAAATCCTATGAACAATTCAATGGCATATATTGTAGCAATTTTCAGAAGCCCACTTGAGTAAAATGCATTTACTTGCGTAAAACCTACTTTTACACATGTAAATGCTTTTTAAAATTAGGCGCATTATATATTACATTAAAAAATAGCTTTGGTTGACAGTGCTGAGGCTTGGAAACATATGTTGCGTTATTAAGTAGTAGGGGTATACATTGATAAAACTTTCATTTTGTTTTGGTTTTCTACCCTTTTTTTAATTTGATTTTGTTAGTTTTCTACATTTATTAAAATTTTTCATTTAGTGCATACTGATTGAATTGTAATAGTACAAGTTAAAAAAAACCAAAAACAGAGTTTCATTGGTTTTTTTAATCATTCCAGCTACAAATGGTATGAAATGAAGTAGTATATGGTTAAAAACAAAAGCACAAATGTTAATGTGAAAGGATTTGAACAAAGACATCTACTGTTGCAAATGTTGATGAATGCAAACCACAACCAAGTTTCTTATTTCTATCAGCTAATTGATTTTATGAGGGTTCTTCCTCCATTATATTTCTTTTGGTTTTTGTTTTGTTTTTTCTTTGTGAGAGTTTTGGGAGAACATATCCCTGATGCATGTTTTTCACTGAAATATGGCCATATTGGATATTTACTTTATTGATAATAATATATATATATATATATATATATATATATATATATATATATATATATATATATATATATTAATGTCATGTTTTCTCATTTTTCAATTATATAGCTGTATTTTTACAATAAAGTGCCTATTTTGTATGCATTGATCACAGTCAACACTGAGTCACATTATTATTATGATTAGTATGTTTGTTGAGATTATGTAATATTTGTAGAACACTGACAGGGAACAGTCTGGCTAGTGATGTCATACTCATGACGCTACTGTCCTTTTAATGCACCAGTCTCATTTTCACACAAAAATATTGGCATTGTTTATAATTTTGCAGCCTCAAACTTCTGTATTAATCTTTAGCTGTGTCATAAATAAGAAAGGTAGGCTAGTGAATGCAAGTAAAAGAGTCTATATCTCCAATTACTAAAGGAATGTGACCTTTAGCATCACCTGAGGCATTTAGTAATCATAGAAAAATGTTTGACTTATTATCTCATGTTTTTAATTATTGTTATAAAAAAGGGAAATCACTGTTGCTACAGTGTTAGTTAGCCGAAAGTAACCCTTGACTCAGTTTTTTTGTTACAGTGATTTTCCTTTTTGCTGCAGTACATTTACAATGCTGTTGTACAGTAGGGGTGGGAAGTGCTAGGTGGAGGATTTGTAAGGATTGCTGAAACAGAATGTTCAATAGCTAGAGTTATTCAGATGATTACATATAATCTTTATTGTGAGAACAACAATAATTTACTGAACTGCCCAGCAACACTATCAATCAGGGTTGGGGAATTTTCCAAAATGTATAAATGTCTTCTCTTACATGTTTATACCTTTTTGGACAAAAAAAGATTACCGAAGGTAGCTTACAAAGTTGATAAATAATTCATAAATACAATTCAAACAAATTCAAATACATACAATACAATTTATAGAGATTCAATAGAAAATAAAAATACATTAGAAATAAAACAAGATCCTGTCATCTAGCTATGCTACCCTCTGTACTCTCACTAGGAAACCAAAACAACTAAGTCAGTAAGGGCCAATATTAAATTATGCACATTAATTTGAATGCAAAACCATTTAAAATTTAAACAGATCTATCAAAGCTACCGATTCATGGTTCTGAGTTAAGGGAAATCATTAAGAATAACAAATCTGTGGTTGCACTGGGGCCATGTGAGATATCCATGATGACCTGAATCTATCTGATAACCCAGGAACTCTCATTATAGGCTGAATTTTTTTTTTAATTCTTTATTTATAAGTTTAATTTACAGAATAAATCAAAGCATTTATATAAATCTCAACAACAAACATTGAGAGGTTTTTTTTAGGAAAACAAGATTCATACATGATTTTTTTTATAATAGTCATTCATAACATTTTGCTTGTTTACCAGTTACTAAACCAATATTGGGAGCTCAACAAGCAAGGTACACATAAAATTAGAAAAAAAACATTTCAATTACAGAAATTTAACAGACTTTATTTATTTTTTTAACCAACTATTATTTTTTGTTTAGGGCAACTATCTCTTCATTTGGGGGTTCTATGCTCTTCTAAGAATTTTTCTAAATGTTCAGGCTCATAATAAATATACTTTACTCCCCCCACTCGCATAATACACTTGCAAGGGAACCTTATAATAACATGGATACCATAAGTTCTAGCTAGGTTTGCCAATATTATGAACTTCTTTCTCCTAGATTGAGTCTCCTTGGCTACATCTGGGTAAACCCATATCTTTTGACCTAGATAGAGAGAGGACCTATGTAATATAAAAAGTTTTAAAATCTTATCTCTATCTGTTGAAAGAGAAAATTTTACCAAAAGGGTACCTCTACTCTCTACCTGAGCACTGTATGAAGTTTCTATTAGTTGAAGGAGTGAGGTGAGAGACCCAAACCCGCTCTCAATTGGAAGGAACGGCTGTAACATCTAAACTCCGGAATATCTGCGGGTCCCGGCTCTGAGACCCAGGAGGCGTGCCTGTGAACCAGTGACATCAGCGGAGAGCGCCAGCGGCTTAAAACAAGCGGCTGGCGGATGAAAACATTGGGAGCTGTTGAAGGAGTGAGGTGAGAGACCCAACCCCGCTCTCACTTGGAAGAAATGGCTGTAACATCTAAACCCCGGAATATCTGCGAGTCCCGGCTCTGAGACCCAGAAGGAGGCTTGCCGGTGAACCAGTGATGTCAGCGGGGAGCACCAGCGGCTTAAAACAAGCGGCTGGCAGCGCACCACCTCCGTCGGCGCATGCTGCCTAAGCACACGCTCCGTAAGGGGCGTCCGGCTTGGTCCAGCTTAGGCCGGCGAAGGCGGGAAGGCAAGTCCCCCCCCCCCCCCCTTTTCTCCTTTCAATTGGAATACCACGGATCTCCTTAACATTATACTGGACTAATTACAGAAGCGTGAGTAAGCCCTCTACCTGTTTGGGTTCTTATTATTTTTGTTATTATGCCTCACACAAAACGTAAAGGGAAAGTCAGGCAGGAAGCCTCAATCCCTGCAAGGCCTACCCCCTGTACAAACAAAGTTATCAGGGTATTACCCCTTAACAGAAAATTTGACCCCGGAGAGCCCGGTTCCAGTTTTAGGCAAGGAGCAAGCATCTACACTGTTGGGCGATGTCAGTCTCAGTCCCGGGGCCCCAACAATTCCTGCTCCCCCAAAGAGCAATGCGGCTATCAATGAACCACGCTCGCCCAATATTCGGACTGCGATTTTTGAGCTGAGCCCGTCTGAGGAGGTTCTTGAAGGAGCAAGGCCCAAAGTGGTCGGAGGATATGACCCCACAATACATCTAGGGGAGCAGAGAGCAGGAAAAAAATCGGGAGAAACCGACGGGAGATCTGATTCGCTTGGAAGAAAGGACTACTCCTCTCCTTTGGAGAACAATGTTAGACAAGAACTAGAAAAATTTATGACTCTATCATCCACTCCAAATGCAAAGTCTGAGGCCCTAAACAGATTTCTTTAGAAATGTTGTGGCAAACTATGACATCCTTATAAAAGAATATTGTTAACTTAAATGGAAATATAAAGAAATGCAAAATGCTTTATTGAGCATAAATCCGTTGGTTACTAGTAATGGAGTAACGTTGGTGAAGGTTGAGGAAGAAATTAATCAAATAAAGAATGTACAAAGTAATATAATAAAGGGGGAAACTATGCTAACTAGGAAAATGGAGAATTTAGAAAACTCTATTTGTTATCCAAACAAGAGTAGTTAATTTTCCTAGATGCAAATTGATTTCCCCCAAAGAGCAGTTAAGGAATTATTTTACTGAAATTTTGTTGATAACACCAGAAAACCTTCCCTTGATTATTAACGCTTATTTTTTAGGAGAGAAGAGTCAAGGGCTGAATATTGATCAGGAACATCAGTAGGCTGCTCTAAATGTAACTGAACTATTGGCTGAATTTTAAAAGTGTTGCTCATACTAAAAGGCCCATATACACGAGCATGTGGGGCCACGTGTGTGCAATGCAGATTTTAAAAGCCAATAATGATGTTCCTATATGCACATGAGCAAGCTAAAAATTAAAAGGGGGTGTAAAAGGGGCATGGCATGGGCATTCCAAGGTGGGGCCTTACTTTAAAACTAGAAGCCACAATGCATGGCAGCTTGTTAGCCGCGCATATTTACTGCTGCCCCTGATGAGGTGTAAGTCTGCAGAAATCTCTTTTTAGGCCTAACATGAATGGGTGAGATGTCTGGGTCAAGTGGGGGGAGTGCAGGTTGAAGAACCAGAGGAGCCGGATGACCTCGAGATAGACTGGGCAAAAACTGGTGGACTACTTGGTATAACCGGGACTGTCCTTCGTGCAAGCATGTTTTAAAATCTGCTTACCTGTGCGCGTTAAAGCCAACAAAATCCAAAGGAAGATATGTGAAGTACATTTGCTCAAGTACAGCTTAAAAGTAGGATCACATTTATGCACAGCAGGCATATTTTAAATCATAAATGTGCAACTGTGCATGCATGATTTAAAATTCCAGCGCATGTCCATTTGTGCGACCATATGCACGTGTATGGTCGCCCACGCGCTAGTTTTAAAATCACCATCCCAGTGATGATATATTTACTAGTTTTATTTGATCAGTTCATTGGAATGCTTTTATATAAAACTATCTTATGAAATTTTAAAAACATAAACATATATATTACAAAACAATGACAAAAATACAATACAATGGACCTAGACCCTAGATCACCATAACCATGGACACCAGAAGACATGGCTGAGGACCCCATTGCCAGGGAGAAGTGGCTCAGAGGCAATAGTCAAGGAGGAAAGCAGCATTGTCAATAAACAGATTAGAAGTGAGCCATCAGGCGGGTACTACTCTTCTTTTTGCTCTTGATAAAGGAGGCTGGTCAGAATCCTTTCAAACAATGCCACAGAGGTAGCATATGTGAACAAATAAGGAGGCACCTGCAGTAAGACATTAGTAACCAAAGAAGCCAGGCCATGCAGGTGAGCAGAATTAAATTTGTGTCTCCTATCGCCATTCCACATCGTGGGAGCCAAGAATGCTGAAGCCAACATCCTCAGCAGAAACAGGCGGGGAATGAGAGCTCAACCGACAGGCTTTTCAGCTAATAATATGCCAAAGGGGACAACAGACAATGGATTTAATGGCAATCCAAGCGAATGCAAAGACATGTTTTTCAACTGGCAGAAAGAGCCAGACACCAGCAAAATAGATGCTGTGATAAGACCATGGACAAAAGACATACTCCTATACATGTCTCCACCCTGGCTCCTGATAGGGAGAACACTGAAGAGAATAGAAGATCATCCATCCATGATAATCTAGATACCTCCGGATTGGCCAAGGAGATCATGGAATGTGCACTTGATAAGACTACTGGCAGGAAATCCAGTACATCTTCCCAAGGGGCATGGCCTGTTAATGCAGAGTTCAGTCCCAATAGTGGGCCCATCTCCATTCTGTCTTATGGCATGGACCTTGATAGGACACACCTCATAGGAAGTGCTATTCCCTCATAGTTATTTTGACCATGCTAAAAACATGAAAACCTCTACTTCTCTAGCTTATATCTGCATCTGGTGCTTGTTTGAGAATTTCTGTTGAATTTGCATGCTCTCCCTCTAGAAAGTAGACAAAGAGGTAGATCTTAAAACAGTACGCGTGCGCGTACTTTTGTTGGCACAAGCGGCGCCAACAAAAGTACGCCGTATTTTATAAGATACATGCGTAGCTGCGTGTATCTTATAAAATCTGGTGTCTGTGCGCGCAAGGCTGCGCAAAATCGGCAGCCTGCGCACGCCGAGTTGCGCAGCCTGCCTCCGTTCCCTCCGAGTCCCCCCACCTTCCCCTCCCTTCCCCTATCTACCCCAGCCCTACCTAAATCCCCCCCCTACCTTTTGTTGTGCAAGTTACGCCTGCTTAAAGCAGGCGTAACTTGCCCGCGCCGCATCAGCATCCCCCGGCACAGGCAGCAGTGCCGGGGGACTCGGGACCGCCCCCCCCCCGTCTGCCCCCGAACCATCTCCATGCCCCTGGACTGCCGACACGCCCCCCCAGACACGCCCCCTCCCGCCTCCTTTACGAAGCCCCGGGACTTACACGCGTCCCGTGGCTTTGCGCTCGCCGGCAGCCTATGCAAAATAGGCGTGCCAGCACACAGGGCTTTTAAAATCTAGCCCATTACGTGCATCCTAAATTTCATCCAAGGAGGGTCTGGATAATGTTTTATATCTTAGTTCCCTGAAAGTACAGGTAGCAGCTATATCCTGATCCAGAGAACCAATCAAGGGTCTGCAGGTGGTAGTACATTCATACATCGTCCATTTTCTTAGAGGGGTGAAGCTGATTAGACCCCTTTTAGGATAAATGCAGAGGTGCTTTGAGAAGGAACAATAACTGGGACTCAGTGGTTCCAGCATTAACACCTCCCTCCCCATCCCATGTGCTACTCTATCCATCTCTCCTCACCCACAGGCTGATGCAATATCATGACGTAAAAAGGACGCACAGTTTTTGAATGTGCGCATATCCACCTCTCTGGGTGCTCGATGCAATAGGCAAATGATCTGCTGCAATAAAAGGGGCGCGCAATGGATAATTTGTGCCTCCCTAGCACTCTGCATCGGGTGCCCAGGGGAGTGGTTGTGCCTCCACAACAGCCTGGCCAGAGGTCCGTCCCCCCCCACCCCCCCCAGCAGGGGTGTTCCTGATTGGTCCTTTTCACTGACGTGACAGTAAATGAAGGAGTGAATAAATTAATATTTAGTGCCCGACTTTTTTAGTTCCTCCTTCTGTATCGCGAGGATACTATTAGAAGAACAACAGAAAGCATTTTTTTTTCGTGAGCCCTTGAGCACGGCAGTGTTAATGCCTGCTCCCGGGCAACTTGTTAAATTTGGCGCATTAAAATGGGCACCTTGGTTGCGCAGCAATTTTTGGCATTTGCAGGGGTATAGGCTAATAGCCTCATCTACATGGAATTTGCATGTGATGAGCGCTATTAGCTTCGCACTCGATTTGGACACTCGTTGTGGACGCGTTAATCCCGTATTACATCGGGTTGTAAATTTAGCGCATCCAAAACACACGTTAAGCAGCGCACTGACCTGAGTACCCGATATTGGCATTGGCCTGCCTATGTCTACCACCAATATCTCCCCTGCCCATCACCTCTTACTCTCTCCCTACGATCCCTCCCACTCCAGTTACTTTCGCTCATATATCCTCATCATTACCTCTTCTGGTTCTCACACCCATCTCCTCTCCCTAAAATTCACCTCTTTTCATGTCATTCTCCCCAGAAGAAGCATTCACCCTCCCCTTGCATGTGTGTCTCTTATCCTTCCCTCTCCAATCACCATTCCTAGCTCTCTCATTCCTCAACTCAGTCACACATTTAGCTTCCATTTTCCCCTTTGTCCCATTACCTCTTCTGACTGTACCCCTCCCCCTTCCACTTCACTCCCTCTCGCTCTCTCTCTCTCCCTCCTAACTTCACGTACCTAATATTGTTACCAATCCTCGCCCTCCTTTCTTTTTTTCACCCCCTCTGGATCTCTCGCACATACATCCTCCTCATCACCACCTTTGCCTCATCATGATGCTATTTCTGTTTTTTCACCCTCCCTCCATTCACCACTGCTGTCTTTTGCACACATAACCTCCCTCCCTGGTTTCTCATACCCTTCCACTGACTTTCCCTTTTTTTTATGACTCCCTTCTATCCCCATCCCTAGCTCTCTCAAACCACCTCCAATTCCCTCACATGGCTGTCATACAACATCTTATTCCAGCCGTCTGTCTCTCTCTCTGTTTCTCTCTCCCTCTATTTTCTCAACCCACACTCTTGACCCTCACGTTCTGCAGAATATCTGGCAGCATGGACCTAGATTTTTAAAAGTGTTGCTCACGCAAAAACAGCCCTATACACATGTGTGTGGACCACACACAAAGGGACGGATTTTAAAAGGCCCGCGAGCGTAAATCCTTCTGGATTTACGCACGCAGGGCCCCCGCGCGCCAATTTTGCATAGGCCGCCAGCGCGCGTAAGTCCCAGGGGCTTTCGAAAAGGGGAGGGAGGGGGCATGTCTGGGGCGTTCCCGAAACGCCGCAGCGTTTCGGGTGCATGCCGTGGCGTTTCGGGGGCGGGCCCGGGGGCGTGGTCGAGGCCTCCGGACCAGCCCCAGGGACCGGAGGACAGAGCGGGGCTGCCGGCCGACGCGCGCAAAGTTACGCCTGCCTAAAGCAGGCGTAACTTTGCCGACAAAGGTAAGGGGGGGTTTAGATAGGGCCGGGGGGATGGGTTAGGTAGGGGAAGGGAGGGGAAGGTGGGGGGAGGGTGAAGGAAAGTTCCCTCCGAGGACGCTCCGAAATCGGAGCAGCCTCGGAGGGAACAGGCAATGCGCGCCGACCCCGGATTTTATAAGATACGCGCGTATCTTATAAAATCCAGCGTACTGCTGCGCGAACAAAAGTACACGCGAGCGCAAGTATTTAAAATCTGCCCCAAAGATTGCAAATTTTAAGAAGCTGCGAAGTACAAGCATACATACTTGTGCACGTGTCAAGAACAAGGAGTATAAAAGATGTGGGGCATGGGCTTTTCTGGGGCGGGGCCAAGGCTTACGCGTGTTGTAACTCCGAATTTTAGAAAAGCTGACCATGGCATATGCCAGTGTGTTATCCACATAACTTTACTACTAGTCCTGATGAGGAACAAGTCTGGAGATCTCAAGTTTTAGGGATTTCAGCACAGCATGAGGGTTCAGAGTCAAGTGGGTGGTTTACAGTATGAAGAACCAGAGGGTGGTGTCGAAGGCTGCTGAACTACCATATATACTCGGGAAGGGGGGGGGGGGGGGTGAGAGACAATATGACACTCAATATATCTACCACTGTTGGTGGGGCACTTTCAGATCAGGGTGAGTTGAATCATAAGGACTTATCCAAACCTTTTTTAAACCTAGTTACACTGCTTGTAACCACATCCTCTGGCAATGAATTTCCAGAGCTTAATTATTTGTTGAGGGAAAAAATAATTTTCTCTGATTTCTTTTAAATGAGCTACTTGCTAACTTCATGGGGTGCTCCCTAGTCCTTCTATTATCTGAGAGAGTAGATAACCCACCCTGAGCTGAAAATGCCCCTCTTATAGTGGTGATATATAGAGTATCATATTGTCTCTTTTACAGTGCGCTCTCCCTCTCTCCCCTCCCCTTATAAGGACATGAAAAAACTGGTTTTCCTTGTATGTGAGCATACACACATAAAAACCCTGGTGGCAATACATGCATTACATTTTCTCCAGTCACCTCTTAAGATCACATGCACATACGCGTGGAAGGAGGATATTTAAATGATACACACGTATTGCACACATGATATAAAATTACAGCGTATCTCTACTCGCATGCCAATATGCGTGTTTATGGATGCACACACGTTCTTTTTAAAATTAGCCGGTTAGAGAGGAATAAGGTGTTGGTCCAATTTCATCGTTAGCCAGGAAAATAGGGAGGGAAACAATATTCATCTCTTTTTCTCCACAGCATAAGCTCCTCCTTGTGCTGGTCTCCCCACTCTTGCAACATTCACCCATTTTCATGTCACTGCTCTTAGAAACATTCACCCCCCCCCCCCCTCTTGTACCATTCTCCTTCAAGCATTCACTTCATTCACTACTCCCCCAAGTATTCATCAACTACATTCACTCCCTTCTCCTCTCATCCCCTTTCAGCATTCACCCCTTCTCTTGCCTCAAATTATTCTGGCCTGACTGGAGCTTTGGGAGACCCCTCCTCTTCTCTGCTGTCAGTTGAATGCTAAGTCATGTGGACAGATTGAGCGGTTGAGGCTGGGACTATATACATGCCAGTACTTCCCCTCCAGACAGCAGACAGAGAAGAGCCCTCTACTCCAGGTAGCAGGTGGTGTGGGGGTTTGGACAGGATGGGAAGAGCTGGAACAGGGAGCTGTCTTGTCAGCTTTAATTTCAAGTATAAATTACAACATATGGGTAATTTACAGGTATTATTCATGCATGAATAAATATACAATATATACCTGTATCTATTTTCATCAATATTTATTTACTTTTATTACATACACATAATGCTTTAAAAGATATATAACATTATCCACTCTTACCACATTCATTCATATAACACAACACAATATTACCTATTGCACATATCCCTAATACATTAAAATACATACATAAGAACATAAGAAAATGCCATACTGGGTCAGACCAAGGGTCCATCAAGCCCAGCATCCTGTTTCCAACAGTGGCCAATCCAGGCCATAAGAACCTGGCAAGTACCCAAAAACTAAGTCTATTCCATGTTACCATTGCTAATGGCAGTGGCTATTCTTTAAGTGAACTTAATAGCAGGTAATGGACTTCTCCTCCAAGAACTTATCCAATCCTTTTTTAAACTCAGCTATACTAACTGCACTAACCACATCCTCTGGCAACAAATTCCAGAGTTTAATTGTGCGTTGAGTAAAAAAGAACTTTCTCCGATTAGTTTTAAATGTGCCCCATGCTAACTTCATGGAGTGCCCCCTAGTTCTTTCTACTATCCGAAAGAGTAAATAACCGATTCACATCTACCCGTTCTAGACCTCTCATGATTTTAAACACCTCTATCAGATCCCCCCTCAGTCGTCTCTTCTCCAAGCTGAAAAGTCCTAACCTCTTCAGTCTTTCCTCATAGGGGAGCTGTTCCATTCCCCTTATCATTTTGGTAGCCCTTCTCTGTACCTTCTCCATCGCAATTATATCTTTTTTGAGATGCGGCGACCAGAATTGTACACAGTATTCAAGGTGCGGTCTCACCATGGAGCGATACAGAGGCATTATGACATTTTCCGTTTATTCACCATTCCCTTTCTAATAATTCCCAACATTCTGTTTGCTTTTTTGACTGCCGCAGCACACTGAACCGACGATTTCAATGTGTTATCCACTATTTATTTATTTATTTAAAAGTTTTTATATACCGGGGCACATGGAGCACATCACCTCGGTTTACAGATAACAAAAACTTAGCAATCGCTTTACAGTTCAACAAATTAACTGATAAAACAGACAACAATGCAACAAATTATAACATCAACTCTTATGAATACAGTCAAGTATATCTAAGGGAGTAAACAGGTCTAATGCAATAGCAGTTAAGTTAATTATGTTTCTTGATGAATGGACATTCAATTGCATAAAGAATGAATTAGGATTAGGATGGGGCGTGAAAGGGGAGGGGGAGATCAAGAAAGAAAGAAAGAAAGGTTGTAGCACCTAATACGGAACCCAACATTGTGTAATTATAGCATGGGTTATTTTTCCCTATATGCATCACCTTGCACTTATCCACATTAAATTTCATCTGCCATTTGGATGCCCAATTTTCTAGTCTCACAAGGTCTTCCTGCAATTTATCACAATCTGCTTGTGATTTAACTACTCTGAACAATTTTGTGTCATCTGCAAATTTGATTATCTCACTCGTCGTATTTCTTTCCAGATCATTTATAAATATATTGAAAAGTAAGGGTCCCAATACAGATCCCTGAGGCACTCCACTGTCCACTCCCTTCCACTGAGAAAATTGTCCATTTAATCCTACTCTTTGTTTCTGTCTTTTAGCCAGTTTGCAATCCACGAAAGGACAATCGCCACCTTCCCATGACTTTTTACTTTCCTAGAAGCCTCTCATGAGGAACTTTGTCAAACGCCTTCTGAAAATCCAAGTATACTATATCTACCGGTTTCACCTTTATCCACATGTTTATTAACTCCTTCAAAAAGTGAAGCAGATTTCTGAGGCAAGACTTGCCCTGGGTAAAGCCATATTCACCTTTTTTACTGTTATTGCATATATATAGCTGTTTTTGCATTGCATGTTATTGCATTAATATATTGCATATATATAGCTAATTCTGTTGTCCAGCCATTATACAACAGTTTCCAACTAATTACAACTCCCAATTCCCAAAAAACAAATTTTTCTCTTAATACTATTCTCCTCAAAACTCCCAAGATTTTCTCTTGATACTTCTTCCAAACTCCCAGCTATTGCTTATGCAAATCAACACTCTTCATTATCCTCTTTCACTTTTAAATATCTCCTATAGCCTCCTTTTTAGCTATTAACAGATGCGGTTTTTGATCAATGAATATTCTCTCTCTAAAATTCTCCACCCAAATACAGTTTCATCAGTTTCAACGGTGCATTGCCACCGCGGCATTTTGGTGACATGAGGCAGTTGAGTTGGCTTGGAAATTTGTCTTAAAATTATTAGAGGGTTTGGTGTGATATCTTATTTCAATCGAAGGGACCGTGGGGAGATTTGGAGAGAGTTAGGTGAACTGTGGAAAAGCCAAATAAAAGTAGTATTGACTTGGAACCCCATGTAGATACTATAAGTTAAAGTGGCGATGCAACCGTTGAAACTGATGAAACTGTATTTGGGTGGAGAATTTTAGAGAGAAATTAGCTATATATATGCAATAACAGTAAAAATGTATGTATTTTAATGTATTAGGGATATGTGCAATAGGTAATATTGTGTTGTATTATATGAATGAATGTGGTATGAGCAGCTTTAATTTCACCCACTCCTGTCCTCCAATGTTATTGATTGCAGAGAGCGGTGGGGTGGAGACGTGGGGTGAGTAGTAGGCCAGGGATAAACAGAGAAAACACTGATCTCTTCCTCAGCTCCTCCCTTCTGTTTCTGTAGTAATCAGCAGTACTTTAAGGTCAGGAGGGAAAGGGAGATGAGACTGGAGCAGAATGGCTCTTCTCCACTCTGTTCTATTGTGGTGATTCCTGCTCCAGTCCTTCCCCTCTGCAGTGCTGCTCAGTTGCCATGTGGCCAGGAAGGCAAGGGCCATATTTTTTAGAGATGTGAATCAGAATGAGAATCTGTTCGGATTCCCGTTCTGATTCACATGTGGGTTTTTTTGCATCGGGCCCGATCGCGGTTTTGTTTATCTGCTGCGCCCTAGCCGATAAACAAAAAACCCACCCGACCTAATATGGAACCTAACATCGTGTAACTATAGCAAGGGTTATTTTTCCCTATATGCAACACCTTGTACTTGTCCACATTAAATTTCATCTGCCATTTGGATGCCCAATCTTCCAGTCTTGCAAGGTCCTCCTGTAATGTATCACAGTCTGCTTGTGATTTAAGTACTCTGAATAATTTTGTATCATCCGCAAATTTGATAACCTCACTCGTCGTATTCCTTTCCAGGTCATTTATATATATATATTGAAAAGCACCGGTCCAAATACAGATCCCTGAGGCTCTCCACTGTTTACCCTTTTGCACTGAGAAAATTGACCATTTAATCCTACTCTCAGTTTGTAATCCATGAAAGGACATCGCCTCCTATCCCATGACTTTTTAGTTTTCGTAGAAGCCTCTCATGAGGGACTTTGTCAAACGCCTTCTGAAAATCCAAATACACTACATCTACCGGTTCACCTTTATCCACTTGTTTATTAACACCTTCAAAAAATGAAGCAGATTTGTTAGGAAAGACTTCCCTTGGGTAAATCCATGTTGACTGTGTCCCATTAAATCATGTCTTTCTATATGCTCTACGATTTTGATCTTGAGAATAGTTTCCACTATTTTTCCCAGAGTACAGAAAAAAAAAAAAAAGCTTCAAATAAATAAATAAACTTTAATTCAAAACAGTAGCTCATTGAATTTATAGAGAACAGACTGAGACATTTAAATCTTCGGCTGCTGAACATTCCAAGGATTTTGGGAGAGTTACCACGGTTAACCCTTGAGAGGTATTTTCTTGAAGTCTTGGAGTTTTCTTCTGATACAACTCCCCCTTTGATAAAGTTTATTTTCTACCATCCCGCCCAGGTTCTCAAATTCAACCACCTGCTGTTGACATGGCGAATTTGACGGAATATCTTGAATCATCGAGTTATGAAGTGATAGAATGAGCTACACTATTGGTATCGTTTTTCTCTGATAGTGAAGTTCAGTAATGAAGAAATATTTTAGTAAATCCACTGTACCTTTTATGGGACATTCTGAAAGGATATTTCCTGACTTAGCTAAGGTCTTGCAAGAAAGAGCATTACGCCAGGATACTCTAGCCATAGGGGATACGTTCTTTCTAAGATACCCGTGTAAGCGTATGGTCAAATATAATAGAGATAACTTTGTTTTCTTCTCACCCGAGGATCTCAAGATCTTTGTTGATGCTAAGAAAATGTTATCACTTGGAAGGAATGAAAATTAGGCGACGTCAAATAAATAATTTGGAGCCTTAGTAAGCTAAGTCTTTCCTCTGTAGGATTACTTTTATTTCTTCTTATTTGGATGACCTCTCCCACTGGTTGTGGTCTAAATAGATACAGTGAATTATTGTAATTGGAATGTTTCTTTAATTTTATTTGTGTTTTGCATGTATCATGTTTCTGAAACAAAGTGGATTCTCTGTGTATGGTTTTTTTTTTAATTTCAATAAACAAATTAAAAAAAAGAAATATAGAAATGTTGGCAGAAAAGCACCAAATGATCCATCCAGTCTGCCCAGCAAGCTTATGCTAATATCTGCCACACTGTACAGATTACCCCCATGCTTATCAGTTTCCCTGTCCGTAAAAGTCAGGGCACTCATTGAATGCTGTTTGAATCCAGTTTCCCTTTACCCTTGCCGTGGAAGCAGAGAGCAATGTAAGAGTTGCATCAAAAGTATCAGACTTATTGGTTAAGTGTGGTAATAGCCACATCAGCAAATGACCACGTGGTTGTTTGCTCCCAAAACCCTAACATTCAGGGCCCTTATTGGTTCCTGTCTGAATCTAATTTCCCTTTTTCCATTGCTGTTGAAGCAGAGAACAATGATGGAGTTGCATTAATAGTATCAAGCCTTGTTTGTTAAGGGTAGCAACTGCCACACCAGCAAGTTACCCCATGCACTCTATTCTTCATTTCCATCCTCTAGCCTTTAGGGATCTACAGTGTTTATCCCATTACCCTTTGAATTCCTTCACTGTTTTCATCTTCACTACCTCCGCCAGAAGGGCATTCCAGGCATTCACCACTCTCTCCTTCGACACCGCCCAGTCCCTCCTCCTCTGGCCAGATTGGCCTAAAAATCCTTCTGCCTTTCTGCAGGGCAAAGACAATTTATTCGGCCCCCTCTGACTTACCCCCTACCTGAACTGCCTCTGCCTATGGCCTGCCCCTGCTGCTCTCAGCCCTTCTATTGGCCTTGCAGCGACAGAGGTGGTGCGGAACTAGGAAGTAAAACAAAAGAAAATAATCTTTGGAGTGGGAGTGTTTTAAATTTGCTTGCTGCCGCAGCAGTATATTGACTCAATTGCTCATGCTGCTCTCACCCTCAGATGTGTAGCTGAGAATTGGGGCATTTCTCTTTGCACTCAGGGCACGGTTCCTGTATGCCCAGTGTTAACAACACCCCTGAATCAAGACTTGTATTTGCTAGCTCTGAAATGCATTCATTTCTTTGGAGAGTTAATATTATGTGGCTATCAATGTTAGGATTCAGTTGCATGGGATCTTTAATGAATATCTTGTTTTGTTGTGTACTGGTGGTTGACAGTCATGTTGTCATGAGCGCTATGCTCATCTTCTGATTGGTTGAATCTCTAAGATTCATTCAATAGAAGGTTTGAAATAAAATGACTGTTGACATCTTTGAAGTGTGCAGTAGGCAGTATCAAGTGAACACAGTAACATAGTAAATGACAGCAGAAAAAGATCTAATTACCGTATTTTCCGGCGTATAAGACGACCCCCAACTTTTCCAGTTAAAATATAGAGTTTGGGATATACTTGCCGTATAAGACTACCTCTCTTCCAACGCATTCCAACATTTACAGCAGGAGGGAGTGACTCGAGGAGTGAGGGCGCGCTGCCCGATTGGCCAGTGCTGGGCAAAAGGGGCTTGCTTCGGCAAGCCCCTTTTGCCCAGCACTGGCCAATCGGGGAGCGAGGGAGTGCAGAATGAACTTTTTTACTGCATCCGGTGAGGGGAGGGAGTGACTCGAGGAGCGAAGGCGCACTGCCCGATTGGTCGGTGTTGGGCAAAAGGGGCTTGCCGAAGCAAGCCCCTTTTGCCCAGCACCGGCCAATCGGGGAGCGAGGGAGCGGAGAATGAACTTTTGGGGGGGTTTTTGTAGAAAATGAAATTGCATCTTACTCATTGTTTTCAATTTCATATCTTCAACTACCGGTACATATCTTAAACACTCATGTAAGTAGCAAGCATCTTTCTTTTCATACCAATCTTAAAATGTGAAGCCAGATTACCTGAACCAGATGAACTGTTCATTTCACCTTCTTGTCCCTTAGTTGTCACACCACTGGTATTGCCAAGTTACTGTGTCTTAAAGCTCTGAAACCGAAGCAAATTTTTTCTTCTAAGGTGCTAAATTCTGAACTTTGCTGCAGTGTAGACTTTTCTTTAGCTTTAATCACTGGAATGATTGAAAATAAATGCTTGACTATTCACACTTAAAAAACAAACAAACCATTTTTACAGCATCCGGTGAGGGAAGGGAGTGACTCGATGAGCGAAGGTGCACTGCCTGATTGGTCGGTGCTGGGCAACCTTTTGCCCAGCACCGACCAATCAGGCAGTGCACCTTCGCTCCTCGAGTCACTCCCTCCCCTCACCAGATGCAGTAAAAAAGTTCATTCTGCGCTCCCTTGCTCCCCGATTGGCCGTTGCTGGGCAAAAGGGGCTTGCTTTTACAGCATTCGGGGGAGTGACTCGAGGAGCGAGGGCGCGGGGAATTCAACAGATGCTGTAACTTTGGATTACCGGCGACAACTACGGTATATGCCCTATAAGACGATACCCGGCGTATAAGATGACCCCCGACTTTTGAGAAGATTTTCAGGGGTTAAAAACTCGTCTTATACGCCGGAAAATACGGTAGTTCATGCAGTCTGCCCAGTTGCAATTCTTCCACTTTGGGTAGATGTATGGGAGATTGTCACTGGTGGTTTTGAATCATCTGGTTAAGTCATTGAAAAGACAATAATATGATTATAGACTGAATTAGCAGATGTGTAAAATATCCATTAAGAAAAAAGTAATAGTTATGATATGCCAGTGGGAGGAGAAATTTTTGTAGATTTGTTGTGGTTAGAAAATATATGAAAAAAAAATTATATTGCTATTCTGTAGCTTGTGGTAACATGCAAGTTTATAATCTATAAAGTAGTTTTATCAACAAAAAGAAAAATTCATGAGTCCACACATCTCGGCTTCTGCTTGTTACACTCGTTTTACTTTTACAATAAACATTTAAACATAAAATTAATTAAATGATATAGTAAAAGAAGAGCTAATAGTCACTCAGGAGCACATGGTTCAAAGTGAAGTATCTTCAAAGGATACTGGCATAACAGGGAAGTTAGAATATCTCAATAGAGAGGTTATGATAGAGGCAGAAGAAGCCCAGAGGCATTTAAATAGGAGCATGCAGAGAAAAATGAAAGTTATTTTGCTGGTTTTTTTTAAACCACACAGTACTATATAAGCCATTCAGTTGACATTAAAATATTGTAGTTTTAAATGATTGGGTGTAATAATAAATAAGTTAATACATTTATGGCAAATGTACAGGCATTAACTGTGCTATATATAATACAAAATTTAATAAGGGCTTCTTGCCTCCAGCTAGCTTATTTGCTGTGTATTTCCAACTGTTCTTTGAACAATGGGTCACCACTGGCAAATATGGTATAATGGAAATAAAACGACAATAAAGCTTTGTTATAGTTTCACTTAGCAGGCTGAAATGAGCACGCTCATATCTATTCTTCTTCATTAAGTAAACAGGTGTTGACTGCCAGAATTTCATGCCTGTATCTCTAGTCCTTTTATAAAACTTATGTTTGTCTTCTGTGTAAAATATAAATTTAACTAAATCCAAAAAAATAGCGCGAATCAAGCATTTTTTTTTAGATTAGCTTGGCTACAAAAATGGCTATGCAAATGTTAATTCTAAAAGCTATGGATATCTTAATGAGTTTCACTGTATTGAGAAAAGAACTAGTACTGCACAGATTGTATTAGACACATGGCCCTGATGAGTAGATCCCCTAAAGAAAGGAAAGTTTGAATTTTAGTGTGCTACAGTTATTCACTTGGCCAGGATCAATTTGTACCAGTTCACAGAAATATGCTGCATATTCTAAGAACTTCAAAGCACTGTATCAGTATGCTTGCCAAATTTTATTTGGCTAAGTAGAAGAAGAAGCTGCCAACTGATCTGCATTTTATGCAGTTTTATTTTGGGGTTTTTTTTATACTAACTACTGTTTATGGACGCTGAGATCATGGAATGTTTCATGTGCAGCTTCATATTGAACAGAATTTATTTTTCTTTTCTGGTAAATAAAACAATACTTTGTAATTTTAACTCCAAATGTATTTGCTTAAATGTAATAAGTATGACAGGATATTAGTTGACTATTGATGTTTACATTGCACAGCCAGTTGTATCTGAAATCATTTTTACCATACATTTCAATCGAAATGTTTGTTTTTTACATTTTTCTCAAACTCAAAGATGACAAACATCTTGCTAAAATTCATTCTTGTTTTCATGGAAAAAATTGGACAAAGATTTTTATTTTTCTTTCATTCGTGCATTAATATTGTGTTCAAAACATTATTGTACTCTGTTCTAGTTTGACAGTCTAGCTTAAGGGATTTTCTTAACCTTAAATACAGATTATGCCTTTCTTTATTTTAAAACATACTACGTTAACATTTTGGTAGCTTTCCAGTTTCCATCATTAAAGCTTTCTTTATTGCAGCTTTTTAGGATAGCAACCATTAAATGATTTTTCACAATGACCACTTGATTATAATTATCCCCTGAAACTAGCAATCAATTATGGCAGCAATTCAATGGTGTAATTAAAATGAAACATGTTTGTACCTGCCAAGATCTTTAGAAGTATTTTTATTTCAGTGTTGAGAAAGCTGTGGTCAATCTGGCTGAAGTATATGTGTGTGTGTTTATACACACATGCACATACTTGTGCCGTATACAGTTGTAAGCAAATGTTTATGCACCCAGAGTCAAATTTGTATATTTCAGTGAATCTCTAAATGAATAGAAGTTGATGTGACCTCTGTGAGGCACAAAGTTAAATATAACATCTTTCTGCAAATTTGAGTGCATTAAATACTATTTATTTTTATTTTTTACTGATCTAAAATAAGAAAATAGTAAATATGATACATGCAAAAGTTTGTGCACCCTTTCAGCTAGAAATTTATCTTTGGCAGAAATAACAGCTTCCGAATGTTTCCTGTAGCCAGCTAAGAGTTTTTCTATTCTTGTTTTTGGAATTTTTTTTCCACTTTTTCTTGCAGAACTCTTCTAGCTCAGAAATATTCTAAGATCTCCCTGCATGCACTATATGTTTGAGATCTTCCTCAAGAATTTCAATAATATTCAAGTCTAGAGATTATGAAAGCAGTTCCAAAACCTTCATCTTTCTTTCCTGCATGTACTTCATGGTTGATTTTTCAAGTATGCTTTGGATGTTGTCTTCCTGAAATATCCAACCTCTTTTCTTCTTCAGTTTCTTCATTGATTGTGGGACATTAGCAGGATATATTGATATTTAGTTGAATCCATTCTTTCTTCTACCCACACAATATTTTCTGTGCCACAGGCTGTCACACAGCGCCAGAGCACAACAGATCCATCCCCATGCTTAACAATTGGCAAAGTGTTCTTTATGACCTTGGATCTCTTATCCTTTACTGATAATTGAGAAGTTATCCAGTTAAAGATAGCTGGATAACTTGTTCTGTATATTCATATACATGTAGCCGGATAACTTACAAACCTAACTGGCTATATTTCAGATATCTTTCAGAGATATCCGGGTAAGTAGCGCTGGGAGAGTTAGAGAAAAGATTGAAAATTATGGCCCGATTTCCTCCCACCCCTATCATCAACTAATGCTGGATGCATTAACTGAGTATAGTTATGCTTCCAGTGCAGCTTTGACAGAGGCTGCATTGGATGTCGCCGGGAGCAGATAAGTTTGGACCCTGCCCAGTAGGGCTTTTAAGGGTTTGAAGGAGGGGGGAGGGTCCGTGGAGAGTGGGGGTTATTGTGGCCATTTGGTGAAGATGATGGGGGTGGGAGTGCCTGACTGCATCATTGCAGAATAAGTGGGGGGATGGAGGGAAGGTTTGCAGTGGGCAAAGGTTAATTTTATCAGTATAGGAGGTGATGTGGGGTGAGGGGTGCAAGGTTGCTAAGGCCTCTGTGAAAGTTGATGATGAGGGTGGGAGGAAATCAAGCCACAGGGCCCTGTACTTCCATTTTTCTTCTAACTTTCCCAGTGTTACTTACCCAGATAATCTTTTAAAAATATCCAGATAAGTAGCAAGATATCTGGCCACACTAGGCTGGATAACGTTAGATCTGTTCAGCAGCAGATCTGAAGTTAGCTGGCTAACTTAGGGGGTTATTTTCCAAAGCGATCGCACGCGAAAAGGGACTTTTCACTCGCAAAAAGTCCCTTTTCGCGTGCGATCACTAAATGGGGGCGGCATCAAGACCGGAACAGGAGGAGTCGGGACGGCACTGGGGCGGATGTCACGAGGACATCGCGGACAGCGAAAAGGTAAGAACCCTTTTCGCTGCCTCTTTCGCTCCCAGTAGCACCACCTTTTATGATGGCGCTATTGGGTGCGAAAGCTGGCAGTGATCGCACCGCAGAGGTGCGATCGCTGCCGTTTTTCGCAGGCCCACCCCGCTCTTCCCCCACCCCCCCGCCCCCCCATTGGCACACGATTCAGGGAGCCCTGCGACATAGGAAAATCTAGCCCTTAGCCAGGGCCTGCTACCCTCAGTAAATTTAGCTAAAGAGCTCATTATCACTCTATTTGCATATTTTCTGTGCTTATTATTGCTAATTTTTAGCGTGCACACAAATGACTGATTTAAAGTGGGCTTTCACCCATGCTAAACTGTAAGGGGTTAGGGGGCTCTATAGCATGGAGGCTAAGTGATAGCAGCCCTTAGTTTCTCGGCTCCTTTCATTTTTGCCTCATAACTTCCATTGAAACAATGCTCTGTGCAGCCTCTACCCTGTTTGTGACTAAATGCTTCCTTACATTACTCCTGAGTTTACTCTTTTCCTGCCTTATATTAGACCCCAGTTTTGAAAATTGCTCCCATTATGTACAGATAAAAATGAAATATGAAAGCATTTTAGTATAACTTAGTAATTTTAACATAGCATATATATATATATATATATAATGCACAGGTACCTAATTACGAGATAAATTTGGGCATTACCTTATCAGTATATATCCAGGCTAAGATATAAAATATTAGAATGCTCTATCTCAATTAGAATTTAGACTCAGGTAAGTGCTGTATTACAGTTACTTAACTTATACCAAAATGCTTTCATGTTTCATTTTTATCTGGACATTAAATCGTTGACTTTCTGTTTAGAATAGATGAAAATGAGAATATATGTGTGTATGTGTTTGTGTATATACTGTATATATACAGATTTTTTTTTGTCCCCCTTTAGTTTGTTGATTTTGGATAAAGTAAAATACATTTCTTGTGAATCTAATCTTTTTCATGGTCGGCTGTTTTATTGCTTGTGCCAACAGTTTGTTTCATACACATCCGCTGCCAATTTTCTTTTCATGTATGGGAAGTAACATCTTGGCACATGGTGGACAAAACACTGAAGGGAAAAGATTTGTGCTTGTTAAGAAGACTGATCAGTTTAAAGCCTATTCTTTTAATTAAAGTGAGCAATCAGTCCGACCTCCCCCTTAACCACCCCCTCAACTTCTTTGTAAAATTATTTAGCTTATAAGCAATAAATGTAAATAATTATATATTACTTTGGTGGGGAACTTCATGCTAATCTATTAGTGTACATTTTTAAACTCAAGTAATATTTAGAAGATAATCCAATATTATACAATGTGCACATGTTCAGTTGTCTGAGAAGTAAACAGGCAGGAAAGGCGTGCAGGGTGACTATAGACGTAAGACTCTGTGTCACCTTCAGCAATCATTTGGAAACTATACTGCCTAAAAAAATGATCTCATTGTTAACAGTCTACTGGAAATAAAATGATGACTACTTTGTTCCTCCAGAATGCTGTGTTGAGGGATAATAGTGTATTCTACAAAGGCAGATGACAAAAACACCAAAGTTGTATTTCATGAGGAATAGAATGAAACCCAATTTGAGAGAACTCATCAAATGCAAAAATGTTGTCAGGGCATTCTGATAGCACACAAATATCAGCTGTCTGCACAGTTATTCACAATCAGTGTTTTTATTTTTTATTATTATTAAAAGAAATTAGTAGCTTTACTCGGTAATAGTAATAATGTATGGCAGTTCTTATTATGCATGGCTTTGCCTTTGGAGTTTCATGAGGCTTTCATCTCTATCGACATAAGACTTGCATGTGTCTAATCTTTTTTCTGGTTTGGAGGGCAATAGCAATCAAACATATCTTCATGTAACTGTATGATAGGTTAGGACAGATAATCTAAATCATGTTGCTTAGAGGAGAGCATACTGGAAAATGTTATAGTTGGAGCCGAAGTGACAAGTTTTGCTTGTTTGTAAAAGGCAAACCTTGAGCTGAGTGGAATTAATTAGCACAGAGGAAGCCAGACTGCAGTTTGAACATCTTGCCCAAAAGGGCTGATGGAGCTCAGACATGATATGAAGATAATATGCTCAAGCTGCAGAAGAGGGGCATTGGCAAAGGGAACTTAGTTACCTCTAATTTAGGAAACTGTTCTAGCAGAAGAACTGATGGATTACATTTTGGGGGAAGACTTCTTTTCCAGTCTTCAACTTGAAGAGATCTTGAGTTACCCATGCAGACATTCTGACTGGGATGGTATTTCAAGTGGAGAGAAAAAAAGCATACATTTTAAGTTTAATCAGATGAGCAGTGTGAATGGCAGCAGCAGGCAGAAAAGGAGAGAAGCAGGCAGGGCTTGGAGTAGTCATGCAGCCTAGCAGGACTTGCAGGCAATTGATTCTAGCTCATCATTTAGAACATAGCCAAGCCAGAGGCACTGTCATCAGCTGTGAGAATTTGATTTCCCTGACCATGAATAATTCACCAGCCAGACTGTCTACTATTACTTATGTAACCACCTCTTGAGTTAACCCCCTAATGCAGGGTTCACACAGACCCATGGCACACTACTATCCTAGACTTTTCACTCTTCTCATAAATTCTCTGCAGTAGCTAGAACCTGGGAAGCTGTGGTCCGGCCAACAGGGAGGAGTACAAATCTCTGGGGCCTTAGGCTCATAGGGGGTAAGTATGTGGCACAGTCTTTCTCCACTCAGCCTCAGTCATCTCTTTTCCAAACTGAACAGTCCTAACCTCTTTAGTCTTTCCTCATAGGGGAGCCATTACATGCCACTTATCATTTTGGTCGCCCATCTCTGCACTTTTGGTCGCCCATCTCTGCACTTTCTCCAGTATATATCCAGTATATATCTCTGCACTTTCTCCAGTATATATCCAGTATATATCTTTTTTGAGATGTGGTGACCAGAACGCACACAGTATTCCAGGTACAGTCTCACCAAGTAGCGAATCAGAGGCATTATGACATCCACTGTTTTATTTTCCATTCCCTTCCTAATAATTCCTAACATTCTGTTTGCTTTTTTGACCGCCACAGTATCCTGAGCTGACAATTTCAATGTATTATCCACTATGACACCTAGATCTCTTTCCTGGGTGATAACGCCTAAGATAGAACCTAACATTTGTGTAGACAAAGTAGACACCAAATAAACCTAACAACAAAGAGATGTGTCTATCCTGATGAATTCATATTGATTGTCAGTTAAAAAGAATCACATAGCGCCATAGCATTCATGCAGGACTGCCAAAACAGTGTATATAGCTTGGCATACTTGCGCCTTCTTGTTAGTCTCAGCCATGCCTTTGACCCTATCTTAGCCCTCACATATTGGCAAGATAGTTGCATAGATATGATGGAACTCCAGCAGGGCCTATGACATAGAGCCAAGTACTGTATAAGTTAAATGTATCACAAGTAGCTCAGCTGCTTAAAGGCACAGCCGGAAGCTACAAGTTGACAGCTACAATCATCAATCACACACGCTACATGTTACAGCAAGATTCCTTAGCTGACATCCGTGTGCATCTGAAAATATCCACATAAACATTGGATACATAGCCTCACATGGGCCAGGAAAAAAGACAGGTGTCGGCACTGCCTAATTAGTTTCTGAGGCAGTGCTGACATGAGGGTGCTCACACAGCAGGCCTTCACTTAGAACTTTTTGGGAAGCACATGTCCAATATGGTGGTTATCCCTAACTTCTCACAGGACCATACACAGCTGGGCCCTGCTACATCTATATAAGCAAACAGACAACTCTCATGTACAGATAGTGAGGGCCTTGGACCTTGGTCTGTCATGTTGGTTATGATAACTGCACAGGGAGGCTATTAAAGGATGCTTATCTATCTGAAAGTTGGATTGGGAATAGGATGGTGTTATGCCTTCACATGGTATAGAAAGTCACCTCTGAAATGTATAGATCATAGTTTAGTGATGACAATAACAGCACACATATATGATAGAACAAAAGGTTCACCTCATTGAACACAAGGCAAAGCTATGTTAGAAGTTATTAACCTACCCTGATATGTCACAGGTAGACATTGGAAATTTTGGGATGTCAGGGTGCATCAAGGCCCTTTATGTGTCTAGCTCAGGGCTGGTCATATTGTCCTGCTTTATGTAAGTACACAGAAAATCTGCAGACTATTTTGTTTGTTCTTATTGCTGGTAGCAGTTACAGTCCTTATCCTATATGTGGCCACCCTTAAAGCATATAGGCTGAGGATTCCAGGGGAGTCATGCTATCAGAACGGTCATTTTCCAAGCAAAGGCATGACCTTTTAGGTCTTTTCAGGTTTGAGGCTCTTGCTTATTTGCATGCCGCCATGACTTGTAGACAACATAGCAGAGATGCTGTTCTATGGGATGTGTTTCCTGTGATGCTTGTCCATTTTACACTTTGTGGATATGAAGACCAAGGCAGGTGTGCTGATAGACTCTCAATCATCACCTCTATGTATAGCATTAAGGCAAGATAAGGTGCTGTCAGCTGATGACCTCATGAGCCAATAACAAATCTCTTTCTGAAGCCTTCTACTGTGCAAATTGTATAGCTAAACTGCTCCCAGAGGTATCATATGTTTTGTAGAAACATATGATACCTCTGAGGGCACCTGAGGCTTGAAGCTGCCTGTGCCTGTAACAAAGAAGACTCAGGGAGCATATATGCTTCCAACAGATGTATGTCAGGCTGCCTGGTGTAGACAGTGTTGTGTGAGTAGTAATTACCTTGACGACCTCATTAGCAGGTATGGTCAAGCTTGACATAGACATTCTTGATGATTGTTGATGAACAGGCCTCGAACAGCAAATATGGGCCTCAGTACATTAGCAAAGTGCTGGAGGAAGTCTGTAAACAACAATATCCTAACAGATGTGTAGGTCTGTGTGTGCCTGGGGGAGTGAGGTGCTATGTTACCCTCTGTCTATATCTGTCTCTGGGTGCGATGTAGGGCTCATAGTTTTCTTCCTTATCATACCACTGCATATACCAGAGTATTCACTCTGTGTGTACCCAATTTTCCCACACAGTCTTTAGCCACAAGCAATCCTATGCTTCTACTCTGTAGCAATGATGCTACAGGTATGATAATGTTTAGGCAGGGAGAAAATGGCCTCATACATTTGTAACCTAACATTCCACCTTGGCCTGACACTGTTTATTCATTCCGCCGAGATGGAGTTGTAAACATTGGCAGCATAAGAGCTCATATATCCAGTGTCACTTTGCTGGTTGGGTTGATATCTGCTTGTAGTTGGCACTATGTAGCCACATCTTGACAACTTCCACAATGTAGCTTAACCACTGTGTCACACAGGCAGAGATGTACATACTTATGAGGCAATTTGGCAGCTGAGTGGGAAATGTATTGGTATGTGAAGAAACTTCTTTTTCACTCAGCGATTAGTTAAGCTCTGGAATTCATTGCCAGAGGATGTGGTTACGGCAGATAGTGTGACTGGGTTTAAAAAAGGTTTGGATAAGTTCCTAGAGGGAAAAATCCATAAACTGCTATTTATCATTAAGGAATAGTAGCTTGAGATCTATTTAATGTCTGGGTATTTGCCAGGTACTTGAGACTTGGATTAGCCACTGTTGAAAACAGGATGCTGGGTTTGATGGACCCTTGGCCTGAATCAGTATGGCATTTCTTATGTTCTTATGCACCTATAGCTCTATGATTGTGATGTTGCCTAACAAGGCTGAAGTGGTTTCTGTTATACACTGACCCAGACAGAGGACCAGTAAGTAAAAGAAAGATACAGATGTGACCAGCTAAAACCACTTTCCTGTGCTGTCTTCCATGCAAGTGGAAGGACTAGATGACGACGAATGGGCAAAGTAGAGTTGTATAACACTTTGCCAAAGCTGGATGCCAGCCCATGTGGTTCCCCCCTACCCCCGGCTTCTTCTGGGGGACATAAGGGTTCCTGAGGTAAATCTGGAACAAAGTCTAATGGGATGCATAATGTATAGCCAGATTATGAAATACACAGCAGACAAGCACTATCTCTGCTACTTTGGGTGGGGCATACATTATACCTCTCCCCATTTTGTCTAAATAGAGAAATCTACTTTTTAGAATTCTGAAGGCGCGTTCACTGACACAGCGGGTAGAACATAAGGCCTCATTGTACCTCGTCTCTGCTGGAAGAAATAGTGACAGGTTTGAGAAGTCAGGTCCTGTACCCATATCCCGAATCTCCTGCGGCAAAGAGAGAACGGTTGTGTCAGTCACACCTCCATGACTTTATCTCACTGCCAAATCACAGTATGCTATAAGACACTAGAAGCTAAGCTATAGCTTGACGTGAGCCATAAAAAACTATTTCCAAACCATAAGTCCATGCCATCTTTTACTGCAACCCTATATGTATGCTATAATACTTTATGGTGCGTCAGTTCTTCATGAATGGAAAAATGCATCAGGAATGCATAAGAATGTGTACAAGTCACTCACAAGCAAGTGGTCTCTACCCGGTTCTAGTACTCCAATAACACTGACGCTATACATCTCAGCTCCCACATGTCATTGCAAAAACATATCAACCTTGTGGTATGATTGTTCATGTCTCTGGTTGTTCTGCAATATGTCCTCTAGAAATGTGTTTGTCAGACATGATGCACTGAATAGGATTGGCCCAAATGACACATCCCACACCTTGCATTGAACCCGTGTACCCCTGTGATGGTGAAGACAAACTGTGGCTAACATCATGACTGTCAGAGCAGAAGCACTGCAGACAGGATACCGATATGGGCACCATTAGCTGCGGGCTGACAGAGCACTAACAAGGCAACCCTGATCTGGGAGTCCCTGCACTGTGCACCCAAAAAGGTTTGGGAAGACAAGTGACATTTCAGTAGCTCCAAGAGAGAGGATTAGAACTGCTATTGTTTTAAGATGACAAGTTAGGCCTGGATTCTCTAAGGACACAGACCTTAGAGAATCCGACGGTAATGGGGGGTGAAGTGGGGGGCAGTCCTGCAATAGCTGGCAGTGATTGCACCTCTGCAGTGCGATCGCTGCCGGCTTTCGCGCCGAATAACTACGACATAAAAGGTGTAGTTATTCGGCGCAAAACTGGTGGCGGTAAGGAATTTTACCTTTCTCCGCCAGCGATGTGTCCGCAGCGTTGGCCCCAGTGCTGCCCTGACTCCTCCTCTTCCAGAGCCGACTCCGCCCCAAGCTAGCTATCACACGCGAAAAGGGACTTTTTGCGTGCGATAGCGTTAGAGAATGACCCCCTTAGTTTGTAGTTCTGGGTCACACACTGACCTTAGTGGAAAGTGCTATGTATGGTTACATAATATTAGCTTTGTATGAATACATAAGTTTAGCAGGCCTCTACAGCATGGAGAGAGAAGCCTGGCTTGTTGATCTAACTATGCAACTTGTTGATCTATGCAAGCTACTTGTCATATAACTGATGCAGTCACATCCATGACAGCCCCCCTTGTCACTGCCTTTTACTGTAAACACATACCTGTAGAGGGATGATAGAAGCACCGCTCTTATCTATGAGTCAACCGTCATTGTAACGACCATCTTCAAATTGTTCAAACAGGCCACATTGCCTAAGTATAAAGGAATCGTGTGCAGCTCCCAGGTACCTGGCAACTACATCAAGGATGTGCAGTTAAGCATTAGAGATCACTTGCACATTGATGGAGTGGAAGAGCTTTTTGTTGTGGTAGATCTCCTCCCTGCGACCAGGTGGGATGATGGCTATGTGACTGCTGTCAGTAACTCCCAGAATATTTGAAAAGCTTGCTATGGCATAAAAACCTTTCTTCAAGTCCAGCAAGTCCAGTCTTTCATGAGGGAATCTTATGTAACAATTAATGCGGCTACATACAGCTGTTATGACCTGGCTCAGACATTGTGAAAAAGACGTCTGGGACATTACCTCAATGACCCTGACTGTTGTTTGGAGTGAGCTAGATACTATAAAATGCAGGGTGCACAATAGTTTGGTGAGGCCTGGGATAGCGTGGGACCTTTTTGTGGCTAGATCCTGCTCCCCTCTGATTTCTTGATATAATTCCATGATAGCCTGAGAGCTTAAGTGAGACCTCATAACCACATGGTTCTCTGGCATTCCCAGCTATGTGATGCAGGGATGAAAAATACTGTCCCTGTACTGCCTGTGTACCCTCCTGCATGGCAAGCCCTGACATGCGCCATCGCACACCACTGGTGGGGCTTGCAGCTCTGGCTCTGGTGCAGTTACTTCCCTAGGAGGCATTTGAACCTCTCTTGCTTGTTGTTGTTGAGCAGACAAACAAAGACAGGCAAATAGTCTAACCATCAAGAAGTAAATCAGCAAAGAAGGAAGTTCATAAAGGTTCAACAGTGTCCATAAAGTTCAGACAAGGTTTATTGTAGGATAAACAAGCTAAATGTCTAGTGTGTCAACATCTAGCCAAGGCACTCATGTAAAGGTGTCAATGGTTCCTTGACATGGGTCTTGTTTCGTAAAGACTGCATCGGGAGGCACTCCACAATAGAGAGTGACTTGAATCAATTAAAGCATAAGATGCAGTTTTAAATTCCAAATAAATGACTAAGTTGGGAGTAATCAAGATTCCTAGCTAATTTGTGAAGATCATGCTTAAAAGAGAAAAACGGGTAGGCTGACAGTTCATAAAGAAATTTTTTTGAGAAATGGCAAAATCCAAAGTTTTCATCTATTTCGCTATGATTTGGCTTGGTTAGGAATTGAAGAACTCTGCAGGAAAAGGTCATGTTTTTGTACTCGAAAGTGTTTGGATGTACTGCAAAGAACTTGCTAACAGAGAAATCCATGCAATCATCATTTATGTATTTATTGATTGACATTTTTATACCACCTTTTTGTATACAGTCAAAGTATAATTGTCATCCTGTATCAAAAAATTCTGTGACTTCATGGTACTGCATAATCAAATTAGAGGAAACAAGAAACAATCCTTGTATTAATAACATTCAACAATATTCCATTTTTTCAATGGACAGTGCACAATCAGATGTTTGATGATTTATCCAGTCCTATTTTTATCTTTGTCACAAGATAAAGATGTTTCTCTTTATTATCCATATCGCATTAAAATTATGATTAGATTTACTAACTTATCCATCATATAAAAGAGGCAGCGGTAGAGTATGTCCTGCCTAGTCTTAACACATTTCTTTTGTCTCCTGATAACTTTTAAATACCTCTGGCAACAAATACTGAGGACAAACAAAAAAATAACCCTTCTATTGAAAAAATCTTAAATGACTTATATGCCTCACTAAAGTCTTTCTTATGTACCCTCATAAAATGAACCAACCACAACTTTTGGTAGTAATGGTTCCATGCTATAATCATCAGTCCAGGTTTATCTCAGTATTGTTTATTAACATCTGTTACTGATACTGAGGAGCAGGAGTTAAATGAAGACAAATGTTTTGAAAGATTGAGTGTTATGAACCCTGCCCGCAGAGCTAACCCCCTGCTCACCTCGCTTATGCGGCTCGGAGCCTCCGAAGTCGGGCCCTCCCACGCGGCTGGAGCCGTGGCCTCAGTTATCTTCGTGGCCCGGAAGCCGCCCATCCAGCCCTGGTCTTCACCGCGGCCGGAGCCGCGGACTTCTTTGTCCTTCCACGGTCCTACACAGCCCTGCTTCCTTCCTCCTAGGCGCGCAGCCACGCCTCTCTTCAATATTTAAAGGGCCCACGGCCGGATATGCCCTGGGCCCCACCTATGGACTGATTTCCTGTTCAGCCCTATAAAAGGGCTGGTCTTGTCATTGTTCCTTGCCTTGCATTGGAGTTACTTCACTCTGGAGGCTCCTGCCTGCCAGAGCTCCGTCAGGTCTTCTTCGTGGAGCTCCTCATCGTCTCGTCGTCATGTCATGTCATGTCTTCATTGCTTGAGGTCCCTGTCCAGGTATCCTGGTGTCTCGTCTTGATCTTCCGCTTCCTGATGTCCCAGGTTCCTTGGTGTCTTGCTCCTGTGTCTTCAGTGCTCCTGAGCCTTCTGGTCCTGTCAGGCCTTGGTCCCTCGGGTGACGTCTTTCCCGAGTTGGAGTGGCCTGCAGGTGGAATTTGTTCCTGTGCTCCTTAGCCATCTTGTCCTGCCAGCCTTTGTGGAGCTCCGGATGACATATGGCTCCGTCATCGAAGTTCTGCCTCGGCTGGATTTTTCCCTGCGCTCGTCCCGCTCTCCGCCTGGTCCGTGACCAGCCTCCTCGGGCTGTGTAGGGCGCGCAGTGGGACAGGGTGGTCCGCGACCAGCCCATTGGGTCCGCCCGTGAAGATGGGCTGAGTAGGGCGCCCTGAGAGACAGTGCCAATGTCTTCCTGCCCAGCTTCTGGTCCGAGATGCCGTCGCATCGACCCTGGTCCGTGATGTCTTCAACAGCCCTGGTGTCATGTCTTCAACAACCCTGGTGTCATGTCTTCATGTCAAGGCCTCCGTCTGCCCTCTTCCTCAGGTTGGCCTGCTGCTCAATGCCGACCCAAGCGGCAGGTCTGAAAGGGCTCGGAATGGTCGGAGGACAGTTCCCCTGCCAACATCATCTTGTTGTTGGCGCTGGGAGCTTGCAGGCCCGGCAGAGGGTAAGACTGTATTCACGCCATGCTGGAACACGCTGTCAACCCTCAGTTCGGTCCTGGATCCGTCTGGGGTCGGACTGAGGCCTAAGGGCACACTAAAACACCCGTTACGTAACCTTGAGGGTGCTTAGTTTTGCATAGGACATTATCTATAGAATGAATGGGGGGGAAGCAAATGACTCCAAAACTTTTTGACCTTGGATCAATTCTGCACCAAGCTATGAGATCAAAATGATTTGTGGAGATATTTCCTTGTGCTGGTCATATTGTTTGCTACAGGCACATTCTGAAAATTAACCAGAGTCAACACTGAAGAGTATGGACAATATAAGTTGTATAGTAATCCCACCTAATCTGGTACAGGGATAATTTGTACACTTCTTAGCACACATAACATAGTTATCAATGATTAGTACTTGATAGTGAAATCACTTTCCCTGCCACACAGTACGCAGCATGGCAAACTGCTACTGAAGATTCTACTGAAGAATATTGTGTCACTGTTATTTTGAATGTTCCAGAACTGCAATCTATCCTCCCTGTCAACATTGTGGACATTGAGTGGGTTGATCTGTTGTGTATAAATCAGTCAGAATTGATGGATGTTGGCTACTGGTTAGACTGGTTTTTGACTGTAGGTCTATTTTTTTCCATCTGATTTTTTATTTATTTGGATGTTTGTATGAATAACGACTTTTGTAGTATTTTGTTCTTTTTTGCATTGTAACTCACCTTGAAAAGGCTATGCTAGAAAGGTAAGAAATCAAGTTAGAGGAATAAAATAATAAAGGTAGCTGTGAGGCACAGTTCAGAAAGCTGAATGATTTGAGAAACAAAAGAATTACCCCATGTGTGCATTTTAAGCTCCAGCTTCATACATGGCCTTTATGAAGGTAATTTTCAAAGGGACTTTTGCATTACCTGCAGAAATAGCCCTTCAGAAAATTGTACTATGATGTATGCATAAAATTATGTTCTTACACACTGCATACTTTTACACGCATGGAGGGAGGCATTTGAAGGGCTAGAGTCTGGGCATGGGTTGGGACATAAGCACATACTTTTTTACTATATAACATATGCACGTAAATTCTCTCAGCAAAACTATGCACACCAAATAGCAGGTATAATTGTGTGCTTTGAAAACTGATATAACTTGGGTGCATAATAGCCCACAAATTTGTGTGGCCTGTTATAGAAGTAACCCCTATATGTGCACAGCAATGTGCTACTATCACTACAATTTATCATTTCTGAAATGCTGCTAGACATACTCAACCATGTACAAATACACGTGAGAGACAGTACCTGCTTTATGGAGCTTATAGTCAAGACAAACATGCATGACAAATTAGTCTATGTGGTGTGTGCTAATTATAGAGCAGTGGTTAGGATTCAAAAGCAGCTCTGGAAGATGAGTTTTTAAACTGGATTTGAATATGGACAGATTGGGAGCATGAAACATGGACTCAGGAAGTCTATTTCTGGGATACAGTGCAGGAAAGTGCAAAGTCAGTAGTTGGCAGTGGAGGAGATGAGGTACTTGTTCAATGAACGGAGTTTATGAAGAAAGGAGTAGGAAGAGCGAAAAGAAAATAGGTAATGAGTTGCAGAGCAAATGCATATATAGGCAAGTAAGAGAAACTTGAATTGTAAGCAGAAGTAGACAGGAAGTTGATATAGCAGTTTTAGAAGAGGGTTTAAATGGTCTTAGCGATTCTGAAGGAAGAAAAGTCATCCAGCTGAATTTTGAATAGATTACAGTGGAGAAAGATGTGTAATGACTCTTTGGGGTTTATTACTAAGAAGCCCTAGTTAACACTTGTAGCTAGAACAGTACAGGCTAGTAGTTAAGCAGAGGCACAATTCAACACAGAGCCTTCTTTTCAGGGGTGCTGGGCTTGTACTATAAAAGCAGCTCTCTCGCTGAGAGCTTGAGGCAGTGCAGCCTGATTTTGGAAGTTTGAGGAGGAAATGGAGATTTTACCTTTTTTGGATTTTTGAGTCTACCTTTGGGGCTCAGGCACTCCAGCCTGGTGTCTTTGAAGGAGGTTGGGGAGCTGCTCTTCCCATCCACTCACTGGCTGGTAGGGTTTGCATCCCAGGTTGATTTGGGATTTTTCAACCCCCTGCGTGTTATGAAACCCCTGGGTGTTCCCTGGAGAAAGGTCATAGGGAAACTTTTCCCTGGGTGCCAAGAATAGGGAAGATCTGCCCCTGTGTACTCTCCTGGAGGACAGAGGTATGATGATGATCCAGTGCAAGAACTTTCTGGTGAGTTTTGGACCCAGTTTTTGGGAAAAGATTTTTTGGTTAGAAGATCCAGGAGGCTGCCCCCTTCCCACCTTAAAGGAAGAACATCTGAGAGCTGTATGTTCTTGAGTGGACCTCTTCCATCTAGGGATCTGGAGAGTGAATGAGAGTTACATCTGGAGAAATGTGAGTAAGATCACATTTCAAACATTGCTATTTCAAACCTGAAATAATTGTGAGGAACCCCCCACTTGGAGTCTTCACCCTTACGGAAAGAGAAAACTGGGACTCTGTACAGAAACTGTTATCTTTTTTTTCTGACCAGCGTGGAGGGGATGTTCTGCCCAAACAAGGATACCCTTGTCCACTTGGGAGCCTCATTTATCCAAGCCCTGGAGGGTGTTTCCCTTGTCATGGTAGAAAGAGACCCTTTCACAGATGGAGGAAGGACTGTGAATTGTAAAGGCCATCACTATGATCTGTGTCATTACTTTGACAAAAAAAAAGCCTTTTCAGTAAAGTTTAATTTTGGACACTCCATCAGAGTCTCCTGCATGTTATTAGCACCTACAGCACTCTTCCAGGGAAGAGCTATAGTGTATCACCCCTACCACTAAGGGCCTTGAAGGAGAAATTCATTAGCAAGTGGGGCTGCCTCCACTTGCATTAGCTCTCTCACAAGCCCCTTACCCGATGACCAAATTCTTTTACTTGTGGCGGGGGGGGGGGGGGGGGGTAGCAGAGGGAAGGAATTATTTTATGGCCCTATTGATGTTTAGTTATCACCCAGAGATGGGGGTTACAGATGATTTAATGGGAGGCCTGTGAAAAGCAAATTGCAGTAGTCTAAGTGGAAAGTGATGAGAGTGAATGAGCATTTTGATAGCATGATCAGAAAGGAAGGGACAGATTTTGGCAATGATATAGAGGTAGAAACAACATGCTTTAGCAGTGCTGTTGATGTACATAGAGAAGGAGAGCACGGCATCAAAGATGATCCCAAGGAGGATGAGAATACTTAGGGAATAGCCACTGTTATTAATTGCATCAGTAGCATGGGATCTTCTTAGTGTTTGGGTAATTGCCAGGTTCTTGTGGCCTGGTTTGACCACTGTTGGAAATAGGATGCTGGGCTTGATGGACCCATGGTCTGACCCAGCCTGGCAATTTCTTATGTTCTTATGTTCTTAGAGTTTGGGAGAGAAAACAAGACGTTATGTCCTGGTCATTTTAAGGTGGTGGTGGGACATCCAGGTGACAATATCACACAAGCAGGCTGAAATTTCTGGTGTAGAGAGGTAGATCTGGGTATCATCAGCATAAAAGTTGTACTGATTCTAAAAGCTATGGGGAGGAGATCAGATCATTAATGAAGACGTATAGAGAAAAGAAAAGTGTAGAAAGAACAGATAAAAGAAATCTGGACATCTTTTAACCAAAAACACATGATAGCGGATCCAGAAAATATTACAATTGGATATATGCCCATATAAGTGGTCTTTTTAAAATTGCTGCAATATATGCCACTGAATTGTCCATAGGATATTCATGAGTAAGTGCACTTTGCATGCTTTTTAAAATTGCTATTTACATGTGTAACTTGTTTTAAATTTACCTCCTATAAGAGTATGCTGAATAAAATTGTTCAAAGAGTTCTACATGTGGCAGCCTCTCTTCAACAAAAGTACATTGGGGCAGATTTTCAAAGGGTTACGCGCGTAACCCCCGAAAAGCTGCCCCTGCGCGCACTGAGCCTATCTTGCATAGGCTCGGCGACGCACAAGCCCCAGGTCACGCGTATGTCCCGGGGCTTGCAAAAAGGGGTATGGGTAGTCCGGGGTGGGGCGTGGCCTGAGCCTCCAGGCACAACAGCCATTTGCCGTTGTGTCCGGGATTGCGGGCCGGCCATCGGCCGGCGCGCGTAACTTCTTCAACAAAGGTAAGGGGGGTTCTAGGTAGGGCTGGGGGGTGGGTAAGGCAGGGGAAGGTGCGGGGGGGGGGGCGTAAGGAGGCATAAGGCGTAAGGCGGCCTCAGAGGGAATGGAGGCAGGCTGCGTGGCTCGGCGTGCGCAAGTTGCACAATTGTGCACCCCCTTGCGCGTGCTGACCCTGGATTTTATAACATGCACCCGGCTGCGCGCGCATGTTATAAAATCAGGCATAGATTTGTTCGCGCCGGGTTGCGCAAACAAATCTGCGCCCACGCGCAGGTTTTAAAATCTGCTCCATTGTGCTTAGTCACTCAAGCTCTCTTTCAATTTCTTAATGAAATTGAAAAGGAAAACTGAAATAGACTTCAACACCTAATCGCTACATGCCAAGCTAGCATGAAGGTGGATCCACACACAATATTACAACATGAGCTCATGATTGTGCCAGTTTCCCTTGGTAACCTAAATACAGGCAACATAGCAATTCTGGCAGATGTGTTGACAGAGGGTGTGGCATGTCCACCAGAGATTACCGTATTTCCACGACAATAACCCGCCCACGTATATAACCCGCCCACACACATAACCCGCAGGTTTTCAAAATTTATGTAAGAAACCTTTAATATACCCCGCCTCCTCATATAACCCGCGGGCAGACAGGGCGCTTGTCCGAGGGGGCGGGGCCGCCGGCACACTGACCTTGCGCACTCTGCGCGCCGTGTACAGCCCCATGCCGTCCTGCACGCTGGACGCCTTCAGCGAGAAGCGCTCCGGTACGTACATGCCCAGCATTTTCATGGCCTGCCCCGGGGTGCGAGCCGCTCCCTCTCACATCGCCGGCGCTTTGCTTCCCGAGGGAGTTTGACCCTCCTCTCTCGTTGTCCCCTCGTTCCTTCCTGACCAATCAGGAAGCGGCCGGGCGCAGGGATAGGACGGACTCCTCTCAGCTGCAGCCTATCAGATGCGCGCTCTCCTTGACGCTTTGTTTTGTTTCCTCCTTCGCTTCTATTCAGAGTCGGGAAACTTTATTGGTCGGAAAGTTTGTCCACGTGTAGCCGAGTCAATGCCCGCGGCGGAGTGGGCGGAGGGATATACAGCGTGAAGCGCCGGGGCGGGGGGAGAGAGATGTTAACCGCTGCTGTAAAATTTTTTCTGGATAACCCGCCCACGTTTATACCCCGCGGGGGGCATGCGGGGTAGGTAAAAACGCACATTACCCGCGGGTTATATGCGTGGAAATACGGTACTTTTGATGAAGCATCCTGTCTGTTGATAGATGGACAAACCCTAGTTGTGACACGTGGAAAGCCTGTAAGAGTCATACTTTGGTGAATTTACAGATTAATTTCTGGAACACTTTTTCAAAGATGATATGCATTGTGACTAGAATAGAGAAATATCAATTAAGACTGGCACAAGGAAGAGATGTTTGAAACATTCTTGTCTAGTCAAAAGTGATCTGTGCCAGTTTTCAGTAACTAAATTTTCTAGCTTAGGGATGGATGAGTAAACATTTTTTAACCTGGCCTACACTACTTTCACTTAAAGATCCTCAAGTGCAACGGGGGAAGGAGAAAGGGTTTTACTAGAAAATGAAAAAGAGAGAGCGGCAAAGAGCTCCAGTGTATTCTAGATTATCTCACACAGCCTGATACATGTCATCTATATGGACCAGTGGTTCTCAATCCAGTCCTCAGCACACACCTAGTCTGTCAGGTTTTCAGGATCTCCACAATGAATATACATGACATAGATTTGCAACATGCAAATTGCATGCACTGCCTCCATTGTATGCAAATATATTTTATTTATTAATATTAATGAATCACTTTACTGGTTTTAAAATAAAATCACTTAAAGAGACGTACATAAGAACATAAGAAATTGCCATGCTGGGTCAGACCAAGGGTCCATCAAGCCCAGCATCCTGTTTCCAATAGAGGCCAAAACAAGGCCACAAGAACCTGGCAATTACCCAAATACTAAGAAGATCCCATGCTACTGATAGCTTAGAAGTCTCTTAGTCCGTTTCTTAACAAACCAGTAAGTCAGACTCGCCTAATGTACTATTATGTATTCCTCCTAACTGTCCCCCTAGATAGGGGCTGTTCCACCCATTTTCCATCACTCATTCCAGTTGTCCCGCAATTACGCGCGTATCAAAAAGTGTATGTGAATTTGAAAACTGAAATAATTTATAGCTGTAGGTTCTCATTTGCTATCTCACAATTTTGTTCTTATTACTATTTCAAAATTTTATCTTATTGTATTTCATGTTCTTGTTCATATTACTATTACTTTTATAATTTATTATATTTCATGCATTTCCTGTTCCATGTATCCGCCCCATGGCAACTGTTCAGATTCTATGTAAACCGGTGCGATATGTAGCCTATACAGGAACTTTGGTATATAAAAGTTAAAAAATAAATAAACAAATAAATAAATACTGATGCAATTAATAGCAGTGGCTATTCCCTAAGTAAAAGTGATTAATAGCCATTAATGGACTTCTCCTCCAAGAACTTATCCAAACCTTTTTTGAACCCAGCTACACTAACTGCACTAACCACATCCTTTGGCAACAAATTCCAGAACTTTAATGTGCGTTGAGTGAAAAAGAATTTTCTCCAATTAGTCTTAAATGTGCTACTTGCTAACTTCATGGAATGCCCTCTAGTCCTTTTATTATTCGAAAGTGTAAATAACCGAGTCACATCTACCCGTTCTAGACCTCTCATAATTTTAAACATCTCTATCATATCCCCCCTCAGCCGTCTCTTCTCCAAGCTGAAAAGTCCTAACCTCTTTAGTCTTTCCTCATAGGGGAGCTGTTCCATTCCCCTTATCATTTTGGTAGCCCTTCTCTGTACCTTCTCCATCGCAATTATATCTTTTTTGAGATGCGGCAACCAGAATTGTACACAGTATTCAAGGTGCGGTCTCACCATGGAGCGATACAGAGGCATTATGACATTTTCCGTTTTATTCACCATTCCCTTTCTAATAATTCCCAACATTCTGTTTGCTTTTTTGACTTCCGCAGCACACTGAACCGACGATTTCAATGTGTTATCCACTATGACGCCTAGATCTTTTTTGGGTTGTAGCACCTAATGTGGAACCCAACATTGTGTAATTATAGCATGGGTTATTTTTCCCTATATGCATCACCTTGCACTTATCCACATTAAATTTCATCTGCCATTTGGATGCCCAATTTTCCAGTCTCACGAGGTCTTCCTGCAATTTATCACAATCTGCTTGTGATTTAACTACTCTGAACAATTTTGTGTCATCTGCAAATTTGATTATCTCACTCGTCATATTTCTTTCCAGATCATTTATAAATATATTGAAAAGTAAGGGTCCCAATACAGATCACTGAGGCACTCCACTGTCCACTCTTCCACTGAGAAAATTGTCCATTTAATCCTACTCTCTGTTTCCTGTCTTTTAGCCAGTTTGCAATCCACGAAAGGACATCACCACCTATCCCATGACTTTTTACTTTTCCTAGAAGCCTCTCATGAGGAACTTTGTCAAACGCCTTCTTAAAATCCAAGTATACTACATCTACCGGTTGCCCTGGGTAAAGCCATGCTTACTTTGTTCCATTAAATCATGTCTTTCTATATGTTCTGTGAATGATGTTTAGAACACTTTCCACTATTTTTCCTGGCACTGAAGTCAGGCTAACCGGTCTGTAGTTTCCCGGATCGCTCCTGGAGCCCTTTTTAAATATTGGGGTTATATTTGCTATCCTCCAGTCTTCAGGTACAATGGATGATTTTAATGATAGGTTACAAATTTTTACTAATAGGTCTGAAATTTCATTTTTTAGTTCCTTCAGAACTCTGGGGTGTATACCAACCGGTCCAGGTGATTTACTACTCTTCAGTTTGTCAATCAGGCCTACCACATCTTCTAGGTTCACCGTGATTTGATTCAGTCCATCTGAGTCATTACCCATGAAAACCTTCTCCATTACGGGTACCTCCCCAACATCCTCTTCAGTAAACACCAAAGCAAAGAAATCATTTAATCTTTCTGCGATGGCTTTATCTTCTCTAAGTGAAGGCGTGATTCAAGGCGAATGGGCTTGGAATTTCATTTCAGAGTTTGGGAGTGAAGCAGCTAAAGGCTTTCTGTCTTGTGCTGGACAGTTTTACAGTGGTCAAGAGAGGGCGGAGATAAGAGCCATTTGTGAGGAACAGAGTTTTCTAAAAGGGATGATTGGGGTCAAGAGCTAGGAGAGGTACTCTGGAGCCAGATTGTTTCCACACACAATTTCAGAGGTTATTATAAAATTACCCTCTTAGTGTTGAACTGGCATATATTTTCATTTATTATATAACTGAAAATGATGGCACTTCATGGTGAAAATTGATTCATGGGGTAATAATGTCCTCATCCTTTGGGCATTCTAATTATTTATTGGTCTTGCTTTCACTGTTTGAAGAAGTTTATCTTCACTTTTTTAAGAAGTATTTTGACAATAACCTTCTAGTGAAAAATCATTGCCCATAAGGGTGATTAGCAAGTGACTAATGCCTGAAGATTAAATACGTTATTGTCTTATAAAAGTCTTGTTTTTAATGTGAAAAGGGAAGGGTCCATATTCAGTGGCATTTAGCCAGTTAGCTTGAGTTAGCTGGCTGAATGCCAACTTTTAAATATTTCAGAGAGAGAGAGAGCGCCTGGCCATAAGGTCATCTCCCTAGATAGGTATTTGTATCCCTATGGTAGGCCCACCTAGTTACCTCAAGGTGAGGGTTAGCTATCAGTGTAGGGGGTTAGGGGCCCATTTGACATTCAATGTTAGATGTACGAACAGAACAGTGGTCTCTTGTGAACATTTGATGACCCTCGGAGTGAGGAAGCTCACTCCAAGATGAAATTTGGGCAATGTTCTCTCAACCTAGCTTGATGGACTCTCTACCTGGGTAACATCAAGCTAGGTTGCCCTTAACGCATGTGAAAAAGCCTTAGCACATTTTGATAAATGACCCCCTAAATTTGAGCCGAATAGTGAGTTATATGACTACAATTTAGCTGACTAATATAGGGACATTCAGGGGTGGAGTTAAATTAGCCGGCTACGTTATCCATCTAAATCCAATCTTCAGAGTTAGCTAGATAACTTATCTGGATAACTTTAAGACAGTTGGATTCAACGGTGCGGCTGTGCCATGACTATCCCACCCAAAGTTAGCCAGATAAGTTTCTCCAGCCAATTATGCAAGTCAACCTAGGCTGAATATTACCACCACAGATTTTAAGCCCTTTAGACTAACTGCACAATCTTGTATATCAGTGTCTGTTTGCTGTCTGACAACCTGTAAATCTTGTCCATTTTATTTATCTTATATCTTTCTACCCTTCTACATATGTACCGAAGTTTCTGTATATTAATGGTGCCCTGAAATAATATTAAAATGGATAATCAATTGTATACTATTGCCAAAGTTGAATCTGTCTGTTTCATTGAATCTGGAATAATAATAATTTATGCTTTTTGAGCTGTTGGCTAAAATGTCTCTATTAATCAGGCAATATAGCTTCTGGGTGTTAAACAAGATTGTCACTAACAGCCAGATAACCAGTAGGAATATCCAGGTGATTATAATCACAGAGTTAAAAATAGCAAAGAGATTGATTTAATCTGAATTCTGCTAGCTGAATGGTCTGCCTTAGTGGGGACAATAGCTGGGTGTAATAGTTGTTACTCAGCAACTAGAGAAACAGCAGACCAACCTGGTGATCATAATAAAAAAGGAAAAAAGTGCAGATAAAATGTAGCAAAAGCCTATTTTGTTTATCATTTTTTTTTAATTAAAAATAAGTTAATTTTAATCATGAAGCTTGATATTAGACTTGGAAATGCTGTAAGTCAAATAAGTGGAAAGAAATAAGTAATTTATTCAATGAACAAGACCAGTTATTGATTTATTTAACTTGAGACTGAAGTGCATAAAAATATTGTTTGGCAGTGATCTTTTTACTGTTATCTCTTCCCAACTTGGTTTGGATTTCAGGGTCCCCTTTCCTTCCCTTCTTGTGTTATTTTAGATAAAAGGAAGTAAAGACCTTTCTTTAGTATCTAAATTGGTTTATAGGTTTCAGATTGTTTTCCAGTTAATATATTCAATTTTTGGTTTTTGGGTTTCTGGAGGTTGTAAATAAATGTACTTTAATGCCATGTTTTGCATTAATTTTATAGTTTCTATGTAATTCTGTGATATATCATCTATTTTAAATAGTTTACTATACATAAGAATATAAGAATTGCCATATGGGGGTTAGATTGAGGTTCCATCAAGCCAGTATGCTGCTAATCCCCGGGGATAAATCTATCTTGTTAACAGATTAAAGACTTGTCCAAACCTTTTTTAAACCCAGCTACGCTAGCTGCCTTTACCACACTCTCTGGCAATGAATTCCAGAGCTTAATGGTGCATTGAGTGACAATTTTCTCCAATTTATTTTAAACTTGCTATTTACTAACCTCATGGAATGTCCCCTAAGTTTTATATTATTTGAAAGAATAATAACCAGTTCACATTTACCCATTGTATTACATCACCTTGAGTCTCAGGACTAGATAATCAATAACTATGAAATAAACCTGAAATTTGATGCTCTGTATATACATAGGGGTAGATTTTCAAAGGGTTACGTGTGTAACCCCCGAAAACCTACCCCAACCCCCCCCTGCGCACGCCGAGCCTATCTTGCATAGGCTCGGCGGCGCGCACAAGCCCCAGGACGCGTGTAGGTCCCGGGGCTTTCCTGGGGGGAGGGGTGTCAGGGGCGTGTCGCGGTGGCACATCATCTGGGGCGGGGCTGTGGGCGTGGTTCCAGCCCAGGGGCATTCTGGAGGGTGTGGCAGCGGCCTCCAGACCAGCCCCCGGACCGGAACATGGCGCGCCTACCTCGAGCAGGCATAACTTCTGGAATAAAATTAGGGGGGGTTAGATAGGGCTGGGGGGGGGTTAGGTAGGGGAAGGTGGGGGGAGGTGGGGGGAGGTGGGGGAGGCGGAGCGAATGGAGGCCAGCTGTGCAGCTCGGTGTGCGCAGGCTGCCGATTTTGCTCAGCCTTGCGCATGCCGATCCCGGATTTTAACAGATACGCGCGGCTACAGACCGGTTAGCCTAACGTCAGAGCCAGGAAAGATAGTAGAAAGTATTCTAAACATCAAAATCACAGAACATATAGAAAGACATGGTTTAATGGAACAAAGTCAGCATGGCTTTACCCAAGGCAAGTCTTGCCTCACAAATCTGCTTCACTTTTTTGAAGGAGTTAATAAACATGTGGATAAATGTGAATCTGTAGATGTAGTGTACTTGGATTTTCAGAAGGCATTTGACAAAGTTCCTCATGAGAGGCTTCTAGGAAAAATAAAAAGTCATGGGATAGGTGGCAATGTCCTTTCGTGGATTACAAACTGGCTAAAAGACAGAAACAGAGTAGGATTAAATGGACAATTTTCTCAGTGTTAGGGAGTGGGCAGTGTAGTGCTTCAGGGATCTGTATTGGGACCCTTACTTTTCAATATATTTATAAACGATGTGGAAAGAAATACCACGAGTGAGGTAATCATATTTGCAGATGATACAAAATTGTTCAGAGTAGTTAAATCACAAGCAGATTGTGATAAATTGCAGGAAGACCTTGTGAGACTGGAAAATTGTGCATCAAATTGGCAGATGAAATTTAATGTGGACAAGTGCAAGGTGATGCATATAGGGAAAAATAACCTATGCTATAGTTACACAATGTTAGGTTCCATATTAGGTGCTACTACCCAAGAAAGATCTAGGCGTCATAGTGGATAACACATTGAAATCGTCGGTTCAGTGTGCTGCGGCAGTCAAAAAAGCAAACAGAATGTTGGGAATTATTAGAAAGGGAATGGTGAATAAAACGGAAAATATCATACTGCCTCTGTATCGCTCCATGGTGACTCTGCACCTTCAATACTGTGTACAATTCTGATCGCCGCATCTCAAAAAAGATATAATTGCGATGGAGAAGGTATAGAGAAGGGCAACCAAAATGATAAAGGGCATGGAACAGCTCCCCTATGAGGAAAGACTAAAGAGGTTAGGACTTTTCAGCTTGGAGAAGAGATGGCTGAGGGGGGATATGATAGAGGTGTTTAAAATCATGAGAGGTCTAGAACGGGTAGATGTGAATCGGTTTTTTACTCTTTCGGATAATAGAAAGACTAGGGGGCACTCCATGAAGTTAGCATGTGGCACATTTAAAACTAATTGGAGAAAGTTCTTTTTCACTCAACGCACAATTAAACTCTGGAATTTGTTGCCAGAGGATGTGGTTTGTGCAGTTAGTATAGCTGTGTTTAAAAAAGGATTGGATAAGTTCTTGGAGGAGAAGTCCATTACCTGCTATTAAGTTCACTTAGAGAATAGCCACTGCCATTAGCAATGGTTACATGGAATAGACTTAGTTTTTGGGTACTTGCCAGGTTCTTATGGCCTGGATTGGCCACTGTTGGAAACAGGATGCTGGGCTTGATGGACCCTTGGTCTGACCCAGTATGGCATGTTCTTATATATTCTTACAGTGAAATCTGAGCGTAAATACTTACATGCACAGGCGTGCACCGGGTTTCCTGCCGCCTAACTTTACTTCTGCTATAGATGACGTGTAAGTCATAAAACAAAAAAAAACTAAACAGATCAGCTGGGTTTTAAGACGTGGGGCTAATGGAAGAAGGAGGGCTAATAAACTAGGGGAGTTTAGAAGTTCTATTCTTTAACTGTGAATGAACTGGGAAAACAGGCAATGACATTGGCGCACTTGTCTTTTAAATTTCCCCCACTTACACCGTAGAAGTGGTATTTGCATGCAGAAGCCCGCATCCACTTAAAATTGCACTCACATGCGAATGCGTTCAGGCTATTTCGAAACATGCACACGTATATGTGCGTATGTTATAAAATGGGTGCATCCCTGGGCACGGGCCGACAAATGTGCGCACATGTGCTTCTGCGCACTGGTTTTAAAATTCACCTTTAAAAATGAAGCTGATTGCCTACAGAACGGGCATCCTAATGTACTCCTGTTGTGATATGAGCAAATTCTACTCATATAACTTCAATAATATCTGCATCATGTAAAATCCTACAATCTGCTGTTGCAGCAGTTCTTGAATAATAATACTTATTTCTTTCAAGCTTTCCTGCTAAAAGGCATTTCAAGGCGTGGTTCAATATAATCTAAAATCAGTTAAACAAACAAACATCCCTTCTCAAATTATAATCAAAAACTGAACATAAAACAACTAACATCCCAATACCACCTCACATATCCCACCCCATCTCAAACCTACCCCATGTCCTACCCTCTCAAAACCCTAGCATACCCTCATCGAAACCCATCACAAACTTGCTCACAGATATCCTATTCATCCATTTTAAAATACTGTACAAACCAGTAAACCCTCAACTTATTTCAGTGTTTCATGTTTTAACTGTGCATTGCTTTGACATATTGTATGAAAAGCAATATCATATTTAATAAATTAAAGTTAATTTAGATCTTCTTGAAAGATGATAGTTGAATGGCAGAACACAGACATGAAGCAGAAAATTTTCTGACAATATGTAAAAATAAGATGAAATATTTAATGAAATAATAATAAGAACTAAAAAATTGTAAATACTAAGAGGGCTATTTTTAAAAGCTATTTACCCAGGTAAAAGGCCCATATGATCATTGTATGTATGTTAGATGTACGGGAGTTTTCTGGGTAGACAGACTTGTCTGTTATTAACTATATTTCCATTCTTCTCAGGGGAAGGGCTATATGTTTGATGTCTAATAAAAGATTAAGGATATTGAGCATTAGAAGGATGGGGTTTATGTAGTGTTTGGGGCTACACAAGCTATTATGAATCTTAAGCTCTAATGGAACGTGTTTCTTTATTTTTATATCTATGTGGATTCTTCAGCTGTATAGCAAGTCTTTCAGTAAAATGAGGTAAAAAATATTTTAAAAGCCTATTATAAATTTGATCATCCTACATGTAGCTAAAAATCTGCATTTTCATAGAGGCATTCCCAATAGGGATGTGCAGAGGGATGCCATACGTTGCATTCGGGATTCGGATTCGTCGGGGGCGGATACGTTGCATTCGGCCGTATGGCGCCCCGATTCGTTAATACGTCCATTTTGATTCGTTCCCCCGCTGAAATTAAATTAACTACAACCCCCCACCCTCCTGACCCCCCCCCCCAAGACTTACCAAAACTTCCTGGTGGTCCAGCGGGGGGGTCCAAGAGTCATCCCCTGCACTCACACCCTTGGTGCTGGTTTCAAAATGGCGCCGATAGCCTTTGACCTACTATGTCACAGGGGCTACCGGTGCCATTGGTCAGCCCCTGTCACTTGGCCATCGGTGCCATCTTGTGCTCCTACCATGTGACAGGGGCTGACCAATGGCACTGGTAGCCCCTGTTACATAGTATGGGCAAAGGCTATCGGCGCCATTTTGATTACTGGCAGCCGACGGTCCGAGGGCAAGAGGTCACTCCCGGACCCCCGCTGGACCACCAGGGACTTTTGGAAAGTCTTGGGGGACCCTCCTGACCCCCACAAGACTTGACAAAAGTCCAGCAGGGGTCTGGGAGCGACCTCTTGCACTACAGCCGTCGGATGCCAGTACTCAAAATGGCACCGATAGCCTTTGCCCATACTATGTCACAGGAGCTACCGGTGCCATTGGTCAGCCCCTGTCACATGGTAGGAGCACAAGATGGCGCCGATGGCCATGTGAGAGGGGCTGACCAATGGCACTGGTAGCCCCTGTGATATAGTTGGTCAAAAGCTATCGGCGTCATTTTGAAACCAGCACTGAGGGTATGAGTGCAGGAGATGGCTCCTGGACCCCCCGCTGGACCACCAGGGAGTTTTGGTAAGTCTTGGGGGGGGGGTCAGGAGGGTGGGGGCTTTGTTTAAATTGGTTTCTTTAGGCGGCCGAATAATTCAGCGAAGATTCGTGGGGAATCACGACACGAATACAACGAATATGGCCACATCCGTTGCGGATTGCCAATACGTAGGGACCGAATGCACACCCCTAATTTCCAAGACAGAGTTAGGCTAAGGGAGGCAATAATGCACATAGTTTTGATCAGAAGAAGTGCCAGCAGAAAAAGCAGGTACCTATCTCTGCAGCTACTTTTTTCTTTGACAGATTTCAAAGGGAAAAATACTTATATTTTCTCTTTGAGAACTGGTGTGAAATCCTTGGGTAAAAGTACTCAAAGACTTTGCATCTGTTTGCATAATTTTTAAAATTATTCCCTAAATAAATATAGAAAATAACAAATATAAAATACTAATACTAATTAATTAAAAAATAATACCATTAAAAGTAGTGAAGTAAAAGAAATGAGAAATAAAATAGCCAAACAGTTAAAAATGTAATTTTCAGACGGACCTCTTCAGGTAAAGGAATGCTTTGCCGGAAGAAATGGCTCTTTAGGAATTTATGCAACCAATGTGCCGGATTTTTAAACATACGCGCACGAGGTACATTTGTGCGCGCTACCCGGCGCGTAGAAATGTACGCCCGATTTTCTAACATGCGCGCGCAGCTGCACGCATGTTATAAAATCCGGGGTCGGCGCGCACAAGGGGGTGCACACTAGTGCACCTTGCATGCGCCGAGCCCTAGGGAAGCCCCGATGGCTTTCCCCATTCCCTCCAAGGCCGCTTCGAAATCAGAGCGGCTTCAGAGGGAACTTTCCTTCGGGCCCCCCCCCCCCCCCACACACACACACACACCTTCCCCTCGCTTCCCCTATCTAGCCTGCCCCCCAGCCCTACCTAAACCCCTCCCACCTTTATTTTGTAAGTTACACCTGCCTCTGGCAGGTGTAATTTGCGCGAACCGGCCGGCTGCCAGCACTCGATCCCCCGGCACGGCCCCGCCCCTGCACCGCCCCACCCCTCCCCTTTCACAAAGCCCTGGGACATATGCATGCGTCGCTGGGCCTATGCAAAATAGGCTCGGCGAGTGCAGGAGCGGTTACGCGCGTAAATCCTGAGGATTTACGCGCGTAACCGTTTCAAAATCCGCCCCAATATGTGTATAAAATTATATATATACAAATTGTATGCATATACTTTTATGCTGATAGGAGAGAGGCATCCAGTAGGTAGAGTCTGGACAGGGTTGAGACTTATGCACATACTTTTTAATTTTAAAAAGTTATGAACATAAATTCTCTCTGCAAAACTATGTGTACCAAATAGGTGTAATTATATGCATGTAGTTTTCGCGATATAATTTTTAAAGCAAATGTACTTTTGCTTTTGCATGTACTTTCACTTTGAAAATTAGTATAAAATCTGCAGGTAAAAAGTGCTCATAGACTTTACATTGGCTCAAAATTATTCCATAAGCTAGCTTAATATGTTAAAAATGTGTTAAAAACATATTAGTGTAGCCGAAGGCTAATAGTAGAAATGTATTTCTAGAAAGGTTCCCATCAATTGCAGTATCTGAGTTCCAAGAACAAATCGGGGCAATAGGGTATGTGTATATCTTGTAAACTAAATATTAAAAAAAAAAAAAATACAAGCTCTTCTATTTCACTCTCATGCCTTTTGGATTGTATGGGGCATTTGCCATGTTTTAGTGTCTCATTCTAGGGTAGGCAACTCCAGTCCTGAAATGTCAAAAACAGGTCTGGTTTTCAGGACATCCACGGTGAATATGCATATAAATGCATACATTTAGAGACTGCATGCAAATATATTTCATGCATATTCATTGTGGGTATCCTGAAAACCAGACCTGTTTGTAATACTCCAGGACCATTCTTCCCTATCCTTGTCCTACTGAAACACTGCTGTTACATGATACTCTTACCTTGCCAACGTGGTTATCTTTAGCAAAAACTGGAACAACCACTTTCTGTTGTTTACTTAACTGATTTATATTCCGCTTCCGCACTTCAAAACAGATTACATTCAGGTACTGTAGGTATTTCCTTACCCCTAGAGGGCTTACAATATATGTCTTGTACCTGAGGCAGTGAAGGATAAAATGACTTGCCCAAGGTCGCAAGAAGTGGCATATCTTTGTTATCCATAAAACTTCTACATCAAATAACTGTGATCACTGGTACTGTAACAGGAGGTAAACGGACCAGACCAGATGGGTCTTACAGCCCTTATCTATCATAGTCTATGTAATAAAAAGAACCAAATACAGGCAAGAAGTTTTAAAAGGATTGTAATAAAACAATTAGTACTGCAAAACATCTGACAAGAAAATATGGAAATAACTATAGCACTGGGACTAGAATGAGAATGTTTTAGCAAATAATAGTTTACCATACCAGATATGCACTTATACACAGACTAACACTATCTACAATGCAGTGCTAGCAACTGTAATGAGAGAAACTGAAGATAAAAAAAAAAAAATTCTACTTACCACACCTCCAAGTTCTCTTGGGCACCTTGCACTAAGATAACCTCACCAAAAACTGAAAGAAATGCGTGTTTGGCCAATGAAAGATGCAAGATGCTATGTGAAATGAATATCCTGATGCGTTAGACCAAGAGCAAGACATTCCTTGGCCTTATTGGGTATTTCTACCTGTTTATGTTAAATTGTGCAACCTGAAACAAACTCCTAATGACATTTCTACAGAAATACTCATCACAGAGGATTCAGTGGAACCCCACAGGATAACAAGCCTTCCATGATCTTAAGGCAGACTTCTGCTCCAAACACTTCTTGTGTAACCCAGACTTTAGAAAACTCTTCATGGTCCACGATGGATGCTTCCAAATGTGAAGGAATACTGATGTAAGAAGAAGAAACTGTTACCTCAGGAGCGAAGGTATTGAATAATATGCCCTGACCTTTAACTGGCTCATAAAGTCACTAAAATATTACCTAATATTTATCCTAGTGTCAGACCACCAATCCCTTAAATTTAATAGCCCCAACTCAGTCCTAGATGAGCCCCTAACCAGATATCTACAATGAATATACTTAAGATAGATTTGCATACAATGGAGGCAGTGCATGCAGATCTATCTTATGCATTGTTATTGTGAATATTCCTATAAACTACTACTATGTAACATTTATTACTTAAGTAATCACTTAAGAATTACAGCATTAAGGGGTAGATTTTAAGAGGCGCGCGAACAGCCTACTTTTGCTTGCGCATCAGACTCAAGCAAAAGTACGCTGGATTTTAGTAGATACGCGCGGAGCCGCGCGTATCCACTAAAATCCTGGATCGGCGCGCGCAAGGCTATCGATTTTGTATAGCCTGCGTGCGCCGAGCCGCGCTGCCTCCCCCCGTTCCCTCCAAGGCCGCTCCGAAATCGGAGCGGCCTCGGAGGGAACTTTCCTTTGCCCTCCCCTCACCTTACCCTCCCTTCCCCTACCTAACCCACCCACCCGGCCCTGTCTACACCCCCCCTTACCGTTGTCGGGGGATTTACGCCTCCCGGAGGGAGACGTAAATCCCCGCGCGCCAGCGGGCCTGCTGCGCGCCGGGCCGCGACCTGGGGGCGGGTACGGAGGGCGCGGCCACGCCCCCGGGCCGTAGCCACGCCCCGTACCCGCCCCCAAAACGCGGCCGACACGCCCCCGAAACGCCGCGTCGACCGGGCCCGCCCCCCGACACGCCCCCGACACGCCCCCCTCCGAAAACCCCGGGACGTACGCGAGTCCCGGGGTCTGCGCGCGCCGGTAGGCCTATGTAAAATAGGCTTACCGGCGCGCAGGGCCCTGCTCGCCTAAATCCGCCCGGTTTTGGGCGGATTTAGGCGAGCAGGGCGCTGAAAATCCGCCCCTAAGATTGTAAAGAGTCTGCAATCTCAGAGGTGAACCTTTTAGCAGGAATAGAATACGAATGTCAAGAGATGTAGCAAAAAATACAAACTGTTCCAATCACATGGTGCTGCAGAATAGAAAACATGTAGTTAGCAGTGGAGGAAAAGGGCACAAATAGGAGCAGCCTGCCCAATGAACAGAGGTCACCAGGAGAAACATAGGGGGAGTTGAGAGGTAGCATGCAATTCCAAAGTGAATGCAGTTGTAGGTAAGAAGATACAGTTTGAACCAAATGCAGAAGCAAATAGGGAGCCAGGGTAGAGCTGTGAGAAGAGTGGGTAACATGGTCATAACAACACAGGAGGAAGATAAGTTGAGCAAATGAATTTTGGATAGAATATAGCAGAGAAGACAGTTCAGCAGCAAAGCTGTGAACAGAATGTTGAAGTAGTCCAAGCAGGAGGTGACAAAACCAGAGTGGTGAGAGAGAGAGAAAAAGGCTCCTTTAGGACCATGTTGGGGACCACTGCTTTTAAATGGTTAAGGAAAAATAAAGAAACTAGTACCTAGATAATGAGGATTTTAGCCTTACAACCATATGCCTTCATGATAAAATATCTTCCTGGCAAGGACAATAAAAATGCAAATTTTCTTTCTAGGTATGTAAGGGAGTCTATGTCCCAAAAATTACCAGACCAGCTTAAAAGAACAGAATATCTCTGACCCTCCTTAAAACAGGGCACAAGGAAAGGGAAACTTGCTGTCTTATTGTTCCTGTCCAGGGTAATAACTCCAAACAGGAAGGTAGCCAAGCTGTACCTGCTTTACTAAGAAGGCAGACCCAAAGCTGTCTTGAGGTGAGTCGCCAGAGCCACACAAAGGACATAATGCCAGTGTACCAGAAAGAAATCTGGCATTGCTGGGTTATGCCCATAACTGAGGGTGGGAAGCTGTCTAGGATGCTCACTTGAACAGTTGATAATTTCAAAAGAAATTAACCATGGCAACTCTATAAATATATACCTTGCCGGGCAGACTGGTTGGGCATGTTGGTGTTTTTCTGCTGCCATTATTTGTTACTGCATGAGAAATTGAAGAATTAATCAGCATATATGTTTTATTAACCAAAAGGCTAAAAATATTCCTTCTTATTGTTTAAGAACTTAAGAATTTGCCATACTGGGTCAAACCGAGGGTCCATCAAGTGTGGTATCCTGTTTCAACAGAGGCCAATCCAGGTCAAAAGTACCTGGCAAGATCTCAAACAGTAAATAGATCCCATGCTGCAATCCCACAGTGATAAGAGGTGGCTATTTCTTAAGTCTAGTTGGTTAATATCAGTTTGTTGATTTCTCCTCCAGGAACTTGTCCAAATATTTTTGAAACCCAGCTGTGCTAACTGCCTTAACCACATCCTCCTGTAATGAATTCCAGAGATTAATTGTGTATTGAGTGAAAAAGAATTTTCTTCAATTTGTTTTGAATATGCTGCTTACTAACTTTGGCCTGGATTTATCAAAATGCACTAAATATCGCATGCAATAGGAAAAGGGGCGTGTTTTATGGTAATAGGCAGTTTATCGCAATTTGTGCTAATACCTATGCGAAGCGCTAAGTTACCGCAAATTGCGATGTGCCAGAATTGTTGTATTTCCTACATACAACCACTGGGGGGACCATGTTTAGTAGGTCTAAGCCTAGCAGTCAGGGCCCTTCTACAACCATAGGGAGAGAAGGAGAGAGAGAGCGAGAGCGCCTAGCCATTATGCCCTCATCCTAGGTAGGTATTTATTTCTCTATAGGAGGCCCACCTAGTAACACGAGGTGAGGTTTAGGTATTAGTGTAGGAGTTAGGGGCCACTTTGACATTCAAAATGAGATGTACAAACAGAACAGTGCTCTCTTGTGAAGATTTGATGTCCTTCGGAGTAGGAAACTCACACAAAGATGAGATTTGTGCAATGTTCTCTCAACCTTAGGCTGTTTAAATAGGCTGCAGTCCCTCAGATAACATTTTGGTTCAGCGCCGGCAGAAGAAAGGAGGAGAAAGGCACATCCAATGCCTGCATTCACTTCCCTTTCACCGTGGGTCCCCATCCACATGTTTATTATCCTCTTCAAAAAATATGTAGCAGATTGGTGTGTAAATCCATGCAGGCTGTGTCCCATTAAGCCATACCTTTCTATGTTTTGTGATTTTGTTCTTTAGAATAGTTTCCACAATTTGTCCGAGCACTGAAGTCGAACTCACTGGTCTGTAGTTTCCTGGATCACCCCTTGAGCCTTTTTAAAAGATCGGGTTTACATTGGCCACCCTCCAGTCTTCAAGCACAACTGTCAATCCCATCGTTAGGTTACAGATTTCTAGTAACAGATTTTCAGTTTCATTTTTTAGTTCTTTCAGAACTCTCGGGTGTATACCATCTAGTCCTGATGATTTGCTACTCTTTAGTTTGTCAATCTGTCTTATTACGTTTTCCAGGTTCACAATGATTTGTATCAGTTCTTCTGAATCATCATCATTGAATACAGTTTCTACACAGATATCTCCCCAACATCCTCTTTGGTAAACATTGAAGCAAAGAATTCATTCAGTCTTTCCATGATGGCCTTATCTTCCCTAAGTGCTCCCTTTAACCTCTTGATCTTCTAAGGGTCCAACTGACTCCCTTACAGGCTTCCTACTTCGAATATATTTTAAAAAGTTTTTATTATGAATTTTTGCCTCTAAAGCCAGCTTCTTTTCAAATTCTCTGTTATTAATTATTATTATATTTATATTATTAATGTTTTTTATCTAACTTGCCAATACTGATGTTTTTTCCTATTTTCCTCAGATTGATCCTTTTTCCAATTTTTGAAATAAGTTCTTTTGGCTAAAATAGCCTCTTTCACCTCACCTTTTAACCATGCCAGCAGTCATTTGGCCTGCCTTCCACTTTTTTAATGTATGGATTATATTTGGAATGGGCTTTTAAGATATTTTTAAACAATGACCATGCCTCAGTTTTTTTCTATTTTCCTCTTTTTATCAAAGTCTCCCTTTTGAAAGTTTAATGCTAGAGCTGTAGATTTACTTAGGAGTCAATTTCAAATGGTTTAGGCTTCTAACTTTTGGAATTAGGCTACTAAATTGTCCCTCTTGAAAATTTACTAGGGCTGAGTGCCTAAATTTAGGCTCCTAGTTTCATTCAGGCCCAAAATTTAGGAGCCTAAAAAGTGGGTGGCTACGGGTGTGAAGTTATAGTAGGGAAACAAAGTTAGGAGCTTAACAGTGATTTTCAAAACTAGGCACCTAATTTAAGACCCTAAATCTAGTCAATTAAATAGCAGGCCTAAATTTAGGAGTCTAGCTTTTAGGTTCCTAAATGTATGTGAATTTTCAGCTGAAAACTTAGGCACTTAAGTTTGGCTGGAAGTAGGTTCCTAACTTAGGACCCTAACTGAGAATCCTAAATTTAGAAGCTCAGCTTTTTTTGAAAATCAGCCCCTTAATGTCCTCCCAGTCATTAAATTAAATTTGATTGTACTATTTGAAATTAATTTTTATTTTGTTTGCCAGACATGGCATGATTATCATGCCTACCATAAAACAAACCAGAAATAATTTCTGTAATAAATTCTTGAGTCCCAAGAAATGGAGAGAGAGATTTGTTGAGGGTTCCTTCTAATTCTGTAGCAAGTTATCTAAGTATACACGTTACATCGTTCATTATTGCTCACTTCACTACCATTATCTCTTGTATTGAAATTGATGTTTCCAGTATATTGGTATTTTATGTTAAATCGAATGCTGTTCTAAAGAGCCAAGTTTTTAGTTCACATTTGAAATTCTTTCTTTCTGTTATCTGGCATAATGACTTTGGAAGGGTTTCTACATTTTTCTATATTTTCTGACTTTTTTTTTTTTTTTTTTAAATAAAGGCTTATTTGTATGTTTTACCTTTTTTTTGTGTGTCTGTCTGTTGGGCTGTCCCTGCTTGTTTAGGGGCTTTCAGCTTGATGGGTACGTTTTACCTGCAGACTTGGTCAGTTTTTAAATGGAAAACTTAACCCTTTGAAAATTGATTTGGAAAAATTACACAATCAGACCTGCACCTGCTATTAATGTGGGTACTTTTATCCAATGCATATAAGTGCTAACTTGGCCTGCTGAAACACCTCCTCTCTCTCTACGCATACAAAGTATGCATGTGCTGGCACTGCATGCGTAATTTTACATGAAGAGAGGGTGAGCAATTGTCAAAGAGCCCATTTCTGCACGTAAAATGCTATTTTACTAGTAGAAGCGTCTTTCAGCATTACCTTCTAGATATGATTTGTACATTTCTATATAAAAATATGTACATTTTATCATGTTTCATTTTCCTGTAGTGCTTTGATTTCAGAATTAGTTCTCTAATGCATAAAAAAATAATGTTTTGGAATCTATCTTTCTTAACCAGCATTTTAGCCCATCTAAAGATATAATTTTGGCTAAATCAGCTAGCCTTCCTAGGCATTCTGCTCTTGTGTTTAATTTTATCTTAAAAGTTCAGAATTAGAAGTAGTATTTTCTGAACAAAAATACTGTAGACTAGAAGTAGTATTGTCTGAACCAAAATGCTTTAGAACATCTTTTCTTAATTTAAAGAATTTTAATTTTTTTGTAGTTATGGATGTGTTGTTCAGCCAGTTATTCTCACAATGTATGAATGTTTTTTATGTTGTTCTTTTTTCCTAGGGTATTAAACATCTTAAAATTGCCTTCATTTTAATTCTATAAAAGTAATTATTTTGTAGCCTGTGTATCACCTTATGCCTTTTCTTGTTTATTCATGTAATAAATAGAAATTACATGAAAAGCTGCTGTTCATGATCTTGCCAGCTACAAAATGGACGTACCTGTTTTATTTTGCAAAGGTAACATAAATAGAAGAAAAATGTCTCCATTTTACCAGGTATGCCGTAGAAATCTTGTTGGGTGGGATAAAGAAGGGTAAAACACTAATGAAAGAAAATGCCAGTTCATGTTCTCCTTTAATTGGACATCACTCATGGACTAACCTAATTTCCTGAAGGATGTTACTCACCTCCTGTGGGTGTGGTAAGTTGCTCTGCAACTTTCCACACCCTCCACACCCTGCTGGCCTGTTTAAATGAAAGTTGATCGCATCATGGAATCTTGTTTTAGGCAGTTATGTAAGGGCCTCCTTCTGAAAGCCACCACAGAGGTGTGGAGATGCTGTAATGATGCCTTCCTCCACCCTTGGCATCACTCCTCCGCAATGAAACCAATTCAGAAATGTTGTGGGGTTTTTTTGTTAGTGATGTATTGTAAAGCTTATGATTTTTGAGGGGAATTATTATTTTGCAAGCAATGGACCCTGCTGTGCAGGGCCAAATTTAAGATGATGGTGCCAATCGGCAGAGGACCTGATTCCTTCTTTCCTTCCCCCCTGGAAAAGAGAGAGCAGAAGAGGGAGTTCCAGTTTTTGGCCATCTTCCGAATTTTGTTGTCCTAGACTCAAGCTTCTCTCGCCTATCCTTAAATCCGGCCCTGCTGGTGGATGCTCCAAGCTGCTAGCAGCACAGCATTTTTAGCAGTTTTAAAAAGATTTGAACTGCTATGTTGTCAACATTAGTTTACTGGAACTCAAGGCCTCCATTGGACTCCAATGCTTGCAAAATAATTCTTACAAAATGCAAACCCTAATAAGAATATAAATTGATATCAATAAAATCACAGAAGTTCAGTAAAAAAAAGAAAAACATAAAACTTGTCAACAGCTAGGACAGTAGTAAGAATGGTAAATGAATGATGATAGTTCCTTTATAGTGTCTCTTAGTCTATCGGGCTTTTTTTTTGGGGGGGGGGGGTTACAAATTCTTAAAGAATGCCTATAATCACTATATTCATCATTCTATTTGTTCTCTAGAATGCCTTCATTGCCAGTTTCCCTAAGTTTCAAACTTGTTGTCTTTCCTGCTGCAATTCATGATTGGACTTTGGGAAATTGCTAAAGTTTGATTTATGTCCTCAAACTTTTAATATTACAACTAACTGCAATATTATATCGGCCGCCTGTGACCCTGTTTTGTTTTCATGTAGATGCTGCTCCTTTATAGATACTAAAGTGCTGTTTGTCAAACAAAAGCTTCAATTTTGAAGTTGTTTTTTATGTCCATGTACGGCCACATTTGAATCCCTATGAATGTAAACTTGTAGAAAAGCTATGCATGTAAAAGTGAATTTCCAAAACCGGACATGCGCTGATCTCAGGAGATGGGCACGCATCTAACATTTCCCCGTGTCCACCTAATTTTATAAGAATGCAAAATCTGCACCCAAGTGCTGAGGCACCGTTATCTCCCATTGGACAAAAAAGGGGCTGGGATTTGCAGGGCATGGACGTTCCAGGGCATGACTAAGAGATGTATTTACAAGCAACTTCTCACCTGGACGCATCCATGTCCAGTGCCACGTAAATTTACTTGCTATACAGGAGGTGTAGGTCTCAATAAAAAAAACATTCCAGGCATCTAGGAAGTGTTTGAGGGTTCTTGATTAACTGGGGGGAGTGCAGGCTAACAAACCAGGGGGGTTTGGAGGACCTAGCTGAACTGGTGTACGAGCTGGTGAAACTGGTCATCAGCTGGACACGTGTCTTACAAAACACCCTCACTTGTGCATCCGTAAGCTGACTTCTGCTGCTGGGCAGCTTAAAATTAGTGCACATATAGATGCACCGAGGCTATTTTATAACATGCATGCGGATATGCGCACGTTATAAAATTGCCACATATCTGGAAGCTCGTCGACACACATGCATAATATGTGCACCCATGAGCCCATTTCAAAGTTACAGTCCTTGAGGAGAGAGGAACATCCCATCTATGCGACACGTCCTAATGTGAGGCTGCTTCAATGGTTGTTTCCTGTGTCTATGTGAGATAGGAGACCCCCTAGAGGAATTGTGTGCTTTTGAGTTGAAAGTCTAATGGAAAGGAATGCTTTCTTCAGTTTCCTTTTTCCTGGAGAAATCCATGGCACAATTCAGTGGGACATGGGTTTGTGGAAATTTAAGAGAAGTCCAGTTTCATGCGTGTGAAAAATGTATGAATAAGTTTAATAATTTATACACACACATCTCTTATAAAACAACCACTATCACCCAATATAGTATATATGTGCATAATTTAATTACTTATGAGTATGTTTTCAAAGGGGTTCCGCACAGAAAAATATATATACTCACATAAATAGCATCATTCATGTACATGCTATTTTATAAATATCAAAAGTATGCGCATATGTATAGTATTGCATGCACGTTTTATTGGTGCGTAAAAGGGGGAAACTAGGGGTATTCCAGGGCAGGGTCAAGAAGTCCGCACGATAATTGCTATTTTATAAGAGATGTGTGTGTATAAATTATTCAACTTATTCATACATTTTTCACGCGCATGAAATTGGACTTCTCTTGTCTGTAATTTTTGGGTGGGAGGCCTGGATGAACAGGTGGAGTCTCAGGGCGAATCGCTAGAGAGTGTAGGTGAACTGGAGACAGATTGGGTGAACTGGTGGAGGTATCAGCAAGAACACATGCAAGTATTTTCAAAATGGTATATGCTTATACTTCATAAAATACCTGCCTCATAAATCAAGGTTAATTACATGTAGGTTAATTTTTTTTTTTTTTGCTCTTAAATTATATACATGTAAGTCTATAAAATCTGTAGAGAAAGTAGGTGCTTTCTTGCATTGGAAATATTTGCACGTACTGAAAAAGATTTGCATACTTTCAAAGCAGAACTATATGGTATTTTAGAAATTGTGCAGCGGGAGCTGTAAGTACTAAAATCTGGCCCTGTATATGGTGTTTTATAAACTGCAACTCTTGCCACATGGTTTATAAAATGCAGGTGTAACTTTGTGTGCGCATACGTAAACATGTATTTTCTGACTTACATGGATTGTTGAAAATTTCCCTTAGAATGATTTCAAGAGAGAATGCAGCATTTAATGTACAGTCCTTGAAAAACTGAATGTGAACATGATTTTGTTTTATGGAGGCATGCTGTTAGTGCTGTGATTAAATATCTTGCTTGTTTCAGGGCCAGATTAAGGTGGCGTATACCCATAGTCAGTAGGGGGAGCTGGGACGATCCCTTCTGCCCCCATCCTCCTCTCAGCATTGTCCCCCTTTTCTCCTTACCTCCAAGTCGCGATGCCGCTTCTCTTCTTCAGCAGCGCCAGCTCCAGGTCATAGCAGCAATTGAATATTCAGCACAGGGCGTTCAGTATCCCTCAGAAACTGATGAACCCTGTGGTACCCTGCCGCTTCTCTCATACGGGCCTCCTGTTACCATGGAAACCAGTATACAATAGGCATATCTGATTGTAAGATGGCAGAAGGCCGTGCACTGAATTTTCTTAATTTTTAGTTTAGGTTGCAACCTGGAGCCAGGGCTGCTGGAGGAGAGATGCGGCTCTGCGGCACCAGGCTCAGATTTAGACATGTCAGTGGCTGCAACGCTCTGGCGCCTGCAGGAATTTGGTGCCAGAGGTAGTTGCCTACATCTACATTTGGACCTGGCTTACTGTGCTCTACGTCTTACCAGCTTTTGGATTTTTTTTTTTTTTCAGACAATAAGCATATCTGATTGTAAGATGGCCATATCAACATTAATATGTTATGTTTGAAAGCAGAAAGGGAGTACTGCATTAGGCCATGCTATATTCTGCTATAACAAGTTCAACTTAATTGCAGCATAGGTCAATTTCATGGCTGAGCACAAAGCAAGTTTTAATAAAACATCTGGTACTTACAAACATCTGATGTGATAAATTAGACTAGAGCTAGCACTACAGGTATCCGCTTGTAGTTTGAATTTGCTTCACCTGCTGCCTTGCCTCCATGCAGAGCTTTCACAGTATCTGTGCTCCAATTTCCTTAGACACATCATCTGTAGAACTTAAGACAGTTATCCACTTCTGTTTCTAAAAATCTATCCTTATTAGCTAAATTAAAATAATCATCGGTTTGGCTGCCTCTTCTAGTGGAAAATTATAGGTTGATTTAACTTAGGCTATATCTTTGTAGTAATTACTTGCCAAATTCAGCACTGTGGGATATCTGAGAAACAATTTCTGGTCATCCTGGGTTGCTGTGCTGTCTGAAACAAGTACATGATGGGGGGGGGGGGGGGGGAAAGAACTCAGTAAATACATTTTTATGTTTTTACCTTAGAAGAAGAGTGGAGGAGCCTCTGGTAGTATTGTTTTTACCACTTCATGTTCATGTATGTTGCAGCCTGGTCTGTTTGAAGGTGAATTTTAAAAGAGATGCGCGCGCCATCCGATTTTCTAAACATGCTACAAATATCGATGCACGAATATCTTGCATCAGGTTAAAAAAAAAAAAAGGGGGGGTGGAATGGCGGCAGGGGCCAAGAGATATGCACGAATGTAGCACAACAAATGCGGCACGCATCCAGTTCATCTCTGAAGGTATGAATAAAACTATTTTTGCCCACATATGAAGTGCTTGAGGGGGTCTAGTTAAACTGGGAAGGGGGGGGGGGTTTGCAGGCTGAAGAACCAGGGGGAATCTTGATGACCTAGATATAGAGTGGACAAACTGGTTAAACTGGTCATTTCCTTCACATACGCATGTTTCAAAATGTACTCACTTGTGCATGTAAATGCCAATTATTCCCAGCTAATCACATCAATGTTTAAAATTAGGAGCACGCGTGCATGTGCAAGGCCTATTTTATAACATTGTCTATTTTATTTTTGAAATTTTGTCCACTATGTTATTCTGAATGATTATATGATTGTTTTTGGAAGCTGCCAAGAACTTTGGATTGAGCAGCAAATAATTGTTTTAAATAAATAACGTGTGTGTGTGTGTGTGTGTCCTTGCGCGCAGGATATAAGATTTCAGCATAGGTTGCCGCGCACCCATATACATGTATATATGGGTGCATACATGCTCGTTTTAATATTACCCTCCCCGTGTGCTGTAGGCTTCCTCAGTCTATTCTGTGTACTTTATATTATTACCTGAAATCTGTGAAATATATTCTTGTGTAAAATTAAGTATTGTGAGAATTGATTTGTATGTGCTTCTGGCACCTGGAAAGCATTAAAGGGTAAATTTTCAAAGCACTGCACATGCTAAAACCAGGCAAAATGACCTGGCCACGCGCGTATCCCCCAGTACGTGCAGAAGTGCCAGCTTGTCTGAAAGGGATGGGCCAGGAGGCGTGGTCTGGGAGGGGTGGGACAGGGACTGGCCAGGACAGCGGCCATTAGGTGTGCCTTAACTTACCTTTGCTCCGAAGGAGCAGGTAAGTTTAAAAACAAAACAACAAAAAAAGATAGCTAGCTAGGTAGGGGGTAGGGGTTGGGGAAAAGGAAGGAGGGCTAGGTAGGGTTCTCTCCCAGTCCACTCCTTAATTGGAGTGGACTGGGAGAGAACTGGGCAAAGGCCCAATCGCGTTGCCATGCGTACTTTTAAAAATTCACCCCCCACCCCCCCCCCCCCCCCCCCCCGCGAGCGTGAGTCGCAACCCAGGCACACATGCACGCGCCGATACAAAATCAGGTGCGCATGTGCGTGCAAGCATCATATTTTATAACATGCGCGCCAACACATGTTATAAAATCGGCGCAGCCATAAGCGTATGCTGGGAATTGCGCGCCCATGGACGACTGCGGGGGGTTTTTTTTTGTTTTTTGTTGTTTTTTTTTTAAATCAACCTTTTCCTGAATCCGGTATTTATAGCAACAGAAATTTGCTGCAGTAAGCACTCACATGCAGTACATTCTTTAAAGGTGGATTTTAAAAGCCCGTCATGCACATTAATTAGGGAATGCGAGAATATGTTGGGCTGATGCGCGCCGAGCAGATTTTAAAAGCTGCCAAGATACACACATATCTCCTGCAGCACGCACATCTCAGAAGTTTTCAAAAAGGGGCAGGGTGTGAACCTGAGATGTCTATTGAAATACTTATGCGATCGGGTGCACGCTGAGGCCCCCTGCCATATAAGTAAAAAAGAAAAGAAAGGAAAATAGATCTCTGGAGTTTAAAGGGTCGGGGATAACTAGGGAGAATGAAGGCTATTAAACTAGGGGGGGATTGGAGGACCTATTTCTTAACTGGGTGAGCTGGGGATGAACTGGTAAAACCAATGAGCTAAAGAGCTGTCCCCTTATATGTTTGGTTGTTTGGTTTTTTTTTTAAATAAAAAATACAGGTTTCCTAGTTATGGTGGCATAACAAATTGCCAACAAGAAAATACAAATTAATTTAGAAATATCCAGCATCTTAAAAGAAGGAACATAAGAAACATAAGAACATAAGAAAATGCCATACTGGGTCAGACCAAGGGTCCATCAAGCCCAGCATCCTGTTTCCAACAGTGGCCAATCCAGCCCATAAGAACCTGGCAAGTACCCAAAAACTAAGTCTATTCCATGTAACCATTGCTAATGGCAGTGGCTATTCTCTAAGTGAACTTAATAGCAGGTAATGGACTTCTCCTCCAAGAACTTATCCAATCCTTTTTAAACACAGCTATATTAACTGCTGCTTTATTTATTTATTTATTTAAGCTTTGTGGCATCAATAATATAACAGAATATTAAGCTTAAATAAATAAATAAATTCCTTCTTTTAGAACGCTGAACCTGTATTTTTATTACAAAAAAAACACAAAAAAACATATAAGGGGATAGCTCTTTAGCTCATTGGTAATCTGGCTAAATTTTTTACTGCAATGGAAGCCTGCAAATAATTTTAGCAATTCTGAGGAGTACAATTTTCAGTCAGGCCAATTTGCCAGGGTAAATTGCTTTGAAAATTGCCCTCAGGGGAGATAATTTTCAAAGGATTTACATGTGGAAATGTAATATACTTTCATAGCAATTTTCAAAAGCCCATGTATGCGCTTAAAGATAAATTTAAAAGCCCATTGCGCACATCAATTAGGTGATGTGCAAATAAGTTGGACTGATGCGCGCCAAGCGGATTTTAAATGCCGCCCGGATATGCGGATATTGTTTGCTGCACTCGCAAAGGGGCGGGAGCAGGTCATGGGCTTTCCAGGATTTTAACCTGAAATTTGCACCTAAATATTTATGCGATCTGATGCATGCCGGCATCTCCAGCTGTGTAACTTTAATTCTGCTATGGATAACATACAAGTGATAAAATGAAAAAATCTAGGTAGATCAGCGGGATTTTAAGGGTCAGAGCTAACAGGGGGGAAGAAAGGCTATTAAACTAGGGGGTTTTGGAAAACCTGTTCCTTAACTGGGCTAACTAAGAACACGCTGGGAAAAGTGGCAATGGTGTTGGCACATGTCCCTTTTAAAATCCCCTTACTTATGTGGTAGAAGCAGGATTTGTGCGCACAGGCGCGCGTCCACAAAATTCATTACACATGTGCACGCACTCAGCCTATTTTATAACATGCGCGCATATATGTGCATATGTTATAAAATGGCTGCATGCCTGGGCGAAGGCCGACGAACACACGCACATGTGCGCCCACGCACCAGTATGAAAGTTACTGTCTCTTAAAGTACACTTACATGTATAAAACCTATGGACAATTCAATGGCATATACTGTAGCAATTTTCAAAAGTCCACTTACATGCAAAAAGTACATTTATACATATAAAACCCAGTTTTAAGTATGTAAACCCGGCGTGAACAAATCTACTCCCGATTTTATAACATGCGCGCGCTGCCGCTGCCCGGGGCTTGCATGCGCTGCCGTGCCTATGCAAGATAGGCTTGGCGCGCGCAGGGGGTAGAAGGGGCAGCTTTTCGGGGGTTACGCACGTATCTTAAGCGCGGATCCCTTTGAAAATCTGCCACTTAATGTTTAATACAATTAAAATAGTATTTAGAGTGATGATAACTTTCAAAGGTTTGCGCGGGCACACAGTGATGCATGTGCATCGTCCCTCACCCAGTGACGTGGCTATTTTATAACATATGCGTATATATTATAAAAATAGCCTGGGCGTGTGTAGTTTTGCAACTAGACGAGCACAGCCACGCACATCTGGGTATGAGCCATGCAAGGGAGAATTTTATCACCAGCGCGTGTCCATGCCATATCCATTTTCTCCAGTTCATCCACCATTTCACCCAATGTAGAGCTAGGTCTCCAAACCCCCCTGGTTTAATAGCTTGCACTCCTCCCAGTTACTCCAGACCCTTTACACCCGTCAGTTATGGCTTTTTTTTTTTTTTTAAACTTACACCTCCTCCATAGCAGAAGTAAAGTCAATAGACATGGGTGTGTGCCCAGATATGTAGGTATTTGTGTGCACATTTCTTAGCCCCGCCCCGGAATACTCATGCTCCGGCCCACACCACACCCCTTTTTGAATCTGAGTGAGATGTGCACACACACGTAGGCAGCTTTTAAAATATGATGGGCATGTGTAAGCACTACATGGATGCAAATCTCCCAATTTTGACGCATGCATGGCTTTTAAAGTTCACCTTTAAATGTCATCTGCCATTTGGATGCCCTCTCTCCCAGTCTTGCAAGGTCCTCTTGCAATTTCTCACAATCTTCTAGTCATTTAACAACTTTGAATAATTTTGTATCATCAGCAAATTTGATCACCTCGCTCAACATTACCCTATCTAGAACATTTATGAATATGTTAAAAAAAAAACTGCGGTCCTAGTACACTACATCCAGCCTAGTTTGGGCTGGATGTAGTGTTGATTTTTGTCAATTCAGCTACATATGTAAAGAGCGCATTTGAATTATACTGCAAATCGTGAATTCTTTTTGCATGGTAGTCCTTTTTTGTATTGTGGGTAAGCTCAAGGTATTTGCTTAAGGTTGCTGTGTATGTATTGTGTCGTGTGGGAGAGGGGTCATTACGCCAGTCTTTCTCTAGTTTTCTAAGGGTGCATTTAAGCATTTTTAGTTCCGGAGTATACCAAGGTTTTTATGTTGTGTTGGGGTGCTTGATTTTCTTTGAGCGTAGAGGGCATATTTCGTTGGCAATAGTATTGCTGAGTGAGTTCCATGATGTGATTGCAGTGTTAGTGTCTGATAAGTCAAGGTTGTGCAGTTCCTTATTGAGAGCATTGGTAAGGTCATCTTTAGAGCATGGTTTGCGAACCTGTATAGTTTTACCATCGGAGATTTTGGGTGAAGCGTTTAGTTGGAGGGTGAGGGTGGTATGAATCAGGTGGTGATCTGACCAGGGTACAGGGTAGCAGGCGGGGAGATTGGCGTTGATGATGTCATTAATGAATATCAGGTCTAAGGTATGGCCGGCTTGATGGGTAGGGCTAGATAAAATTTGGGTGTATCCCATAGCTTTTAGGGCTGATGCCTCCTATCCCATGACTTTTTAATTTCCTCAAGAATCTCTCATGAGGTACTTTGTCAAACACTTTCTGAAAATTCAGATACACTGTATCAGCTGGCTCACATTTATTTATTTATTTACTTAAAAAAAATTTATGCCACACAAATCAGCCAAAGCCACCAGGGTGGTTTACAAAAATAAACATCATAATAATAATAGTAAATGGTAAAATAGTAAAATACAATTAAACAAAATAGCACAATCTACACATAGCATACAAAAATATATACCAACCACCTCTTGCCATGCTTTCTGCCATTGCAATTTCTCCTACCCAGTCTGCTAATTCAAAAAATCCTAAACCAAAATCCTGTCCCATCACTCTTACCTAATTAATCTTCTTTTGGACCATCAAGATCTGGGAGTAAAAAACTCTTTACCAGTTTCTGAAACTTTTGTAAATTCAACTCTGCTCTAATAAAAACCAGTAACTTATTCCAAAGTAATGGTGCCATTACAGTAAAGGCGCGCAAGTTGCACAAATGTGCACCCCCTTGCGCACGCCGACCCCTGATTTTATAAGATATGTGCGGCTACGCACGTATCTTATAAAATCCAGCGTACTTTTGTTCACGCCTAGTGCGCGAACAAAAGTACACGCTCGCTCAAAATTATAAAATCTACCCCATACAGTTCAAAATTAGCTGTGTTAGCCAGATAACTTTACTACACCCTGGAACACCATATATACCAACCGGAGCTCTCCATTCTTCTCAAGCTGATCTGTGGAAGTGACTTAGGTTAGAGTCAACTAGAAGTCTTGTTTCACTTGTCAGGCCCCCTTAATATGGAATGCTTTGCCTCTATGTGTGTGTCATTAATCTAACTACGAGAAATTTAGGAAAGGTACAAAGACGTGGTTCTTCTGAAAATCCTTTCATTAGGTAACAAGGATTCATAGCCTTTACCAGGTATTGCTGCTATTGTAAATTATGGAAATTCATCTTATTCCTATTTTAGATTAAAAGATCTGTCTAAGCAGTTTTGTTGTTTTATGTTGTCTTGTCTTGTTTTATATTATTTAATTTTGTATGCAGTCATCGAACACCCCTGTCTTGTTCTTACATGGTATCAGAAAAGTATTAAATAAATAAACTCAACTAAACTAAAGATCAATTGCAATTGAGCTGCAAACTCCAAGAAGCATGAGAAAAACTGCTGGGTTAAAAAGTCATGCTTTTCTCTAGATAATTATGGCCCTGATGTAATAAGACAGCTGAACATCAGCGCACATTTTCTTTACTCATTTGCAAGCGTTGACTCCTAAAGCAGTAAGCTAATTTATTTATTTATTTGTTTGTTTGCTTTTATATACCGACATTCGATCGAAATATCGCATCGGTTTGCATCAAACATAACAAATAAGGCATGAACTGCTTATTCTTTGCATTATAACAAGTTAATTTGTAATAAAAATAAAAGTGATACATTTAAAACTTGGAGGACATTTCTAACATTGGAGGTACAATTATAACTTGTGGTAAAAAATAAAAGAGATACATTTATAAAATAGGAATATAACATTCTGCCATTGAAACATAGTAATGAGAGGTTAATGTCACGAATTACATGTAGCAGTATAACCACTGTGGGGTTTTAGAATGAGGGAGAGCTTGACAATAAAATCTATGTGTGGTAAGAAAAAACAATAAATTGAATTGATAGTAAAACGTCTATGAGGGGGAGTGTATTTGAATGGTGGAGAAGAATTCATTGGGGCGTAGCAATTGACAGGCGGCTGAGGTGGAGGAAGGGGGAGTGAAGGGAGGGGTAGGGACAAGCAGGAGGAAGGGAGAGGGGTAATGGCGCAGGATGGGGGGGATGGGGAAAGCGGGAGACGAATATAGGCGAGAAAGGGTTTTTCTAAACTCCTGATGCATCAGCCTAATGGTAGGCTGATGCATCAGGAGTTTAGAAAAACACACTGACCCATAAATGTTCACATAAAAATATACTTAGTGGGAATAAAATATGTTATACCCATAGACGGTAACTTTCACAGTGGCACGCGAGTGCACATATGTGCGCATTCATCAGCTCGCACCCAGGGACACGGCCATTTTATAGCATATACATGTATACGTGCATACGTCATAAAATAGCCTTGCTACACATACATGTGCCCTCAATTTTAAGTAGATACGTGCATATGCGTGCAAATCCCGCTTCTACCACGTAAGTGGGGAACTTTTCAAAAGGACGCATACCAACACCATTAATAGTTTTCCGAGTTCATTCCCAGTTTGCCCTGTTAAGGGATAGGACTTCCAAACCCCCCTCCTTTCTCCCCTGTTAGCCATAACCCTTAAATCCCCGCTGATCTATATTGTTTTTTTTTGTTTATTACTTACAGCTCATTTATAACAGAACTAAAGTTGCATGGCAGGGGACCCTTGCACGTGCTGGTGCACATAAGTTTGTATTCACATATTTCATGGTACAATCCTGGAATGCCCATGGCCTGTCCAGACCATGCCCATGCAATGCCCCCTTTTGGAAACTTTTTATTTGTGCGCACAGTGGTATGTATGCGCATATCCCGGCGTTTTTTTAAAACCATTCAGTGCACACTAACCCAGCATATTCGTGCATCCCCTATTTGATGCACGTATTGGACTTTTAAAATTCACCTTGTACGTTGTTGTGTGTATAAAACATGAGTTATTTCATAAAAGGTACATGCACAAAACATGACTTAGGAGCACTAAGTTGTATTCCTATAAGTTGTGTTCACAGAACATGTTTTATGCACATAAAACACAATCTGTGCACAAATCATTCCTCTGCACATAAAACACAATTTATGCACTTTGTGTAAATGTTTGTTTTTATTTTGTTTGTTGGCTTTTTTAGTATGTCTGTTTAATATATATTTTGTTAGTGCATTAAAGACGCGACGTACTGTGGGGTGGAGCGTGGCCAGAGCACCAATGGCAGCTTCCCCCCGCCGATGTGAGCATGCCTGGTCCCAGCTGCGGAACCCTCAGGCTACCGGGGGTGGGGGGCGGAGGGGTTCCTGGCATGGGGCTCAGTCGGGGGGGGGGGGCATGGGCAATTATGGGATGGTTCATTGGGCAATTCTGGCCCTGGGCCATCCCATGGGGAGGGGGCAGCCACTCAAGGAAGGGGGGGATCTGATTGAGGTGCAGTGCCCTGGTCCCCTTTGCTTCCTGTCTTCCGTGTGGCTGCCTCACTAGAGAAAACCACTGCTGCCAAAACAATTTGGGCATTCGGATTAAAAAAAAAAAGGAAGTGCTCAGGCAGTATAAGGGTGGTAACCTGGTGGTTGTACAACAGCCTGAGAACTGAGCAAGGGTCAGATCTGCCTCAACTGGAACGGAGGAGGAGATCCAGCTATCCTGCGGCCAGAACTTGACGAGATTCGTTCCTTGGGGGATAGTGGGTAGATGGGTCCATATCGGCTCTCCCCGGGGTGCTTTAAGGCGGACAGCTCCTTAGCTCTGCCATGGCATGGGGTTATGGTCGCAGGGCTAGAGCTTTGATTCGCCATCCGGCCCCACAGGGAGGACCTGGAGAACCCAGTATTACCTGGGGAGGAATCTCCAGGTGCTCCGCTGGCCGGAAAGCCCCGGGAGGCAGCGCAGGAACGGAGAAACGCAGGGCATCCCGGGGAAGAGCCAGATGGAGAACCCAGCCCCCCCCCTCCAGGGACCCGGTGCCAAACACCAGCAACCCAGCAAATGGCAGTGTGGCGCAGGGGACTGGACGCTTGGGGGTTGCACCCCCCTGCCCCCACATGCTTTTCAGCCGGTGTGCTGGGGAGCGGGGCAAGCAGCCAGTTACCCAGGTGGTTTTACTCCTCCAGGAAAAGTGTGGTTTGCAGCCAAGGCAGCCCAGCCGCCCAGCTTCACTGCGTTCCTGTACAGTACACAGGCACAGGATGAAGAGTCATGGAGGCGGTCCCTCTGCCATGGCCTGCCTGGCCATATCCAGGGCCTCCAAGTTTTTACCTTGGGGCCTAACCGCATTGGCAACCAGGTATTCCTCCTGGTACTAGCCAATGGAACTCCAGCTGTGCCACATGCCCTGCAGCCCAAGGGCACCAGCGTGCCGGAACTGCAAAAGCCTGTGACGTCGGTTCCCCCCCCCCCCCCCCACTCTCTGCTCCGGTATACGCTGCACTTGTGTGCTCCAGTACCCCAAACTGGCTGGACCTGCAGAGTGCCACAGATGAGAGTCTGGACCACGCCCCCCCAGTGTGAAACCTGAGGCGCCGCCAACTGTCGCAGGTGAGTCCAGTGGGGTCGGAGCACAAGGGGCTGGGGAATACCCTGAGCAACCGCCAGGGGTGGAAAGGGTGCCCCAACCCCTGGCAGAAGCCAATAAGGCCCAGCTCTCTCTGGAATATGACAGAAGTGAAAGGAGGCATAAGAGGATGAGTAGGGGCACTTCTGCCACTCCCTTGGGCAGCCGGAGTTCCTCACCAGCATCTTCCGCTAGTTCCCGGGGGTCATCAGTAGCAGAGGGCTCACGAAGCACCATTGCCACTAACGCTAGCTTTCTGGAGCAAAACACAACAAAACTATTGCGGCAGGGCATTCCATGTTCACTCCAGCGTCGCATATGCCATCCCCAGTATGTTGATATGTTTAGCCTGCTTAGAAGTGCATAGGAAGGCAGAAGGGTCACACAAGGATCGCAAATGGCATGAAGCTCCTTCAGGGCCCCAAGCGGATCGCGAGGAACATTAACAACTGGGTGTAATCCTTTGCACGCCTAGCATCAATAGTCGGCCGAGCCAATCCTTCGCAGAACTTAGCTTTGTGATCTTATTTAGACACTATTGTGAGTGCCCAGTCCACCTATGAGGGATTTGCTAAGTTGAATTGTGATGAGCAATTCAGAGAAAGGATGGCTGATATACCATCCATGTCATGGGATGCACAAGATGTTGAGTTGTGGCTGACACACATGACAGCATGCAATTCAGAAACACAAGTGAACAATCACTCCTTTCATGCCCAGGGAGGCTCCCAGGGGCGGAGGTGGGCAGCTGGCCTCACGGCTGAAGCCTGCTGGCGGTACAACAAAGGGGGTTGCACAATGCAGGATTGCAAATACTAGCACATCTGCTCCACCTGCGCAGCTAGTCACCCCGCCACCACGTGTACCAAGAAAGCCCCAAGTGGTGAGGGCAAGTAGCCCTTACACACACGAGCCCCGACCCCAGTCAGCTGGTAGTGATTGGCGTCAGGTCTTAGCCTCTATCCCAATAGACATGCAGCCTTTACATTACACCAGGGTTTCAAGGAGGGATTTAAAAACTCGCCGACACGCAAATGCGAACGCTGCAACCAGGTTCACTGACGTAGTGAGAGAGAAGGTGAGGGAGGAAATTAGTCTAGCCAGGGCAGCAGGCCCCTTCCACCTCCTGCCGTTTGTCAAGATGATCCTGTCACCTCTAGTGGTGGTGCCTAAGAAGGAGCAGGGTAAATTCAGATTGATACACAATCTCTCCTACCCAGCGGGCCGGGCTGTGAATGATTTCTTCCCATGGGAGGCATGCACGGTCCAATTTGCTTCCTTTAACAGTGCACTTGACCTCCTCAGGGATTGTGGAGAAGGGGCTCTCATGGGAAAGGTTGACATAGACTCTGCTTTCAAGCTCTTGCCGGTGCATCCAGACAATTTCTCTTTACTAGGGTTTTGCTTCAAAAGTGCTTACTACTTTGATAAATGCATGCCCATGGGGGTTCTCGGTTTCATGTGTGCTCTTCGAGACATTCAGCACCTTCCTACATTGGGAATTGTCCCGGCGCAAGGGCTTGACAGGAATTGTCCACTACTTGGATGATTTTCTGTTCATTGGACCTTGTGGCTCAGAAGCGTGTCATGATCTAATCGATGGCTTTCAAAGCACAGCCAAAGATTTTGGCGTTCCGCTGGCAGCGGACGAGCTGGAACCGCCATCTGAGGTGCTTCTTTCCTCGGCATTGAGCTTGACACCATTCAAATGATGTCCAGGCTCCCAACCAACAAAACACAGAAACTGTTTGAATTGATCCAAGGCATTCACCTGGCCCACAAGCAGGCCGATTCAGTAATGTCCGCGGGAGAGCGGGCGAACACCCGCTCTCCCGGCGCATGCACAGGCCACTCGCCTATGCGGGCGATGCAATATTTAAATTAGGTCCGGCAGTAGAAACGGGCAAAAGGGCGTGTCCCTAGCGCCTCCTTTTGGCCCGGAGCGGCGGCTGTCAGTGGGTTTGACAGCCGACGCTAAATTTTGCCGGCGTCGGTTCTCGAGCCTGCTGACAGCTACGGGCTCAGAAACCGGATGCCGGCAAAATTGACCATCCAGTTTTCGACCCGAGAGTCGCCGGGTCTTTTTCTTTTTTTTTTTACTTTTTTTACCCTTCGGGACCTCCGACTTAATATCGCCATGATATTAAGTCGGAGGGTGCACAGAAAAGCAGTTTTTACTGCTTTTCTGTGCACTTTCCTGGTGCCGGAAGAAATTAGCGTCTAACTTTGGGTAGGTGCTAATTTCTGAAAGTAAAATGTAAGGCTTGGCTGCACATTTTACTTTCTGAATCACGCGGGCATACCTAATAGGGCCATCAACATGCATTTGCCTGTTGAGGGCGCTATTAGGTTCGGCGGGTTGGACGCGCGTTTTCCACCCCTTACTGAATAAGGGGTAAGGGAAAACGCGCGTCCAATGACAGGTTAAGAGTGCGCTCTGTCAGAGCGCACTGTACTGTATCGGCCTGAAGGTGACTGTTACGTTTGCTGGACGCAGCAACACGTGGCCGGCCTCGCTTACCCAGCGGGACCCTGGAGCTGAGCCATCCTCTCTTGCAGTGGCGGGGAGACACCACCACAATTCTCCAGACCCGTCGGCAATGCCTCCAATCCTCCCAGGCTGGCTGTGACCTAGGCGCACGCACCCCATGTCTGCTCTTAAAGGAACACGGTGGGAAAAGTTCCTGCAATTCCTTCCTCATGTCATCCAGCAGGGACTATTTAATCCTAGTCCCTGCTCTCCAACCTTGCTTCTGCAACAGGTTTCCTGAAGCTGCTGACTGCGTTTTTGCTTCTTGTCCTGGTTCCTGTTCCTCTCCGTTTCTGCCCTGCTCCCTTCCTTCTGGATTGTCTCCTGGCCTCGACCCCTTGGTTTGTTACCGGATTCTGCTGTCTGCTGCCTGCTTTGAACCTTGAATTGTTACTGGATACTGTTGTTTGCTGCCTGCCTCGACCCTTGGACTGAATACTGGATACTGTTGTTTGCTGCCTGCCTCGACCCTGTGATTTCCTCCTGGGTGGTGAAGGGTCTTCCTTGGTTGCGGCAGACCCAGGACCAGAGGTGACATGCCTACTGCACAGTGGAGAACCCTCGGATAGCTTACCTATGTTATGGCTCGGTACAAAGCTTGCTAACACTGTTTATTGTAATAAAGTTGTGAACAATTTCATCCCACTTCTGGTTACAAAGTAGTTTGTATATGTGAATGTGTGTTACTGCGTCCTCCCACCTCTTACCTCCCAGGTGACGGACAGTCATGGTTGTGCGGGTTATGATTGTGTTGCTTGTATTCTTTTACTATGTTTATATAATATATGTCTATTGTGTTATTATTTTAAGGATTCTACTGCAGAAGTGGCCATCTCCAGTACTCAGGTGCCTCAAACATTTGGTTTTCAGGGTATTCGCAATAAATATGCATGTGAAAGATTTTCATGCATTGCCTCCATTGTATACAAAGCTTTCTCATGCTTCTTCATTGTGGATATTCTGAAACCGAGGCCTGTTTGTGACTCTTGAGGACCAGAGTTGGCCACCCCTGTTCGGTATTTTCATGGCTGTATATCGTTTGGGTTTTTTTTTTTATAGAAAAGTGATTTATAAATAAAAAAGTGTAATGGGCAATTTCCATTAGAAAACCAGTTCACTTAGGCTGTGCTGTAATAAGGTGCACTCGGCTGTGCGCAACTGTTGATGCTCAGTTGTGTGCATAATTTTTCTGCATACCACTTTACTCCAGATTTAACAATGAGTTTAGCACAGAAAAATGCAAGCTCAAACATAATTAAAAATGTGTACACAAATTAGCACTCCTCCATGCAAATCCCATTTTAATCAAGTCATTAGTTGTTACTTCCCAGTATAGACAGGTGCATAAGCTTAATTCAAGTTTTCTTAATGCTGGAAATTTAACTTCTGGTTGGAGAAGAAATAAAGTTTCTGGGGCTAGTGTTGTTATATAGGGCTGAACTCGGAGTTTGTGTTGCATGGCTCCTGCACTGGGATTTATCTGAACAAAACATGGTTGTCTTTTATGATGCAAGTGATTTTATAATGTAGATAATTTATGTATCGCTTGTTGCATGGCAATATGGCTTTGTAGTTTGTTTTACAGCTCTCGTTGCATAACATAAAATGCTCCAATGAGCAATTTGGAAGATATCAAACCCTCTGAACTACAAGTGAATTGTTCTTGCTCATTTCTAAACGGTAAATGGATACACATTGTAATACCAAAGCAAAAGATAACAAAAAATACTAAGAACAAATCTTACAAAGCATCTCTTTGTTAGACACAAAACAGTGAGTGACCCAGTGCTGTTTTACTGCATGGGAGAATAAAATCCTTTCAAAATGATAAGGCTGGAAATCTATATAGTCAGCTAAATGAGTATGTCTGCCTGCGCCATTTTATACCATAAAAAAAAAAAAATTGATACTACTAAAGCCTGACTCTAGAAGAAAAAAAAACATAGGGGCAGATCTTAAAACATACGCGCGGGCATAGATTTGTTCGCGCAACCCAGCGCGAACAAATCTACACCCAATTTTATAACATGCGCGCGCTGCCGCACACATGTTATAAAATCCAGGGTCGACGCGCGCAAGGGGTGCACACATGTGCACCTTGCGCATGCCGAGCCCGAGGGGAGCCCCGATGGCTTTCCCCGTTCCCTTCAAGGCCGCTCCGAAATCGGAGCGGCCTTGAAGGGAACTTTTTTTCCAGCCCCCCCCCCCCCCCGGCTTCCCCTCCCTTTCCCTATCTAGCCCACTCCCGATCCCTAACTAAATACCCCCCCCCTACCTTTGTTGAAAAGGTTACGCCTGCTGGCTGCTAGCGCACCATTCCCCGGCCCGGAGGCTGCTTCGGATGCCTCGGCCACGCCCCCGGAACGCCCCCGAGCGGCACCACACCCCGGCCCTGCCCCCGGAACGCCACGCCGCCCCCGAACGCCCCCCAAGCAAAGCCCTGGGACTTACGTGTGTCCCGGGGCTTTGCGCGCGCCGGCGGCCTATGCAACATAGGCGCGCCGGCGCGCAAGTCCCCTGCGCGCGTAAATCCATCTGGATTTACGCACGCTGGCTTTTAAAATTTACCCCATAGAGTAATACCCAACGAGGAAAAATAAGTGATTATTAAATGAGAGAATAAAGTAACAGTTCATAGAAAGATATATCTTTTCAACCCAACGTTCAAAACTGTCTGTGGTGCACCATTTGTGCACATAAGTGGCCCGTGGAGATTTATGCCAGAATTTTATAAACTGTGTGGCAGGAGTCATACAGTTTATAAAATACTGCATATTTCTGCCCCAAAAGTATGCGCATTTGTCCTTACACATGTATATTTGTAATGCAGGAACATGCATACATTCTCTAACCATTTTACAAATTACGCATGTATATTTTTCCTGCTAAATAATGAACAGTTTTCGCACAGTAACCCAGAATTAAAGGCGGTGGTAGGTTGTTTTTTTTTTTTTTTATAAAGTATGTTCATATGCTGCTTCTGAAAATATTTGCATGCATACTTGAAATCACCAGTTTGCCAATACTTCCTCCAGATCTTCACCATTTCACCTAGATACTCTAGCACTTCACCCTAAATTCCCATCAAAAAACTGCAGACAAAAACAAAATTGATTTCAATTGCGTGAACCAGTTAATTTTATTAATAATTGATTAACAATTTTATTTTCTCTCATTTTATTGTACTTTTTAGATATTTTAGTATGATTTTATGATTTTGTAACATGTCAACCATTGTGATGTATATTATGAACGACGGTATACAAGAATCTTCAAATAAATAAATAAATAAGTGTTTGGACAAGTTCAGTAATATATGCACATATACCGATTATCAATGGCAATTTGTGTGTATACTTCTGCACCCCAGCCCAGAATGCTCCTAAACTGCCCTTTTTCCCTCCTGTTCATTTTATGCACAATACTGCAAGTATGCATGTGCTCTCAAGACTTATAAAATTGCCTATGCAAGTGTACATGCTACTTCTGCTCATGTATATTGTTTTTATATGCATGGCCCCCACATAATTCTTTGCAAATTCCCTCCTTTATATACTGTTTCTGTTTTTATTCATTTTAGGCCTATATATGCCTTCTTTCCTTAAAAATACGGGACCCAAAGTGGTTTACATACAATAAGAAACTGCTTTATTTGAAATGTGCTATCCTGGTGAGAATATTAATTATGTTGGCCTGGTTTTGGTTTTGGTTTTTTACTTTGGAATGAGCAGATTGCCACCATGTTGCACCCATATTCTGCTGACCTCAATTTGGTATTTGTGTTGCAGTGCTTCTACCAAGCTATAGGATCAGTCACACATTTGGGTTTGCATAATATACTGGTTCTCATTTTCATGGGTTGAATCTGTCCCATTGCTGATAAAATTCTTTGAATTGGGACACTATATAAGAACTATATTTTATTTCAGAAGGCGGGAGAGGGCAAGGAGGAAGCTGACAGGTTTCCTCCTGTTCCTTTGAGTTTTCACCTCAAATGAACCATCTTTACTGGAGCTTTGGTACATTGAGCCTTCATGTGCATCTACCTAGTTGTTTTGCCCAGTTGTAACCATTTCCCTTTCCCATCTTGCCTAGTGAATGCAGCAACAGCTCTAACCCAAGGCTTCTGATGGATCTTTTTTCTAATTTTTGAAAGAAGTTCTTTTGGCTAAAATAGCCTCTTTTGCCTCATCTTTTAACCATGCCAGCAATCATTTTTTCTTCCTTCTACTTTTTTTTTAATGTGACTATACTATGATCACCGTAGCCGAGCGGCCCCACCACCAAGTGCCTCTTGCACCAAATCCTGCATTCCACTAAGAAGTAAGTCTAAAATGGCTCCCTATGTCATCAGTTCCCAGACCAACTATTCCAGTCATTTTTTATCAACTACTTCTACTACTTAACATTTCTATAGCACCACACGACATACACAGTGCTGTATAAACAACACACAAAAAAAGACAGTCCCTGCTCAATAGAACTTTCAATCTAATAAGACAAACATACTGGACAAGAGACTTGGGGAAAGCTTTAAAGTAAGACAATGGTTAAAAAAACAAAAGAAAGTTAATGAGGCTAAAAGCAAACTATCAGATTTAAAAGCAGCCTCAAAAAGGTGGGTCTATAGATGGGATTTAAATATAGTGAGAGAGGGAGCATGACACACCAGTTCAGGAAGACCTGGTGCAGCCAGGTGGAAAGCCTGGAGTCGGGAATTGGTGGTAAAGGAGAAGGACACAGGAGTGTATGATGAGTTGAGTGCATGAGGAGGGTTGTAAAGAGAGATAAGAGAGGAGAGATAGTGAGGTTCTGAAGAGTGAAGGCATTTAAAGGTGAGAAAGTGGAGCTTGAACTATTTGTGGGAGCGGATAGGGAGCCAATGCAGTGTCTTCAGAAGATGGGTTTTGTGAGTGAGCAACTTTGGTGAAAGAAAAGTCATGTAGCTGAATTTAGGATAGATTGTAGTGGAGAAATGGTTTGCCGGGAGACCTGTGAGGAGCAGGTTGCAATAGTCTAAGTGGGAGGAGATGAGAGAGTAGATAAGGGCTCTGGTAGTGTGTTCAGAAAGGAAAGAATAGATTTTGGTGGTGATATAGAGAAAGAAATGGCATGTTTTAGCAGAGTTTTGAATATGTATAAAGAAGGCAAGAGAGGAGTCGAAGATGAATTTTGGGCTGAGGGAACCAGGAAGATGACAGAGTTATCAACAAAAATAGAGAAAGGAAGAAGAGGGGAGGTGAGCTTTGGTGGGAAGATAAGGAGTTCTGTCTTGGCCATACTGAGTTTGATAGTGGTGGGACATCCAGGCAGCAGTGTCAGACAAGCAGGCTGAGATCCGGGACTGGATTTCTGGTGAACTTTCTAATGTAGAAAGGTAAATCTGGGCGTCATCAGCATAAAAATGGTATTGAAAGACATGAAAGGAAGAGTACCAAGGCAATTAGTATATAGGAAGACGAGAAGAGTGCCTAGGACAGAACCCTGAGGCGCACTAATTCATAGTGGAATAGCAGTAGAGGTGAACCACCAAAGTAAACGCTAGAAGTGCAATGGGAGAGTAAGAAGAGAACCAAGGTAGGCCAGAATTCCGAAATCCAAATGAGGACAGAGTATCAAGGAGTAGGTGGTGATCAACAGTGTCTAAAGCTGCAGATAGGTCAAGGAAGATCAGGGCAGAGTAAAGACCTTTGGTTTTAGCCTTTAACAGGTTACTGAAAATGTTGGCAAAGGCTGTTTCAGTTGAATGTAGAGGGCGAAAACCAGACTGGAGTAGATCAAGAATGGATTGAGATGTAAAAAAAAAAGTCAAGGCAGCAGCAGTGAATAGCACATTCAAGTAGTTTGGAGGAAAAAGGGAGATAGGACAATAGTTGGCAGGACAGGTAGGATCCAGTGAGGGTTTTTTAAGGAGTGGTATGGTTACAGCATGTTTGCAGGCAGCAGGAACAGTAGCAGTGGAGAGTGATAGATTGAGGATGTGACAGATGGGAGTGGATGACTGCAGTGGAAAAATTGCTGAGGAATTGAGTGAGGACAGGGTCAGAGGAATCTAGAATCTTTACTCCCCTGGCATGTCCTAATGTTTATTTATTTATTTATTTTAACATTTTTATATACTGATATCCGTTTACACATCGTACCGGTTTACATGAAACAAGATGGGAGGCCACTAAAAGAGTAGTTAAATCTCAAACGGATTTTGATAAATTGCAGAATGACCTTGCACGACTGGGTTTCCAAATGGTAAATGAATATGGACAAGTGCAAAGTGATGCATATAGGGAAAAATAACCCATGCTGTAGTTACACGATGTAAGGTTCTATCTTAGGAGTTACCACCTAGGAAAGAGATTTAGGAATCATAGTAGATAATACATTGAAATTGTCGGCTCAGGTTGTTGTGGCAAATAAACGATGGATGTCATAATGTCTCTGTATAACTCCATGGTGAGATCGCATCTTGAACAGTGGCACTTGCCAGGTAATTGTAACTTGGATTGGACACTGTTGGAAACAGGATTCTTGGCTTGATGGACCCTTGGTCTGATACAGTATGACAATTCTTATGCTCTTATCCACAAACTGAATGAAATTACCTAACTTTTCCGAGCTATTAATCAAGGCCCACACAGTAAAAATTAATTTACCCCACAATTTCACTTCTCCCCAAATTTCCAAGTCCCTATATTATCCAGCAAGCAATACTTACTGATCCTCTTCAGCCACCAGAAAAATTGTACTCCCCTCACCCACTTTACTGCTACATGCTTCTCTCCATCTACTGGCCTAAGCGGGTCACCAATACTCTTCAGCCCCACATGGCTGCATGCTGTCAAAAATTCAGGCTGCTTGACATCTCATTTCTAGCCCAACCACTCTGCACTGAAGAGAAACTGGAAGGGATGTGTACTGTCATGGTGCATGCTGTTGCAATGGTTCTAGGGGCCACCACATATAAATTAATATATTTTTTCTATACTGACAATTGGCATGCAGCATCCAGCTCCTTCCTGCCCCCCCCCCCCCCCCCCCCATGACCACCACCACCTCCATTAGTGCATAATCTGCCTTAACTAGGGACCACAGGCCACATAACCTCGGTAGCCAGTACACATATATATTTTGAGTCTGGCCCTGTTATTGTGATGCAATACTAAAGGCTCCCTGTCAACAAAAAGCTTATGAAAGCTGCCTCAGCAGCAACCCTAGTCATAGTTGACCTAAAGAGCACAAGCTGGGCTCATTAGTTGAGAATCGAATCCAGATCTCTTGAATAGTAGCATGCTATGCCACCAATGACCCATCAAGTGAACCCCAGAACTTAGTATTGTTTTAGCAGAGTGTTGCCATGGTAGCAATTTCTAGCACATCTTTGCTGTATTACCTGATAAAGACTTTTCTCTCATTCTGTGTCTATGGGGAAAAAAGCTTAGTAAATCAGTCCCATTGTGTGTTAATCACTTTTTATAAAATTATTTTTCTTCCAAATGTGATTTTCTTCTAAAGTTCTTTGTTTAAACCCATGTTTTTACAGCTAACCTGTACAGCTGATACTTGATCAAATTTCAAAAGTCTTATTTGTGGGTTTTTCTTTCATACTCTTAAATCTTGTACTTTGATGGACACCTATTGTATGGCAGAAATATTAAACCTATTGTTAGAACAGAGGGAGAACAATAAATGATTATCCACAAAATCTCTATTCCTGGGGTAATGGGTGCTGATCCATGGAAAGATTAATTTCTTCTTCTTGATTTGATTTTAAAATGCTAAATAGCAACAAACCTACCGTAAGTGTCTTCACAGGACCGTAATTTACTAAAAAAAAAAAAAAAAGACAGAAACTTTTAAACTGGCACACATGTGCGCACGTTTGCTGCCTGCACCCAGAGATCTGGCCATTTTATAATATATGTGTGTATATATGCGCACATTATAAAATAGCCTGGCTGCGTGCACATATGCACACTATTTTTAGCGGGCACATGCCTATCACCCACATTTTCAAAGTGCTGCGCACACTAAAATCAGGAGATATGCGCATGGCTGGGCCATGCACGCCCCGAGCATGCATATCCCCTGGTACGCGCAGAGGTGCCAGCCTGTCTCAAAGGGGCAGTGGTCTGGGCGGGGTGGGAGCCAGCCGGGACAGCCGCCATCAGGCCCTGTCCTGGTTACGTAACTTACTTCTGCTCCAAAGGAGCGAGTAAGTTATAAAACAAAAAAAATTCTAATATGTAGGGGTTAGGGGTTGGGAAGGAGAGGAGAGGAGAGGGAAAAAGGTAGGAAAGGTAGTTAGATGGATAGGGAAGTTCCCTCCCAGTCTGTTCCTTAATTGGAGTGGACTGGGAGGGAACAAGGAAAACCCTATTCTTGTTGCCACGCATTGTTTTGTAAAATCCCCCCCCTCCGTTGTGTGCGGAAGAGTCCATCCCCCCGCACGGACATTAAAATCCAACATGCTTACGCGTACGGGAATCATATTTTATAACATGTGCACGCACATGGACACACGCGCGGGTTTTAAAATCGACCCCTATGCATGAAAATGCCGCTTCTACCGCATAAGTGTGGGGATTTTAAAAGACACGCAAGCTGACGCCATTACCAGTTTTCCCAGTTCATTCCTAGTTCATACAGGTAAGGGATAGGACTTCCAAACCCTCCTAGTTTAATAGCTTCCCTTCTCCCCTGTTAGAACCCGACCTTTAAAACTATTCTGATCTGCCTAGAATTTTTTGTTTTACAACTTATACATCATCCGTAGCAGAAGTGAAGTTACGTGGCAGGGAACTCCGGCGTGTGCCAGTGCGCATAAGTATTTATGTGCAAACTTGAAGTTTGAATCCAGGAATGCCCATGCTCCACCCCTTGTTTTGCTTTTCATTTATGCACACAGTGACAAGTTTGCACATATCCAGGTGGCTTTTGAAAATCCGCTCAGTGCGCATGAGCCCGACTTGTGTGTGTATCTCCCAGTTTTCGCACGTGCCTGGTTTTTAAAATTCATCTTAAAGAATGGAATGATTCTTGGTGTTTGACAAGGAAGTCCATATGGTAGTTGGTTTTGAAATGTTTTTTTAATATTATTTTATCAGTGAGTTTAGTATTTGGGTTTCATATGTCATACTTCGACTATAATTACATGTCAGGCTATTAAAATGTGTTTTTATTGAGTTTTGCTTCCCAAAGAACTTCATAATAATGATGCCTGTCCATTGTCTTCCTTGACTACAGTATGCCTTTTGTTTGGCTGTTTTTGATCTTGTTAACATTGCAGTAAAAGACATTCTGCTAGATGAAAAACAGTACATATTATTAAAACCATATTGCAAACTGAGTTTTAGGAAGGGTCAAGGTGAATAAACAAACAGTAATAAACCAAAATGCAAACAGCCTCAAATGCAGAAATTCAGCTGCTGAATGACGAGTCTATAGTTTAGTTCTGTTCTCTCAAACCTATCTTATTGTAGCCAGTCAGGTTTCAGGATGCCTACAATGAATATGTATGAGATAACTTTACATATACTGGCTCCTAATGTATGAAAATATATATCATGGATATTCTTTGTGGCTATTTGTAAACTGGATCTGGGGGTCAATAGGACAAGTTTAGGAACCACTGGTTTAATTTAAGGAGCAGCTGGTATACTGTAGCAATCCATAGTTTACATGAGAATAAATTTATATAGGTTCATGTGATTTATGAATTTATTCTTGACATTGTTCAGGCTATACAATATATATATATATATATATATATATATATATTGTAAAAAAAAAAAATCACTTATACAGCAATTGAATTGATTGTATTACTAATAAGGAAAATCAGATATGCCAGTATCTATTTGGGAAATAAATTTGGGAGAATTATTACTGCTGAGTAAAAGTAAAAATTATTTTTTTTCTCACTAATAGATAAGGATAGGAATCATATGTGTGACTTCATAGTCTGAATGTATTATATTTATAGGAAAATTTTTAGACTGGCCAGAAGGCTTGCAGACCCATGGGGATGTTATCCCTGCATGGGGTTTCTCTTTAAAAATGCAGTCAGATGTGGGAATGGCACTCACATTTTGCCACATACATATATACCTGCTTTGAAGCCAGTCCAAATAGATGTGCCAAAAATTGGCACATGGTTTTCAAAATGAAAGCCCCACTTGCTTAATATGGTAGGATTAGATGGAGTCTGTAATGCTTTAATTTAATATGTAGATTAATTTTATCTTTATTTTGTCAGCTTTTTATTTTGTTCTTTATTTTTGTCAGTTATTTTTTATTGATTATTGATTTTGATTTTTTGTTGCTGGTTTTATTTGTATTTATACTTATATTGTATGTATTGTTCTAGCCCAGAGCACTCTTTAGATGGGCAGTTTTATAAATGAATGAATGCAATATACCTTTCCTCACATCAGCTCTCTCTGTGGCTACTCTACCCCTTTTTGCCAGCAGGTAAAAGAACCCATGCTAACTGGCATGTGCACTTTAACCTACAGAGGTAGGGAGAGTCAGTTTTCAGTGGGGCTTTTTACATGAGTAAATAGTTGTTTGGCCATGTAAAAAAGCTTTAGAAATTGTCCTCCCATTGCTGACTACATATAAATATTGGGCATCAACTGGAAATATTAATTTCAGTGTAACCGCCAGCAGCTATGACCATAGTTGATGTCCCCATTTAATCAGTAGTCCTGATGAGGCCAATGTTCATAAAAGCAGAGAGCCGACAATTTATCCAGCTAATGTTAGCTGGATATGTTATCTGAGATATTCAGCGGGATAAACTGAAATGTACAGATAACTTTATCTGGGTAATGTTCCCTAAATAACTTTGAAAACTAACTGGCTATGTTTGAATATAGAAACATAGGAAAATGATGGCAGAAAAAGACCATTACGGCCTATCTAGTCTGCCAATCCACACCAACTGTTCAGCTTTATGATCCCATCCACTCCCTCAGAGATCCTCTGTGTTATCCCATGCATTCTTGAATTCAGATACTGTCCTTGCTTCAGCACCTCCACAGGGAGGCTGTTCCATGCATCTGCTACACTCTTTGTAATAGAAATATTTCCTTAGCTTATTCCTGAGTCTACCCCCTTTCACTCATCCCATGACCCCTTATATTGGTTAGGTTTAAACTGTCCGGGTATGTAGACCCAGATAAGTTTATCTTTAACCAGCTATATTGAAATGTTGTGGAGCATGTAGGTTATAAATCCTTTTAAATAAAAGAAATGATGAAAACCAAATTTTAAAAAAATGGTTGCAGGCTTGCAGGCCCGATTCCCTCAACCTCTTCCTTGCCAATGCCAAGTAATTTCAGGCATTATGCCAGATTTCCCCCTTCCCCGCAAGTCTCCCAAAAGATAGAGATAAAGTTTCAGTCAAGAACCAAACCTTTTTCTGTTGTCATAACATATATCTTTTTCCAGGCTCCCTCCACAACTCTAATCTGAACTCTCCTGCTCCACCAGGCACCCCTGAAATCTCCAAAAGCTGCCTGGATCATGGTATATTCCCTGCATCTTCCAGCATTGCTTTGTCAGTAGCTTACACTACTAGCATTGCTATCAAAGCAACACTAGAACTTTCCAGGAAAGGTACATGTATGCTATGATACCAGCAGCCCTCGCGCTGGATGGGGGTGGAATGATACAAATTGGGCTTGCGGAATGAAAGGGAAGGGAGAGGGTGGGGGTTAAGGAGAGGGCCCAGAAGAAGATATATGTTATGAAAGTGTGTGTGTGGGGGGGGGGGGATTTGTGATAGCTCCTGGCTGCAACTTTATCACTATCTTTTGGGAGGCTTGGGAGAGAAAAGGAGATTGAGTGCAATGCCCAAAATTACTTTCAAGCATTGGGGGAAGGGGGTGGGTTGAGGGATCAGGCTTGCAGGCTCTCAACTGATTTTTTTTTTTAACTTGGTTTTCAGCACGTAAACTTGCATATCATTTGACTACAGCCAATTAAGATTCAAGTTATGCAGATACATTTTCCTGGATAACTTTAATTCTATTCTGTGGCATGTCCAGACTAATCCGAATAATTTACTTGACTAATTCTTAATATCAGATTTAACCAGTAAGATATTTGGCTAACAACTCCACCCCCAGAACATCTCAGTTTATCCAGATAAATTTTATCCAGTTAATGTCTTATCTAAATAAAATGTATCCAGCTAAACGGGCCAGATATTCAAAACTCAGGGTTTATCCAACTAACTCAAAAGCTAATTGAATAAACCCCTTTGAATATGAACCTCTATAATTATAACAAATAATGTATCTTTAATAGTCAGAGGATAGCATTCTGTTTGTCCAATTATGAATTCTAAACTTTTCATTGATTACAATTCCACTTAAGTAATATAATCCCTATCCCTATTGTAAGATAGTAACTTGCAACCTGAGTTCAAGGGCCTAAACCAAAGACCAGGAAAACTTTGGTTAATGGAAATTTAAACAGCTACTTCAGCCATAAGTTCCAGTGAGAACCAGAATGAACTTACAACTGATTGACCAAGATTGATGGTTCATTTTCTGTCTTTATTCTTATCCAAACCTTTTTTGAACCCAGCTACACTAATTGCACTAACCACATCCTCTGGCAACAAATTCCAGAGCTTTATTGTGCGTTGAGTGAAAAAGAATTTTCTCCGATTAGTCTTAAATGTGCTACTTGCTAACTTCATGGAATGCCCCCTAGTCCTTCTATTATTCGAAAGTGAAAATAACCGAGTCACATCTACTCGTTCAAGACCTCTCATGATCTTAAAGACCTCTATCATATCCCCCCTCAGCCATCTCTTCTCCAAGCTGAACAGCCCTAACCTCTTCAGCCTTTCCTCATAGGGAAGCTGTTCCATCCCCTTTATCATTTTGGTTGCCCTTCTCTGTACCTTCTCCATCGCAACTATATCTTTTTTGAGATGCGGCGACCAGAATTGTACACAGTATTCAAGGTGCGGTCTCACCATGGAGCGATACAGAGGCATTATGACATTTTCCGTTCTATTAACCATTCCTTTCCTAATAATTCCTAACATTCTATTTGCTTTTTTGACTGCTGCAGCACACTGAGCTGACAATTTTAAAGAATTATCCACTATGATGCCTAGATCTTTTTCCTGGGTGGTAGCTCCTAATATGGAACCTAACATCGTGTAACTACAGCAAGGGTTATTTTTTACTATATGCAACACCTTGCACTTGTCCACATTAAATTTCATCTGCCATTTGGATGCCCAATCTTCAAGTCTTGCAAGATCCTCCTGCAATGTATCACAGTCTGCTTGTGATTTAACTACTCTGAATAATTTTGTATCATCTGCAAATTTGATAACCTCACTCGTTGTATTCCTTTCCGGATCATTTATATATATATTGAAAAGCACTGGTCCAAGTACAGATCCCTGAGGCACTCCACTGTTTACCCTTTTCCACTGAGAAAATTGACCATTTAATCCTACTCTCTGTTTCCTGTCTTTTAACCAGCTTGTAATCCACGAAAGGACATCGCCTCCTATCCCATGACTTTTTAGTTTTCGTAGAAGCCTCTCATGAGGGACTTTGTCAAACGCCTTCTGAAAATCCAAATACACTACATCTACCGGTTCACCTTTATCCACATGTTTATTAACCCCTTCAAAAAATGAAGCAGATTTGTTAGGCAAGACTTCCCTTGGGTAATCCATGTTGACTATGTTCCATTAAATCATGTCTTTCTATATGCTTTACAATTTTGTTCTTGAGAATAGTTTCCACTATTTTTCCCGGCACTGAAGTCAGACTCACTGGTCTATAGTTACCCGGATCGCCCCTGGAGCCTTTTTTAAATATTGGGGTTACATTGGCCACCCTACAGTCTTCAGGTACAATGGATGATTTTAATGATAGGTTACAAATTTTAACTAATAGATCAGGAATTTCATTTTTGAGTTCCTTCGGAACCCTAGGATGCATACCATCCGGTCCAGGTGATTTGCTACTCTTTAGTTTGTCAATCTGGCCTACTACATCTTCCAGGTTCACAGTGATTTCGTTCAGTTCATCTGACTCATCACCCCTGAAAACCATCTCCGGAACTGGTATCTCCCCAACATCCTCATTAGTAAACACGGAGGCAAAGAATTCATTTAGTCTTTCTGCAATGGCCTTATCTTCCCTAAGAGCCCCTTTAACCCCTCTGTCATCTAATGGTCCATCCGACTCCCTCACAGGTTTCTTGCTTTGGATATATTTAAAAAAGTTTTTATTATGAGTTTTTGCCTCTGTGGCCAATTTCATTTCAAATTCTCTCTTCGCCTGTCTTATCAATGTTTTACACTTAGCTTGACAATGCTTATGTTTTATCCTATTTTCTTTAGATGGATCCTTCTTCCAATTTTTGAAGGATGTTTTTTTGGCTAAAATAGCCTCTTTCACCTCACCTTTTAACCATGACGGTAATCGTTTTGCCTTCCTTCCACCTTTCTTAATGCACGGAATACATATGGACTGCGCCTCTAGGATTGTATTTTTAAACAATGTCCATGCCTGTTGAACACTTTTAACCTTTGCAGCTGCACCTTTCAGTTTTTTCTAACTATTTTTCTCATTTTATCAAAGTTTCCCTTTTTAAAATTTAGTGTTAGAGCTGCAGATTTACTTATTGTCCCCCTTCCAGTTATTAGTTTAAATTTGATCATGTTATGATCACTGTTGCCAAGTGGCCCCACCACCGTTACTTCTCTCACCAAATCTTGCGTTCCACTAAGAATTAAATCTAAAATAGCTCCCTCTCTTGTTGGTTCCTGAACCAATTGCTCCATGAAGCAATCATTTATTACATCCAGGAACTTTATGTCTCTAGCAAGTCCTGATGTTACATTTACCCAATCAATATTGCGGTAATTGAAATCTCCCATTATTATTGCACTGCCAAATTGGTTTGCTTCCCTGATTTCTCTTAGCATTTCATCATCTGTCTGACCATTTTGTCCAGGTGGACGGTAGTATACTCCTATCACTATACTCTTACCCAACACACATGGGATTTCTACCCATATAGATTCTACTGAGCATTTAGTCTCTTGTATGATCTTTATCCTGTTGGACTCTATACCCTCCCGGACATAAAGTGCCACACCCCCACCAAGTTGATCCTCCCTATCATTGCAATATAATTTGTACCCTGATATAGCACTGTCCCATTGGTTATCCTCCTTCCACCAAGTCTCTGTGATGCCAATTATGTCAATCTCATCATTTGCTGCTATACACTCTAACTCTCCCATCTTACTACTTAGACTTCTGGCATTGGCATACAGACATTTCAAAGTGTGTTTTTTGCTTGTTTTAACAACCTGCTTTTCAGTTGTTTGGGATAATTCGGAAATCATTTGCTTTGGTGATTTTTTACATATAGGTATATGAACTATGTTTGCATTTAATGGAACCTCTCTGTTCTGATGCCCTAACTCTCCTGTTTCATTAGTATCCTTCAAGGATACATTTCTCCGAACCATGCACTGCTGAGCAATGTTTGAGTTGCATCAAAGTATTAGTCTTAATGGTTAGGGGTAGTAACCGTCACATCGGCAAGTTACCCCAATACTTGTTTTCCCAGACCGTAAAAGTCAGGGCCCTCAGTTGCTGAATGAATCCAATTCCCTTTTTCCCCCTGCCATTGAAGCAGAGAGCAATGATGGAATTGATCAACAGTAACAAGGCTTATTGGTTAAGATTAATAACCGCCACACCATCAAGTTACTCCATGCACTCTTCATTTCCATTCTTTAGCCTTTAGGGATCCACAGTATTTATCCCATGCCCTTTTGAATTCTTTCTCTGTTTTGGTTTTCACCACCTCCTCCAGAAGGGCATTCTAGGCATCCACTACCCTCTCTGACATTCTGACACTGGTTCTGAGGCGTCCTCTTTAGAGTTGCATTTCATGACCCCTAGTTCTACTGATTTCTTTCCAACGGAAAAGGTTTGACATTTACAAATCATTAAAACCTTTTAGGTATCAGAAGATCTGTATCATATCACCCCTGCACCTCCTCTCTTCCAGGGTATACATATTCATATCCTTCGGTCTCTACCCATAGGTTTTCTGATACTGACCCCACACCATTTTGGCAGCCCTTCTCTGGACCACCTCCATCCTGTCTCTATCCCTTTTGAGATAAAGGCTCCAGAACTGAACATAATACTCCAGGTGAGGCCTCACCAAGGGCCTGTACAAGGGCATCACCACCTCCTATTTCTTGCTGGTTATTCCTCTCTCTATGCAGGTCAGCATTCTTCTGGCTTTAGCAATCGCCTTGTCACATTGCATCACCATTTTCAGATCACTAGAAACTATCACCCCAAGATCTCACTCTTGGTCAGTACACATCAGCCTTCCCCTTATCTCATACTGCTCTTTGGATTACCGCATCCCAGATAAATGACTCTGCATTTCTTGAGATTGAATCCTAGCTGTTAAATCTTCAACCACTCTTCAATCTTTCATAAATCACTTTTCATTCTCCCTATTCCGTCAGGCATGTCCACTCTGTTGTAGATCTTGGTATCATCCGCAAATAGACAAACTTTACCTTCAATCCCTTCTGTAATGTTGCTCACAAAAATATTGAACAGAACTGGTCCCAAATCCAATCCCTGTGGCACTCCACTTAATACAGCTCTCTCTTCAGAGTAGGTTCCATTTACCATTACATGCTGTCTCCTATCAGTCAACCAATTTGTAATCCACTTCACCACCTTGGCGCTCACTCTGAAACTTCTCAGTTTGTTCACAAGCCTCCTATGTGGAACGGTATCAAAAGCTTTGCGGAAATTCAAATAGATGACATAGAGTGCTCTTCCTTGATCCAATTCTCTAGTCACCCAATCAAAAAAATCAATCAGATTTGTCTGGCAGGACCTTCCCTTGGTGAATCCATACTGCTTCGGGTCCAGCAACTTACCGGATTATAGATAGTTCAGTATCCTTTCTTTCAGCAGCATCTCCATTAATTTTCCCACCACTGAAGTGAGGCTAACCGGCCTGTAGTTTCTAGCCTCCTCTCTGCTACCACTCTTATGAAGCAGGGCCACAACCGCTCTTCTCCAGACTTGCGGCATCACTCACGTTTCCAGGGATCTTTTGAACAGATCATTTAGTGGACCTGCCAGGACATCTCTTGAGTTCTTGTACTCTCTTGGAATGTACCTCATTCGGTCCCTTGGATTTGTCCATATTCAATTTTCCTAGCTGGCACGCTCCCAAAATGTACAGTTAGCATTTTCCATAGAAGGAGCTCAAGGACAAGGAGCTACCACATGAAATTTAAGGGATCAAGGCTGAGAAGAAATTCATAGTAACAGAGTAGATGAAGGCAAATAAGAATTAATTTGCCCACTCATTTTACCAGGTTATTCCCATCTACATTGCTTTAGCTAAAGATATGTCCCAGATATCTGTACAAAGTTCATAGCCTGCAGGTTATTGCTTCTTTACTGAGAGACTTATGGATGCCTAGAATCACCACCAGCAGAGGTAGCAGTGAAAACCATAATAGAATTCAAACTTCCTTGGAACAGACACAGAAGGAAGTAATGGCAAAGGAGGAAGAAGACTGGAGGCAGACACAGTGCATAATTACTTATATTTACTGTATGTTATACTACAAAAATGATTTTTGTTCTGACTCTGGACTTATTTGCACAATCAGGCTGTGGAAATCTGTTACCAAAAGGTGAAGGCAAATAACATAGTGGGGATCAAAAGAAGTTTGGACAAGTTCCAGAAGGAAAAGGCCATAAACAGTTATTAGCCAGGTAGTCTTGGGAAAGCTGGTGTTTATCCCTGAGAATGAAATAGATCAACTATTTGGAATCTGCTGGGTACTTGTGACCCAGACTGGCCATTGTCAGAGACAGGATGCTGGGCTCGATGTACTTTGATTTGACTCAGCGTGACACTTCTTATTTATTTTACATTTGCTTAAACTTGATGTCATGCCTTTATATTTTCAAGCCCAAAGCAGGTTAAAACAAAGATTTTGCATTTGTGTATAACTTTTGTTCATCTTCAGGTTTCCCAAAATAAAAATGCACAGTGATTAAGTAAGCCTCCGACGAGAAATGTGTCGTGTAGGAAAATGTTGCTTTAATATCATATGGGCTACGCCTAAAAAGACATTAGTCATTGTTTCCTTTCTGTGCTTCGAGTTGCTCTCTGGGGACTCAGCTGTGAGATTTAGCAGTAAAATGAGGTGGTGCATGTTGCTGTTCCTTCTCGCAGTAGGACTCGCCCAACTGCAGGAAGCACCACCCCACTATTGTTGCTTGGACTTTAGTATATCTTGTGAAATTTCAGTAATTTAATTACTGGGTTAGTAGTAATTCAAACCAGAATGTACTACAATTTGTGGCAAAAGCTTTGCTGTTCTATGCTGGCAATATTGTCTAGCATTTATTTTACAGTCTGTGCAAAAAAATTATGCTTTCTTTGTTCATAGAACTATTGCTAGAACAGTAAATGATATGTACTTGAAAAACAATATTATAAAGTATGTTATCTAGCAATAGAGAAAAATAGTGTGGCACACTGTGTTGTGTTGTTACCCATTTAATTAAAATTAAAATTTAGTTATCACTTCTTTCCAGGCCCAGAGATCATCTACATCAGAATAATAAATCTTTTCTGCTTCTGCTCAACCATTTCTTGTAAGGCTTATAGTGCATATATATTTTTAATATGTCAAAGAAAGAAAATCTGCTATTGGTTGGTTACCAGGAGGAAGGAGAAAGAGTGGAGTTTCCTGAAATGATTAGCACACTTTCAAAACAGTGAAGTGACTGATGGTAATCATTTCTCCAGTTGCTTTACAATCTATCATAAAGAGGTGTACAACAGTAAAATTGCATTGCGAGAGCAAAGCTTATGCACCCACAGAAAACTTCAGTAAAAACATTCTATGCAGATGATTATACAAGTCATCAATTTAGTCCTAAGCAAGTCACATGGAACTTCAGGCTTTCATTAATCCTTCATTGACATGTTGCAACAAGATTTTTTAAGAACTTTAAAGCAGCCACAGTTAAAGAGTTGTGTATGAGATTCAGTTCACCCCTCTCTTTATTTACACTGTACTACAGCCATGGAATGCAGCTAATTCAGGATAAAAATATATTTTAATTCCTAGTCATTTCAACCCTTATACATATCTTAGAAATATTCACGTAGACATCACGTACCTGGAAGTCCTACCTCCCACTTTATGAAATCATGTTGCAGTGTGAACAAATCATAATTGCCATCATAATATTTCATTATTGCTACAAATACCACAGTTAGAAACAGCAGATCTTTTTTCTGTTTATTAAGTTAATAATATTACATTTTATATCTAGTTTATCCATATGTAATCAATTGCACTTACAGGTTCCTGAATAAATGTTTGTAGATGAGGGCCCCCTCTTTTTATTGATGTCAAATGCATTGACATGAGATCTGTCAATCTGACTTACATTACATCTGCCTCTTTTTAAAATATTACATTAGGGACTCTGCATCATGGGCCCACTGTTATGCAGGGGATACAAGGAAGCTTCCCCTTTTGCCGATAAGAAAAAGCAGCCATATTGCAAGGAGTGAGGGATATAAAAATGTATTCAAACATCTAGAGCATGGTTTATTAAAGTGTTTAACACAAATCCTAGAGAGTGTTGTTATATTCATTAAGGGGGTAATTTTTATAACTGCCCATATTGGAGAAAAGTCTATGGGTCTGAAGGAACTCAAAAATGAAATTTTGGTGGGGGTTAGAGTAGGGCTAAGGGGGGGGGGGAGGTTAGGGGAAGGTGTGGGAAGGTCAGGCTAGGAGGAAGGGAACGGAGGAAGGCAGCGCGGCTGGGCGCGTGCAAGATGCATAATTGTGCACCCCCTTGTGCGCGCTGACCCTGGATGTTATAACATGGACGCGCCTGCGCGTGCATGCTATAAAATTGGGCATGTATGTGCGCGCCCCAGGTAGCGTGCACACATGTAGGCTGCACGTGCATGTTATAAAATCTACCCCACATTTTTTTAATACTGGAAACGTTATACCTGGGTCAGAGGTAAAGTATTCAGTGTTCTCTATGGCGATGGATAGGCAAAAAAAATAGTTTTTCTTGAGACTGGCTAGATAGCTGGATACGTATGAACTTATCCAGGTGTCTGACCGTGGTTAGCTGCTCCCATATACCAGGATATGTACTGACTTAACCAGGTAAGTGGCAGCACGGCCACTTAACTGGATAAGTTCAGCCTTATTTGTATAAATGGTATCTGCTAACCACAGCCAGATAGCCAGATAGATACCATACTTATCCAGCTAAGTGACAACAGCAGTCGCCACTTAGCCAGATAAATATGGACTTATCCAGCTATCTGGCCAACCTGACAGAAAACATTTATTTATTTATTTATTTATTTATTTGTCTATTACCTGTCCCATAGCATGTACAGTGCTGGGCTGTGGAGCTATTATCAGCCTGACTGTTCCAGTAGCAGCTCCCTCACCCCTCTCCCCTCCCGAGTTAAAATGTGCATTAACCCCCTGCTGAACACACTTTTTAACTCATCAAATGCACTTTTTAACTCCTGATGCATTAGCATATCATTAGCTTACTGCATCAGGAGTTAAAAAAAAGTTTAATCTGTGCATTTAAGAAACTGTGAGCTGGATTTCAGCTTATTGCATCTGCCTGTGTTTTAGCCGTGGAAATGGCTCTGAAAATTACCCTTAAGATGGAATAAATTAAGACAAGAATTCAGAGACATTGTAGTCAAACTGTGGATTGTGTTGGCATATGCCTGTTTTGTCAGTGGTTATTTCTACTAGAAATTTTAGTAAAATACAAGAAGCAAGGCTCAACAAACAAGATGTAGGTAACAATTTTCAGTACATGTGGGAATAGCTTTTGAGAGCCATGTCCCTTCATCATGTCAGTTGAGAAACAGCACAGTTACACTGGGTCAGCTAAGTATGAGGTTATGGACCCTTATTTCTACATATTCAAGTAGACTAACATGACCACCACTTTGCATAAATACAATATATTTTAGTTTTAGCATTCAAAGTCATTGTGATGGGATACATACGTCTACATGGTTGGCAATTGTGACATTGTTTTATCAAGCCCTTAAAAGTTGCTCAGCCATTTTAGGATAGTCTTTGATTATACAGTAGATGCCTCCTAAAAGTAAATCCAAAACTTCATTCAAAAGAGAATTGTAAGGGCTTTCAGGCCATGAGTGGATACCCCTTATCAGTGTTCTGCTCTGCTGAGATGAAACCAATCTTCTTATCAAGTAGAATGGTCTGCCCCAGTAGAACTGAGTCACTTCCCAGGAGCTGAGACTTGAGTACTGCATAACTGCACAGTAGTAACTTATCAGGAGACAGCTGGGGAGTCAGTAAAGCTTTTACAGCTCAGGAAGATAAAAGTAGAATTCTGAACAAAGAAGTGTACTGTGCCCTTTGTGTAACCTATGTGTGAATAAAGGCCATTGAACAGGAAAGTAGATAAGGATAACACTTTGGGGACTGTTTGACTAGTCTACATTTTCATTTAAAAAGAAGAGAAACTCTACTAGAGAAAATTATAATTAGGGATGGGCAAGTAATTTAGTTTCCAAACTGAATTGATTTGATTAGATTCATTTAATTTCACCAAAAAATAAATGTTGCTCAGTGGATATCCGTCATTTAAAAAAATTAATGTACAAATTAATTCCATTAAATAATAGCAGTAAAAAAAAACTGCTCCAGGGCAGCATGCAGAGTTTAAAAAGGTAAAAATGAAATGATAAATATGCATAACTAACCTAAACTCAATATTTACTCAACAAAAAAGATAAAGCATAGAATAAACACAACAGATTATGCTTCCTGGCTGTGGTGCAGAATTTGGTTGTAATTTTGACTCATAAGGGATCTGTGGTATGCAGTTTGTGAATGAAATAATCCTGTTAGTCAAAGTAGCTGTGGACCAAAGTATCATCATTGCAGAACTTTCAGTGGCAGTCTTAGAAAGTCAACTCCTGAAAGAAAAAGAAAAACAGCCCTTTTTTATTTTTTCACATTTACTTTATATGCGTTTAAAGTTTTACAGCTTTCTGGCAAGTTTGCTGGTCCTGAGGTGTTGCACAACATCTGAGTACAGCTTCAGTTTTAAATTTCCATTTTGCAAAATTTCTGCATTGCACCAAACTGTTTTAAAGTTGTGAGAGCTTGGGAACTGTTCTTCACACAGAGAGATTATTTACATTTCTGGAAAATTAAGATTCATACTGTTAAGTGGCTTAAGAATCAGTGTTATCTAGAGAAGTGCAAAGAGATTAGCACTTGAAAAATCTAATGGGATAAGAAATCTTAGTATCAAGGTTGGAACTGATAGCGAAACAAACATTACAGATTGTAGTTGCTTTTTTCTCTGTGAAACTGCATCTCCTAGATAAGCAGACAGAGAACTTGTAAACCTCATTGCTGTGTTTAATTACAATATTTTATATTTTCTACTGGATCATGTTATAGGTGCATCCTTTTTGTGCAGCAAAATTGTAATCCATCCTATTGTATGGCATGGGCCTGATTCCAGTGTCATTGACTGCTCTACTGTTTCCACTGCAGCTGGTACAAAATGAATGTGTCTTTATTAGCAGTAGGTGCTTTCTTCAAAGCAAGCTAGATCATGGGCTGCTTAGGTATAAAAAAAATTCCTGTCTAGTCAAGGGCATAATTTTACCTGATTAGTAAATAAGCCACCTTGAGCATGAGAGGTCCACTTTACCTGCATTTTTGCAGTAATATTGAATCTGGTTTTAGTACAGAACTAGTACATAGAATATTCCAGTATTCCAATAATAAAACATTTAAATATGCAAACATTTTAATTTTATTCTAGCACTGGGACCTGAAAAAGGAAGTGATAATGGCTGCATGCAGATCTTTGATGAGAGCTCATCTGGAGTGCTGTACTTGATTCTATAGATCACATCCCCTTAAGAATTTAGTTGTCTTGTTTCATATGATTAAATGTAGCTACAGTATCTATAGTTTTACATGTAGATAGTTGAGCCATACAGTGGCATCAGGAATGAATTTGAATGAAATACTCCTTTATCTCTGTGATATCGCTTTCATGTTATGGATCAGGCAGTGAGTTATGTGTTACATGGCTTGGTAGAATAGAGGTGGTCTAGAGGAGTGTTACCAAATTGGTACACAGTCTGCATACATCCTATGACATGAGACTTAATGATCTAAAGATATATATTCTAGAGGAGGGTGAGGCAGATGTAATAGAAATGTTCAAATACTTATAAAACTACTTTATAAATAAAACACTGGAGGCAAGCTTTTTTCACTGAAAAGGGATTCAAGAACAATGGGCCATGATGTGTGCCATGAAGTAAAGAGTATTGAAAAGAAGTGTTTCATCACAGAAGGGGATGCATGAATTAGCCTCTCACTGAAGTGATGGTAGCAAAAAGTATCAGAATTTAAGAAAGCCTGGGATGAGCACAGAGGAACATTGGTTGCAAGGAAGTGAAGTCACAGCTGGAGACCAAGTTGTCTATGGTATTGTAACAAGGAAGGAAAATTGACTAGATGGGTCTTCATTTCATTTCAAGATATATATATATATATATATCGCCCTACTAAAAGGGCTCAGTGTGGCTCACATCATCATCAAAATACAATAAGTTCAATTGAATGTAAATGCAATGACAAACACAGCAGAAACCCATAACTACCCCCTCATTACTCCTCAAATGGCATTAGGAGTGCTAATACCCAAATAATATTCCTACCCAAATCCTTAGCTGAAAAAACACCCTAACCCTCTCCTATTCACTCCTGAAGGAACTCATTGCAGTTATGATCTACTATCATATGTTAAGTACTGCTATATAACCAAAATATAGTGCACAATTATTTAGAAAATGCCTACAGATGCATAAGAAACATCAATAATATATTATCTAATTTTAATAAAAAATAAATACTGAAATTATCATTCATTTTGGATCTAATAAAATTTTCTTAGAGATTATTAAATTGCCTAGAGTGGAGATTTTTTAGATTTTATGTCATAATCTTGGTAGTTAAAATACAAAGAGGTGAAATGAATAAAGGAAAAAGGAAACAGAAAAGTGATAGCTATGGGGAGGGCACACTGAAAAAGTAAAGATCATTAAAGAAACAAAAAGAGCAAAGTTTCATAAACGAGTCAGAAAATACAATACAATGTATGGCTGAGCAATGTTATTTTTTTAAATAATTTGACATTGTGATGTGTTATGTGCCTTAGAGTACTGCTGTATCTTAAGTGCTGTTTTGGATGTGTTTGAAATGGATTTTACAGTACAAGTGTGGGTTTTGGCACAATGATTGATATGAAATCTGGCCGTCCCTGCATTAGAGCAATACCACCTACTGATACTTGATGCCCTACTGACACTTGATGCATTCAGATACATTCTGAGTTCAAGAAAGTTCTAGAAGCAGTCTACTGTGTGGTGTGAAACTGAGTCATGTGACCCATCAGTGTTCACCATAAGAATACAGTCTTCAAAGAAAATCAGTTATAAATGAAATTGTGATTATATTGCCGTCCGAATCATTTTAAAAATGTCCTATGACAAATATTTCAGCAAAAGTAAAAGGAAGGGCTTTTCTTACAGTATTGTCCCATAGTGCTGATTTCCTTTCACATACTATAAAGGAAGTGCTCGGGTTACACTGGCACTGATCATACAACAAAGGCTTTTTAGATGTCTGTCCTGAAAACAAAATCACATTATGATGTTTGAATAAGTATGCTGGACTTGATCTGTAATTACTGCCAAAACAATACTTACTAAATCCTGCTGATAGAGAGTAGGTAAAGAAAGACGGGGCAATATGAGACTAGGATGTACTTTAATTAAACAGAAAGGTTTCTGTTCTCACTTGTCTGGTACTAAATGCAGATCCTGTTCTTTTTATTTCTGTAGCCATGAGCATCTTGACATGTTGCTACAGGCAATCAAACCACAGAGATTTAACATTTAATTTTGGAAAGAATGAGTTATATAATTTCTAATATATGACTTAAGGCCAAAACGATATAACAATCTGAAAGACTTGATTCAGAAAACACATTTAAATTCCCTCTGTATAATTCTTGGGAACACTGCATCAGGAAGTAGCAACGTGTGAAGACATTGTTTAATGGCAATGAATCATTTAGTTGTATATTATGCTGACTTTTTGCTGCTTTTCAGTTCTGTTTTTCCATCAGATAATGAAATGTCTTGGCATCCATGACTTTCTGCAGTAATTCTTAGTTAGTTTCATCACTGGAGGGATAAGACACCTGTGCCATCTCATATCAGATACATAGAAAGGAAATCTATTATAATCTGAAAGGGTTCCTGTTCTAATCTAATCTAGCTTTTTATATACTGCTTTTCTGGTCCACCAAGGGATCACCAGCTCACTTTCTTCACACATTAACCAACAACCGCCTGGTAGTACCCACCCACAAGGAAATACTGCTTGCTAGCACAAGGAAAAATCTTTCTCTGGCTCTGTCCCTTCCATCTGGAACTTTTGCCATTGGACATCAGTCTAGCACCAGACTTCCTATCTTTCTGGAAAAAATTGAAAACCTGGCTGTTTCTGGAGGCCTTTGGCCCTAGAACATAGATCACAGGCTCCTTACCAATAGGACTGTGTTGTTATTTTTTGTTTTGGTTTCCCCTTTGCTCTTATATACTCCTACTTTGTTCTATGTAAGTTGATAAGTTGGCCTCCGAACCTTATTATTGGAAAAACATGTAAAAAATAAAGGATGATGATGATACAAAATATATAATCAAATACAAATACATTTCAGTAATTATAAATTAATATATTCAGCCTGCTTGGGGGAGGAGCCAAAATAGCAATGTCTTAAGCTCTCTGAGCTCTGCCCTGGATTTCTTCAGTTCTGATTTCTTGGTTTCCTAACCCGATTATGCCAGGTAAATGCAGATCCAAGACAATTCCTCTCTTAATCCCTGGTCTTACCCGGTCAATGCACATTGGATTTCATCATGAGTAGGTCGTCTAAAGAAGGGTGAGAGTTCCATTGTGGGCATGGCAGAGGGAGCGCCTAAGCTGCTGGATGTTTCTTTGAATCCCCCTATATGCCTGCCTCTGAGGCAGCTGGGAATCCCTGTCAGCAGGACGCCGGTGCAGTTGCAAGTCGATGACTCAACTGTTTTTCCGCGGGAGGGGATGCTGCTGGAGAAGAGTGTTGTGGCTTGTTTCCACCAGCCTTGGGTTTTCCACTGCCAGTAGATAGTATACCATAAACCAGCCAGTCTAGAGACAATACCTTAGGACTCCTAAGCAAGCCTCTGGACCAGACCTGCAGAAATCTCCTTGGACTCACTATGGTCAGTACTGGTGCAGGTAGACAGTGCCATATCGAAATGTGCTGCTCATATATGGCTTCTAGTCAAAACTGTTTCTGATTTGCATGAGGGTCAATCTCAAAACTTCTAAGAATTTAAGGAAAAACAAAGTGCAAGATATTTAGAACGTTGCTGCTACCTTGATTAAAGATAAAAATTTGGTTCATAAAATAATTGAACAACTTAAAAATTATGCAAGGCATCTGAATCTGCGATTTTTGTCTTTCCTAAAAAGGCCTCTCATATCTGTTAGGGATACTTCAAAGAAATATTTCATTGAGAATTTGGATTCAGCATCTCAAGATCGTCCCCCTATTCGTAAAATCTATTTTTTATCATCTCGAAGAATTAGAATTACTGTACCCTCACTTGGGCCTGTGATTCCGGATAGTCCCTTGGGTGTCTTCACCCTGCTAGAAAGTTCTGTTGCAGAGATAGAAGAAAGAGAGACTCTTCTGGTTACTTTTGTGTTTCAACAAGACTTAAATATGATCTTGAAGCCTTATTTTCATAAAACCTAGTTCCTGTTGTATGGGAAGAGGATTTGGATATATCCAGATGTTGTACAATCTAATAAGGAGAGAAAAATGTTGTTTCTTGTAATGCATCATGAAGTTTTGGCTTTGGAGGCTACAGTTTTGCTTTGATATCCCTGCAAATGGGGCAGTCCAGGGGTGGGAGGGGGCGGGGAGGTCGTGGCGGGCGTGGCCTCCGCACGGCCGCTGGGCCAAGGATCACGTGCCGGCAGTCGGCCAGCGCGCGCAACTTATTTCAGCCCCAGGGCTGAAGTAAGTTTTAAAACAAAAAAAAGAAATCAACAAAGGTAGGGGGGAAGGGAAGGGAAAGTGGGGTGAGGGGGTAGGGAAGTTCTCTCCGAGTCTTTTCCGATTTTGGAGTGGCCTGGGAGGGAACTGGAGAAGGCAGTGCAGCTCAGAGCGGGCTCGGCGCACGCGAGGTGCACAATTGGGCACCCCTTTGTGTGCGCTGACCCCGGATTTGATAACATGCGTGCGCCGGGTAGCGCACGCACATATAGGCCACGCGTGCATGTTATAAAATCTACCCCATTTTGTTCTCCATTTTGCCCCTCAGAAAGATGTTGTATTATCTAAATATTATTATTTGCCAGATAAGATTTCAGTAAGTGATCTGAATGGAAATGTTAATATACTTGAGCCTAATGCTAGCCCTAATCTATCAGCTTAATTACAAGATTCATAGGACCCTATTGAGTCTAGGGCTACGCTATTAGTTATATTTTCTTCTGACTCTGACAGAGATCTAGTATTTAGGAAATACTTTAGGTATAAAATTAGTGTTTTGTGGTCAATCCATTTGAATCTTCCCTGATGTTGCAAGAAAAACTCAGCTTAGAAGGAAGCTTTTCTTCCAGTAAAAGCAGCAAGTTATAGATATAGGGGCTACCTTCTATTTAAAACACCTTTGTAAATGTCTGGTGAGTTACCAAGAAAATAAGTTTATTTTTATTGATCCTGCCCATTTAGAGACTTTTTTGTTAGATAAAACCAATAGTGCTGAGTAACTTAGGTAGTGGGGCATTTAAATTAACCAATTTAAATTGGTTATTGCAGCACTGAATTTGATAAATATTTGCTTATTATTATTATTTTCTTCATTCCCTCCCCACTATGTGGACTTTAGGTTGGGTAAATCTGCTGCTTTTTTTCTTTTGTATTTCAAGCTCAGCGTTCTCTCTCAGACAGTGGCTAGTCCAGGTCGTAAGCACCCAGCAGGTCCCCAAAATTTTCTAAATGTTTTCTATGTCTGAAGCCAAGTGGAAAATGCATTACACATAAGTGATGTCATTGCCACTCAAAAGTTTCCAGATCTTTCCAGAAATTCTTGGAAACATGCCTATGATCAGTAGCCGTCACAGTCCCACAACATACCTCAGTTCAGTTTTTTTCTGCATCGTGAAACAGACATTGCTTACTCAGCAGTGATTTTCTTGCTAACTGGTTTCTTGATAGAATAATTTTGTTCCTTTTCAGCTGTTTTTCAGCTATCAGCCTCCTGCTCTTTCATCCCTTCTAGTTCCTTAGGATATTTTGAAACTTTTTTTTAAGTTCTATCATTTTTTGGTAGTTTCTGTTATGCCATGACCCCTTCAGGCCTCTCAGCCAGGTTTTATCTACTCTAGGAGATTTTTTCCAGCAAAATATATTCCTTTGATTTGGCCTTCTGAATTTTTTCACATGGAGGTCCATATTCAAAAGCATTTAGCCAGATACAATATTTGGGCATATATCTCCCTAAATTCTAGCTGGTTAATAAGTTAAATGGCTATAATTTAGCCAGATAAGTTAGGGATGTTCTTGGGCATAACTGGATGGAGTTGAGTTAGCTGGCTACATTAACTGGCTAACTATTCGGAGTTAGCTAGATGACTTAGCTGGCTAAGGCCTGGATTTATCAAAATGCAGTAAGTACCGCATGCGATAGCAAAAGGGGTGTGTTTTATGCTAATATAGCATTTATCACAATTTGCGCTAATTACCTGTGCGAAGAGCTAAGTTAGCGCAAATTGCGATACCCTTTTCAGATTCTGCGATAAGTGCTGACCTGTTGTATTTCCTGCATTCAACCACTGGAGGACCATTGTTAATGGTCGAGAGAGAGAGAGAGCGCCTGGCCATAATGACATGGCCCATAGGTAGGTATTTGTATCCCTATGGTAGGCCCACCTAGTAACTCGAGGTGGGGATTTGGTAAGAGTGTAGGGGGTCAGGGGCCACTTTGACATTCTACGTGACACCTACGAACAGAACAGTGGTCTCTTGTGAAGGTTTGATGGCTTTCGGAGTGAGGAAACTCACTCCAAGATGAGATTTGGGCAAGGTTCTCTCAACCTAGCTTGATGTTACCCAGGTAGAGAGTCCATCAATCTAGGTTGAGAGAACCTTGCCCAAATCTCATCTTGGAGTGAGTTTCCTCACTCCGAAGGTCATCAAATCTTCATGAGACCACTGTTCTGTTTGTAGATGTCATGTACAATGTCAAAGTGGCCCCTAACCCCCTACACTCTTACCTAATCCCCACCTCGAGTTACTAGGTGGGCCTACCATAGGGATACAAATACCTACCTATGGGCCATGTCATTATGGTCAGTCTCTCTCTCTTTCTCTCCCTCTCTCCCTCTCTCTCTCTCTCTCTCTCTCTCTCTCTCCCAGGGCTCTGGACCCTTCAATTCACCTGAAATAGGTCTTACAGGAGACATCGCAAAGGACGATGAAACCTTACCGCATGGTCACGGCAGCTATCGCACAGCCTAACGCAATTCAAAGAGGTGTAGTTAAAATCGGCGTTACAGCTGTGCAATAGCTCTTCGCAGACAGGCTAACCCAGCCCACTCTCCGCCCCTAACTCCTCCTATTTTCTGAATTTGCATCGCACCATGCGATATGGTGCAATCGCATGCGTTAAACACATTTTCGCATGCGGTAAGCCCTTAATGCATGCGAAAACGCCTTATCGCATTTTGATAAATGACCCCCTAAGTCAAGTAGGGCCAAACAGCAGTCTTTAAATTAGCTGGCTATAGTTAGTCCCCTTTTCCGAAAGTGACCAAATTCTGCTAGTAATTGACTATGAAAGTCAGCTGAGCTATCGTCCAAGTCTTCTGGTAGATTTTGCAGAAGAGATACTCCAGTCTATGTCGGGCAGATTAAAATCTCCAACACTTCTCCCTTCTTTCCCATCTTTTGGATGTCTTCAACCAGATCTCTGTCAAGTTCTTCTGTTTGAGTCAGAGGCCTGTAAACCACTCAAGTAAAAATGGATGCACCATCATCTTTTTTTAGGACAGCCCATAATGTTTCTTCTCTACCCCATCTTCCTTGCAGTTCAGTTGCTTGGATATTTTTTTTTACATAAAGAGCTACTCCTCCCCCTTTTCTGTCCTTCCTTAACATGTTATAGTCTGTATGGCCATATTCCAATCATGAGAATCTGTGAACCATGTCTCCATAACAGCAACAATGTCCAAGTCCACCTCCACCATTAGGGCTTACAGGTCTGGAATTTTGTTGCCCAGACAAGGGGCTCTGTTCAAACAAATGGTGATGTAAACCCATGAGGGAGGGAGTTATACTTTACCTAGTGCTCACGAATGGGGATAATGTCTCTAATGTCTGGGTGGGTGCCCACCTCAGCACCAGTGATCATTAAACAATATGGTTTTATATTGCAAATAGGATCTGGTGAAGTCACACAAAATACACAAAATAGTCACAACACAATAGTCAAAATACAAAAAGTCACAAAAATACAGACTTTGTGGAAATGGGGAAGTATCTGAAGGCAGAACTTGAAGACTGGAAGAAAATGAGAGAGGTGAAACAACAGTGGTCCAAACTAGAAGCAGCAATTACTAAGGCAACTAATCTATATGTTAGAAAAGTTAACCAAAGCAAGAGAAATAAGAAACCGATCTGGTTCTCAAAAGAGGTAGCTGATAAAATAAAAGTAAAAAGAACAGCATTCAAGAAAAATAAAGGATCCCAAAAAGAGGAAGACAAAGAATATCTGGTGAAACTGAGGGAAACGAAATCAATCAAGAAAGCAACAAGTCAGGCGGAAGAGGTAAAGAGTGGGGATAAATCATTTTTCAGATACATCAGAGAAAGGAGAAAGCTCCAAAGTGATAAGGTGAAATTAAAAGGTGACACGGATAAATGTGTGGAGAGAGATATAAGAAAAGAGAGAAATTTTAAACAATTACTTCAGTTCTGTGTTCACTAAAGAAGACCCTGGAGAGGGACCATCACTTAACAAGACATTGGAGGATGGTGGAATAGACGAAATTCCATTTACAGAAGAGAGTTTATGGGAAGAGCTAGGATATCTGAAAGTGGACAAAGCCATGGGGGCCTGATAAGATTCATCCCAGGATACTAAAGGAGCTTAGAGATGTGCTAGTGGTACGCTGCAAGACCTGTTCAATAGATCTCTGGAAATGGGAGTGGTGCCGCAATATTGGAGAAAAGTAGTGGTGGTCCCGCTTCACAAGAGTGGGAGCAGAGAAGAGGCTGGAAACCACAGGCCGGTTAGCCTCACTCCAGTGGTAGGAAAATTAATGGAGATTCTGCTGAAGAAAAGGATAGTGAACGGTCTACAATCCAGTGGGTTGCTCAACCGAGGCAGCATGATTTCACCAGACAAATCTGATTGATTTTTTTGATTGGGTGACTAAAGAATTGGATCGAGGAAGAGCACTCGATGTGATCTAATTGGATTTCAGCAAAGCTTTCCATACTGTCCCGCACAGGAGACTTATGAATAAAATGAGAAGCTTGGGAGTAAGCGCAAAGGTGTTGGAGTGGATTAAAAACTGGTTGACAGAAGGCAGCATGTGATGGTAAATAGAACCTACTCTGAAGAGAGAATGGTGATAAGCGGAGTGCCACAAGGATCGATGTTGAGACCGGTTTTGTTCAATATCTTTGTGAGCAACATTGCAGAAGGGATAGAAGGTAAAGTTTGTCTATTTGCAGATGATACTAAGGTTTGCAACAGAGTGGTCATGCCAGAAGGAGTAGAGAGAATGAGATGTGATTAAGGAAACTTGGTCGATGGTCGAAGACATGGCATCTGGGATTCAATGCCAAGAAGTGTAGAGTCATGCATCTGGGGTGTGGTAATCCAAAGGAGATGTATGTGATGGGGCTGAAGGGCTGTTGTGCATGGAGCAAGAGAGGGAACTTGGGGTGATAGTGTCTAGTGATCTGAAGATGGCAAAGCAATGTGACAAGGTGATAGCTAAAGCCAGGTGAATGCTGGACTGCATAGAGAGAGGACTAACCAGTAAGAAAAAGAAGATGATAATGCCCTTGTACAAGTCCTTGGTGAGGCCTCACCTGGAGTATTGTGTTCAGTTCTAGAGACCATCTCTCAAAAAGGACAGAGACAGAATCTGAATTTGTATACCCTGGAAGAGAGGAGGTGCAGGGGAGATATGGTACATACCTTCAGCTACCAGAAAGGTTTTAATGAAGCACATTTGACAAACCTTTTCCGTTGGAAAGAAATCAGTAGAACTAGGGGTCACAAAATGAAACTCAAAACCAATGTCAGGAAATATTTCTTAATGGAGAGGGTGTTGGATGCCTGAAATGCCCTTCTGGAGGAGGTGGTGAAGACAAAAACAGTGAAAGAATTCAAAGGAGCATGGGACAAACACTGTGGATCCCTAAAAGATAGAGGATGGAAATGAAGAAAAGAATGCATGGGGGTAACTTACTGGTGCAACGATTACTACCTTTAACCAATAAGCCTTCATACTGTTGATGCAACTCCACCATGGCTCTCTGCTTCAATGACAGGGAGAAAAGGAGAATTGTATTCAAACAGCAACCAACGAGGGCCCTGACTTTTACAGTCTGGGGATACAAATGAGCATGGGGTAATTTGCTGATTCGGCAGTTACTACCCTTAATCAATAAGCCTGATACTTTGATGCAACTCCAACATTGCTCTCTGCTTCAATGGCAAAGGCTAATGGGGGAACTGGATTCAAACAGCAACCAACGAGGGTCCTGACTTTTTCGGTCTGGGAAAATGATAATCATGAGGGTAACAGGAAATTGGATTCAAACAGCGACCAATTAGATCCCTGATGTTTATGGTCTGGGAAACTGATATGAATGGGGGTAACCTGCATGGTGAAGCAGATACTACCATAAACTTGTTAGGCAGACTAGATGGAATAGACTTAGTTTTTGGGTACTTGCCAGGTTCTTATGGCCTGGATTGACCCAGTTGGAAACAGGATGCTGGGCTTGATGGACCCTTGGTCTGACCCAGTATGGCATTTTCTTATGTTCTTAGATGGACCATTTGGTCCTTTTCTGCTGCTGTTTCTGTTTTTCTATCACATTGATCTGATTCAGACTGACAGTCAAGTAGCCATGTTCTACATCAATAAGCAGGGAGGAAATTGCTCTCTCCTCATGTTTTGAGAAACTGTCAGACTATGGAATTGAGCCCTCTCACATGGGACAACTTTGGTAGGTTTGGAAAACACTCCAGCAGACATACAGAGTCACCAGTTGGACCCTCACAAGTAATCCATGAGTCATAGTGTAATGAACAGCATCTTTTTGGGGTGAGGAACTTCCTAGATCTGTTTGCAACAGGTCAGAACAGGAAGATGCTAGCATTTTGCTCCAGAAAGTGGTCAGAAAGCAGACTAGTGTTGAGCTCCTTTTCCTTTCATTGGTGGAAAGGGACTCTTCCATATGCGTATCTTCCAGTACATTAGGAGGAAAAACCTAAATAAAACTGAGAAGAGATTGAGGAACTATGATTTTAACTGGTCTTTCTTGGCCAAGGGAGCCAATCAAGTTGGACCTTTTTCCAGTTCTGATACACAAAACCAAGGTATGTTATTTCACCCCAGTCTCATGTCCACACAGCTTAAATGTTGAGAGGTACATAATATGCTGCTATTGTCTCACTGATTATACTAACTCAAGGACTTATTTCATCTAGAAAGGAATTAAATATAAGTTTATATGATTAAAAATAAAAAAGACTTAATGCTGATGTGACAGAAAGGCAGTAGATCTTTTTTTTCCTGTCCCATACAACAATTGCTTGAATACCTTCTGCATATTTCAGAGTTTGGACTCAATCCTCTGGGTACACTTAAGTGTATTTGGCACAAACTACCATCTTCTAGAAGGTAGACCTGTTTTTTTGCACAATTGTTTGTAGTAAGATTTATGCAAAGCTTGTTTCATTTGAAGCTTCCCATCTAGCCACCTATAACATTATGAGACATCAGTATGGTTTTAACACAGCTGATGAAAGCCAACTGTGAGTCTCTGGCCTCCTGTGAGCTAAAGTACTTTACCTAATAAGTCACTTTGTAGGTGGCAGTCACTTCTGCCTGCAAAATTGGTGAACTCCAAGTCTTACAGTGCCTGAATATAACTTGCCTTAAGCTATCAATGAAAAGGTGTGAGTTAAATAAATATATCCATCTCATATTAAACTTCATCACAACAGGGTTGTGCAGGGCATATATCCTAATTTTTTGCCTAAGGTTTTAATAGGTTTCCACCTTAATCAGACAATTCTCCTTCCAACAATTTTCAGAAGTCCACATTCCAATAAAGAGAAACAAGCCCTGATACCTTGGATTGCAAGAGAGTCCTTGCCTTCTTTCTGGAGAGGCCTTAGAAAGACCATAGAAATTTGTCCCAATAAACCTCTGATTGAAGTGACAAAATGAACATTATCCAGTTGGATAGCAAATTACATAATCTTCACTTATGCTCAAACCTGTTTGATCTTAGAAGAGCATGTCAAGGCCATGGCTGCATTGATGGCCCATCTCATGTTAGCCTCTATAAAAGAGATTTGGAAGACTGCAATATCCCATTCATGCCCCATTTCTCCTACACACTCACTCCTGACTTTACAACAAGTTTGGGCAGTCTATTCATAGGGGGTTTTTTTTTAGGGTTAGATTATAATTCCAGCGTCCCCACTGCTCATTGTTTTGATTCAATGTTGTCTTCAAAAAAAAAGAAAAAGGGAGGTCTAATCCACCAAAAGCAAATTTACCACCTATTGTTGCAGTTAAGTTGTTGGTTTCCTTTTTTATTTGAAGACATCACTTAGCTAAGGAATCCTACATATGTGATGGGTGATCCACTTTTCTTCAAAGAGAATGAAGTTGCTTACCTGTAACCAGGTGTTCTTTGAAGAGAACAGATTGCCAGTCAAAATACTCTCTCTTCCTTCCTTCTGGAGTTGAGCTGATTAGCTTAATGGCAGAACTGAGGCATGCTATGAGATTGTAGGAATACAGGAACTACCACATATGTTCAGACATGTGTTTCAAGAATTCATGAAAAATTCTGGAAACATCCAATTTGTGCCAAATAACGATGACAACACCCACATGTGTCACTGTTGATCCGCTGTCTACAGAGAGCATCTTTTGCATGTAATTAACCACTTTCTCATAGGTCCAACTATGACAATATCTTTTTATGAATAGTTGACGGATATGGATATTCATAACATCAGATTTTTCCAAAAGGCAACACATTCAGACGTAAAGATCTCCCTAAAGGAAGTTGAGAAAAGGATATTCCACATGAAAGAAAGGAAACAGCAGTTCAAAACAAGAACACTGACAGGAAATTGTTTTAGATAGATATGATTTTGATTCTCTTAATGAGCATTGTAAAACAAAAAACTGATTTCAGTTCTTTTTGTAATGAACATTTATGTAAAGTATGAATAGGAAAGTATAATAGACATAGTAAAACTCTTTATTGTGTTGTATAAGTTCTCTGTTTATGTCAGAACAATGTACAAAAAAATAGTATAGATATCCAAAAAATCAACCCACAAGTAAATATATCAAAAGGAGAGAAGGTAAAAACAATTAATGCCATCCCAGCAAAAATGTGAATGGGCAAGCTGTAGACAATTCCTTAAAGTATTTAATAAAAAATTAGACAGTCAAACAATCCATATGGAAGGCAAATCACTTCTCAAAAAATTGAAAGAAAACAACACAAACTGTATTTCGCTAAAACTGTTGCAAGGGAATAGCAGTAGATATCTATAATTTAAAAAAAATCATAGTCAATAGATAGGCAAGGCCAAAGAGAACATATGATATCAAAATAGAAAAAGACACATTGCATACAGGGCTGGTGCAAGAGAATTTGTCAGTGTAGGCAAACCTTCAGTCATGCAGCCACCTCTCCCCTGACTTACCTATTGGTGTAGCTCATGCACAATGATCCCTCCTTTTGTGACTCCAGCACTGCATTCCCTTCTGTGGCAGTATTGGATCAGGCACAGTACCTCTCTGGGCCTTGTGCTGGAAGGATTTTGCCACCCCCAAAATTTTGGTGCTCTAGGTAACCACCTAGTTTGTCTAATGGAAACACCAGCCCTGAGTGTATAAGAGCTAAAACTCACAGTTAAGCTTATAGTTAAACTTGTAGATAAGCTCAAGGAACATAAGTGTAGCCTTTAACACAGAGCAATGGAGTGGCATGAAAAACGTGAAAAAGTCCACATGACTAATAATATCCAATGGAGTTCTCAGGGTAGCAGACCAATAAAAATGCATAGTGGCGTATAACAAGTGTAAGTGCTATAGCCAATAAGGAAGAAATGAAAGAAAGTATAAACAAAAATAACAAAAGGGAGCAAATCAACAAATACAGAAGTAACAGAAAATAAAAAACGTAAAGACCAGTCAATCTCATGATTGAGACCATAAGAATTCAAACTATTTAAAATAAAAAAAAATGTAATGCTGTTTGCGTAGGAGCAAGTGCAGGGTAAAATTTCCCCCATGGCTGTGAGGCGAGCAGCATTCAATAACAAAGAAATGCAGTTCCAATATCAAATGATAGCATTTCTGCCAATGCGAGACCAAAGGGTTCTTAAGGTGGTCATGTCAGATACTGCTGCGATGTTCATAATCCTGGTTTTGATCAGCTGCAATGTTTTACAACAGAAAGAGAAGGGCAGGGAGATAGAATGACATAGAATACTCCTGCCTTACTGCAATCCAAGAAAAACCAAATGGGGAAGTTGGTTTGAAAGACTGAGTGAGTAAAAACTGAGCAGGAAAAACTCAAAACGCACATACGACAATGGCCACACAATCTATGTCTTGGATTAGGAACCTTTGGTTGAGGGACAGAAGATATGTCCAGAGACATCTCAGAGGATACCAAAAAATCACATAATTTCTGCTCGCAGTGGAAAGCAAAGCAAAGGGCATAGTGAAAAACGGAATGAGGAGACTATTCAATGGTTTCTGCTGATAGCATAAATCTGATGTCCTGACTAAGGAAGGACACAAATAAGTCTCTCTGTGTTGTTATAGAAACAACAAATCATGATGGATAAAAAGAGCCTGTTTATAAGCAGTCTTGACAACATGTCACAGATAGCCATGCTGCAAGAAGTTAGTTGCCATGCCTTGGGTTTATTAAATAAAGTGCTGATGAAACAGCATAGCCACCACAGTCTAAAAAATTGCCCCACTGGAAGTGAGGCATTATTGTCATCTTAGATAAGACTTGCAGTATTGAAGGGGTCTTGCACCAGTTATCAGATACTTGCTTTTTGAAAAATTTGATTTCTATCTTTGTATAGCATGGTCTGTATTGGTTTCCTCGTGGCTCGAGAAACTAATTTTCTAGTTGAAACCCCCTCCAATCAACTCTGATCTTTTATGTATTTCAAAAATACATTAATCACTGACGAACCCTTGAGGCAAACTGATTCTCCATCTTAGAACCATTATCTATCTTTGTTGATAGATTTCTCCAACCAATTGTAAAGCACAATCCTATGCCCAGGACTCAGGCCATATGATTTCTCTACTAGATACTATAAACTTACCTGATATGCCAATTTTTATTTTTTTTTTAGCTACCTTGGATATTAAAAGGCAGATTTAAAAAGCCTTGCACGTGCAAAAACAGCCAGATACACGCGTAAGTGGGCTGCACTGGAGCTATATAAATTTTAAATAGCCAGGAAGGGCCCACGTACATCAATTTATGCACACCCAGAAAAAGTGGGCGGAAAAAAGGCAGGGCATTCCAGAGGCAGAGCCAGTACTGATGCACGTAGCATCTAATTTTCCTCAGCTGGCACACATGTGTTCCGCGCGCCACTTTGCTACTGCTCCTTGTTAGGTGCAGGAGTCTGGTGAACATCAAGAGAGAGAGAGACTCTTTATAGGACTCAGCCTGATACTTTATATATGGACCATTGCCAGGGGGCACTTTATTTCGGTGTGCGTTTTGAGGAGGTGGGTTGGGGTTACGGTGGTGTCTTTTTGTCCTTAAAAGTGATGAAAAGGAGTTGATTTGTACACCGCAGACACTGCGCGGCAAGATATGTGTGTTTATGGGCATGCTCATGGCGCTTTTAAAATCTACCTTAAAGGAAGAGAGGAGAGTGAAGTCTACGTGTTTGGGAATCCTCAAATCCAGTAACTGCCCTCAGGAGCGTTGAGAAAGGAAAAAGAACAGACTCCTGGCTGAGGCAGGGAAGGTCCGGGCTGGAAGGACGGCCCCCCTGTGACATCATCAGCAGGAGCCCCGGGACAGCATAAAAGTAAGGGTCTTGCGGCACGATAGACTGAAGAGAGGAGAGTGAAGTCTACATGTTTGGGAACCCTCAAATCCAGTAACTGCCCTCGGGAGCATTGAGAAAGGAAAAAGAACAGACTCCTGGCCGAGGGAGGGAAGGTCCGGGCTGGAAGGACGGCCCCCCTGTGACGTCATCAGCAGGAGCCCGGGACAGCATAAAAGTAAGGGCCCTGCAGCGTGCAGCTGAAGCAGTGCGCCAAAGGGGCGCGCCCTTGGGTAAAAAAATTATTATGGGTAGAAAACATAAATCTAAAACCTGGACCTGCTCTCCAGCTACCCCATTGTCAAGAAGAATAGGACCCATGGACTCCCACATAATTTATATGGGTGAGTCCAATGTTAGGGACGAGGTAGAAGGGAACTCCCAGTTAGGGGTTTCCTTAAGTCCCAGGTCCACACAGCCCCCTAAACAACCACATTTAGAAATTGTTAATAGGAGTGATTTGGTTAAAGATGTAAATCCTTCTGTTTAGCTGCCCCAATCCTTAATGGAAAAGGGAAGGCAACAGAGGGGAAAATTCAGGCGAGATCAATTATGTTGGGAGAAGGGGCAACAGGGAGCAATGCCTTGGTCCCCTGTCCATCAATAATACCTGATTTAAGTAATGAAGGTGAGGAAGGTGATGTGAAACCTGAAAATATAACTTCAGTGAATGTATGGAGGCTATCAGCAAAAATTGACAAAAAGCTGTCTAGACTTGTATCTCAAGCACATAGTTTTACTACTGAAGCCAGAGCTAAATTTGAGGATTTAGATAGTAGGACTAATAGAGTAGAGCAAACTGTTGCAGTACTAAACCCACAAGTAAATGTATTACAGGCTACTAACATTTCTTTTATTAAAGATAATTTGATCTTGCATACTCAGAATCATTAGAAAATGAATTAAGATCATTTAACTTACGACTATTGAATTTTCCAATTTCAAGATTAATGTCATCTATTGAACTTTAAAAAAAAATGTTGTTGAAATATTGTCTTTTGAAAATGAAAAAATCCCAATCATTTCTAAAATGTATTACCTGCCAAAAAAAAACCAACGCTCCAAGTACAAGAGGGGGGTATAGATATGTTTGAATGTCCTGGGGTATCTACTGTTTTAGAAGACTCCATGGACAACATATTTACTAGAGGGACCTTGTTAGTTTCTTTTTCCTTGAAACAGGAAAAAAGACTTGTTCTTTACAAAATATTTCCAATATAAAGATCTTACGTTTTATGGCCAAAAGATACAGGTTTTTCCAGATGTGTCTCGTGCAACACAAGCACGGAGAAAACATTTTCTTTCTTTTAAACAACAAGCCCTTGAAATGGGGCAAGTTTTTTCCTTAAATTTCCCTGTAAGTGCCAGATAACGGATCAAAGTAATAAGTTTGTTTTTCTAGACCCCTCACACTTGGAACGTTTTATTAGGGATAAATCTCAAAATAATTAGAATTGTAAAGGTGAAAGGCTGTTAAAGGATAAGTAGACCGGAACTCTCCATCTCCTCCTAGATGTGGGCTAAATAACAGTTTAGAGATATTTTGTAAATGGAATATTGTAATTATTTCTGGAATTCATAGATTATATCATTTTTGTTAATGTTATAACTCAATAAACAATAAATTAAAAAAAATAAAATCTGCTTTAAAGGCTTTGTATTCAAATATCCTTCAAAATAAAGCTATTACACAGGTTCAAATGACTCTTGATTCACGTCCTTCAGGTACTCAGGTCTCCTACCATTTTTTATTACCCATATTGCTCTTAATTTCGTTTCTTTTCAAGGCAAATTTTTTCAGCAGGCTCAAGATACAGCAAAGGGAGTCACCATGGCCCCTAATATTGCCACTTTATATGTTTCAACTTTTGAGTCCTGCTGCTTATACTCTTCCCCTTTTTGGTCTTTCATTATTACTTGAGACATTACATTGATGACATTGAGCTATCCAAGGGGTTAAGAGCAGAAACTGATGTATTCTGGTTCAAAATGCTTTTAAAGACCCACCTGTTCTCCCTTGCCTTCCAAACTCTGGCCCGCTAAGATATACAATATTTACAAGAAGATTGTAGAGTAATGGAAGCAATGATAGATAATGTTTTTGATGCTTGACTCTGTTTGTTTGTGCTAGTTGTTAAATTGTTTATCTGTCACTATTATGAGTATCTTGTTGTAATCCACTAAAACTTGTAGATTAGTGGAATAGAAATCATGTTCAGTAAATAAATATTTTTTCTGGTAGGTTCTGGAACTGATGTGCAATTTTTCATATTTCTTGATTGGCTAATTCCTGTGATCCCATTTAAAGTTTTCTCATTTTCTACATGGCTCTCAGGTTTCCTTCCTAGATTTATCAGTTTCTGTCCAAGATGGGAATTGTGTTACTTCAATTTTCAATAAACTGACTGATAAAAATACTTTGTTATAGCCATCATTCCAGATCATTTAGGACTAATATTCCAGTGGGAATTTTTTTTAGATTGCTGTGTCTATGCCCTTCTCATAGGGACTTTATTGCACAAGCCCAGGGCATTGCAAATAATTTCTTACAGTGTAACTATCCATGTCATGTGGTCAAGACTGCCCTCAAATGGGTTTGTTTTCTATTATCAGTTGCATTCTGTTGTTTCTACCGTTGTTCTACCTACAATAATACAGATAAGCTTACTTGTGTCTTTCCTTAATCAGATCGAGCTCATCAGGTTTGTGCTATTATCAGATGTCATTGGACAGACTTGGCTCCTCATTCTGTTTTTTTTGCTCGACTCCTCACTTTGCATTCCATTGCAGGCAGAACTTATGTGATATTTTGGTATCCTTTGAGATGCCTCTAGACATATCTTCAATTCCTCAACTGAGCTTTCCTAATCCAGGACATAGACTGTGTGATCTTTGACATGTGTGCGCTTTAACTTTTTCCTGCTTGGTTTTTTACTAACCTGGTTCCTCAAACCAGCTTCTTTCTCTTTATGTTGGTGAAACACTGACTCATCAAATCCTGGATTTATGCACATTGAAGCCGTATCCGACATACTTGCCTTGAGGATCCTTTAGTCTTGCATTGACAAGAATGTTATCATTTGGTGTTGGAGCTGCGTTTCTTTGTCCTTAAATGCTGCTTGACTCATAGCCATTCCGTTGCTCTGTCTTACTTAAAGGCTATACTTGTGTTGCTGTGATTTTATCTACAAGTTTTAACTATAAGCTTAACTGTGAATTTTGATCTTTATACAATGTGTTTAATTTTATTTGATGTATTTTCTCTTGTCTATCTATTAATTATAACTTGGATTTCCTTTATTTCCAGATGTATGCAACTACCCCCTTTTAAAAGACTTAGCAAAACATGACTTGTGTCAGGAGTCATGTTTTCTTTGAATTATGTATGAAACAGCTTACCTTCTATATGGATTGTTTGTCTAATGTTTTCATTAAATACCTTAAGAAATTGTCTTTGGCTTGTCTGTTCACATTTTTGCTGGGACAGTTTTAGTGCAATGGAACCATATACAATATAATTTTTATAGGAGATACTGCTGTAATTGAATGCATGCACTTCTATTCCCGGTGAACTCTGCCTTGCCATTGGCTAATATCAGAAATAAAAAAGTATTTAACTTTTTACCACATGTAAAGCAAGAATGTACTTATCTTTTATTTATTAAATCAATTAGTTCTTGATAGCTTAGGAAGGTAAGAGATTTGCGTTCGGATTACTCTTTTATCTTTGTTGATTGCTTTCACATTTGCAAACCTCATGTTCTACAGCAAGGGTAAACACCTCCAGTCTTCAAATGCCACAAACATCTGGTTGTCAGGATATCTATAATGAATATGCATGAGATATATTTACATACAGTGGAGGCAATGTATGAAAATATATCTCATTGCTATTTATTGTGGATATCCTAAAAACAAGACCTTCCTATGGCACTATAGATCCAGATTTGCCTACCCCTGCTCTACAGATTAGTGACCTGTCCTAAAATAACAATGCAGAATGCATGTTCTGTAATCACAGTAAGCATAGCATTATCTGTTTACAACTCATCCTTTTGATTTTAGGATGCAAAATGCCCTCAGCTTTATGTAAGCTTAAGTACCTGACCTGGAAGTCCATATTTCTAATAGTGGTTACTTCAGCCTGCTGACACAGTGAGCTCCAAGCCTTGGTGATTTATCCACCATGCACTAGAAGTCTGTAATAATATAGTGATGGTTTGCACATATCTTGAGGTTTTTGCCTAAGGTAGTGGTGGACTGCTACATCAGTCAGTTTGTTATCCTTGCAACATTTTTTCTCACACTTATAAAAGAGAAGTGACATTTCATAATTTTGAATGCAAGAGAGCTTTAACCTTCTATTTAGAGCAAATTAAAGCCCATGGAAAATCCATCAAGCTGTATGTTTCTTCTGGCACCAAAAAACCTTGGAATTCTGTAGAAAAATGCACCATCTCCAATTTGCTAGCACTTTGCATTTCTTACTGTAATTCACATGCAGAATTTGGCTTAGAGGGTATGTCTGAGTTTAGTTTATTACATTTTCTTAATCACTTTTCCTTCAAAAATCATTGCTCTTCTGGTGATGGCAATGCTGGTTGCCAACATGAGGTCAATCTCCAATATAAAGTTGTCCATATATTCACCATGAATTATTGATCTGATACTGTCTCTTACTGGCATTCGAGATTTGGCTGACTTCTTTATTTATACATTTTACTATCCGCCCATCTGGGTAGCTCTGCTTGGAGTACCAATATAGCATACAATACATAATATGGCTTTGAACAAGGTGCTGCAAAGGTTTTTCCCTAGGATAAAGCCCAACTCTCAACCTTCTAGAATTCAAATCTATTGCTTTCCAAGATTGTTTTCCTGTGCTCTGTTCCATAGATATTGAAAAAACATTTACAATATAGAGGATTTTCTGGCAAACAAATAGTATATTATTTCTTAGCCATAGGCATTTATTTTTGTCCTCTTTTCCATTTTCCTATTTGAAGACAACCTTAGCTAGCTAGGCCTACTTGTGTGCCTCCACTGAGGCCACTAGCTGTTGGAGAAAGTAAATTTACTAATCTATAATGTTTGTTCTCTTTTAGCATACCAGTGCTGTCACAAAACTCACACTTCTTCCCTTTTGGGAGTTCTTCTCTTTTGCTACTATGTTTGCTACTCCAGCTGGCAGATGATCTGGCATAATGCAGATCTGCTGTGCATGCGCAAAGCTTTTTCTAAAAAACTTGAGAAGTTCGTCTTATGAGGCACAGGGGCCAGGTTACATGACACGTGTGGCTATATTGCGCTGCTGTTACTAGAGTTTGAACATTAGAAGTGAATAATTTCTATGGATATGCAGGCAAGCATTTTCTGTTTAACTTTTTTGTTTTATTTTCATTTTTTGTTCTTGCTTTGGGAAATAAAGACACTAAAACTTTTCAGTGTACACTGTTGGCATATAGTGTGCACTAAAAGCTAGCAGCCAGCTCCACTCCTTTCATCAGTTAAATCTGACCTCAGTCTTTAAAAAAAACTAGGGCTTCCCATCCATCCCTCCCACCCTCAACCTCCCTCCATCTTACCTGAGTCTCTGGGTACAAAAAAGGGAAGGAACGCTTCTTTAAAAATCTACCCCAATCTGAAGTTCTAGTAAACATAAGGTAAATCATTCTGTACACTGCAGTTGTTAAATACTTGCAAGACAAACTTTTCCACAAAGAAAAGAAATGCCAGGTCCAGTTGAAGTCTTACCTTACTGGCCTTATTGTATATTGTTAGAGATTTGTGGCACAAATTTGTCCTGGAGACCTCACAACCAGTTAGGTTTTCAGGATACTCACAATGACTATGTATTGGATAAATCTGCATGTATTGGAGACTCTTCATATGCACAAATTTATCTCATTTATAGACATGTTATCCTGACAACCCAACTGGTTGTGTGGTCCCAGGACAGGTTTGGGAAGCCCTGGTTTAAGTAATAGAATTGTCACAGGACCTGGCTGCATCACAGAGAACTTTCAGGCCAATTCAGTAAAAATCACGGGAGAGCTCAGGCCACTCTCCTGTGCGCGCGATTCAGTAAATTAAATTATTCAAATTAGGGCCCACAGTAAAAAGAGGCGCTAGGGACACTAGTGCATCCCTAGCGCCTTTTTTGGACAGGAGCAGTGGCTGTCAGCGAGTTTGACAGCCGACGCTCAATTTTGCCGGCGTCGGTTCTCAAACCCGCTGACAGCAACGGGTTCGGAAACCAGACGCCGGCAAAATTGAGCGTCCGGTTTTCAACCCACGGGCCGATTTTAAATTTATTTTTATTTTTTTTTTTTTAACTTTTGGGACCTCTGACTTAATATTGCCATAATTTTAAGTTGGAGGATGCACTTTCCCTGTGCCGGCAGAAATTACCGCCTACCTTTGGGTAGGCACTAATTTCCAAAAGTAAAATGTGCGGCTTGGCTGCACATTTTACTTTCTGTATTGCGCGGGAATAACTAATAGGGCCATCAACATGCATTTGCATGTTGCGGGCGCCATTAGTTTCGGGGGGGGGGGGGTTGGACGCGCATTTTCGACACGCTATTACCCCTTACTGAATAAGGGGTAAAGGTAGCGCGTCAAAAACGTGGAGCACACTGTACTGAATCGGCCTGTTTGTGACTGATCAAGGATCAAATTGTAGGATAACCTAAGGAGCAAGTCTGCGACAGCCCTGCTTCCACCCAGTGTTGCTACATTGCTGTAGCATGATACTATGGAGCATTTTGTAAATTGGAGCGAGGCGTTCAATGGCCCTGCTCTTCCAACAACATTATATTGCTTTTGCTTGATCATAGAGAGCATTTGGCGTGGCATAGTAGGCGAGGGTGTGGTCACCCTGGCAATTGAGAATGTTAGTAATTATTAATGGTGTTTAGTAGTTGAATTGTATGCAATTGAGTTGTATGCATTGACCTATACGGTGGCCATATCTATTCAATAAAAATCTTCTTTGTGAATATTGGTGCCACAGAGTTGTCTCTTATGAATGCAATAGAAGCAGCTGGGGGTGGGGGGGAATCAGGAGGTGGAGGTTACTCATATGTAGGCGAATAAGGCCGTATCTGAAACTATTGTGAAACAAGGTATTTTTAATTATAAAGACTATGGTCACTATGGGACTTATTTATTAAAGGTTTTTCTCCCATTTTGTGTCTATGGGAAAAATGTTTAGTAAACAAGGCCGTATGTTACTCCACTTAAGTGTGTTGGCCTTTATTTCTATGTATGTATTATAGGTAACATCTTGAACTGGACTAACTTAAAAGATCTGAGACCAGATTTCAAAAGTTACATTTTCTCCATCAGGTAGTACAAAATGAGTTAAGAATAATATTCAAACATCATCTTTGGCTCATGGTACGGCTACCATTGAGAATTTTCCTAAAATGCTCACTTAACTTTCTTATTCCTTTGGCTGTGATAGATTTAGAGAAATGCTGCTTTAAACAGATTTTTCATGCTACCCTCCTTACCCCCAAATGCTTTTGTGTATTGTTATAAAAGTTGTATTTTTACACTTAAAAAAAAAAATGTTTTCAAACAGTCATTGTGTCCGCCCCCGGCCCTCTTTTCATAAAGACCACAGTATTTGCGTAAATACTTTTCTGTATTTAGAGTTAATTATAGTTAAGTGCCATACTGCAAACTCAAACTCTGTTCTTGATGTAGGTACTGTTGGAATCATTTCATTTTATGCTATACTGTTCCCTGAGGTTTGGTTTGTTTTGTTTCATTATAATAGTCTCTCCAGCTTGCAATTATATGTAAACCGTTCCACAGTAGGAAACGCTTCCATTGTGTCGGGCATCTTTCATGAAAACAACAGATGACGTTATGTGAATTGTAGTTTATTATAAGCTATGCCATCTTGAGTTGAAGCAAAGCCAAGTGTTTGTAGCCTCCAGGCACATTTCAAGTCAGCCTCCCAATCTCCTATTTTGTTATTATTCTTATAAGTGGCTCTATAGCAAAAGAAATCTTAAAAGATGCAAAGCTTTTTCCTTTTGAAATAAACTTTTCTACCTAATTCTGCCAAATTCTTCACCTGCATTAATCACATATCTGGAAATGTTTGACAACCCCCCCCCCCCCCCCCCCCCCCCCTTTCTCATTCCCTTTTCCCCGATCATTTTTTTCTTATGTTGCTAAAAATGTAATTTAGGTGAGCTCTGGCTGAAAGAGATTTGCTTTTCTGCATTAAAATTTACACCTACAAACTTCATGGAAGAGTCCTTTGATATTTTACATTTTCCCTGCAATGAGTTCACTTGTTTTGGTTTGAGTCTGACTACAACCCAATCTGTTCTACGATGTTCGATATTACAAAAGGCTGCCCTGCTGTTAATAAGTATCCTGTGACAGAGTTTCTAACAACTCCCTCATTCTACCTTAAGGAGCCCAGTTCAGGCTTTTAACCCAGGTCTCCTTAAGGCAGAAGGCAGCAAGGGATTCTGGGTGAAGGGAGGTTCCCGAGCCCTGGCCTAGAGAGCTTGAAGAGGCCCCAGGGAGCTGGTACAATCTCACGATACACTCAGTGAACATTTAACTGTTAGTTGTGCCTGTTGCAAGGTGAGCTACTATTTTGATTCATGTATCTTTGAAACACTGTAAATAAATTCCTGCACCATAATTAATTTGGTTCATTCTTATTGTATTCCTGAACTATTTGTGTGACCACAGCAGACCCAAATATGTTACATGTTGTGGCAGTTCAGGGATTTTTTTTTTTTGCTTAAGCGGGAAGCACAAGTAAAAACCCACAGCCTCCAAGAAGAAGGAAAAAAAAATGCTTGCAGAGTTTTTTTTTCCTGAGGCCGTCTGACTTCAATTTATAATACAGCAGGCCAAGGAGGCTATTCCCGCCTGAGCGTTCAGGGGGCAAGTAGTAAGTTAGGGCAGGACAGGCCAGCAGGTATTTTTTGTTTTTTCTGATTCGTGTGAACTGGCCCCAAAAAGGTAAAATGGAGCAGGTAATACAGGTCTTGGCCACAGAATAGCAACAACTACAAAACAACGCACAAACACAAATAGATCAAAAGCAGCAGCTACAAGACCAATTAATGCAACAAGGTGCAGTCTTAACTCAGCTAGCTGAGGTCCTGCAGTCAGCTATATCCAGAATACCTCAGATACCTTCACCTTCACATATCCTGTTTAAAGTGAAGGGAGGAGAGACCTGGAGGTCTTTCTAAAGAACTTTGAATGGACTGCCCACCCTCTCAGCCTGGCCAAGACCAGCTGGACAACTTACTTGGCTAATTTGCTTACTGGCAAACGTCAAGTGGCATTCCAGGCCGTGAATCCAGATGGGAGGGCTTCCTATGAGGACGTGAAGTCTACTATACTACAGAGAACGGGTTACTCCCCAGAATACTGTCAGCAGCAGTTCCAACTGGTGGCCCTATAGCCTGGGAAGAGCTCCAGAAACCTCTTTTATCATTTGAAAGACGCTGGGTGAAAGTGACTCCAGCCAGAGGACTGAAAATGGCTCATCAAATACTCCTGGAGCAGTTCCAAGACGGTCTAGACAGGCCCATGTGGAATTGGGTCTGCTGACACACCAGGCTCACCCTGGAGAGAATCCTGGAAGTAGCAGAAGCCTTCCAGCAGGCAGTCAATACTTGCTGGCATAAGGAGCTTGGAGAGACAACACATAACAATGCCCTGACATGGTACAGAAGATAGAGGATCTCAGCAATGAACCTCCGAGATAGGGAGCTTGGTCTCTGTACCCGAGTTCCAGATGCCAATCTCATCCACATATTTTGACTGTTGACAGAAAGGACACTTGGCAAGGGATTATTGGTGTGGCTGAAGCAAACCTATGGACATTACCCTGGTGAGCCAGGCAATGCCCGAGGAAGAAGTACAAATACTTAAAAATAACACTCTGAAGCAGAGATGATACACAACATGGGGAAAAAATGGGAATCCAGAGAGGCGGGAACAACCTAGAAATGGGGTATTGCAGATCCTCTCCTTTTGGGCCCTCTATGCAGAAATTGGGCATGAAAAAAAACCACAGTCCATATAGGCAGCTGGAAACTGAAGAATCTTTAAATGAAGCAGGTGGGGCAGAAATCCACCCAACCCTATAGGGAGGTGCTTTCTGTAAAACAGAAACTAATTCAAAGGAAGAATATCCTTGGTTTGAGGTCCTGGAGTTCGAACACAAGGTAGCAGAGCATCATGACCCATGTGCTTGACTTAAGGACTTTATAATCCAGGAGGAATTGGAGGGAGCTCTACCCAGGCTTTGGTAGATTCCAGCTGTAGCAAAACGCTCATTCTCCAGGACTTACTATTTTAAGGACATATTAACAATAAGAAAATAAAGACAGTAACATGTATAAATGGGGACGAACAAAAGTGTTCAACTTCCCATGTCTTTTTGATGACTGCCGCAGGACAAGCTGTGTTAGAAGCGGCTGTCCTCTCTGAACTTCCATATCCAGTAGTCCTGGGTCAAGATTATCCCCATTTTGCAACCTTATGGAGACAACTTTTAGGTGTTGAGGATAATATAGCTGGAGGGGGGAGGCACTTGAGACAGAGCTAGGATGTGCCTCGGGCATGTCTGGACGCTCGACTGGACATGGCTGAGCTGAGGGGGAGAGGGTATGTGGCGGAGCATACCAACAACTCCCTCATTCTACCTTCAGCAACCCAGTTCAGGCTTTTAACCCAGATCTCCTTAAGGCAGAAGGCCCCAAGGGATTCCTGATGAAGGGTGGTTCCCTTAAGCCTGCCAAAAGAGCCCAGGCCTAGAGAACTGGTAGGACCTCATGATACAATCAGACAATGGACATTTACCTGCTGGTTGTGCTTGACGCAAGCTGAGCTACTATTTTGATTCTTTTATCCTTTTTCTGTAAATAAATACCTGCACCATGATTGATTTGGTCCAATCTTATTGTATTCCTGAACTATTCCTGTCGCTGCAGCAGGCCCAAATATGCTACATATCCAAATAGTCAATTGAGTTTATCATGTGTTTTATTGACATAAGTTTGAGTATTTATTAATTTTTTCAGAGCAATATAATTTAAATAGAAAATTCAGCTAATCAAGTAATCCTGTGATTAATTGTAAATACCAGAGTCCTTAAGAACTAATTTTAAATTTGAATTTTAAATTTGAATTTATCATTACAGACATCTTAATGGAAAGCAACTATCAAAAGCATAATATATTCCAAAATATGAAAAAGTTGACACATGTAATTTGTTTCAATGCTTTATTAAACAACATGGTATTTTATTATAACTTTGTTGTGAATATAGTAAAGCTGGTAAGTTTCCAGTATTTACTAAGTTTTGATCATATAGAACAAAATCCCATATCTTATCAGAACTTTTGGTAGCTCATAATAGAGACAATTTTCAAATGGATTTACAAAGACTGTATCTCAAAAGGATAGAGACAGTCTGGAATCAGTCCAGTGGAAGGTGACCAAAATGGTTTGGGGTCTGTTTTAGAAGAGCTAGGAGAGGTTGAAGGATCTAAATATGTATATCCTGGAGGAGAGGAGAGGAGATACAGGGAAGCCATAATAATCACTGCAAATTGCTTTTGAAATAGCAAGCTAAAAGAGGAAAATGCAGATTGGTACCAAGATATGCAATTGTCATTCATGAATAGTCACATCTATTGTCATACTATTGCAGAGATGGCTCAGCCCCTCTGAAAACCACTGGAGAATATTTGTAGGTTGACAGTTCGACATGTTATTGCCTCCATTCAGAAATTCTAGGACATATACTGTATGTTGCCACGTGTCTGTCCATGCCTCCCCTCCTGAAACCCAAGGGGTGAATTACGAAGTATGTGCTAGAGATGTGTATCTTTTTTTTTTTTTTTCGGTTCGTTCACTATGGGGCAGATTTTTTAAAAGTACGTGCGCGCGTACTTTTGTTCGCCTACCCGGCACAAACAAGAGTACGCCAGATTTTAATAGGTGCGTAGCCGTGCGTATCTTTCAAAATCTGTGTTCGGCGCGCACAAGGCTGCGCAAAATCGGCAACCTGCGTGCACTGAGCCGCGCAGCCTGCCTCCGTTTCCTCCGAGGCCGCTCCGAAATCGGAGCGCCCTCGGAGGGAACTTTCTTTCCGGCGCCCCCCACCTTCCCTTTCCTTCCCCTAACTAACCCGGCCCTAACTAATTCCCCCCTACCTTTATTTCAAAAGTTACGCCTGCGGGCTGGCTGCCGGCACGCCATGTTCCGGTCCGGGGGCTGGTCCGGAGGCCGCGGCCACGCGCCCCAATGACGTGCCGGCCGCGACACGCCCCCCAACAGGCCCCCTCCCCCCAGGAAATCCCCGGGACTTACGCGCGTCCCGGGACTTGCGCGTTCCACCGAACCTATGCAACATAGGCTCGGCGCGCGCAGGAGGTGGAAGGGGCAGATTTTCGGAGGTTACGCGCGTACCCCTTTGAAAATCTGCCCCTCTGGGTCCCCCTTGGGAAATTTCATTTTTTTCTGCAATTCGGGATTTTTCTTTTGTGGTTCCCAAATTTCATGTTAGTGCGCACTAACATTTTAAAGTTAGTGCACGCTAACTATGGTTAACTATGAATTTTTCTGAAATTTTGGAAAAATTCCTTTTGTTTTTGAGCGCTCCCAAATCATGACAAATTAGACAATTTCGTCGAAATTTCACCTCCTAAAATCCACACAGAGCGCTGTGCTAAAACACACACAAATTTCCTGGCTTTGGTGTGCATAGGGCTTTTAAAATTCACCTGTTAGTATCCTGTCTATTTAGGGCAGTAGGGTGTAGGCACAAGAGGAAGATATTCTCAGACTCCAAAGGAAGGAGGGATCACCAAGATCCCTTTGTGTCCTCCCTATGTAAACTTGAATTATGCTATTGTTTTGGCTCCTGTAACCTCTGTTGTAAGCCTGTTCCAGGTCTCCACCTTGTCAGTGATATTTTCACCCATTCCTATTCATTCTCTCACTCTTCAACTTCATATAATAACATCTTGACTTGAACTTTTCATTCCATAGCAAACATTGTTTTCTGTACCTTATTAAAGCCTTCTAAAAGCCGTATTAAAGCCTTCTAAAACTTTGCCATGCGCAGAAGCTACATAAGTGCACAAATTCCAATGTTATGCACACAATCCCTGCGCAAGTCTTTAAAAATTACTTCCTCGGAGGGTAATTTTCAAAGGGGCTTTTGTGGATAAAACAAAATTACCCACCCTAAATATGGGTAAACTCGTGCATGTATCATGTTCATGCATTAATTGATCCAGATTGAGCAGAGGCATTCCTGGGTATAAAATTGAGGAAAGGTTTGCATTATGTGCATACTTTGAGATTTTAAATAGTATACATGTAAATTTTCACAGAAAATTTCTGTGGATGTTTTAGAAGGTGTATCTTTTTACGGGTAGATTTGGTAGGATAATTTTCAAAGTGGACTTATGTGAGCAAATCCACTTTGAAAACAAATGAAACTTTTGTACATTTTTGCCAACTTTCTTATGTGGGCTGTTTGAAAATGACCCCCTAAGAGAGAAATTTTCAAAGCCAATTAGCAGATAAAAAGCAATTTATCCAGGTGAATTTACTTGTCTGAAAATTGCTCTTCTCTGTGCAGTTAAAAGAATGCACACATTTAGCAAGGTTAAAAAGAAGAGTTTCTGTGGGCGTACAATTTTGTTGGGGAATAAAACAGCACACTTACGTTCAATTTTCACATAAGGTACGTGCGTAACCCTTTTAAAATCCCCCTGCGCGTGCCAAGCCTATTTTGCATAGACTCGGTGGCACGCGCAAGCCCTGGGATGCGCGTAATTCCCAGGGCTTCGCTAGGGGGGCGTGTCAGGTGGGCGACACGACGATCGGGGCATTCCTGGGGGCGTGTTGCTGGCCCGGGGGCATTCCGGGGCGCGGCTGAGGCCTCCAGAACAGCCCCTGGGTCAGGAGATGGCGCGCCAGCTACGCTTGCCGGAGGCAGGCGTAACTTTTAGAATAAAGGTAGGTGGGGTTAGATAGGGCCGGGGGGGGTGGATTAGGGAGGGGAAGGTGGGGAGAGGCGGAGGGAACGGGCAGCGCGCGCAGGGCGCACAAATATAAAATCCAGCGTACTCTTGTTCGCGCGCGCGCTGTTTCTTAAAATGTACCCCACCATGTAATATTTTGTCCTATACAGCTGCCCGCACAAATAGGTGCATAGCATGTGAACTTTGTATCTGGTTAATTTTCAAAGGGAAACCACACTGGTGGTTCTCTCTTTGAAAGGTGTTTGAAATGTAAATAGGCTAAAATGGCTCACATGCATATGCAAACAATGTGGGCTATTCAAAAAAAGACATAGGCAGAATAAATTCAGGTCCATTGTATTTAAATTTTTCTTTAAAATATTTGTTAGATGACATAGTTGTATATATAATTTTAAACAAAAATCAAGCATTCTTTTTTATTCTAATTTTTAATTCACTTTTTAAACATTTTACCTTTTATTAGAAGTAAATTTGTTCAAAAGGATATACAAACATTAAAACAATATCAAGTGAGAACAAGGATATTAGTGATTGTGTTACGTGCCCCGTCTGCAGTAGGCCCACGACCGGGCCTACTCACCCTTGCAGCGCTGCTCCCAGACCCAGACCATCCTCGTTCGCGGCTGTGGGCAGCTGTGGGCAGCTGTGGCAGCTGCCTACGGGTCCTCTGCGGACCTCCTTGGTTCCCAGCAGGTCTCCCCGCGTGGGCCGCGGGGAGACGCCATCCGGCCTCCTGTGGGCCCTGGCTTACGTGCGCACATCTCCCATTCCTTTAAAGGGACCGTGGCGGGAAACTAGGCCGCAGCCCGAGATGATGACATCATCGGGCCCTGGTATATAAAGCAGGGCTCTGCCACTGGTTCCTTGCCTTGGTTTGATCGTGTGCTCGTTACCTGGTTCCTGATCCTGACTTCGTTCCTGGTTCCTGCTCCTGTCTCGTACCTTGGTCCCTTCCTTGTTTCACTGGACTGATTCTTTGGTTTTGACCCTTGCTATGTTGGACCACGCTCAGGATTGCTTCTCTGGTTTTGACCTTTGTTTCGTTGGACTACACTCTGGACTGATACTCTGGCTTTGACCCTTGCTTTGCTCCATTTCAGTACCTTGTCTTGCTCAGCCGCTTGCCCTGACCTCAGCTTGCCTTGACTATCCCTTTGATATCTACTTGGACTTGGCCTCTTGGCTTCGGCCTCTATTACTTGGGTGCCCCATGTCTCCGCCCTGTTCCTGTTGGTGCCCGGGTCTCTGGATCCCTGCCTCGTCCGGACCTACGTCGGTCCTTTGATACCTTGCTGGTTCCCGGCAACCCTTGCACCTCTACTACTGGGAATCGTCATACGGAGGCCCGCCTAAGACCAGTCGGCCCCGGCACCCAAGGGCTCCATCTGTGGGGAATGAGGGCTGGTATTGGCAAAGCTCTAGTTAGCCTCCGTCTCCTAGTCAGCTCCACCTACCTCGGGCCAAGGGTCCAACACCAGCGCAACATAATGTATTTGGAAGTGCCTTTTACTTGTCTATGCCTGCTGTTGTGATGATAATACTGTGAATCCTGGTTACTCGGCCAATCGTGTCTGAGCAACAATTTTCTGCTTTTATACTATTATAGACATTTCATACATCTATATACTTTTCTAATGTATGAAATCAGTGAGGACATTACAGTCATTGATTTTGTGTAGAAGAACAAAAAAGGCCTTTCTGTGTGTAGGCAAAAATGGAGGAAGAGGCTTCTAGAAGAATGGCAGTAGCTGTTGTGCTTGATATTGAAGAAGGTGGTGAAGCTGATGTAACCTCATCTATTCCCTGCCCAAAAGGATCAGCACATTTATTTGAAAAACATTAAAACCTATAGATTGCACTATAATGCCAACATATGTTTTACACAGACTTTGTTGTAGCTGGAAGTATTTATTGCCTTTTAAAGAAAAGGGTATGCGCTTTGGCAGTTGGTCACAAAGCTTCTTAAATATTATTTTGTTCCCATTGGATTGATTCCCATATTTAAAAAATCCAGAGAAAAGTGAGTCTTAATTAAGTATTTCATAGTTACTGAGTCATCTCTGTTGATTAAAGCTGAATCAACTATTCTTGCAATCCAGCTGAGCAAGTTGGACAACTCAACTCTCCTTTGTTAATGGGATGCAGGTGTGGTGCTATGAACTGCAGCAGATCATTCCCGACTCATTTTCTGTTGCAAGTTATGTGGAGCTTCAGCAAAGTTCATATCAAAGCCAACATGTAGAGCAAGGGGAGGAGAACATATGGTAGCCAAGACACATTTGTAGAGTATGTTTTTGAACTGGAAAAATACATTAAATAAAATATGACTAGAGAAAGTAATGAATCAAATAATATTTTCTTATTTAATAATCAGTGAACACTTGGTACAGCATAAAAGATGTCCTGTCTAAAAAAAGGGGCTTGTGAGGTCTTGAAAGTTTGTCTACTATATTTTTTGTTAGTTTTTTAAAAAAGTATCACAAGCAAAAAGACTCTAGTTTTGTCCTAGGTACCAGTACATCTACTAGAATTCTACCCTATAGCATATTAAAACAAATATATTAGGCATAGTAGAACTCTTAATACCTCTCAGAAGGATAAATCTTGCATGCACTCAACAGAAAACCTTGAAAAGAAAACTGTAAAGAGGTAAAATTGTAATATACAAAAGTAAATATATTGTATGATATAATAAAGCCTGTTAAAGGAACTGATTCTTTAATAGAATGGTTTCATGGTATGCATTCAATTGGGCTTTGCTGTAACATCATGATGATAGAAGATAGGGACCTTAGTTTTCAGTTTTTATTTTCCCTGGGAATGTCATTGTTATAACAAAAAAGTCAGTGGAAAAATGACTTTGTTATAACAAACATGAGAAAAATCAATGGAAAAGTCATTTTTCCACTGAATTTTTTTTTTTTTTGTTATAACATTGAAATTCCCAGGAAAGATAAAAGAAACACTGAAAACAAAAGTCCCTAACTATAGAATAAGGAGAGGAATGTGTATGTCAGTTCCTTTGACTGCAGGGATGACCAGTGTTTACCAGCCTGGGAGTGGCCTGCAAAGTCTATGACAGTGACATAAAAGAACTGCATTCATCCCATACTTTATTGTACTGTACACTGCAGGAATTATCACGTAAAAATTGTAAAAATACAACATTATCACACCTGCATTATAGTCAGGCTCATTGATTTCCATTCTGCTGCAGTGAATTGCTGCCTTTCTCTTCTCTCTCTTCCCCATAGTTTTGGCTTTTAAGTGGCTGTAAACCTCAGCTGTTGATCTTGGGATCAGTTCTTCTGTGCACAGGAAGGTCATGCATGGAGTTACCTAACCCTTTGTCTGTAATCCAGGTTACATCTGCATAATATTTTAGCTTGTTGGAACTGCACACATTCCAGCTTTTGTAGAAAGGCTGACAAAATCGCATCGCACCACACCACATCTGCGCAAGACTTTTTGTCTTTTCTCGAATCGGGCTGTCAGCTGTTACTGTTGTAGCAGCTGCTGCTGTTTATATATGCTATATTAAACAAGAAAACATGTTAGCTGTGGTTTGCAGTTCTCCGCTGCCTATAATTTGCCCATTTCTAAACAAATAATTGAACTTTGAAGCTTTTCCTTCGAGGAGAAGGTTGCAACATGTTCAGTAAATGAAAAGATTAGCACCGAAGAGGCCATGTTTCAGTATGAGTTTCTTAATATACGAATATTTTATCTGGGGCATTTTTTTCTTTAGTTAAACACATTGTTTATGTGGGTTTGGCAGAGATATGTGATTGTATTTTACTCATTTGTTGGTATTTATATTAAAACCACATCCTGTTCACAGTGGGATGCCCTGTTTAATTCAAGTCTAATGGGAGGAAGGAAGAATAAGAAGTAACTTTGTGCTTGCAAATAGAAATAGAAATGTAGACATTAAAGAGCAGGGTGATGATCAGATTGGATGGGAGAGAAGCAGAAGAGATGATGAAGTGAGAAAATAAAATAAGTTGTAGGTTATGACATACCATCCAGTTGGAAATAGCAGAAAGACAGAATGAGAGAGCCCTAAGAAAATGAATGTTTTTATCTAATTTTACATAATTGCTTTTGATGAAAAATTTATGTTTTTGATTCTATACCCCACCTTGAATCATGAGATTAGTGTGGGCTATAAATACCTTAAATAAATGTGGGAAAGGACCCAAAAGATCTGTATACCAGTATTGTCAGTACACAAATAAAGCTGTACATGGAGGCCAGACTACCTGGAGAAGTACCTTCTTATAGTATGATCTTGTATGGTTTTCCCTAGTTGCACAGTGTTGAAGGAATTCTATAGCAAAGAGAGGACCATCTTGTAGCAAACCCATATGGCAGTTACTGAATATTTAGAATAATAAGAATCCCCGAGTCATACAAAATCATAGCAGTATGTCCTTTTGATTAACTTTAGTTCATCATAATTTTTAAATAACTACAGGTGTTTTATAAGCTGGGATGGTCACTTGTGTCTGTTGCAGGAAGCAGAGCAAAGGCAGCTGGAAGTAGGAGTCACATATTGGAAGCAGAGCAGAATATTCCCCTATCATGTGGGGCCAAGTAGGGGGCAGCAGACACCTTTAATCTGCAAAGAGGGAGTAAAGCACATGTTCCCTGTCCAAAAAAATACACACACATCTTTATATTATTTATTTTACTTGCGTCAACTGTTTTTTATTCATTCTTTTCTATTTTTCTTTGCACACCTGCCCCTTATCCCAGAAGGTATACCTGGGCAACAAAATGCCTTTACTGGCCAGGAGAAAGACTGTCCTGAGATTTATCTTCAGCTGCATACTTTTAGCCTGTAGGGAAGAAGCCAGTCACCCAAAAGGATGTGCACAGATGAGCCTGCAGTCTTACACACAGACTGAACCAAAGTGCAGGCCTGAACAATGCAAAGATGGAGTCTTCCTAAGATATAATACTTCAAATAATTGGTACACTTGGTATTCTTTAAGACATTTATAATATCGCTACCATATATTTGTAGGACCTTTCCTCACAGAGTCAGAGCATTTTCCAGACTCCCTCTCATGGTAATTGGTCCGTTTTGCTTTGTATTTTTTCAAGTATTTTTTGCACACATTTTTTTAAAAACTCTTTTTTTCATTATTCATTTTTCATTTTTATCTCACACAACTTTCCTACCAACTCAATCCCATGTTTTGAAGATCAGTCACTTTTCAAATATTCGTGCATTCATGAACAGTACTTATCTGCACATGAATGCACGAATCTTTGAAAAGTGACTGATCTTCAAAACATGGGATTGAGTTGGTAGGAAAGTTGTGTGAGATAAAAATGAAAAATGAATAATGAAAAAAAGAGTTTTTAAAAAAATGTGTGCAAAAAATACTTGAAAAAATACAAAGCAAAACGGACCAATTACCATGAGAGGGAGTCTGGAAAATGCTCTGACTCTGTGAGGAAAGGTCCTACAAATATATGGTAGCGATATTATAAATGTCTTAAAGAATACCAAGTGTACCAATTATTTGAAGTATTGTTTACAAACTGAGGTACTTGGAATGCATGTAGTTTGAGAGCCGATATTGTTGTGATTGTCTTCCTAAGATATGCCATACTGGGTCAGACCAAGGGTCCATGAAGCCCTTGGCCAATGCAAGTCACAAGTACCTGGCAAATACCCAAACATTAAATAAATCTCAAGCTACTATTGATTATTAATTAATAGCAGTTTGTGGATTTTCCCTCTAGGAACTTATCCAAACCTTTTTTTTTTTCTTTTTATCATTTCTTTATTAACGTTTTCAAGAAAGTACACACTTTACACTTGAACTCAACAGAGAAAAATCAACTTTTCCTCTACCATGAACAACAATCTCTGGTACAATATTTTTGCTTTTTCTCTTTGTTTTTCTTTTGTTGTTTCATTGTTTTGTCCCCCTCCTAATGCTTTGCTAGCAAGGTGTTCATCTCCATAGCAAGCCAATTATGCCGTTCGGGAAGAAGTGATATATTGGCTATCTGAGTTTTGCAGGAGTAGATCCTTCTTGGACTGTGGAAGGGTGTTCCAATAGCTCTGCCCTGTCTCTGCACAGAGGCGTTGTACTTTCAGAGGTTTACTGGCTGCCGACATGTATTAAAATTGCAAGAGTGCAAACAATCGTTTTCTCCAATGATCCTTCTGCGGTTTATCCTTCGAGATCCAGCTCGCCATAATAGTTTGTACTCCAATGAGTAAGGCTTTGCGGAGAAAAAGTTGCTCTGTCTCTTTAAGTATATTCCAGTCACCGCTGAACAGACGAAATAAACATACCCTTGGCTCTCTTGGGATTTGTGTGCCCATCATACCCCCCAACTCCATTAAAATGTCACTCCAATATTGGCGTAGCACAACACAGTCCCAAAGGCAGTGGTAAAAGGTTCCTTTTGCGCTTTAACATTTTAAGCACATATCCAAATCACAAAGTTTGGCCGCGAACATCCAAGAACGGGACATATACATGCAGTGCAACACTTTAAATCCCACTTCCTTTAAATTAACATTTTCCGATATGGTGTAACATCCTTTCAATATCTCCATGACTTCTGCCTGAGTTGGCAGTGTATTCGCCTGTTTTTCCCACTTGGCCTGAATGGTAAGCACAGCAGTATTATTAGGTATACCCACCAGAACCTTGGCAAAGGTATCACACGAATTAGGCTTACGCCCAATAGTGGAGAAAAAATTCTGTAATGCACCAAATTGTTGGACCTCCTGTCGGATGGTCAATATGGTGTGGATAAAATGTCTCGCTTAAAGATAACCATAAAAATCCTTGGAATCTATCCCATATGTATCTTTTAATTCTTGAAAACTATGAATCACTGATAACTCAGGTGATAAAAATTTTTGGATTCTATCTAATCCCACGGTTTCTTGCTTCGAATATATTTTTTAAAGTTTTTATTATGAGATTTTGCCTCTATGGCCAACTTCATTTCAAATTCTCTCTTTGCCTGTCTTATCAATGTTTTACACTTAACTTGACAATGCTTATGTTTTATCCTATTTTCTTCAGATGGATCCTTCTTCCAATTTTTGAAGGATGCTTTTTTAGCTAAAATAGCCTCTTTCACCTCACTTTTTAACCATGATGGTAATCGTTTTGCCTTCCTTCCACCTTTCTTAATGTGTGGAATACATATGGACTGCGCCTCTATGATTGTATTTTTAAACAATGTCCAAGCCTGTTGAACACTTTTAACCTTTGCAGGTGCACCTTTCAGTTTTTTTCTAACTATTTTCCTCATTTTATCAAAGTTTCCCTTTTGAAAGTTTAGTGTTTGAGCTGCAGATTTACTTATTGTGCCCCTTCCAGTTATTAGTTTAAATTTGATCATGTTATGATCACTGTTGCCAAGTGGCCCCACCACCATTACCTCTCTCACCAAATCCTGCGTTCCACTAAGAATTAAATCTAAAATAGCTCCCTCTCTTGTTGGTTCCTGAACCAATTGCTCCATGAAGCAGTTCTTTATTACATCCAGGAACTTTATGTCTCTAGCAAGTCCTGATGTTACATTTACCCAGTCAATATTGGGATAATTGAAATCTAAGACCAAGAGCACAAAGGAGAGCAGAAACTGCACTTGAAGCTATATCGCAGAAAACGAAAAGTGCAGATGCGTCTTTCAATCCTGACAAGGCACTCGCACAGTGTTCAAAAATCAGAAAATGTTTTTATTAGTTCAATCGGGCAACTCCACTGGTTTATGAAGCATATAACTTAACGGCGTCCCCCGACACGGTCCCGTGTTTCGCCTCGGGCTGCATAGGGAGGGCACGCCACCAGGAATTCATAAGTAAAATACTGACAGCTGGTATGCTTAAGAATGACAGGGAGCGCTCCCTGTCATCAGGACATCCTCTGCCGTTCCTCCCTTCCTGCAGCCGGCTTCGTGGCATGCAGCCACACATGTCCGCGCCACGGGAGTGATGTCAGCAACGTCATCGCACAGCGTCGACGCAAGAGTTGAGGGCTGCGATCCCCCCTTACTCCTTCACTCCAGATGCGGTGCCAGGTTATCAGCGGCGACTGTGCACTGGCCCGGTACCGCGCCTCAAACTGCATTTCCAACTTGGAGTAATAGAGCTTTTTAACCCCAAGCCCACTATTAAAAGTTTTAGAGCAAAAGTGGCCAACTCCAGTCCTCAAGAGCCACAAACATGCCTGGTTTTCAGGATATCCACAATATGCATATGTATGAGATAAATTTGCATACAATGGAGGCAGTGCATCCAGTTAAGGAGCGGACTGAGAGGGAACTTTCCTATACCCCTACCTAACCTTCCTACCTTTTTCCCTCTCCCCAACCCCTAACCCCTACTTATCTAGGCTATTTTTTTGTTTTGTTTTTATACTTACTGCTCCTTCAGAGCAGAAGTAACTTCAGCACGCGCTTCCCCAGGACAGGGCCTAATGGCTGCTGTCCTGGTTGGCCCTGCCCAGACCCCCACCCCCAGCCTGCTCCTTTTCATTGGCTTGGTACTTCTGCGCATATCGGGGGTTATGCATGTGGCCAGGCCCTTTCTAAAATGGGCTCAGTGCGCGCAGGGCCCAGCCATGCACATAATCCCTGGTATTTGCACGTTCGGCCCTTCGAAAATTCGGGCAAAAGTGTTGATAATCCTTGTATTTGAAAGCTGGAAATGCACAGCATTAGCATATAAAACAGAGTTTCACTAGCCATTTTTGCCTCAGTGAAAGTTTTAATACCAATCGGGACTACCAGAACATATCTTTTCTCATTCTAATGAGCCAGATGTTTTTTTAAGAGATTATATCGCCATATAGATAAATTCCATGAAAACTGAATTTTCATGCTTCACACATACACTTGCTAGTTATTGGTTAAAAAAATATAAAACAAGAAATTAAAAAAACATTGAAAGAAATTGTATTCAATGAAGAGCTGGTAGTGAATGCACAAGAGTCATTCAGTATTATTTCCAGCATATGTCATTGCAAAGAAGAAACGAAAGCAGCTCCTTGCCTTTGGATCACTCTGCTTTATATATTCAGAAGTGGTAGGTGTATGCTATTCATACCAAGCAGTTAATCAGCATTTCATTCCCAGGTTGTTTAGTTATCCATTCACTGAGAGCTATTTCAGTGCCTTGGAAAGGCTCTTAACCTAGAAATTATATTCAATGTGTGATAGCCTCATCTTAAGATATGTACAAATGCTACCTAATGTATACATTAGCCATTACTGACGACACACACTATGTATGTCATGCACTTGGATCTCAGTCTAGAACAAAGCAATACACTTGAATTTATGGTATAGATGTTCAAGTTATTGTTCCATTTCTAACAGCATTTCATATTTATATTTATTACTGCGGTGCAAAGTGAATTCTTGTGCCATGCTTTAGTAATATTAGTGTAAAATGAGTGCTTATGATAAATAGGGATGTGTATTTTATTTGAAAAGAAAGTGTAAAATGGGATGAATGAGTCCATTTTTGTTTCATTTCAAATGAACCAAAACATTTTTAAAAACAAATTCTGTCACTTTTTTCCATTTTGGGAAATAGTACGCACTGTTTCCCAAAAACTAAAAAAAAATCTAAACCCTAAAAATGTTAAAAATAAAATGAAGATTAAAATAATTAGGGTTAAATTTTCAAAACTTTACATGAGTAAACATTTGCATATATGCTTGTAAGTAACCTCTATTGTATTTTATAAAAATTGAAAATATATGCATATTTTCACTTTCACATGCATATATATGCACATAAAAAAGTAGCGATGTAGAGGGTGTTCTTGGGTGGGGCCAGCACTTACATGCATAAGGTGCGATCTTATAAGCGTGAACATTTGCCAACTTATTTGCATATTTTTATACCTGCTAATTATCTAGCGAGGGTGATATTAAACATGTTTATAGGGAAATTTGAGTGAATTAGGTGGCATTCAGGCTGAAGAACCAGGAGGGTCTTGATCACCTGGAGGAGGACTGGACAAACTGGTGGACTAATTAGTAAAACTGGTAATTTCTTTGACGTGCGCATTATTTAAAATATACCGACTTGTGTGTATAAATCAGGACTTATAAGCCCTACTTTACTTTTTCACGTAAAATATATGCACGTATATTTTTTAAATAAGAAGGATAAGTACGTACGTTCAGTGCATTTGATATACGTAGTTTCATTGCACTCCATGTATTCATGCGTACGCATACATATGCGTGTATGTTGCAGGGTAAAGATATGCGTATTTTTTAATATGTGCGTATATCATATGTGCGGATTATAAAATAATAAGGTAAAATTATGCGTGACCATATACGCGCATACATTCCACTACAAGCATTTGAGAGTTATCCTCAATGTGTGCACATCCCTAATGAAAAATAGATGCATGTGGTGATGATGAACCTACTCATTTCTTTTTCCAGGTGGAAGAATAATAAAGCAGATGTTCCTAGATTCTCAGAGGAAGCATTTTTGCAAAACGCACATTGGGGGAATATTTTCCATTTCCTTTGATTTCAGCTTTAATAAAGAACTTTTAAAGATGTGTCACACCTCACAGTTTTCTTCTGCTTGCAGCTGCATGTATGATTTAATATTGATCCCAGTACACATTTTTTGGTTCCTTATGTTGTTGAATTGTTTTATGAGTTTGTTGCTATTCAAATTTGTCTGTACATTTGTAATATGAAGCTATAAATGACCTGTTTGTAAGCTAATATTCTAATATACCCGTACTCCAGGCCAGTTGACGCCATTTTGGAAGGTGGACCCGACCAGCCCAGAGTAGGGGGCTCTCCAGTCTGACTCTATATCATCATTGACCCTTCTTTTAGATAGGGAGAGGGGTGTAGTTGGGTAGGGAGAAGGGGTCCAGAAGGTCCCCCTAGACCACCAGACTATTTTATATGTAAGGAGGGAGAGGGGTCCCACTAGCCACCAGGAATTATGTATATTTTGGGAAGCAGATGCAGAGGGGGTTTTGAAGATGGGGGTAATTTGTTGGGCCAAAGGGGAAAGATAACAAAGAGGAGGGATTTGTGAAGAAGGGCGGGGCATTGCTGCTGCATAACTTTGGGCACAACATTTTTTATTTTGAGGGTTTATGCTGTCTCGGCAGGTGGCAGGCATGGGCGGGGGTCTTGATAGATACACTCCCCCTCCGGGGGTTTGTGACACTTTCAGGGAGGAGGTTCGGGCTGTGAGGCCCTTTAATATGATGGCAGCCCCATGCCTTTATTGACTACTGCAGTAGTCTATATCTCAGCCTGCCTCTTACCACACTTCTACCATTCCAGTTATTACTGAATTCCTCTGCTTGATTGGACTCTGGCTTAAGGCATTTTGATCACATTACCCTAATATTGATTGATTTGCACTGGCTCCCGGTCGGCAAGAGAATAAAATATAAATTAAGCATGACAATTTTCAAGCTGATTTATGACTAAGGTTGTCCATGGGCAAATGATATTCTAAAATTTTATCAAGCATCTGTTACGTGCCCCGCCTGTGGCCATCCCGCGCACGGGATCGCTCACCTTCAGGGTTCCACAGCGGGTCCCAGTTCAGTCTCCCTCGCAGCCCTCGCTAGTCCAGCTAGGCCCCGGCGTCCCGCGGTGGCAGTCGCCGGGCCTACGGCTGGGCACCAGGCCTCACGCCGAGCCTCGGCGTCCTCAGCATCCCGGGCCACGCCCCTAGGTACGCTCGAGGTCTAGCCGCTCTGATGTAGGCTCCAGTTCGGGACCTAGTTCCGCAGTGCACCCTGATTGAGTTCCTATTAAAAGGAAGTTCCTGCCTAACTTCCTTGCCTTGGCAATCGGGTCGGTTTGTCCTTGAGATTGCCCTTGTTCGTGTATCTTGCTTGCTTGACCCTAGTCTCGTTCCAGGATCCTTCTGTTCCTGCTTGTTCCTGCTTCCTATCCTGCTTGTGCCTACGTCCGTCTCCCTGATCTTACCCCTGGACTGACTTACTGCCAAAGACCTCAGCCTGTTCCTTGACCTCGTCTGACCTCCGGCTCCTGACCCTAGCTTCGTTGACCACTCCTCGGACTGACCTCTGGATTCTGACCTTTGCCTGCCTGACCTTGTCCATTGATTCTGGCTCTGTCCCTAGCCTTGTCATCACCATCACTATACTGGTTCTCTCTGCTTCAACCTGTCTCCAGTCTCGAACCCGATAGCGCTCCCCTAGTCTCAGTGGGCACACCGGACTTCCATTCTCCCAGGAGACCCTGCGAGGCTCACCTAAGTCCAAGTGGCCCGAGTCCCTACGGGCTCCTCCCGGGGGGACATCGGGCTTCCAGTGGTGAAGCTCTACACCGCCTCTGTCTCCTTCCATGCTCCGCCTCCTGGGGCAGTCCCCGCACTGTTCCAGGACCAAAGGTCCACCCCCAAGTGCAGCACCATCAAGAACTTTACACTCCTCTCAGCATGGGCTTTTGAATATTCCATCTCCGAGATTTGCACAACTACATATGACTCGTGAGTGCTCCTTCTCAGTAGCCAGTCCCACTCTTTGGAGCTCCTTTCCAATGTATCTCGATGAAGAGCTTCTGAAAATCTCTCAAATTTTATGTTTTTATTATTTTTGTTTTTAATTTTATTTTGTGTTTTTAGTTTGTTTTATCTATATTTTGTATGCCTTGTATATAGTTCTTTTAACTATTTATGTATTTTATTATGATTTATTATTTTATGCTTGTACCCTTGTACATTGCCTAGGCCTATTTTAGTGTTAGTCTATTTATAAATCTCAATAACTGTAAATGTAAATGTGGAGTTTTATCACCAGGAACCTGCCACAATATTTTACCCCTCCTGCAGTAAAATATTGAAGCGTCATAAATCACCTCCTTCAAATTTGGAGAAGATCAGTGGAAACAAACTATAACCCACTTTAAGTGAATTCCATGTTTGAAAAAGCAATTAATAAATCCAAGTAATAAATAAAGTGGCTGTCCTGCTAACCCAGAAAAGTAAGGATTTTGCATAGCCATTGCTTCCTGGCTGGAGGAGTTTAAAGCCTGTTGGTTCTGACTTGGCCTGTCAACTCTTCCAACCAAATCCCTTGCAGTCCTGGCTATAGGATACTAGTTGCTAGCTAATTCGCTGATCTTCTGTGGTACTATATTTCTGTGTACATCAGTACTAAGAATTAGTGTCCATCCTCTCAAAAGTATTGTATCACTAACATCCACTACATTGTGTATAGCATATGTACCTATCTTTATGGTAATTCAATGGCTGAGCATGACAACAAAACCATTTACAAAAAATACTATGGGAGCCCTAAATGAGAACAATTTTCCTTTGATTTTACTCAGGTAACTAAGCAGTGTAAAACAGGTGTTAATTCCACAAGTAAGGAAGTTCTTGCTGCATCAGCTGGCTCCCAGAATTTAGAGGGGAAACTCCAGAGGGTCTTAAAAACTTGCCCCCAAAGTACTCAGTCTACATATAATTCATAGGATCTGATTTCTCTGGTAACAATTTGGGTTTTAAGCAAGAGATTAGTTATACATTACAGTGGTGTAACTGTAGAATGTGCCAGCTCCTTAGTAATAAGTGGGAAATCATCATTAAACTTGTATTTGTTTTATCTTAATTAATGGGATGTGGTCTTCTGGCATTAGCAAGGATATTATATATATTATATCATTTGTTTTATGATTCAGTTTAATGTTAACTGCAGTAAAGATTTCATTACAGTCAGGGAACTGACAGCAGATGAGCTGAAAACATGTTATCAGCAAAAAGGACAACTAGCCAAGACTTGTTTGGCAATCAGTTGCACTGTGATTGTGTGTTTAACAGTGAGTTGGCAGTGTCTTCACCTGAAATTTATAATTAAGCCTAATTACGAATATAACTATTACATCTCATCCTTTGTTCTAAATAGTCATTCTAAATTCCCTTATTGAGTGATAACAAATTATATTTAGTTATTCTGTAGACAATGCCAATGAGTTTAACATGATAACTAAAGAATTGACAACATATTGACTTCTACTGGTGATACATTACTAGCAAATTGCAAAGTTCATTCAGGTTATACTATGTTCTTAATGTTAATAAGAAATGCAACTAGAAACCAGATAATAAGTATAAGCATGCTGTTTGCCATACACTGATCAGATGGCCACAAATGTTTGTAACCTTACACTACCATGCCCGATATTGCAGTATTCTTGCAGTAGTAGGCAATGATAGTGCAAAGGAACATAAGCCTAAACATAATATTGAATATGATTGGTGATTAATTTCCAAGAGGTTGTGTAGCATAATATACGCACACACTAGGAGTAGTCTAGTGGTTAGAGCAGTGGGCTGGAAACCAGGATTCAAATCCCAGTGCCACTCCTTGTGACCTTGGGCAAGTCACTTCTCCCTCTATTGCCTCAGGTATAAACTTAGATTGTGAGCTCTCGGCGGACAGGGAAATACAAACCGTACCTGAACGTAATCTGCTTTGAAGCACCTGAAAAGGGGGGATCCTGTGCACCAAAGGTCCCTAAACATCTCTTCCTGATCCTATCTTCCCCTGCATATTTTGCATCCTATTAGCCCTCCTTTTCAGGTTCAGTAAAACAATTTTTACTGTCCCATTGTCATAATTGCACATTTCTTTAATTTCACTTTTCGCATGTCCCTATCAACTCCTCACATGGCAGCTAATTATCACCAATCCAGCTGCGGTCTACATGATAGACAGATCTGGTCAACGTGAGGAATGCATAGCCTACCAAGAGCTCCAGTTCTGTGAGTGCCTGCATTTCCACTAGGATTTCTATTCACTAGCTTACTTGCAGCCTGCCAGTCAGCTGCGGTTGCTTGTTGCCCTATTCTCATAACCTGCCAGACAGATTCAGCCATGAGCTTGCCTGTTTTTCAGCTGGGATCTCTAACCATTAATCCTGTATATTTTGCCATTAATTCTAGCAGCCCTTATTGAGTTGCTTGAGTCAGGCAATTAGCCCCATTTTTCAGATTCATCACTGTCGGCCCTCTGCTGACCACCACGGAGATGAACTCCCTTTCTGCCCAGCTGCAACATCTATCCCTATTTCAGCAGGATATAGGGTGAGTGAGCTTTCTCAGGTCACTTCTGCAGAACGAGGAGGCCTTACTGCTATCTCGACTCTCTCTATGTATACTACAAAGAAGCTTGCCACGTTCCAACTCCTCCTGGTAACCCACTGGTTAGCTTTTTTGTTTTGTTTTCTTTTCTCCTAGCAGGGTCTTGACACATGGCCAGGCAATGGCCTCTTCTTCAAAAACACTGTGAGGCTACTTTATTGTTGTTTTTTTTTTTGTTTTGTTTTATTTTGGCCTGACAACTTCCATCTGCTCCATTGAGTTTCTAGCTCAGTTAAAACCAACTTCTAGTGGGGCTACAATGCCATGAGCTTTCTTTTGTAGTTTCCCAGTATTTTCCCCTTATTTTTACCCCCTTCTGTCTAGAGCACTGTTTCTCAACTCTTTCCTTGAGGCACAACTAACCAGTTGGGTTTTCAGGATATCCATAATGAATATGCATGAGATTTGCATACATTGGAGTCCCAGGGTGTACAAATCTATCTCATGCATATTTATTGTGCAATCCTGAAGAGGAGTGCTTCCAGGAGAGGATCAGAAAGCCAGCCTTCTAACTTAGAAGCATGAACCGTGAAGTTCCTGCCAGAGTCTGACAGAAGCGTGCTGTTACCCAGCCAGTAGGTGAGATGATTGGATTTCTCTTCCTTCCCTCTTCTGCAGGCTGTGAACACTGCGTCTGCAGTTTCCCTAGCCCACTGAAGGCCAAGAGAAAGATAAATGTTTTATTTACATTGATTATATACAAGTAGAGGTGTTTCTACAATTCCCAAGTTGCAAAATCTTTGCAGCCTCTTCCTTTACAATTCAAAAGTGATACTAAGCCCTATCTTTAATGAATAGCTGTTATGTAATTTATGTATGTTATAGATCAATGGTTCCTAAATCTATCCTGGAACACCCCCAGCCAGTCATCTTTTCAGGATATCCACAATAAATATGTATGAGATAAATGTGCATGCAATAGAGGCAGTGCATGAAAATCTCTCTATTGAATATTCATTTCAGATATCCTGAAAATTTGACTCACTGGTGATCATTCAGGACAGGTTTGGGAACTACTGCCATAGATGAATGGCAATTTGTTTGAAATATGTTAAAATAATTTCTAATGTTGCTGCTTTGTACTGGTTTGATTTCATTGTTAAAAACAATGGGGCAGATTTTCAAAGGGTTACGCGTGTAACCCCGAAAACCCACTCCTGCACGCACCGAGCCTATTTTACATAGGCCCGGCGACGCATGCAAGCCCCGAGAAGCGCGTATGTCCCGGGGCTTGAAAAAATGGCCGGGGAGTGGACGGAGCGGGACCAAGGCCTCTGGCACAGTGGTCATGCCGGCGTGCGCAACCTACGCCTGCCCGGAGGCAGGCGCAACTTCGCCAACAAAGGTCAGGGGGAGGTAGATAGGGCTGGGAGGCTAGGTAGGGGAAGGGAGGGGAAGGTGGAGGGGGGGGTGGAAGGAAAATTCTCTCAGAGGCCGCTCCAAAATCGGAGCGGCCTCGGAGGGAACAGCCATCGGAGCTCACCTAGGGCTCGGCGCGCGCAAGGTGCACAAGTGTGCACCCCCTTGCGCGCGCCGACCCCAGATTTTATAACATGCATGTGACTGCATTCAGAGACAACCAACATGAGCCATTGCTATTTTTATAGTCTGGGGTACTGATGCAGAGACATTAAGGAAAAAACACAGGACTGCTTCTACGGCTCAAGTTCACAAGCAAAGCACGTCAAGCAGCCCTGACTGATAACATGGGGATAACCTGCATGGCACGGAAGATGCTGCTATGAGAAACTTGCTGGGCCTTTCTATATGCCTAGGCCCACCCTTATTAATCTCAGGCCCCGCCAAAAAATCAGTTCTGGAGATGCCACTGTGCTGATTTGTTGCTTGCAGTACGCACAGGGTCACAACAGCATGCCATTCATACTGGGCTGTTTTTACTGCCGGGGTCCTAGTGAGCTTACAGCTGTGCCACAGCACAGAGGCCAACAATCTGACCAAATGCTGCCTAGGAGGAGGAAGAGGGAGCCAACCTGTCACCTGACATCTATACCACCCAATAGGAAGGGAGAGACCTGGAACTCATGTTGCTGGGCTTAAGAGGGAAAGGTTGAGGAGGATAGGCCATACTGATTGGGGTGAGAGGGGAAGCTGGACAGAGTGGCAGGTACCAGACATGGTGTGGACTGCATGACAAAAGGGAGGGGGAATGCTGGCCATGGAATGGGCAGAAAGAAAGAGATGGATGCTGATCAGGAGGGAGGCGGTGAGAGAAAGTAGGCAAGAGGATCTGGAAAGAGGAAGGGATACTGGCTATGGAGTGGGGGAGGGAGAGAGGGATTCTTTTGGTGGGGGGAGGGAGAGAGAGGGAGATGGATGCGGGGCAGAGGTGGATGGAGAGAAGGAGATGGATGCTGGCAAAGGGGTGGGGAAGAGAGAGAGAGGTAATGCTTTCCAGGGGAGAGGTATGCTTCACGGGGGGGGGGGGGGGGGATGAGAGTTAGGGGCATTGGGGAGGGAGAGAAGGGATGCTGGCCAGGAGGGGAAGAGAGAGGGGTGGATACTTGATCAGTTTTATTTGTGGCTGTCATTGCTTTTATTGCTCTAATAACATTTAGTATTATAAAATGCACTTTAATATAACTGTTAATTGCTTTTATTTTATAATGTTTTTCATGATGTAATGATTTGCTGTTATAATTTGTCTGGAGCATGTGTATAGAGGGGCAACATAAAAATCTAACAAAACAAATACTAGGCAGGAAAAGAGAGTAAGAGGAGAGATACTAGGCAGGAGGTAAGAAAAAGAGGAGGATGCTGGGGTGGAGCTGCCACCCCTGCCGATGTAACATAGTAAATGATGGCAGATTAAGACCGAAATGGCCTATCTAGTCTGACCAGTAAAGTGTTTAGGGTTTGACTTCCATTACATATATCCCCATGCCTTCTGGAAGCATAATGCAGGTTACCTCAGTGCTTCATTACCATCCTTTTGCCACTGTGTTTATCCCATGCCTTTTTAAATTCTGTTACCGTTTTTTGTCTCCATCATTTCTTCTTGAAGGGCATTCCAGGTATCTGCCACCCTTTCCTGACATTCCCGAGTCTGCCCTCTTGGGGCTTCAGATCATGACTGTTTCCATTCCATTGGAAAAGATTTGTTTCTTGTATATTATTAATACCTTTAAGGTATTTCATTGTCTCTATCATATCCCTTCTGACTCTCCTTTCATCTAGGGCAGTGTTTTCCAACCATCTCCTGGGGCACACTTAACCAGTCTGGTTTTCAAGATGTTCTTAATGAGAATGCAGGAGATGGATGTGCATGTATTGGAGTCCCAGTGTATGCAAATCTCTCATGCATATTCATTGTGGAAATCCTGAAAACTCGACTGGGTAGGTGTATCTCCAGGAAAGGGTTGGAAAACACTTCCCTAGGTATGCACAGTTAGGCCCTTTATTCTCATCTCGTATGGCTTTAGATGCAGGCCCAACACCATTTTGGTAGCCTTTCTCTGGACTGAATTTTGTAGATATACATTTTTTGAAAGAAATAAACAATACTGCTTTTCTTCTTTTCCCCTGTAATTTTTTTTAGAATATTAACTCATTACTGTTACATTATACTACTTATATTGCTATTATAGGCTTACTGTGTCATGTGACATGTATGATAAACCACATTGTTCACATCTAAAGTGATCTCAAAAAGTGTGTTTTGGGGGGAGAGGCATAATTCTGAATATCTGCCCCAAGCACAGAAAAAGCTGGTCCCAGCTCTGTCCCAGGATAAGGAGGAACCAAAACATAAGCGCCCCGAAGTTGCATTATCAGCAACCACTATGTGTAGGAAGAGAAAGATAAGTTACGGTTAGTGACACTTTTCCGAGGGGCACAAAGGCATCCATTTGCCGAGCAGACATGCAGTTCTAGGAGGTGGGCTGTCTGCCAGGTGCCAAGATCCGAGGCATCATGGAGAGATTTCCGAGAATCATCCAACCTTTTGACTGCTATCTGATGCTGCTCACCTATATTGGTATGAATGATGCAGGTAATTTTCTCGTCAGTTCTCCCAGTTGCTGATAAAGGCCAAGGCAGAGAAGCTTGCTTTCTGAAGATGAATGAATGGTTGCATACATGGTGTTGACAAGAGCTTTTCGGCCATGGGATGGCAGCCAGGGACTGCAGAGCAGATGCTATGTCCACCTATTGAAGAAGGGGTGAAGTGTCTTCCAGAAAAGACGGGCAACCCTGTTGAGGAGGTTTTTTAAACTGGTGGGGGGGGGGGGGAGGCAGGGCGGTGAAAAAGTCCTGAGGTAAGTAAACAACTAAACATATATACAAATGAGGAAAAAGGGGCAACATAAAGAAAACTGTATATGCCAAAAATCTGTTTTAATTTAACTTCTCGTTTACCATAAGGCAAAAAAAAAGGTGAACATTTTGGAAGAGGGGTAAACTTTCTGTAGCCGGTATTCTTCACCTTCAAACGCATGAAAAAATAAAGAAAAATAGTAATACTATATGTTCTTTCAATAATAATGAAAATCCCAAAAAAAGCCCTATCTATACTTTTTAGTCACATAATCCAGACTTGCCAGTGGCTACAAATTACCAAAATTATAATCTGATATCACTTCTGAAAGATTCTGGAGGTGCTATCTCAGGAAGGAGATGAAAGCACTTATCTTTTTTAATATAGGTATGTTGAATATTCTATTTATAGGAGCTTATTTTGAGCTGGTGTCTGAGAGGTGAATGAACAGTGAACAAATTTACTGTGAACCTTTCCTGTTCTGCAGGAAAAAAAATACTTTGCCACTTAAAGGGAAAAATAGACTGAATGTGTCTGGTGTATTGAATAGATTCAGTTTGCATTTGAAACTTAAGAACTATAATTTGTACTTAAATATAAAGCAGGTACTTCTTGATTGCATGTGTAGTTAAGCAATCTCTTTAGATATGTGGGAACAATGTTCACTTAATTCATAATTTGCTTATTTTGTGACCTCCTCTATCTTTACTTACACTAGAAGTTTCTAACCTGTTGGCCCATGGGTGGGCTTCACGGGATCTGTGAACCCAGACACAAAAAAAATTGTTGATAAGTGCTTGGACTTTTTACTGCTGAGGGGTGCATAGCTTTCATCAGATTCTCAAAGGGGTCCATGGCTCAAAAAAAGGTTAGGAACCACTGACTTACACCTCAGCTGTTTCACCCAGATGTGCTTATATAAAAACAAAAAGGACTCCAAAAAGAGTCATTTTCCTAGCTGAGTAAATGCACGTCACAGGCTCTGCAGCCTCTAATGCCTTTGCCTTCAGCTGCTTGGTTTCTTAGAGCACTGTTCCTGATAGATTTTTTTTTCCCTTTTTTTAGGTCTATGACAGAGAAACCAAACAAAAATAAGCTATGCCAAGGATATCTTATGCAAAAATTGTCCTGATGATGTTGATATCTAGATTGCACCTTTAAGTGCAGTTTTGCAGAGATGGTTGGGGCAGAAAAGACATTTGAAACCAGTTTACTTTTCCTATGATTTCCAGTAATATTTATGAAAACCATATATTTTTATTATGTATGGCATATTTGTAAACCGCTACGGTTTACGGAGCAGCGGTATAAAAATAAATATTTTTAAATACATAAAATATTTCAAGTGACCTTGATATTTTTGGGTGTTGTATGCTTGTGGTTTTCTCTCAGAATTTGTTTTGAAATGCCTGATAGGAAAAATCAAATTAGCAGCAACCTGCAACTTGTTCCATATTTCAGCATTTACTGAACTTGACAAGGACATGAGAATAAGCCAACATATTGATTTATCAGGGCCATTGTGAAGAGAGCCAAACCATTGGATTATGCTGGAGGGCTCAGCTTGTTCAATAAATGCTGAAATGTGACTTGTAGTAGTTGCTGCTAATTTGATATTTACTTTCTGATCACTCTTGCCTTCTGGTGTGCAGAGACAGACTGTTTATATAAAGAAAAAAAAGAGAAAGAGAGAGATGTTTGTTTTTCTTTCCCAGCATCTAGAGTTCAAGATCAAAACTCTTGTAAGAGTTTTAAGGCATTGACCTTATAAGAGGGGATGATGGTCATAGTTAGGGCCCTACGTAAATTAAAGAATAAATTTCAAATAGTGGCTAAATAGCAAACAAAATTGTGGGAAAAGATAGATCAGCAATTTAAATAGGGCCTTCGTCAGAGTAATGTTTTACACACAGCCCTATAAGTAACTATTGCACTGCGTACATTATAAGAGCAAAGAAGCTGATATTCAAAAATAGCTCTTTCCAAACTTAGAAGACTAAGGGGGTAATTTTCGAAAGGAGTTACGCACATTAATGTAACTACTATTGTAGCAATTTTCAAAAGCCCTCTTAAGAACATAAGAACATGCCATACTGGGTCAGACCAAGGATCCATCAAGCCCAGCATCCTGTTTCCAACAGTGGCCAATCCAGGCCATAAGAACCTGGCAAGTAACCAAAAACTAAGTTTATAGCATTTGATAATCTCTTACTCGAGTAAATCTCTGTTTTACTCGAATAAATGTTTTTTAAAATCAGGCCCTAAGCTTTTAGCTAAAAATTAATCTAAAATTTCAGAGGCCAATAGTCAACAGACTGTTTAGCTGAGAAGTTATCCAGCTAAAGATAGCCAGATAACTTGTTCTGTATATTTAGTTGGATAAATATCCGGCTGAAAATACCTACTTAAAATTGTCCGACTACATGTAGCTAGATAACTTAAAAACCTAACCAGCTGACCCCTAGATTTATCAAAATGCTATATTGGGGTAAATTTTATAAATTTGCTCACACGCGTACTTTTGTTCGCGCACCAGGCGCAAACAAGAGTACACAGGATTTCAATAGATTCGCGCGTATCCATTAAAATCCGGGGTCGGCGCGCGCAACGCTGCCCAAAATTGGCAGCCTGCACACGCTAAGCCACGCAGCCTGCCTCCGTTCCCTCCGAGGCCGCTCCGAAATCGGAGCGGCCTCGGAGGGAACTTTCCTTCAGCCTCCCCCCACCTTCCCCTACCTAACCCACCCCCCCCCCCCCGGCCCTATCTAAACCCCCCCTACCTTTGTTGTACAAGTTACGCCTGCTCAAAGCAGGCGTAACTTGCGCGCGTTGCCGGCTCCCGGCGCGTCAAGGTCCAGTCTGGGGGATGGTCCGGAGTCCGTGCCCACGCCCCTGGAACGCCCCCAATGATGCGCCGGCCGTGACACGCCCCCCCCCCCAGGAAAGCCCCGGGACTTACACTCGTCCCAGGGCTTGCGCGTGCTGCCGAGCCTACTCAACATAGGCTCGGCGTACGCAGGGGGAGTTTAGGCCAGGTTTTCGGGGGGTATACGCGCGTATCTTACGCGCGTACCCCTTTGAAAATCTGGCCCAGTGGAAATAGTGCCCGTGATTTAAATAAAGAGCGTGGTTATGAAAAATGTAGATTTACCATATTGCATAGATAAATATCACAACGCATGGCCCATTATTGCATTGCACATTATTTGTTTTTTTAGATATATACCACTGTAAGAGGGTACACTTTCAACTCAGGGAGGGTTTGGGGGAAGTGATTTAACATACCAGTCAGAGGCATTAACTGCAAATTTGATATGACTGATGAATTTCTATCATTTGCATCAACAAGAAGAGTTGATTAATACAAAGCAATCTCTCTCTCCCTCCCCCTCCCCGTCTGATAAAAACATTTTCCCTGATAACGCAAGGCTAACACACAGAAAAAAGGTGTAGTTATTTCTGACGTTAAATCTTGCGTTAGTGTGCGTTACTCTATCGCATTCTGCACTAGCAGACGCTCATTTCCATTAATTCCTCCCCAGCTCCTCTCACTTGCAAACAAAATGTTAAATTTGCATACTAACACATGTTGCGATATTTATCTCATGCGTTAGGGCCTTATTGCATTTTGCTAAATGAGCCGGAATGTTTGAAAATAGCCGGTTAGGTTTCTAAGTTATCCGGCCTTGTGTGGCCAAATAACTTGCTGCTTATCCAGATATCTTAAAAAAATATCTGAGTAAGTAGCACCAGGATAGTAAAAAGAAAAAAAGGGAAGTACAGGGCCCTGTAGCACAATTTCCTCCCACCCCCAATCATCAAATTAAAAAGAGGCCATAATGGTCTTGCAATCCCTAAACCAAATCTCCTCCTATATATATCAGATTTACCTTTCCTGCTGCGGACTTTCACCCCAAACTCCACCCCTAAATTTGTAAGAATTCTGGCAGGCCTCCAGCCCCCCACTATCTTGATAATCTTGCTGCCGCACTCCCCCCCATCCCCCGAACCCATAAAAGTCCTACTGGGAGCGGGGTCCAAGCTTACCCAATCCCAGTGATGTCCAGCACATCGTCTCTCACAGCTGTGTTACAAGTCTAACCTACACTCAGTTTACGCTTCCAGTGCTAGAAGGGTACTTACTTCTAGTGCTGGAAATGTAAACTCTGTGTGTAGGTTACACCTCCTGTGCAGTTTTGACAGAGGCTGTGCTGGACGTCGTCGGGGAGCGGATACGTTCGCACCCTGCTCCCAGTGGAGTTTTTACGGGGTTGGGGGGATGGGGGATAGGGGTGCGGCAGCCGGGTTATCAAGATGGTAGAGGGGTGGGAAGATGAGGGCCTGTCAGAATTCTTACAAATCCGCGGGGGGAGGGGGTATCCGCAGAAAAAAAAGTAAATTTGATACATATAGCAGGTGATGTGGGGTGGGGATTGCAAGGCCACTATGGCCTCTTTGTAATTTGATGATGGGAGATGGGAGGAAATCGGGCCACAGGGCCCTGTGTCCTGACTCTACTTACCTGGATACCTTTTAAAGATATCCGGATAAGCAGCAATTTATCCAGCCACACAAGGAAATAGGTCTACAGTTATCCTGCTAATGGAGCTGGATACATGCGATATTCAGCTAAATTAGCTGGATAACTCAACTCATTCCCAGAATACCCTTTTTTATCCAGCTAAAATATAGACTGCTAAGTAGTTATTTGGCTATAATTTAGCTGGATAAGTGGCCGAATATGCCACATTTGTCATTTAGACGGATAATTTGTGTGATATCCATCTAAATGGCTTTTGAATATTGACTTCTAGGAACCTAAAACTGCAATTCATTTGCCTAGATTTATTGTAATGTAATTTTCAAAGGGCTTATGTGGTCAAAACAGTGTTTTATGCATAGATGTGGCCTTCTACCAAATTGCCCGCTTGATACGCTTTTGAACTTGTATGCTTATGTAAACTTATATCCTATTCACACATATGTTTTTACCAAACTGAGCAGAGGCATTCCTGGGTAGGGGTTTGGGCTTACATGCATACATATGAATTTTAAAAAGACTCAGCTGAATTTTCATAGGAATTGTGCATGTAAATCAACAAACTATCACAGCAATTTTCAAAAGCCCATTTACCCGTGTTGTGTGCTTAATGCAGATAAACCTATTGGCAATTAAATGGCATGTAGCAATTTTCTAAAGCCCACTTGCACGGGTAAAGTGCAGTTTTAAGTAAATGCTTTTGAAAATCAGGCTATGTGTCTGCAAATTTTCATAAAAGATTTGTGATGCAATTTAGGAAGTGTAACTTGTGTAGGTAGATTTGATAGAATAATTTGCAAAGTAAATTTATACATATAAGTTCACTTTGAAAATTAGTGTAATTTATGCGTGCATTTGATGACTTTTTATAAACAGTGTTACAAAATGATTCCCTTAGTTACAAAGTATGCATGAACTTTTACTGAGGTTTTCCAACATCTTCTGTGCATACTTACATCAAATTTTCAAAGAGAAACCACACACTGTGCAGGCTGCAAAGGTAGAGTTAGGTAGCTCATATACTTTTGGAAGTTACATGAACTTGCATGGTTTGTCTCCTCCAATCTAAACACAGCTCTGGGAATATGCCTCCTTTTAACAAAAAAGAGAAGCATATAAAATCTATACCTCCACTGAAACCTAAGAGAAAACAGGGTGGCATTAAAAGTTCTTGAGCAGTTTAACAAATAATTCATTAACATTGGCAGTCTGCACTCCCGTGGCCGCCCCCCGCACTCCCCCTCCCCAAAATCTCCTCTCCCTAATGCCCCACATATCACACCGCACTCCGTCTTTGGTGAAACAAAAGGCCGCAGCATTTATTAACATTAATTAACATGAATCAACATAATTACATTACCAGTACCCGAGCCGTCGGTGCTCTCAACCCCAGTGCGTTCCGGGCATCAAAACCAGCGTCCGCCGTTTAAGCCAGGCCGCCACCATCTTACCGGCCCCCCGCCGTGACCAAGCCAGGGGACCATTCCTCCAGGCCGCCCACGCCTGAATACCCGCACTTTCTTTTCCCGAGGACTTCCGGTCCCTCCTGACCGAGTCCTCGAGGTCCCTCTTTACCTACCGACTCGGGTACCCCCGCCTTGCTGCGACAAGTCCTCCCTTTATTGTCAAAATGTACCTTGTCCATTTCTCCCCTTGTCTCCGACTGACTCCGCCACCTTGCAGCATCCTTTTATTCCTCTGGGTGGGTGGGTGGGGAACCTGCGAGCGCGGGCAATGAAAAAAGGCCGAGGCCCGCGCTCGCCGCTGTTTAAAAGGCCCCCGGGGCCTCCCGAGCGACCCCGTGTCGACGTCATCGCGTCGATGACGCGCGCGGCCACGCCGGCGCGTCACCAACGCGATGACGTCCGCTGCTCCCCGCCTGCGGGGCATCGTGCGCCGCCGCGGAGATCGCCCCCGGACACACGGTAGGGTGGTGGGGGGGGTCCCCCCCTCGGCAGACGCCATGTTAAGGGGGGGGCCCTCCCCGCACGAGGCGAGTCGGCCCCGTTTAACATTGGCAGTCTGCACTCCCGTGGCCGCCCCCCGCACTCCCCCTCCCCAAAATCTCCTCTCCCTAATGCCCCACATATCACACCGCACTCCGTCTTTGGTGAAACAAAAGGCCGCAGCATTTATTAACATTAATTAACATGAATCAACATAATTACATTACCAGTACCCGAGCCGTCGGTGCTCTCAACCCCAGTGCGTTCCGGGCATCAAAACCAGCGTCCGCCGTTTAAGCCAGGCCGCCACCATCTTACCGGCCCCCCGCCGTGACCAAGCCAGGGGACCATTCCTCCAGGCCGCCCACGCCTGAATACCCGCACTTTCTTTTCCCGAGGACTTCCGGTCCCTCCTGACCGAGTCCTCGAGGTCCCTCTTTACCTACCGACTCGGGTACCCCCGCCACCAGACTGGGATAGTGCCCCACTTGTCCCAGGCTCCCCCCTTTAATGCTGCGGCCGAACCTTGCAGAGCACCCGCTCAAGAGTTTCCTGTATGGCGTTGTTAAATAGATCGTAACCAATGTCGGACAAATGAACCTGGTCCGGCCTATACAGGCCAGCGCAAGGCTCGTCTGCCCATTGATGCCTAATTTGATGAATGCCCCTCTGCTGGGCCCATACCCCGACCTGTCTATTGATCTTCTTCCTGCCCCTGCCCCACAGCTTGCTACTCTGCCATTTAATCCTGGGTATAATATCTGACCAGATAATGGCAGTTCCCGGTGCCAACTCCTTAATTGCATCTAGGTCTCTTTTAATCGTCTCTATCAGTTGTTTGGCCGTCTGGGACCCCAGGTCGTTGCCCCCGAGATGAATAACTATAGCCTCTGGTTGCCGGGACGTGGATATTTTGTGCCGCAGATCCGACAGCAGGTGTTCCCATTTCATTCCTGACCTTCCCATCCATTTCAGGGTGACTCCTTCCGGAGCCAGCCCCAAGTGTACACCGTAAGGTCTCTCCTGCGCCCTTTTGGCCGCCCATCTCACGAATGAATGTCCTATTAACCACGCTATTCTCCTCAAGCTCCGTGGATCTGCGGGGAAATTAAATGCATTAGTTACCCATTTGCGCGAACCCCGGCCTGACGTAGCGCTTAGCCACTGCTGATTGCCAACGACCGATCTTACGTATGACGTCCATTGGCATACCCGCTTGCGCCACGCTAGTCGCTACCCCGATCCGGAAGGAATGTGTTCCGTACTCTTTCGGGTCCAACCCTATCTTCGCTAAAGCCAAGCGCAACACCGCTGCAAACTGGTACCGCGTCAGCGGAACACCGTCTCTATGCACCAGCAAGTGCACCCCGCCTGCAGGTCGTACTCGCAGATAGCTCTCTAAGTTCCGCACCGGGCAAGTTACCAGCAACCCCCCTGCTGCCAATATGATTTCCACCCCTTTAGCCTTTTGGTCTGTCTTTGATTTATGTACCCGAATTCTCATTAGCCGGTCCTGCACCCGTACGTTGCCGTACAATAACCCGTTACGGCCCTTGTCGTTTTTGGATGATGCCACCAACTCGCTCACCCTTAATGCCGCAAAAAATGCTATGCAAAAGGCTGCCCTGAACAATCCCACCTCAAATGGGTCAGTGCAGACCTGCTGTACCGCGTCCCACAATCTGACCAATAACTCGTGCGTGATGGGTCGTCTTTTATCGCCTTCCCAAGCTACCTCCCTCGCCCACCCCGCCAGCATCTTCTTGACTATGAAGAAGCTGAAAGGGTCGCCCAGACCTTGCGCCTTGGCAAAGAAGGCGAAACCGGCCAGGTGGTTGATCGTTGCTCCTCTGGACATTCCTGTCTCTTTTGCCCATGATATGAACCGGACTATCTGGTTGGCCTCCACCGCCCTTGTTGCACTACCCTGACCCCCTATGAACTCCTGCACCTTAGCATAACCGCGGCAGTAGGCTTTCCACGTTGCCGGGGCAACCGACGCCCTTAGCAATCCCTGCTGGACCTTGTTCCAATTTGCCATAGATGCTCCGGCATTGGGACTCCCTCCGCCTCTGCCTCTGGCACCTGTTGGCGAAAGAGAGCCCACTTAGCCCGTGATAATGCATCCGCCACCTGATTCCGTGTGCCCGGCACGTGCTTCGCCCTTATGGTCATGTTCAACCGCAGGCTCTGCAGAACCACTTCCCTCAACAGTCCCGCCACCCGCGGACAGTGAGCCGCCTGTTTGTTCAGCACTGTTACTACTGCCATATTGTCGCACCAAAAAACTATCCGCTTGTTCTGCAACCTATGGGCCCAAACAGTGATTGTTACCAAAATTGGAAAAAGCTCGAGGAAGGTAATATTCTTCACCAAGCCTTCGTCCCTCCATGCCTGCGGCCATGGTGCCGCACACCATGAACCCTGGCAATACGCCCCGAATCCCCATCCTCCCGAGGCGTCCGTGAAAATGTCTAAGTCCCTGTTGGACATGGTCTCCTCCTGCCACATTGCCACTCCATTGAACTTATCCAAAAATTGTAACCACGTTACAATTTCCGCCCTTACTGGTCTCGATATCCTAATGTGATGGTACGGTCTCTTCACCCCTTTCGTTGCTACTGCCAATCGTCTTAAGAAAGCCCTCCCCATGGGTATTACCCGAGTTGCGAAATTGAGGCTTCCTATCAAGGATTGCATCGCTGTTAAAGTGACCTTTCTAGCTGTCATTGTCTTTCTAAGCAAGTCCCGCAGCTTACCTACTTTCTCTAACGGCAGTCTCGACGTCATTGTCAACGTATCTATCTCTATACCTAAGAAAGATAAAATGGTAGCTGGACCTTCAGTCTTTTCTTGTGCCAAAGGGACACCAAATTCTCGGGCCATTTCCTGAAATCCGGCTAACGTCTGTGCACAGGTGGCCCTATTGGCCGGTCCCACAAACAAGAAATCGTCCAAATAATGGACCACGTTGCTGTTCCCCGTCCTTTTTTGTAGTGCCCAATGTAGGAATGTGCTAAACATCTCGAAACAAGCGCAAGATATCGAACACCCCATGGGCATACACTTGTCGAAGTAGTATCGACCTTTGAATTTAAAACCTAGGAGCGGGAAGCTGTCGGGATGCACGGGGAGCAATCTGAAAGCGGACTTTATGTCGGCCTTAGCCATTAGAGCCCCTTGTCCGCATTGCCTTACCAATGCGATCGCTGCATCGAAAGATGCATACTGAACCCTGCAATCCTCGTCCGGTAAATGATCATTGACGGACTCGCCCCGGGGATACGACAGATTCTGAATAAGCCTGAACTCCCCTTGCTCTTTCTTAGGCACTACTGCCAAGGGTGAGACCATCATGTCCCGGAAAGGTGGGTCCTCGAATGGACCCGCCATCCTTCCCAATTCTATTTCTCTGAGGACCTTCAGTTGTACTATATCCTCGTGTCTCCCTACAGATACTGCATTACCTAATCTCGCGCTCCTAATCTTTCCTTGAAATGGTATCCTAAAACCGTGCCTGAAACCCTCTCTAAGCCTGGCAGCCTCTTCTCGTTTAGGGTAGTCTGCCAGCCATCCCAACATGTTCGCCAGGTGTATCGGTGATGGTGCCCTTCCGAGGGCGCTATTGTCTTCCTCCACCTCCGCTAGTGCTAGGCGTCCAGTGCCCTTTTTTAACGCACTTGCTGGCCGGGTGCGGTGCGGAGCACATGGAGCATATATGTCTAAACTTGCATTCGGGGAAGGTGCAGCCTGCCTTGTTGTATCTCCAACACACTTTGTCCTTGCTATTCCCGCTTTCCCCCCAGGAATTACTCCCCGGCGTTGGTGTCCCGTTAGACGCCTTTCCGCTCCCGTGTGCACCACTCGTGTCAAGGACTTTGCTGGTCATTTGACGTAACCATAGGCCTACGTCCTGCGATCCCCATGACATGCCCTGGTTGTCCTCCATTTTATCCCTAAAATGCTCGTCGTAATTCAACCAGCACCATCCTTGATACTCCTTATAACCTTCAAGTATTGCGTCCACATAGCTAAGCATGGGCGCATACTGCGACGGATCCGCCCTTCCCGTTATGCTAACCATTCTCAAGAATGCTCTGGCCCAATTAACTATGTTTTTTGCCACTTTGGCTTCGCCCACCTTTTTTCCCTCCTTCTTTCCCTTCTTCCTTCTCTCTACCGCACCCTTCCTACCCTCCAATATTGAGAATATATCTATGTATTCTCTTTTCCTTATTTTGCTGCGCAGCGCCCTCGGAACGCTTTCCCACAATTCCGGTAAGGGCGGCAGTGCCGTCACAGCTGTCATGCCTGCTCCTGTGCACCTGCCCGCCGCTACTTGCACTGTTTCCCCTTCGCTCCCTTCGGAGTCGTCCTCTGACGAGTCAGTGGAGGATTCGCTGACCCTCCTCCTTTTCTTATTACCCTTCCTATTTGCCGCTCCCTCCTTGACTCGTTCTCCACTGTGTCGCCCGCTGGGTGCCGCCGCTCCGACCACCGCGTCCGCTGCACCTCGCCGCACTTGTGTCACGTTGTCCTCCCCGGAGCTCGTCTCGCTGTCTCGACTCTCAGTCCGTGGTGGGACCTTGCCTCTGCGAGTCTCGCTCTCCGCGGTTCGTTTCTCGCGCTGCTGTCCCGATTCGCTCGGTCCCTCTCACACTTGTGTGAACTCCGAAGCCTTTTGGGCTCCCACTACCCTGTCCTGTGAGGCCATCGTGCTCCCGGCCGCCTGATTGTACCATGGCGGAGGCACCTGCCACCATGGTGGGTACATGTGCTGGTAAGGGTTAGCCATTGATGTCGTCCATGCCTGGGGACCTTGCTGATTTCCTCCCGATCCACCTTGTAACGATGCCTCTGGTGGTGGGCCGGATGCTCCCGAGGGTGTCACGATTCCCATTCCTGTCGTAGGCCACATGGGCCATCCCCACTGTAGTGGGCCTCCTTGTCCCGGGTCGGGCCGCGTGCCCGCCGGTCCGTGGCTGCCTTGTTCACCTGGGGCTGGTTGCGTCTGCTGTCGCCCCCTTCCGCTCTTCTTTGCCTGCGCCTGATGGGCCTTCTCCGCCGGCCGTGCCCCCTTGTAGCTTCTAGTCATCGGTCCTCGCCTCCTCCCGGCCTCACGTCCTCCCTCTCCCTTTCCTGGAGCAGGATCGGCCGGTCCCTTCCGTGGCTCTTCACCCCTCGTGTTCCTTGCTCCCCCCCGTGTTCTCACTGGTCCTTTCCCCGGCATGCTCACAATCGACACACAGAACCGTTCTCTTTCTTTATTCAACAGCTTACAATTGTCTACTCACGGTTTGTCACTTCAGCAACGATGGGGGGGGAGCGCTGGGGCTTCCTCTACTGCTCCTGCAGTCAGCTCACGTTGCCCTGCTCTCCAGTCAGCGCGTTTCCGTGCTCGGCTGTGCTGTGAGTCCTGCCTGCCTCCTTTATCCCTGTCGCTGTGTCTTTAAATTCTTCCCAGCGCTGCTGTCGGCTGTGTCTTTAAATTCTTCCCAGCGCTGCTGCAGACTTGTGTCTTTAGCTTCTCCCCAGCGCTGCTGTAGGCTGTGTCTTTAAATTCTTCCCAGCGCTGCTGCAGCCCTCCTCTGAGCCTCTGCTGCTTTTGTGCTTCTCCTGGCGCTGGGATGAGCTGCCACGAGGGTGGAATTCTTCTGAATTCGCCGCCGTTCGTCTTCCCCTCGCTTACTGGCTCACTGCCTGCCACCAGGTGCCTGCTCCTCCTCCCGGCCTCTTTGTCCGCCCTTCTGGTGACTCACCGCACGGTCAATCGGGCTCCGGCTGCCCCGATGCTCCCTGTGTGGTGCCCGGAGGCTGCTGCTGGCTCCCGCCTGCCTCTTCCGATGCCTCACCGAATCGCCGTCGGTCCCGGCGCCGGGCCGCAGAAAGGGGGGCAGTTCCAGTAATGGAACTGTTTTTTTTTTTTTTTTTTTTTTTTTTTGATGTTGCGGCCCTCTTGTCCTCCTGAGGCGTCCGCCCCAATGCCTGCCTCTTCCGTCCGCGCTCCCGGACGTCCTCCGCTCTCTCTCTCGTTCGGGCCTCGTGCGCGCTGCCCTCCCGACAATGCAGCGGTGGAACCTGCGAGCGCGGGCAATGAAAAAAGGCCGAGGCCCGCGCTCGCCGCTGTTTAAAAGGCCCCCGGGGCCTCCCGAGCGACCCCGTGTCGACGTCATCGCGTCGATGACGCGCGCGGCCGCGCCGGCGCGTCACCAACGCGATGACGTCCGCTGCTCCCCGCCTGCGGGGCATCGTGCGCCGCCGCGGAGATCGCCCCCGGACACACGGTAGGGTGGTGGGGGGGGTCCCCCCCTCGGCAGACGCCATGTTAAGGGGGGGGCCCTCCCCGCACGAGGCGAGTCGGCCCCGTTTAATTAAAGCTTATCATTCTAAAAACCAAAATCATTATATAAGGGATGACTTATTTTATACCCCACTAGGATGCTATGTCAGACAAGCTGCACCAGGGGAAATATTATCAGCATCTCACAAATAGCAATCTATCAAACCTTAAAAACCAATAAGACACATAACATTAAATAGTAATAAGTAATAAATGGGAGAAATATTAATAAGAAATACATCAATTAATAACCATCACTTGCATTTTTATTTAAACAATCAAATTAATCCCTTATCGTTCAAAGAATGCATTAAGTGCAAACATTCTGAAATTACTAATCTGTGTTGGATGCAAAATGAGATATGAAACTATCCTTGAACCTTGGTTTATGGGTCAGTTACATCTTCAAGAAGGTGTTCTATGATTTATTCAGGTCTTCAGATTAAGCCAGTGCAGCCTCAAAGTTTCTTCTAATCCTAGTGAAACAGTGGCAAGCAACCCATTCAAATTTAGATCTGTCTTTTGTTTTACAATTAGCATGAAAAAAAGTATCTTACAAAGTTTTAAAGCATGTGCACAAATACAGCAGACAATCTTTGCAAAGCAGCAATTGGGCCAGCCAATGCTTAACAAATGTGCCTTTCACAGACATTGGTTTTCTTCTTTACACCTGGATATGAAATATATTCCCTCTGTAATCAGACCTGCAGCAGTTTAAGTCAAAGAAATAAAACAAGAGAGAAGCCATTCATAAAGTATGACCAGAAAGTCACAGAGGTCTCTAGCACTCTGCATGGCTACAGACAGAGGGCAAATTAAACCAGAGACCTATTCTGTGTTCTGCATTTCATACGTTTACTGTATTGCTGTCAGTAAAGTGGTTAAAAAATGAAAGAGGTAGTCACATGCCAATAATGTCAAGAGCTACAATTTTGATTCTGCATAGCCACCAACCTGCATCAGTAATTACAATTATGAAGGTAGGGCAGCAGAATGATACCCAGTAAGGTGCTAAGAGAAAAGCAAATTGTAACATCCATCACTGCAATAAGGGGAAAATGGAAGCCACACACAGTGTTTGTTCAAGAGCAAGTGTGCAATCATTAAAAGCTCGGGAACTTTAGACTGGGGGTGGGGGTTACTAGGCATGGGTTTCTTACCCTGTTCTTAGCTCTTTTTATAACCTTATGCACTATTATCTGTCAACAAAAGTAAAAGCTCGACTAGTATCCATTTTCTGCCTCCCTGCCTATTCCTCCAACCCCTATTGGCATCCGAACCACAGTCACAGACCCTGCCTGAAGAGTCAGCAGGTCATCCGGGATTTTAATTACTTCCACAGTTTGTTCATAACTTCGGTCTTGGGTCTTCAGAAGGGCAAATTCTGCACTGTTCACTTTAGTATAAAGTCCCTGGGATATGATAGAGGTGTTTAAAATCATGAGAGGTCTAGAACGGGTAGATGTGAATAGGTTATTTACTCTTTCGGATAATAGAAAGACTAGGGGGCACTCTATGAAGTTAGCATGGGGCACATTTAAAACTAATCGGAGAAAGGTTTTTTTAATCAATGCACAATTAAACTCTGGAATTTGTTGCCAGAGGATGTGGTTAGTGCAGTTAGTATAGCGGTGTTTCAAAAAGGATTGGATAAGTTCTTGGAGGAGAAGTCCATTACCTGCTATTAAGTTCACCTAGAGAATAGCCATTGCCATTAGCAACGGTTACATGGAATAGACTTAGTTTTTGGGTACTTGCCAGGTTCTTATGGGCTGGATTGGTCATTGTTGGAAATAGGATGCTGGGCTTGATGGACCCTTGGTCTGACCCAGTATGGCATATTTTTATGTTCTTATGTTCATTTTTGCACCAGTTTTCAAAGGCAAAGTCCATAGGTATTTTTTTTACTTTGAAACTTGTCATGAGTACCAAGTGCCAGCAGAGATTTGCTCTTGCATTTTGTTCGGGTACGTTTTCTGCCGAGACTAACATGCATAGAGCTGAAGAAGCAAACTGTGCATCCCCTGATATAAACTCACACCCAGGAATGCTGCCTCTAAAAGCAGCTAAAACTGACCCACAGAACAACTTGCACAGTGTTAGACAGATTGGGGGAAGGGCAGTTTGCTCGACTGATCCGCCTGTTACCCATGGAACGGCTTTGAAAACGATCCTCTGGATTACTGGGTCAGTCTGCTTTTAACCCAGTCAAGTCTTCAAGCTGTGATCCGTCCATGTCTTTAGTGTGTTAGTTCCTTAATGTACGATTGGCCCAGTTTATTAATACTTAAGATCCAGCTATCGATAGAGCACATAAGTAATGTATGATGTATAACCAAGGTCTTATCAAATTATTCGTACAGGTCTCCAAGATGGTTTTAGCTATTGAGGAATACAGCCAACTTCCACATGTTAGTACTAAGCAATTGCAACAAATGTCACGCTAATTTGTTCAATGAATATTTTATAGGTATAGCATTTCAAAAATAAATTTGGATTATTGTAAGATAAGAATTTGAGAAAGATGAAGTAATTATATATTTTTTTTCAGATCTGGGACATGAGTGATGATGAAACCATCTGAAATTGAAGAGAAGAGAATATGAACAAAGCTGCATGGCTCTGGTTTATGAAAACCAGTTCATTCACAATTGCTTACACTTTTTTCTGTTCTGTATATAAAGCCAAAATCAATATATGCATTTTGAATATGACATTATACTTAGAAATCAGATTCTTTCTAGGTAAGAATTTTTTTTGTTTCTATTCTTGTAACCTCTTTAATTGTATTCCAATAATACTTTCATCTGTATTCTTGTCTCAATTTTTGATGGTTAAATATTACACAAATCACAGGTGAACTGTATTATGTGGACAATTTTATGATGCATTTGGCTTTATGCTAAAATTTAGTTTACCTATCAACAGACCAGCATGTCATGTCTTGTCCTCTTTGGTGTATTATACAACAGAAATTTGCTATGAATTCTCTTGCTATGGAAGGGAGAATGAGATAATGAGATACGCCGATCCTACAGAAACAGTCAGCAGGTTCTTCCTTGAAGAAAATTCAGGAAGAAAGAGCTTTTAAGAGAAAGATAATCATACTGTGGAAGTACTGTATCAAAGAGGAGTCTCTAGAAATTTAGCATGTTTTGGGGATAAAATGCAATAGTATGAACTAGGGGGCAAACTTTGATGCCAATGAAGGGAAATGCCATTTAAATTGCATATTGGTTACGGTAAGGATAATAAAGATCTTCAGTAGCTATTGAGGGCAATTAAAGTACCCTAAAAAAACATTTTTAAGAATAGGATAGTTATACATCTGGATAGTTAAAAAAAAAAACTTGTTTGTATATAGTGTATCAAGAAGAAAGTGTACTTTACATATTATATACCAATCAAGTATCTATAGGCACTCAGAAGACATGAATGATGAACAAACGCATTGTTCAATGTAATATTGTTACTGCTGTTTGTAATACAATATTCACCCAGTATTCAAAGTGGTTCAGGATTGAATCATTTCATCATTCAATTTATATTCTAAACAAGTAAAGAGACAGCTAAATAGATAAATAAATCACAAGCATCAGTTAGTACTCCTGAACAGATTCAGGTACTGCATATTTTCTTGGTGCGAGCTCTAGAAAAAACAGAAACTTTCTCTGGGCAGGGGAGACCTTGCTTGAGGTTGTATATCTTGAGGCCTAATTGACAGACTGTATTTGCAGCAATTAAAGCAGCAGTACTAGGTAGGTTCATAAAAAATCATGTTACCTATTGACTTTAGCTAAGCTCCCTATAGGTTTGGTTCGGGGTATATATATATTTTTATTTTTATTTTTTTTTTTAATTTTTTTTTTTTACTGACTCAGCTTTTAATACTTTCACACTTTTTTAAAAATGTGCACCCCTTTTTATTATAAGCACACCCCTGTTTCTAAAATTCTGCTTCCTAGGGACACTTTTCAGTTGTCCGTGCTATATTAATGCTTTGCACAGGTCCTTGTGAGGCCTAATTGGGATCTAATAAGGATCAACAACACAGCAACCTAGTTTACTTAAATTCCTAAGAATCAGAATGAGAGAGGAAGATCTGAATAATTTAGTTTGTTTTAACAGCAAACCAAATTGTCTAATGGTTTGCTATCACTACTACTTTAGTCACTAAAGACAGAGAAGTAATGTTGGGTATTTTCCACATGTTAAGCGACAGTCCCACCATTAACACCCTTATATGCGAGGTGATTAGATATTTTCCCTGTGCTTTTATAGCAACATATTTCATTAGAAATGCAATTGCTATGCTTCAGTTGTAGAATGGCGCACTAGGGATTGAGCAGAGGTATAAGTTTGCATGCTTTGTACAAATCTTTGTACGCAAACCAGCAAGCACTGTTCACTCCACAAATTCCTTACTTCTACTGTGCCAACCATTTCCTAGCTTTTTATCATCCCTGGTGCCAGCATCCATTCCTCAGAAGCATTCTCTTATTTTTCTTAATGCATCCCCATCCGCTCTTTGTATGTGCAGCAAAATCTGTGAACTGCTAGTAAAAGTCAAATTACTTTCCATGTATACAAGTGAGGTAATGACATTTCATTAGATAATTAAACGTGATTGATTGGAATTTCTAAATACCACATATAACAAGAAAATCTGGAAGCTTTGTCTTTGCTTCTTTCAGAATATATTTGTTTTGTTATAGATAGTTCTAAAAATGTAGTCAAATAACTCTGTGTGTAAAAAATCAATCATCAATCATCTTTTCTGCCCTACTGCTGTTCTCAGTTATTTCATCTAGGGGAGCAATAAGAATTAATATTCCTCAAACAGAAGTCAGGTCTGCTGTTATCTGGTTTGTATGCTAACTGCAGTACCTCTTGGCTTGAGAGTATAGTAACGACTACCTGAAAATATACCACAGCTATTTCCGTAGCTTGTTTTGTGACTGGCAGAATAAAGAAATTCATCTTATAGATTAACATTTTTCTGCAGTAAACATTACTGGATTACCTGGTTTGTTTTACTGCCTTCTTGCAGTTTGGATAAGTAGCTGGGCTAACCCTTTAACTACTGCACCATCTCTCCTTTGTAATCTAAATCAAAACATGACCTACAACACTAGTATCCTGAGAACCATGTGCCTCTAGAATAGAAATGAGGAGCAGAGTTTTCCAGTGATGGAAAGCACTTGCTTTCAGGATAAGCTATTCCAAAGATGCTCCAGTAAAAGCAGAAAGAAAACCCAAGACCAAGTTTCCACATTGAACTGTATGAGTAGCAGAGTGTTAGCATAGCTTAGCAAATTTAGCACAATATCATTTTTCCTCCCCTCTCTGCGGTAGAATTATTTGCTTTAAATCTTGTGTGGATGTGAAATTTTGACATGTCCTTTTCCCCCAAGGCCTCATACCATACGACTGCAGAATTGTTCACATTATTCAAATCTTTATTACTCTTGAGTATCTTCCACATATGAGGGACTTATGAGCCAGAGAAACACCAAATTAGTGGATTCAGCCTTTTCTGGGATTTGAATTGCCTCTGTGCATGGAGTGTTTTCTGGCAGCAAAAGTTTACCTTGGCCCATTCGTTCATTTCTTTTTAACCAATATTGAATTATAGGTAAGACACAAATTGAGGCTATTTTCCGTGTGGTTTTTAAATGAAGACATAGTAGTAGTACAACCTAGTAGTTACTGTTATTGCACTGGAAAACAAACATGTGGCCTTCGTAACAATGCCCAAGATTTTGGCCTGCCTGAATAATGGGCTCTATATGTTAATCTTCATTCCCACCTGACCGGCTAATTAAGCTTCTTTTGTTTTGATCATCATTAGAGTTCTGTTGACCACACCATTTGTGCTATACCATCCAAGTCTCATCTCCACTTTTTAGAGGAAGATCAAAGACAAATTCTCTTCTGTACCACATTAAATGGAAACCCACCAAAATGTTCTTTGTTGCTGTGCTTTCCCCAACAGACCAAGCTTTTTTTTAATTTTGCACTCTCAATTCTTTTTATCAGCAGCAGGTAATCTCAACTCTGTGTTTGGAAACTTTTCAAGAAATGTGGTCATTGCTACCCTTCCTTTTTATCATGCAGAGAGTAATTTTTCAAAAGTGTTTATAAGGGGCAAAACAGTGCTTTACCCCCATTCAATATGAGGGTAAAACTACGCACAGGTGTTCTGAGAGCGGGGTTGGTAAAATTACGCACATGCGTTCATTCAGAGGGCAGGGATGCTAAAAATACGCACAGGCGTTCGTTCTGAGGGCAGAGTTGGTAAAAATATGCACAGGCGTTCATTCCGAGGGCAGGGTTGGTAAAAATACGCACAGGCGTTCATTCCGAGGGTGGGGTTGGTAAAAATACGCACAGGCGTTCCAAGGGCGGAGTTGCGTGGGATTAGCATTTATGCACAATTTCGATAAATATGCACATAAATTTCCCCACATTAGCAGATGTAAATGTGTGCAAAGTAGTTTCCCTGGGGTAATTTTCACAGCAAAAGTACACACACCTTTTCGCTTTGAAAATTAGTGCAAAGTCTGCAGGTAAAATGTAGCTGAAGATTTTACACCCATCTGAAAATTACCCCTGTAACGTTCTTTGGACACTTGGATTGACTTTCCCTGCCCACGGCCATGTGAATAAATGCCATGATTCATTTTCATTATATGATAATGCTTTGATTCACTAGTTCATATGCTTCATTATATGTTCTTCTGAATAAAGAATCATTGTTCTGAATGATTTTGAGCATGACGTAAGGATTGTGGTATAGGATTGCTCGATAAGACAAAGATATCATTGTGAAAGGTAATAAAAAACACGATAACACTAAAACAACTGCAAACCCACCTGAACATTGGACAATGTAGAAATGTCATACAAATTGCAATTTCATCAGTTTATTAAATATTGAGGTCCCTCTGTTCACGATCATACTCCCATGAGTTAGAAAGAAACATAGGCAATAGTTTTAAAAGGAGTTACACGTGTAAATATAACGTACTATCATAGTAATTTTAAAAAGACATTTACATGTGAATATCCTATGGACAATTCAATGGCATATAGTGTAGCAATTTTCAAAAGTCCACTTACATGAGTAAAGTGCATTTACACATGTAAAAACCTAATTTTAAGTGTGTAAATGGTTTTTAAAATCAGGCCCTTGGGGGAGTAATTTTTAAATGGAGTTATGTGTGTAAATGTAACATACTGTCGTAGCAATTTTAAAAAGCTATTTACCGCATAAAGGGGTAGATTTTATAAATCTATGCGCGCGTGTACTTTTGTTCGCGCACCAGGCGCAAACAAAAGTACGCTGGATTTTATAAGATACGCGCGTATCTTATAAAATCGGAGCGGCCTCGGAGGGAACTTTCCTTCCGCCTCCCCCCACCTTCCACTCCCTTCCCCTACCTAACCCCCCCCCCCCCCCACCTCTGTTGCGAGAGTTACGCCTGCTCGAGGCAGGCGTAACTTTGCGTGTGCCGGGTCGGCTGCCACGCACCATGTTCCAGTCGGGGGCTGGTCCGGAGGCCGCGGCCACGCCCCCAGAATGCCCCCGGGCTTAAACCACGCCCGCGGCGCCGCCCCCGGATGACGCGCTGGCCACATCACTTCCCCAACACGCCCCCCGATGACGCGCGGATCGTGACACGCCCCCCCCCAGGAAAGCCCCAGGACTTACACGCGTCCCGGGGCTTTGCGCGCGCCGGAAGCCTATGCAAAATAGGCTCGGCACGTGCAGGGGCATTTTAAAAGGGTTACGCGCGTACCTTATGCACGTAACCCTTTTAAAATCCGGCCCAAAATGCACTTATATGGGTAAATCCTATGGATAATTCAATGGCATATATTATAGAAATTTTCAAAAGCCTACTTGTGTATTTACACGTGTAAATGCTTTTGAAAATCAGGCCTAAATGAACCACTGTCATTCATTACTTGATCTGTTCTATATGAATATTATAACACAAGGGGAAGCAAGCGATGCCTCTGCACATGTGGCGAGAGCACTACTCATACTTGACAACTTGCACTGCTATATGTGTAAGTCAGGATGCTTCTATGCTGATTCACATCATAGATATATGCTAAAACTTCCCTGATAATATCCAGAATAATGTCTTGCTTGAAGGTACCTTATATTGTATATTATAAAAGTGTTAACTAGCACAAGGCTGGGTGAGAAGGCTGCAAATTGAGCATGCCCAGGCAAAATGCTCTGCTACCCGAAAGTTGTGAGAGACCTATTAGCTTCTTGTGAAATACATAAATAAGTGGTCCTGAAAACCTGACTGGCTGAGGGTCCTCCAGGACAGGATTGGGAACCTCTGATCTAAATGAGTTTTTTTCTGGTTCTTTTATAATATGTTTGGGGTTTTGTTTTGTTTTTTTTATCATAAAAATGGCTTCCCTGCTTCCCATTTCACTGCATGCAGCAAAAGGAAACAAAGGGAAACCAGATAGGGATGTGTCAGCCATTTGAGCATTTCGAGTGCTTTGAACACCCCGTGATAGTTTGATATATTATTCTATGATGGAGTTTTGTACTATGTCAACATGCTTTAGAAATTACAGATGGGTAAACAAATTCAGCTGAAATCCAAAGAAGGTGTTTGTATAACAGAGTGAAACAGTAGTAGATGATTGGTTCTTTCTTGCAGAAATGGATATAGAGGAGCAGATTAGGAATTGCTCAGCCAATGGAAACATGCCAATGATTAGGAGGTGGCTCCAAAGTGAATGCATTCACGGGAAAGGGGCTTTTAGTTCACAGGAAGACAACAGCATATGTAAAAAGGCCAAGGTTAACATCACATTTTAATCTGTTCATTTTTTTTATTGCTCTGCAAGTCAGCTTTTCTGAATTGTTTTATTCCTTTTACTAAACAACCTATTTTTTTATGAAGTTTAAAATGTTAAGAATTGCTTGCTGTGATAAAGAGTTGTACAAATAGAATTTTAAAAAGTACTCTGATGCTTATGGTAAATTCTGTACTAAATATACTTAAAATAAATGCAATTTTTTTCTTAACCTATTTGGTTTTGTACTTATTAACTATTTGGTGTGCTCTCACACACCACTTTACGTGGTGGTTCTTAATATGTTGCCCATTCTTCAGAATCTGTGACTCAGAATATGGAAAGGGAATGACAGCTCTGTCAAGCTTTATTTGAATTTCCTGTTTTTTTCAATAGACAATTTTGGCTGATTTTCGGCCCACAACTGAGTACCTGGCAGCTCTTCCAGATCTTAAGTGGTTAAATGAGGTTAATTAATTTTCAGCCAGACCCAGGTGACTAGGTTTTCAGCTGAAAATGAGCTTAAATCTAGGTTGCCAAAATAAGGCAGCCCAGATTTAAGCCACTCGTACTGGGAACCTGAACTTAGCCTGCTAGCATTGAACATCAGCGATATCTGACTAGCTCCACCAATGTCCAGAAAATAAATTCCTCCAACAGCTCCCTCATCCCCTTCCCATCTACTCGATGTGAACAAGAAAGTGCGCTAATACTTTTGACATTGTAAATTAAAAGGTCTGTTTACTAACCAGCAAGAGTTATTTGCCAGTTTTTACCACCCGATCTGTGAAAATGATATGCAAAATGCTGCAGCATTAAATATCGCCATGTTAAAGACAGCCAGGCTATGGTAATGCTACCATACTCAACAAATCAGTTTTCCCCATGCTAACCCCGTCCAAAGTGAACAGGTCAGTTAGCATGAAGAAACCTTCCCCTCTCTCCTGGGGAAGGCCAAACCTCCTTCTCTCACATCCAAAGAGGAAGGCAAGGCTTCTTTTGAATCAAACAGTTACCAACAAGGACCCTGAACTTGGTGGTTGATGAAACAGATAAGTATGGGAAAATAAGTGTGGGAGCTTGCTGGGCAGACTAGATGGGCCGATTGGTCTTTTTCTGCCATCATTTCTATGTTTTTACATCCATCACCCCTGCAGACCTCCGTTCATGGCCTCCTAAATTGTCCTGAAATCTTTACCAGCAGAGGGAGCTGGTGTTTGGTACATGTATCAGTGTCAACAGCAGCATTTTCAATGTGGCACTGTGACTGGTAGGAGAAAAACTGGCTCTTTCCTGCCAGTGAAAACTTGGTGGCAACTTGAAGAGCCTGAAGCCATCTTTTTTCTTTCAGGGAAATTAAAGGAGGTCTCCTAGGCTCATCTTAGTTTCAGGGATGGGGGTCTCCTGGGCACTTCTTAAATAATATGGTGTCATGTGTTAATGCAGGCCACTAAAATGTATTTGTGTACAATACCTGGCATTATGAATTCACTCTGTTAGTCAGATGTCCATTTCCCATGCTGGGTTTCAGAACACACCCCTCAGGTTTGAAATATGAAAAAAAAAAAAAAAAAAGAAAAAGAAAATCTTGACTGTTGAGTGGGAGGGTGGTTTATTCTTACTTTTTAGCAGGGTAAATGGTCCTGTTAGTTGCTAAACCAACACAAAGAAGATACACTACATCAGTGTATTGCTTGACAGTTCCCTTCATCAAAAACAAAAATGTTGTATGTGTGTAATAAAATAACAGATAGAATCAGAAATAAAGTCACTTATGCCGTCTTATAATATTAAATATGAAGTAAGAGACCTAGGCCCTATTCTCGACTCAGAGCTGAATATGAAAGCATCAATAAAAGCCATAACTAAAGATGGCTTTTATAAACTACAAATATTAAGAAAATTGAAACCTTTTTTACATATAAAGGACTTTCATACCATCATGCAGGCACATATTTCACCCAAACTTGACTATTGTATTGCCTTATTATTGGGAGTACCAAATTCAACTGTCCGTCCTCTGCAGCTACTGCAAAATGTGGTGGCACTCTCATTGACCAATACGAAGAAATATCATATTTCCCGTTTCAAGAGACTTACATTGGTTACCAATTCAGTTGAGAATCCAATACAAATGTCTACTGTTAATTCATAAAACAGTCTATGGCAAAAACACTGAATGCCTAAATGCCTCCCTCCGTATCCATATGCCAGTACGAAACTTAAGATCTCTGGAGAAAGTGTTGTTGATGATACCATCACCGAAAATAGCACATTTGAGCACAGTCAGAGAAAGGACATTATCCCTAGCCGGTCTGAAAATCTGGAATTCTTTGCCTCTTGAGATCAGAACAGAACCTAGCATACAGAGATTCCAAAAATTGATAAAGACCTGGTTATTTGAACAGGCGTTTAATGAAACAAATGGTACCAGCAACTGACCCCCTTCAAAATCAGTTGGATTAATCTTAGAAGAGGACTGCCTTATAATTTTGATTTAAGATTAGTTGTGGGAATTAATAATTTTAAGAATATGAGCGAGTATAGGAAATAGCACTTTGTGGCCTAGATTAGGGATTTCAGGTTAGTAGTTACCATATTCTCGGGATAGGAAATTATATATATACATTTAAGCAATTAATTATTTACCGAGGTTTTAGGAATTTTAGGCTCAAGAAGTTACCTTAGTGCTGGGTTGAGGGACTTACTTATTTATTTATTTATTTATTTATTTATTTTTAATTTTTATATACCGAAGTTCTTGTAGGGACTACAAATCACTCCGGTTTACATAAAACGAAGAACTGCTCAACAGAGAGCGGAGCTTTACATGGAACCGTAGAACATATGGAACAGTATAACTGGTTGACAATTTAACATAATACTAAATAAAGTGATAATAGTTTAACTGGAAATAAATAAAGAAATATAATATTTTATATATAAGAAGTATAACTATTTAACGTAGCAATAAATATAAAAATAAGCAATGCCAAACAAATATATGAAATAAAGTGAATTTTTGAGCTCCAAGATAATTGTCCAGTTGCAGATTCTTAATAGTAGTATTTGATACAGTGTCCATAATAAGGGATACCTAGTAATTAGGAAGTCTGTCAGTCACAGTAAGATTAAGAGTCTGGGAAAGCTTGTTGGAAGAGAAAAGTCTTCAGTCTTTTTTTGAATTCTTGATGGCTGGGTTCTAGTCTAAGATCTGGGGGAAGCGTGTTCCACTGGTGTGGGCCTGCTTAGGATAGCGCTCGTTTGCTCAATGATGATTTTAATTGCGGAGCATGCAGTGTTCCTCTGTATGCGCTTCTGATTGGTCTGGAGGAAGTGTGCGGTTGGAGTTCAGAGCTTAATGTGATGGGGGCTAGTTTGTTTGTCGCTTTGTGTATGATAGTGAGTACCTTATAGAGTATCCTTTGTTTAATGGGGAGCCAATGTAAGTTCCGAAGGATTGGGGTGATATGATCTTTTTTATTAGTGCTAGTTAGAATTCTAGCCGCTGAATTCTGAACCATCTGTAATGGTTTGATAGTGTTGGCGGGTATACCTAGAAGCAGGGAGTTGCTGTAGTCGAGCTTAGAAAGAATGATGGATTGCAGTACTAGCCTGAAGTCGGAGAAGTGAAGGAGGGGTTTAAGTTTTTTGAGGACTTGCAGTTTGTAAAAGCAGTCCTTTGTGGTATTGTTTACAAACTTTTTTAGGTTTAGATGATTATCAAGCCATGCTCCAAGGTCTCTGACGTCAGATGAGAATGAGTTGTTTGTGTTTGGTAGAGAGAGGCTGGAAGAGATTGTGTGTGGATCCTGGGAGACAATGAGCATTTCGGTTTTATTAGCATTCAATACTAAGTTGAGGCTTGAGAGTAGGTTTTTGATGGGCTGTAGGCATTCGTTCCAGTACGTGATGGTTTTTTGAAGGGATTCTGTGATCGGAAGGAGTATTTGTATGTCGTCTGCATAGAGGTAATGGGTAAGCTTAAGGTTTGAGAGTAGATGGCAGAGAGGGAGGAGGTAGATATTGAAGAGAGTGGGTGAAAGTGATGATCCTTGTGGGACTCCTTGTTCTGTCAGGATTGGATGCGATTCTTTGTTGTTTATCCTTACTTTGTAAAATCTGTTGCTTAAGAAGGAATGGAACCATCTAAGGGCTGTGCCTTTGATCCCTATGTTTGCTAGTTGGTCTATTAGAGTAGAGTGTTTTACCGTATCAAATGCAGCGGAAAGATCCAGAAGAATGAGCAGGTAAGATTGTTTATTCTCCAGATTAACAAGGATTGTGTCAGTGAGAGATAGTAAGAGCGATTCGGTGTTTAGGCGTTTTCGGAATCCATATTGAGCTGGGGATAGAATGTTATGATCTTCCAAATAATCTGACAGTTGCTTGTTGACAATTTTTTCCATCACTTTGGCGATAAGTGGTAAGTTTGCGATGGGTCTAAAATTAGCTGGGTCTGATGGGCAAGCATTTGGTTTCTTTAGTAATGGTTTCAGTATTGCCAATTTTAACTGGTTAGGAACTAAACCTTGAGAAAGGGACTTATGTTGAATGGAATAATTGTTCATTTTAGTATTTAAATTGGAGAAATATGAAACATTTAATGGTTTTATGTATTAATGTTATTGTTTTATGCCATTTTATTGCATTGTTAATTGAGATGATTTGTTGCACTGTTAACCAACTTGATATCTTTGAGGAAGGTCAGTATATAAAAAATGTATAAATAAATAAATCATGAATCAGCAGTTTTGACAGATAAGGAATTTTCTCTATGCACAGATAACATTGTTAATGATAAGGTAGTGTTACACTTTTTCATTATTGTCTCACAGTAATTGGGTTTATTTATTTCCCATTTCCTGAGACGGTGGTTGGCTGGTCCAGGAGCAGTATAAAACTGCTAGATAAATCTCACACTGCAGCAGCAGCTTCCTTAAAAGGTTAGAAATAATTGATGCACTCTTTAATGGTAAGTGTAATCTGACTGATTTATTTGCAGTAACTTGGGATTCTACATTTCGGAAGGGTTCATTTGGTCCGGGAATTTCCAATCCACCACTGTGCCAAATGCATGTTTAACACATTTTTCCCCTCATATTTGAAGTAACAATTGGACAGGAAGGCTTCATATTTCAAGGCATAACCATGACATAATAAAACTAAGGAGAAGAGTGAGGTTTTATTTTGTAAAAGATATCTTTTATGGTTTTCTTTGCTTCCGCCTATATACAGGAAAATGGATAGTGTTTTTTAAAAAAAGATATCTGAACTTACTAGAAGGAGCATCTAAAGTGGTGAGAATTGTTGACAGCCCTCTTAAATTTATTCATAAAAGTATAATTGAGCATTGTAACACAATGCAGCATTTCGGTAAAGTAAGTTATTTTTGTCCCCTAGTGCCAAAACAGTACAGTGTATGGAGATATACCATGTTTTACCACTGAAAGCACCAAATATGAATCATAATAGCCAAAGAAATATGCAGACCAGTGTGCTGACAGGTCAAAACACTGTCACAGCTAAGACAAAAAAAATATTTTGCCCAGATGAGAACTTTAAACTGAAGGATGCTATCAAGATCTGCCTGTTTGTATGCTCCTGTGTAAATAAAACCAAGGCAGAGGAACAATGCAACAATTATGCTTATAAACAGGAGTCATGGACCTGCCAAGGGAGGCCAGAGGTCAGAAGACCCCCACCCTTGGAAGAAAGGGGGGCAGTCTGGCCAGAGAAAACACTGATACTGGCATAACAGCTTGGCATATGGTCTCGGTCCAAGATGTGGTAGGACACCCCCCACCCCCGGAAGAAATGGGGAGGGGGAAAAGACCTGCAATGTGGCAAAGACCCTCCACCCACCATGTGATTATGCATGAGCTTATGCATATTTATCATCTGAAAAGTATACGACAGGGGTGGGCAAATAAGGAGAGGGGAGTGACCCTGAAAGAAAGAGCAGACCCAAAGTAGCCCCGTTCCCCTGCTATCGAGGAAGGAGAAGACTAAGGTGTGTGGCCAGGAGACAGCCGGCAGCTCTGCCAATGCCAGACCAGAAGCAAGTCTCCTCCCCCGCCCACCTTCTCCAGCTCTCCAGCTGGAGCCTGCTTCAGAGGTAAACAGGGAGATCGCCTGAAGCTGGGACCAGGGGTAAGTAAGTTAGCCATAAATATTAATATATTAAGCAGGCATATTTGAAACCACCCATGGGACATAACTTTCTTAGGGTAAATTGGTGCTTAGTGGCCAGGATGTTAGAGACAGGAATTGTAATCTTCTAAATGCTAAATCCTGCCAAATCAATAAATAAAAGTCTATTTCTGAGGAGAACACATTGTCTTTTTCTTGAACTTAGGATCGCGAAGTAAAGTGGGAGGTGCTGGAAGTGTCCTGTAGCAGGCAGGTCCCTGCACCCCTAAACAGGACTGTCAGGTACCTACTCTGACAATCTTTTAAACTGTGAAACATAGAAATATAATGGCAGAAAAATACCGTGTGGCCTATCTAGTCTGCCCAACTAATTTAGCTTTACAATTCCAATCACTCCTTCAGAAATCCCTTGTGTTAATCTCAAGTTTTCTTGAATTCAGATACTGTTTTTTTCTCCTCCACTTGGGAGACTGTTCCATGCATCCATTACCCTCTCTGTAAATAAATATTTCTAAGATTTCTCCTGAATCTACACCCCTTTTCACCCACATCCCATAACCCTTCATTCATTCTAGAACCTCCTTTTCTTTAAAAAAAACTCACCTCCAGTGCTTGGAAATTTTTTAGGTATTTAAATGCTCCACAATATCTTCCCTATCTTGCCTTTCTCCTTGGGTAAAGTAATTTACAGATCTTGCCTGCCCCCATATGCTTTAGAACAAAGATCACAGACCATTTTAATACCATGCTCTGTACCGACTCGAACCGGTTTATATCTTTTTGAAGGTGCAGTCTCCAGAATCATACACAGTATTCCAAATTAGGTCACCCTAGGGACCCGTACAGCACCTTTTTCTGCTCTCCCTATACAGCCAAGCAGGGGCTGCAAAATGCCTTTTTGGTTGAGAGGGCCATGCCAACCAAGCTCCACCCTCTCCCTCTGTCCCCCTGCCCACTTCCATCAGTCTCTCTTTTGCTCTCCCTGCCCCCACAGTCCTTTTTTCTCACCCATCCTGCCCTCTCACTCTCCCCTCACCCCCCAGGATCAGCATCAGGAGGAGGTGACTGGTGATGCCTCTACCACATCCTCCTCTTCTGCTGCCTGGTCTGACTGCTGCTTTGAACTATACAGCTGTAGAGTCCCCATGTAGTCAAGACCCAGAACTGCAGAGGTGGCAGATGTAGCACATACATGATTCCTTTCCTTGTTCTGTGACTGAACAGCTGCTGCCTTCTCAACCTCTGACCCCAGATCTTCTGCAGTAATTCTGTAGGAAGGATCAGATTTTGGTGGGGCCATGGCCCACCCCATTCTGACAACTATGCAGTCAAGCACCTTCCTGGCTTTTGCTATCACTTTCTCCACCTGTTTGGCCACCTTAAGATAATTAGATACAATTACCTTGAAATCCCACTATTCCATCCTACTTAGAAGATTTTGACCCCAATACTGTACCTCTCTTGAGCTTTTGCATCCTAAATATATAACTGCATTTTTAGCATTAAATCATAGCTGCCAGATCCTAGACCATCCCTCAAGCTATTTGCACGCCTTCTTGCTGACTACCCTGTTGCAGATTTTTGTATCACTGGCAAAAAGACAAATCTTTCCTGATCAATCCTTCCGCAATGTCACTGATTAAAATATTGAAAAGAACCAATCTGAGGCATATTGCTAGTAACACCCTCTTCCTCAGAGTGCCCTCCATTTACCACTTCTCCCACTCTACTAGTTTCTAGCTCAGTCAGTCACTCTAGGGCCCATATCAAGGGCACTCAATTTATTTAACATCATCTAAGCAGAACTGTGTGACAGACCTTACTGAAGTCCAAATACACTATATCTAATGTTCTCCTGTGATCCAACTGTCTAATCCAGTCAAAGAAATTGATCATATATGTGTGACGAAATCTAGCTGTGCTAAAACCATACTACTTCAGATCTTGCAATCCATTGGTTTCCAGAAATTGCACAATCTTCTGTTTTAGCAGTAATTCCAATTCATTTACTCACCACAGAGGTCAGACTAACCAGCCTGTACACCTAAGCCTCCTCCTTACTTCCACTTTTATAAATAAAAACCACATCCACCCATCTCCAGGCATCCAGAACTACTCTGGACTGTAAAGAAGCATTTGAAAGGTTTGGTCAGTAGATTGCCAGAACTTTTCTAAGTTTCCTTAGTATCTTCAGATGCATTCCATCCAGCCTTATCGCCTTATGCACTTTGAGTTTAGTTAGCTGCTCACAAACACACTTTTCTGAAAATCTATGAAGGTTTACCTCAGTTCCAATCTTATTTGTGTTTGTTTTATATGGGCCTGCTCCTGGTCCACAGTGAACACTGAACAGAAATAACTGTTAAGCGATTTTGCTTTTTCCTCATCAGCCTTCTATCACTAACATATTGGAAAAAGAAAGTCTTGTCTCCCCCATAGAAACCTGATGGCAGAAAAAGACCATATGGCTAGGGACCTTCATTTTCAGTTTTTACTTTACTTTTCCCTGGCATGTATCAGAATTTATTATACCTAAATGAAATGAATGAATAAAAAATGGAGAAAATCAATAGAGAAAAAAAGACATCATTTCTAATTTTCTCTCATTTCTGTTTGCAGTAATAAATGAAAACTGACAATGAAAGTCCCTAGATATGGCCTATCTTAGGAGTAGGGATGTCCAGTGATGAAAGATAAATATACAGTCTCACTGCCATGCTAGTTCCACTCTTGTGCACTATTATGAAAAGTGTATCCATTACATGAATATAACTCAACTGTGTTAATAATTATGTTGGCCAACAGACAAAATGACTGAATCATGCTTTTAGAGATTTTGGACTTGGTTCTGTGAATCTAGATCGAAAACACCTATAACCCTAGCTCTGTCCTTATACCAATATTAAATTAGTCCAATAAAAAGATATCACTACATAGATATTTGGTTAACCTTTAGTTCTGTAAATTTAAGTGGACTAACATGCCAGCCAAACTGTTTTAATGATACTGTACTTGTCATGTTGCCTTGTTGGGTATACAGTTTATTTATGTAAAAGATTTTATATACCGTCATATCCATTTTTTGCTAAAATCCTTCAAAGTCACAGTGGTTTGGGGATATAAAAGAAACAATTCGTAACACATATACATAAGCTAGAATTATTTTTTTTTTCCCCTTGGTTGAATTGATATCAGGTCCTCTTTTTGGTCAAGTGAAGCCTCCTCTCTTCAAAGGAAATTTTTGCTCTTCAGTGCCATGCGTAAAAAGAAATATCATCCAGGCAGTGACTATCTGTCATCTTCGCCCAACCCTCTCCTCCTGTCCACAACCAGCTCTTCCATTAGGCAGTCTAGGTGATCACTTATAGGGAAACTATTTTGGAGGCGGCACTAGAGGCTTTGCTATGTATAAGCATGTTATTAGGCAGTAGAGAGCAGCCCTCTGCTTTCTGCTTCAATTTCTCCTCTTCCAAGCAGTATGCAGGGAGCAGGAGGAAAGGAGACTAATGCTAGAATGAACAGAGCAGAGCAAAGTCACTACTCTGTTCCCTCCTTCAATCTCTCCCATCCTGTTTCCCCTTCCCTCATGTCCTGAATGGACAAGTAAGAAAAGGGTGAACCTGAATTGAACAAGATTTCTATTTTTGTCTGCATAGTTCTGTTTATAATTGGTGGTCACTTATTCTGTATTTGGTGAGGGTTTTCTATGTTCTGTGTGTTGACCAACATGAAGTATGATGAGTCTATGTAGTTTCTGTTTAGTCCAACTTTTGTTTTACCAATAGGAATTCTGTTTACTAATCACACGTTTGGATTTTTAGCCTGCCTTTCTAAATAATGCTCAAGGCATCTTAGAGCATTTTTAGAAATCAGGTACTTTAAGTCTCTTCCCTTGATAGCTTACAGTCTAAGTTGGTATCTGAGATATAGGGCAATTAGGCAACTTTCCCAAATCTCCAAGAGATTTGAACCCCAGTTTCTTTGCTTCTCAATCTTATTGATTTAAACATTATGTTGTGCTTAAGAGGATGAGAGATAGGAGGTTATTAGAGGTGTTTGAGAGGAGAGAGAAAAGTGCAGTATAATATGTACTTAATTGCATTATAATTTATTGTTCCTTGTTTTGATACATATGTAATTGTGTAACATCAAGAAGTAATAAATAAATAAATAGGCTACTCCTTTTCCCTCGTGAGAAGAATAATAATGCTGTTTTAGGTTCTGGTGTAATATTTTCACTGCTCTATTTTCATAGGGTAGGGTTGTTGTTGTTTGGGTTCTAGGAGTTAGTGCTGCTTTAGCATGACAGGCAGACCCTACTCTTTATTAAAATAATCCTATAAAAACACATAATTGGACATACACGCATATTTTCCCTATGAAACATGCATAGGTTGGGCAATTTTCAAAAAGCCTTTCTACCAAGGTAATTTGACATCTGCCTGTATAAATACTTCTGAAAAATGGTCTTCTCTATGTCCCATTGTATTTTTACAGGATTGTTCTGGGAGGGATAGGAAGTATAAAATTGGTTTACCTAGGTTGCTTAAGAACTTTGCACTGGCCCTATTCCCACCCTGAATGCATCAGTTCCCTGTAGGTTTTATGAACTTGAGGCTTGAATGCTGTTTTCCTGCACCACAAATCCAAAATTACTTCATACTTTTAGATACAGGCCTTACAGACATCCAGTGTTGGAATTCTGTTAAAAATATCAAATGCTAAGGTGAGTCTGAGTTGTAGTCAGATGCTGTAATGTAATCCTATTGCATCAGACAATGACTGGAAACATACTTTGCCAATAAAGACTATTCTGTTACTGGCTTAATCATTTCAAGAAATGATATGAATGACCTCATTGTCTAGTCTGTGACGGAAAATGGTGATTAATGGGCTAGTCTGGTGTCTCAGTAGTAGCACTGCTCACCACCATGGGGGGAGCTGAGTTTGATTCCCAGCTCACGTTTTCAGCTCCCCAGGGCTATGGAAGTCCTTGTTATCACATAATGATGAAACCTAGCAGCCAACTATAGGGCCCATGATTGCAGGGGTCTGAAAGTAGCCACCAGACAAGGACTGGCACTGTAATAACTGGCCTAAGGACGTTGGGAAGGGATATAACATAGGGGTATAATCTCCAAGTACTTGTAAATGAAGGCACATGGCATCAGATCCTAGCCATGATTCTGTGTCAGCTGGAAGCTCATAGAAGCATGAGCAAACTGGCAGGTCAAAAACAAAATGGGAATTAATGATAATGAAAGAAGACAAGTTTCTCACCATAGCATAGTGTACCTGTGCAATGCAAATGTAGCATTTTAACTTCAATATATAATCACAAACATAGTGGGGATGGGAAGGAAGGGAGTTCTTGCTGTAAATTTGGTCTGAGTCCATCTGTTAATCTTAAGGTCCATGTTCAAAAGCTAGGCAGCTAGGGCAGTTAGCCAAACTAACATATCCAGCTAAGTGAGCCGGGATATTCAGCAGTGTAGCAGCACTGCAGAATATATCTAGGTAACATTTTAGTAAGCTACATGAATGCCTGCAATAAGGAAAAGGAGCATGGCTATATTAATTTTACAGTTACCGCACCACACGCTATCTAAGTGCTTGGCAGTGGTAGTTTATTGCAACGTGCATTAAAGTTTTTGCACCCTGCAATCGCAAAGGGCCCAGACAGGCATTTCCTTACAGGGGAAGGGGGGGAGGGAGAGAGAGAAAAAGACTATAAGGCTTTCATAGTAGTCAACTATTTAAATCACTATAAGAGGGGTGAGGATTTGGTGGTGGTCTGGGGTTTTGGGGCCAGTTTTACATAGAGAGTGAGATGTATGAACAGCGCAATAGACCTCAGTGAAGATTTGACGTGATTTGGAGTGAGGAAAGTCAGACTAAGATGAGATTACTTCAATGTTCTCTTGCCCTAGCTTGATAGTACCTTCGGTAGAGAGTCCATCAAGCTAGGGCGAGAGCACGATATTATGCGTGTCCTTGCCCTGGTACCCTCCCCTATTTAAATGACCTGTGCATGCAATTTGTATGCATTAATAAAGCAAATGCATGCTAAGGTGATCAATAATAGTCAATTTGCTGTAAATATTTTATCAGGGCCAACTGCAAAAGCCGCTATAAAACACCATGTTTTGGAAATGCGGTAAATGTGAGGCAGGAGCCCAGGGATCCAAATGTGGGTCCCAAGGCTCCTGCATCACATTTAAAGTGCCAGCAACCTAGAATCCTCCTCCTCAAAAGCCTGCTTGGACAGAAGTTGTAAATTTATTTATTTGTAGTTATTTGTAAACCAGCGTGATGTGTCCTATGAATGTCGGTATATTAAAAGTTGCTAAATAAATAAATTTACAACTTTCGCCTGTGCCAGCTGCTGAGAAGGGGGAAGATCACTGCCTGCATAAGCTACCCACCTTCATGCTGCTCTTTCCCCCCTCCCCTTCAAAGCACTCCACAGCCCTTAAGGAGACCCAGACTCAATCTGAGGGGCTAGTTAGGAGGTTGCTGTTGATCAAAATGTCGCCATGCCTGCAGAGCCGCCGCAACCAACACTAGAGCCCCTCAACAGCTTCCCTGCTGGATCCTACTTAATTTTCTCTTTGGCAGCACAAGCTCCCTCGACATTCTCCTTTAAACATCCCTCCCCCAACTCACACCAACTGCACCAGCATAAAACAGGCTGGCTGCACTAGTGTGTTAATCAGACCTGTCTATGTTGCTTGGAAGTGGGCCTGTCAACGTTTCCAATTTTCACGTGGAGCTACTCATTTTCTTCCCCTTCTAGGTAACTTGGATTTTCCCCCGGGCTTGCGCAATCGACTTTTTGAGACTTGGTATGAGAGGGGTATTAAGTCTGTTTGGCAAATGGTGGATGATTCTAATATGGTCTTTTCTTTTACCATATTACAAGATCTTTATGGTCTACCGAAAAATCATTTTTACACATACCTGCAGGTCCAACATTACATTGCTACTTTGCAGTTGCCGGACCCTCATCACCACGCTTGGGAATTTTTGTCGGATTATTTGGATATGACTGACCCTACTCGCCATAGGCTCTCTTTTTGGTTCAAACTGCTGGATAGCTCCCGTGCGTTACCTAATTGGGATAAAGTGGTAGCTGGCTGGAATAGGGAACTGGGACTATCTTTAACTACGCCATATTATCGGCAAATGTTTTCTAGAGCACAATCTTTATCGGTACCTACTCCTTTGTTGGAGCTTCAATTTAAATTTTTACATAGATTTTACATGGCCTCTGCACAGGCAAGCAAATTGGGGAGGGGAGGCTCTGGATGCTGTCCCAAATGTGGGACCGCCTGTAGCACACTTGGTCATCAATTTTGGTCTTGTCCTACTCTTAGATTATTTGGGGGGAAAGTGCATAGATATCTTCAGCAGATGTGTACCCTTAAATTCGCCTTTCATGTTAATGTCTTTCTCTGGGATGATAGCCGAGGTATATTTTTTACAAAGCCAACCACTCGCTGGTGGTTCCGTCTTGTGCTCTTATTAGCCAAGAAATGTATACTGCAGAAGTGGTTGACTGCTGATCCCCCCACCTTGACACAATTGCGTAATCCTATTCATCAGACTTGTTTGTTGGATAAGTACATATCTAAAGTGGAATGGTATCGCCCTCGAAGGCTTTTTGTTAAAGGAGACAAATCTTTTTTCTTTATCTCCTTCAGCACGGAGTTTAATTCTTAATGATCTGTCTATATGCTAAACCTGATTATGTAAACATATTTTGAAGCCTGATTCTTCCTTGTTTTCGAAAACACCATATTGTTTATATCTGATGTCCTGGTTGGGGTGGGGTGGGGAATGTTCAGATCTAGGTTTTGTTCCTGATTTGTTCCATGATATCTTTTCCGGCTTGCAAAAACCCGGCTGGAAAGATGCATACGTATTATAAGGTCTGTTGCTTAATTGGAACACTTGTACAAAAATTTGACTTATTGTACTGTTTATTAATGTCAATAATCAAAAATAGAAAAAAAAAAAAAAAACCAGGCTGGCTGCCTCTCCTTACATCTACTGTTCCTCTCTAGCAGACCAATGCAATAAGACGTGCGCAAAAAACATGCGTCCAAACTGAGTGCTCGTTTTTTTGACAGCTGATTGGAACAGTGGGGCACGACCAGGGCTGCCAGCATGCAACACTTCCCAACACACTGCCACTCATGCTGGGTAAAATTAAATCGCACGGGCAGGTGGTTAGGTACTGTGATCGCTCCCACGGCCCGGCAATCCAGGAAGGCATCTGGCTTACCCATTCCCTACAGGGGGTTGTTTCCCCAGAAGATCCTGGTGAATGATATCGGGCCAATACAATCTTTTTCCTGACTGCCTATCAGGGAAGTAGCGGGGTGGCCCTGGCCTCTAGCTTGGCACTGGGGGTGGGCAGTGGTGTTGATGAAGCCACATCAGGAAGAGAAGCGGCTGGCAGCTTCCTGTGTAGGAGGAACCATAAATAAATTTGTTTTTTTGATGAGCCCTTGACGTGCAGCAAGACTTAACACCAGCTCCGAGCTGGCATTCATTTTTGCATATTAAAACATACACGTCAGGCTCACTTTTTTTTTTTTTTTTGCATCAAGGCAAAAGCTAATAACCTTATCTACATGACATTTGCATGGGATTAGTGAAGCGCATTTTGAACACACTAATCCCCTTCTTTTTGCTTTGGGTTTAGCCTAGCGCGTCCAAAAACCCGCATCCAACCCTGAGTTAATTGAAGCGCTAGGCTGAGCAGACGATATTGCATCTGCCTGTAGGTGGGAGACATACTTCCTGCTGCTGCCTCAAAAGCTCCTGCTGCTGTCCTGTTCACCCAAGGGGGTGCAGAAAAATTTAAAAAAATAAAGCGTATGGGGGCCTTGCAGTCTGCAAGACCTCCTGAAGCATTAACTGGAAACCTACCCATTTTCCTGGGGATCCTGCCTGGATTGCCCTAGCTACCAATGTAAGTAAAAACTTGTTTACTTATTATCTCTATGGGTCTGTGAGAGACAGTGAGTGAATGAGCATATGCATCTGTGAACAAGTGTGTGTGAGTGTCAATGAGCACGTATGTGAGCAAGTGTATTTCTGTGAGTATGCCTGTGAGTGCACGAGTGCCATTGTGTATATGTGTGAGTGCCAGTGAGCAAGCAAATGTATCTGTCAGTGTGTATATGTGAACTTGTGAGTGTGTAGGTGTGAGAAAGCAAGTGTATGTGAGTGAGAGAAAGAGAAGAGCAAGTTTGTACATCACCACCACCTCCCCACTAATCTACAACGATCTCGGGGTAAGGAGAATGGATGATTTTTAAATCCTTATTAGTTTCAATGGGTGTTATTTGATATATCTGCTATTTTGAAAAATGTTATTGCTGTTTGGGAAATAAAAATATATATATATGATTTAGTGATTGGATGTACTATTCATCAACTATTTGAAATATTCTTTTTATTAGTATTTATTTAAAATAATTTTCTATCTGCCTATAAAAGACCCACTGTACTAAATGGAGTACAACAAATAAAATTACATAAAATGAAGATAACATTTAAAACATCCAAATGGAAGCATCAAATTAAAACTAAATATGGTTTTACTGTTATGAATAATTTATATTTCTTGATTTTATTGTTTGGTGTTTGAGGCATCATGACATTTCTGTTTTTCTATTGCAGCACTGCATAATAGAGAGTCTGGCTTATTGTGGTTTCCAGTTCAGTTTTTGTCTGCATGTTTCTATTTATACTTTTGGTTTCTTTATTCAATATTTGGTGAGGGCCTGTGTTCTGCCAGTATGTAGTTGTGGCATAGGGATCTATAGCAGTCTGGCTTGTTATGTTCTCCTAATAGGAGGTGGAGTGGTGTTTTAGGGATGGTGTAATATTTGCAGTTTTGCCTTTTCATAGATAGGCCCCACCACTGTTACCTCTCTCACCAAATCCTGTGCTCCACTGAGAATTAGATCTAAAATTGCTCCCCCTCTCGTCGGTTCCTGAACCAATTGCTCCATAAAGCTATCATTTATTCCATCCAGGAACTTTATCTCTCTAGCATGTCCTGATGAAACATCTACCCAGTCAATATTGGGGCAATTGAAGTCTCCCATTATTACCCCACTACCAATTTGGTTAGCTTCCCTAAATTCTCTTAGCATTTCACTGTCAGTCTCACCATCTTGGCCAGGTGGACGGTAGTATACTCCTATCACTATAGTCTTCCGCGACATACATGGGATTTCTACCCATAAAGATTCAATTGTGCATTTAGTCTCATGCAGGATGTTTATCCTGTTGGACTCTGTCATCCCAGACATAAAGCGCCACACCGCCTCCCGGGTGCTCCTCTCTGTCATTGCGATATAATTTGTACCCTGGTATAGCACTGTCCCATTGGTTATCCTCTTTCCACCATGTCTCTGAGATGCCAGTTAAGTCTATGTCATCATTCACTGCTATACATTCTAATTCTCCCATCTTACTTCTTAGACTTCTGGCATTAGCATACAAACATTTCAAAGTTTGTTTTTTGTTTGTATTTTCATTCTGCTTTTTAATTGATAGGGATAAGTTAGAATTTTTTAGCTCAGGTGAGTTTTTAGTTACAGGCACTTGTACTACTTTTCTTATTATTGGAACCTCACTGTCGGGATGCCCTAATTCTAATGCATCATTAGTATCCTTTGAAGATACCTCTCTCCAAACTATGCGCTGCTGAGCGACTGTCGGCTTTCCCCTTTGTTCTAGTTTAAAAGCTGCTCTATCTCCTTTTTAAAGGTTAGCACCAGCAATCTGGTTCCACCCTGGTTAAGCTGGAGCCCATCCCTTCGGAAGAGACTCCCCCTTCCCCAAAAGGTTCCCCAGTTCCTAACAAAACTGAATCCCTCTTCCTTGCACCATTGTCTCATCCACGCATTGAGACTCTGGAGCTCTGCCTGCCTGCCTCTGGTGACCTGCACGTGGAACAGGGAGCATTTCATAGAATGCTACCCTGGAGGTTCTGGATTTAAGCTTTCTACCTAAGAGCCTAAGTTTGGCTTCCAGAACCTCTCTCCCACATTTTCCTATGTCATTCATGCCCATATGAACCACGACAGCTGGCTCCTCCCCAGCACTGTCTAAAATCCAATCTAGGTGACGCGTGAGGTCTGCCACCTTCGCACGAGGTAGGCATGTTACCAGGCGATCCTCACGCCCACCACCCACCCAGCTATCTACATTCCTAATAATCGAATCACCAACTATGACGGCCGACCTAACCCTTCCCTCCTGGGCAGTAGGCCTTGGGGAGATATCCTTGGTGCGAAAGGACAATGCATCACCTGGAGAGCAGGTCCTTGCTACAGGATCCTTTCCTGCTACACCTGGTTGATGCTTTCCAATCATGAGATCTTCTTCCTCCAAGGCAGCCCCAGGGCTGCCAGTCTGAAGTTGGGACTGGACTACTATGTCCCAGGTCTCATCTATATACCTCTCTGTCTGTCTCAGCAGCTCCAGGTCTGCCACTCTAGCCTCCAGAGATTGGACTCTTTCTCTTAGAGCCAGGAGCTCTTTGCATCGCATGCACATGTACAACTTCTCACCGGCGAGTAAAAAATCATACATGTGACACTTGATGCAAAAGACTTGGAAGCCCCCCTCTTGCTGCTGGGCTGCTGCCTTAATCTCAGTTTTGTTCAGTTCCTAGTTAAGTTTTAGGTTGCTATGGGAGTAGGAATGTATCTAATTAACGTCCTTTAAATGTATTAGTGAATTCATTATATGTATAGTAGTGGCCTACAAGGGACTGATCAAACTCTCAATAAAGTTTTTGGGGTTTTTTTTGTGAAAGTGGCACCTGCCTATAAATTAAAGGATGAGCTAGGGGTGAGGGGTAGAAGGGTTGGGAAATCCAAACAATCTAACTTCAGTTAGCCAGCCAGAGTGACTCACTGCTCTCTTGATTAACAAATGTTGGTACCTAATCAAACAAAATCACACTACCTCAACACCTTTCCAAGGTGATTAACTGAACTGAACTGAACTTTTCAACCTTTTTACTTAGGTATACACTGCTCCTAGCTTATTTCTAACTTCTGGCTACTTTTTTTTTTTTAGTACAAACACTCAGTTCTGCTTACTAGCTGCCTTACTATTTAAAAATACAGTCTAACTTGTTTATTCGCTGCCTTACTGACTATTAAAAGGACAAACACACTAAATAATATTCCCAAATAGTTAACTTTGCCCCAATACTTTTAAAAAAGACAATGTCCCAAGCAAAAACTTACTGATTCCTTTCAGCCACCAGCAAGGTGATCCTCTCCTCTCAGTGCTCCCACTTATCTTTTAAACACTCTTCCATCCAGAAAGGCCCCTTCCGCCATTTTCAACAGTATTGTGCACAATCTGTGCTTCCACAATAAAAACTTATGGCTCATGGACATCAGCAAAGATGCATGAGCAACTCAGACTAAGCCTGCACCTAGATTTTAACAGGACTAAACCCTCAACCACTTCAGTAGGGGGGAGGATTCATCTTTTCCTGCAAAAGTGGTGGATAATCACAAAGGACTGTTGTGTCCTCAAAATTGTGGGGATCTGGTTAGGGTTTATGCTTCTCCCATCCTCCAGCGTTGCACCATTTTTCAGCCTTCAATCCAGATCCGTCATACTCAACCCAGCTCTATCTTGAGGTACAGTGCTTCTCAGCCAGCAGGTGATAAAACCTGTTCCTCCCAAAGAACTTGGCAGGAGTTCTACTTTTATATTTCCTTATCCCCAAGAAGTCAGGGGATTGAGACCATCCTGGATTTATGAAGACTAAACAAATGTCCTGTTACTAGAGACATTTAAAATAAGAAATTGCCATACTGGGTCAGACCAAGGGTCCATCAAGCCCAACATCCTGTTTCCAACAGTAGCCAATCCAGGCTACAAGTACCTGGCAAGTACCAAAACTCTAAGTAGATCCCATGCTACTGATGCCAGTAATAGCAGTAGCTATTCTCTTAGACAACTTGATTAATATCAGTTAATGGACTTCTCCAAGAACTTATCCAAACCTTTTTTAAAACCAGCTACACTAACTGCACTAACCACATCCTCTGACAAGAAATTACAGAGCTTAATTGTGCATTGAGTGAAAAATAATTTTCTCCGGTTAGTTTTAAATGTGCTACTTGCTAACTTCATGGAGTGCCCCCTAGTCCTCCTATTATCCGAAAGAGTAAATAACCGATTCACATTTACCTGTTCTAGACCTCTCATGATTTTAAAGACCTCTATCATATCCCCCCTCAGCCGTCTCTTCTCCAAGCTGAACAGCCCTAACCTCTTTAGCCTATTCTCATATTGGAGCTGTTCCATCCCCTTTATCATTTTGATCACCCTTCTCTGTATCTTCTCCATCGTAACTATATCTTTTTGTGATGCAGTGACCAGAATTGTACACAGTACTCAAGGTGAGGTCTCACCATGGAGCGATATAGAGGCATTATGACATTTTCCATTTTATTCACCATTCCCTTCCTAATAATTCATAACATTCTGTTTGCTTTTTTTGACTCCTGCAGCACACTGAACTGATAATTTCAATGTATTATCTACGATGATGCCTAGATTTTTTTCCTGGGTGGTAGCTCCTAATATGGAACCTAACATAATGTCATTACAGGATAAATTATTTTTCCCTATATGCATCACCTTGCAGTTGTCCACATTAAGTTTCATCTGCCATGTGGATGTCCAAATTTCCAGTCTCACAAGGTCCTCCTGCAATTTATCACAATCCACTTGTGATTTAGCTACTCTTTTGTATCATATGCAAATTTGATTACCTCACTCATATTATTCCTTTCCAGATCATTTATAAATATATTGAAAAGCACCGGTCCAAGTACAAATCCCTGAGGCAGTCCACTGTTTACACTTTTCCACTGAGAAAATTGACTATTTAATCCTACTGTCTGTTTCCTGTCTTTTAACCAGTTTGTAGTCCACGAAAGGACATCACCTCCTATCCCATGACTTTTTAGTTTCCATAGAAGCCTCTCATAAGGGACTTGTCAAATGCTTCTGAAAATTCAAATACATTTCATCTACTGGCTCACCTTTATCCACATTTATTAACCCCTTCAAAAACATGAAGCAGATTTGTGAGGCAAAACTTGCCTTGGGTAAATCCATGCTGTGTTCCATTAAACTATGTCTTTCTATATGTTATGTGATTTTGATCTTTAGAATAGTTTTCACTATTTTTCCTGGCCCTGAAGTCAGGCTCACTGGCCTAGTTTCTTGGATTGCCCCTGGAGCCCTTTTTAAATATTGGGGTTACATTGTCCACCCTCTAGTCTTCAGATACACTGGATGATTTTAAATATAGGTTACATATTTTTTAGTTCCTTCAGAACCCTGGCAAGCATACCATCCAGTCCAGGTGATTTGCTACTCTTTAGTTTGTCAATCTGGCCTACTACATCTTCCAGGTTCACAGTGATTTGGTTCAGTTCATCTGAATCATCACCCTTGAAAACCATCTCCAGAACCAGTATCTCTCCAACATCTTAATTAGTAAACACAGAAGCAAAGAATTAATTTAGACTTTCTGCAATAGCCATATTTTCCCTAAAAGCCCCTTTAACCCCTTGGTCATGTAATAGTTTAACCAACTCCCTCACCGGTTTCTTGCTTCGTATATATTTTTTAAAGTTTTTATTATAAGTTTTTGCATCTACAGCCAACTTCATTTCAAATTTTCTCTTAGCCTGCGCCTTCTCAATTTTTTACACTTAACTTGACAATGCTTATGCTTTTTCCTATTTTCTTCAGATGGATTCTTCTTCCAATTTTTGAAGGATTTTTTTTGGCTAAAATAGCCTCTTTCACCTCACCTTTTAACCATGCCGGTAATCCTTTTGTCTTCCTCCCACCTTTCTTAATGCATGGAATACATCTGGACTGCACTTCTAAGATTGTACTTTTAAACAATGTCCATGCCTGTTGTACACTTTTAACCTTTGCAGCTACACCTTTCAGTTTTTTTCTATTTTCCTTATTTTATCAAAGTTCCCCTTTTGAAAGTTTAGTGTTAGAGCTGAAGATTTACTATTGTCCCCCTTCCAGTCATTAGTTCAAATTTGATCATGTTATGATCACTATTGCCAAGTGGCCCCACCACCGTAACCTCTCACCAAATCCTGTGTTTCACTAAAAATTAAATCTAATAGCTTCCTCTCCCATTGGTTCCTGAACCAATTGCTCCATGAAGCAGTCATTTATTCCATCCATGAATTTTATATCTCTAGCATATCCTGATGTTACATTGAGCAGTCAATATTGGGGTAATTGAAATCTCCCATTATTACTGCACTGCTAAATTGGTTCGTATATATTTCCTGATCTCTCTTAGCATTTCATCATCTGTCTGACCATTTTGACTAGGTGAATGGTAGTATACTCCTATCACTATACTCTTACCCAACATATTCAATACCCCTGTTTATTGTAACTTTGATTTTTCGACCTTTCTTATTTATGTTTACTTGGTTTTATTTTTACTTCTGGTTTCCCCTGTTCCATGTAAACCGGCCTGATATGAATCCCATTCATGAAGGCCGGTATAGAAATGTTTTAAATAAATAAATAAATAAATAAATATATGGGATATCTACCCATATAGATTCTACTGAGCATTTAGTCTCTTGTATTATCTTTATCCTGTCAGACTCTATACCCTCTCTGAGGTAAAGTGCTACACCCCCACCAAGTTGAAGCTCCCTATTATTGCGGTATAATTTGTACCCTGGTATAGCACTATGCCATTGATTATCCTCCTTCCACCATGTCTCTGAGTTGCCAATTAAATCTCTCTCATCATCACCGCTATACACCAACTCTCCCATCTTACCTTAGACTTCTGGCAAACAGACATTTGCATTAACAACCTTTTTCAGTTGATATGGATAATTTGGAATTTTTTAGCTTAGGTGATTCTTTACTTATAGGCACATGGGCTTTCTGTTCCATTAGTATCCTTCAAAGATACATTCCTCCAAACCATGCACTGCTAAGTGACTGCTGGCTTTCCCCCTTATTAGAGTTTAAAGCTCCATACCATCCTACCCTTCATTCAAACAGGAGACTGGATATGCAGTCTGGATCTACAAAATATGTATGCTCACATAACCTCCATCAGTCCCATTGGAAATACCTCCATTTTGTAGAGGATTCCTATCACTACTAATACAAGATCTTCCCACTTGGCCTCTCACCGGCCACCCCAAGGGTCTTCACAAAATGCCTAGCAGCATGGTTGTTGAGTACTTACTAGTCTCATCACTGTCTCTGTCCAAGGAAGTTGAGGATATTATGATTTCCACCAGGAAGCCTTCAACTAGAACTTACAGTTTAAAATGAAACTGATTTTCATCTTGATGTCAAATAAGCTCCCTAAACCCTGTTTGCTTGTGAGCCAAAATAGTTGTTTCAATACTCTTTCTCCCTCCTCCTTGGGTCTCAGTATATCATCAGTCAAAGTGCATCTCAGTGGCTTACGATTTTCAAGTACATAGTAAACCGATATTAGAGGTGTGCATTCATTTTTCATGAATTAGACAATTTCAACAAAATTGTCTTAATTCATAATGGTTCATGGGCACCAAAAAACGAACGGAATTTTTCCAAAATTTTAGAAAAATTCGTACTTCGTGTTAGTGTGCACTATTGGGAGTTAGCGTGCACTAACATTTTAAAGTTAATGCACACTAACTATGGTTAGCGTGCACTAAAACGAAAATCAGGACCCACAAAAAAAAAAAAAAAAAAAAGAACCGCAGGAAAAATTAAATTTCCCACGGGGACCCGGAAACAAAGCCCGAACCAATCGGGCTTAACGTTGCACATCTCTAACAGATATCCATAAATCTTTTAGTGTTGAATTTCTTGAAAGGCCTGTGGCAGTTGTCAAGCCACTGGTGCCATGGGATCTCAATGTTGTACTAGCACAACTAATGAAACTGCCTTATGAACTGTTTTGAGTCTACTTCCTTAAAGTTTCTCACTTAGAAAAGTGCTCCTAATTGCCATTACATTGGCTAGAAATGTCAGTGAGCTTCAGGCATTGGTTCATTACTTACTATACATGCAGTTTTACCATAGAGTGATGCTCTGCACTCACCCAAAGTTTCTACCATAGGTAGTTTCATCTGAATCTAGCCATTGTTTTGCACAAGTTCTTTCCAAGAGCTCATGCACATAAGTGGGGAGAAAGCCCATTCACTGGACTGCAAAAGGACCTTGAAATATTATCTGTAGAGAGCTCAAACATCATCAGGCTTCACAACTTTTCATCTCTTATTATCCTAACAGACTAGGAATAGCAGTTGCCAAGCACACGTTGTCCAACTTGCTAGCAGACTACTGCACATTGGTATGCTCTGGCTGGCCTCCAGCTCAGAGCCTTTGTCAAGGCTTATCAAGTAAGAACCATGGCTACCCTAGTGGATCATTTGTGAGTTGTGCCTATTGAAAGTACTGTAACTTGGTCATGAGTTCATACCTTCACATCTGGACAATCTATCAAGAAGTAATAAATTTGTGCAGTCTGTTCACCCAGTAGTCCACTCTCCACAGAGGGTCCTAGTTGCTTTCAGTAAATACTCCATTGCAACCCTCAGCTTGGGACTCCCCATGTGTCATAGCTAACTCAGTCTTGCTAGTCAATGGAGAAAGCAAGTTTGCTTACTGTAAACAGGGTTCTCTGAAGACAGCACGATGAAATAGCCATGCTTAATATCCACTCATTTCCCTGGAGAGTTGACTACCTAGCTAAAAAGCTCAGCTCTGCAATCAACTAAGGGCCTTCTGAGGCAGTGCATATGTGGGAACTCCCTCATGCACTCAGTAGAGCAAAAGCCCTTGAGCTAAGAGAGAAGGGTCCTCTCAATGCCATCAGATGACAGCTCTCATGTCATAGTTTATTTATTTATTTATTCATTTTTATATACCGTCATTCGGTTTAGCCATCACAACTGTTTACAGAATCAAAACAACAACCAGATAAATTATACATAGTTGCAAAAGAAGAAAACAATAACAATAGTGAAATGATAGGTAGAGGAGGATGGTGGGGTGAAAGAGGGGGAGAAGGGAAAGATGTAAAAAGGAAAGTAACAAAAATAGTATTAATTCATCTTAAAGGAGGGCTTCATATTAAATTTCTGAAATTGTAATACTTGGGTTGCTAGTTGTAGTTACTGTTTTTTTCTTGTTTGGGTTTGAATGGTTGAATTGATTGTAGATGGATTGTTAAGGATGATCATTGATGTAGACTGTATCGAAGAGGAAAGTTTTTAGGTCCTTCTTGAACTTTTTTATGTTAGATTGAGTTCTTAAATAAGGCAGTAGAGAGTTCCATTTTTGGGGGGAAGCAATGGAGAATGCTCTGGGGTAGATTTTCAAAGGGGTACGCGCGTACCCCCCGAAAACCTACCCCAAACCCCCCTGCGCGCGCCGAGCCTATTTTGCATAGGCTCGGCAGCGCGTGCAAGCCCCGGGATGCGCGTAAGTCCCGGGGCTTGCATGGAGGGGCGTGCCGTGAGTGATGAGGCATTTCGGGGGCGTGGTCGAGGCCTCCGGACCAGCCCCCGGGTCGGGTGATGACGCGCCCGCAGGCGTAAATCTGCCAAAGGTAGGGGGGGGGGTTTAGATAGGGCCAGGGGGTTGGGTTAGGTAGGGGAAGGTGCGGGGTGGGGGGGGGTGGAAAGAAAGTTCCCTCCGAGGCCGCTCCGATTTCGGAGCGGCCTCGGAGGGAACAGGTGGCGCGCGCGCAGGTTGCACAAATGTGCACCCCCTTGCGCGCGCCGACCCCGGATTTTATAAGATTTGCGCGGCTACGCACGTATCTTATAAAATCCAGCGTACTTTTGTTCGCGCCTGGTGCACAAACAAAAGTACGTGCGCGCAGAAATTTATAAAATCTACCCCTCTGTTTCTAGTAGTTGATAGTCGAGCATCTTTAATGGGAGACATTTTTAGACAAGACGTGTTGTTAGATCGAAGATTTGTTCTGGTAATTTGTGGAGTGATTTTTAAACCAGTATGTTTATGATGATCAGCATGTATTAATTTGTGAGTGATGATCAGGATCTTATAATCTATTCGAGATTTAATAGGAAGCCAATGAAGCGACATTAGTATTGGGGTGATGTGAACATATTTTTTTGTTCCTGTTAAAATTCTTGTTGCTGAATTCTGAAGAACCTGCAGAGGTTTGATGCTTGTTGATGGAAGGCCAATCAGAAGAGAATTACAATAGTCTATTGTTGAGAAAATTATAAGTTGCAAGACTGTTCTGAAGTCCATTGAATTTTAAAAAGGTTTTAAACGTCTGAGAACTAGGAGCTTACGATATCCTTCTTTGATTTTAGTTATGTGTATATTGTAGTATAGGTTCCTATCCATGATAATTCCAAGATTTCTGGCGTGATTGACAGGGGAAATAAAGTTGATTTGATTGTTAGTGGTGAATTGAGGTGTGGAATTAAGTTGGGTTTTTTGTTCATGATAATTAATTCAGTATCAATATTGATTATTAGTTTTAAATTTGAAAGGAGTTGTTTTAGTGCATCAAGAATCATGGAAGTATCTTTGTATGTTTCATCAATGGATTTTTTTTATAGGAATAAGAAGTTGTATATCATCTGCATATTATTTGAGATCATCTAGTAGTTGGCAGATTGGTAAAAGGTAAATATTAAAGAGAGTGACAGATAATGCAGATCCTTGTGGTACTCTAGTTTTGAGGTCAATTTTCTTTGATACGTTATTATTGAATGAGACTTGGTAGCTCCTGTTGTTAAGAAATGATGTGAACCATTGTAGAGTATTGCCAGCTAGACCAATTTCTGATAATCGATCTAGAAGTATTTGATGATTTATAGTGTCAAATGCTGCAGAGAGGTCAAGTAATACAAGTAAGTATTGTTTTTCATTGTCAAAACCTCTTAATATGGTATCATTTAATGAAAGAAGGAGCATCTCGGTATTGAGGTTTTTTCTAAAACCATATTAGTTTGGAGATAATATATTGTTTGATTCAAGGTATTCATCAAGTTGTGAGTGAACTACTTTTTCTATTATTTTGGCAATGAAGGAAAGGTTTGAAATTGGGCGGTAATTTGATAGTGCATTTGGGTCAAGGTTGGTCTTTTTTAGGATAGGTTTTATTATAGCTGACAAGAGAATTTGGGCTAATAGTTAATTCATACTGTGGTCTATGGCAAAAACTGTTTACAGTAAGCATAATTACTATTTTTCTTTTGAGAAACCATTCACAAAACATTACAAAATCACTAATGAATTGAAAATATATGCAAATCAGCTCATTAGTGATGTTGCATATATTAAATTTTTGTAGAAAACCATGCAAATAGGCAATTTCCCATAAAATTTAGCGGGGGTCTTGTTTTTCTTTGCAAAAAAAGCTAGCAATTGCTTGGTAACTTTTTCACATGGAAGTCATTGTAGGAACCATTTGCATATTATGGAAATGGTCCAGCCCCACGACAAAAACAGCTTGAGCTATCCGGTCATTCCCACTGTAACTTACACCAGTTGATGCATCACCCTAGACATCTGAGAAAATAATATTTACAAATCAAATCAACACAGTGCTGCATATAAAAGAGGTCTGTTGATAGTAGGTAAGATGATCTTTACATTGTTCTCTGGGTCCTGAGGATATGCTTTTGTAGCCTATATATATTCAAATGAGTATCACTGGCAAAAGAACAAACAATACAACTAATTTAACACCCAAAAATAAAGATAATTAGAAACAGAACTTCAAAGAATAGTCGGCTGTAGCATTTCAGAGGTACTGTAGAAAAGACCCAATACGATATAACATGTAACCAAATCCAAATAATATATGACCTGTTATATAAGGAATGTCGATGTTAAGACCAAATGTACCGTCATACGATGCTAATAAGAAATTTAGCTATCGTGTCTGTGAGCCAATTGATTTGGACTTCAAAAATCATTAGGTACCTCGGTCTAACATAGCTCTGTGTTACTTAATGTCCACTTCCACTTTGAAAAATCATTTCGTCAAAGCCGGCCAAAATAAAGCCTTTGAAATCACTTATCTTATATTGTGCTAAAGTCGATCTTGTACAGCCACGGCTGTTTACAGTAAGCATAATTACTATTTTTCTTTTGAGAAACCATTCACAAAACATTACAAAATCATTAATGAATTGAAAATATATGCAAATCATCTTGTACGGCTGTACAAGATCGACTTTAGCACAATATAAGATAAGTGATTTCAAAGGCTTTATTTTGGCCGGCTTTGACGAAATGATTTTTCAAAGTGGAAGTGGACATTAAGTAACACAGAGCTATGTTAGACCGAGGTACCTAATGATTTTTGAAGTCCAAATCAATTGGCTCACAGACACGATAGCTAAATTTCTTATTAGCATCGTATGACGGTACATTTGGTCTTAACATCGACATTCCTTATATAACAGGTCATATATTATTTGCATTTCAGATGTAGGCATGCAAATATTGGGAAAGAAACAGTACCAGGACAGTGGGAAAAAGAACCAATCAACTTGTTAAAGCACTGCTACTTAATTCTTGTGAAGCTTTGTGTGAATAATGGGCAGAGGATAGGGTTGTTCTTACACTCTTATTTTAATACATTTTATAAAATTTCCGAATCTAGCACTATTAATCGTGGAAAAAAGAAAATCCTGGAAACTGCACAAGTAAATAGAAATGCAAAGAAGAGCAAGAAGCTAAAGAAAAAACAAAACATCATGATAAGGTACAGAAATACTCCAAACTAACATGCAGAATATTGACAAATTAAGAACAGGTAAGAATACTTATCAGATATTTTCAGATCCTTTCACCAGATGGCTCAAGTCTTATATTCATGAGCATGTGGTTCTTGCAGCAAATAAAGCCATGGGTCTTATTCAATTAATATATTTTTTTTTGATGGGCACATTATGGGAAAAGGCCCTCTTTGAGTATCAGGTAAATAATGCATGTCACTGTTTATAGGTGCCTACATGTATATAACAGATGATCACAGTATCTCTCCTATCCAGTCAGCCCAGTTATGTCCAAACTGATAAAGAGACCTCCCAGCTGCCATTCACAGAGTGCGACAGACTGCAAGATCTCTCTTTCTCCACGGCAGATTTTCTTTGAATTCTCACGCTGACCACCACCATCCTGGGTAGTAGAACATACAAGATCCCCCACTTATAGAGGTGTCTAGAGTTACATACCAACTGCTGCAGTTTCACTTGGCCCTTTGTCTCCCATGCGTAAGCAAAATAGAAGGCAGAAAAACCCAAAACTATCCAACCTGATTTAGAGAGACACACACACATTGGCTGTGAAAGTTTGAACTGTCTCTAACTGCTTGTTTTGCCTGCTCCCAACCACTACTGCAAACACACACAGGTGTTTTAAAACAGGGAATTGATATTTCAATACTGTATTCTCTTTCAGAAAATAAAAAAAGGCTAGTTTTGTGACTGCATAGGAGACACTACTTGGAAAATATTGCTCAAAGTGAGATTTAAGACCATTAAAGCAGTGTAGGCTTTCTCGGACTGCTCTCCAAGGCCAGGTTAAAGTGGATGCTGTTCAGAAGTAACCATCTTTTTCCATCATGTTTTTTTCCTTACATAGGACAAAGAAATTGACAAAATCTTGTGGTTTAAGAGCACTTTATTGTTCTTTAAGGCTACTTTTAAGTACAAAAAAAAAAGAGATGGCCTGCCAAACCTTTTTTTCTCCAGGTGAAACGAGGCCACAAAAGAATGGTATATTACAGATTTACAAACATGGAAAACATTTAAAACAGCACTGTAGATCACTTTACTCTGTGAAGAAACTTCACTGTTCTTTATAAATGGGTTTTTGTTCTTTTCCATTGAAATGCTTGTTACCCTTCCCTCCCCACTCCAGGCTTTCATGAAACATTTGAGCACTTTCATGGCAACCATTTTATTTTTTTAATTGTATTACTGGACATGTGGTAATGGCCAAGTCCTATAAAAGCAGTTTATATACCTTTTTAAAACAGGACTGTTTGAAGACCTTATCGCTCTGTACCATGAGACCACGGTTAGGCAGCTGCAGTGGCATTACGGGGACACCACTTTGCCTCCTCCTGTGTGAACCATCCTGCTAGTTAGGAACACCCACAACTACAGGAGTCAAAAGCTTAGAGCAATCTCAAACTGGTATGCCAGACAGCTCTACGCCTCTATGGCTGCTTGTTTTTCTTTAAGGAGCACAGAGCTATTAGGCTTTCAAGCAGTACTACATGAAGAGGTGCGTGTGTTTGTGTATAGATATAGACATATACATACACACCTGTTTTAGAAGAGTTGAGCATCACACAATGCTACATGAAAATATTACTGCCTTAATTTACCCATCTCAGACAAGTAAACGGGAATTTGTGTTTACACAGAAATGTAGTCAGGAGTCAAATTTCTTCAGAGTTCATCTACAGTATTAGTATTTTACTGTTACAACGCTCAGTAGCCTGTAGCAATAACACACTAGTGGCTATTAATGCTAATGCAGTGTTCTCATAGAATAACTGTGTTCCTGCACTTTTACTGTATTACAGACGAATCTACAACAAAAAAAAGATCAACTTTTTTCTCAAAAAAAAAAAAAAGAATGATTACAATAAAAGAAAAGGGAAAAATTAAATAGCTACACATCATTAACAAATTAATTGTTCCTCAAAAAAATACCTACAAATTTCTCTGTACACTCTTTACGCACAGCGTAACGATGGTCTTAAAGTTACTTCTATAAAAAAATGTTATTTTAATGATTTTCCTACAGAGAGTATGGTACTGCATGCCAAAGCACAGACATGTTGACTACCCAGTAAAAAGGTAGTGAAATGTGTGAAACTTGGTGGGTGGGATGGGAGAATTGTGTTACTTATTTAATTTTTGTTCAGTACAGCAAAAGCTCCATTATCCTACATGCATAGGAAACAGTCCATGCCTGGTTATCTGACAACACCCTGCTTCCGGCAGTAGCCTGCAGGGAGCAGGAGGAGAGGGGGTGATGCTGGAGCAGACTGAGCAGAGCAGAGAAAAGCTACTCTGCTCTTTAATCCAACCTTGCCCCTCCTATCCCTTGCAGGGAACAAGAGGAGAGGGGAAGATGCAGGAGTGGACAGAGCAGAGCAAAGCAAAGCTACCGTACTCCTTATTGCTGTTTACAGTAGCATTCTGCTGAAACCTTGGCAGCAGTAAAAGCTAAAAATAAAATAGCCCTGCTGCTAGATACCAGTTAGTTGAGTTTTCTGTTGGGTGTCAGATAATGGGGCTTTTATTATAGCTGCCTACTACTGCAAAACACCCACTGATCTGATCTTTTTCTTTCTACCCTGCACCTTTTTCCAAATTAAAATTGCTAAACAAAAAGAGATAAGAACAAAAGCCACAATGGACCCAATACTGTAGTGCAGTCCACAATACATCACGTCTTGCCATCTTCCAATTAGTAATAATAATGATTTCCTATCTTGAACCAGTCTTGCCAAATAACGAGGGACCTTTGTTTTCAATTTTATTTTTCCTGGGAATTTCAATGTTATGAAAGAAAAAAAAAATCAGTGGAAAAATGACTTTCACACCAATTTTTCTAGTTGGTTAAAGCAGTCATTTTTCCACTGAATTTTGTTATAAAACATTGAAACTCCCAGGAAAAATAAAATATAAACACAAACAAAGGCTCCTACAAATAACCCAGCAGAAAGAACCCTATTTATACTGGGGTGTTGGAATGTATGGGTGTTGCGCATGCATTTTTTAAGGACAAGGTATAGGACAAGAAGCTCTTTCGTACTAAACACAACTGATTCGTATGCCTGCTTCTTATCTAATTTCTAGTTAGTAGCTATTAATATAGCAAATGATAATATATGCATTCATACCTGTCTAAAGTATTTTAGTGGAGGAATGTAAGCTTCTCTTGGCACAGGGTTATGAGTAAGTTTATAAAAAAAAAAAAAAAAAAGATCATAGTACATAAACTTGCAACAATCTGGTGTTCAGCCAAGATATTGACAGGTAGTACTTTCTTTACCTCATTAGTCTCGATATACAGAGACTGAGTTTTAGGAAGCAAATTCCTATTAAAGCAGGGCAGTGGTGCAACAGTAAATGGTTATTCAGTCATGCACAAAGCTATAGCATCCTACACCACGCATTATTGTAATAAACTGCTTCATTTGATGCCTGTCCGGAGGCTGCCCTCTGTCGCTGGCTGCTACTAAAGTGAATATCAGATACAAATAGAGTACAACTGTACCAGCAGTACGTATATCTAGGACTGATATTGACAAAAATAAACTAATTCCAAGGAGAAGCTAATAAGTATTATGTTCCTTATTGTCTATACATTAATAGATACCAGCTATTTTCTTTTTTCAATAAAACATGCATCTTTAAGCACTATTGACCCCCTTCCAACCTCTGCTCTATCCTAACAAACTGCAGCGTGTAGAAAAATGAAAATGCCCGTGGTCTGAAAATTATGCAGTCTAATTGCAAGCATCAAGCACCTGAAATCTAGAGAGAAAGACCTATAACCTGTATGAGACTTCCCCTTCCAAAGCTGTTTTTACCTTTTTAAACTGATAGAAATGTCATTCTTTAAAACCCCCCTTTTTTTCAGCAGTTTGCTCTCAGAATATTTAGCATCTTGCATAAAGTCGCCAGGCAACTTTAATTCTCTCCCAATAGTGCAAATCAGACATGACAGTTCTTTTCAAGTATATACATCCAAAATTACTCGATTAAAAAAAAAAAAAAAAAAAAAAAAAGCAATGGAAGCAAACCACACAAATTCTAGTCTCAAGAAGCTAGGAAAGCAAAAAGCATTTTGGGTCAACCAACTGTAGCAATGGCTTTCTGTGATTAAGTGAGCGTTTCTACTGTTTGACAAGGGGGCGGCAGATTTGCATCAGAGGTTTCTTTGGTATCTGAAACAGGAAGTTAAGATGCTACATTACAACCAATAAGAAATAGTTCCTGCTATCTTGTTTAAAGGCACCCTTTAACAAGTGCCAGGCAAGGACACCAAAAAAGTGTGCTGTTCTGAAAAACTACTCTCCCTCCAACACTATTTTTTTTTTAAGCACTGTTCAAAGCTCAGTCAAACCATGCAAATTCAATTCTTTACTGACGGAGGCTTTCCTGAGCCTCACTTTTCTTTTCTTTTTTTAGGAGACTACAGAAGGGGAGTGATTATGATTGACCATGTGGGAGGAAGGAGAGGTTTGACCCCTTCTGGAGGCAGACTCAGGACTGCTGGACACTCCATCCTTTGCTGCTTTGATCTGAAGCCATGTATCCCCAAGTGCCTTAGCAAAGTGGTCATCGACTGATCCAGTGATGGACACAGAGTTTGTCACGGGCTCTGGCTCCTTATAATTCTTGCCAAGACTTCTGCGAAAATGCTCTTCCACGACTGGATCACACGCAGTGGAACCTAAATGGTAAGAGAGAAACAGGAAAATAACTTCAAAAGAAAAGTGATTTTGTTTTCCTTAAAATGTGTCCTTTATGTTCTTAAGGTGGGTAATTTTAATACAATCTTCACTAGTTAAACTTATTTTCAAAGCAAACCTATGCACATAAATTGATCAGAAATAATGCACACAAATTGACCCATACAAAGTTACACCTGCTCTTTGCAGGGAGGACATAATTTGTAAGTTTAATTTAGGCACCTTTTTTAAAAAATAAAAAGTATATATGTAGATTCCAACACCACTTGAAATGCATGTTTATGTGCATAATAGTATTCATGAAATCAAGATACTCAAACACCAGGAAAGTTTATAACAAGCCATTCAAGCACAGAAACGGCTTTGAATATTACCCCCTTAATGTCAAAGCCTACTGTGCACCCAAGCAAGAAACATGAATTACAGAGAGCAATTTGCCAGTAAACTGGACTGGAATTCCTTCTCTTCAGTTGCTGGGCTCATTCACTTTGTACCCAGCAGTAGACACAATGATACCTGCACTCCATGCAATCAAGAGTCATTTATTTTTCCCAGAATACCTTCATTTAGAAAGGAATGATTAAAATAATGAATGCATTATCCCTCAATATACACTGTTTAGACATCTGCCAACTGTTTACCCAACAAAAATGATTTACTTAAAGCATTCTGAGTAATCAGTTTAGCAACAGGCACATGTGGCAATATATTATACAGATATAAAAAGAAAAGCTGCCCCCCCCCCCCAAAAAAAAAAAATGGAGATGGAGCAAATTCAGACCGTAGTGTGCTATAAATTTGCACAAAATAAACTGAATTACGAAAGTATTCCTTAGCATTTACAAAGTAGCATATGAAGCATAGAAACATGTGGCCCATCTAGTCTGTCCATCCGTCCAATTTTGTTAGCTTTACAATTCCCATTACTCCCGCTGAGATCCCCTGTATTTATCACATGCTTCTTTCTTCCCCACCCAGGTAATGCTATAGCCCCTTTCTGAGTCCTGCCAAGTAACCTGGAGCAATTCCCTGGAAAACTAGAGAGCAACCTGGTACAGGACCACAGAAAGTCCTGGCATGGATGAAGGAAAACAGCTTCTAAATTTCATAGTTTGAGTTTCATGTTTTAGTAGAAAAGTTATATTCCTCCTACCCCCAACTTGTAGCATTAATTGCCCATTGGTGGTTGCTGAAATGATGCGTTAAAATAAGAAATGGAATAATTACACTTACTGCTAGATGGCCTTCTATAAGTGGCTGGCATGGCTGAAACACAGCCACTGTGCGCAACAGGGCAGTGAGAGAGGTTACAGTTGCGATTGCTTGCAGAGGCACAAGTAATTACTGATGGACGGTTCTGCAAGGAAAAGTCAGAATCCGGTATGGACAAAACCAAAATACAAAGAAACCACTGCTCCAGTGGAGCAATTCCCTGGAGAACTAGAGAGCAACCTGGTACAGGTTGCTCTCTAGTTCTAAAAGCAACTAGCAATCACATTTTATGAAGCTATTAGACACAAAAACTGGAATCCTACTACATTCTTAGGGACCTTCACTTTCAGTGTTTGTTATAGCATTAAAATTCCCATGAAAAATAACAATCAAATCTGTGGAAAAATGACTTTTCCACTTATTTTTTACTTAAATCATTTTTCCACAAATTTTTTTTTTGTTATAACATTGAAATTCCATGGGAAAATAAAATAAAAACTGAAAACCAAAGTCCCTATTAATTTTGCATTTGAAATTTTAGCTAAACGCAAAAAAGGTAGTTCCATAAATATGTCATTTCATTCACACAATGGCTTAAGTGCTACCCAGAAAATGAAGCAAGATTTCTACATCTGTATAAACTACACATGCACTAAAGGCTGCCCTCTGTCGAAACTTGGCCCTCTCTGGCTCTAAAAGAGGCAGGCAGAGCTCCGGAGTCTCAATGCGTGGATGAGACGATGGTGCAAGGAAGAGGGATTCAGTTTTGTTAGGAACCGGGGAACCTTTTGGGGAAGGGGGAGTCTCTTCCGAAGGGATGGGTTCCACCTTAACCAGGGTGGAACCAGACTGCTGGCGCTAACATTTAAAAAGGAGATAGAGCAGCTTTTAAACTAGAACAAAGGGGAAAACTGACAGTCGCTCAGCGGTGCATGGTTCGGAGAGAGGTATCTTCAAAGGACACTAATGATGCATTAGAATTAGGGCATCCCGACAGTGAAGTTCCAATAATTAGAAAAATAGTCCAAGTGTCTGTAACTAAAAACTCACCTGAGCTAAAAAATTCTAAATTATCCCTATCAATTAAAAAGCAGAATGAAAATACAAACAAAAAACAAACTTTGAAATGTTTGTATGCTAATGCCAGAAGTCTAAGTAGTAAGATGGGAGAATAAGAATGTATAGCAGTGAATGATGACATAGACTTAATTGGCATCTCAGAGACATGGTGGAAAGAGGATAACCAATGGGACAGTGCTATACCGGGGTACAAATTATATCACAATGACAGAGAGCAGCACCCGGGAGGAGGTGTGGCGCTTTATGTCCAGGATGGCATTAGACTAAATACAAAATTGAATCTTTATGGGTAGAAATCCCTTGTGTGTTGGGGAAGACTATAGTGATAGGAGTATACTACCGTCCACCTGGTCAAGATGGTGAGACGGACAGTGAAATGCTAAGAGAAATTAGGGAAGCTAACCAAATTGGTAGTGCAGTAATAATGGGAGACTTCAATTACCCCAATATAGACTGGGTAAATGTATCATTGGGACACTCTAGAGAGATAACGTTCCTGGATGGAATAAATGACAGCTTTATGGAGCAATTGGTTCAGAAACCAACGAGAGAGGGAGCAATTTTAGATCTAATTCTCAGTGGAGCACAGGACTTGGTGAGAGAGGTAACAGTGGTGGGGCCGCTTGGCAATAGTGATCATAATATGATAAAATTTGATTTAATGACTGGAAGAGGAACAGTGTGCAAATCCAAGGCTCTCGTGCTAAACTTTCAAAAGGGAAACTGATAAAATGAGAAAATTGTTAGAAAAAAACTGAAAGGAGCAGCTACAAAAGTAAAAAATGTCCAAGAGGCGTGGTCATTGTTAAAAAATACCATTCTAGAAGAACAGTCCAGATGTATTCCACACATTAAGAAAGGTGGAAAGAAGGCAAAGCGATTACTGGCATGGTTTAAATGGGAGGTGAAAGAAGCTATTTTAGCCAAAAGATCTTCATTCAAAAATTGGAAGAAGGATCCAACAGAAGAAAATAGGATAAAGCATAAACATTGGCAAGTTAAATGTAAGACATTGATAAGACAGGCTAAGAGAGAATTTGAAAAGAAGTTGGCTGTAGAGGCAAAAACTCACAGTAAAAACTTTTTTAAATATATCCGAAGCAGAAAGCCTGTGAGGGAGTCAGTTGGACCGTTAGATGATCGAGGGGTTAAAGGGGCACTTAGAGAAGATAAGGCCATCACAGAAAGATTAAATGATTTCTTTGCTTTGGTGTTTAATGAAGAGGATGTTGGGGAGGTACCCGTAATGGAGAAGGTTTTCATGGGTAATGATTCAGATGGACCGAATCAAATCACGGTGAACCTAGAAGATGTGATAGACCTGATTGACAAACTGAAGAGTAGTAAATCACCTGGACCGGATGGTATACACCCCAGAGTTCTGAAGGAACTAAAAAATGAAATTTCAGACCTATTAGTAAAAATTTGTAACCTATCATTAAAATCATCCATTGTACCTGAAGACTGGAGGATAGCAAATTTAACCCCAATATTTAAAAAGGGCTCCAAGGGTGATCCGGGAAACTACAGACCGGTTAGCCTGACTTCAGTGCCAGGAAAAATAGTGGAAAGTGTTCTAAACATCAAAATCACAGAACATATAGAAAGACATGGTTTAATGGAACAAAGTCAGCATGGCTTTACCCAAGGCAAGTCTTGCCTCACAAATCTGCTTCACTTTTTTGAAGGAGTAAATAAACATGTGGATAAAGGTGAACCGGTAGAAGTAGTATATTTGGATTTTCAGAAGGCATTTGACAAAGTTCCTCATGAGAGACTTCTAGGAAAAGTAAAAAGTCATGGGATAGGTGGAGATGTCCTTTCGTGGACTGCAAACTGGCTAAAAGACAGGAAACCGAGAGTAGGATTAAATGGACAATTTTCTCAGTGGAAGGGAGTGGACAGTGGAGTGCCTCAGGGATCTGTATTGGGACCCTTACTTTTCAATATATTTATAAATGATCTGGAAAGAAATATGACAAGTGAAATAATCAAATTTGCAGATGACACAAAATTGTTCAGAGTAGTTAAATCACAAGCAGATTGTGATAAATTGCAGGAAGACCTTGTGAGACTGGAAAATTGGGCATCCAAATGGCAGATGAAATTTAATGTGGATAAGTGCAAGGTGATGCATATAGGGAAAAATAACCCATGCTATAATTACACAATGTTGGGTTCCATATTAGGTGCTACAACCCAAGAAAGAGATCTAGACGTCATAGTGGATAACACATTAAAATCGTCAGTTCAGTGTGCTGCAGCAGTCAAAAAAGCAAACAGAATGTTGGGAATTATTAGAAAGGGAATGGTGAATAAAACGGAAAATGTCATAATGCCTCTGTATCGCTCCATGTTGAGACCGCACCTTGAATACTGTGTACAATTCTGGTCGCCGCATCTCAAAAAAGATATAATTGCGATGGAGAAAGTACAGAGAAGGGCTACCAAAATGATAAGGGGAATGGAACAGCTCCCCTTTGAGGAAAGACTAAAGAAGTTAGGACTTTTCAGCTGGGAGAAGAGACAGCTGAAGGGGGATATGATAGAGATGTTTAAAATCATGAGAGGTCTAGCATGGGTAGATGTAATTGGTTATTTACATCTTTGTGCGAGGGGCCTGGGGAGCCCCGACAGAGTCCGGCGGAGGTCTTACCTCCGCCGGACTCCAGCACTGTCCCCCTCGCACATCCTCCTCTGTCGGGGCTCCCCAGGCCCAATCGGAGCTAGAGCCCGCTCGCTTACACCGCGAGCCGTGCAGAGGAGGCAACAACAAAGATAAAAAAAGAAAAAGAAAAACAAAACCGAAAGGAACCCGCTCCGACTGTAGAGCAGCGCGCACACGGTGAGTCAGCCGCGCCCCCTGAGAGGCACTAGGCCAATCAGAGGGCGGCAAACAGGACTTTAAATTGCGGCGACTCCCTCCGGCGGCCCTCTTACCTCCGCCGGACTCCAGCACTGTCCCCCTCGCACATCCTCCTCTGTCGGGGCTCCCCAGGCCCAATCGGGGCTAGAGCCCGCTCGCTTACACCGCGAGCCGTGGAGAGGAGGCAACAACAAAGATAAAAAAAGAAAAAGAAAAACAAAACCGAAAGGAACCCGCTCCGACTGTAGAGCAGCGCGCACACGGTGAGTCAGCCGCGCCCCCTGAGAGGCACTAGGCCAATCAGAGGGCGGCAAACAGGACTTTAAATTGCGGCGACTACCTCCGGCGTCGCGCGTCGGGCGTCGCGCGTCCGAAGGAGCGCGTTCTAAGGGGCCTGCCCCTTAGCGCGCCCCTTGGAGCGTCCCAGAGCCAGGACCCTTTACCCGTTTCCCTTCCAAACGGGGACTATTTACACCTCCACCTCTGGATCCCTTTAGAATACTATAAAGTCAAGAAAACACCTCCAAAGGCAACGGACACACTACAGCCTACGTATTAGAATACCAAGCATTTTGCACTCTTAACCCTAGCTATCTCGGATTTCCTTATCTAGCAATCTGCACTGCAGCCTCCAGCACGCACGCATCCTTTCAGCATCTAGCAACCACTCATCCAATTCTTCTTCCAGCAGCCACTCATCCAGCAGCCACTCATCAAGCAGCCACTCATCCAATTCTTCTTCCAGCAGCCACTCATCCAGCAGCCACTCATCAAGCAGCCACTCATCCAATTCTTCTTCCAGCAGCCACTCATCCAGCAGCCACTCATCAAGCAACCACTCATCAAGCAACCACTCATCCAATTCTTCATCCAGCAGCCACTCATCCAGCAGCCACTCATCCAATTCTTCTTCCAGCAGCCACTCATCCAGCAGCCACTCATCCAATTCTTCTTCCAGCAGCCACTCATCCAGCAGCCACTCATCCAATTCTTCTTCCAGCAGCCACTCATCCAGCATCCTCTCATCCAGCAGCCACTCATCCAGCAGCCACTCATCCAATTCTTCTTCCAGCATCCTTTCATCCAGCAGCCACTCATCCAATTCTTCTTCCAGCAGCCACTCATCCAGCAGCCACTCATCAAGCAACCACTCATCCAATTCTTCATCCAGCAGCCACTCATCCAGCAGCCACTCATCCAATTCTTCTTCCAGCAGCCACTCATCCAGCAGCCACTCATCAAGCAACCACTCATCCAATTCTTCATCCAGCAGCCACTCATCCAGCAGCCACTCATCCAATTCTTCTTCCAGCAGCCACTCATCCAGCAGCCACTCATCCAATTCTTCTTCCAGCAGCCACTCATCCAGCAGCCACTCATCCAATTCTTCTTCCAGCAGCCACTCATCCAGCATCCTCTCATCCAGCAGCCACTCATCCAATTCTTCTTCCAGCTTCCTTTCATCCAGCAGCCACTCATCCAATTCTTCTTCCAGCAGCCACTCATCCAGCATCCTCTCATCCAGCAGCCACTCATCAAATCCCTCTCTACTATTAAACCAATTCTACTACTCTAATAGCTCTCAAACCATCATCAAACCCCACACATCTCTCCAGAAAGCAAGTCTTATTACGCTTCATTAAAAAAAAAAAAAAAACAAAAAAAAAAAACAAACTAACCTCACCAGCTACAATCTGAACACTATTCACATGGGCCTCCCAATTCCAATCCTCCATCACAGGACCTATCTCACAGGAAAACATTCCTTGATCTCACGCCCACCCACTTACAAATCCCTTATCCCCATCATGATTTCCCCATTTACCCAAACTTTAGGCTTAGCTCTTTTCTCTCTGATACTATTCAACGCTCAATCTCTCTCCAAGAAAACACTAATACTTAATGACATTCTCCTGGACAATAATCCCGACCTCTGCGCTATCACGGAAACATGGCTTAAACAAACGGATACAGCACTAATAAACCAACTTCCAATTCAAAGCTACGATATTTTCTCCATTCCCAGAAAGAAAAAAAGGGGAGGAGGTATCCTCCTAGCAGCCAAAAAAAATCTAAAAATTACCCAATTCCCAATTAGTTCACCCTCAAAAATTGAAACAGGACTATTCAAATCAGACCATCTGCAAATTCTTCTAATCTACGCCCCCCCAGGCCTGCTGGAATCCAATGCATCACCCATACTAGAATTAATAGCAACTCACTTAAATCTGGATCGTCCAACCATAATACTGGGCGATTTTAACTTACATGTCGACGACCCCATTCGCTCTACCAATTGCGAAGCTTTCCTAACCGCCATGTCGGCATTAGGCTTCAAACAAATCATAAACAAACCTACCCATAGAGCAGGCCACACCCTGGACCTTATATTTGTTAACTCAAACATATCACACTCAACGCCACCTACATGCCAACCAGTCCCCTGGTCAGACCATACTTTAATATCTTCTGCCTTTTCGTTGGAACAAACAAGCAAAAAATGCGTCCCACCTCCAGAATTTATATACAGGAAATCCTGCACATCAGAGGAATTACACAATCATCTGGTCCCAGAACTCCCACTAATAGACATCACCTCAGCCAACGCAGCCCTTCACTCTTGGAACAAGATAACAGAAACAGCAGCAAACAAACTCTGTCCACTGGCAACAAAAAAACTCAAACAGAACACTTCCAAAAAACAACCTTGGTTTAACGAAGAACTTCAAAAACGCAAACACACACTCAGACAGAAGGAAAGCAAATGGCGGAAATCACCAACACCAACCTCCCTCTCCGCTTACAAACTCGCTCTACACCAATACAAAAACGCCACATTAAAAACTAAAAGGGACTTCTTTGCACAGAAGATCCACCACATTATTTCGATTCCAAAGCCCTATTTGCTTATGTATCTAACTTAACACAAACCATTACTCCTGACATCCCAGCAAACCTAGCACAAGAAAAAGCTGAGGAACTGGCCCTCTACTTTAGCAATAAAATCTCCAACCTGATAACACAGCTGAGACCCAATACTTCAGATCCATCAAACCTATACTTACATCACAACAAAGACACTTCTCTATAATCCTTCGAACTATTCTCAATATCAGAGATACTCGCTGCATTGAAGAAAATGAAACCCTCATCACACCCATCAGACTACATCCCATCCAAACTTCTCCTGCTAATACCAGACACCATCTCTACCGCTCTGACAGACATCATTAACTGTTCACTAGCACAAGGAATCTATCCTGACGACCTGAAAATTGCATCCATCAAACCGCTCTTAAAAAAACCCAACTTAAACTCCAATGATCCCACCAATTTCCGTCCTATATCAAATCTCCCGTTCATAGCCAAGGTAATGGAAAAATTGGTTAACTCCAGACTATCAGACTACCTCGAAGAACATAAAATTCTGTTCCCGACCCAATATGGTTTCAGGAAATCCTTAAGTACAGAATCACTACTAATCTCCCTGACTGACTACCTTATCATGGGCCTGGATAAAGGTCAAGCATACTTGCTAATCTTCCTGGACCTCTCAGCTGCCTTTGATACGGTTAACCACTCCATCTTACTAATTCAACTAGCAAATATTGGAATAACAGGAACAGCTCTATCATGGTTCAAATCGTACTTAGGAAACAGAAAATACAAAGTTAAACTACACAACAAAGAATCTCAGCACTATGCTTCCTCTTCAGGAGTTCCGCAGGGCTCCTCCCTCTCACCAACGCTCTTTAATATCTACCTGCTCCCTCTTTGCCAACTTCTAAACAAATTAAACCTTAAACACTATCTATATGCAGATGACGTCCAGATAGTCATCCCCATCAAAGAATCCTATTCTAAAACTCTTGAATTCTGGGAATCTTGTCTTCAAAAAATTGATGGACTCCTCTCCAACCTAAATCTAATACTAAACTCTTCAAAAAGCGAACTCCTCCTAATTTCCACCGAAAACAGTAATACAGACACAAATCCTCCACCGAATTTACAAACCCCACAAGTAAGAAACCTAGGAGCTATCTTTGATAATAAGCTAAACCTTAAATCATTCATAAATCAAACCACTAAGGACTGTTTCTATAAACTCCAAGTCTTAAAAAGAATAAGACCACTGTTTCACTTTCAAGACTATAGATCAATTCTTCAATCAATAATATTCGCGAAACTAGATTACTGCAACTCCTTACTATTAGGTCTTCCCTCTTCTCACACTAAACCCCTTCAGATGGTTCAAAACACGGCTGCAAGAATATTAACAAACTCCCGGAGAAGAGATCACATATCACCAATTCTCAAAGACTTACATTGGCTGCCAATTCACTACAGAATTATTTATAAGTCCATTACCATTATTTACAAAACCATACATCAACACTCTCAGCTCAACCTTCAAATTCCTCTCAAAATATTTACTTCAAATAGACCAATCAGAGAGTCCTACAAAGAATCCTTACAAATACCACATTCCAAAACTATGCGACACATAACAGCCAGAGACAGGGCTTTCTCCACCGCAGGACCGTCACTGTGGAACTCCATCCCACCAGATTTGCGACAGGAACCCTGCCTCCCCACTTTCAGGAAAAGACTCAAAACATGGCTTTTTATGAAAGCATTTCCTAACCTAAACTGAACCTTAATCAGTCTTTGACTAATCACTCTGACTTTACCTTAACATAGAAATTAACTCCACAGCATTAGGGCAATTCGTTATTACCTCAAATGCATTGATATGCATATATGTATCATATGTATCTAGTTAAAAACCCCAGCTTCTTTTCTCTGTTCCAAGTTATTACTACCCTGTTTTATTGTAACTGCAACCCTTAACTTTCACTTGTATATTGTTATTTACTACTACCTTTTTTAATTTTTGTTATTTATTGTTATTTATGACCTCTTGTTACCTCTTCACTTGTTAATTGTAAACCGACATGATGCGATACTCATCGCGAATGCCGGTATAGAAAAACTTAAAATAAATAATAAATAAATAAATAAATTTACTCTTTCGGATAGTAGAAAGACTAGGGGGCACTCCATGAAGTTAGCATGGGGCACATTTAAAACTAATCGGAGAAAGTTCTTTTTTACTCAACGCACAATTAAACTCTGGAATTTGTTGCCAGAGGATGTGGTTAGTGCAGTTAGTATAGCTGCGTTTAAAAAAGGATTGGATAAGTTCTTGGAGGAGAAGTCCATTACCTGCTATTAAGTTCACGTAGAGAATAGCCACTGCCATTAGCAATGGTAACATGGAATAGACTTAGTTTTTGGGTACTTGCCAGGTTCTTATGGCCTGGATTGGCCACTGTTGGAAACAGGATGCTGGGCTTGATGGACCCTTGGTCTGACCCAGTATGGCATTTTCTTATGTTCTTAACAAGGAAGTCTGGAACCAGATAGCATAGATCTGGGACTTTCAAAAGGGGGTCCCCTTCAGGGGTGAGTGCTTGGTCTGTGGCTGTGCAATTTTTATCAGTGTTCTATAGGAATAAATAAGTAGCAAAACTTCCATTTTGTTTTACAGACTACACCCAGCTATCACACTGAAAATACATTATGAAACATTTTATAGAAGAAAATAATTATTCTAGGGGCAAATGGGCAGAGAAGTGGCAGATGAGGTTTAATATAAGCAAGTGCAGAGAAAATGCACTTAGGGACAAGAATAAGCAGGTGCAACATATTCTGACTGAAAGCAGTATTTAACACATTAACTGGAGAAAAATCTGGGTAAATTAACTGATCCACTAAGAGTGAAGGTACAAAGCCTTGGCAAAGCCTGAAGCAGGTTTATGTCTATCAAATGTAACATGGAAGAATGAAATAACTATCTTCTATTATACAAGGCCTCCGTCAACTCACCTTTAGAGCATAGAGGTCAAGTATAAACATCCATCCTCAAAAATTATATGAAAATGTTAGAAAAAAATGTAAATGCTAAGCTAATTAAGGGAATATAAGAGTTTATATTTGTTGAATGGCATCTAAAGTGGGGCTATTTTCCCTTAAGGAAAAAATAATGGAAGGTGAATTTAATTACACTGTACCAATAGATAAATGAAGCTTGCAAGGATATCAACTGTGAATTCTTTATCTAGAACAACAACAAAATGGAGTATTATCAATTTCAAGGGAAGGAATTCCCTACTCAAAGAGGGATCAAATTATGGAATTTTTACCAGTGGAGAAATTCATGGCTACAATACTAAATGATTTCAAAAGAAAATTAGACAAGATTTTGCAGGAAAAAGAAATGAGCAAGTATAATGCTGCAGTTGGACTTTACAGAAGTGTTGATTTGAGGACTTAAGCTAATTGTCATGCTTGACTTTTTCACTGTGTTATAGGAAATGGTTGATATGGCAGAGGTCACGTGATGTGGTGAGCCGGGGAAGACACACTTCTCAAGGCTCAAGCTGTCCTCCCTTCAAATCAGCAGCTTCATTGCTCTTAAATGGTCTGGAAGCACAACATAATCAAAAAGGTAAGCATGTACATGTCTATAGACCAATTTATGTAAAAATTGCCTAACATTATACCCATTAAAGGGGCAAAAAAAGACAGAGAAAAAAAAAATTGGTGGGGTAGAAGGGAAAAATTGCTGCTGCAGCAGGAAATTCGGCTAATACAGGCCCCTCTAAGGAAATTATTATAGAGCTGACAAAAGTGGTGGTATCATCTCTAAATGAGAAGTTGTCCTCCATTTCTGACCAAATAACTGATTTAAAAACGACCATCACGGAGTTCAGCTCTAGAATGGATAACGGAGGGCAGGATTGTAGTGGTAGAGGACAAGCTGGTATCGCATAAAAATAAAATATGTAAGCTTGAGGAACAATTACATTTACAATAAGGGAAAATTGATGAGTTAGAAAAACGATCATGAAGGAATAACATAAGAATAATTGGCTACCGGAGGATGTAGCTGAAGCCAAGCTGAAAAAAGTTTGGAGAAATGGATACTGGAGGCTCTAAATATCTCGGAGTTGCGGCAAGAACTAAAAATCGAGCGAACGCATGCCTTGGCAGTAGGCGAGAGAGAGAGTCCAGGCCACGAATAACGCTGGCGAAGCTGCTTAATTTTGCTCACAAACAAATGGTGATGAAAACATTTAGAAAAGGAAAAGAATTGAAATATCAGGATACTTCAATACAGTTATTTCAAGATTACTCTCTTCTTGTCTCAGCAAATCACCAGGAGTTCAATCCGATATCTGCATCTCTCATGCAGCAGCAAATTAAGTTTACCTTACAATATCCTGTGAAGCTCAGGGTATGGTATGAAAGGAAATCTCAATTATTTGAAGTAGTGGAGAAAGCTCACCAACAAGTTGTAAGTACTTTAATTTAACAGGAAAGCTGCAAATAAACATTACTTCTGAAGTTTGTGAATTGTTGTATGCTACTGTAATAAAGTGCGATACCTTTGGACAATGACCCCCAAAGTTAGTTTAATAGGTAAACAAACCATTTTGAGTCATTGGCTGATGGACACCAGTCCTCCCATAAGGTTATGGAAATCCAAAATGTTTAAGCTATTAACTTTTGAATATTTGACAGCAAGAACTCAAACAGAAAAAAAAATAGAAGTTAGTCTTGCCAAATTTCCAACATTATTTCTGCATTGACATCAGAAATTAGAAATTCCGTCTATAGCTTATAACCTGGAATGGGAAACACAGATCTTTGTAGTTCTATATCTTATGTCTAGGTTTTATTTATGTATTTCATACTTGTTTTACATGAAATATTTGTAATGTATAAAACGTATGCTCTTACTCTTGTTGGCTGCTCTCCAAATGGGATATAGTTTGTGAGATCTCTGATACACTATGAAAAGGTGAACTTGTCAGGCAATTAGGATTTCTTGAGGGTGCTTGCAATGTTATGGATCCACACTTTGATGCTTGCTGCTTAATCGGCATTGTAGGAAGTGGGGGAGGGGTGGAGGAAGAGGGATAAAGGGAAAAGGGGGAAAATATTTGTTTCTAGCTATATTTATTTGTATGGTCATTAAGATTGGCCAAATGTGTGGTGTTATATTTCCTGTACACTATAAACCCAATAAATAAAGATTGACAAAAAAAAAAAAAAATAAATAAATATATATATATATATATATATATTGGTGGGTGGGTTTCTCTTTCACATTTCTCTGAATTATTATGCAGAGAAAGCTTAACTTTTAGGTAATTAGAAGATGGATTAGAGGGACATTTACTCCTCTTTACATTTAGTTTTTATGGTCTACCTTTCCACTTTAAATACAGTGCATTCAAAAAGCATTCCGCCCCTTCACTTTTTCATTTTGTTATGTTATAGCCTTATTCTAAATGGATAATTTGCAATTTTTCCCCTCCTCAATCTACACACAATACCCCATATTAACAAAGCAAAATCAAGTTTGTGGAAATTAATAAAAAAAACTGAAATATTTCATTTATGTACTCTAAGTATTCAGACCCTTTACTCAATACTTTGTTGAGGCAGCGATTACAGCCTCAAGTCTTCTTGGGTGTGATGCTACAATCTTGGCACACCTGAATTTGGGTATTTTCTCCCATTCTTCTCTGCACATCATCTCAAGCTCTATCAGGTTGGATGGGGAGCATTGGATGCACAGCTGTTTTCAGGTCTCTCCAGAGATGTTCAACCGGGTTCAAATCCAGGCTCTGCTGGGCCATTCAAGGACATTCACAGACTTGCCCCAAAGCCACTCCTGTGCTGTCTTGGCTGTGTGCTTAGGATCATTGCTCTAGTGGAATGTGAATCGTAGCTTCAGACTGAGTTCCAGAGCCCTCTGGATCAGGTTTTCATCAAGGACATTTCTGTACTTTGCTCCAATCATCTTTCCCTTGATCCTGACTAATCTTCCAGGTCCTGCAGCTGAAAAACATCTCCATTGCAATATGCTGCCACCACAGGAATGGTTTTTGTTAGGTAATGAACAGTGCCTGGTTTTCTCCAGACATGACGCTTGGCATTCAGGCCAAAAAGAAATCAATCTTGGTTTCATCAAACCAGAGAATCTTGTTTCTCATGCTCTGAGAGTCATTTAAGTGCCTTTTGGCAAACTCCAAGCAGGCTGTCATTTGCCTTTTACTAAAGAGTGGCTTCTGTCTGGCCACTCTACCATAAAGGTCTGATTGGTGGAATGCTGCAGAGATGGTTGTCCTTCTGGAAGGTTCTCCCATCTCCAGAGCGGAACTCTGGAGTTCTGTCAGAATGACCATTGGGTTCTTGGTCACTTCCCTGACCAAGCCCTTCTCCCCCGATTAGTCAGTTTGGGCTGGCAGCCAGCTCTAGGAAGAGTCATGGTGGTTCCAAACTTCTTCCATTTAAGAATGATGGAAATGACTGTGTCATTCAGGACCTTCAATGCTACAGCAATTTTATTGTACCCTTCCCTAGATCTGTGTCTCGACACAATCCTGTCCCGGAGGTCTACAGACAATTCCTTTGACTTCATGGCTTTGATTTTGCTCTGACATGCACTGTCAACTGTGAGAACGTATATAGACAGGTGTGTGCCTTTCCAATTCATCTCCAATCAATTGAATTTGTCACAGGTGGACTCTAATCATGTTGGAGACGCATCTCAAGGATGATCAATGGAAACAGGATGCACCTGAGCTCAACTTTGAATGTCATAACACAGAGTCTGAATACTTATGTAAGTGTGATATTTCAGTTTTGGGTTTTTTTGGGGGTTTTTTTATTAATTTGCACAAATTTCTACAAACCTGATTTTGTTTTTATGGAGTATTGTGTGTAGACTGAGGAGGGAAAAATGCATATTATCCATTTTAGAATAAAGCTGTAAACGTAACAAAATGTGGAAAAAGTCAAGGGGTCTGAATACCTTTTGAATGCACTGTACGTACTATGTAATCAGAATTACACTGATTTCTGTTTCCTTGTGATTTCTGGATTAATGAGGCACAAGAACACTAATTTTAAAATCAAAGCTAAAAATAAACAGTGAACTGGTCAATTGAACAACAAAGGAAACATGGACACAAAATATCAAAATACTGGATTTTGCATCAGCATTTACAAAAACTGTTATGGAGAATAACGGTTTACACAGGAGGATTTTTCTAGCTGCTGCTAGATTGGTGGAGATAAATTCATTTTGTCCATGTACAAAACAAAAGTAGAGGTACAGTCAGAATCAGTATACTACTGATCCAATATCTTGTCCCACATGACACAAAATCCATGCTGAAAGTTAACCACAAGTTTGATACTAAGCCAATAAGAATTCAATTAAGACATAGTTTTTAAATTTACTGTATTTTCTTTAACATTTTTCATTGTTTTCTCTTAAGTTATGAGAAGTCAACAAACCTGCTGCCTTTCCACTGAAGCTAATGGTGTGATGCCGACTGTTCTGGTTGCATCCATGCTGTTTTTGGTCAGTGCTAGAGGTTGATCCATGGTCCGGCTTGGGATAGAGGAATAGATGTGATTGACGTGAAGGCTCACAGTTGGCGCTACAGCCCTTTCTATTGGACTGCGGCTTCTGTCTCTGAGTTCCTTTCGGTAATCCCCATTAGCAGTTTTATTTCTGTGGAAAATAAAATATACAACTGTACTGATATATCTTTGTAAAATAAGATCATCAAAATCTGTACACCATTCACATTTCTGTATATATTGTATGGGGTGCTCGCCAGTTATCAATTTACATCAAATACTCTGCTTTATAAAAACAATTAGCAATCTCATTCCTAGCTACAGGATATACTGTACAACAGCATAGTTACTACTAATCATCATCATATTTTCTGTAGGATGACAATGTCCCCAACACTGTACAGATACACATAAGAGACTGTAAACTCCATGAAGAAGGGACTATATGTTCAAGACACAAAGACAAGAGGAAAAAAGTTTCAGAAAATGTATTTATTAAAGTAAACATTGTTAACATGAATAAGGCTGCCGATTAGGAAAAGCCAGCTTTTAAGATTTAAAAGCAATCTCAAGCAATTAGAATTTTAGGTGGGACTTGAATATTTATTTTAAAAATATGTAGACTGCTTAGGCAGTGTTCAAAGCATTTAACATAAGAACAGTCATAAAAATCAACAAAAACAAGTAGTACATAAATGCTTAAACATAACTAACAAACTAAGATTACAACAGGCATTAAGTGCCAGGTTGATCGGAGGTCACCTGAAATAGAAAGGTCTTTAACAAATTCTTGAACACCTTAGTCCATGAGGTTTTCTGCAATGGCTCAGGAAATATGGCCAAAGAAGGGGGCAAAACACACCAGCTCAGGAGAAGAGTGTAGCACTATAAAAGCACCAAGTCAGGAGTTGGTGAGAGAGGAAAAGGACAGAGATAAAATCAGCTTACCCAATGAAAAGAGGTCATGGGGAAGGGCATAGGATGTAATACGAGAGAAGAAGCAATAAGAGCAAAGATAGAAAACTTCACCAATGTATTACACTGTGCAAAATAAACTGAACTCTAAGACATATTACCACACACTAATTTCAGGAAATTCAGAAAAAGGGGAGCACTAGGAGATGAAATTTTAGAACTGCAACAGCAGAAATATTTAAGAGCTATATAATTATTTCTGGAATGACAAACTAATCAACAACCGCTCATATACAAAATTGTCTGTTCACTACCATTAGCTGACATTGAGCCATATATACAAAAGGGTTTTCCCAATTTTGGGTCCATGGGACAAAAAGCTTGGTATATCTGGACTATTATGTCTTAAATAGCCTCCTATTATTCTGTATTATCAGCAACTTCACTTATTCTTTACTCTGGCTATTATGTTTTTATTTCTGAAAGCATCCATTTCCATTATGTTGTTCCTCAGGAAAGTATTTTATTTAACAAGCTTTATACCTAGCTGCATATCTCTCCTGAGAGAACATTTTCAGTGGAATATGCTTGTGTACCATGGAAGTACCAAGCTCACAGTTAAGGAAAAAAAAACTTCTGTCGTTTGGACTGGTCTATTCCATTAGTAAGCCTTTACTTGTGAGGTACTGGTGAACTTCAATTGCATAAGACAGTGGTTCTCAATCCAGTCTTCAGGACACACCTAGCCAGTCTGGATTTCAGGATATCCACAATAAATAGAGATAGATTTGCATAGAATGGAGGTAGTGCACACAAATCTCATATATATATTCATTGTGGATATCCTGAAGACTCAACTGGCTGGGTGTGTCCTGAGGACTGGATTAACAACCATGTACATAAAACATCCCTCTCCCCCCTAATTCAATGGATCCCTGGATTCCCTTAAAATATAATAGGGGTCCAACTAAAAGCTACATTGTAATGCTGTAAAGCTATGTACATTAATATTCTTTGGGCAATTTATTAGCCACACTATTGAATATACCCTGCTAACTTTAGGACAGCTCTTTGGCCCAACCAGTCAGCTAAGTCATCCAGCTAACTAAGAATATCAGGGCTAGGTGTTTAACTTAGCCAGCTAACAGCTCCTCCTAGTTATGCCCCAAGAATGCCCCTAACTTATCTGGCTAGATTCTAGCCACCTAGCTAATTATTAGCTGGCTAGAATTTAGCTGGTTAAATTAGCCTGCTACACGCTTTTGAATATGGACCTCTAAGCTCTTAGCTGCTTTCAGTTAAAGTGGTGAAATTATTAATGGAAATTAATGAATGAACCTATTTTTCCCCATAGTAAATCTAAAGGCACCTTGGATCCTTTTATTCTTAATTCTGGTAAGATATGAAACTGTAAATGGGTGTTATTTTTATCATTCATCAGGTTTAGCCTACACTAGGAATATAGAATATTAAATGGTTAAACAATATTTACATGACGAGCATGTGTGATGATAGCTCCTTATAATGAGGTTGCCTTTGGTCGGGTGATGATGAATTTATTGGGGAGGAAGTAACTAGTCTGGTGTTTCCAACAAGCGTGCCATGGATCATTGGTATGCTTTCAGATCTAGGACCTCATTTACTAAGCATTTTGCCCATAGACACAGAATGGGAGAAAAGACTTAGTAAATCGGGCCCCTTATTAGGTGAGCCACAGAAAAATGACCACTGCATGATGCTCAGATCCAGACCAGCACCTGGGCCTCTTCGCTTAGCACCTGGCAGCAAAAAGACACCAGCGGTGGCTCCTAATCAGATAGGAACTCCATTCTGAGAACATGCCTAGTTATGCATGCCTCTTCTTCCCAGCTACAGCATGAGCCCCTGAAGAGAGGCAATTAATGGACAACATGCAGAACACGGACAGCTGGGATCCACTTTGTACAGCACACAAAATGCTCACAGCACCTTCTCATCTTCCAGGTTTTCAACCCTCTCTCTCTCTCTCTTAACCCCCAGGCTGAGTAAAATGGGGAGAAGGTATGCACTGAGCACTGGATGTGACTTGGTCCGAATGTTGGGGGCAGCAGCAGTAGAGCAGCTCTGGCAGCCACATGTGGTAGCCAAGGTAACCGAGCCAGCTGCCCACACCTTAATGACTTCCCCCTTTCTCTGGCAGGAACTGATGCATTGTGACAGCTTCATGTGTATTTTGGCTCCTGCTCCTCCCCTATGTTTTAAAATTAGGAAGAGAAACTGGCGGGGCTTTCCGTGCTTCCCTAGCACTTCTTTAGGCCATGAGAGTCCCCTTCATGTCCACACTGCCTGCTCTGTGGAGGTTTGTGTGCCAACACCATTGACAACAAGGTGTGCCTTGGGCATAAGCAAGTTGGGAAACGCTGCACTAGGCTGCTAGAGATCTACCATTAGAGGAACTACTCTATTGGCTCTGCAATAGTCCTCTATTTACAGCCATAGTTGGAAACTCAAATGCAAAGATCCCTATTTGATAACTAGACTGCTAAGTACTGTAGAGATGAGTACCCACTCCTTACAAGCATTGTGAAAACAACATACAGATTACAGAGGTCTGAAATAGAACAGCAGGAAAAGGGTTAATACAGGGCTAGTCTTAAAACGTCTCAGTCAGCCTTAGCCAAGCAGCTGCCTGGACCTGAGGAAATGTTACATTAGTGTAACGCATCTGTGCAGGTGCAAAAGATTTTCACAAGACAAAACCAAAACAGCACTTGCAGTAACATTTCTTTTGTCACCTGTAATTTTCCACTGCTATAAGCGTGGTCAGTGTTCAGGCTAAACATGGATTTAGTGGGATAACAAAAAAAACATCTTAGACCAAACCAAGAAAGTATTTGGTCCTCTGCTGCCACAAAGAAAGATATCAACAGCATTTACACAAACATCCCATTCAAAGTATGAATTTTAAAGAAAAAGAAAGGCATTCAAATTTTCCACCATAGGTTTGCAAAAACATTATCTACTAATCCATTACTCTCTTCCCTTGCTTCGTGAGAACACATCATAGAGAAGGAAACTTTCAAACGGGCACACCTATACATGTGTACATGGGCATGTGGCTAGATACGCAGCAATTTTACATACTGCACGCTTATAAAACAGCCCTGTCGCGCGTATATCTGCTCCTAATTTTACACGTGTGCATGCACAGCCGTTTAATGTCGGCTTTGAACAGCAAGTGAGGGAATTTTATAACAGACGCACGTCCACGCCATGACCAGTTTCACCAGCTCGTCCACCAGTTTGTGCAGTCTGCAACTAGATCTTCCAAACCCCCCACCCCCAGTTCTTCAGTCTGCAATCCCCACAGTTAAGCCAGACCCCTCAAGTACCTCCGAGATGCCTGGAAATAGCAGAAGTAACTTCATGGTCGTATACACCTGGGCGCACTCCCAGGGACGTATGTACTTGTGCGTACATCTCTTGGCCCTGACCCAGAACGCCCGTGCCCCACCCATATTCCTAGATATGAGATATTCGTGCATCGGGACTTGTGCGTGCATGTGGGTGGCTTATAAAATCAGGTGGACATATGCATACGCTACACGACCATCTCCCGATTTTGACGTGCACCTGGCTTTTAAAATTCACCTTTAATGTTTCTATGTATGACTATTTTTATTTAAAATTTCTAGTCCACTTGTAGCAAAGAATATTGTCCTAAGCAGATAATGAAAGCAATGAAATAACATAAAACACACAAAATCCATTTCAAGAAATGAACATATACAAAATACATAAAACAATCCAACAAAAGAAAAATAAAAATCTTATTTACTAAATTGAGGCAAAATTAGCAGAAAATAGATGCAAGGATCCAGCATTGCAATGGCTGGAGTTATAAATATGTAATAATTATTCCCTTGTTTCTCACACTTGTGTAACCCCATCCCCAGGTGCGGATTGCTACCTGATAGGGCCAATAAAGTATTTGTTTTTATTCTTTGGGGCTGGAACCTTCCCAGGCTAAACTGAACCCTGACTCTTCCTTTCCTTTGTCAAGTGAGGAGGGGAAATTACTCCCAAGGCCCAAATGTTAAGGGTGACAACCCCTGTTCCTGTCTCTGGGAGAAGGGGTATTAGTATGGCCCCCATGTGTGCTGGATGTGCCAAATAAAGTCATTGGAACCACTGTGTTCTTGTCGAAATAAAATCTTTACTGTTGAAAAGGTGTGAAGGATGGCAGAGCAATTTAATCCACAGCACGACACGAAATGCTTGTTTACAATTTCCTCCTCAATCTGTGCAGGAATGTCTAGTGGCAGAACCAGGGGCACTTCTACCCTCCAGGCTTGGGAAAAAGTAGAGTCCCCAGGTGGGCAGGGTATGCTTTGAATGGACAGAACACCCCCTTCCATCTGACCAAAATTATACAGCTGCACACAGAGAAATTCTCTCCTCCCCCCCCCCCCCCCCAGGGATTTAGAAGCACCGGATGGGTGTCTTCAAGGATGTTAGGCTTTGCCTTTATGCGCAGTTAGTTGAGTTTCCGATTTCTTTGTTTCTGATGCAGTCCCCTTTTCTCTCTTTGTTCGATTGTGACCCCTGATAGGAGGGATCCCCTGAAGCACGTCTCTGTGCTTCAGTCAGGAAGGAAGGGCAGTCACAACTTCCTCCTGAATCTTGAAACCAAATCTTCCAAAACCGAGAACACGGGAAGTATATTCTTGCTGCAGGTCACCACCCCCTTCAGGGATAGGTCTTCCCTAGAACCTGCACAGCCCCCAGACACAGGGTTCCCCCGTCACCTGGGCTCAGGTGGTATACAGGCTCCTACCACTAAAAAATAGTAAATTCCAAAACATGTACCCAGAGGGAAAAAATCCAAACCAGTCAGGGAGTGGACTAGAAAGAAAAAGCCTTTCGAACCTGGTTAGGGCCACCAAACAGGGCTTGCTTGGCTCCTCTGACTGGGCCTGTAAAACAACAAAGGATAAACTCCTATCTACCTCCTTAACTTGTGCAAACCAAAAAAGGACCGTCTCCCAAGCTCTAGCCAGAGCACCGTTATAAAGCATCGCCAAGGGGATGGCCATTCCAGACCCCGCAGAGGGGAGGGGCTGTATTTGAATGGAGCCTACCCCACCAACCAACCTACACTAACTACCTGATACTTAATACCCAGGTCGTGCACTTCAAAAGCAGGGGTTCTCGATGCCGGGCCACGAGGTCTGGTTTTCCGGATGCCCACAGAACCTTCCCACCCCATGCATTTTAAACCAGGGAGGCGGCTGGCAGCACAGCCAGAACTTAGAACACGGTCAGCTTTCAGGGGACCGTGGGCAGCCATCCCAAAATGGCAAAACCCAATGGCCAGACTTAAAAGTCCACATTAGCAGATGCCAGGGGGTTCTGCACGGTCCCGGCTAAGGACTGTCACTGGGAGTAGATATAAAAGATCTGACCCTCCTAAACCCTGCCCACCATCAAAAAAAAAAAAAAATATGATTAAATTCTGTATTTAACATAACATACACAAAAATGCAACTAAGAGACTAATTTTTCATGCCATTTTTGTAAAGACTGCTAAATAGGGGTAACAATTTCAGGGTTGGAAAGGGCTAATAAACCAGTATGGGGAAAAGAGAAGACAGTTTCTATATGTTTATTTTGGTAACAGAATACACTGCTCAAATGTTCTCTTCATTTTCCTTTTTGCCACTGCTTGAGCACAGACATTGTTTTCCATGTTTCTCCCCGGTGAATCATAACCATGGCTCCAGTGCTTACCCAGCCTCCTGTGTGTAGATGGATGCTGTACCAAAACCACACACATCCTGACTCTTAGATGAAAGTCTGCTTCATACTGCTTCCAAGTAAGTTTCCCTTAATTAAAAGCAATGCATAAGCCCTTTGATTTAAGCTGATCTGACATAGCTAAGAACATGCTCTTTTATTGCCTTTGGTGTTGTCCACCTCATTAGCCTGCTACCAGGTTTACTGTTACAGACGGACATGACTGTCAAATGTTAAAGAAGAAAAAGCAGCCTTAATAGCATGCCGTTTCATAAAACTGGATTCAAAGAGATTTACTGCATCTTTGAAGATGGGAAATCACAAAAGCTTAACTTGCTTTGAAAAAGAAAGCTAGTTTCTGCAATGAAAAAAATATTAATGGTGCACAACCAGGACAGAGCATTGGTCAATACAGATTCTCATCCAAAAACCCAGACTCCTCCTCCCTTCACATGCATAGATTTAAAAAAAAAAAAAAACAACAACAAAAAAACCCGTGCAATGTTTATTTGTAAGTTCAAGAGAACATCCTCAATTCCGTTACTAATTGGTGCTAACGGCCAACAGATAGTTGAGACTAAACAAGCATACCATTTTTCTTTGTTTAGGTGCTTTCTTTTTTATTTGACATTATTGTAAACTGTTAACCTTTCATTTTATTAGAGTCAGAAAACAATTTATAGGAAGTATTATTTCAGTGAACTAACCTAACACATTTCTGGCTAGCGTTGCTTTCTTTGTCAGGTCTGCAACTTTTACATTGACCTTTATTTTAATGTCTACACAAGCCAGCATAATCAATGAACACCTCTCTGGGATGACCATTTGCTGACTAGCTAAATGCTAAGCGAAGTAGGGGGGAGTGGAAGGAGAATCCTTATCAGTTACAACGGTTCAATTACTTGAAATAGCAGGTCCTGTTCATGGCTGGATTTCAAAATGATGCTCAAGAAGTTTTGCAACCACTAGATAGGACAAACATTCCTAAAATACTTCTTTTTGTCAACAAATACTATTTTTCCAAATCAAAAAGGGAACTGTAAGCATAACTGCTGTAAGTGATTTGAAGCAAACTAGTGCAGGCAACATTTAGGCTGCAAAACCTTGCTCCTGGGTAACTTTGCATGTGTCTTTCTGCTATGTAAACCGCATGTAACTCAGCCATGACAATGACTACACTGCATTAAGCTTGAAGCTTTTTACAGATATAGACTTTTTCATTCGCTTAATTAAAACTGAATATTTTTTTTTTTTTAAATCATTTCAATCACAGCAAAAGCATTATAAACAGCAGTTTGATTACTATGCCTTTAGAGATGTACTGGAGTAATTAGCATCAATGAAATATCCCAGCCTGGATAATTAAATGTATAAAGTATCTGCATAAATCCTGGGACAGTTTCAAGGCCACTGATTTATAACCATTACCATCTACTTTATTCCCCTGCAAAACGTTCATCTTTTTCTTTTTTTTTTTTTTTTAAATAAATACCATAATAGTTTCTTCGCCGTTTCCAGCCGAGTCATCGTTTAAGATAACTGATTATTTTTACTTATGTGATTTCTGTAGCAGTACATAAGATGTGCCATGCTGGGCCTGGGTCAGACCAAATCTGCCTCATCAGGAAGTACCTGGTAAATCCCAAAGAACAGATCCAATGCCTTGTGAAATTGCTGCAGTAAGAAAGCCAACTCCAGATGATGCTATTATATTGTTGCAAACCATTCCCAGAGATAATCTGATGAAGCAATTACTGTACAAGAAACTCTTAAAAACTTGGAAGTCATGTTGAGTCTGGAGACACAATACACTTGTTTATTTTTATAAATAACATTTCAGAGTCAGTAGACATGATGGACAAACATAGAACAAGTTCTCTGAGAACTAAAACATGGAATAAAACAAGATAAAATACACAGACTACCTACCTATGTAGATTCATGCTTGGTCATTTTAATTCAAATTAAATAAAGTACAATCATAAATAGTGCTTAGCCCTGGCTCAATTTCTGGAAACGTACAGAACAAAGTCAATTAGATGAGAATAAATCAACTCCTGAATAATATGAGTTCTACCTACTAGGAGTGGAATGCTGTTTTGGTGAGAATCATTTAAAGCATGGAAGATTAAAAATAACTCAGATTTTTAGAGTGAAGGAAACTAGATGAATAAACACCATTGCTGTGCTTCTAACGTAATATAATCTTAGCTGCTAAAAACAGCAAATAATTAGCTATTTGTGATTTTTTTTGTCATTAAATTAGATGTTGCTAGCCTGTTTTTCTAATTTTATTTCAGATACTTTAAAAAAAAAAAAAACTTTTTAAAGATTTTTTGAGTCATTTACATATTTAACATTTATCTGCTACCCCTCTGCCAGCTCCTCTCAAGTCTAAACTTGACACACTTCATTTACGCAGACGACGTGCAGATCTTGATCCCCATATCAAACCCCATCACCAAAACCCTCGATTTCTGGAACAGCTGCCTTCACTCCATCAAACTTCTCCTCTCTAGCCTCAACCTAGTCCTCAACACAGCCAAAACGGAACTCCTCGTCATCTCTCCTAATGACTGCAACCTCCCCTCCAGCACCCTTAATACACCATCAGTGACCCATGTGAGAGATCTCGGTGCCATATTAGATACCTGTATGAATTTCAAAAAATTCATAAACACCACCACAAAAGAATGCTTCTATAAGCTGCATGTTCTGAAACAGCTTAGACCCCTCCTCCACTTCCAGGACTACCACACAGTCCTTCAAGCCATCCTTTTCTCAAAAATCAATTACTGCAACTCATTGCTCCTAGGCCTTCCTATTTCCACTACTAAACCTTTACAGATGGCTCCAGAACGCCGCTGCGAGGATCCTAACCAATTCTAGACGAAGAGACCACATCTCGCACATCCTCAAAAATCTACACTGGCTAGACATATCAAAACCATCCATTGTCAATCCACACTCCAACTCAAAATTCCGCTCAACCTCCATTAGACCGATCAGAACGGCCTACAAAGGGTCCCTTCACGCCCCACCTTCTAAATCCACGCTTCATCTTTCCATACGGAAAAGTGCATTCTCCACAGCTGGACCCACTCAATGGAATTCACTACCACCAGAGCTTCACCAGGAACAATGCCCATTTACCTTTAGAAAGAAACTTAAAACCTGGCTTTTCGAACAAGCCTTCCATTGATATGTCTAGCCTCATATACTGTCTCGTAAAGCAGTCATCATTCCTGAACCCGGCCAGAACCACTCTGATCCATTAATATATCAAGAACCTTCTTTATTCCTGCGGTATTCATGCTGTAATCCATTAAGATATCAAGAACCTTTCATTATTCCTGCGGTTTTCATGCTGTAATCCTGTAATAATGATCACTACCTGCCTCTGTTCCTCGATCGCCCTTGACCACTTGTCTCGATCCCCTCCCTCCCTTTTTCACCATTCCCTTCAGTTTGGATTTAAATTCTTTCTCCACGCCATGTTATTCGATTTAATAACTCGCTTAAGATTTGATTGATTGCAATATCCGTACTCACTCTAAGTTATTGATTTATTTCATTGTTAACACTGTTTCAGTCCTATGTTAAGCTATTCTACTATCTTAATTGTCCTGAATTCATCACCCTTGTTTATTGTAACTTTCTCATATCTCGCTGGTTTTCCCCATGTTCGATGTGAACCGGTATGATAAAACCTGTGTCTTGAAAATCGGTATAGTAAAAACATAAATAAATAAATAATAAAAAGAAACAGAAAAAAAAAGAATACCTCTTGAACCGGGTCATTCATCAAATCGCGATAGGGCCTTATCGGTAACGCACATGATAATTACCGCATCACGTATTGAATATTTAAATTCCAAATTTAAATAAAAAAGGGAGGAGGTTGGGCTGGGTTTGGAACAATGAAGTGCCGGTAGTACTGCGGGCTATAATGTTTCAGACATTATCGCCGGCAGTAGCTCTGGAAATACCTACAGCTTTACTACTGGCATTATGGGGATGATCGTGTGCAGCGCGGCCTCAAACACGGCGGGCGAAAATGCACTGCCACGATGTGGACACCTGCCATTGCCTCCCACCCCCTTTTTTCCCCGCAGGCAATCATTCCGCTATATTTATAGCGGAATGATGAATCTAGGCTGAAGATCTCTACAAGTAACTGTTGAAAAATTCTGTACATAAAATTCAGTAAAACGACACAAACCAATGGGCAGACTAGTTTTATTCCCGTGCTATCTCAGATGGCAAAAAAACAAAAAAGTGATTTGGTTCTCTCTCTATTCACGTCCTCTTTACCTTTAATGTTTTCCTCTTAGCTCTAGTCAACTCAAACAATAATATCCATTTCTATTATCTCATGCTCATTTAAAAATACACTTAGATTATCAGATCTGTTTTTAATTATGGGCTAAACCATATTTTATTAATTTGTCACAAAGACCATTTTTGCTCACATACCAAAGTGATCCACAATGCAACATTTTTCTGTTTATTAAGTTTCTTCTTTATTAGTCAAACGGTATCTGGATATAAACCCAGCTATAATACCCTCCATGCAGTCAACAACGGTGTACAAAGGTGCGCCGGTCTGTTACTTATGATGCATGCCAGTCTTGTAGGACCTTTTTTAAGTTGCTAGGTATTGATTTTGTCAGCATTAACCTGCTTTGCTCTCTCTCTCCTACACTCACTAGCATGCTATCATTTAATTCACATTCCGGCTGATGCAAAATTGTGCACTGAGCCTAGCGCACAGTTAACAAGTGCTTGGACGTGCTAGGGTAACACCCGATGCAAAAAGGGGATCAACACGACCAACATACATGTCCAAACCTGCGCATAGCTAATAGCGCTCATCACATGTAAATGCATGTAGATAAGGTATTAGCTATTGCCTCCCCCCCCCCCCCCCCGATGCAAAAAAGTCACTTTATGCCAGACAAGCATGTTTTAACACAGAAAACTTAACACTAGCCCCAGGGCTGGTGTTAAGTCTTTTCGCACTCTGAAAAACGCTCCATAAAGCTACAAAAAAAAAAAAAGCCCAAAATACTGCTTTTCTGTGATTCCAGAGGAAGCAGCATGAAAAAAAAAATCTTGCCGGTGGTCAGGTTAGGAAAATGGATGCCCACTGAGCATCCTTTTTCCTAACCAGTGCACAGCCACATCTCCTGAGCGCCCGATGCCATGGACACGATAGAGACGCACAATTTATCCCTAGCACATCCTTTTTAGCACAGCGACTCGTATGCTTATTGCATCGAGTGCCCAGGAGAGGTGATTGTGCAGGTGTTCAAAAACCACGTGTCCAGTCTGGATGCACGTTTTTGCGCACATTTTATTGCATCGGCCTGAGTTAGCATAAAGAGGGAACCCCATTTTCTTCTTACTATGTTGAGCAGCATTTGCAGCGTCTTGTGTGATCTATTTATTTATAAGCTTTTTCTATGCCGACATTCGTAAGGCACATCATGCCAGCTTACACTGAACTGAAAGGAGGAAAATACAATGAAACAGAATACAAAGAAACAGAGTAACATATCATAGTTAAAGCAAATGGTGTAAAATATGAGCAAAATAAAACATTATATGATTATATATAACAACATAAAAAGAACTGATAGGTAGGGTAGAAATTATGAAAGGGGGTAAAAACTTTGTACAAAAAACTAAAAATAACTTTCTCTTTTATCATTGAGTACGATATACAAGGTTATAAATATGCAGAAAATTCCAGGGGGAGAGGGTAAGGGGCACAGATGGAAAGGTTTTGTGGATAATGGTCAGGGACTTGTCTCTAGTATTCACAGTCCTTTCCCTAAATGGATCAAATTCAGATCAACTGCCATATACATATCTATTTATTTAATAAGTGTGATGGATTTTTTTTTTTTTATGGATATCAGAAAAGTAGCCCAAGGATTGTGACCACAAATTCAGAGACTATAAAATGCCAAACCAATATAGAATCCGTATATCGACAATTTACTTATCTTGTAAAGTGAAACCTTATAGGGGAAGCCTATATTGATTTTTCAGCTCCCGTGTGCTTTCTGGACACTTAAGAAACGGAACTGATTTTCTAAAAAGTTATTTTACTTGAGGTTTATAAAAAAGTACAAAAATCAGAAGTGGACCTAATTCAACTCAGCCTTTACATATTAGGTTGAATTAGTGGCGGTCCCACACACCATATATAGACAATATTTTCTACTGATTCTCATTTGCTAACAATTTATTACCAAGACTTGTAGATATCTTTGTTTGGTTCTTTTTTTATGGCCATTATTTTCCCCTACTCCTTTCTGCTTCCAGCTCAACTGAAACTGGGGCTGAGATCTGGCACCATGAGTCTTCCTTCATGACATCTGAAATTTTTCCCCAGTTTTATAATCCTCTGCCAACTCAAGTAGTCCATTCATGGTCACAACAGTCCTGAACAAGGGGCTATGCACCAGAGCTCCTCCAAGAGTCCTGAGATCACAGCCCCCCCTCCCCCCAACTCTGGCCCACTGAGTGATGCTGTTGTGTGATGGACTCCCTCCGCATAGAGTTGTGAATGCCAACTCCGCTGCATGTAATCCACTTTGAAGTGCCTGAAAAGCAGAATATAAATAAAATACAAATATCTGCTACCCCAACCAGCCCATGAAGCAGAAGCCTGGCACAGGCATTGACCTCAGGTCCTATACATGGCAGTGCTGCACAGAACCACTAGGCCAACCCAATGGGGTAGTTTGTAATTGAATTGATATCTAAATAGTTCCTATTTTTATTTATTTTTAGATTACTAATATCATCAAAATGACAAATAACAGAGCTATTAGCTTAAAACGTTACTATTCTATACAAGCTAACTAAAAAACAGATTTCCTGGGTTTAGGCTTTGTCACCTACAGTACTTGAATGTAATCTGCTTTCAAGTGCCAAAAAGCAGAATAAAAATAAAATAAATATTAACAGCCATTGTTCTGTGTATCTCAATATACTATATAAATGCCATAATCATGCACATTCTTTTTTTTCAAGCCAATTTAGGCAACAGTATCAAGCAAGTCCCTTCTGATCTCCTTGGTGACTGGCCTAGGTCTACCATTTTAAATTAGTAAGTGCCTCTGCTGAAATGAAGTAAAGTCAGCACAGCAAATGCTCTTACTGGGACAACAATGCCATCCCAACTAGCGCACACACCTACCCAGCTGTCTTAGGATTCTGCCCATCTGTGAATGCAAATATACAACAGGAGGCGTAAACTATAGCAACAGCACTTTCTTCACTGCAGTGAGCTAAGTCACATGGGCAGCGAAAACTAAACTTCTGGTCTGTAATCTAGACAGAAGAAACTATTCTGAAATACTGTGCGACAGCTGTAAAACGTCAAGACCCTCAGTGTGCAAAGTGAAGCAAACGTAGGTACGTCCAACATACACAGCAAGTGAATGCAACAGGCATGCAGATTCCGTACATGCTTGAATCAGATTCAAGGATAAAATAGTTAGAATTCTAAAACTCAGGGACATGGCCTTTAAATTGCACTGCAGTCAGAACATATAAATTATTCCAAACCTCAGAATTAAAAAGGGTGAAATATTCACATGTGGGTGGGAACAGGCCCAGGAAGGGGAGTTCCCAAACAACTTGAGGTCAGGATATTTAGCCATTAGTTGTGGCTACGTTCTTTCATTCGTCTTGTAATTTTCTCTAATGATAAATAGTAAACCAACATACTCCCTTCGGATGAAGTCTGGGAACTGAACAGCTTTGTTTATTTATTTATTTTTAAAGGGAAGGCATACTTTTGGCCCTAATGCAGAACTTGAACCATATTCTACTGCCTCTGCAAGACAGCATAAGAACTTTACGCATTAAAAAAATGCATGCACACATATTGCACCATGATGACAGACAGAAAAAGGTGTTGAAGTAGCAGAAGTTTGAAACTTGTAACGCCAATTGCCAAGGTTTCAGCTCTGCCTACTGGTTACCTCACAAATATTGTAAGAGGTCACCACCTAAGACTCCGCATAACAGAATGCAAATTACAGAAAACAACTGCACAGTGCACATTAACTCATTAGGATTCTGGCTATAATACCCAGCAGTAAGTTATATGCTGCACTTATTTTCCCAGCCTTTCTGTCACTCAGAACAGAAATATTAGTTTGCAGCTAGAATCTGAAATCCAGTACATATTGCAGTTGGGAGCAAAGTCAGTGCTGTCTCCCTTCTGAACTAATTGCTTCTACCTCAGTACAGCACTCACTGCTTCATAGCTCAAATTAATTGCAGCTGAAAATATGGGGTTGCCATCTGGTTTGAAAAAGCAAGGATAAGGGAATAAAATGAAAGGGTTTATTTTTTTTTTTCTGTACTAACCTCAATTTAATCATTGCCAAAGACCATGAAGACAGCCCAGCAAGAAAGCTCTGGGCCTCACAAACTTGGCAAGCAATCCTCCTGCACAAAAAACTGGGCAGGCAAAAGCCTCGTCAAAATAAAAGTCCTTTTTTGAGTGCTACATTATATAGTTTACCAGTATGTTTAAGGATATGTCCCCTCTCATTCTTGGAAGAAAAAAAAAAAAGTTTCAGAAACTGCAACCCATTTCTGTGGAACCCTGTTTCTGCACAAACATTAAATGCATCACCATAACTATGTTTTGAAGGAACAAACAATATTTTAGTGCCATTACTGGAAACAACTATTTCTCTGTTTAAGCAAAATCAATTGATTGCATCAGACAAGGCTTTCAATCTGTGATAACATCTAAGCTTTAGTTTGTGTTAAAAACCAAAAAATAAAAAAAAAACCCAGACAGTAACCATAGAAGGAAGACAGGGCACACCAAAGAAGAAACTACCAGGAATGCACATGACTTTTGAGAAGAAAAAAAACAAAACTAAAAAAAATCCATTCATGGCATTGTTACAAAAAAAAAAAAAACCAAAACAAAAAAAAAACTGGATTTTTATGTTTTGGAAAGTTAACTAGATAAGGCATGTCACAAGCTCTGTATTGCTTCCAGTAATATACAGAAAAGACTACCAGAAATGGCTTGTTTTTACACATTTATCCTCTTGCAGTGGGCAAGGCTTTAAAGAAATAATTTCAAACTTTGAAAACAATAATTATGAATCTTGCTGGATTTAACCTGGAATACTGGAGGGGTGGGGAGAGGGGAAACCTCACCATCTGATCAGTCAGAGTGGTCCAGAAACATCTGGTACCTACAACAACCCATTTTCTCTTCTGAAAAACATCCGGCTTACATGATTTTGTCTTTATATTTAAGCAAACTATAGTACTAAGACTTGAAAGTGAAATATTTCCTGCCTGATGCCCAGTGGGTTATGGGCCCATAGTTTAATCTTGAATCCAACATTTCTTACCAGAAAAGGCTGCCCCTCTGGTCATTATTAGTTAGTACACAAGAAATATTTTCCTGAAATATATGACAAAGTCCCATTTTTCGGCATAATGTGGAATAGTCTATGCCGGCTAACTGAAATATGTCAAGTTATCTGAGTGCTCTTCTGTCAACTCCCCCATGCCCTCTGTTAAAATCTTCTGGACAGCAGTCCCAGCAATCTTCCTTCACCTAGCGCTCAGTGTAGTGCTGCATGGCTGTAAAGGAGCATGTGCACGATTGTCCAGAGAATTGTCCCATAACCTTGAAATGCTCACCAACCATCCATTCATATATTATCTCATAATACTTTTCAGATCATGCTCCAAATTCATTTATCAACCCAACTGCTGGCAACAACTATCCACAGGTGAGGAGGAACAGTGAACATATAAAAACAATAGTGTTATAATCCTGCCATGTCCTCAGGGGATTTCTTTAACAATACACCACCATCATCCCAGTCTGTACCTAGCTACAATAAAAAAGGACAATCACTGAATCTACTGGACATTTCCTGAAGATTTATTAGATTGTGGGTTATGTGACTGTCGGGTGGTTTAGGTGTATTATGTTTGTGTTATATTGTGTTAGATGTATGTCTCTACCTGTGTTTAATTAATATAGGGTACTTTTTCTCTTCAATGTGTTTTTAGATTTTGATATAATAAAATAATTTTCATACAAAAAAATCAGTTTAAGAGGAACTGATAAATTATATAGTGCATCACTTTTTTCCTTTTTGAATCTTTTTACGGTGACTGTACTGATCTAACCAGGTTGCTTTTTGTGTCTATTAAATATTATCTAATTGAGGACAAAATATATACAATTCCAAAAATCACAATTAAAATTCAGCTGGATAAGTCTCCACCCTCCCCCTCCCCCCCAAGTCAATTTGGTGGAAGCAGCTTTGGCAGCAATTAAAGCCTGGCCTGGATTGGCCACTGTTGGAAACAGGATGCTGGGCTTGATGGACCCTTGGTCTGACCCAGTATGGCATTTTCTTATGTTCTTATGAATCTATTGTGATAGGTCTTCCCCAACTCTGCGCACTAGACTTGTCAATATTAGACCATTCTGCTTTACAAGCTGTGGGGAGCATTGACGGACAGCAATCCAAGGCATGGCATAGATTTTCAATTGAACTGAGGTTGGGTCTCTGACTGGGCACCTCAAGAACATTTACTTTTTTGTTCCTTTGCCACTTCAGTGTAACTCTGATTTTCTGATTCTGGTTATTGTCATGCTAAAAGTTGAACTTCCATCCCAGATTCTGCTTTCTTGCAGAGGGCAGAAGGTTTTCCTCAGGGAACTTCTCCGTTCCAGCCTGACAAGTGCCCCAATCCCTGCTGATGAGAAATATCCCCATAACATACTATTGCCACCATCTTCACAGTTGGAATGGTATTTTCTGGGTGATGTGCTGTGTTGGGTTTGTGCCAAACGTAACACTTTGCATTCAGGTCTAAAAGTTCTATTTTAGTTTTGTCAGACTACAAAGCTTTTCGCCACATGGCTACAGTATCCAGAGTGTTATTTCAAAAGGGATTCAAGGTGGGTTTCCTTGAGCAATGGCTTTCTTCTTGCCACCCTAGCATATAGGCCAGATTTATGAAGCACTTGGAATATAGGTATCAGATGTACACTTTCACTAGTCTTGGCCATGGAAACCCATAGCTCTTTCAAAGTTGCCATGGCTATCTCCCTGATCAGTCATCCAGCTTGAAGGGATGGCCCAATTTAAGCAGTCTTAGTGGTGCCATAAACCTTCCACTTTTTAATAATCATCTTGCCCGTGCTCTGAGGGATAGTCAAGATTTCATCTTTTTTTTTTTAATTTTATACCCATCCTGTGCTTTTCCACAACTTTGTCCCAAAGTTCTTTTGACAGTTTCTTATTGCCCATGGTTGACATCTTCTTGATGCCCAGAAGAAAAAACAATAAAACTGCTGAATTTATCCTATTATATGAATTAGCACAATTTAACACAGGTGGGGTCAATTCTCTTGATGTGTGCTTTTCAAAGCAATTATACTTCTGTAGCAATCCTAAATACTTAAAGCTCTAGCGTAATCAAAGGGGGTGGGGACACATCCAACTAAGCCATTCCATATTTTTATTTCTACTTATTTTCTAAGGAATTCTGGAATATACTTTTTTAGCAGTTGCGGATAGAATGTATGAACACATGAAACAGAATTTTGGTTTTTTTAAATTTAATGTTTATTGAAATTTGTAGGTAATAGACAAACAACCAAGGCCACATCCAATAGCAAGACACATAAGAGCCATGATCAACCACATAAACGCAGCCCAACATATATAAACCATATATTGTTATCAGACCTATAAGTCACTAACAGACTTCCCCTACAATCCCCCTCTAATTACCTTTAACCCATTCCTCCAACCCACTCCAATCCTCCCCCCTGATATAACCCATGCAGGTATGGCTAAAAATATGGCTATGTAGTATTGGCACACTTCTTTAACATCTATAAACTATATATCTCCCGTCTTCCCTAGTTACTTCCATGCCAAATAGGTGCCCAGGTTCTCTCAAATTTTGGTAACTCATCGATATAGCTGCAAGTTTTCCCATCCAGAACACTCTCAGCAAACAAATACCTACATGATCTTTGGATGATACCTCCTTCTTATGCAACCAGGCAGCTAATTCACATCTGGTTGCCACTATAATGCTCAGAAGCAAATGCCTCGTAGCCTCCTCCAATTCCCCCATCTCCATAGCAAGCAAAAACACTTTAGAGTCCTTTCTCACTGCATGCCCTGTGATCTCAGTAATTAAGATACGGACATCATCCCAATATCGTGCCACTTTAGGACAGCGCCACCATATGTGGATAAAATCACCCCTCTCTCCACAGTCGTGCCAGCATAAATCAGAAACGGCGAGGTATTTCCCATGTAACTTGGATGGATATGAAGAAATTTATATCCATTCTCCAAAATGTTTGCGGCACCTGAACTCTTCCGCCTCAGATGAAAACATATGTCCCAGGCATCCTCTTACAACATTTCACCTAAATCTTTCTCCCAAGCAGATAAATGGCTCGGTTTAAACACCAGAACTCCCAGTAAAAGGGTGTACATTTTTTATATTGCTTTAGCGATCCCATCAGCTCTATCACAATAGGCCTCAAACAGAGTGATGGGATAATATGGGCTTAACCTAGTTAAGCCCATATTATCCCATCTTGTCACCAAGATGTTGGAAGGTACCAGGTGAAAAATCCTTATGACTGAGAAAAGAAGACCTAAACCAGTACTACTTATCTCTCACTAACTGCTTTCAAAATTTAAACCAAATATCCAAGGTTGCTTTGGAGTATGGAGATAATCTTCCCAGTATCTCTTTCGGACACTCTTGAGACCATAAACTATCTAAAGCGATAACCCCAGCTATCTCTGTTTCTATATCTATCCGAATATTCTTTATATGTACGTAGTGCCATTCCAAAACTGCACGTAAGTGAGCAGCAGTGTGATAATAGTCCAGCCTGGGGACACCTAATCCACCCCGACCTTTGGGCTGAAAAAGAACTTTTTGAGACACTCCTGGTGGCCTTTTCCTCCAGATAAATACAAAAATCCTCCTCTCCCAGTCTTGTAAAACTATTTCTGGAACCTGTAATGGCAAGGTTTGAAAAAAATAAAATCTGGGCAAAACATTAATTTTGTGTGAATCCTACCCAGCCACGACCTCAAGCTCAACCTCCTCCACCTGTCCATATCTCTAAATATTTCTAATACTAGTGGCTTGTAATTTAAATCAAACATGCGTGCTTCGTTGGAACAGAAACGAACCCCAAGGTACTTTCTTTAGTACACTGAAAGGGCAGCTGGGTGGATAAAATATAAACCCTCTCTGAGGTCAAATTAATATTCAGGATTTTAGACACCTTCATTTACTTTAAAATTCGAGACAGTACCAAATCCCTTCAATTCTTCTAATACAGCATGAAGGGAAATTTCCAGATTTGTTAGTGTAAATAACAGGTCATCAACGAACAAGGTCATTTTATAACATTGCGCCCCAATTGACACTCCTTTAATAAGCAAATTCTGCCTGATCTTAACTGCTAAAGGTTCCAGAGAGAGCGCGAACAATAACGGCGAGAGGGACAGCCCTGCCCAGTCCCATTTTGCACTGTAAACAGCTCCGAGTACCCACAATTGACCTGAATTCTAGCCCGGGGATGATGACATAGCACTTGAACTCAATTCACAAAATAATACCCTGACCCCATTTTCTGGAATACTTGAAAAAGAAAAGGCCCTTGTACCCTGTCAAATGCCTTTTCAGCATCTATTGCTAATAAGACCAAAGGGATATTTTGGCGCTTAGTCCACCACATTAAATTTGCAACCGTCCACATGCTATCAGCGGCTAGTCTGCCAGGTACAAAACTAGATTGATCTCCATGAATTAGTAGTGGTGCCACACTGCCTAAGCATAAGGCCAGTACTTTTTCCATAATTTTAGGTCCAAGTTAATTAGGGAAATGGTCTGTATGAACTGTAGAGTGTGGGGTTTCACCTTCCTTTCAGTAATACCGTGATACCAGCCACATTAGCTCCCAAAGCTACCTCCCCCTTTTCCTGCAAAAAAATAAACATCTCAATCAGGGTGCCGATAATTACTGATTTAAAAATCTTGTAGAATTTGGAAGACAGCCCATCAAGACCCGGAGCTTTACCAGACTTAAGATCTGAAATTACCATAGATACCTCTTCTGCTTCAATCTTTCTATTCAAAAGATCCCCAACTTCTCCAGATCAGAAAGGCATTTATATGAGCATCTTCAATATGAGTGTAAATCACATATAGATCCCCCAAAAAATGGGCGAATCTTTGGGATATCAGATGACTCATATAGATACTTCCTCTTTTTGGATTTTATTTTCAAAATTTGATTTTGCATAGTCCAGATTTTCAAACTTCTAGCCAAGATTTTCCCTGCCTTATTTCCGAATTCGAAATATTTTTGCTTAACCCTATCCATCTGCAGAGTTATCTCCACTAAACTGATTTCGCAGTTCCTGTTTCACCGATTCGAGCAGAGTCAAAGTAGAGTTATCTTTAAGTTTCTTGTGACTGAGCTCCAGCTTAGCTATTTTTTTGCATTAATTCATAAGAACATAAGAGATTGCCATGCTGGGTCAGACCAAGGGTCCATCAAGCCCAGCATCCTGTTTCCAACAGAGGCCAAAACCAGGCCACAAGAACCTGGCAATTACCCAACCTGCAGTTTGCCTCTCTTTCTTCAAGAATGCTGATCTACAAATAAATTTTCCCCTCAATACTGCCTTCATACATTCCCATAATATAGCCAGTGTTACATCTCCATTGTTATTAATAGCCAAGTACTCTTTGATATCAGACTCAATATCTGCTATAAATGACTTGCAGGACAATAAATCCTCATTCAGTCTCCAGTACTTTTTGCCCGCACAATCTTTCCCTAGCTGTAACTCTGTCCAAATCAGGGCATGATTGGATCAGGTTATGTTGCCAATCCCAGATCCTAACGTGTGACCCACTAGTAAAAGGAAATCTATCCTCGAGTATGAGGAATGCTCCTTGTAATAGAAAGAATAATATTTCTCTGTCAGATTCTGTAACTTCCAAATATCTATCAGGTTCCAATCCGTGAGTAGAGATTTTAGCTTGTCCTTCTGAACCTTAGATACCACACTCACACCACCAGAATTGTTCAAAAAAGGGAACATAAGATATGCCATACTGGGTCAGACCAAGGGTCCATCAAGCCCAGTATCCTGTTTCCAACAGTGGCCAATCCAAGTCACAAGTACCTGGCAAGTACCCAAACATTAGATAGATCACAAGCTACTATTGTTTATTAAATACCATCATAGCAGTTTAAGGATTTATCCTCTAGGAACTTATCCAAACCTTTTTTAAACCCAGTTATACTAACTGCTGTAGTCACATCCTCTGGCAAGGAATTTCAGAGCTTAACTATGCGCTGAGTGAAAAATAATTTTCTTTTATTTGTTTTAAATGAGCTACTTGCTAACTTCATGGCGTGCCCCCTTTTCCCTTCTATTATCTGAGAGAGTAAATAACCAATTTATATTAACATATTCAAGTCCTTTCATGATTTTGTAGACTTCTATTTTATCCCCCCTCCAAACTGAACAACCCTAATTTCTTTAGTCTTTCCTAATAGGGTATCAATATATTAATGTCTCCCCCAATTATCAGGTGGTCCTTCAGCCCAATCAGTAAGTGTTTTTGATAAGGAGGAGAAAACATCCCGCTGGGAAACATTAGGGGCATATACATTGACATTGAAGCTTTTAAGATTAGAAATCTCCCACTCGTATCCCTAATAACCGCCTTCACATCTACCACTAACTGTTTAGAGAACAGAATCCCCATCCCCCCATATTTATTTTTTGTAGCTGGGGCAAAATATTGTATTGGGTAGGCTCCCATCTGTATCAGTCGTTCATACCATGCCCTTTTAAATATGTCTCTTGACAAAAGATCACATTGGCTTTCAGGTTCTTCGATTCCTTCACCAAAAAGTTTCTCCTTAAGGGGGAATTCAACCCTTTAACGTTCACTGACATTTTTAATCGCACCATTAGAAAAATCCCTTCCCTCCCCCATCAATATGCTAATCCAAATAACCATCCCCTCCCATTCCACACTGAGTCACCCATCTACAAGCGAGCCTTATAAACCAAACCCGCCCTCTCCAGCTCATGTTATTCCAACCCAAACCTGTCTCTAACCCCTTTTGGAACACAGGTTTAATACATTTTACTTCCAGGCTATAAGGCAACAAAACACGAACATTCTGGAAGGAGGTGTAGACTTTCTAAAGCTATTGCATATGTATATGTGTACATTTCATTTATACAAAGACATTCAAGAGTATGTTAGACAATTTTCTTTAGGAAAGCATTTTTTCTGATATGTGGAGGAGCATTATTGTAGGCTGAGTGGCTGCATCCTGAGTATTGTTTGTGATTCTTTTTCATGTTGAATGTTTGTTTTTATTTGATTGTGTAAGCTGTTATGTACATTGGTATTGGTGGTTTATAAATGAGCTAAATAAAATTTAAAAAAATGTTTTTCCTGCTTATCTCATAGGCAGACATGGATATCAGTGCACATAGTTTTTCCCTGTAACTTTAAACTTTCAGCAATACTGAATGCTATATAACATTTTAATAGGCTCCTGCTTAGACAGGAGTTAAATTCAATGCACATTTTGAGGACAAGTTAGATGAGAAAAAGAAAGGAATTGTCCAGTGCTGCAGTTTTGGGTATGCTTACTCAAGTTATAAGTTAACTTTTATTCCAAACCCCGATTCTTATAGTCACTGTCGATAGCAACCGTATCCACAACATTCCAGTTCCCATGAGTGCAGCTTTCTAGTAAATGTTGCATCTATAAAACTGTAGGAAACATCTGGGGAAACCATTAAATAAAAAAAAGGTTCAATTTCATGCCTGAGGTGTACAATTGGGCATATTTTTCTAGTATTCGCACAGATTCTCTTCTTGTGCTTATTTTAACCAGGTACAAAGAACAAGGATAAAATGAAGTACTTCAGTGAAAAAAAAAAAAGGCCTTCACACAAATAAAGGAATAGGAAAGGTGGCACAACACACCAGGAGAAAAGTCTGACAGTCGCTGGAAACTAAAAATTTGGTTTGACACATGGACGTAATATACTGACTATAACTTCATGAACTGCTTAGGAGTTACATGGTTTCATTTCAAAGAGTTAATCTTGGACAAAACTTTGATAAAATAAGAAAAATAGTTAAAAAAAACAAAACAAAAAAAATAACTGAAAGGTGCATCTGCAAAGGTTAAGAGTGTGCAACAGACGTGGACATTGTTAAAAAATACCATCTTAGAAGTGCAGTCCAGATACATTCCAGCATTAAGGAAGGTCAAATGATTGCCAGCATGGCTGAAAAGTGAGGTGAGAGAGACTATTTTAGCCAAAAGATCTTCTTTCAAAAAGGGGAAGAAGAAAATTGGATAAAGCATAAGCATTAGCAAGTTAAATGTAAGACATTGATAAGACAGGCTAAGAGAGAATCTGAAAAGATGTTGGCCATAGAGGCAAAAACTCATAATAGAGACTTTTTAAAATATATCCAAAGCAGAAAGCCTGCGAGGGAGTCAGCTGGACCGTTAGATGACTGAGGGGTTAAAGGGGCACTTAGGGAAGATAAGGCCATTGCAGAAAGTCTAAACAAATTCTTTGCTTCAGTGTTTACTGAAGACGATGTTGGGGAGATACCCATTCTAGACATGGTTTTCAAGGGTGACGATTCAAATGAACTGAACCAAATCACGATGAACTTGGAAGTTGTAGTAGGCCAGACTGACAAACTGAAGAGTAGCAAATCACCTGGATCAGATGGTATACACCCAAAAACTCAAAAAATGAAATTTCAAATCTATTACTATTCATTTGTAACCTATCATTAAAATTGTCTATTGTACCTGAAGACCGGAAGGTGGTCAAGGTTAACCCAGATATTTAAAAAAGGCTCCAGGGGTGATTTTGGAAACTATAAACCGGTGAGCCTAACTTCTGTGCTGGGAAAAATCGTGAAAACTATTCTAAAGAAACCAAAATCACAGAACATATAGATAGACATGAAATAACGGGACACGGGTGAATAACCATGTGGACAAAGGTGAACCAGTAGATTTGGTGTAATTGGATTTTCAGAAGGCGCTCGACAAAGTCCCTCATGAGATGCTTCCAGGAAAGCTAAAAAGTCATGGGATAGGAGGCGACGTCCTTTTGTGGATTGCAAACTTGTTAAAAGACAGGAAACAGAGAGTAGGATTAAATGGTACAGTGGAAAAAGGTAAACAGTGGAGTGCCTCAGGGATCTATACTTGGACTTGGACTTTTTAATATATTTATACATGAACTGGAAAGGGGTATGACAAGTAGGTGATGAAATTTGCAGATGTCACAAAATTATGCAGATTGGTTAAATATGAAGTGGATTGTGATAAATTGTAGGAGGACCTTGTGAGACTGGAAGATTGGGCTTCCAAATGGCAGATAAAATTTAATGTGGGCAAGTGCAAGGTGATGCATATAGGGAAAATAATCCTTGCTGTAGTTACACAGTGTTAGATTCTATTTTAGAAGTTACCACTCAGGAAAGCGATTTAGGTGCGATAGTGGATAATACATTGAAATAGTCAGCTCAGAGTGCTGGGGCAGTCAAAAAAGCAAACAATATTAGGAATTATTAGGAAGGGAATGGCAAATAAAACAGTGGATACCGTGATGCCTCTGTATCGCTCCATGGTGACACCACACCTTGAACACTGTGTGCAATTCTGGTTGCTACATCTCAATTATATCTAATTGCACCGAAGTGCAGAGAAGGGTGACCAAAATAAGGGGTATGGAATGCTTCCCCTATGAGGAAAGGCTAAAGAGGTTAGGGCTGTTCAGTTTGTAGAAGAGATGACGGAGGAGGATATGACAGAGGTCTACAAAATCATGAAAGGACTTGAACAGGTTAATGTAAATCGGTTATTTACTCTCTCAGATAATAGAAGGACTAGGGGGAATTCCATGAAGTTAGTAGGTAGCTCATTTAAAACAAATTGAAGAAATCTATTTTCATTCAGCACATAGTTAAGCTCTGGAATTCATTGCCAGGCGATGTGGTTATGGCAGTTAGTGTAGGGTTTAAAAAAGGTTTGAATAAGGTTCCTAGAGGAAAAATCCATAAACTGTTATTAATTAATAAGCAATAGTAGCTTGAGATTTATGTAATGTTTGGGTACTTACTAGGTACTTGTGACTTGGATTGGCAACTGTTAGAAACAGGATACTGGGCTTGATGAACCTACCTTATGTTCTTATGATAATTCTACAAAACCACTATTGCTGGTATCTTGGACAGAACACGCACCCAATTCTGTCATTAGGTTAAAAAAGATGATTTCAGCCTTCTAAGTACGGGTGATGATACCTACCCTTCCCCTCCCCCCCTACAAGTTGTGACCATGGGAATATTATGCTATAGCTAGGGTCCTTCGTTTTCAGTTTAAACACTCACCCAACTAATGCCACTGCTGTGGTGTTTCAAGTCCTGTCTCTCCCTCCCTTCAGGCAGCCAAAGTGCCTGCTGCTTGGTGCTACCAATGCAGCATTTGAAGCAGGCCATGCTCACTAGAAACACCTCCTGGCAGACTTCCTGCCCTTGCAGAAAACCAGAGGTGCAGGAGCCTCGGTAAGCATGCTGTTGAAGGAGAGAGAAGCCTGGAGGAATGCTGTTACAATGGGGGGGGCGGGGGAGGGGGAGGAGGGAGAGAGAGGTACATGCTAGGCAGGGGATGAGGGGTAGAGATAGGGATGCTGCTGAGTGAGCAGGAGAATCCACTCAATATTGTTTTATTGTCCTGTCCACCAAAATAAACTCCTATATTTACCCAGAAAAATAATGAATCATGTTTTTTCACTGCTTTTATCCTGGTTTTGTTCTTGTGATATTAAACCCTGATAGGAAAATTAAAAAAAAAAACAAAACAAAAAAAACCCAAAAATGAAAATCCTTAGCTATAGCACAACCTGCGTTTTAATTTTTTTTTTTTTTTTTTTTATCGGTGCACCGTTACTTTATTCTTAAAATTGTGCACTGGGTATTTTATTATGATAAACTGTAAAATCACAAAAGAACGCACCAGACACAGGTCTAATCCTCTGACTTGTGCTGAACAGCTGCACACTGCTGCCACAAGGCAAAGGCACTGGGGGTGTTTTGCAGCGTTCCTCAGCAGTGCTGGAGGCTAATCCTGCAAACTTAAGTTAATTCAGCTGTGACGGAAGAAGAAAAACAAAAAGAAAATTAAATGCGCCAGAAGCTGAAGGAAAGGTATTAAATCTCGTCCAGAAGAAACTATTGGTAAAGTGAAAAAGAAATCCATATGCCCTATACTTTCAAAAAAAAAATCTTCCTCCTCCTCCTCCTGCCCTAGGGTTTTGCTTTTTGAAGCAGTGACAAAAATAGATCTTGGGTGGTAGATACAGGGGAAAACCTCCCAGAGGAGGAGGAAGACGCAAACACAGTAACAGAATTCAAGTATTGTCTGGGCTAAGCACAAAGGATCCTTAGACAGGATGGGCAGGGAAAACTAGTACTGAACTGAGATCATATGGCATTGTAACCGGAACGATATTGGGGCAGACTAAAATGGTCCTTATATTCTTGGTTTCTATCTTACTGCGTGCGTAATACAGTCCTTCTGCTAAACACTACATACAGCAAATTACTTCCCAAGGCAGGGTCCTACGTCCTTCCCTCGTTTCTTGAAGAAATCCATAGCTGCTATCAGACATATATATATATTAACATGGAACTGCTTATTAGCATTTTCCCCAAGATTTAGAGAAAAATATTCAAGAGTTTTGTCTGCTGTATTTTTGCTGCCCTTCCATCCTGCTTTCCCCCCCCCCCCCCCCCCCTCTGGCAAAACAAATGCAGGAGAGGGAGGGAGAAGGTATAAAAGATCCTCTGCTCTCTCCAGGAGGACTCTTAATGCAGAAATGCTGCCTGCTGGGAAAAGGCTGATGTCAGCTCTTAAGAGCTCAGCTCCCTGCAAGGATAAGGAGGCCCTTTGTTTTCAGCTGAACTGTGAAAACGAGAAAATGGCTCCAGCCTGACAAACAAGAATCCCACACAACACAGGTCAGACTCGCACTTCATTAGGAGTTATTCGGTCACAACACTCAAGACATGGTTTAAAATCATGCCACAAACCGTGCCACAAAAAAAGCACATGCCATAACTTACACCAGCTCGCCCTGAGAAAAAAAAATTGTTTTTCCTTTATTAAACAAAGTTAATAGCCATCCCAGCAGGTTCTCACGGGTGTTCTATAACCGTGCTTCTCAACTTTTTTTTTTTTTTTTTTTTATTCGCGGCACACTCAAGTTTGCTCAATCCCCATGGCACACTGAACTACATTTTGCACGAATCTAAACCCCCTCTGTGTCTCTCGCTGACAAGAGGAGAGCAACTTTTTTTTTTTTTTTATCATCTGTGTTTGCCTCATTCTGCCACCTTCGATCTGACATCCGGACAGGCAGGACCTGCAAAATTATAGGGCCCTATGCATTCAGACTGAAGCCAGAAGAGGTAGCACACACACACACACACACAGGTAAGTTGTACCCTGGGACACTTGCTCCCTCTGTAGTGCTAATAGCGAGTGAGGAAGGCTGGCCCCATGGAAAATTGTAAAATTGTATAATCAAAATATACCTCACACACATTCTTTAAGTTTTGGTACAACAAAATATTTCTAAGACCAATACTTAAAAACTCACTGGTGAATTTTCAAAGGAGTCACTTGCAGAGGAGTTGTAACACACTATTGCAGCAATTTTCAAAAGCCATTTATGTGTAAAAAGTGCACTTGCAGGATACATCCTATGGACAATTCAGTGGCATGTATTGCAGACATTTTAAAAATCCCACTTACATGAGTAAAGTGCATTTATAAGCATAAAACCCTATTTCACTCACGTAAATGCTTTTGAAAATCAGGCCCTCAGTGCTGGCGGGTATGTCTTGCATACAATAGAATAAACTTACACCAGTAAAAGTCAAAATAGTCTACAAAATCTCAAACCCCTATATTGGAGACTCATCCAGGACTGAACTGGGTCCCAGGATTTTTTACATTGGTGAGTTAATATTCTCTATCAAGCAATAGCAGCTTCCAATTTTTTTTCTCACACTCAATGTGTCTCTTCTCATTCTCTGGTCTGTTCTCTGTTCCTTTTTTGTTTGTTTTATTTTCCCTCTCTGGTGTCCTCCTTTCTTGTCTCTTTCATTCAAGAGTGATTTTAATAGTCTCTTCTCTCAATCTTTCTGCTTTCTCGATTCTCTCCTTTAATTCTTTTCATCTGCATCTCTTTTCCAGTTCTTCCTCTTTCTGCCTGTTTTATCCATTCCTCCTCCTCCTCCTCTCTCTTCTAATTCTCATATCCCTTCCTCCTCTTCTGTCTTCCAGGATTCCTCTTCCACCTCACCACCCACAATCCAAGGTCCTCTTTCTCTCTCCCCCCTCCCCCCCCCCCCTTCATAGGTCTTTTCTCCCTCTCTATCCACACAATACCTGATTATCTCCCTCATCCAATGTTCTCGATCTCTCCGATACCTGGGCTTCTCTCTCTTTCTCTGTGCCTCCACCTCCATTCCCAGATCTCTTCTTCTATTCCCTGTCCCTTCTTTTGCCCTATTCCTGAGTCATTTCTCTACCTCCCTCTTTCCTATACCTGATCCTCTCTCTGTCTCCATCCTGGATACTTTTTTCCCTCTCTATCATCCTGCCCTTTGTCTAGGGTCTTTTCTCCCTTCCCCTATACTAGGTCATCTCTCTCAGTCACTGGTTCTCTCTCTCTCTCAATCACTGGTCCTCTCTTCCCCCTTTTCTTGTCCTTTCCCTCATACCCAATCCTCCCCTCTCTACCCTTCCTTCTCTCCATCGCTGCCCCATAGCCTAGCTTTAAAATCCTCTTTCACATTTCCCCTATGATCACTGATATGCTCCAGCCGGTGCACCTTCCTCCACTGATATGGTCTGACTTTTCCTTCCTATCCTCTACCCACCTTTGGGTGACAGAAGTAATGGTGCCCAACTTTGTGTCAATATCCTTTGACCTCCCTTCCCCAAGAATTCATAGCCCTCTTCATCTCACCTAACATTCACCCCCTACTCCCTTCATCCCCCTATTAGCATTTAACCATCCCCCTACCCTCAACACAAATCATTCTCGCCTAACTGGAGCCCTGAATGATTTCCTCCTCCCTTCTGCTGTCAGCTGAGTCACAATTTCCTGTAGAACAGACATCTAGGGCCTGGGGTAGTGTCCACTAAATAAAAACAGCACATAAGAGAGAGAGAGAAAACCCTGTAAAATGGCAGCTGGTGGGGTAGGGGCTAAGCAGGTAGCAGTGGCTGCCATTCACTGCTGCTCTGCAGGCTCCCTGCTCCTGCCCCTCCTATTCTATCTTCCTCAGTGCTGGCCAGTTGCCAGGAACCGGGGGTGGTGGGGGTCATGTGGTGGCTGCCAGCACTGCAGCACAGGAAGGACGCTCCCAAGGCACACTAGTTGAGAAGCACTGCTCTATAATGCGACACAATATGAGTAGCATGACCTTTGAAAAAAAACATTATGGGAAAGTAATACTTTAAGATCTAGTATTGAGAAAACAATGAAATGTTAAGCTGCTGAACACTAAGCAAATGGTGCCAAAATACCCTATAAATGTGCAGACTCTGAAAGTAGAAAAATTTACTTTGAATAAAAGGTAACGATTATGATAGCTTCAGAGTTCATAAAATGAAATATGAAAAAAAAAATTCAAATTCAAGGTGCTATAGAGAAGATAAATCTGCTGAGGTGCCCCTTAAGTCAGGTCATTTCTCAGCATACAGTGAAAATCTGCGTACAGTGTAAATTGTAACCCACTGCATCTGAAAGCAGCTGACCGTCAAGCACGGCCATGGTCAGCCCCAGCTTCCAGCATTATGCTGTCCTTTTCCTTCCGTGGTGTCCTCAGTAGCACAGGAAAGAGGAAGCTGACCGATGCCCAACCGCAGCTGTGTCTGTCACCAATCAGAGCCTGTGGGGGGGGGTTAACTCCCACTTACTTGTTTTGTTAACTTTGAATTTCAACTAAAGATGGACGGCGCTTGTGGTGGCGCATATTGCAATATTTGCCTGGTTTGTTGCACATTACTTTACCTTTGGGACCCCAAATGGTACTTTTTGGACTCCTTCCGCCTCTGTATGTTCGTAAGTGGGGGGCTCGGATGTTCCTACGTAAGGCCTTTTTGTGTGGGGAAAAAAGTGATCCTTATGCAGTGGCGTTCTGGAGATCCTCCTTCCTATTGGACCTGGAGCAATCAATTACATGATCTAATGCAGATGGAGGCGCAGTTGGCACCAGCATCCCCTCTTCATTGTCGAAAATTTCTACACATTTGATTCAAGCACTTTCACACCGACCACGGAGCCTAATTTTAAATGCCTTTAGTCTTTGATTCACGGACTGTGTGCAGAGGTCCTTTTGTTACTTACCCCAGCGGGGCATATCTCATATGATCTATCGTTTACATAAGCTATAGGAGAGAGGGTAACAAGAGGATTAAAAAATGGGGGGTGGTGGTAGTACTGGGAGGGGGGAGTGGGAGGCAGGGTGGTGTGGCGAGGGGGGGGGGGGGTATGTTCTTACTACCTAAAAACTAAAATTGAGTACTATGGTGGCTGTTTGGGTTGAGAAAAGTTATATTCAGTGTTGCTGTTTATGAACTGTTATCTATGTGACCCTTGTTTTTTTTCTGGTTTGTTATACGCAATAAAAACAGTTTTGACAAAAAAAAAAAAAAAAAGGATCATCGCTGATAGCACCTAACTACCCAGAACAACTTGCAAAGGGTCCTGAGCATGCAGCATTTCTAAAATGGTACACGTAAGGTAAGTAGGGATTGCCAATGAGGACTGGGGTACAAAAGTCTTATTGCCAATCTCACTCAGTCCAGTCTCTGCATCTTCACTTCTCTCTTCTTCATGTTCCGTTTACTACACGATAGTGATCTATAAATCACACAAGTAAAGGTTTTAGTTCTAGAGAGCTTACTATCCAAGTCTGAGCAAAGGAGTTTAAGGAACATTCTTAATCAGACACAAAGCATGGTTAAACAGTACTTGATTTCCTAATGTTACAATTCCAGACTCCAACAATTATGCCACCTTGCCAGATACTGCGGTCTCTCTCTCTCTCCCTTTAACATGCCGTGTGTCTTGCTCTCTTTCCTGTAAACATTTTGGGGTTTTTTTCCCTAGTGCTTAATGATATCCTACTCAATGGAGATCCAGATGTTGGAAGAGGGAGGGGAGGTGTGATGAGTTACAATGGAAAACCACTGTCACATTATACATCAATGTCAGTGGCCAAAAGCCAAGTCAATTTTCTTGACACAAATATGTTCTAAGAAAGAACTACTCTAATCTCTACTACCCAAATCTCTCTCAGTAGTATTCCTCAATGTGTCTCTACCTATCTTGGTTACAGCTGGCAAGGAGTGAAGATGACATATTATAAACCAGGGGTGGCCAACTCCGGTTCTCAAGAGCCACAAACAAGTCTGGTTTTCAGGATAGCCATGACGACTATATGCGTGAGATATATTTGCATACAGTGGAGACTGCCTGCAAATCTTTCTCAAGCATATTCACTGTGGATATTCTGAAAACCAGACCTGTTTGTGGCTCTTGAAGACCAGAGTCGGCCACCCCTGTTAGACACAGAGACAGACCACTTATAAGGAGATGGACAAGAGGCTACAGAAATACAATTGGACAGTTTGCAGATTCTATTTATAAGATTTATTCTAAACCGGGGTTTCCAAATCCAAAGAACTGACCATTGTGATTAGAAGATGCTCCTGCTTGGTTTATGTTTGGTTTTATATTTGTTATACCATGAATTGTATATGTTAAAGGTGTAAACTGCCTTGATGATCTTGTGGATCAGAAGGTAGTATAAACACTGGCTATAAAAGTCTTATTACCCAATGAAAATTACTGGTTCAACGCTTCCCAAGAAAGTCCACTGTATCAAATCACCTTAGTGAAACTACAAAAAGACTTAGAAGCTTTGTGTGTCCATAATCCCTACAACTGGTAGATGATTCTAATATATATTATATCTCTGATCTCAGACCAAACTATTGACTGTGTTCAGTTAAACACAACATTAATGGCATGCTCTGTAGCTTTAAGCACAAACACAATCAGGTGAATTTTAAAAGGCCGGCATGCGCCAAAACTGGAAGATACATGAATATGTTGGGCTGGCACACACCAAGTGGATTTTAAAAACTGCCCGAGTATACACATACGTCCCGCTGTGTGCACAAATGAAAAGTTCCAAAAAAAAAAAGTGTGGGGCATGAGCATTCCTGGATTTCAGGCGCGTGCCGGGTTCCTCTGCTGCATAACTTTATTTCTGCTATAGAGGGCATGTAAGTAATAAAATAAAGATAAACGGATAGATCGGTGGGGTTTTAAGGGTCGGTGATAACAGGGGAGAAGGGAGGCTATTAAACTAGGGGGGCTTGGAAGTCTTATCCCTTACCTGGGCGAACTGGGAACGAACTGGGAAAACTGATAATGGCATTGGCACGCATCTATTAAAATCCCTCCACTCATACGATAAAAGTGGCATTTGTGCGCACAGGCACGCGTCCACTTAAAATTGCATGCACATGTGCACACGTTTAGGCTGTTTTATAACATGTATATATGTCACAAAGTAGTCATGTCCCTGAGTATGGGCCAGCAAACGCACATACGTGTGCCCACGCACCTATTTAAAGTTACTGTTAATGCATTCAAGTTGTACAGTTCAGTCACATCATTACTTAGTCTTGAGAAAAGAAAATGCAAAAAACAATCTCCTCTCCCTCCCACAGGTTTCACCTCGTGGATTTTCTAGGATATACCTTTGTAAAAAGTGTTACATCTGGTTTCCCCAAAATATCAATCCAGTATAATTCATGCTCATACAAAAAACAATTTAAAATCAAATTAAAAAGTTGCAGCTACCAGATTACCAATCTGAGGCATTTTCAGGATAGATTTAATAGACTAAAAAGCAGAATAGACTAAGTAGGCTATAAATCAGCACTTCAAAAATGTCATAGCCAAAAGTGTGCACTATACCCATTTGAAATAATCATTCCATTTATATCAGTTGTTGTCAAGTGTAGGCTTTTTTTTATGTAGTCTAAATTTTATGTTTGTATTTAATTGTATTTTTTAAGATTGTTATTTTGAATGCACTACAATTTGTTACATTGCTTTGAGCAGCCAGCTCCTGGCCAGGGAGGCGATTAATGAAGGTTTTAAATAAAATAAGCAAGTAGAGCAGAGTTCTGGATGTTCCAGGCAGCTCCGACAGCATTGCTGCATTTTGTTCTCTTCCCTGGCCTCTTGCCTATGAGCGGGGAGAGTTCAACACTATCTCAGCTTTCAGAAGCGAGGTAAGATACAATTGGCACCAAATGCATCTTAAAAAAAAAAAAAAAAAAGAAATGTTGTTTGTTTTGATACCTGGAAATCTACCACACAATACTGCCGAGGTTCTCCACCAAAGAAAACAGTATTCATACTTCTGATTAATACTCCTTGCCTCCAGATTATCTTAGTTAGATTCTATTGTTCACTTATGTTAAAATCAGAGGAGCTAATTTTTAAAAAAAGGAAAAAAAAAAAGCTGCCTTGAAAATAAAAGCTGCATCAAATTCCTTTAGAAGAAAGGGAAGAAAACAATTCAAGAACTTCAAGTTTTACTATTATAAAATGTTTGGGGACTGTAGAAACATTTGAAATGTCTGCGAGTTTGCAAAGCTTGCTCTAAATAAGAAAATTACATTACTCTATAAAACTATCACAGTCAATTCACTTCAAAAAGAAGCGTGGGACTGGTGTAGAATCCGGAGCTTATTTTGTAAACTGAGCCTTCGATAATACTTAAACAGCATGACACAGGATTCATTTTCATAATACAACACAGTTCATACCTGAACATATAATATCAAAATAGGATCAGGGCTTGCCAATTATTTTTTCCTTTGAGAGAGTAACAAGACCAAAATGCAGTTTTATTTTTCATTTGTCACTGTGAGTGGGAAAGGCAAAAACTGTTTTTTGTTTTAACTATGCAAACTACACTTGGTTTTCCCCACAGCACAGTGTTTTGAAGAACACAAACTACTCATGAATTTTTAGCACTTCTAGTACCATGCTTTTATGGTTTGTGAATAATAAAGTGATACATATGATATTACCAAAGCTCACGATGAGGGTAATTTTCAAAGGTATTCATGAAGGTAAAAATGTTTTTTTCCCCACATAAAAGGCCTCATATAAAACTGCCTGCTTAATATTCAAGGAACAAGCATGCATGAAAATTTCTCTGAAAAAACAATCTGCATACATTAGCAGATGTAATCTGTGCTGATAGTTTTCCCATGTGTACTTTCCCTATGAAAATTAGTGCAAACTTTGTTGATAAAGTCTCACAGACTTTACATCCATCTGAAAGTTACCCCCAACATATTCAAGTGTTGTTAGATTATTCCAGGGGTACACAGATCTACAGCTGAAAAACTCCACTAGTCATCTAGGACAGCAAAACAGAATCAAGCGCATTTTACTGGAAAGAAAATTAATTTATCCATCTACATGCCACCTTTTCGGTCATAACACAAAACGTTTATCAGGGTGTAACATATTAAATGATGGCCAATTGATGCATAGTAGATAAAGACCAATTGACTCATCCAGTGTGCCCAGCTCATTCCAGTCTACAATTCTAAAGATATATGCTAGTTGCCAGTTATAGATGCTTGACTGTTTGTAGGATATTGCTCCTCATCCAAGGCAGATTTTGCTGTCCTCGTTCTGTCTCTACTGTGCTGGGTAAATAAATATGTGGAGGAGTGGCCTAGTGGTTAGAGCAGTGGGTTACAAACCAGGAGACCACGGTTCGAGCCCCACTGTTGCTCCTTGTGGCCTTGGGCAAGTCACTTTACTGCCTCAGGTACAAAGAGTGTAAGCCCTCTGTGGATAGGGAAATACCTACAGTACCTATGAAGTGCTGAAAAAAAAAAAAGTGCGAAAAGAGGATTATAAATCTAAATAAAATAAATAAAAATAGAGTGACTGGAGGTGTTCCTGGTGACAAAGCTGGGGAGGGATTTACACTTAGAAGCATGCTTCTGCATTTTCAAAAACATGCATGTAGATTTTACCAAAAACATTCTGCACATACAATAGCAGGTGTAATTGTGTGCAGGTAAGTTTAGTGGAAATTTTTAAACTGAACTTAAAATGCGCAAGTTTGCTTTGAAATTCAGGGAAACATGTATTTGCTGACTTTCTTATGCAGGCTGTTACCAAATTATCCTCATAATGGGCATCTAGTTTGGCTTCGGCCATTCTCCTCTACTAGCCTCCTCTCTGTCACCTATAATTTAGCAACACTGTGCTGTAATTCAAGTTCTCCAACTTAGAACAAAGCCAGTTACAAGAGTCCTTATCAATCCTAGCAGCTCTTCCTGACTTAACTACTACCTTTGAATTTGGTATGAAGATTGAGAAGTGAGGAAATGGAACAGTAACAAGAGATGATTCCTTGAGGGAGTATTTATTCACAAATTTCAAATTTTACTATTCAGCTACCTTTTCAAGTGTGTTAATGGTTTTATACTAAAAATAAAGTATCCTCTGTACTACAGAAACATGATTCTGTTTAGGACTACCGATGCCATAAGCAGCTGGGAGAAGAAAATCCATAGCTGTGTAAAGTGCATGAATGCCAGTGCCAGTTTGTGAGCACTTACTGTTCTGGATTCCAGATTTGTAACAAATTCCAGTGCTGGAGGCCCAGTCTGTGACTAACACCAGGGTGATTTATTTGAGGATAAATAGCACAATCCCTGTCTTATGACTGAACACAAGAGAGTCCAAAGCAGAGAGGAATGTGTGGAATGCCAAGGGCTGCTATAGCTGAGGCAGCAGGGAACAGCGTGCTGCTATCAAACTACCTCTAACTGTAGCAGCTCTCCAATCACTTCCTCCAGGCAGGAATGATAGGAATTCTTAGGGCCAACTTTACGCCAACTGGAGCAGCATTCCGAGGCAGGGGAAACTCATGCAGCATGGGATCTTGGTAACTTGTGATGGTGTTTTCATTTGGTTTTGTTTTGTTTTTTTAAATACCTTTATGGAAAATTTCACATCCCACCTCTTGCCATAAAAGTGCTTCCAGGGTCTAAGTAGGGTCATATAAATAATGTCCAACAGCAACTGCAGCCTGGCCAGTTGTCAGAGCAGACTTCAGGGCAACTGGCTTGATGTTTCCTGACCTAGGAAATATGTGACGTGCTAATATTTCTCTCTTTTCTTTTTTTTTTTTTCAGGGAGACACGGAAAGGATAGTGGTTGATGCCCAGGTCTATATTTTCACTTAACTTTTATAAAAGGGTACAAACATATGCTGACAAAGAATTAACAGAATAATTCATGGCTTTATCCTCACAACTGTGGAACTTGCAGACACGAAAGGCCAGGCCTTTAGCCACACTCTGCAGCTTATGTTTCATAGTTTCTGTACTTAACTGCATCCTCTCTGTCTATGGATTCCACAAGTTGAAACCTGATGAGAAGTGAGCGCACAGACATGAACAGGATTTAAGCCCTGAGGCAACACTACTATTCACATTCACATCTTCAAAAACTTGTCAGTTGACCAGATATGAAATATTTCTGCCTAGATGGCTATAAAATATATTTAATACACTACTGCTGCTAATTTTAACCAAGATGAACTTCATGTGGCTGGGCCTCAGGTATTTATTCACTTGAACAGGTTCCAGTATCCAATATTTTCTAGTTAAATACCCAATATGTGGCCGGTATCAAATGCATGAATTGGTCCCCTTGGTTTTTTTTAATACTTATTTGTTAAAGCAAGCTGCAATAGATTTTGTTAAGAATGAATATAAAAATTCAAACAAATATTCTGTTCAACAGTAAATGCATTAAAAAAAAAAACAACTTACAGATGTGGTGGGAACATTCGACTCATTTTCGAGACATGCTCATTTTCACAGTCTAGTTCATCATCCCCTTGGTCCATGCTGAACTTCCTCTTACTGGGGCTGATAGGAGGAGGGCCTGTCCGATGGTTGGTTAGGACAGGTGATACCGGAAGGGACTGCATTCTAGGTTCACTTCTTAGAGCTGCTTCACCTATGGGTAAAAAGATGGTATAATGAAATTCACAGAAAATAAAAAGTGTTAAATGCACTAGAAGGCTGCACTGCAGAATCACTTTTTGCCTACTTTAATTTTCCCTACAAGTATTTAATCCTTACTCCTTCCCTTGCAGCTCTCACTGTAGATCCATTCAACCATCCATCATGTGCGATTAAAAGTAGTTTCCATGTATACCATCCTATATATAGGCCAAGCTGCATAGCAGCCATCTGCGGCAAAGAGATCAGAATGCAACTATCTTTAAAAATGTACTTCCAGTGTTACTCTAACTGATCACAGGGAGAATAATTTAGCGCACCCATATGCACATGTACATGGGCATATGAAAATGTACTCCTGTATTTTATAACCAGCGTGTATATGATATACACAAGTTATAAAATACGTGCAAATGCACCCTGCATGTACATATTAAAAAAAACCCAAACTGCACAAATACATATTGCACTTATCCGGATAAGTTTCGTCCTATTCAGCTAGGTAGCGGTACTCATTCAGATAAGTGCCAATTTATCTGGCTAAGTAGTAGCAGTACCGGAGAAATCTTAAAGCTGTCCTTATCCTGCTACATCAGATAGCTGGATAAGCAGAGCTTTTTAGACCTATCTGGTTATTTTACTTACCTCTAGATTAATATTTAGAGCAGAATGATGAGGCACGGGAAAAAAAAAGGGTGGGTGGAGCGATATTGGGCAGCCAGCCACATCATGGCGGTACGGCTATGCCGCACACTATCAAATCCATAGCACCATGGGGAAAGGTGTACTTATTTCCCATGGTGCTGCCGGCGATAATGAAAAAAACATTATTGCCTGCAGCGCTGCGGGGAGATAACTCCGCCCAAACCCTGCCCACATTCCTCCCATTCCCCTAATTAGAATAATACCGCCGCGATGCGGCCGGTATCACATCCAGTAGGACCTTATCGCAGAATAACGAATTACCCTGTTAGCTGGCTAAGTAGTGGCTTTGCTGCTATTTAGCCGTATTATTTGGAACTTGTCTGCATAAATGTCACCACTTATCTGGATAAGTTCCAGCCTGTTCAGCTAAGTGCTGCTTTCAACTTAGCCGGATAAATCAGCATTTATCCAGCTACATAGCGTACAACTGCTATACTCGCATGTTTTTATGTCCAGCTTTAAAAATATACGTGTGTATATTTTATCTGCGTAATTTATACCCATTTACGGCCCCCTATGTAAGGTAATCGTGCACAAGTTGGGCAATTTTCTATATATTGGCTCCCCTTTCTTCTGGACTCAGAAATCATCAAGTATTATTTCTGAAAAATTTTTCCATTGAAACCTTATGCAACAATACCTGTAAAAAATGTCACATGGCAGATTTTGGTTCCCAAGTGTTTCACTTTTTTTTTTTTTTTAAAGAGACAACCAACATTTAAATACAAACAGTTGACTTTTCTTTCAAAGAAAAGAGGGGAAGCAAATTAAAGAAAAATCACATTTTATAAACTTTTTTAGTCCACTCCACCAGTGATGTTCACAGATGGCCCTTGAGTAACACAAAATGGGCTGGGTTTTCAGGCTATGGCTAATGAACATGCATGAGACGTGTGCATACAATTAAGTGATTACACATGTAAATATGATGCATATTCATTAGGGATAGCCTGAAAACCCTACCCATTCGCAGCCCTGGAGTGTCATTAGGGAACCCCACAGAATTAGATACATGGTAAGAAAGGAGACTCAAAGAAGAATTGAGCAAAGGTTATGTAGCATAAACATTCAGAGCATAGTTTGCAAACAAACTGCTACTGTACCTATAGGTTTAGCCACATGCAAAGTGCTTTCCAAATACAGAAAGCACAGCCTCATGCAGGACTAATTTCTTACCTGCCAATATAACAGATGTTCTGATGCTATAATATTTTATTCACATCTAATATACACACTTGAGTTACTATTTTCTGTGAAGAGATTTTGAGAGGGGAAGGGTTTTAATAGTTTTGCACTCTATTATGCTGTCTGCCTTGTACTAATAATTTTATTTTTGGCCTGGTAGTTTCCTCTTGCTCCTTTTTAGTTCCAGCTCATTCGAAACCAGGTCTGGGATCTGGTGCCGTGAGCCTTTAATTCACAATTACCTGGGGATTCTTTCCCCTGTTTTATATTCCATTCACCATCAACCTTCCTAGTCTGGTCATTGCAGTGGCAGTCCTGGGCTAGGGGCCATGCACCAGGATTTCTTCCAGAACTCTGCAATCATAGGCCCTGGATCTGGTAAACAGGGGTCACCCTAAAGCAATAACCATGGATTTCTTCCCCTCTGCAGCATCCCCAGCCACTCAGGGAGCAGAAGACCTGCCGGGAATCAAACAGAGACCTTCCACAGCACTTGCCACCTGTATCTTTGATACAACTATTTTTACGATGTGGATAAACTTTATTGGACCATAATATTCTGTGTGACCTGCAAGTAAATAAATCTCACCTTAATTCTCCTGTTCTAAAAAAAAAAAAGAATTACATCCACAAATTGGCTACAATGACCTGCATTTGCAATGTCCATCTCGGTAGCCATACGATACAAAACAAGGACTTAAAGAAGCTATGACCTTCACTAAAAACTGTTATTGCTGGAGTTACTGATGTGGAAATCTAGAAGAGTAGGAGAGCATTAGTTTTTACCTAGCAAAACATTCTAGTTGGATTCACTCCTCCATTGTGGTGACCTCAACACTAGGATTTACCTGGGGATTTTTTTAAATCATCTCTATAGGAAATCAAGACTCAAAAATATAGGTCTCTTCCCTCACTGGGAAAGAGCCAATAAAATTTGCAAAAAAACCCAAAAGAAAACCTTTAAAGAATCAGAACAGCAAACAAGGAACAACAACTGGCAAAAGCATAAATAGAGTTTTAGTTATGTCAACAATTATACCTAGATCAAATACTGACACAGGAATAGTTAAGGAGAGGTAAACAAAGATGGGATTGATAATTGCAGCAGAGGACAGTAAACTATGTATAAGATGCTTCATAACCTGCACAGAAAAAAAAAACCAGACAGTAAAATAGGGAAATGCTGATTTTGTAAAGCATCATCTGAAACAGTTACACATCTCGTTGCTGGGTGTGATGTGCTGGTGTCAAAAGGTCTGTATACACAACAGCCCAATAAGGTGGCACCACTCATCCACTGGAAATTGTGTGGACACTATAACATCACTGTACCGGAAAAACATTGGGATCATGACCGTGAAAGAAGTATAGAAGTATAGAAAGAAGATGCGGTCACCTGGGGCATTCCCATTCCAACTGATAAAAAGCTTTGATGCAAGAAAACCAGACAGTGTTAAAGGAGAAAACCAAAAAATAGCACTGCAAATAGAAGTTTCCATAATATTCCACAGAATAGTCATATGATCCAAGTGGCTATTCTGTGGAACATATGGAGAGAGAGAATAATCAATAAACGCAGTCAGAGATCATAACATGTGACAGAAAAATACAAAAATAGCCCCAAGTGTATTGGGCGCCACTGGCCTGATGAAAGAGAACTTGCAGACTCACATCTTGATACAGTGCCTGGACATATTACACCCTATGGACCCCAGGAGGAGGATTTCTTTGGCACAATGCAAGTATTACTTTATACACTATAACATTTGCAAGGGCCCCGATTTGTCATCTTTTTCCTTGTAGCCCATGAACTAAAAGCCACATAGATTATTTATATTTCAGAATAAAGAATACACGTGCCAAATAAAATGTCTCATAATTTGTAAATAAAGAACAACAACAACAAAAAAAGATAATGCCTTTTAAATGGCTTTTTAATAGGTTTCAGAAACTATTCTACATTAGGTCAAAACAAAAGGAGAATATTATTACAAGAATATGCAAGTGATTCACAGAATACACTACAGCAGTGGGGCGAGAAGAGGGGAGGCACTAAGGGGTGTTGCTGAAAGCTATGCCAGCAGCTATCACAGGACTCAGTTATCCAAAGGGTAAGACATTCAACACAAGGGAACTGTATTCATGTTCCTCTTCCATCTTATTTAGTATATATTATTCAACACAGAAAGAGTCATAAGGGTAGATATATCTGCAAAGGAGGCCAAAAGTTAAAAGACAAAAAATAAACCTACAAAGAAAACAAACAGCAAGGCAAGCCTCCACAGGGGGGAATATTTGGGACCAGACCAATAAATGAATAACCTTATGATCAGGACACTAAAAGGGAAATTCAAAAACATAAGACATTCAATATTAATACGACCAGACATTTCTAAAGAAACATAAAAAAAAAAAAAAAAAAAAAAAAAGACTCAACCGGGAGAGGTTTTCCTCAGCAATTACCAAATATAATAACCCTATCACCCCATTCTGCTCATTTTCACCCCTTCCCCCCCCCCCCTTCCTCTTTCATACCATCATAGTAACGTAATCTGAGTCGCTTACATATATATTTAGGCCACACTGTCCTTGGCCTTTACCTGCTCACAGACAGAAGCAGCAAGGAGTTTTACACTCACAGGATGTACATTCAAAAATATGAGTACTGCCTAGCAGCCACGCATGGAAATCCCATGCAAGCGAGGGCATTAAGTAGTACTCTCCAATGCAGAGAGGTGCGCAGGGCCTAAACCAGGTTCTCTTAGCGCTGGGAACTTGACTCCTAGTCAGAGATGGAGCCGGGTTTCTAGCACTGGCACATCAAGGGGAGAGAGAGAGAGGGGGGAGGGAGAGAGAGAGGGGGAGTGAGAGAGAGTTTGGAAACGTTTCTTGCAGGAACCACAGGGCTGTTACACTGGAGACTCCGGTGGCAGTGCTCACTCACGCCCCCTTCCCCCTCATCATACGCACATTTTTATTCCCGATACATCAGCATAGCATTAGCTAACTGCATCAGGAGTTTAAAAAAAATTCTAATCTGTGCATTAACATATAGAAACATAGAAACATAGAAATGACGGCAGAAGAAGACCAAACGGCCCATCCAGTCTGCCCAGCAAGCTACGCACTTTATCCATTTTTTTTTCCCTTTTTCTCTCTCCCACTTGTTACTATTGGCTTCCAGTACCCTCCAGCCCTAATTCCCCTCCGCCCAATTTAGAGAGCAGTTCTGTATCTGCATCCAAGTGACATCCAGCTCAATTAGGGGTAGCGACCGCTGCAACAAGCAGGCCACCCCCTTGCCCCATACTCTTACCCACCCCTGTTTTTATTTTTTTGGTTTTTTTTTTTGGAAATAGCAGCCCTCCATCCTTCCGCTCCGTGAAGGTGGAACACCAACTACTGGCCACTGGCATCCCGCTCCGTGAATGCCTCTGTGGCTACTGCCGCTCCGTGCAGTGTTTGAATGCCTCTGTGGCTACTGCCGCTCCGCTCAGTGTACTGGATTTCAGCTCACAGTTTTAATGCACAGATTACTGTATCAGCTTGTCAGTTTATACTGACCTAATTAAGAGTATTAATTCCCAAAAGTTAGTCAAGAGATGTCTTAAATTAGTCCAATAAGAATATTCTTTTTTTTTTTTGTTGATCTTTATTTCTATGCATTCAAGTACAGCGCAGCAGCCACTCTCCTTAAAACTGTAAAGAAAGCATAACTTGTAGGAACCATTACAAAACAATTAGGGCCTGTTTCATCCTTTATATGGCAGTGCAAATCAGAGTCCAGAAATGATAAGGTCGATTTAATAAATCACCCTTTTCCCATGAACAGACGTCATAATACACAGTTAGGTACAAGACCTGAGGATCAATAGTGAATACAGACTATAGACTTATTCTAACTTGTGAAAAGGGCATGTTTTATTACTGAAGAGACAGTTTTTAGTAATTTAATATGTTCAGAGGTTTGTGATGAAGGTATGATTTAAGACGGAACAAGTTTATTGCTATAAGTTTAAGGTAGTGACTTTCGGTGATGTAACATTCATGTGATAATGCTACCACCATGACAACTTAAAAAAAAAAAAATCACTATCTGCTACAACAGAATTATAACACCAGACAACCACACCACCATTACACAAAAATGTTAAGCATTTTTGCTCCATTTCATTCAGTGCTTTAAGGATTTAGTGCCTACATACCAGCTGCAAAGCTCATGTGTGTAAATAGATCACTGGTTTAAATTTAGGGTCTATTCAACTTCACTGTAGTTATCTGATTCTTGAGAGGGCAAGGTATTTTCTTTCTGCTAGGGATACTACTGATTTCCATTCCGCCAAGAGTGTACGTGATTTATAGAAGTATTTTTTATACATGCATGACAAATGTTTTGTTGGAGGGGAGGGGAGAGGAAGTGAGTACTACCTTAAAAAGCCTCCTGAATGTTTACCAGTTAAAATAAATGCTATGCCAGAGCTGTCAGCTAAATATAACAAGCAAATATATAGTGGCCTACAGTATGTCAGTGTGATTTCATTACAAAATCCTTTGCTACAAAAATAAATTGTAAGTTTCCATTGAAAAATATCTATATCTATCCATTATATAGATATATATATATATACACACACACATTCACACATATGCATATATCATTATATATAATGGGGTGAAATTTCAAAATATTTACATCTGTAAATTAGCATACATGCACGTAAGTAGCTTGTACTCGTGTACATGCTAATTTAGAAACATCAAAAGTATAAATGTGGTTCTATGCACACAAAAAAAAAGGGGGGAGGGGGGTCTAGGGGCATTCCAGAGGCAGGGCCAAGAGGTACACGCACAAGTTGCTATTTTATGAAAGAGAATTACGTGCATACATTTGACAACTTATTTGCACAAGTTTACAATTTAATTGTCTATGTAATTGATATTTGACTCATCTATTGACTACTATTGCTTGGGCGGGAAGTCTGGGTGAACTGGGGGGCGTTCAGAGTTAAGTACTAGGAGGGTCTCAATGATCTGAACAAAGACTGGGTGAACTGGAGGAGGTATTGGCAAACTGGTGATTTCAATTATGCACGCACATTTTAAAATATACCAACTTCTGTGCATAAAGCAGGGTTTTATATGAGCACGTCAATTTTTTTGCATCTAAAATATACATGAATATGTTTTTAAAATGGTAGCAAACGTACATGCTTTCAATGTATTCCAGATATTCACATACAAGGAAACACACACATATATGTTAGGCAATACACATTATGTGTATTTTATAATCTGTGCATATCTGATACATGCAGATTATAAAACATTGTAGTCGATCTCTGTGCAGCCATATACGCATGCATATGGAGTTGTGTGGTTTGAAAATTACCCTCAATGCACTTAAGGCAGGCAGACTGAAAGGTGTTTGGTTAAGCACTCCAAGAGTGTATGCACTCCCCACCAGCCACTAACCACCAAATTAGAAAATAAAAATCCAATTCCTACTCCCACCCACCAAATCCGCTTCAGCCAAGGTTCCCCAGGAATACCTCTTCTCCCCCTCCCCCAACTCCAGCCCTTACCCTCTGAAATGGTGTATCAAAAGGTGAAAGTTTATTCCTTACATCAAATCCTGCTAGACTGTCTATTTAAGGGAAGTCCCTCCTCCACAGCTGCTGAAGACAGAGCGTGCGCACACTTTTTTCCTACCTTGTGATGTCACAGGGGGGAGTGGCTTCAGGCAGCTGCCAGTAATCTTCCAACAAAGCAAGAACTACCCTACAACAAATTGAGGTGTTTAAAAAAAAAAAAAAAAAAAAGACTGTGACAGAGAGGCATCCCCAATCTTCTCCAAATAACATTTGAGCACTTTGTATCAATTTTTCCTTTATATTCTTTTTTTTTGTCGATTGTCCTTGTAATCTTTTTTTTTTTTTTTTCTTTTGAGCGAGTCTAGCAATGTTGTCCTTCTTAATGAATAGAACAGACAGCAATGGAAGGTAGCATGTAGACTGACCACGGTATTAACATCTAGTTGCACCCTCTTCCAGGGTGGTTATCTGGACTGGTCTAGCAGGACTCAAGAAAAGGAAATTATCAGGTAAGGAGTGGGGTTATTGAAAATTCCCTCTTCCTGGGACTATCGCTCGCAATGGATATGTAGGAGGTCCTTGTCTTATGCTGCTCCACAAATATGGAATGAGCTGCTGCAAGATTTAAGACAAGTGAATAACCTGAGAGATTTTAGAAAAGGTTTAAAAACTGTGTTGTTCAGAAGAGCATTTAATTGACTTATTAGAAATGCTTTATTATTTATATTAGTATAACTGCTGATTTTGTATGTTTATTTTATGTATATCTGTGTGCTACCCGCAACAAACTGAACTGGAGGATGCAAGATTTTTAAATAAATACATTTTACCTTCCTGACAGACCAATCCTTACTTATGGGAAATACCAGAGCTGTTATTCCCTCAGGTGGAAGAAAGAGTGTCGTCCTAAGGACGCCTGCCCCAAAGTTTGTGTCAGACTTTGCCAATTCCTCCAGCCTGTATCTCAGTAAATTAATTCAAGGAGGACTAGGTGGCTGCCCTTCAAATGTCTTTTGGGGCAGCTGAAGAAATCTCCACCCATGTCATCGCCTGTGCTCTGGTTGAATGCGCCCAGAGCCCCATCAGTACCTGCTTTCCCTTGAGAATATCTGCTGAGATTGCCTCTTTATCACACCTAGCTAATGGAAGCCATTTCTCCGTTCCCTGGTCCCCCATGTAAAAAGATTAGCTGATCCATCAAAGGGATTCATGACCTTCAGATACTTTAGCAGTATTTGCTGAACATCGCTTCCGGCCTCTCACGCCTTACTTCCCCTAAAGGCCGGAAGTGATACTATCTGATTTATGTGGATTGACATCACTTTAGGCGAAAACGAGGTGACCAGTTGGAAGGTGACCGACTCTGCTGTAAATGTTAGGTACAGGTCCCTGCAGGACAGGACCTGTAACGCTGACATCAGTCTAGCCGAGCAGATGGCTACCAAAAGGGCTGCCTTCAAGGAGAGATCCTTTAATGATACCTGTTTTAACCTGAAGCACCAGGTTAAGATCCCAATGTGGAAGAATCAGTTTAAAAGGAGGTCTGATACATTTTGCCCCCTTAAGGAACCAGCCAATGTCTGAAAGTGTGGCTACTTGCAAGCCCTTAATTTGGCCCCTGTGACAAGATATGGCTACTACATACACTTTTAAGGAGTCAAGGGATAGTTCTTAGTCTAAATCTATTTGGATAAAGTCTACTTTCCAGAGGGACAAAGAGTGTGAATAGCAGTAATCTTCAAATATGCAACATATGTGAATGCAGCCTAGTAAGAAAGATACTTTTCACATCTTCAGCATGATCGAAATGACTTCAGGGGAGTATCCTTTCCTACAAAGCTATGCCCTCTCAAGGGCCAGGCCACAAGACAGAATGGAAATGGGTCCTACATCAAGACTGGGCCTTGCCAAAGCAATCCATGTTCCCCTGGGAGATTTAACAGAGTTCCTGATATCAGCCTTATCAAGTCTACATACCAAGGCCTTCTTGGCCAGTCCTGGGCTACCAGAATTGTTAGGGATAGATGAATTCTTCCTATGAAAGGCCAAGGCAAAAATAAGTAAGGGTTTCTTTCAGCTACGATATTATTAGGGCATCTATACCATCTACAGAAAAATCTACCCGGACATTCTTCAGTGAGGCCATGAAGTCTACTGCCAGCTGCCCCCATCAGCTTTCTATCATTGGAAAAGCTTCTCGGCTGAGCTCCCATTCCCCAGGGACCAGCCTGCTCCTGCTGAGAAAGTCAGCTTAAATGTTCTTGACTCCCGTAATATGGGCTGCTGATAGGAGTGAATTACTCAACGGTTTGCCTAGCCATATGCTTATAACTACTAGTTTCTTTGGCTTTGTTAATTTTTATTTATTTTTATTTATATTTATACTTTGTATATTTATAAATAATTATTTGTAATGGACCGCATCAGCAAGCCAGACAGCGTATCTCTATATGGAAAATGATATCGCTCGGTCTAATCAATCATTTGCGGTGCATTACTGTGAAAAAATATTTTCAAAATTGGAAATGATGATATCGTATCAAACGTTTAACGATCTCAAAAATGGAAAGCGAAGATATTGCAAAAAACAGTTCAAGACACAAAGGGATAGATTTTATAATTCTGCGCGCGCGAACAAAAGTACGCCGGATTTGATAAGATACACGCGTAGCCGCGCGTATCTTATCAAATCCGGGGTCGGCGCATGCAAGGGGGGGTCACATTTGTGCAACTTACGCGTGCCGAGCCCTGCGTGCACTGCCTGTTCCCTCCACCCCTCCGCACCTTCCCCTCCCTTCCCCACCCCCCCCTATGCAAAATCGGCTCGGCGCACGCAGGGGGGTTTAAAAAGGGTTACGTGTGTACCTTATGCGCGAAACCCTTTTAAAATGCGGCCCAAATAGTTTAGCAGGCTCAACAATGACCAAAGTTTTGCTGCTGTGCTTCGTCAGGAGCCTATTTTATGAATCTTCTGATGTGTCAAAAAATCATTCAACATCTGTATAAATCCAATATAAAGTTGAACCTTACATAGGAGAAAAATCAAATGTTAGGAACTTAATTCCATGAAGAGAATCTGTGATGAAAAGACAGGAGCACAAGAAGGGAAAGAAAAGTTATGCATAAATATTACAGAAGAACTAGAAATAACAGAAAGAAAATATTACAGGAAGTTAGGAGCAGCACATGGGCATAGTCTGATGAGAGAAAAACAGGACAGAACTCAAAAGTTTTAATCAAAGATGAGAAGAGAATCAAGAGGGACTAAGATCACCATGGCCTAAAGAAACAAGGGAAACTGTAACCTCTTGATCCAAGGTACAGGAAAACAAAAGCCTCATAAATAAGGGTAGAGTAGAAAAAACAAACAAATGCAAACATGCAGAAAATAACATTTTTACACCTGGACCAGATGGTATACACCCCAGGGTTCTGAAGGAACTCAAAATGAAATTTCAGATCTATTGGTTAAAATTTGTAACCTATCATTAAAATCATCCATTGTACCTGAAGACTGGAGGATAGCTGGAGGGAAACTACAGGGAAACTACAGACCAGTTAGCCAGGAAAAATAGTGGAAAGTGTTCTAAACATCAAAATCACAGAACATATAGAAAGCCATGGTCTAATGGAACAAAGTCAGCATGGTTTTACCCAAGGCAAGTCTTGCCTCACAAATCTGCTTCACTTTTTTGAAGGAGTTAATAAACATGTGGATAAAGGTGAACCAGTAGATGTAGTGTACTTGGATTTTCAGAAGGCGTTTGACAAAGTTCCTCATGAGAGGCTTCTACGAAAAGTAAAAAGTCATGGGATAGGAGGCGATCGATATCCTTTCATGGATTGCAAATTGGCTAAAAGACAGGGAACAGAATAGGATTAAATGGACAATTTTCTCAGTGGAAGGGAGTGGACAATGGAGTGCCTCAGGGATCTGTATGGGGACCCTTACTTTTCAATATATTTATAAATGATCTGGAAAAATACAATGAGTGAGGTAATCAAATCTGCATATGATACAAAATTATTTACTGTAGTTAAATCACAAGCAAATTGTGTTAAATTACAGGAGGACCTTGTGAGACTGGAAAATTGGGCATCCAAATGACAGATGAAAATTAATGTGGATAAGTAGAAGGTGAAGCATATAAGGAAAAATAACCCATGCTGTAGCTACTCAAATCGGGCCAATACAGTAAAATGCGCAGGAGAGCTGGGGCTCCGATGCGAGCACCCGCTCTCCCGACGCGCGCCCAAGGCCACTCTCCTGGGCACGTGATTTTCTATTCAAATGAGGGCCCACGGTAATGAGGCGGCGCTAGGGACACTAGCGCATCCCTAGCACCTCCTTATTGACAGAAGTGGTGGCTGTCAGCGGGTTTGACAGCCGACGCTTAATTTTACCAGCATCAGTTGTCAAACCTGCTGACAGCGCAGCCAACCCCCCCAAAGCTAATAGCGCCCATAACATGCAAATGCATGTTGATGAGCCTATTAGTCTTGCACGATCCAGAAAGTAAAATGTGCAGCCAAGCCGCACATTTTACTCTCATAAATTTGCCCTCGAACTTTTCGAAAAAAACATAAGACCTGGCTCTTCCTCCAGGCCTTCCCCTAACTTTCTAAGCCATTGTCAACCGGACAGGACTCTGCTTTACCGGCTAACGCCCCGCCATGTTTAGACATTATAATTAAGCCACCGTTTCGTTTGTTTCATTGCCTTTTCCAGTTCTCTTCAGTTACCCTGTCCTTTACCTCTTACTAGCCTAGCCCCCAAGTTATCTACCCTTGTTATATGTAACTTCCGCTTCTAGTGAATTGTTCTTGTTTAAGTTATACCCTTTGTTACATGTAAACCGATCTGATATGAAATTTTTCATGAAGGTCGGTATAGAAAAGTGTTAAATAAATAAATAAACTCCTGCCGGCAACAGGCAAATGTACAGAAAAGCAGAAAAAATTGCTTTTCTCTACACCCTCCGACTTAATATCATAGCGAATTAAGTCGGAGGCCCCAAAAATTTAAAAAAATTTAAAAAAATTAAAAAAAAAAATCAGCCTGCGGGTTGGAAGACAGACGCTCAATTTTGTCGGCATCCGTTTTCCGAACCCGTGCCGGTCAACGGGTTAGACAACCGACAACGGTAAAATTAAGCTTCGGCTGTCAAACCCACTGACAGCCGCCGCTTCTGTCAATAAGGAGGTGCTAGAGACAAGCTAGTGTCCCTAGCGCCTCCTTATTACCGTGGGCCCTCATTTGAATAGAGCGCACCATACTGAATTCAGCCCGAATGTTAGGTTCTATATTGGGAGCTACCGCCCAGGAAACAAATCTAGATGTCATAGTGGATAATACTTTGAAATTGTCAGCTCAGTGTGCTGGGGCATTCAAAAAAGCAAACAATGTTAGGAATTATTAAGAAAGGAATGGAGAATAAAATGGAGGATGTCATAATGCCTCTATCGCTTCATGGTGAGACTGCATCTTGAATACTGTGAACAATTCTGTCGTTGCATCTCAAGAAAGATATAGTTGCGATGGAGAATGTACAGAGAAGGGCAACCAAAATGATAAAGAGGATGGAACTGCTCCTCTATGAGGAAAGACTAAAGAGGTTAGAGCTGTTCAGATTAGAGAAGAGATGGCTGAGGGGGGATTTGATTAGAGGTCTTTAAAATCATGAGAGGTCTAGAATAGGTAAATGTGAATCAATTATTTACTCTTTCGGATAATAAAAGGACTAGTTGGCACTCCATGAAGTTAGCATATAGCACATTTAAGACTAATCGGAGAAAATTCTTTTTCATTCAAGGCACAATTAAACTCTGGAATTTGTTGCCAGGGGATGTGGTTAGTGCAGTTAGTGTACCTGGTTTTAAAAAAAGGTTTGGAGGAGTCCATTACCTGCTATTAATTGAATTGACTTAGAAAATAGCCACTGCTATTACTAGCATCAGTAGTGTGGGATATACTTAGTTTTTGGGTTCTTGCCAGGAACTTGTAGCCTGGATTGGTCACTGTTGGAAACAGGATACTGGGCTTGATGGACCCTTTGTCTGACGTAGTATGGCAATTTCTTATGTTCTTACCTCTTAAACACATATTGTATCTTAGCATTAATACAGTTCTCTTCAATGAAATGAATGGTAATTAGTTTACTAGCTTCTCTTCCAAACTTTTTAACGTTCATATCAAGTACTGTTTTTTTTTTTTCAAAAGAAAGCTATACAGCAGACTATAATGCATTCCTATCATGCTTCTATTGAGTCACCTGATTCTTGCAGAAAAATACACAGTGATCTATGTTGACTGCTCCTGATCCAATGCAAATATTATGTTCCTGCTAGATGTACTTAACGCACATGCACTTAATCATATACTGTATTTTCCGGTGTGTAAGTCGCACCCTTCTCTCAACAGCCGTTTTCATGAAAAATTCAGTAGATAAATTGCATCATTAGATAAGATGCAGGTGATCACAGCAACAGACAGAGAGAATGAGGTGTATTAGGTGAGTGCTGAGCATTCCGTATGTAAGTGGGAGATGTTCTAGGAGAGTGCCGAATGTTTGCAGGCTGTGTGGTATGCGAGCGGCTGTTGGTGAGGCCACTGAGGAGCAAGTGGCACGGCTCCGTCAGTAAGGGGGGGGGGGGGGGGGGGGGGGGAGAGAGAGAGAGCGAGAGACATGCTGACACTGAAAGCCCCACATATTAGTCACATCGGTGTATAAGACGCAGTGACGGGAATGCCAGGAAAAAAAAGTTACTTATACTCTGGAAAATACGGTATTTAAAACTAATTCAAATTTAAGAATGAAACAATTTTTATGATGATATGGATGGTAAAAAAAACCAGAAAATAACAGTGGGCAAAAGATAAATAGAGCAAGAAGACTGCTCATCACAAGAACTGCCAATAATGAGTAATAGCTTATTGGGATAAATGTATGTTATAAAGAATAGGAGATGTCCAATAGTGTTAAATCCATGTTGTGCCCTTTTAAGTCATACTAGGCTGGCAACTGTTGCACTAAAATGATTTACTGGTTTCCAGCCTTTTCTTCTTTGAATTTCAATCAGAGAACAAAAACCACAGCTCAGCCTAGCAAATAAAATGCTCTGTTTAACTGACTGATTTGTCTCAGAGTCTGGCTGAGTCCAACCACACTCTATGGCAACCAGACTGAGATCAGCAATTTGGAACAAAAAAAAAAAAATTATAAAAAGACACAGAACAACGGCATGTTGTGTAATTTCCCAATCCCATACCAAACCACCAGAATTCATTACTGTAAAAGGCTCATGTCTTGTATTATATACATAGTTATATCTATATATAAAAAGCATAAACAGCTAATACATATTCATTGCAGGTTCTACATAATGCTTTTATTTGTTCTCGAAGAAGCTACAGTGAATAACAGTACTGGTGGTACAAACAGTTCCATTTATTCATGCCAGTGAACTTTTATTAAAGCTATTAGACAACATAATAAAATAACAATGCAACACACTGTATCAGTAATTCAAGTACAAGCCTGACAGCTCTACAGCTTGCAAAACAGGACTACATTCATGCTTCCGTACCAACAGTTACAGTCACTTACTGCAGGGAATTAAGAATTTCAATTTTTAAAGGCCAGCTCAATGGCTTAAGTGACAAGTACTGTGCATTACCATGCAGAGGACCCGGCCTGGATTCCTTGGAACCCAGCTTCTGACTCCCCAGGCTGTCCAGGACTGGGGTTGCTATAAGGGCAGCATTCACAGCCCCTGGTGGGGGAAGGAGAGTATCAGCTAGCGCACAATGGTGAGAGAGACAGAAGGTCCACATTAGCCAGATTCTGAAGGGAGCCATGGTTTGTGGGCCCTAGCCATGGACTGTTGCTGCGATGGCAGTAGGAAGATGGAACTCCTGGATAGTTGTGAATGAAGGTTCATATCACTATAGCTAAAGAAAGGCCTGTTCTGAATGAACTAGAAGTCAAAGGAGCAAGAGAAAACTGCTGGTTGAAAAAAAAAAGTGAAAAACTTTTAAACTAGTGCAACAAAGACAGAGTTCTCATTTAAGGAGCGATTGCTATAGTGCGTTTAACCCTGGCTGAAAAGTGCTAACAAAGCAATATTTGTGCATGACAGCTAACACCACAAAGTTTTGTTCAATAATTCAGTGTCTACTATGCAGCTTTTGTGTATTGATTGCACACACTATATAATGAAACAGGTGCTGTTACTTTTACTTCGGAGTAAAATACACACATAGATTCCCCACTGTCTGTATACAGTTTTCATACATATTGTTCATGAATTACTATACAGTACCAAGTAATTCGCACAGCTGCAACATCCCAAAATGCTTACAATCCTATTTGCTCAAGATCAACCATTAAGAAATAGGTGGAGCTCACTGTTTTCAACTTTTATTTAAAAAGGAAAATGGGAATTTTTCTGAGTTTCTCATCCAAACATAAAAACCAGACTGAAATCAGGATAAATGGACGAAAACAAGATCTGTTTAAAATGAGGACAATTATAAATTTTAACCAATATGTGCTTGCACACACAACAAATAGGAGCTAGGAACAGTTCCAGGCCTGGAACTGCAAGCCGCTTCCAGACTAGTCTGCTTTGATGGTGGGTTATTTCCCTTTAATTGGTTTTCAAGTTTCTCCTGCCTTTTATTTCTAACAACTTTATCAAGTACAGTATACACACATACAAAAAGAAAAAAAAAAAGACAGTAATGAAGCAGCAGAGAAAGAAATATAACAATATTCTTTAAAAATACCACTAAGCCTTATTTACGTGAGGCAGTCATGGCGCAATAATCTGACATGATCTATCCTGTTTCTGGAATGAGTTTTACATTTAAGAATTGCTTCAACTTCAGTATGGCATAACTACTTTGTCTATGTCTTAGAACTAAATACCCAGTAAAATATTATTGAAAAAGCAGAAAATGGGTGTAAATCAGTAAAAAGATATAACTAATTAAAAATAATATGCTGGACCGTCGCTATACGAACTGTTAACTTTTAACTGTCACTTTTTATAACCAAATTAAATTTTATAGTTGGTTGGGTTGTATGTATGCATTGTTAAACTAATAAAAAGATTTTTCTTAAAAATATCAGGCAATTTATCAGTGAGTTCAGTAAAACAAACCATGGAATGATAATTATGGGACAGGAAACCAAAATCAGTTTCATGATGCTTGGGACTGCTATACTGTACTACAAGCCCAATACACTTCTTTCTTTTTTTTAAACAGCATTAACATCTGTTCTTTCTTGTAAGTATACCAATGTGATCCATACATATCACATCATCAAATAAAATCAGAGCTCTCGCACTCGTATTTATTTTGGCACATATATATTACAATAAAATTTGCTCCTAAGGCAATATACAATATTTAAAAACATTCAACACACAATAAAAATAAGTGGAGGAATAGCCTAGTGGTTAGAACTGAGAACCAAGGAAGCCAGGGTTCAAATCTTCCTGACCTTGGGCAAAGTCACTTCATCCTCCATTGCCTCAGGAACAAAAAGGGCTCTTTTACTAAACATTTTTCTCATAGATAAAGAATTAGAGAAAACCTTTAGTACATTGGCCCCTTACATTGTAAGCATTCTGGAGAATGGGAAAAGCAGAGTTGCTTACCTGTAACAGGTGATCTAGGAAAGCAGGATGTTAGTCCTCACACATGAATGACATCATCAGATGCAGCCAAGCATGGAAAACTTTTGTCAAAGTTTCTAGAACTTTGACTAGGCACACTGAGCATACCTAGCATGCCACTATCCACGCGACCATGCAAGGTCCCCTCTTCAGTCACATAATATAGAATTCACGAAAAATAAAACCCAACTCCTCAGGGTGGCAGGCAGGTTTCGTGATGACTAACATCCTCCTGTCCTAAGAGAAAACCTGTTACAGGTAAGCAACTCTGCTTTCTTCTAGGACAAGCAGGATGGCAGTCCTCAGATGGGTGAATCCCTAGCTACAGGTTGCTCCGAACAATATGGGACAAACAACACTTAACCAGGTGCCAACTGGCACAAAAATCTAGTACTGTTGCAACAGGGGGAGACAGCCTGAAACCGAACAAGGGCCCAAGGCTTGAAGAGTTGGGATTCAAATCTGAAAGAGATTGCGGAGGACAGACTAACCGAAATTGCTGTCACGTCGGCCATCTTTGTCCAAACAGTAGTGTGAGGCGAAGGTGTGGAGGGAACTCTAGGTCGCAGCCTTGCAGATCTCACTACGGGGATCGCTCGCAAGTGGGCCACCAAACTTGCCATGGCGCTGACAGAATGACCCTTGATATGGCCTCCAACCTGTAATCCCACCTGCGTATAGCAGAAAGAAATGCAATCTACACGCCAGTTGGACAGAGTCTGCTTAGTAACAGCAACTCCCAATCTGTTTCTGTCAAAGGAGACAAAGAGTTGCATAAACTGCCTGTGGCCTGTCATCCACTCCAAGGCTAAGGCTCTCTTGCAATCTGGACAGTGCAGGGCCCGTTTGCTCTGGTGCGAATGCGGCCTAGGAAAAAAGGTGGGCAGGACGATGGAATGGTTCAGATGAAATTCCTTCACCATCTTCATCAGGAATTTAGAGTGCATACGCAGAACCACCCTATTGTGAAAGAACTTTGTATAAGGTGGGTACGACACCAAAGCTTGAAGTTCGCTGACACAGAGTTGACCTCTAACAAGAAGAGGACCTTCCAGAACAGATACTTCAGGGCACAGGAGCGCAGGGGCTCAGAGCCTTATAAGATGGGCGAAGATCACATTGAGGTCCCAGGAGTCAGTGGGGAGGCTTTAGCTGAAGCGTCTCGCATAAAGTGCCCCACAATAGGCTGCACAGAGATGGGCGACCCATCCACCCCATGGTAGTAGACCCCAATAGCACTGAGATGAACTCTGACAGAGTTGGTCTTCAGGCCAGCCTCCAAGGTTTAGAAGGTAGTCCAGAAGCTTCAAGGTGGAGCAGAATGGGTCTACAACTTGGCGCTCACACCAAGCAGAGAACCTCTTCCATTTCATGCAGTAGGACTTCCCAGTGGAAGGCTTTCTGGACTCCACCAGGACTCAAGATATATCTGCTGAGAGGTCCAGGGCCTGTAAAATCATCTTTTCAACATCCAAGCCACGAGGGTCAAGGCCTGGAGCTTGGGATGACACAATCTTCCCCAATCCTGCGTGATGAGGTCCGGGGAAGTCCCCAGACTGATCGGATCCTGCAGAAGAGGGAACCAGATCTGCTGTGGCCAATAGGGGGTGATGAGAATCATGGTTCCCCAGTCCTGCTGGAGCTTCAGGAGAGTCTCTGACACCAGTGGAAGCGGAGGGTATGCATACAGGAGGCCGTTTCCTCAATGGCGGGCAAAGGCATCTGACGCTAGCTTGCCGTTCTCTCTGAGCAGGGAGCAGAACTCATGTACCTTCTTGTTGTAGGGGGAAGCAAAAAGATCCATGTCCTGGGTTCCCCAGAGAATGAAGATCCAATTTGCAACCTTCTGCTTCAGGGATCATTTGTGGGGGCGGAAGGAACAACTCAGGCTGTCCGCTACCATATTATCGGTCCCCAGCAAGTACATGGCGCAGAGCAGGATGCCCTGGGACAGAGCCTACGAACAAATCTGGACTGCTTCTTGAGAGAGGAAGACTTGTGCCTTCCTGCTTGTATAGGTACAACATTGCCACCTGATTGTTGGTCTGAACAGGACCATCTTGTTAGCCAGGTGTCCTGAAATGCCCACAAAACGTACCAAATCACTCTGAGCACCAGGAAGTTTATCTGACACAGCTCCTCCTGTATGGACTGCCGACCCCTGGGTGTGCAGACCTGCAACATGGGTTCCCCATCCCAGGTGGGAAGCATCCGTGGTGAGGATAATTTGAGCAGGGGAACTTAAAAGGGACCCCAACCTCCAAGTTGGACAGGGTCTCCCACCACAATAAGGACTCCTGGAGTGGAGGGGTGATCTGGACGCACACCCGAAGACCCTGGGTGGCCTGATGCCACTGGGACTGCAGCATCCACTGTGCCCTGCGCATGTGCAGCTAAGCGAAAGGGGTGGCATGGATAGTCACCACAAAGTGACCCAACAACGGCAGCATATGACGCATTGAAACATGGCAACTTTGAGAGCTCGTTGTCGCCAGAGACACTAAGGCGAGTGCCTGAGCTGTGTCAAACCTGGCACCAAAGAAATCCAGCTGCAGGGACGGCACAAGTTGAGACTTCAGGTAATTGACCAGGAAACCCAAAAAGTCTCCAGAACCCAAATGGTGGAGCACAGATACTGCAGTTCCCCAAGGTGTCGATGCCCCCGACTCAGAGGTCGAGGGCTCAGACTTCCAGGGGCCCAACAACTTCTCCATTTTATTGAGGCACGGATGGCGACCCTTGGGAGTCATCTGGGCACAGAATGCACATCCCCGGACATCATGCGACGATCCCAGGCACAAAATACAGACCTCAGGGGGTCTGTAAAGGACATAGTTTGGGGGCATCGGCGGAAGCCTGAAGATGCCATAAGAAAAATTAACTGGTGCGCGGTCAATGGCCAGCAGCCATTGGGGGACGGCACCATCAAAAATAGACTGCAAGGAACACATAAACTTACCGTGACACCCACTAGCTAATGCCAGGGAAGATCGAGGGACCTGGCGTGACAAAGCAAGAAAAAATACGTGACTGTGGCAGTTTTCCAATCCAAAAACAGCACGAGCTCCACATCCACGAGACGAAAGCTCCGTGGAAAAAAAAAAAAAAAGACTGAAGAGGGACCCTGCGTGGACACATGGATAGTGGCATGCTGGGCATGCTCAGTGTGCCTAGTCAAAGTTCTAGAAACTTTGACAAAAATTTTCTGTGCTGGGCTCTATCTGATGATGTCACTCATGTGTGAGGACTAGCATCCTGCTTGTCCTAGGAGAAATACTACACCTAATATAACTCATCTTGAGCTACCAATGAAAAGATATGAGCTAAATCTAAACAAATAAAACAAAAATTGCCATGTGATCAATTCAAATAGAACCAGACATACCATTAGACCAGACCTAAAAGACTCCAATCACTGCCCAAAATATTTCTTAAAAAGTCATGCTTTCAAACCTTGCTTACAAATCGCTCAAATTCTGACAGCAAAGATGATCTTCTGGTAGCGAATTCCAAAGACGGGGAAGAATGGCAGAGAAAGCCCTTTCTCCAGTTCCCAAAAAGTTTGCTTCTGACAAAGGTGAAATATATAATAAGGACTCCTGAGAAGATTTTAGCAAGCAATCTCCTAAGTATAGAGGAGCCAGACCATGGATACAGTGGAAAGCAAGTGATAGTACCTTTAAGTTGTACCCTAAATGAAATGGGTAACCAATGCAGTTTTTCTAAAGCAGGAGAAATATGATCCTGAAACCTAGCATTTGCTAAAACCTTCACAGCCATGTTTTGCATATGCTATAGTTTATAAATGGACTTCTGTGCGCTAGAATAATCCAGTTTTGAAACCACCAAAACCTGTATCACAGCCACTAGATCAGAGGTAGCTAAAAAATGGCTTCAATTGTGACAATAACCGCAGTTTCCCAAATGTGGCCTAACAGACCTATTTCATTTTGGCATCAGGGACAAAGTAGGATCAAATTTAACCCCGCCCGCCCCCTGCAGATTACGAATTTCCAGACTAACATGCAATACCACCTCATTTAAAGATATAAGTCAGGAGCCAAGTCAGAGACAGAATTTCTAGCTGCCAGAAAATACATTAAGATCCCTATTCAGTAAGACAGAGAATGGGCAAGTTACAGTATCTGGCTAAAGTCAGCCAGTTAACTTGCCCCGGATAGTCAGCAGGATAAAGGTCCCACTGAATATGCTTGACTAAAGTTATCAAAGTACATGTAGCAATATACATTTAAAAACATGCAGCCATTTAAAAATACTGTAAACCACCCAGAAATGTTGACGGGTGGTATATAAACTTTAAAAATAAACAAATACACTAGTTTGAAGTTTATTATGCACTCCTGTTTTTATGTGAACCAGCATGATGTGACTGCTGTCTTGAATGCCGGTATATAAAAAACTTAAATAAATAAATTAAATAAAATAATCGGCTATGTTTGAATATAACTGGTTAAGTTTTAAAATTATCTGGCCTTGTGTGGATGGATATCAAAAGATATCCGGTTAACTGGCACTGTAAAGCAAAGAAAAAATGCCTTTTGGGCCTGTGGCCCAATGCCAACCCTCCATAGGGCCCTAACGCCCACGATAATGCCGTAATGCATGTGCTATTTATTGCATCGTGAGATACGAATGCAAATTTTTTAATTTATTCAAAGGGGAGGAGTTTGGGCAGGGTTTATGAAAACGAAGGGCATCAACGCTGCGTTCAATAGCATAACGCGCGTTATCGTATGTTTTTAACACCAGAAATAACTACACCTTTTTTCCTGGAGTTAACCTGTGCGATATGGCCGAAACGGAATTTGCGATATTTATTGCAAATTCCGTTTCGAGCATTTTTGGGCAGGGAGAGGGAGTGGAGTGGAGAGAGCGAGCCAGCCTCTGTGATGGCACACAGTAGTCAACTATTTATACCACTATAGGAAGGTCATCTAATAACTTGAGATAAGGTTTTGGTGGTGGACTAGGGTTTGGGAGCCAGTTTTACATGCACAGACATACGAAGAGCACAGTACACATCAGTGAAGATTTGTTGCGATTTGTAATTGGGAAAGATACATAAAGATGAGATTTCTACAATGTTCTCTTGCCCTACCTTGATAGTACCCAGGTAGAGATGCATCAAACTAGGATGAGAGAACACTGTAGAAATCTCATCTTTATGTATCTTTCCTCATTCCAAATCACATCAAATCTTCACAGATGTGTACTGTGCTGTTTACACGTCTGACTGTGCCTGTAAAACTGGCCCCAAAACCCTAGTCCACCACCAAAACCTCGCCTCGAGTTACTAGATGACCTTCCTAGAGGGTATAAATAGTTGATCTCTATAAGAGCTTTATCAAGAATCTTTTTCTCTCTCTCTCACAGCAGGCCAAAACAAGGAAGTGCCTGCCTGGGCATTTCTCAGTGATAAATGAAAACTTACCCTATTAAAGCAGGCATTATTCATGCAAAATTCATTGCATTTTGATGAATCTAGGCCTTAATGCTAAAAGATGACAACATATAGTACTTACTATACAAGAATGAATTAATAATTGTGATCCTTTTTATCTCCAACTGAAACACATCAGAGGATGAGTGTTTTTAGGATAGAGTTGATAAAAAAATAAAAAAATAAGCTATGGTTAAAAAAAAAATCCAAGGAGGTTTTTCATTCTGTCTAGTTTCCTTCTTTGATGCAAGAAATCTGCACACAACTGACAAACATCCGTTTGCATAATTAAATATTACAGATTGTTTTTCCTTATAGGAAACTAGACATGAAAGAAAGCGCTTTTTAAATGCTCAATGATATCAAAATTTGCTCCGACCTCCCTGAGATTTCAAGAAAAATGAATTGATCCGATTCCCTACAGGAAAGAAAAAGAAAAAAAACATTCTAAATGTTGCAGTGTTCTGGGCATACAATGTGTGGGCGCTGGTGTCTCTGGATGCTGTTATCTGTGGCAGAAATCTGGAAACCTGATGAACAGCTTCAAAGGTTATTGCAGGGTGGGGACAGAGACACACAGAGATGATCTTATAAGGCCCAGTTTTCCTACAGAAAAACTGCATTGGCCATATATCTGAATTTTACTTATTCATACAATGACTACCTACTCCCAAACAATTTATATAGATAGCATTTTGCCTCAATCTGTCAGACTGTTGTGCCATCACTTTAGATATTGCAATGAAGAGTTGCTCCAAGTAAAGCTAGCAAGCTTGCCAGGAGACTGACTGGTATAGATAACTGGTCTTGTTATAGCCTCCCCTACAAACAACTTGCGATACTTGTGGAATGCTCTCAAGTTTGAACCATTCAAGAGCAGGAAACAACATAAAAGATTTCCTAAATCTGCTTCTAATAAGCTATGGTATGTTCAGGGCCAGATTTAAGATTCTGGCACCCATAGGCATTGTTGGAGAGTAGAGTATTATAACTTCCTGGAGGCTGAAAAGAGGGCGATATGCACTGTTGTCTCTAAGCTGGGTGCGTGCACTCAGGTCATGAACCCCATGCACAGAGTAAAACATAGCATGCACAAGAAATGCCGATATTTGCATTGTCATGATTTGTAGTGCCTAAATAATGAACTTGGCTTCTAAAAAGTTGTACAAAAAGAACATTTTTTGCACGCAGTCTTTCAAAACGTTGAGGGAGCACTGGTGATGTGCCCTCCTTCCCCCAGAGTACCATAGTAGCATCCTTTTGAAATAGATAATGGGAGTGGCCCCTCCTCTTCAACCCACATACTGGCGCCCTAGGTAACTGCCTATGTTGCCTGTTCCTAAATTCGGGTCTGGGTACGTTGCTATATGGAGTGGACAAAAATGTCCTGGGGCACTCACAGCCTTATTTAGTTGTGTATTTCTTTTTAAAAGTAGCATCCTCCTCCTCCGCTCCCATAAAGCATTGAGATTTGGAATATTTACCAATCTCTTAAGAACAGAAATGTATATTTAGGAGAACACTGGAAGAATTTTAACAAGATAGGGAACGTGTACTCCATGGAGTACACAAAACCTCCAATAGGCATTCTTTTCCTCCAGCACTTAATCTCCAGGAAAGAAATACACTCGTTATATATCTTTGGCTCCCCATTCTCCGCCCCCTCTCTTTTTCCCATACCCCTCTCCATTGTCTCTAGTTCTCTCTCCCCAACCATGTCACTCTGTTTCTGTACTCACTCCCCCTCCCCCCATCCATCCCAGCATTCTTTTCCCTTTGGGAACCTGATCTGGGTCAAAGATTCCACCTGCTCCAGTCATCACTTGGGTCTCTATACTTCTCATGGTCTAACTTCTGACTGCCACATTACTCACTCTGCTTGGACAGTCTGGGTGACCTCTCCAACTGCTCTGCTCCCTCTTCCACTGATGGTGTCTGGGAAGCCCTGCCAGCCATGTTGTTCCTCACCCTGTTCTTCCTGTTGTTGCTCATTTGTTTAAATACCTTGGTCCACCGCTTTCAACTGCCAAGAAAGTTGAGTGTGCAAGTTCCTTTGCACGCAAGCTCCTGTGCACGCATAGATAAAAACTTCACAGATGGACAAATCATCAGGCACATAAGATATTCCTAAAGTACTTATTGAAAAGAACAACTAAAATACGAGGCTGTAGAAATCTGCTCAGCCTTCACGGTACCATCTTGCCATCCTGTAAAAGTTCTCATTTACACGACTATTCATGTAATATTTGCAAGATTCGGAACATTTACTCTGAAAAGCACACCATTCCACTAAATGGCTTATAATCATACTCGCAAACACCTTTATGATGTTTTACCTACCCAGAACACTCAACCGGCTCAATCTTGCACGATCTCTAATTTTGAATAAAACAAGATAGGACTGCCACCTCATCCAGTCGATCCAAACAGGCAGTGTCAGTCCTGGTTTTGCCCCATTGCATGGGGGTTGTAGTTTTGGTACTCCTAAGAGAAGTCTGAAAATCTTCCCACTTAGAAGTCTTGCAATATTCGGGTAGTCAAGTGTTCTAATTAGCTAAACATCACAAAGTTGTTTACAACTATAAGTATAATGCACACCCAATGTAGAAACATCAAGGTGACCAACTGTGACCTAATTAGAGAACAACCTAATGACAGGTGTTAAAAAAAAAAAAAAAAAATCAAATTAGGCCACAAAAACAGTGTTCCTTTTAGTAAAGCAAATTATACATTCAGGATACCATTACTATATTCTAAATATATGATTACAAAGTAAAGAGGAAAAGTGTGCTTTAAGTTTCCGTAAACACACAACAGCAGTAGTGAACTCGGCACAATATATCCTGCAAAACCTCTTGAAGCCTACATCCCCTGAACAGAAATAACCCATTTGTGTCATTAGCTGGTAAAACACATTGCAATGTGGACATCTATTGCAACCTGGGCCTGTGGTTCCCATGCCAATGCAGCAGGGACCACAAAATCTGACTCATGCAATGGAATTGGCCAGTACTTGTGGAATCACAGGAGACCTCTCCACCTCCTGTTCCCGGTGACATTTGCCCTCTTTCATCCTTGTTTCCTTTATGCCAATCTTCCCCCTTCCCTCTCCCATGTGTGCCTGCCCACTGTTGCTGACTGGAGCTGACAGGACAACAGCGATGGGACCTCATACCACATCACAGTCCTTTCCTTTGCGGTTCAGGGCCTGAGCTGCTCTTTGAACCTTCAGCAGCACTAAGGAATCCCGTGCAGCTGAAAGCCCGACTTTCTCCAGGCGACAGAATAGGGCATGGCCAAAAGCACTACTAATCTCCTCCTCTTTCTCCCCTCCCCAATCAGCTCAAACTAATGGCAAGAGGGATCAGGAGGGGATGGAAGTGGCAAGGTGGATCAGTCAGGAAGGATGAGAAAGAAATTGACTGCAAAGGGGCGGAGGAAGAGAGGAGAGCTGATCAATTGTGTGTGCATGTATGTATTTGTGTGTGAACATGTGAGAGAGAAAAAGGACCAGAGTCAGTGGAGGAACACCCTCCCTCCCCACCAATCCTGGATTTTCTCCCCCACTCCACCCACCTTCTAATCCCAGAACTCCCCTTCCTCTGTTCCTGCTATCCCCCAAGACTGCCTCTCCCTCTCTTCCCCCTTAAGGATGGGCCTTTGTCCCAGTAGCACCCTGTGCGGCCAAGGGAGATCTGAAAAACTGGGAGGCAGGAGCTGTCTTTCTGAAGTTGTGATGTTGTCCCCGCAGGCACACAGCCCTAAAACTCACCCTACCAACCCCTATCCCCAGTACCGCCTGTTCTTCTCCACCTCCCACAGCAACACCTGAGATCTCCCACCTATAAAGCCCCAAAAAGAACAAAATGAAATATGATAAGACTATAAGACTTGCCATACGGAGTCAGACCAAAGGACCATCAAAGTCCAGTATCCTGTTTCCAAAAGTGGCCAATCCAGGTGATAAGTGCCTGGCAGGATCCCAAGGGGTAGAAAGATACCATGCTGCTTATCCCAGGGATAAGAAGTGGATTTCTGCAACTCCACCTTAATAATGGTTAATGGACCTTTCCTCCAGGAACTTGTCCAAACCTTTCTTAAATGCAACTACACTAACAAGCTTTCACTATATCCTCTAGCAACGAATTCCAGAGCTTATACAGATGCACAACCAAAGTTGGAAAATGACTCATTTTTGTGTTAAAGTGATGTACTTTGTCTAATATGCAAAATGATTCATATTTATGTAAATATTCCACAGAATTCCTGAAACTTTACTGCACAATTTTCTAACCCATGCTACAGAATGTGCCCCTAAGCTGCTGCAGAAAACAGTTGTGACTACTAAGATGGTTTTGCATTGATAGATGTTGATAGAAATAATTGTGTGCCTTTTTGAAATGATAAAAAATTAGATGGAAAGGCAGCTTAAAATACTAGCCAAATCAATTTTTAAACAAACTGGATGTTCGCCTTTCAGTTTAAAAGTTCTGTGTAGTTATTTTATCATGTCATCAAGAAAGGTGACTGTCTTTTCATTAAGAAGCAAAAGTTAGAGTAATATAGGAGGAGAGATTGTGACTCAAACTGTACATTGTTTATTCAATCAGAATGGACAAAGTACAGTCCACTCCTGAAAATCATCAACTGTGAAGAGTAGCATATCCACGCCAAATACAATGCTGTGCTCTAAAATGATATAACACATGTATTTTATTTAATGCACTCCATATTTGTATACAACTGTGAAATGAATATTTAAATGGAAAAGCCAGCCATGACAACTCAGCAGACCCCTAACCACAGTAGCATAACTAATCAACATTGAGTTCACACATTCGGACAGTTGTGGCTATCAATGCAATGCAAAATGGATCAACAAAACCTTGGAACTTCAGAGCTTAGCCCTTAATGGATCTTAAGAGGGTGCTATTATACATAGTTCAAACCTGTGCAAAGTGATTCAGGTCAAAGGAAATGTAGCTTTAGCATTACAAGACAGACAGCGTCAAAGGAATGGTAAATAATTAGTCCAGTCCCTAATAGCATTCTTTCACACAAAATGTTATTTTATGATTTTCAAAAAGTGCCAACTTAATGCTCTGTACAATCCACATTTACCTGGCTGGACTTAGCACCCACAATGGCAGGGTTCTGGATGAAGCCCTGATGCGTAGCCTTCTGGTTGAGCACTATAGCTTCAATGACTGGGCTAAATGATTTGTAAGGGGATATAAATGAAAAACAATCACAGGTAGCTGCAAATGAAGGTCCAGGGCCCCACAGTCCAACACAGCCTGGTTCCAAATCAGCTGGAAGCCAAGGAGATAGCGGCTGCAGCCAGGCCAAACAAGCATATAAGAAAAAAATATCTACCCCGACCCCTCCCCCCCAACACACACATTTTCTATGTTACACTGACATTTGCAACCAAGAAAAATGTTCTAATTTTCAGGAAAAGCAAAAGATCTTCATTGTAAACCAGATGTTATGTTAACTAACTGCCAAAATCTATTTTTCAGCAACTCTCCCATATAGGACTAATCCTCGCTCCAACACAGGATCTGGTGCAAGAGGTAACAGTGCCGGAGCCAACTGGCAATAGTGATATAATGCAATCAAGTTTAACATAATCACTGAAGGGAAGACATTAAGGAAAACTACTGTGGTAGCATTTAACTTTAAACAAGGAGGCTATGTATGATAAAATCAAGAAATTTTGACATAAAAACCTAAAAAAGTGGTTGCAAAGGTTAAAAGTTTGCATGTGGCATGGATACCATTTAAAACACCATCTTGGAAGCCCCCATTAAATGTATTCCATGCATTAAAAAAGGTAGAAAGAAGACTAAACAACTGCCAACATGGTTAAGTAGTGAGGTGAAAAAGACTATTAAAGCCAAAAGAACATGTTTCATAAAATGGAAGATGGATTCAAATGAAAAAAAAATAAAAATGAAAAAAACATAAGCACTGCAAGCTAAATGTAAAACATCAATAAGGCAAGCAAAAACAATTTTGAAAATTAGCTTGCCGGAGAGGCAAAAATTCAAAGGGGCCGATGTAATATCATGTGCGCAAAAAACGTGCATCCAACCTGGATATACGTTTTTTTGAACGTGCGCACATTCCCTCTCTTTGGCGCTCGATCTCATATTCTAATGAGCTGGCGCACTAAAAGGGACGTGCAATGGATAATTTGCGCGTCCATACCATCGAGCGCCCAGGAGAAGTGGCTGTGTTTGCAGGTAAGGAAAACAGACACTCAATTTTCTGAGCATCTATTTTCCTTAGCCATACACAGCCACAGGTTAGGAAAATGAGTACTTGTAAATTGAGCTTCCCTTTTCCTAACCTGACCGCTGTCAAGTTTTTTGGGGTTTTTTTTGTTGTTGCAGCTTTCTGTGGTTCCCTCTCCTTAGTATCGCAACAATATTAAGTAGGAGAAACCACAAAAAGAAACCCAACCTATTTTTTGCTCTTCTGAGCATGGCTTGGGGTACCTCAAAGCTTAACACCAGCTCTGGGCCGGCGTTAATTTTGGAGTGTTAAGATGTGCACGTCGGCTGCACATTTTTTTTTTTTTTAAATCAGGGGCACTAGCTAATAGCCTTATCAACATGGCATTTGCATGTGATAAGCACTATTAGCTATACGCTGGTATGGATGCGCTAATCCCAATGTTACATTGGGCGTATGACTAGCGTTTCCAAAAATGCACTTACAACTGCGTATTTAGCGGTGCGCTGAGCTCAGTGCCCAATATTGCATTGACCCAAAAAAATTTTTCAGTGCTTCTTAAATATCTAAACCTAAATGTTGATATAGTGTATTTGGATTTCCAAAAGGCTTTTGACTAAATCCCTCATGAGAGATGAGAAGCTCATCAGAAAAATTAAAATTCATGGAATAGGAGGCACTGTCCAATTGTAGACTGGCAACTAACTAAAGGGTAGGAAATCATGGAGGACTGAATGGTCATTTCTCTCAACAGAGAAAGATTAAATAGTGATGTGCCACATGGATCTGTACTGAGACTGGTGTTTTTAATATATTTATTATCTGGAAAATGAAGTGAAGAGTAAAGTGACCAAATATGCAGATAACACAAAATTATTCAGTTATTAGATCAGGAACAGATGGTGAGAAATTGCAAGAGGATTTTGCAAGACTGGGCAAGTGCAAAGTGACACAGTGAAAAATAATCCAAACAGGAAGCACACAATGCTGGGTTCCATATTATTCACCACCACCCAGGAAAAGGGTCTTGGAATCATTGTGAATAATACTTTGAAACCCTCAGCCCAGTACACAGCAATGGTTAAAAAGTCAAACAAATATTAAGCATTATTAGGAAATGAAACCAGAGGATATCATAATGCCTCTGTATCAATCCATGATACGACTATGCCTTGAGTACTATGTGAGTTCTGGTTGTCCAATCTCAAAAACAACAACATGAATTAGAATAGGTACAGAGAAGGAAGACTAAAATGATAAAGGGGATGGAATGGCTCCCCAGTGAGGAAAGGCTATACAGGTTACGGATCTTTAGCCTGGTGAAGAGATATGATAAAGGTCTATAAAATCTTGAGTGGGGTACAACAGGCAAAGAGTGAATCATTTACCTTTTAAAATAGCACCAGGACTAGGGGATACTCCATGAAGCTGATAGGTAGCACATTTGAAACAAATCGGAGAAAATATTTTATAACTTGGTATATGATTAAATTGTGGAATTTTTTTGCCAGAGGATGTGGTGAAAGCAGTTAGTATAGCTGGATTTAATAAGAGTTTAGATAAGTTCCTGGAAGAACCACTATTAGCCATGTAGACTTAGGAAAGCCACTGCTTATCCCTGCTTATGAGCAAAAAGGGCTGGAACTATTTGGGATATTGCCATATGCCTGTGACCTGCATTGGCCGCTGTCAGAGGATGCTGGGGTTGATGGACCTTTGGTCTCACCCAGTATGACATTTCTTATGTTCTTATATGGGCCAGAAGCCCCTAACTTGTCAGAAGGAAATTCTCCATAACCCGACTCTTTAAATTCTACTTGAATACAAAACAATTATGTTAATGACCAGATTTCGCAGCATGAATGTACTGCAAATACTTTTTAAAAAATAATTTTAAACGCACTAGACTTACAAATATTGTTTTGCTGACTCTTTCAACTTCTGTAAATATTTCTCTGAGCCAACATATGTTTGATAATATTTGCCTCAGACTCCCAGGCCAATTCATTATGCAGATCTGGGCAATCCAGTGCTGCTCAGGGACTAGGTTATCACAAGATGCGCTCTCTCTCATGTACACTCCCCATCATGAAGGAGAAGGACTTGTGCTGCTGGCTGCATAGTCATGCCAGAAGAGCTTCTGCAAGTGCCCTGAAATTACCTTTTAATGTTATGGTGATATAAAATACTATTCATGAGAGGACACCCATGAGGGAAAAAGAGAAGAGCACTAAACACCCACTGCATGACACTACAGATACCCAATTTCATGACCACTTCAAAAATGTTAAAAATAAATAAAAATAAAATAAAAAACGGATATAGGAACAGCAGTGGTTGCCATAACTTGCCACTTCTGTTTTGTCTTTTGTCTAGATGCACAGAGGATGTCAGCAGATAGGGACCACTGGGTCCATCAAGTCTGCCCATTTGTGCCTGCCTACAGTGCTGTTACAGGTCTAGCTCCATTCTGTGGTCTTCTCCCTTCCTTTCCCAGTTACTAAGGTCCCATTGAGTTTGTCCCATGCATGCAGGAACTTGCCACTGTTTTGGCAGGAAATCAGTCTCAACTTAAAAAAAACAAAAAACAAAGAACCGTTGCTAGTACAGCTGCTTTCTTAGCTGTGATGGATCTAAGTACGGGAAAGCAATCATAAAAGCTAGCTCTCCAACTGTGCATACACCTAGAGAATACAGATTCCTACCTACGCCTTACCTTTGTCTCTTTGCTCTCCATTTTGACCCTGTTGAGCTCGTATAAAAACTGGGATGAGAAATAATCTGAAGGACCAGACAAACAGAACAAACCAACATTCTTTATTAATTTTCTTTAAAAAGAAAATGTTGACCTCTTTTCCCCCAAAGTATTACATTATGGTGGACAGTTACAGAATAGGGATCTTTTTGGCAGAGTGCCAAAAAACAGCAACATCTCATTAAGAGATGTTGGCATTTTGGGCTGGATTAGAGGAAAGCTCATACCCAGAATGCTGGGTGAAATGTATTCCCGTACTACCACATGGCACAAATGCTAGAGGCTGAAGACCCAGATGCATAATGTACCCAACTCTGCCCAATTTACATCAGTGGTGCTATTGCAATTAAAATAAAAAAATTGCTTCCTGCTGAATAAGCTGAAATTAAAACAAGCAAAATAATTAAGATTCCCCTTCTGCTCAGAGTTTAACTCTGGAAGAGATATCAGTTGAGACAAGCAGAAAATCAAGCAATCAGGGTAAAAGTCATCTAGGGTTCGAAGAATGGTAGTCTTGAATTGAACTTTTATTTGGGAAGGTGGGTAACAAAAATCGATGAGTATCACAGTAGGTAGGAAAAATCTGGCCTTTGTAACGTTTTTATACCATCATATTCTTTGTAAAATATTTTGTAACTGTACACTGTAATCTTCCTATCACTCTTAATCTAAGTAATCTGAAGTATTGCATTGCAGATTCTTAACAGAACTTCATACAGGCATCGATCATCACGCAGACATACATTAGAATAAGAACAAAAGCACTGCCAGGCCAGGGGCTCAGTGGCAGTGCTCTGTACTGCCTTGGGAAGGGAACTAGGATTGATTCCTGCTTCAGGTCTTCTACTCCTCAAATTAGCTGAGGCTTAGGATGCTGAAGAGGCAGTATTTACAGTCCATGAAGGAGAGGAATCACAGTCATCATGCAAGGACACCTAGTGGCTGAATGTATGGCCCATGACTGCAGGATTCCAGAAGGATGAGCACCACAGGCGCAATGACTGGATAAAATAAACTGGGAGGGGATATAAAATGTAATTAAATTGAAAATTTAAAACCTGCTTTTCCAGCAGAAAATCCTCAAAGTGGATAACAAAAGAATAAAACACAAACATCCCACAGGCCCTATATACATCCATATCAACACTATAAAAAGCATACAAAATAGCAGTAAAAAATGTATCCTGAAACAATATACACACATATATACATACATATATATATATATATATATATATATATATATACATACATACACATATACACACACATACATATATATATATGTATACACACACATACACATATTTCCCACCAAACAAAACTACTCAAATATACCAACCCAAATAAGAATGAAGATCTCTTAAGGAAAGACCCAAGAACAAAAATAAGAGTAAAATCCCTTCCTCCAAGTAACACAACCTAGCTTCTCCCTCCCAAAGTATAAAAAAAATCTCAAAGTACCAGCAACTGGTCGCATTCCCACAATCCAACAACATTTAACCATCCAGCTACTAGTGTGTTAGTCCCTAAATCACAATACATGGTGAACTACCACAAATCCTGTATTGAGAAACAGATGTGACGTATTTTGTTGAAGTACGAGTTATGATAAATATACCTGGTTTTGCATTACCAATTGATAGTCTACATTAAAAGCACCTAATGATCTTTTAAAGTGGACTCCCTTCCAAAATACATTTAGACATACTTTAGTCTTTATTACGACACCTTATAACTTGCCAAAATAAGACAGCTTTGTGACACTGAATCCAAGAGCAACTTTAAAAATAAGATCTTGGCCTGGTTGCTTCCTTCTGTTTTTTTCACACTTAGAAATATAGAAACAAAGAAATGTGATGGCAGAAAAATACTGTATGGCCTATCTAGTCTGCCTACCCACACCAACTAATTCATCTGATAATTCCTATCACTCTCTCAGAGATCCCCTATGTTTATCCCATGCTTTCTTGAAATCAGATACTGGTTTTGCTCCACCACCTCCACAAGGAGGCTATACTATACATCCAACACCCTCTCTAAAAATATATTTCCTTGGATTACTCCAGAGTCTACCCCTTTTCACCCTAATTGCATGACCTCTCATTACAGAGCCTCCTTTCCTTTGAAAGAGACTCACCTCCTGTGCACGGAAACCTTGGAGGTATTTAAATATTATCTCCCATATCTTGCTTTTCCTCTAAAGTAGGGATGCTCAAACCGGTCCCCTCAGGCCTCCCCAAAGCCAGTCGGGTTTTCAGGTTATCCCTAGGAATATGCATGACAAGTATTTATATACACAGGAGGTAGTGCATCCAAATAAATCTCATGCATATTCATTAGAGATATCCTGAAAACCCGACTGGCTGGGGTTCCCAAGGTTTGAGCACCCCCTGCTCTAGGGTAATCATTTTTAGACCTTTAAGTCTGTCCCATAAAAGATTTAGAATGAAGATCAATGACCATTTTACTACCCCCTCCTGGACTGACTGCAACCGGTTTATATTCTTTTAAAGGTGCGGTCTCTCCAGAACTGCACACAGTATTCCAAATGAGGTCTCACCAGGAACCTATAGAGGGGCAATATTGCCTCCCTTTTTCTGCTGACTATTCCTTTCCCTATGCAGCCTAGCTTTTGCAGTCACTTCAGGCCGATGCAATATAGTGCGCACATCCAAAACCCCTCAGGCAATAAAGTGATTAGTGTGCCCAAAACGCACTTCAAACCAGCACATAGCTAATAGCCTCGTTAACATGAATTTGTGTGTGATGAGTGCTATTAGCTATTTCCCACAGATGCAAAAAATTGCCGCGCAGCCTTGGCAAATTTAATGCCTGACCGGGAGCAGACGTTAAAGCATGCGGCGCTGAAGGGCTGATGAAAAAACAAAAAAAACACAAAAACAAGAACCCCTGCTTTCTAAAATTTCTCCTATTAGTATCCTAGCGATACTAAATAGGAGGAAACACAGAAAGCAGAATTATGTCCCACTCGAGGGCTAACAAAAAAAAAAAATCCTGTTTTCTGTGGTTCCTCATAGGGGAAACGACAGATTCAAATTCAGCTTCGGTTTAGCATGTCCACACGTATCAACTTGCTCTCACCTCCGAGCCACCAGTAGTTCAACCGCAACCAGCTTCTACTGGGACGGCAGTCCCATAAACCGTCACTCAACTACCTGGGGCTTTTCTCCCCTATTTTCACTCCTCCCTTCCTAACTAGCCAAACTATTGCAATGACAATCCTTTGGCCAGGTGCCACAGACTGCAGTCTCCTCTGACAGTAAGTAAGTAGCCAGTGTCTAATCATTGGGTATCGCCACTGCACACTGGTGGAGAGACTCTCAACCTTGGGACTTTAGTAAACACTGCCTCTGCTGCATCCTTAGCACCAGCCAGCCTAAGGAAAAAAGGTTTCTTTGCAATTAATTAGATTTTCTTTAAAAATGAAAGGAAAAAAAGCCAATTCTGCATGAGTTGTATCTCTAAGAAGCTCCTTTCCAAAGGATTTAGAGCTGGGCTTCCCAAGCGTTTAGCCTGTGTGATCCCATTTTAGCACCTGAAAATGTACAATCATCCCAGAGGAAGACCAGAATAAATTAGCAGGGGTGCAGAGTCTCATTCCACTCTCACCTTCCCTGCAGTCCAACTGACCTCCTCTCTCAACCTCCACCCTCTCCTGTCTATCCTCTCTCAATCACCATCCCTTCCAGGAACCTCCTCTCCAGCAAAAACCATCTCCCTCTGCACCTCCAGCTGATGCCCTCTTCCTTCCCCAGCCCCTCTCTCTTACCCCTCCAGCCCTTTTTTCATGCCCCCAGCTGATCTCTCTCTCTCTCACCTTCATGCTCTTCTTATAACTCCCAACTGATCCTCTGTCATCCCCTCCCTCCTGCCTCTCATCCCCATCCTCTGTCTTCCCTCCAACCCTCTCTCTCACATCTCCCAACTGATCCCCTTTCACCTCCAACGCCTTTCTTAAATCCCCCAGTCAATCTTCTATCATTTCCCTCTCTCTCTTTCTTCCTCCACATCAACCCCATGGGCAATCTCCACCAGCCCATGCACACTCAGCCCTTCCTTCCCCCTCCCCTCAAGGCTGGTCCCAAGCTAGATGGCGATTTGCAAGCAGCGGCATTAGTAATGAAACATCAACCTGGGGCCTGTGAGCTAGTGCAATCTCACAAGTGTTGCACTAGCCCCAATCCCTCCTCATGCAGGGATTCCTATTACCAGAGAAACTCATGCAAAGGCAGTATCACTGCAAGGCTTAGTTTAGTTTATTGTATTTAATATATTGCCTTTCCATATCACAAATCAAAGAGGTTTACAGGCCTTAACAGTGATGTCCACTACAAATGCTGCTACTGGTGCCTTAACAGTATTTCCATTTGAGGCACTTATGACATCAGTTGAAGGTTTTATGACCCCATTTTGGGTCCAGACCCCCAGTTTGGGGAGCCCTGGCTTAGGGACCTAACTTTGGCCCTCTGAAAGCTGACTAGCACTGAGTGATGAAATTTAGGTGCCTAAAATGTGGGCTGGGAAAGGGCAGGAAAAGAAACAGGCATTCGGTGTAGATATCCAGCACTAGGTGTCTAACTAAAGCGCCTACATTTAGGTGAGTGAACAGCAGGCCTAAAATTAGGTGCCCCCATTTTAGACACTAAAGTTACAGCTAAAGCCTTTTGACTAAAACTTAGGTTCATAACTTTGGCTGAAATTTTGCTGATTTTCAGAGATGGCACCCTAGGTCAGGCCCTTTTATTTTCTTTGAATATCAACTTCTCAATGACTACTTTCTTAAGAGAAATAAAAAAACACTATTGTCGAAAAGGTAAAACACAAATGTCTCCCCTGTTTATGCTCTTTTTTTTTGTATGATAGAGAGTGTAACAAAATACCACTGGACCTAGATCATTCTGAAGAAGAAATAATGAAAGAGTGATTTTTATATTTTCAATATGCATTTATTTGATCACATGTTGTGGCAAGGTGGATGCTGATCAGAAACTTAATGCCATAGCACGTCAGAAAGGTCACAATGACCTGTCTTTATGAACTGCAGCATCCAAAAAAAAAAATAAAATAAAATAAACCAATTAAAAAGTTATCATGATTTACAGACTATCTGGCATTATGCCGAGATTCGATATGGAGCTTAGATTACTTGTTACTTGCCAAAATCATATTTTTTTTTTAACTGGGTTTTCTCTACCACCAAGGTAAATGACAGTGTGAAACCTAAGATGAAAGAAAGCAGAGATGATCAAAAGGACAGCATGTCATTAAAGAGTAATGATCAAAGCAAAAGGCCTGCCCTTCCACTTCAAAAGTATGCTAGAGAAGGGGGTAAGGTTACAGTAGTAAGGACTGCTTAGATCAGAAGCTAAAAGCAGACTTTCATGGGCTGAAGTGAAGAGAGACCTTTACACTGCACACAAAATGCCATTTAATGACCTACAAAACAAATATAAAATGTGATTTCCAAAGCACAAATCAATTCTTCAGCCCAATCAGACTTATTTTATATAATACTTTCACCCAAAATAGCACAAGATCAGTCCACACAACTCGCCTATTTAAAGAGAAAATAGGTATCTTCACAAATTGGACATCTCTTGTTAATTTATTATGTTTATATACTCTATTAGAATTAACACGGGACATCATACACAAAGAACTGTCCAATGATTATGTCTAGTAGGGGACTGTGGTGCACGAGGGCTGCAAGGCCATTGCATAAAATCTAATACAGGCTCTGTATATGCTGAACGTTTCAAAATCCACAGAGATTACGATATAAAACCGAATGGTGAATTCCTACGCAGTGACTGAAGTGCATTTCAAATTGGTTTGCTAAAAAATTAAAACATCTTATTCCAGTCTCCCTATTCCATCTTTACACAATGATTTTCTTCTGAAGCAGCTCTCAAGAGCTCAATTAATAAAGGGAAGGTGAAATTTTATCTTACCTGCTAGACCAGTCAATATGGGATTTCCCTCCTCCACAGCTACCGGAAACAGAAGATACCTTCTTTTTCTCCCTCATGACGTCACATCTATGTACAAGGCAGATGTGGCTACAGGAAGTTGCCAGAAACCTTCTCCCAGAGCCAGAAAGGGGCAACTATCCTATACCAATTTGTAGTTGGAAAAGAAATACCACACTCAGGGTGTGCTCTGAGAGATACCCCCTGGTATATTCACTAAGCAACTATATGCCAACTAATAAGGCATAATCTGTATTTATGTCAGCTCTCTCTTTTTAAATCCTGTTTTATCATCCCATTTATTTATTATTTTTTGAAAGGAAGGGATGAAATCTGGATATTCTATCCTCCTCATGGGACAGGCGGTGGAGTTGACTTGGCAGCATCGTATTTCTGGGTGGGAACCAGACTGCTTTTGCAGAACTCAAGGAAAGAAAATTATCAGGTAAGATAAAATTTCACCTTCCTTACCCTCCTGCTGGACCAGATAATATTAATAGGACGTACATATGTACTTCCCTGTACATATGTTTCAGAGTAGTACCATATTTCAGTTAAGAACATAAGAACATAAGAAAATGCCATACTGGGTCAGACCAAGGGTCCATCAAGCCCAGCATCCTGTTTCCAACAGTGGCCAATCCAGGCCATAAGAACCTGGCAAGTACCCAAAAACTAAGTCTATTCCATGTAACCATTGCTAATGGCAGTGGCTATTCTCTAAGTGAACTTAATAGCAGATAATGGACTTCTCCTCCAAGAACTTATCCAATCCTTTTTTAAACACAGCTATACTAACTGCACGAATCACATTCTCTGGCAACAAATTCCAGAGTTTAATTGTGCGTTGAGTAAAAAAGAACTTTCTCCGATTAGTTTTAAATGTGCCCCATGCTAACTTCATGGAGTGTCCCCTAGTCTTTCTACTATCCGAAAGAGTAAATAACCGATTCACATCTACCCGTTCTAGACCTCTCATGATTTTAAACACCTCTATCATATCCCCCCTCAGTCGTCTCTTCTCCAAGCTGAAAAGTCCTAACTTCTTTAGTCTTTCCTCATAGGGGAGTTGTTCCATTCCCCTTATCATTTTGGTAGCCCTTCTCTGTACCTTCTCCATCGCAATTATATCTTTTTTGAGATGCGGCGACCAGAATTGTACACAGTATTCAAGGTGCGGTCTCACCATGGAGCGATACAGAGGCATTATGACATTTTCCGTTTTATTCATCATTCCTTTTCTAATAATTCCCAACATTCTGTTTGCTTTTTTGACTGCCGCAGCACACTGAACCGACGATTTCAATGTGTTATCCACTATGACACCTAGATCTCTTTCTTGGGTTGTAGCACCTAATATGGAACCCAACATCGTGTAATTATAGCATGGGTTATTTTTCCCTATATGCATCACCTTGCACTTATCCACATTAAATTTCATCTGCCATTTGGATGCCCAATTTTCCAGTCTCACAAGGTCTTCCTGCAATTTATCACAATCTGCTTGTGATTTAACTACTCTGAACAATTTTGTGTCATCTGCAAATTTGACTATCTCACTCGTCGTATTTCTTTTATTTATCTGTAAGTTCTTCATTGTTATTTGTTCCAATGTATTCCGCCCCTGGGGCGACAGTTTTAGTTCCTTGTAAACCGGTGTGATATGTATATTATACAGGAACATCGGTATATAAAAAAATTAAAAATAAATAAATAAGTACCAGAGCTAATACTTTTCTGGGAGGAAAGAAGAGAGTGCAGTGCCAAGGACACCTGCCCCAAAGGCTGTGTCTAGCTTGGCCAGTTCATCCAGTTTATATTTGATGAATAAATGTAAGGAGGCCCAGGTCGGTGCTGGTATTTGCTTTCCCTTAAGGATGTCTGCCAAAAAAATTGTTTCTTTGGTCTACCTGACTATTATAAGCTTAGAGGCTTCTAACTTCTGCAGCACTCCATGTAATACAAACAGCCTATCCATCTTGTGGAAGGAGTTTGCAACCTTTAGATATCTTAGCAGGGTGCAGATATCTAATAGATGCAGCTCCAGGTTCTTCTTCAATGACTTGCAGCTTCTAAAGGCCAGAATTGGAACTACTGAATTTAGGTGGTATAGAGACATTTTAGATGGATAGAAAGGGTCTGGCTGGGTGGCATTGTTGCCACCGAGATGAACATCTGAATGCCGATCTCCTGACCCTTCAAATCTTGATTCCATCGATTAATATAGCAATCTGAACGTTTTGGGCTTTCTAAACCTTGTCTGGGCTTGCTGTAACCTCAGGATGGCTATTAGACGAAAACAGACAAAAACATAAACTGGCATGCTGGATCAGACCATGGGTCCATCAAGCCCAGCATCTTGTTTCCAACAGAGGCCAAACCAAACCACAAGAACTTGGCAAGTACCCAAACATCAAGAAGATCCCATGCTACTAATGCAATTAATAGCAGTGGCTATTCCCCATGTAAACTTGATTAATAGCAGTTAATGGGTTTCTCCTCCAAGAACTTATCCAAACCTTTTTTGATCCCAGCTACATTAACTGCACTAACCACATCCTCTGGCAACAAATTCCAGAGCTTAATTGTACGTTGAGTGAAAAAGACTTAAAACAGTTCTTTTTTAGTAAATTTGCTCCCGAGACTGGGAGAAGATGGCAGCCAGGCCTCGACAGAGCATGAGGGTCCTGAGTTGGAGCCTGAGTCACACAGCACTCCATGTAGTGGCGGACCTGTTGATTTGCCCTCAAGAGAAGAATTAAGAGGGTGGTTTATAGAGCTTAGATCCAATATGAAGCAGTATTAAACAGAATTACCATCTTCAATATCGGATGTAAGAGATGATTTGGCTGCCCTCAGCTTCCGAGTAGATGATCTAGACATTAGGGTTGAAAACCATGGGGACTCTCTCAAAACTCTAACAGAGTAGTACAAAATCCTAAATACGGAAAACGCACTACTGGCAGACAAGCTGGAGGATTCAGAGAACCACTCGAGGCGGTGTAATTTAAGACTCCATGGAGTGCCGGAGACTCTGGATTACGCGGACTGTACGGCTGTAGCTACAAATGTATGTGAGATGTTATTATCTGAGGGTAGTTGTGGAGTTCCTGCTGCCGCTTATTCAGTGTCGGATATTAAATTTGCAGGCCCTAAAACTGATAATCACATTAGAGACATTATCTTTTGTCTGCACAGCTATGCTCTAAAAACATTTCTCTATATGAGTCAGCCAGGAAGAAGAATGACTAGTTATGGGAAGGGAACACCCTCACTATTTTCAACAATCTTGCTCCCTCGACTATCCATAAGTGTTATGAACTGAAAGAGGTGACCAATACTCTATATTCTGCAAATATTCGCTATCGTTGGACTTTCCCCTTTGGTTTGTACTTTATGATCAAAGGTACCTCATTTAGAATTAAAACTGCTGCGGAAGCTGTGGAGGCCTTTAAGCAGGCAAATATCCCAGTAACTTTTGAGATACCTAAAATGGCGGTGGGCGCGCCAAAATCAGATGCTTTTCCGAGATGACACAGGGCCAGAAAAGGAGGCAGGAGACTGCATTGCCATTCTGAGGATTCACATTCTGCAGCTTCTGAGCAGGGCTGAGACATATAATAGCTCCCGAGGACTAGTGCTCTCTCATAAGCTATACTGTTTTGTTTAGCAGTATACAATGTGGGATTTATACATTGTAATTGCTTTTTCATGCATTCAGACTTAAGGGTCTGTTTCACTGAATGCTTTCAAGATGGAATATTTTGTTTCTATGTTTGTGGTTTCAGTGGGATTCAGGCTGGGGTTCATCTCCATTGGTTGTTTAGGCCCCTCTGAGGAGGAAAGATCTGCAGAATGGGTGATGCAGATCGTGTTTGGTGGGAGGAGGATTTTCCCTAGCACAGCTTTCATACATTTGAAGGGGTAATACATTTTTATTTCAGCGTTTGCTTTCCCACTTGGGATTTGCGGGTGATTATTGCAGGGGTGTGGTGTACCTTTCTTTTTAATGGCTGTTCATATTTTCTCCCTAAATGTCAAGGGAATCAACTCCTATAGAAAACGCAGACTGTTATATCTGGAATTATCTCATTATAAAACCTCCATAGTCTTAAACCAAGAGACCCATTTGAGGAAAAGGCATGAACATATTTTAGCTTTTAAAGACTTTCCACATAGATGTTACGCAGCAAGTAATAAAGGGGCAAAATATGCAGGCGTGGGAGTCTTCATCTCCAGCCATTTAACCCACAACCTTTTATTTCAGTGTGCTGATCCTCAAGGAAGTTAGTGATTAAATTATGGGTAGGTCGAGACATTTTTACCATTAACCTTTATGCGCCTAACTCTGATCAGCATTGCTTCTTACACTCCTTACAAAAAATACTACTGGATCATATACAGGGGCTCCTGATATTGGGAGGAAATTTTACTTTCAATAGAAATCTAGAGATTGGCAATTCTCACCAGATCTCTAACTCATCCCAGAGCCTGTGGAAAATGCTTGTGTCCCGGATGACTCACTGGAATCTAGTGGACATCTAGAGGTAGCACTATCCTTCATCCTAGTTTTTACTCCTCCCCCCATGGGTCATATTCCCGAATCGATTATTTTTTGGTTGATATGCTATTACAAAATAGTGTGGTGGGAGCCAGGATCGGCAATAACACGTGGTCTGACCATGCGACCGTTTGGGTTGAAATCCGGTTACATGTTGTTGATCCTGGTGCTCAATTTTGGCGCTTGAATGAAAGTTTATTGACAGATTATTTGTTCTGTAAATCCCTTGAGGCTCAACTTCAAGAGTATTTTTTGGTGCACATTACCTCTTCTGTCAACCTAGGGATGATTTGGGAATGCTCTAAAGCTGTGGCAAGGGGTATTATTATATCCTTTGCTAGTTATCATAGGAAAGAATGGGAAATTGCGTGGAATGGCCTTTTAGACAAAATTCATAAGCTTTGTCGCCTACATAAGCAAACCCAGTCTATGTCTGTATTCCACAAGCTGTCTCATGCATGAGAGGAACTCCACACTTTAGATGCAGACACAATAGCTCACCACTTGAATTGACATCTTAATTTGTAAACCATTGTGAAGGCCTTGCAGATGTGACTGTATAGAAATGCTAATAAACTAAACTAAAAACTAAACAAGCATATTTTGAAGGGGGGAGAATACAGTTGGTCGCTATTTAGCTCGACAGCTGAAGGCTCTCCAATCTCAAGGGTCTGTAGCCAAAATAAAAAATCCACAGGGTGAGATATTCACAACATCACCAGATATCAGAAAATGCTTTTTCATGTTCTACTCTCAACTCTATGGTAGGGATACTACCATAGCAGATGAGGACAGCTATTTATCCTCAATTTCTCTCCCTTTCATCTCTTACAAACAGCAGCAGTATTTTACATAGTCCCATTAGCTCTGTGGAGGTTCTACAGGTGATTAAATCTCTTAAAATGGTCAAATCTCCTGACCTTGATGGATTATCTAGTGGTTACTATAAAATGTATTCCCATATTCTAGCAGCCCCTCTGATGGAGATGTTTAATCACATTAGGAATGGTAGGTCTTTTCCACCTAATTCCAATGTTGCAGGCATAATGGTTATTGCTAAGTCAGGCAGGGATCCTTCCTTATACAGCTCATATCTACCTATATCTCTCATTAATTTGGACTTTAAAATATTGGCCAGAATTTTAGCAGAACGGTTAAACTGGGTCATGCTGGGTCTGGTTCATAATAACCAAGCTGGCTTTATACCTGGACGCATAGCCACAGACAATGTTCACAAAATTGTAGATCTCCTCCGGTGAGTTCAAAAAGACCGTATTCTATAGGTCTTGCTCACTATCAACGCTGAAAAAGCGTTCGATATGGTGCACTGGTCTTTTTTTTTTTTTTTTTTTTTAATTTAAAATGCTGAAGCAAATACATTTTGGATCCTATTTTTTGCACTGGGTCAGGTAGTTATATGAGACCCCGAATGCTTGTGTTAAAGTGAATAGGTGGTATGGGGAAACTTTTACTGTAGAGCGAGGAACGAGACAAGGTTACCCTCTTTCTCCACTTCTTTTTGCTTTATTTCTGGAACCCTTTGCCATTAAGGTGCACCAATGTTCTGGGATAGAGGGGGTTAGAGGGGGGGATTTGCATTTTAAGTTATCCTTATTTGCTGATGATATTTTGTTTACCTTATCTCACCTCAACATTTTGCTAGAAGGCATCGAGGAGCTGGATCAATTTAGTGGAGTCTCAGGCTTTAAGGTCAATTTTGATAAGTCTGAAATTCTGAATGTCAACTTGGATGACTCTAGTGTCAGAAATCTTAAACTTAGGTTCCCCTTTAAATGGGCTAAAAGCACCAATAAATATCTGGGGGTGCCTACTGATCCATTTGTACAAGATTTGTTTGAGTTGAATTATATCACGCTAGTTAAGAAAGTTGATAAGGACTTGGAAATTTGGCATAGAGATTGTTTTTCTTGGCTAGGAAGGATAGCCATTATTAAAATGAATATTCTTCCTCGCTTTTTGTATCTCTTTATTTCTTTACCGATTTTTGTAACTGCTGCCATGTTATGATCCTGGCAGAAGAAATTTTATTTTATTTGGCAACGCCGGCCACCGAGGATCTCTCACTTGGTTATGTTTCAGCCTAAAACGAGGGGTGGATTGGGGGTCCCTAATTTGTCCTATTTTGCAGCTTCCCAACTGAGCTCTGTTAGATATTTATCAGATAACCTCTGTAAAACATGGGTGGCTCTTGAGCAGACTTTGCTGGGAATGTTGCCCCTTTCGGCCCTGCCTTGGCAACCTAGATCATCCTGGTGTCCTACTTTGTGCTTCCCTTTTACACTGCAAAACACTATGGGTGTATGGTCCCAGTGGAAAACTAAACTGGTTGGCAAGAGGGATCACTTTTTTCTTTCACATTTATTTCACAATGTGACATTTCCGATTTGCCTCTCAATGGGAACTTTTGCGGTGTGGAAGACCTGAGGCATTGCTCGTTTGGAGCAACTGGTATCATAAGGGCCCTAATGTCTTTTCAAGATATAATGGACATTTATGAGTTGGGGCCCTGAGAATTTTTGAGCTATGCTCAATTGAGGCATTTCACTTCCTCTCAAAAAATCCTTTTATCTTTGGCTTCAGGTAAATCGCTATTTGAAAACTATTGTGATCAGGTTGATAAGATGAAGGGATTGATATCTAAAATTTATAGCCTTCTTAATGGACTGAATGATGAACATTCTCCACATATGCAGGCTTGGGAAAAGAATTTGGAGGAATCCTGAAGCCAGAGTGATAGGGACTTAGCCTCTTCTTTTGCGAGCAAATGCTCTATTTCACCTAGGCTACAAGAAAATTGCTTTAAGCTCTTGCTCCATTGGTATTTGACTCCAGTTTACACTGCAGGTATACTACTGTAGCTGACACTTTCTGGAGATCCTGTGAGGAACATGGAACTCTTTTTCTTATTTGGTGGGGCTGTATAGAGGTTTCTATCCTTTGGGGGCACATTACAGATTGGGTCTCCAAATTATTAGGTGTGGGGAAGGTGTTTGATGCCCAACAGACCTTAAGTAATATATCTGTGGAAGGCATGGATAAATATAGCCAGAAACTATGCCTTCAGGTGTTTCTCGCAATGTGTTGCGAAATTGCAACTTATCGGAGATGACCAGAAGTACCCACTATTTAAGGTGGTGTTAAATAGACTACATAGCCACAACCAGTTGGCATACCTTCCAGCTGTTCGCCATAATCAGTTACCATCTTTTGAAAAGACATGAGGACTGTATGTCATGTGGTGGGGTTTACACATCACTAGAGGCTTTAGACCTTCTGTTATTTTTTGTTAACAATGGTGATGCTGGAATGCTGCATGACATATTTTGTTTTTGCATTTTTTCTTTGTGTTTATCTATGCCTGCAGATACTCGCTGATATTTTCCTTTTCTGAAATTTTGTTTGGTTATCTTTGAATGTATTGTATGCTAGTACTTTGGGACTTGGTGGGGGGCGAGACTTCTGGAAAGAGGGGATGTTGCTATTATATGTCTTTTTTCTCATGTTCTTGTGTATTTACTTTTTGACATCCAATACAAATTTTCAATTACAAAAAAAGCAAAAGGGCCTGGCCAGCAGGTGACTGAGTCCAAAGTGAAGGTCAGGTCAAGATCCTTGCAGGATAAGGCTTGTGCTTCTGAGATTCACCTAGCCAGATAGCTACCATAAAGGTCGCCTTTGAGGAAAGAACCTTCAGGAAAGTTTGTCTTATTGGCACAAGGAGGATCTGTCAAAACCTTAATGATCAAAATGAGATCCCAGTACAATAGCACTGCCTAAAAAAGGGTCCAATACGCTTTGTCCCCCTCAAAGAGAATGGACAACATCCAGATGTGCAGGTGTGAGCCCCTGACTAACCTTCTGTAGAAGGATATGGCTGCTACTTGAACCTTCAATGAGTTAAGGACTAATCCTTGATCCAGACCCTGCTGAAATCTAAAATGCATGTGACATCTATCTTCTAAGGAGAGATTGTGAGAGAATAGGAGAATAATTTGAATAGATGCCAAATGCGAATATAGGCTAATGAAGTAGATACTTCTCATGACTTCAGCATGGTTGTAGTGACTATGGAGGAATAACTCTTCCTGCATAGCTGTGCTCTTTCATGGGCCAGGCCATAAGACAAAATGGAGCCAGGCCCCCTCCTCCCCCAATCAGGATTGGACCCTGCTGAAACCAGCAACATATCCCTGAAGGATTGAATGGGGTCCCCACTAGCAGCCTTATCAGGACCACATACCATGATTTCCTTGGCCAATACGAAGCTACCAAGATTATCAAGGATGAATGATCCTTTGTTCTTTTCAGTGTTCTCCTTATAAGGGGGCCAGGATGGAAACAAAGATATCCTCCAACCAGATACTTGCTACAGCATCTATCCTACTTGATCCTGGTTCTTTCTACCAGCTAATGAAACTGTCCATCTCAGAAATCCCCTGAGATGCCATCAGGATGATTAGACAATGGCCTGGATATTGTCTAACCTCGCAATGTGGACTGTTGCTAAAAATCCCGGTTTTGAAACCCTGTCCAATTGCTTATCATAGCAGCCTCAGTTGATACGTCTGGCTGCGGGTACCTTCTTGTTTGTTCACCTATGCTACTCTGCAGCATTATCTGCAAGGATTACATCTTTATTAAAATGTATCAGTCACCTAATCTGCATCACTAGGCAATGTACAAGCTAATACTCAAATTAAAATAATACAAACAAACATTATGAGCGATCTTCTTTCTCTCGAGCAGTGCTTGACCAATGGCTATTATTTCTAACTTGTTTGACTATATCCCTTCATTCTTTTCCCACTGCCCCAGAGCCATCTAACCCTGGCAATGGGCTCCCCAGCCGTATCTGCTGGCATCTGCGGTTATGGTAATCTTGGGGGCAAAATTTGTCCATTGTGCCTAGCTGTTTCTTACTGCTTCTTTAGGGGGAAGTAAAATTCAGTTTCTCAAGTCTGGGGAATACAAGGTTAGGAGAGCCCATTATAGGGAGCAATTGTGGGCTCTGGCCCCTGGAATTAGGCCTAGTGTGGCTGTCAACAGTCCTAGGTGATGATGGTAATTCCAAACTTTGTGTGCCACTTAGATCTACGAGCTCTGCACCTCTGAGATCTGCTTCCTAATCTCTATGACGTAAGGGTCACTCAGCCTTCTCTTGTGTTGAAGAACAACCCTAGAAATTTTAGGGACTGGATAGGATAAAGGCTGTTTTGTCTAGCTTACTACTCATCCCAGCTGTTCCATGAGTTGGAGGACTGCCACGGAGGCCTGTTTGCTCTCTTGGAGGGACCTGGCCCTGATAATCCAGTCATCTAGATAGGGATGGACCAATATACCCCGTTTGCATAGTGCTGCAGCCACCACCACCATTACCTTGGTGAAGGTTCTTGGGGCAGTTGCAAAACCAAAAGGACAGGGCCTGAAACTGAAAATGCTTGCCTAAAACACATAGGTGAAACAGATCTTAGAAGGAATCCCATTTTATTTATTTATTTATTTATTTAAAGGCTTTTATATACCGGAGTATATTATTATATTGTTATATTATAATTGTTATTGTTATAATTATTATATTGTTATATTATAATTGTTATATTAGAAAGTAACAATATGTTTCTGCCAGATTGAGATATGTTAGGACTCCTGTTTCATTACAGACATGATCACTGAAGCATCTCTATCAGAAAAGGAGGAATCCTCAGGCACTTATTAGCGTCTTTGAGGTCCAACACTTGGCCGAGAGAAGCCATCCTTTGGGACCACAAAATAGATGGGGTACACCCAAGTGCCAATGGGGACTGTGACAATGACTCAGAGCTCTTGTAGCTTTGCCAGAATGACTTTTATCGTCTCCCTTTACTTAGAGATGAACATGGAGAGGTCCTAAAGGCCTATAGGGCTGTTGTGATCATTCAAAGAGAGTACACCCTGGAGCTGATGTCCCACACCCATTGGTCTGACATGATGCAAGCCCACTTCACATAGATCTGCTGCAGGCATCCATCTATGGGTATCATCCTGGAAAGCACTCGCTGTGCAAAACTGGGATTGGAGACTACAGCTCACAGCTGTGGAGGTATTACTCCTGGATCTTTTGCTCCTTGAAAGGTCTGGCACTTCATCTTGTTTTCTGAGGCACATGCCTGCCTGCTTTGAAATTCGGACACCCTATAAGGCACTCATGCCTTGACTCTCAAGGCACCTGCTTATGGTTTATCCTCAAGGAATTTGAGGCCTAAGACTCTCCCAGCTCTTTAGTAGAATTTCCATTTCTTCTCCAAAGAGTAGATCCCCCTTTAAAGGGCAATTTGCAAAGTGGGTTTTGGATGTAGCATCTGTAGCCAGATTACAAAGCCATAACAGCCTTCTTGCCACCAACCCCAAAACTATCACTCAAGAGGCCATCCTGATAAGATCCTATCTGCCAGGGAGATATCCTGCTATACACTCCAATTCTGGTAGCTGTTGTACCCAGCAACCACCATTTGCCGGCAAATAGAAGCCTGTGGGACTCTGGCATCTGTTCAGAATGTTTGTTTCAAACCACCTCAATATTTCTGTTTTGAGGGTCATTCAACACTATTCCATTTTTGGCCAACATGGCTGTCTTGCAGCTAACTGCTGACAACAAGGCATCTATCTTGGGGATCCTCAATAGAGTGTTTTTTCCTCTAAGGGTAGGGGGGTAGATTTTGCCCATAATTTTCTACCCTCTTTAGTCCCCTCTGAGGAAAATGCCATTCTGTCAGCACCATGCCTTTTTTAGGCTGAGTGCAAAGGAAAGGCTCTCTGATGCTTCCTGATGTCCTATAAGGTCAGATCCCTCTTCTTCTGGTCTCCCCCTTTGATGTCTGATCTCTTAATGTGTGATCATCACATTAGCAAATAAGGCTGATGGGTTCTTCTATGAAAAAGAGGTGGACCCCTGAGGATCCTTCCTCTTTACTGGAAGAGCATTCTCCTTCTTCTGGAGAGTATGCAGGTACAGAATGGCCTGACTCTAGACCTGAAAGATCACCCTAGAATCCTGAGTGAGAGTTTAAGCTGGCGATACCAAATTTCCTGAGGCCACCGTAATTTCCTTTGTGAAAGACCTACATTCTCTAGACCATGATAGCGTTCAGGTAGAACCAGGAGGGGCTCCCTTATAGTCCTTGCATGGCCCAGAAGGCCTAATAGACACACAACTAACTGTGAGAAGACTTCGGGGGGGGGGGGGGGGGGGAGGGTAGTCCAAAAGAGATCACACTCTGTGAGTTCTGAGGGACTATGTCTGCCCCAGGTTTAGCTCCAATCCCTCATTTTTCCTACTGGGGTTACTACAGAGCAAAGACCAAAACAAAGAATGTCATGTGCAAGATCATTCTGACCATATGCTGTGAACCCAGTGAGTGCTGCTGATCTTCCAACTATTTACCCAGGCATACTTTGAGCTACCTCATCTTGCTGCTCCATATCCCTATTGCTGCCAAGGCAGAGGGAGTCAGCCACCATGGGAGCTCTCTTTGCACAACACAATACCTCCCTCACCACAAGCCTCTACCTCCCTGTCCGTATGCTGCCACTCAGAGGAACTCTGCAAAGCTGCCTGGCATTTCCCCCTCCCTCCAAGGCTGATACCATCCCTCACCACTTCCAGGGGCAATTCTGCAGCCAGCCATACCTCTGAAGTAATGACAGTCCTCTTTCTCACTTTTTTCTTCAGATCTCTCTTCTTTGATCTAGGCCAGCTAAAAGAAGGGGGAGGTGTCCAATTTCCCATCCTACTGATGCTTTTTTGGCTCCCAAATCCCATAAAGAAATGGGAACTTCCTACCAAGGCAGCTCTACCAAACCCTTAGGAGTACAGGGATCAAGCCCAAGGGAGCTCACCACGTGGCAGGCAATAGGACTTTCTTCATGGGCTTTTTCTGTGTGTGTGGGGGAGCCGGCTACTACTGGTGGGGGGGAGAAGAGTAGTCCCAAAGGACAGTTACTCCAGGAGCCATTCATGCTGTGGCCACACAAAGGCTCTAGGAACAGTGAAGAAATTTGTTTTCACTTTTTGCAATATGTTGGCGACAGAGGAATAATGGCAACTACCTGTGGCCACACCTCCCTTGTACCTAGACATGACATCACAATGGAGAAAAAGATGTGCCCTCTGTCTCCAGCAGTCTAGCAAGAGGATACGGAAAACGCAATTTTTCGCCCCCTTATAACCTCCCTATGCGCTCTGAATGAATTTCTATTTATCTTGCGCTAATGTAAGAAACCTGAATGACTAAATCCATGGCAAACAGGGCTGCAGACACCAAGACAAGCTTCAGCTGCAGTTGTACTTTTCCTTATTCTTCAAGTATGCTGAATGTACCCCTCTCTTCCTTCAGAACAGAATGGAACATGCAGTTTCTGTCCTGTTTTGGATTTATACCAACAAATATAAATATATGCACACAGGTTTAAGAAAGTGTTTCATTCCAGAGCATACCTTTGTCAACTATGGTGACTATTTTCAAATAAGCAGATACAATTTGTTTATTTTTATTTTCCAGAATTTATATTCCACATATTCAAAAAAGCGTTCATAGAGTTACATGCATAAACACAACACAAAACCATATATATATCAAATAGACATTGGCACAACTTGATCCAGTTAGCAAACATACAAATTTTCAAGGAATGGGCCTAAATGTACTGCAAGTGGCTTAATATGTATCTTACTTTAATGCCTTACTTCCCAAACTATGCCCCATAGGCCGAATCAGTCCACCAAGGTTTTTATTCTGGACCGCCTACCTTAACTTTAAAAAAAAAATAAAAAAATACGGAGTTACATGCCCTGATCAGAAGCATCAGGACACATTTTTTAAAAAAAATCTTGTGCAGTTGAATGATGCGGTGCATCCATGCAGTCGACATCAAAGGAGAACTGCCAAGGCTTACACGACTGGCACGTCCTTTGCAAGGTCTTCCACAGCTAGCACATCCATGCAGTCTCTCTAGGCTTCTTATAGGAGTTGTTTTGAAGCTCCTGGTAGTGTTTGGGCACCCTAGAGTGTCTTCATCTAGGCCACCTGTAGGGCAGACATCCAGCTTCTCGTTACTGCCTCCTCCTGCGCAGTCTGTGTTGCTCTCCTCAGGGTTATCTATGACCCCTCTCTCCGGATTCTTCACAGCCCCATTCTCTGAGCTTCTCATGGGAGCTATTCCTGGACTCCCGGTAGTGTTTGGGCACCTATAGGGTCTTCACCATGTCCTCCTGTAGCACCAATCTTCAGCCTTGCTTCTGGCAAGCTAGTAGTTTTTCTCAGCTCACTCACTAGCCTAGCATTCTCTCTGGTAACTTGCTTTCAGTCCTCCTCCCATTGGATCATCTCTGCTGAAATTTCTTGTAGTTGAGCGACCAGCTGTGCCATTCTGTAGTGCCCCCTTCTGGAGCCTCTTTGTCACGACTTCTTGACAAGGCTATGAGGTCCTCTCCACAAAGAAGTTGATGACAGGCCAGGTCTGCTGACTCCTTGCCAGGCTCTTGTAAACTTTTATCTCCCTCCTGGGGAATCTGGATCAAGGGCTCCGTCAAACTCTCTGGCTGCTGCATTCTGGTGATGCTGTACGCTAGCAATTCCATTCCTGGTTTTCTTTCTGGCTGCACACCTAGCATTGCAGGTGTGCAGCAGGTGTGCACACCTAGCATTGCAGGTGTGCAGCCAGGTGTGAAACAGGGACCCACACAGCACTCTCAGTCAACTTAGGCTGCCTTTCCAGGGCCATGCCCTGCTCAGCACAGCCCTGCTGCACGAGTGATTCACTTTTCAAGGCAAAAAAGTTTAAAAAAAAAAACCAAAACATGCCTGATCAGCGATAACTTGTTCACTGTCAAATCCCTGTCGGTCTCCCAACAAGGCTTCTCCCTTTAGCCAGTTCAACCCTAAAACTTCCTAGCTGTCCCTGAAACCAGGCCCACCCACAGTTTCTTCTCTACCTGAAAAAACTTTTAACTTTGAGGGGTTTTTTTTCTTCAGTGCAGCTTCGCCATACCCTTTCACAAACCACTGTGCACTCCTGCATTCTCTGTGCTCTGTAGTTTTAGAGCACAAGCCCCCTGGGTTCTGTACAGCATTTAGAACCATAGGACATCTTCACAACTCTCTGCACTCCACATAGACACTTTCTTAGAGACTGGGTTTTTTTCTTTGCAAAGCTTAGAAATATCCCACGCATGACACCATATGTGGGAACGAGCGACGATTCCCACAGACCTGGAGTCAAACTAGACTGACTCCAGCCTTTTTAAAACAGTAACTTTATTATAACTTAGCACATGCACAACCATAGACTTTGTCTTCTCCTCAGACAGGGTACTCTTACAGTGTGTTGCTTTGTCTCAGCTCAAGGTTTGGAGAGTATTGCATACTGGAGCTGCCTTACTCCCAGAGACCTCAGGCCTGGTCTGCTTTTTCCCACCTGGATCTCAGCTCTTATTCCCCACCTCTGAGCCCCACCTGCCCCGCAGGATTCTGCCAATAGAGCATATTCTCCTTAGTGGATTTAAGGTGGACCAAGCATCTAGCCTGATCCTGCACAGGTAAATAGGGGGAACACTAAGGGCACTGCCTCACATGACCTTTATTTCTGTAAAAACTTAACAGCCAACATAACCGGCATAGTGATGCTCTCCAAAAAGACAAGACAACTGAAAAGTCACCAAAGACACTTGCTCAGGAACAAGTTTCCGCAGAGGTAAAACTTTTTTTTTTTTTAAAGAATTTTATTCAAAATCTTTTAGAATTCACATGCTGGGTAATTGACAAAAACCTTAAAAGTCAAGGAACCAAAAAGGTAAAGGGTTCTGACATCCCTTCTACTCCAGGAAGAAGTGAAAGCAAAACACATTGGGGGGTCATTTCTTTTTTTAGTTCGATAGTTTGCAAGTTTGGCAATTAGCTATTATGTGAATTTTAAATGATATGGAATAGAAGAAATAATTTTTCCTTCGCTTCTATTTCTGTAGCGAGAGCTATCCAGTAGTTTCAGCGGTTGGAAATGTAGCATCATGAGAAAAAATGATCAATAAATCTGAATTTTCAAGAATACTGAAGAGTTGATAAAACAAATTTGGTCAAAATTTTAAGCTTTAAAAATCTTTGATGTGCATTGGCTAGGTCGATGCAGCATTCCTGTAAATCTAATTCATGTGTATGGACAGCACTGACCCTAATTAAAGCTGCACTCATCCAGCCTGGTTTTCCACCAGACAATTCAAAACTTTTTTTTTTTTTTTTAGTAAAATTATTTTTCTTATTCCTTCACAGCAAAGAGTAATCATGTACATTTCTGAAGTAGTTTATTCTCATATTAACCAACCAATTGGGCAATGAGGCTCCTTTGGACAGTACACACATTGACAGTTAACGTTCAGGGCAGAGTTCAGGGTCAGACACACAGAAATCCAGAGTCTGCAGAGAGTACTTCAAACACATGTAGTGGATATTTTGAACTCAGAGAAGAGTGGAAAGCTCCTGCAGAACTGGCTTTAGTTTAAGCGATGGGCTCTCCCTTCCTTCCCGCGTGGCGTTCTCTCGCTAAAGAATGCAAGTCTGGTATCCAGAACTGCCTGCAGTTTTAGCCCAAGCCCTTCAGCAGGAGAAACCTCACGTCAGCATTCTCCCAGCTGGCGCCATGTGACTAAATGCAAACCAACCACACGAGGAGTAAGATGCCACAACATGCAGGCTGACAGTTAAAAAGAAATGAATGCATACCAGATGTCACTCCAAAAAGGGCATCTAAAAAAAGGAATCTGACCTTGTAAATCACATTTTTTTTAAAATCCTTTTCGGATATTTTATCTACAATAAATATTTGTTCCAGAGCCAAAACAATTAATTTAGTGTTGACTGTTCATCCTCTGTTATGAAGATGTCATTTTGCTATTTTAAAAAGGACCTTGATGCAGGAGATTATTTGTTAGGACATGTATCAGCAGCAGGAAAGTGTGTTACAGTGCCACCAATCACAAGGCATTAGGTAGGCCACTATGAGAGCTCTTGAGATATTAAATGCAACAGCTGCAGCGCTGTATTCATCAAGCTGCAAAAGGTTTCCTTATTGTACATTTATTTAAATGTTTTATAGACCGTCATTCCATGTGAGAATCACTAGTTCATAGCGGTTTACAGGAAAAACCATTCATAAATAAAATGGGTGTCACAATGTGGATAAGACATTCATAGAAACAGAAGTCTACCATTGTATTACTTCCAACAGAGGAACAGAGTTAGCGTTAGCAAGGGGGAGGAGGGTGTTATTGTAAAAGAAATGATATAGGGGAACTGGATGTTTCAGTCAGGAGAAGGCTCGCTTTTGAATTTCTTTTTACCTGTTAATGTTCAAAGATCTTCAGGCATGGAATTCCAAAGTTTAGGGCCAGCAATTGAGATCACCCTATCTCTAGTTAATGTTAAAAGAGAGTCTTAACTTTTGGATTTCTAGGAGGGCCTTTGTTCTGTGATCATAGAGTTCACGGAAGGGGGGGGGGGGAGGAGATGCGAGGTTTAAATATTATTCCTAGTAGATCGTCGTTGTTCAGGTTAATGTTATTATTAAAGTTAGAAAACTTTATACTGTATTCTTGATTGTACTGAAAGCCAATGTAGAGCTAACAGAATTGGGGGTGATGTGGTCGATTTTTCTTGCTCCAGACAAATAGTCTGGCAGCTGCGTTTTGCAATAGTTGCAGGGGTTTTAAGTGACTACATGGAAGACTTAGAAATAATGAATTACAGTAATCGAGGTTTGAGAAAATAAAGAGATGGTAAAACTGTTCTGAAATCCGATTGTGCTTAGTAGAGGTTTCAATCGCCTCAAAATCTGCAGCCTGTGGAAACCAGATCTAATGAGTTTGCTTATGTGGGCTTTCATTGTTAAACTTTCATCAATTTGGACCCCAAGATCTATACCTGGGGGTACAGCTTTTTGTGGGTTGCGGCTTAACCAAATTATTTCAGTTTTATTGGGGGTTCATCGAGAGTTTCCATTGAGCTAGTTTTTCTTTTAATAATATATTCAGAGGTTAGCGATGTTTTTTCATATGATTTTGTCAGAGGGATACAGAATTGTAGATCATGCTTTTTGACTCAGACCTAAAGGCTTTTTATTTTCCTAACTTTTTTTTTTCTAATCTGTTAGGATGGAAGTGTCAACAGAACTGAAGGTTTTCAATGAACAGGATTTACTTCAGTTCAATGTCTGTCATGTCTGTTTTTCAGAACAACTGATTCTCTAATTCAACTTTTTTTTTTCTACCTTGTCTCTCATAATTTAATTTTCAGGATGAATGTGTGGCTTCGATTTCATTGTAGTTGAATGAGCAGTAGACAAACGCCAGAAAAGAAATCTTTCTATTTTGTAAGTTTCTTCTAAATTCCAAGAGTGCCTAAACTCGTACTTTTTTTTTTTTTTTGGTCCCATTCTACAGACCAAATTTGCTATAATCACACCCACTGTTTTCCCCTCTTTATGGCAGTAGATTAACAGTCATGCAAATGCATTAAAAAGTTGGGTGTTGACTTGGTTTACTATGGTTTGTCACTTTTGTTGGTGGAGTGGATGCACAGAGAGGTCGCCCCCTCACATCTCCTTCTGATTGTAATGAGATGTTATTGTGAAAATGAATAAAAAGTTTGAAACATAAAAGGCTTTGAAAATTATCTTCCCTGAAAAAAAACTGACCCCTTCTTAGCCTGTTTATCCAATGGAAGGCAGCTTATGAGATGGCCATGTCCGTGGGCCCCCTAAATAACTTTTGTCTGTCATCTCATTCTTCTCTCCTCCTTGATCCTTGGTGACTATCTGTCCCTCCCTCCTTCCTGGAACATGGTGGTACTCTATCCCTCCCCTCTTGATTCCTGGCAGTTGTCTCTTCCTACCTCTGATCCAGCACGATTCCTGGGGTCCTTTCCTTCCCTCCCCCCCTCTAGTAAGCCAGCATACATACCCACTCCTCCTAACCAGGTTAATCATGGGTTCATCCCTCCCGCCTTATCCTTTTCTTCCTTCATTCCTTTTCCCTCATACTATCTAATCCAGTCCTCTTTTCTCCTTTCTTCCTCTCAGCCATTTTTTTTTGTGTAGCTCTTCTCTCTTGTTCGTTCTGTCTGGTTAGTCAGGGAGTGGCAGAGCATATGGCAGTGGTGGGAAATGCTTCTCACTGCTATGATCATCCTGCTTTCCTCCTGATGTGCAACAATGTAGTTTACAGCTCGAGGGCTGCAGCAGACCCTTCTCTTCTCCATCTCCACTGGACTGGCGAGAGAGATTTGAGGCTCCCAACGGCCGCTGCTCATCCTGGCCTGCAGCAATGACACTTGAAATTTCTGGGATAGCATTGGGCCCTGGCTCTCACTCTCTTGCAGACCAATGCAGCTGGATTTCAGTGCCCGGTTTTAACGCTTAGATTACATTGTTTTTAAACTCCCGATGCAGCAAGCTAATAGTAATGTAATGCATTGGGAGTTTAAAAAAAAAAACAAACTTGGTTGCCTTTAAACATTTAAACTCAGGGAGGGAGATTGTGCAGTGGCAGCCGCCACCACATAGCTGGATATGTACTGACTTATCCGGTTATCTGGCGAGGTTTGCTGCTGCCAGATAACCAGAGAAGTCAGTACTTATCCACTAAGTGTATTTGACTTTTTTATTTCTTTATTTATTTTACAGGTTTTAAGTGCCAGCACAGCGGCGCTGGAAACTTAAACCATCTCTGACCCTGGAGTTAGGATTCCAGCACTGGGCCAAAGCTCCTCTCTGCATCAGGGAGTAATGCTTAATGCCCCCAATTTGCATGGAAATCTCATACAAGGGCGCTAAGCAGAACTCCCGTTTTAGAATGCTCATTTTGTGAGCTTAAAACTCCATGCTGCACTGGCGGTAAAGTTTACGCTCACAAAATTGAGCGTTCAAATGCAGGCAAAGCTGTGCATTCACCAAAACTTTGGCAGCTGCTCAACTAATCACAGGTAGAAGCAGCCTGCACTTTTTCCTCCCCAGTTAAACTTGCTTGCTTTGCCACCCTTGCATTGATATAAAGGAAAAAAAAAAAAAAGTACCCTACTGAGCTAGTACCACCGCTCCATTTATTTATTTATTTATTTATTTTGACCAGGTAGATCTTTTTTCCTTCCAGTTCAGTTGGGACTAGTGCTAGGGGCATCCTGGCAACATGACAGCCTTCGTTCACAACTACTGAGGGACATTTCCCTATTTATCCAGGGGAATGGAAAAGTGAAATGAAACAGAGCTTTTCAATCCAAACCCAATCAGGGACTAAAAGTTATTTAACTCAAATACAGGGAACACTGGAAAGTCCCAAACAGAGCATAAAGCTTCATTTTAACAAACACACACCCACTGGCAGCCAGAATGTATAACCTCACAGGTCAATTCGAAATGTATTGCTCGCACAAAAAATGGTCACATATGCGAGAATATATGGGCCGCGCACAAGCAGTGCGGATTTTTTAAAAGCCAAAAAACACAAGCGTGTGCACCCATGCACGTGCGAGGAATGAGGGGGCGGGAGAGGGGCGGGGCCTGGGCATTCCAGGGCAGGGCCAAGACTTACCATGCGCAACTCTGAATTTTAAAAATGAAATCCGCAACCTACGTACACTAGATATCCGCGTAACTACTGCTGCTCCTGAGGAGGAAGTGACAGGGTGAGGGTCTGAGTCAAAGGACAGGGTGAGGGTCTGAGTCAAATGAGCAACATGCAGGATGATGAACCAGAGGGGTCTGAAAGATCTCAGTATTAACTTGACAAACTGGTGGACTAATTAGAAAACCGGGAATATGCCTCGTGTGAGCAGGTTTTAAAATTTACAGACATATGTGTGTAAATGTCGAAATGGTCCTATTGAAGACACACATGCACTAGCTGTGCTCAAGTAACCTCTTAAAATTAAGGGCTACTTACGCGCAGTTGATGCATTTTAAAACATATGCGCATATGTGCATGCACAATTAAAGATTCTAGCATATCCTCACTCGTGCGCCATTATGCTCATTTTAAAATTGACCTCTTTTTATTCATACTCTGCAGCTACAGAATTATTATCAAAAGTCACTAACCACGGAAAGCCATTTGTGGATGTACACAAAAAGATCTGGTCCAGTTCCTAAAGTACAAGTGTCCACATCACTACAAAAATAAACCAAAACAAAACACAATCACAAGCTAGCATTGCTACCTTGCTAGAAATCTAAGCAGAGAGCTTGCCCTCTCAGCCTTGCTAAGCCTTTCAAGTCTCAAAAAAGCATCAGAGCACACTAGCAAGGCAATACAGGGCAGCTTACAACACTACCAGTCATATACCAGTTCTGTGGATAAAATGAAGGACACCAATTTAAAATGCCATCAAGATATCAGTGCTTTTCCACAAGCAGACTTGTAAGAAAACCTTTAAAAACAACAACAAAAAAAGACAGGAAATGGTAATTCCAGTGGCTCAGTGACAGTGCTGTGCACCGCCATACAGAGGACCTGGCTCGATTTCCGGTCCCTCAGGCTGGCCAGGGCTGAGGATGCTGTAAAGACAGTGCTCTCACTGCCCCTGGGAAAAGGAAGTTCCATTCGTCGTGCAACAGTGACACTGGGGGCTCCTATGCATGGCCCCACCAGCCGTGAGCTATCACTGCAATGACTGGGTTGAGTGAGCTGAGAGGGAATATAAAATAAAAGAAAAGAAAATTGGTAGGTATTTGTGAATATAGTGCTGGATCCCAGATCCATTTCCAACTGACGTGGAAGCCCAGAGGTACAGGAGAAAACTCCTACTCCATACCCTCCCCTAAAAAAAATGGACACACATGACTGGACAAAAAAACCCTCACATTTGTGTTTTATAACTTTGGCAAACGATTTATCCAGAGCACTCTTAAACTGAAGCACAAATCCTGTTTGGAGTATATTACTACAAAATATGACCCTTCTTAAAAAAAAAAAAAAAAAAAAAAGAAATCATGTTTAGATGAACTATTTCTAACTGGGAATATAATACCTCAAGTACAGGTGAGTTTTGTAGCAATTTTCAAAAGCCATTTGTGTGTGAAGTGCACTAATATGGGTAAATCCTATGAACAATTCAATGGCATATATTGTAGCAATTTTCAAAAGCCCACTTCCATGGGTAACATGAATTTACACATGTAAAACCCAGCTTTAAGTGCATAAATGCTTTTGAAAATCAGACCCATAATGTGCAGACATAACAAAAACATTATTTTGTGATCTTACAGGGTACTAGAACAGGATGCTGTTTTCATGTCCCCAAGAGGAACATGCAATTGTCAGATTCCACCTTATACAGTTAACTCAGCAATTTATTTATAAAGTTGTAAGTGGTAATCTTTGCTTATCCTGAAGAATAAAGTGCAGATATGGACATTTTTTCGAGAAGATTTAAAGTGAAAAAAATCTGTGAAAAAAGAAATGAGAAATCACTGTATACCCATAGCGACAATATTTTAAACAGACTGTAATATTAAAAACTGCAGCATTTAATTTCTCATCTGGAAAGTAAACAAAATAAAATGTCGCAGAGGTAAGGGTACAATGTAGTAACACTCATAAAATAAAAACCAATGCAGAAAAACAAACTATGTAAAATGACATGACAGTCAATTATTAGTGCTGCACAATAAACGGAACCTTGAAGGTACAGAAAACTGTATTAAGTGTAAAAAACCCCAAACTTTGCTTAGTTTCACATGACCTAGAACAGTATCAATTCTTTTTTTTTTTTTAAACACCTTATGCTAAGAACTTACATTTCTTACTCATTATCAGCCTGATTTTAAAAAGGGACATGCACGTAAAGAATGGGGGTTATGCGCGTGGCCTGGCCTTGAGCGCACCACACACATTTTTGGAAGGGCCTGGCGTGTAACCTCCATTATGCGCCGAAGTGCCGGGCCTCTCCAGAGGGGCAGCCAGGGAGGTGGGGTCTGGGTAGGACGGGGCGGGCTGGAACAATACCATTTGACGCTGCCCCAGGGAAGCGTGCGTAACTTTCTTCTGCTCATCAGAGCAGGTAAGTTACAGAACAAAAAAAATAGGGTAGGTAGGCAGGGGTTAGGGAAGTTCTCTCCAAGTCTGTTCCTTAATTGGAATGGACTAAGAGGGAACTGGAAAAATGGCAGATTGTGTTGCTGAGTAGAATTTGAACATTCCCCCGCTGCGTGCGCAAGTCGTGGGCTGCCCACATATGCGCACCAGATTTTAAAATCCGGTGCGCATGTGCGCGTGGCCATCGGATTTTATAACGTGCATGCGCCGGCACGTGCTAACTGACCTGCCCAAATTACCACCTTTCCTCTTCCTTGGCTCTGTTGATTCATCTCCTTGCAGCTCTCTCTATTCCCACGTTTCCTTTACTATTGTTTTTCTTACAACATTTTCTTACTACTTTTTAATTTTGGAATAAAAAATGAGCACCTTTTATGGCCACACCCCTCCCCTCAATTTTTAAACAGATTTTCACGGATTTTACATCCGTAGGATGCCTGCATGAGGCTCTGAAAGGGATTAGCACAGCTGTGCCTCAATTTAATTTGATTCATAATGGTAGGAAGCACCAAAACTTCTCAAAATGAGTGTCTCAGATATTTAACCAGAAGAATGAAACACAGAAAAGGGAGAGATTGTAATGATTTAACTGCCAACTGAATAATTCAAAAAGAAAAAGTCCAACTACTGCATCATTACAGCAAATTGCTCATTAACATATTATTAGGCTGACCATACAGATGTAGAAGAAGTGGGATGGGCAGAACCAGTCCTGGTTTTCCTCCAACTGAAAATTATGAACGTAATAGAACCTGTTCTCTAAGAAGAGAGGGCTACATCTCCCTGTATGCAATGAGAGTAAAACCAGGGCTGATTCACCCTGCTCTTAACAAAGGCCCTGATTCAAAGCAGTCCCATCTTCTAAGGAGGCTACCAACTCATGGATCAGGGCATGAAAAAAAAAAAAAAGAAAAAACAGGTTTCCTACCCAGTTTCTCTGCTTCTAGTTAATTTAACAGGAATTTTCCTCAGCATCCCTTTAGAAAAACACATCCCAGTAAGTTCTACTGCAGTACGGATATTCTAACCATGGCAAACTTGGATTTCTAATGCATGTAGGAGACACCACTGCTTTAAAGGCAGTATTTGTGCCTAAAATGTATACCTCCAGTTTAAACCCACAAGAATTTTTTTTTTTTTTGTTAAACTATCCTCAAGATATTGAAGTAGGTCTTAAAAAAGTGTAAACATAAAAGGCCATTTTTTAAATTTATTTTACATGCCAGCTAATAAGCAATGCAGGTCTCTGACCCTGGTTGATGTGTCATTGTTGCTCTTCCTATTCTCAGCCAGAAGAGACGGATCTTCTGATATGCCAAGCCAGAGTTGGAGTGTTGGATTCTCAGCCCCAACAGTCATTAACCCTGCACAGTTCTTTAGAAGTCAGCTGCGAGATTTTTATTTATTTATTTTTACACAAATCAGTTTCTCTATGTAATTTTATACTTGAACAGGAAACCTGAGGTACAGAAGTTATATGATGATATAGAAAATATATCATTTAGTTCTGCTTAGTGTTTTTAACTTGTGAATAATGATGAAACCTGACCTGTCACTCAAGAGTGTTATATTGTCATTGCAGGATGACAACTTGGTTCAGCAAGTTAAATTTCCGTACATACAGAGGGGAACATAGTTTAGATTTAGCTTTTAGTTCTCGATCAATGATTAGAGATGTAAAGTTTAGATTGTAGGGGTTCCCAAGTGGTTAGAGCAGTGGACTATGAACCAGGAGACCAGGGTTCAAGTCCTGCTGTCGCTCCTTGTGACCTTGGGCAAGTCACTTTACCCTCCATTGCCTCAGGTACAAAACTTAGATTGTAAGCCCTCTGGGGATAGAGAAATACCTACAGTACCTGAATGTAAACCGGTGTGATATCTCAATTGAGATCGAATGTCTGTATATAAAAAAAAATAATGAGTGTTTTTTGCTTTTACTTCTGAATTAGATGCATGAACATCAAACTCACAAAATAGTTAATAGGAAGTAACTGATGAAGGTTTTCAGGCATGCTGTTGAGAGAGGACCAAGAGGTTGTGTGGATGTTTTAATAAATGAATGGAACAAGAAAGTGGTGGATATCTTAGATGACATTACTCCATGGAATACACAGACAAAAGTTGCCACATAACATTTTTTGGTTTACTACCAAGTCTCCTGGTGCAGAAATATCAGGTAAAATACCTGGAAAGAGTAGAGCTTGCTGGAGGATTTAGGCTAGCCATTATTATATGGAAACCCCTAGAGGAAAGAAGACTTTTCTGTAGAGTCAATGGCAGCAGAAAAGTATGTTGTACAGTTAATGGGTTGATAGAGTAGGTTTTAAAAATAAGGATATACTTCCCAATTGTGAGGAACTAGCTTTGTATTTCAGATCAAATAAGTGAAATATAAAAAAAAAAGTTTGAAGAAAAATATTGGTAATATGGGAGAAATGGAAGATCAGAATAAAAAGATGAAGTATAACTTGGAAGAGTTTTCCTTACCCTCTTTTTTTATTTTAAGATTAATCTTATCAGAAATTTGAGGTTTAGATCCCTGTCCTGCTGATATATTTAAAATATTGTCTGGAAATAATTTCATCTTCTATTACAGAAGTGCACAAACCTACTATTACACCATTAGGAAACGTGATAGTTTAAACAAATCTTTCTGTTCATATTACTGTCCAATAGTAAATATTCCCTTTTTTTTTTATTTTAGCAAAATTAATAGAAACAGTGGAGACCCAACAGATTTCCAATTTTCTGGAGGAATCAATTTTTCATCCTTCCAGGCAAACGTTTTTTGCAGGACATAACACTCACTCCAAGTTAGGTATGCAATAATATATTACAAAAGATGAATGAAGGGGTGCCAATGCCATTGATATGCCTTGATCTATCTTCAGTGATTTACCAATCAAAAGTTATTTTGTTAGACAGATTTAGATTACTAGTCTGGGTGGCATGGTGTTTTTATGGATTGAGTCATTTCTTTCAGAAAGATCAGTTGTTAATGCTGGAGTTAACATTTCTATAACTTTTAATTTGCCCCTAGGTTTGCTTTTGTCCACTTCTTTTCGATATTCTTATGCAACTTTTAAGCAAAACTTTTAGAAACCAGAAAGAGGTTATATTTATGTGGATGCTATTCAGATCTTAGTGCCATGGAGTGGAGATAGGGGGTAGACTCACATAATTGCAAGAGGACCTAGCAGTAGTGTCTTATTGGTGTTAAAAACTAAATTGATATTAAATTACCAGAAGACTCAAATATTGCTAATAGGAAACAGGGACCCGGAGATGTAATCTTTCTATATAAATATAGAATAAAGTATACTGCAGGCTTCAACAGTGGTTAAAAAGTCTGGGGGTGAAGATAGATGATGGTTTTAATTGGGAAGTTTGTGTTTCAGAAATGGTAAAAAGTGTTTTTTTTGTAAGTTAAGGTTAGTAAAAAGATTCTGCTCATTTTTAGACCTTAAATCATGTCGGACAGTTGTCCATATACATTTTGATTTCTGTAACAGCCTATGTGTCAAAAATATTGTACTGACAGTAGTATGTTACTGTCCTGAATGCATCAGAATGACACCAATATTAAAATCTTTGCACTGATTGCTTATCCATTCCTGGATTATGTTTAAATTGTTATCTTTAATTTTCCAAGTGATGAGAGGCAATAGACCTCTTTATCTCAGAGAAAAGTTTCAATGGTATACCCCAAGGCATCAGCTCTGCTCTAGTCAAGGTTACTGATTATACTTTCTCTTCGGGAATAGTGAACGTTCTATTCCTCAGTTGAATATCTCTCAAGTGGTTCCTTCTTTCTGGAATAGTTTTCCCCTTGGAGATGAGGCTAGAACAGAATTTATTTTTACCAACCTGAATCTTGGTTGAGATCTAGATATGAAAGTTTCTGGTTTGACGCTGGTCTATTTATGACTTTATTGGGAGTTTATTAAGATCTGACTAGGATTCTTTCAGTTTGCTTTGAATGGGATTGATCTATGCTTTATATTTTATTATGTTATTTCATATATGCTTATGTTTGTAGTATGATGATCTATGTATGATGTATGCTTTCAAAACTATGTACACTGTTTTGGGTGAACTTAATGGCAGTATAAAACATTTTAAATACTTGTACTTGAAACCCTAGAACAAAAATGCACTAGAAATTTGGAAAACAAAGCACCTATTGAAAAATAAGGTATGATTTTTAATTAGGCAAAAGGATGCAAAGGATTGTGACAGAATCTGTGGAAATTTGACTTCTTCCAATGTTTCCTCTTTATTCTTCTGTCATTCTCTCCATCTCAAATTATTGTTTTCCTCAGAATCAAAATACAGCATCTCTTGCTCACTAAAAATGCACCATCTTATTCAAATTCCATAAATTGGAACAAAAGTGCTTACCGTTTAACATTCCCCATCACACCTAGATAAAACACTGCTACAAAGCAGGAGCTGGGTGTGGGAAATCAATATTCGTGAGAAACGAACCACAAGAAGTGAGGTCTTGAGGATGGAGGTACCGCACACAAGTTCCAAACTTGTGCCAATTCAGTCCTCTTCCCATATGATGCTCTGCGTCCAGTATTTGCAGTGTACAATTTTAGGTAACTGAAACAATGTAATTATGAAATCTTGCATAGATTGTTCTGTGCAAAACATAAAAGCCAACTGCACTCTTTCCTGCATGGTCTTAAATACAGTAGCACCTACAAACTAACGGTCATTTAGCATTAAATAACGCAATTCGCATTAGTATGCAAATGTAACATTTGGTATGCAAGTGGGAGGAGTTTGGGTAGAGTTAATGATAATGAGCAGCTCCTAACGTCAAATGCAATAGAGTAACTCACAGCAATGCAGGTTTTTTTGGTTTTTTTAAATCACACATGCCATTCGGAGAGAGCCGGCACTTTTAACTCGGAGTGGGCTTTTGTGTGTGTGTGTGGGGGGGGGGGGTGTTACATACCCAGTAGCGAACAGCAAAGATTTTCTGCCATTTCAATTGATGAAAGTACAAGAGGAGTTGATTTGTGCAATACACTCTCTACCTAGCTTCAAGTGATGGGTACTTTGTTGTTCACACCTCCTACTGTGTATGCAAAACCACGCCACAAAGCCCACTCCGAGTAAAAAGTGGCCCTCTTACAGTATAAATGGTAGTGTGACATACCATTCTCTACAGAGGCGCGCTCTCTCTCTCTTGCCTGAAATTACCTCTGCGATGCGGAAGCAGGGAATTAAGCCTAACCACGCCCCCCCCCCCCCTTTTTTTATTTGTTTTAATCTTGGGCACTATTTCTGCTATATTTATAACATTTTGACAAATCGAGGGGTAAATACACATGAGAGTAGTTGGGTGAGGAAAGAGGACACAGCCAATTCTTTGGTCCATTAACAAGAATTTTTTTTTTTTTTTTAAATCACATACCAGGAAAGAGAAAAACCTGGTGACAAGTCACAGAATTCATAGAGCTTCCACAAAAAGCAGAGTGTCCTGAGTCACCAAGCACAAGCAACTGATGGCTCCACCTTGACCAGCCATTGAGGAAAAGGCTCAGAGGGTGCCAGAGATGCCAGGGCAGGCCGACCAGACATTTCCTGAGTCCAATTAATGCTGCTGTTGAAACTCTGGTTTTTACTTTCCTGATCATTTATTTACTTTTTAGCATTGCATAAAGGGAAATGACAATTGCCACTCTTGCTGTCATCATCCCACTTGCTGTATCACAAAGGGTTCCCTCAGATATAGCAACCGCACATTACCACGAATCAGGGAGTTTCCTTGATGGTTGGTTGTTGATGTTGTAAATTTAATTTTGGCACCAAGTATGGTGACATTATTGCTTCATAATCAAGGATATAAAAGAACTGCAATGAGGACTCAAACCACATATGTGCTTAACATGCCATTAGAATTAACTTGTTTTCATTTGTAGGATCACACTAAACTTGCAAATATAGAATCTTTTTTGATCTTACCAATGAAGGGCAAATTCTTGCTTGAGATGCTTGTGGATCTGTAGGTAAATACCGCATCATCTAAACACATTAACAGAATGCAGATACCTATCATCCATCTTGGGCATCCCTTTCTCCACAGACTATCAACTACTCCAAAATTTCAAGGTGCACACAGTTTGCAAAACCATAACTGGATGTCTTGCACGGGTCAACCCCAAATGGCTTGTATTTGCTTGACTCAAACACAGGTACTATGCAGGGATACTCCTACTGTTCTGAAAAACAGTTCCTCAAGATCTTCAGATCCTAGCAAATCAAAAGAACAAGTCTTCAAACAGAGAATTCATGCAGAAAGTTACTATGGATGCATACAGACAAAATCATTTCTGCAAGGTTAATGGAAGCTGACGTAACAAAGCTAGAGCAGCCTGAAATATAAGCAGATTAAGACCTTGCCCTTTACCACATTTCATTCGGTTCATAACAAAGTGCAGTGTTTGAAGAACAAATGCTTTGTTAAATCTCCATCTTGGCTCTGCTTATTTATGCCAGATCTCCTAAACCCGCTTTCTGTCCTGCACTGCTGAAAAAAAAAGATAATACGCAGCAGCCATAAAAGCTGATTATTCTGTCCAAGTAGGCACCACAGTTACAGGAAGCCAGCAAACTAATTAAAATAAACTAACTTCAAGTCCAATGGAAGATGTACCAGATAAAACAGGAAATACGTTATGCTCTTTTATAAATCTGGATCCCATTGTCTTTCTAAGCTGAATCAATCAGCAAAACTGAAGCCATTTTGAACACTTCTCGTTTCATAACATGCCCCAAGGTTGCTCTTTGTGTTGTATTACATTTCTGTACACCTTTCCACTCTTAAAGTCCAAGTCCGAGAACAGTAGTACTGTGCCACAAAAAAAAACAGGAGACGAGAGGGGGAAGAAACAGGAATCTGCTTTCCAACATAAAGTCACATGAGCAGACTTCTGTAATAAAGAGCAAAAGTGAAATAACTTTCCACTTGGGAATGGCATCTCTTTCTTGTGTTAAGCCTCTACCATTTCTAGGTGCCCTGAGCTGGAAAAAAAAGACCCTTGCACCATCACAGAACTCTGCATTACCTGTTTCTTTAATACCTTCATCTCAGCCCCTCCTAATACATTTCTGATTTTAAAAAAATAAATAAATCACGACCCTGAATCCAAGAAAAAATTAGTTTCCACAGCAAAACAACTTGCAGATGTTCCAACTCAGAATACACCCCCAGATCAAGAGCTGTCATTTGACACTGAGCATCAGGAAATGTAGGCTGGTACAGAGTAGTTCTGCACCATGGCCTTTTCACCTGGGTGAGGTCCCGGATCTCTTATGGGTTTCCTGAGGTCTGTGAGCTCATTAGAGACAAAACAATAAAGCTGCAGTCCCAGTCCATTAAACTGTCAGCTTATCATCAACCAGCAAGGAAATGTAACAAAGGAGATAATTCATTTAGCTCAAATTAAGTACCAGTATCAAGATTTTGAGTCAACAACTCCCTCTGTTAGTACTCCACCACAGATTAGAACAGCAATTGAAGAATAAAAATAATAATCATAAAATGTAGGCCAACTAGCAGAACAAAGGTGGCCTGTTTTGTTTTTAATAAATCTACCTGTTATTCCTGTGATGAGGAATTATCCTACAAGAGTCAAGGATGGGCCACCTACCTCCATCTTCTTTATGAAAATGATTACAATTTACATCTCCGCAGTTATGAATTAGAATATCCATACAGTGGCTAAAAATAGTAACAATAATAAAGGAGGTCTCCAAGCCAAATTCACAGACTTCACTTCATAATCAAGGCAATAGCTTAAAGTCAAGTCCAACCACTAAGTTTACAAACCTGCAAATTTCCATTTCCAAATGCCCATTATCAGGCAGATGGAAGAAAGCCTGTATTGTACACTGAGCCTGGTCGACTGCGTCCATTAGGAAATTCATGAACCAAGAACTCTTTTTATCATTCAACTACATTACAGGAAGAAAGAAACAGCAAACCCAGATACTTTCCATCTTTTATTAAAGACACAATTGCTGGCACTAGCAGTCTCACCTTCATAAATTAGTGGCACATTTACAAGACACACAAAGCATCTGGACCACAGTCCTAAATGCACCTACTCTGGTATGCCCCGACCACTATTATCTTGCTGTTAAACAGAACCACTTGCAGTGATCAAAAGCTTGTGATGTTTAAAAATCACGTTCATGACTGGTCTATGCAGAAAGTGAATATAGGACAGCAACTCAATCTGGTGACCACTCATGCACATTAATAGGAAAAATTAACTTTACAATTCAAAATAGAAGCCTTACATTTGGCTTGTTGGACATGTGGAAAATTAAACAAATGTGTTGCTTTCCACTGGATTATTCAACAGTGGAATCTACGCCAAACAAATGGGATGAAGCTTGACAGAATGAGCAGGCAGGCATATGATCTGAAAAGTTGCTCTTCTGGCAATATTCTTTATCTGTTGATTTTTACTGCAACTTGAAAGTAAATAAAATTTAAAAAAAGTCTAGATTTAAACACACACATACCATATCAAGTTGCAGACCATAAATATCTAAAAAAAAAAAGGATCTATGTAGTCTCAAACACTCATATATACCTCATTCAATCTCAAGTAATTCTTGTGTTACTCCAATAAAAGGTTTTCTAGACTGTAAAGAACCCAGTTTACTCCAGAATCTATAAACAGCTACTAGAACTCCATACTACAGTTGAGACATGGAGGAAAGCAATGACTTTGGAATCCTGATATTAAATCAACCAGATCAAGTAGTTTGACTGTCGAATTAGTCCACTTAAATGCACAGAAATAACAGTTAACACTTAAAACAAAACAAAAAAGTGATACCTTTTTATTGGACTAACTTAATACACTGCTTGACTAGCTTTCAAGAACTAATACTCTTCTTTAGACAGAATTCAAATGAGCTCTCAAAAACTAGCCCAGAAATATATTAAGTTAGTCCAATAAAAAAAAATGTTTTTATTTAACCTTTATTTCTGTTAAATTAGGTGGTGAGATTCAGAGCCATCCAATTAAAAAAAAACACAAACAAAAAAAAAACCTAGAACTACTATGTCTTCTACAATGGATGTGCAAGGGATGGCACAGTGCTTAGCACACAGAACAAGTAGAAGAAAAAGTGGAGCATTAGCAAGAATCATTGCTTTACCACTTCATACATAAGATAGAATTTTCTTTGCATTAAAAAGCGTAACACAAGAGATCTTGGGATAAGGTTGAAAAGAGGATTGACTGAGGACCTGAAGAGTAACATAAGGAATATTTCTTCATAGAAAGGGTGGTGGATGCATGGAACAGTGTCCTGTGAAAATGGCAGACACAAACCAGTATCAAAGTTTGAGATAGGCAGAGAAGAAGTTTAGCTGTGAGGAAGTGAGAGTAAAGCCATAGTTCAAGAAGAGTGGGACAAGTATAAAACAGGGAAGAAAAATGGGCAGTCTGGACAGGCCTTATGCTAGTCTGTTGTTTCTAGGTCTATGATTCTGGCAAGTTACCTTAAATCTGTGTATCTTACTTCAGTTAAGTGTGCACACCCTGCCACAAACAAGGAGGTATAAAAATTCCTGCCCCCTTTTCAGCATACCAGAAATATGCTGGCAGGATGTCCACCCTGGGTTCAGGTTTCAGAAGTGCCGTTAACTATAAATATAAAGTACACTGGGATTCTGCTTGAGAGGCAGGCGGTGCAATCTTTCTTGTACTAAAGTTACACCACATCCATGCTATGGTGCTGGATAAGCATGCACATGTTTTCAGTTCAAGTACCTTTCCTCAGTAAAGCCCACTGCTCAGTACTGCGACTCTGTTTTCAATCTGCACATTGCCGCAAATGATAGGCTCCAAATGGAGTGGGGGGAGGAGAGAATGGGAAAAAAACTCAGTCTCTGTGCATTTTCAACTAAAAAAAAAAAAAAAAGTAGCGCAGTTGTGTTAATTCTCTTGAAGAAATGTAATCCTGTGAAAGATATGACCCCCAACTTGAAACACTGTTCCAAAAGCCCCAGATGCAGATGTGATCCTTGCTCATTCATTTACAACCACTCTGGAATAAACACCTTCTTGTAAACACTGTTAAAACCTGGCTTTGTCTTCCTCATTTCTTGTGTGTTTATTTTGGTGTTAAAAACAAAATGTTAACATCCATAATCAATAAAACAGCAACAGATGTTTAAAACTAAACAAAAGCCATAATATAATTGTTCCTTAAACTGGGATTCAGACTGCTTTTCTATTTTCAAAACAGTGTGGGAATGAGTCACTTCTGCAAAATTAAAACTGTAGGAGGGAGGATGGGAGGGAGCAGCTTCAGTGACTCCCACAAATATTATGCAATAAACACCACGGAATTAACCAATAAAAAGTCACTGAGAAAACTTTTTCCTTTGTGTTGGTGGGAAGAATCATAAAAATGCACTGTGCAAGCAGAACGCCAAACTGTTGTAATGTTTACAATTAGGAACCAGCATTAGACATGATAAAAGATAGCGTGAAACACTGTTCCAAAAAATAAATCGCAACCTAGCAAAAAGTATTCCTTCTTCATTCTTGCCTGTAGTGTTCGTGACAAGTTTACACAAGTCTTTAACTGCGGCAAAAAGAGAGAGGGATGAAAGCAGAAAATGATTCAATCCTGCATGCCATTCTTCGGCACCAGGAGTCCAGTATAATAGAAAGGTGCTGTACTCCAAACAGTTGTTTTCTACAGCAGGCTCAACAAAGTTAAGGCGAAGCTGGTTCCTGGGCTCTCAGGAAAAGGAGAAGCCATTTTCTCTATACACTTTCCCGCTCAGCACAGACAAGTTTCTCAGCAGGGTCATACAGCCTGGAAGTGCGTCCTGCTTCCCTGCAGAAATAAACGTTTAAGCATTTGTGACAAAACCACAAATCTACCGCCACTATTCTGCCTCCATGCCCCTTGATGCTAGTTTCTTGCAATGAAGTTCGTTCCTGAAAGTATATCCAAAATAAGGGGGGGGGGGGGGGTTACTGCAGAATCGGAGAAGAGATTTCTGCCCTGTTTGCTTGCGGTTACAAAAAAAAAAAAAGTCCTACTGCCAAGCTAAATTAGCTCAGGGTTGCTTTTCTTTCCACTCAAACTAGGCCATTCTGGCGGCTGCAGACTGCACGTAGATAAAAAGCTGAGATAGTCTATTTGCCCCTACTTTACTGTCCCGTGTGCACGCACACTAGGTAACTTCCAGGAGGAAATGCACATCCACATTAGCTAGCCAATTAAAAAAAAAAAAAAAGAAAGAAGAAGCGCTATCCAGCTACTTCAGCAAAGAAAAGGAAAAAAAAAAAAAAGTTAGCTTTTTGACACTGAAATTATTTCCACAAGGGACGAAAGTATGGGAGGACATTTCTCAATGTCAGGACTCGTACAGCTGCTGAGGAAATGAGAAGCCAAACAAAGGACCAGTCTGTGCGCTCTTGTCTTATGTCGGGTGCCCTTCCAGTCACCAAAACTGGGCAACACAATTCTTTGTTGCACAAAAACACACACAAGCTGACAATACAGAAATGCCCCTGGCCAAGCACGTATCTAACTCAATAGGTTTATCTATATGGATTAACTATTTTTGTGCTGTTTTTAAAATATGGAATAAAATACAGGAACACATTTTATATGTAATCTGTTTCTATACACATAACATAAAAAAATGTTCTCATTTTTATCAACACAAAAAATATATGTAATCCAAGCACACAAAACATTAAAAAAAAGTCTGAGCAATACTCAGAAAACTTTATTCCGCTTTGTAAAAGTATTCATTCAGAAAAAAAGTTATTGCATAAAAAATTAACTGCTAAATGTTTTAACCATTTGTTAAAGATACATAAAATTAATACTAAATCTCCAAAGACAGAAAGAGAGAGTAAAAATACAGCAAGGGTGCAAATCTGTACGCATTTGATCAATGTTACAAACAGCAAAAGAAAAAAAAAAAGGGTAACCAACTTTCAAAGCTTTGCCATGTTTACCTTCGAAGCATAGAATGCCAATATTGTTATTCATCTTGTCCAAGTACTGGTAGTTCAACAGGTCCATCTTCATGAATAGCATTTATCAGGTTAGCAGAAAAAGACCAGCTTCTTTGCTTTCTCTCCAGGAACAGCAAGCGGAAAACGGGCAAATGCTGCCGACTAGCTCCCGGCTTTCTCTAAAACTTCCCAGGCTTGAAGGCCCAGCCTTCCCACTGCCAAAACAAACGTATGTAGGGAGAGTGGAGAAAAAAAAAAAGTTTAAAGAGACAAAAAAGCCCACTCAGGGCTCCGGACCTGGGAACAGAGTAAAAAATGTTTATCTCCCCTCTTAGAATGTAAAAACAGCTTTCAAAAATGACTGTACAGGAGGGGCAAAAGAAAACCTTAGCACAAAGAGTAGGGTAGCGCTCCTCACAGCCCGGCTGCAAGTTAACTGCACTGACATGCAGGCTATGCCTGGTATGACTCCTATGTAAAGTAGCTTCCTCTTTCTAGCAGGCAGAGAGCACTGGGCATGCTCAGTAGATCCCTGGAGGTCCTCAAATGTCAGAGATATTTTCTGCACAAGATCAGCCTCCAAACGTATTGAGGGTTTGAAAGAAAAAAAAAAAAAAGGCAGCAGTGGGCGGAGAGAAGGCTGCATAGAAGGTGCCAAGTTAGAGCTGCCCCCGGCAGGAAACAACACTGCCTTAACAAAAAAAAAAAAACACTGTGACAGAAAAAAAACACAAACACAGGCTTATAGAAGCGTCAGTTCCAAGTGACTATTCTGTACTACCCACAGAGACAAAGATCAAGGGCCATGCAAATCAGAGACCTGGAAAATGTGGCAGAAAGGTACAGAAATCGTCCCAATTATTTTGGGTGCCAGCAGCCCAATTAAAAAGGACTTCCAAGCTCACCTCAAAATGTTGCTTGCATATAAGACGTCTTATGGTCTCCAGGAGGCAGCTCGCTGACACAAGGACACTAGCAGTAAATCTGAAAGATTGAGCTCGTACCCAATTTGTCCTGGTTTAGGAGCAAGGTTCATTCTTGTCATGATGTGAGGAAAACAAACCCATGCTGAGCAGACTAGATGAACCTTTTTGGTCTTTATCTGCCGTCATTTACTATTGCTACTATTTGGAGGCACGCTGACTTGAAAGAGGTCTCTAACTCTAGGGAGGAGTCTAAAAAGTCAAGTCTATCACACACAGACACACACTATATGCATCTATACATAAATATATAACAGATTTCATGATTCCATTTTTTTCCTACTTTTCTGAAATAATTCAACTACAAGCTTTCCCACCTTTACTTACACATCTCCATTTACATTTAGAAACATAATGGCAGAAAAAAAAAAAAGACCATGTGGCCTATCTAGTTTGCCTAACCACACCAACTTATTCAGCTTTGCAATCCTTATCAATCCCTCAAAGATCCTCCGTGTTTATCCCATGCTTTCTTGAATTCTGTTACAGTCCTTGTCTCTACCACCTCCACAAAGAGGCTGCTTTTCTATACATCTACTACCCTCTTTGTAAAGAAAGACTTCCTTACATTACTCCTTTCACCCGAATCCCAAAATACCTTGTTCTAGAACCTCCTCTCCACTGAAAGAGGCCCGCCTCTACAGCATGGAATCCTTGTAGGTATTTAAATATCCATCATATCTCCCCTTATAATCACCACAAATATTTAAGTGTTCACATGTGAAGAATTCATTTGTTGCTATACATACACTACGTAAGATTTAAATTACAGAAAAATACATCTGTTTCATGTTCATAATTTAAGAGCAATTAAACATTTATGCTATGCATGCTTTTCTGGCGATATACAGTGAAGCCAAAACAGGAGGTCAATGTTCCGAATCCTAGCTTTGCCAATGACCCCCTGCATGACCCTGTGTGGCACCAAGTTAGCTCCCTCTGGCTCAGTTTACCTCCTGTCGCAGGACCCCAATTGGTCCATTATAGAATTCTGCTCCTTCTCCCCCATCTGAAATCATCTTGCATTGTGCACACCTATCAATCTCAGAAGGTGACGGCATGTATGCTTGTGATGCAGTTTGACCATAAAACAGTTATTTTATTTATTTTAGCATTTTTATGGTGCCACACATTATAATGAATACCTTGCCCAAAGAGCATGAGCCATAGGGACATAGGGTTATACGTGGAGAAATGGTATGTACTTGTGGAAGGGTTACTGTAAAGGATGTGTTTTGTTGTATTTTCCAACTTTGAACTTCTGGAAAAGGCAGATTATAAATCAAATACAAAAACTTATAGAAGGGCACAGCAAGTATCAGAAGCAGGACTTGATCTCAGCTCTCCTGCTTCTCCTGACTAGAGGCCACTCAATTGAGTTGTGTTTGGATGCAAGCACTACTTAAACAAAGGGCATGGCAAATGAGCAACACAGTGCCAATCTGTTTCATTTATTGTGTCCCCATTCCCCGGAGCCCAAATGATAGAGAAACGCTTGTACCAGCTGATTCTGAGGTTCTGGTGGAAAGTATCCTATGAGACTGAAAATCTCTCTGAATCAGGGCTCCTCCTTATATACTGAAGCAGCTGGAAGGAAGAAGGGAACACCCATCAGCTGTGTCGCCACAGAGCCTTACAGCAAGAGTTCAGTATACAGACACCTGCTCACTATATATACTGTAACAGTCACTTATAACCTTCCAGATCCTCGCAGGAAGCTGGAGGTAAACATGTCAGCCTGCAACATTTCTGACTTGGCAAGGCCCCTGTCTAAGGCCCAGTCTAGAGGACAGGAACTGAGGAATATTTTTGCAGTTGCTCATATGCCAGGATGTGGTTTGCTTTGCTGCAATTCGGTTCTGGATCCTATAGATCTTTTAGATGTTTATACAGATGCAAAAAGGAACATCTTTACCTCAGATCTGCGATTCCTTCAACTGCAAAGCAATGTGTCAGATGTGAAGTCAATATATTTTTTTTAAATCCTGCATCACCTGGAACCTTTGGGTTGTGCTATAAATGTAGTACTTGCATTAACCTATTATGTCCCAGTGTTCTATCTAGAGATCAGCTTTTTAAAAAAAAAAAATTGGGAGATGGGTTAATTAAAGAACAAAAAATAATATAAGTTGATAACCTTTTGTAATGGACTAACTTAATACATTTTACCCTTCACACGACCTTCATAATGTATTTTATGATGCTTATTCTTCTGGCGAAATGTTATTTTGCTCATTCTCTTCCAACCTCAGGAAAGGGTGTTTATTCCAAAAGGTACTCAAGAAATGAAGTTCAATAAAAAGGTGTCAGTTTATGGGTTTTTTTTCTGTCAACCTTTATTTACATGTCTCTGAGAGAAGAAATTTCAGTTTTATATATGTTAACACTTGATGTCTTTGACTGGATCGCTTGCTATATATATATATACATTTAGGGTAAAGCCTGAGAGAGAGAGAAGACACACAGCATAGTTGCTCAGATGAATTGGGAAACGCATGTCCAACTGTACTTTGTGGCAGTGGAAAATGCACATTGCCACAGCCTTGTTTTAGGTTAATCTCACAGACCCTTCACCTGCGGTGAACATGGCATGTGATCAAAGAACGCTCCTGTAAACAAGCTGTTACATCCCAGCTCACCGTGTTTATTTTTTATTTGGTTTTTTTTTTTTTCCTTGTCCAGTTACTTCCTCCTCCTCTGGGCTTCCAGCTCAGTCAGAACCTGCTCCAGCTTGGGACTATGATGCCATGAACTTTCATTTGCAAATTCCTGGGGTTTTTCCTCTGGGTTTTGGTTTTTTTTTTTTTAATATTTCTCCTCTCCCTGCCCAATCTATTCCATGCACTGCAGTGAAAGTCCTATAACTGAGATTAACCTGGCAAAAGTGCACTCTTAAACTAGCTTGTGCTGACATTTTATTTTTATATAATTGAAATGAAACAGACTTGATTATAGTCTATGTATGTAATAAAACATCTTGGAGTCCATATTCAGGCACAGTCCAGATAGCAAAGTTAGCCAGATAAACCTATCCGACTAACTCTGGAGGCATATTCAGCTGTGCAGCGGATATAGCTGGATAACTTTAGGACAGCTCTTTGGCCTGACCAGACTTGTCCGGCTAGCGCTGAATGGCGGAGAGAGCCAGCTAACTCAACTCCTCCCAGTTTTGCCTCCGGAATGCCCCTAACTTGTCTGAGTAAATTCTAGCCACCTCACTTATTAGCAGGCTAGAATTTAGACAGATGTGTGCCCAAATATTCATTTAGCTGGCTAAATACTTTTGAATACGAACCTCTACAAGTTAATCTATTTCTCTGCATCTAAGTGGATTAACAGCAACCACATTGCTTTTCCCCAGAGAAAAAAAAAGTTTTCCTTACAAACTGTTTTGAGCAAACCAAGCCCTCTCTCAAGGTAATATTTCAGAGAAGCAGAATACAAACATACCCACACAAGGGATATTCATTTTCAATTACTACTTATTTGTACAGTGCTACAAAGACATAAGCAGTGCAGTACAAGTACACACAAATCCTTGCTTCATAGAGTTTATATTCTAGTCAACATAAACATACAGGACAAAGATTAATCACTGAAACAGGAAGAGGCCTAAAGAAATACCGAATTGGGAAAAGGAATTAATGAGGTGGACTATGAAAAAAAGGTCAAACCCACCTCAAAAGGCATCATCTTCCCACCCAAAGCAATCCGAACCTTTTACTTAATTTGCATTTGTGTTTTTTATACCTTCCTGCTGAAGAAGCAAGGGAGCAGATTACACTGCCTAACCAGTAAAGGCAGTTTTGGCACATTTTTTAAATTCTTTACTTTGCTAACATTTCCAACAGATTAAGGGGGTACAGATAACACCCAATAGATAAAATAGGGACAGGTCAGTCACCAGGTTTACAGGCCTGATGTGCAAAACCCTCCTTCCTCTAGGGTCTACCTGGCTATCAGAATTGGGGACAGGATGTGTGGGAACAGTATCTAGGAGTACCTGCATTCGTGGGTTTGTTACAGCTGAGAATGCCATGTCAGAATATGTTTTCCCAAATTATCAAAACAATTCTACTGAACCTCCTAATCCAGAAAACATGGACATGACTACCTGGCAGTTGAAGAGACAGGAGGACAGCAGCATAGTCTGCCCAGTCCTCCATGCACCTCCCTGCAGACGTCTGACCAGCTTGTTTCCTCCCCACTTCCCTAGGGCTGACTATGATAGACGATATCCTCGGCAGCCGGAGCCACCAGCACAGAAAGAGTCACGGCAAGAGGCAGCGAGTGATGAAGGAGGCATGCCCTGCTCCTTCATATGCAACTGAGGAACGCACTATACAGACAGAATGAACCACAGGACAACAAGGAAATACAACTAAGCATTTACCTGCCGCAAGCTAGGCTGTCCCCTGCCAATAACTACCCAACCGCCCCACCTAGATCTGGTTATTTCCACCATAACAATACTCTGCCACCTATTTTCTCTATACCTGGCTGCCAGTTCTAGCATCCTTCACCTGACAAACTACAAACATGCTTCGCGGATACTAAACCTACTAAACTCGGCTAGGAAAACAGAAGATGGTAGCCTTCAGAATCCTTGACTCTTGAGGCAGACACCAGATCTCCAACCTATAGTCCCAGAACTGTCACCCAAGATATGCTAGCACCCCAGAGAACTCAGTCCAACTACTGAATCGCTTCCACTCAACACCAGACCAATTAAAAACAAAACATCCACCATTTAAGAACTCATAACCGATGAAGCAGCATAAGAACATAAGAAATTGCCATGCTGGGTCAGACCAAGGGTCCATCAAGCCCAGCATCCTGTTTCCAACAGAGGCCAAACCAGGCCACCAGAACCTGGCAATTACCCAAACACTAATTATCCTTCCACTGTCCAATTATGTTCTCCTGGTTTTTCAATTCTTTTCCAAGGACCACAAGGCATATTGATGGAGTGGTACTTTTTCCTGTGACACCTACCAATTAAGATCATTATCCCCCAAGTACCCAGTTGTGAATACTGTCTAACAGTATTGGATGGTGAGAAGTTTGTCTTTCTACATATACTGGTCAACCAACAGAAATAATGACAGTCCATCTGAACTATTAGAACTAACCTCAACAGCGTTATTTATTTATTTATTTAGATTTATATTCTGCTTTTTGCACTTTTTTCAGCGCTTCAAAGTGGATTACATTCAGGTACTGTAGGTATTTCCCTATCCCCAGAGGGGTTACAATCTAAGTATGTACCTAAGGCAATGGAGGGTAAAGGGACTTGCCCAAGGTCACAAGGAGCGACAGCAGGACTCGAACCCTGGTCTCCTGATTGATAGCCCTCTAGTTGTCCTTGGAAACTTTAACCACCATGCTGATGATCCCATTTGTGAGCCAGCCAGAGATTTCATTGAAGGAATGCTTGCCCTTGGGTTCATCCTGGACATACACAACAAAGACAACACACACAATCCACCATCCTGGTCAGACCACTTTCTAGTAACCCTGACCCTCAGATGCCTATAGAAATACCACTGACAGGTTCCACCTATTAAAAAAAAAAAAAAAAGCCACAGCATCAATAATGTAACTCTTGACCTGCTCGTAGAGAACTTCCACATCATGACTAATGCGTCACTGTAACCAAAACTTGCTCAGAACTCAAACATCAAGGCTCCTATATAAACTAGCTCCAAAGAAACTCTGCGTGCCAAAAACAAGTCTCTGACCTGGTTCACAAGCAAGCTGCACACCTTACCCTAAAGCAAGAAAGAAGGCATCTAAAAAGAAACTGGCTCCAGACAGATAGAAATGCTAACGCAGAGCATGAAAAAAAAACTTACTACTCATTACTAATCAGCAAAGCAGAACTGTACAAAGGAAATATATAGAATTTACAGCTATCTCCTCCAAAGTGTTGGTTAGCATAGCCAACTGCTACTCTTAAATGAAGAATGTAAAAACCTTGCATGTCACGGTCAACAACTTCCAGAAGATTAAATTCAGACCTAAATGATTCAAACACCTTGACACAAGATGAACCTACATCAAAACCCAAAGCCTCACTCTGTTTCAAGAAGTCGCAAGCAACCACCACTAACTAATACTAGGGAGACCAACTGCCGGTTTTGAACCGGACAGTCTGCTTTTCCCCTCAGTTGTACAGTGTCCGGTGAAGGCAGGCAGCAGAGTTAGAAAATGGTGGCCAGGCTGGGGACCAATCAGATTACCTTTTGCTTCTGGCTGCTGTACCAATCGACTGGCTGGACACATGCAGGAATCAAAAGAGGTTTCTTGCACACACTCAGGCTCACAGCCTATAGGGTATGTGCATCGGAAAGGGGTAGTCCACAGGGGCCACAGCCTTGCCTGGCCCAATTAGAGAGCCGCTGCAAGTGAATGATTGATAAGGCGAGCTTTGATCCTCCCCCTGCCTGCAAAGTACTTGCAACGGAAGCTACATCCCCTGCAATTTCCCCTGCATGTTAAAAAAAAACCCACATTTTTGCCCTTTTTGCCTGTGCTGCTGCTGCTGGTAAGTCTCAGTCTTCTCAGATTCTTGCTGCGTCCCTGCATGCACACTGTGCACCACGGGAACTGCTGCTTCAGTTTTGCCGCTGTTGCACGTGTAGGACTCGGCAGGACCTGCTGACATTAACAGGTGGGGGGTCTGCCGCTATCCGGCTCAGCACCACCGCATGGTGCACCTGTCTCCAATCCAGACCTGCAAGCCAGGACCCACCAGGACACGTGGGGGGGCCAGGTCGGGACTTGCTGCCTGCTGTCCAGCTCAGCACCACTGTCTTCAATCCAAGCTGGACTCGCAACCACCAGGACAGTGAGCAGAGTTATGGAAGATAGTGGCAGAATAGGACACAGCTGGTGTCTGGGGAGCAAAGCAGGAGCAACGAGTAGGGCAGGTTGGGGGCATTAGAGAGAGAGCACGAGGACTTGAGAGGGAGTGAGGTGAAGATAAAATAGGGGAAGTAGGAGGGAGGCTGAAGAGGGGGAAAGAGGCAGAAAGAGAATGGGGGACTGAATGGGGACGACAGCAGGAGAATGGGGCAAGCGCAATGGGGGTGGAGAAGAGGATTTTGCTAAAGGAGGAAGAAGGTGTTGGGGGGGGGGGGAGGACTTTTCTTGCCCCACCCACCTCCTCCTCTCTCCCCATCCTCTTCTTCTATCTCCTAGCCCCACTGCCTCTTGCACTCAACCCACTTCCTGTCCTTTTCCCTCAGCCCCTTCTCACCTGCCAGCAGCCATTTCCCCCTGCTACCAGCCCTCACACCTCTCTTGCCCACCACCTTTCAGCCCTCTCTCTCCCCCTTTTTCCACCACCACCTTACTTTTGCCCAGATGAGGCACACTGGTGGTACCACCTCAGGCCTGGCCTTCTGGATGGTTGTCTATCCTGGCTCCTCTTTCCATCCCCTTCCTTCCCTGCATCCCTCTGGGTGTCCTTTCTGCCATACACCTCCCTACTAGCAGCATTTACTTTGCCCCCTCATTTTGCCAAGGGCCAATACTACAACATCCCAGTTATTCCAGAAACATTCCCCATCTCAAGGAACACACGCACACACACACACCCCTTGAGAAACCGATGCCCTTCCTGCCATCTTCTTCTCTCCCCAGGCTGTAATTTATAGGTGCGCACACACACACGAGCAATTCCAACCCCTACTCGGAATACAACCTACCCCTCACCCTTCCCATCAGGAGCAAGTCAACCCTCCCTAGCCTGTCAGCCTGCATATGCACATATGTGTGCCAGAATGTATGTGTGCAAGTGTGAGTCTCAGTAAGTATGTGTGTGAGCATTCCCATTCCTTAATCTGGCCCTATCATGTGCATGAGAACGAATGTGTGTTACAGCAGAGTTCTCCAAACTTTATCCTCAAGAGCTGCAATCCAGTCAGGTTTTTAGGATGACCGCAATGAACAGGCGTGAGGTCTACTGCATGCAGATTTCATGCATATTCATTGTGGCGATCCTAAAACCCTGACATGTATGAGCGAGCGAGAGAGAGTGCGATCGAGCGAGAGATCCATGCACACTGTCTATCCACAATCACATACGGGCCGATACAGAAAACTTTGCGGGAGAGCCGGCGAGCGCCCACTCACCTGGGCGAGGGATTCAGGGAGCCCAGGTATGCAAATTAGGGCCCGTGGAAAAAAGGAGGCTGTCAGCGGGTTTGACAACCAACGCTTAATGTTACCGGCATCGACTGTCGAACCCGCTGACAGCCACGGGTTCGGAAAACGGACGCCGGCAAAATTGAGCATCCGTTTTCCAACCCACGGGCAGATTTTTTTTTTTTTTTAATCTTTGGGGCCTCCGACTTAATATCGCTATGATATTAAGTCAGAGGGTGTACAGAAAAGCAGTTTTTTCTGATTTTCAGTACACTTTCTCGGTGCCGGCCGAAATTAAAATGTGCGGCTTGGCTGGACATTTTACTTTCTATATCGCGCAGGACTAATAGGTTCAACAACATGCATTTGCATATTATGGGCGCTATTAGTTTCGGGGGGGGTTGGATGCGCGTTTTCCACGCACATTTACCCCTTACTGTATAAGGGGTAAAAATAGTGCGAAAACGCGCGTCCAAATGGGGGCTAACAGTGTGCTCGTCCTGAGCACACTTTACTGCATCGGCCTGATAGTCTCTAGAATTCAAAAGGTATGGGGAGTGGAGAATTCTTAATCATTAGTTTTAATTATTGGGTTGTAATTGATATGTCTGATATTTTGAAAAATGTTATTGCTGTTTAAAAACTTTTTAAAATTTACCAACTGGATAATCTGTTCATCAACTGTGTTGAAATGGTTTTTCTTTTTATTAGTATGGTTTCATTCTTACGATTTATATTTCTTGATTTTATTTATGCAAATGAGGGGAGGGGTCGCACCCCCCCCCCCCCACCCTGGTCCCTGTGTGTCCAGTCCTGGTCTGTGGAAAAGTTGGCAACCCTAACTACTAAACCTGATCTCAACTCTTCATCCAGCTTACTTGACTCCTGCTCCAAGTGCTTCTGTAGGGGAGCGAGTAATAAATACTTGAAATAAATAAGTTAAGAAATAGAACAAGAGCAAACACTAGCTGTTCTTACAAAGGACTTTAAAATATGTTCAGCATTATACTGAATATTCAGACTTAAGAGCAAGGGGTCTTAAAGAACTAATAATATGAAACAAAAACACGTTTCTCCACACAGAAAGAACATTTACTTAGAATACCTCCCTCTCTTCCTCCCGGGTGCACCCCCCTCCCCCCCACACTCACAAACAAACTCTCTCTCTTTGATTAAGAAAATGTCCATCATAGCCTCAAAGAGAATGGGAGGAGAACACAGCTTAGGAACTGGGATTCCTTTGATGCTATACAAGTCTCTCCCTGGGATCCAAGTTAGCTCTTTATTCATGCAACTGCTTTGAAGTCCTTTATCTTGCAGACAACCTAAAACAAAATCAGCTGTTTTGACATGGATAATGGCAGGCCAGGTTTGTTCCTCACAGATAAGACAATTAGACACTAGAATGGTTAGAACAACCCACTAACACAGTCTAAGAACATAAGAACAATCTAGCTATTCTCAATCGTGTTCTTATATAAAAGGAGCTTACTGTAATTTTACACACACTTAAAAAGTGCTACCAGGCTACAGTTCCCAACCAGTCCCTGACATGGATTTATTACACACGTCAAGAGTTTTAGACACTAGGAATACATTTAAGAGGATAAATGATTTTCACTTTTATTCTACCTTGCTACATTTCTAGCAGTATTACTAAGAAAAGTGCATAAATATATCTGTAAATAAGTCAATGATTTTTGTTTTCACTTTTAAATAGAAAGGGGCAAGCCTCTGAAAATGCCAGAGAAAAACAAGGAATAGGGAGCGAGCTCGAAAAGTCTCATGTAGGAAGTCAGACAGAAACAAAATGTTAGGATGTATAAAACTGCATCACTGTAAAAAAAAAAAAAGTCATGATTAGAGCAGAAATGCACAGCTTTCTGTATTAAAAAGGCTAAGGGAGGTGGAAGGGGAAGAAGAGAAACTGGCCCGTATCTTAAGGGTTCAGTGGTGAAGTCAGGCAAACCTTCCAACCTTCAGGCCCACGTCCAGGGCCAGATTTAGGATGTGGGTGACCATAGGCAGGATTGGAGCGTAGGGGGTGGGAGACCCTGGAGATCAGATAGTGGGTGCAGTCTCTGAATCTCCATTCTATTCCAGAGTCCCAAAGAGCCCTTCTGAAGGGGATCGCTAGCGCAGGTTCCTCCCTTGGCACAGATGCACTCCTCTTTGGCCTGGGTATTGAGCACCATCAAAATTTGGCACTCTAGGCAATTGCCTATGTTGCCCATGCCTGACTCCAGACCTGTCCACATCACTAAAACACCACAGCAGAGCTTGCCCACATGGGAGCCAGACAGGAGTTGTGGGAAAGTGGTTTAGGCTTTCAATTGTACTGACCCTCTGCTCCCCCAAATTCTTATTAAAAAAAAAAAAAAAAAAAAAAAAAAATTACCACCACATCTTGGATTCTTCATTAGAATGAGGAAAATTGAATTTTGGAAAGTTCATTCACCATTTCTGAGCACTCTTTTCTCCCTCCCAACTCTCTTCTGAGGAAACAGAAATTCCCTGCATTGCTGTGAACAATTTATCAAGTTATGTGATCCAACATGATTAGAGCAGCAGGCTGAGAACCAGGGAAGACAGGGTCCAAGTCCTGCTTCCTCCACAGATACTCTTTCTGACCTTAGGCAAGAGCTGTAGCTAACTTCCACCAGGAGCATCAGGACATTAACGCATGTTCTGATGCTCCCGGGGCCCTGTCTTCAAAGGGGTCGATGGCTCCGAGAAACCCCCCCACCCCTCCAAAAGCAGCCCACACTCCCAGGGAGTCTCCCCAAATCCCTTGTCCCACTCCCACTTCTCCTTTGGAGGCAGTCCAAAAGTTGGTGCCATGCTCTGCTCCAACCCCTACCCTTTAATCAAAAACCCCATCACCTAGAGATCAGAACACTGCCCCTAGACACTCCTTATTCATAAACGAGTCCCTGCTAGTCCAGTCGGGGCCCGGAATGCCCCTAGACTCAGGGCCGGCAGCCATTTTTCAAAGTGGCACCAGCTAGTCCTTCAATCCTGTCATGTGAAATGGCAGCCAACGGGCCAGAAGCCTAGGGGATGATCCAGGCCCCCCTCTAGACCACAAGGGATTCATTTGTAAGTAAGGAGGCGGGTTCGAGGCGTGGGAGTCCTGGCCTCCTGGGGCAGGATTTTTTGATTGAAGGTTAAGTTGTAGGCGGAGGCAGGGAAAGCGCCTAGTGCCGATTTTTAAACCTTTTTTTTAATTTCTGAACTATGCTGCCTTCAAGGACGGTGGGAGAAAGTTAGATGGGAGTCTATGCAGACACCCGGGGGTTTTGGTTATTTTCATAGGGGAACTGTTGGCTCTTTTAAACCATGTGTTATAAAGAGAACATTTACCACAGTGATATCTTTCCTCAAGGTATTTTACCGTGGGAAAAAAATAACACGGAAGTCACAAAGCAGCAGGGTTATTTACTATGTCTTTGAGACTCCTGCAGTATTTATCCTTGGGGGAAAAATACCATGGCTTACAGGCCGATACAGTACAGTGCGCTCCGACGCACTGTTAACCCGCGTTTCGACGTGCGTTTTCGACGCGCTAGCTTTACCCCTTATTCAGTAAGGGGTAATAGCGCATCGAAAACGCGCGTCCAACCCCCCCAAAACTAATAGCGCCCGCAACATGCAAATGCATGTTGATGGCCCTTTTAGCTATTCCCGCGCGATACAGAAAGTAACATGTGCAGCCAAGCCGCACATTCTACTTTCAGAAATTAGCGCCTACCCAAAGGTAGGCGTTAATTTCTCTCGGCACTGGGAAAGTGCACAGAAAAGCAGTAAAAACTGCTTTTCTGTATACCCTCCAACAATATTTATTTATTTATTTATTTAACAGTTTTTAATATACCGACGTTCGTATGGCACATCACGCCGGTTTACAAGTAACTCAATTAAAGGAGGAATTACAATGAACAGGGGGCCGGGGATGGGAGCAGGCCAGAAAGAGGAGGGGGGTAATGGAGACAGGAGAAGAGAGGGAAAGATAGGTAGCATGAAATAGAGAATAAAGAGCAACCGTGAAAACAATAGAAGGAACTTATTTACAGAAGGATCTATTTACAATAGTTACATCTAAAATAATATTAATTACTTCAGTTTCATTGAAATACTTTATAAAATTGCAGAACGATAAAAAAGGGAGGGCAGGCAGCGGGAGGTGGAGAGGTATTGCCTTAGGGAGGGAAAGGCGGGCGGGGTGGTAGGGAGGGAGACTAGGAGGCTATAAAGGTGGGGGTGGGTAGGACTGGGTAGAAGTGTCTAGGTTTGGTTGGTTTCAGGATAGGCCTTTCTGGCGATATTAAGTCAGAGGTCCCAAAAGTTTAAAAATAATAAAAAAAAAAATAATTTAAAAATCGGCCCGCGGCTTGAAAACCGGATGCTCAATTTTGCCGGCATCCGGTTTCCAAACCCGTGGCTATCAGCGGGTTTGAGAACCAACGCCGGCAAAATTGAGCGTCGGCTGTCAAACCCGGTGACAGTTGCCGCTCCTGTCCAAAAAGAGGCGCTAGGGACCACTAGTGTCCCTAGCGCCTCTTTTTACCGCGGGCCGAGCCCTAATTTGAATAAATTATTTTTCTGAATCGTGCGCACAGGAAGAGTGGCCTGTGCACGCACCGGGAGAGCGGGCGCTCGTCCGCTCTCCTGCGCCGTTTACTGTATCGGCCTGTTAGATTGTAAGCCCTCTTGGGCAGGGATGTAACTACTGTACCCGAACTGTAATTTGCCTTGAGCTCAGATTTGGAAAAGGCAAGTAATTAAATCTAAAATCCAAATCTAAAACCAATGCGAAATAACCAGTTTGGCTAATACTAGCAGCAAACCTGTTTCACTAACATAAGCACATAAGAACATGCCATACTGGGTCAGACCAAGGGTCCATCAAGCCCAATATCCTGTTTCCAATAATGGCCAATCCAAGTCACAAGTACATGGCAAGTACCTAAACATTAGATAAATCACAACTACTACTGCTTATTAATTTCTGTAATAGCAGTTTATGGATTTTTCCTCTAGGAACTTATCCAAACCTTTTTTAAATCCAGTTATACTAACTGCTGTAACCACATCCTCTGGCAATGAATTCCAGAGCTTAACTGTACGCTGAGTGAAAAATAATTTTCTTTGATTTGTTTTAAATGAACTACTTGCTAACTTCATGGAGTGCTCACTGATTTACATTAACTTGTTCATGATTTTGTAGACTTTTATCATATCTTCCTCTGTCGTCTCTTCTCTAAACTAAACAGCCCTAACTTATTTAGCCTTCCTCATACAGCAGCCGGTCCATGCCCCTTATCATTTTGGTCACCCCTCTCTGCACTCTCTCTAGTGTGGCTATATCCTTTCTGAGATGCGGTGACCAGAAATGCACACAGTATTCAAGGTGCGGTCTCACCATGGAGCAATACAGACGCATTATGACATCCTCCGTTTTATTTGCCATTCCCTTCCTAATAATTCTTAACATTGTTTGCTTTTTTGATCACCACAGCACACTGAGTCGACGATTTCAATGTACTATCCATTATGATGCCTACATCTCTTTCCTGGGTAGTAACTCCTAAGAAAGAACCTAACATTGTATAACTACAGAAAAGGTTATTTTTTTCCCTTTATGCATCACTTTGCACTTGTCCAATTTTATCTTCCATTTGGAAGCCCAATCTTCCGGACTCACAAGGTCCTCCTGCAATTCATCACAATCCACTAAGTTCTAGGGTGCATGGAAAAGAAAAAAAAACACCTTCACAAACTCACATTTTCCCCATGTATGGAATTAATTTTCTGTCCTCTCCATTTATAATCACCTGCCGACACCAAAATGTATTTAATTTACAGAATGCAGTTTTGCCTCCTTAAAATTAAAAAAACATTTTGCTAATCAGCATGAAAATCCAGTTGATGTGGCATTTTTAGAACAATGGCACCCTTTAGTGGCAACACAGGGATAGTGCTATTACTTTGACTTTAGCAAACTTTGGGGCTGATGTAATAAAACCCGCCCAAACACAGGAGTATAATTTTCACACTAGTTTTACTTACCATACACATTAAAAGCATGCAGCCCCATGCAATGCAGCACACTAATAGCATGCATATTGACCCAAAGTAAAAAAAAAAAAATCCATGGTAAGTCCAAAAGGCATGCTAAAACCAGAGTTAAATCTGAAATACAGAAAACCATAGTAAAAACAGCAGTAAAAACAGTGCTAAGTTTGAAAAAGCTGCAATGTTCCCTACTGGTTGATAAACGTGACCCAAGCAGACCTGTGGTGTGATTGGTGGTAAATAGATGCCAAGTCAGGTTAAATTTCCTATATTATAAAACATGCACTGAAATGTCTCCCCGCACTGCTAGGTAATGGTTAATGTCTTCACTTACACGGGGTTTGCATGAACACATACTAGTCATACCATGGGATTTTTAGCATGGGTATTTTCAGCACGAAAACCCGTTATATACCAGGGATAGGTTTGTGCTGAATAACCAGAGCTAAAATAGAAATAAAATCCTGCAGCAGGATCAGCGTGGTTTATTACATCAGGCTCTTTAGTATCAATGTTTCTTCCTTGTAACAGACCTGTTTCCTTGGTTCTAGTAAATAATTTGTTGGCTTGCAAACCACTTGGAGTACTAGTACTGTCTTGCACACTTAAACTTTCTCTTTACTTTGCTGATGTTGCTAGCACCCATGTAATCCAACAACTCACAGTGCACGCTCTAAGTCCCCATTCTCCCACAATGCTGGTAAGTGGTATCTTCATCTTCCTCTGCTCGCGGTCAGCCATACACAGCTGAAGAGGATTACTAAAAGCAACCATTTCCAGCATGTGAAAACATGAAACGCTGAAGTCACGGAGCACAGCTTAGTAGAGAAAAAGTATGTGAGACAAAGAGGCAGGAGCAGTAAGAAGCATGAGGAAAGATACAGCCTGAATTATAGCAGGAGACAGGCTGCCTGAACCAGACAGCCAGAGGGAACCAGAAAAGAAAGTGAATAGTGCAGGCAGAGAAATAGAGAAAAAGTCAAGGAAAAAAAAAAAAGAGATAGGATGTGCTGCATTGCTGCGTGGTAATTTCAGCAACGAAAACATTTTCCTTTGTCATGCCAACCAAAATGATCACCACTACAGATATTTAAATGCTTGAAGGGTATAAATGATTCAAGTTGGATCGAGCCTTTTCCAATGGAAAGAAAGCTGCAGAACTAGGGGATATGAAGCTCCAAGGGGGTAGGACTCAGGAATTATGTCGGGAAATATTTCTTCGCAGAAAGAGCAGTGGATGCATGGAATGCCCTCATCTTACCTATTTGGACCAGGAGAACTATAAAGGAATTCAAAAGAGCTTGGAATAAACACAGAGGATCCCTAGTTGCTAAAGACTAGAAATGAAGGTAAGGATGAAACTGCATTGAGGTAACAGGCAGGGAGCGGCAGTTACTACATTAACAGAATAAGAATAAAAAAAAATAAATTAAAAGAATAAATAAATAAAGCTTGCTGGGCAGACTGGATGGACCTCTTGGATCTTTTACTGCCATCATTTACTATGTTACTTCGCCACTAGAGAAAGCTACGTTTACTTCTGAAAATGCTTGCTTCTGCATATAAAGGATAAATGAAGACTGGAGGCAACGTTTTGTATTAAAAAAAAAAAAAAAATGCTGAGCTGAGCTCTCAGCCCATACAATATTAGTTCGTATAAATCAGCTCCACCAAAAAAAAAAAAAAAAACCCCTCAAAACTCACACTGTTCTGAGAAACAATGAAATTACACAAGTGCCTCCTAATACCAGCACAAGGGCAAGAAACAGTGAAGGATCTGTATATATGCCTGATCTTTCCAGGCCACTTCTGCTGGAAGAGCAAAAATAGGCCCTGAAGGCCAGGCCTGTGCAGTAATGCTGTTTAAGGATGCAGGTCATCCAAGGTAAAAGCCCACCTACACTGTGAGGGCCGAGGACAAAGAAGATCGGGCAACACCAATAAAGTGAATGACTGAAGGACTGAGCTAGGCGATTTACCACACTTACGCAAGTGGAAGAAAAGAGAGGTTCCCCACTCCCCATCCCCAAGCGCAGTCCTCTTCTTACTCCCCTAAAATAATCTCTACCTGATCATAAACAGAAAAATGATTATGTGAAAAAGGTGAAGTTCATCACAATATATAGACTCATAAAGGGGGTGGGGTTAGGCTTTGTTTCCCTGCCTGCCCTACCCCAAAATTGCAAAACATTTAAATTAAAATTAAGTTTTGGATTATGGTACGAGATTTAGAGGTTTGGATCTTTTTTTTTTTTTTTTTTTCAGTCAGGCTAAGCCTTTTACTCTTGGAATTCAAGGCCAACTGGAAGCTGCCTTCATCCTCCTTGCTTCAGTTAATGATGAGGAAAAGTGAGGCTGAGGTACCAAGGACCTTTACCAAACCTGCCTCCCTTCCGGGTTTCTTTGGTGCCATCTCCCTTTGGACATTCAGGGTGCTTCTTCCCTTCCTGCTCTGAAATAGAAGAACCTCAAACCCATCTTTTCACGTTGGCCTAAACCAACCAAATGCATAGTTTTTTCTACCACTTTGTTTCAATCGTGAAACTTTCTTCTAAGGCCATGTGCATCGTAAGTGTTCTATAAACGCTGAAAATATTTAAAATAAAATTCTCCAGTTAACATAAAAAATTAATGAACAAGCTGTAAACTGCATCTTTTAATTGGACGAATAATATTTATTTATTTTATTTTTATTTATTTAGCGTTTTTTATATACCGAGGTATAGCAGAGTTGCCTTCACTCCGGTTTAATACTTTTTTAGCCTGCTTTTGAGAACTATTTTCCTTCTTCAAGGTCAAGACACTAAAATAAAAAAAAAAGTATCACCCACAACTTGTTTTTATTTCTACCCGACCGGTTGATGCAATAAAGTGCACTCAACTGAACACACAGTTTCACCTGCACTTCAATGCACATTCAAGTGCAGGGAAATCCCATTCAAATGAGGGCATTAAGCAGTACCCCCAATGCAGAGAGGTGTGAGGGCTTAGCTCAGGTTTTAGCACTGGACATTTTACTCCAGGTCAGAGGTGGAGTAAAGTTTCTAGCACGTATGGGAGAAGTGGAAAGAGGAGTGGGAGAGGCCTCGGGAGCACGCAAACTTCCTGTTGCTACTTTTTAGGATTTTTATTTTTTTGTCTTCCACCCCCCCCCCCCCCAAATAAAAACTGCCTCACAGCAACCTTCTCAGACCTCTAGTATCTGGCACGTTGCAAAATATATATATATTTTTTTTTTTATATCAGGTACAAACTTAGGGGGTCATTTTCTAAAGGGATCGCTTGCGAAAAGTCCCTTTTCATGTGCGATAGCTAAATCAGGGCGGAGTCCGCACCGGAACGGGAGGAGTCGGGGCAGACTCCGTGACGACTTCGCTGACAGCGAAAAAGGTAGGACCCGTTATCGCTGCCAGTAGCACACCCAATAGCAGCACCTTTCACGGTGGCGCTATTGGGTGCAAAAGCCGGCAGCGATAACACCGTGGTGGTGCGCTGGCTGCCGGCTTTCGCAGGCCCCCCCCCCCCCCGCCACCGCGGGATTCACAAATCCCTGCGGTGTTAGAAAATCCAGCCCTTAGATTGTAAACCCTTTGGGGAGAGGGAAATACCTACAGTACCTGAATGTAATCAACTTTGAAGCGCTGAAAAAAAGTGGAATATAAATATAAATAAATCTCTCTCCCCTCTCAGGGACCCACCTCCACCATCTCCTGTTTGTTATTTCTGCAATTCTCGCTTCCTCCCCACCCAGCCATACATCAGGCAGGCCAGAGTTTTTTTCCTGCCATACCTCCCCCTGCTCTTAAAGTAACAGTGCACATTAAAGTAACGTTCGGACTGTGCACATTTTCCAGTATGCACACTTTTTTTTTTTTTAAACTCATGATGCTGCATAAGGAGTTAAAAACAATTTTAATCTGTGAAACTGCGCTGAATTTCAGTGCACAGTTTTAACGCACAGGTGACTGCATCGGCTTTAAAGTGAACTAGCCTAGCAAACACACTACTTCTGTTCAGAAACTGAAGCATTCTCTCAGGATACTGCTAGGTGGCAGTAAATATCAAGTAAAGTAATACAAGTCCATGCATCTCACTGTGTTATCACACATTTTAGAATAGACAGATTCAATTGCTGCTGTGTGTTCTAAAAGCTCTTGGATAAAACGATTACACAATACCAGGACTTATTTCAACATTCTGACAAGACGTTTGGTAGTAAACATCAGCCTATTATGCTAGCAGGACATGTGACTTCTAAAGCATGAACTGGAAATTAGTGCCTCACTCATTTATTGCCCCTTCTGATCTCTCAGGAGAGAAGCATAACTCACTTTGCAGTTTGCTCAATTATAACAGTTTTGTTTGGGTTTTGATACTTTGTGTGGAAGCTTATTTATTTTTCAGTATGGATTATGCCAGAAGATTTTATTAGGTTTTCAATGTGATTGATGGGGCTTCATGGCCCATAGCTTTAATGTTTTTAACAATTTGGGGCTGTTCCCAGTAGATGTGTGACACACAAAAATTCAGTCAACTTTTGTTTAAATATTTGATGGACTACTATTCTATTATCTTAATTATTTTATTTTTGTTTTGCACAAAAAAATGCAAAACACACTTTACTACTTATGCAACAAACTTCAATTCTATTTCAGTCTGGACATCCAATATGGTTAATCTCCCTTGGACACAGACAAGAATGTTAAGCTTGATTTAAAAAAAAAAAAAAACCCAAAAAAACCACACAATTTCAACTGTTTTCAAGCTAAAATGCAACAGTGCAAATTTTTAAAAAAGCCTCCGCTACTCCAAACTTTGCATAGTTTACTACAGTGTTTCCCCATCAACATGCCGTGGCACACATGTGTGCCTTTAAATCTGATTAGGTGTACTGCCAAAAAGACATCACTGCCTGATGCTCTGATCTCAGTACCGCGCTGTAACAAAAGAAATCAGTAAATGTGTAGGAGCTCCTTTCTGAGAACAATCATCTATGCCTTTGCTTCCTAGCTACAACATGAGTTTGGTAATTAACAGGCAGTATGGATAGCAGAATTGTTTACATGTAACAGGTGTTCTCCAAGGACAGCAGGATGTAAGCCCACGCACATGGATGACATCATCCAATGGAGTCCGGCAACAGAAAACTTATGTCAGTTTCTAGAACTGACTGAGACTCATTGGGTCCCTTCAATGTAATAATACAGCAAAAAAAAACAGCAAAAAAAAAAACACAAAACCAAGAAGTGGAGACCCAACTCCACAGGGAGATGGGTGGGTCTCGTGAGGACCGACATCCTGCTTGTCCTCAGAGAACACCTGTTATAGGTAAGCAACTCTGCTTTCTCTGAGAACAAGCAGGATGGCAGTCCTCGTACAGGCGGCCCCCAACAAAAAAAAGGGGGACAACAAACAGTACCAATGGGCACAACCACAACAATATTTTTATTGGCAACAGGTCTTTTTTATATGTGTATATCAGCCTGGAACAAAACAACTACACCTCAAACAAATTCCAGAGGTCAGGCTGGCCACACTTGCTGTCATGTTGGTCATCCCTGTCCAAACAACAGCGAGATATGAATGAGTGGAGAGAACTTCACATCACAACCTTTCAGATTTCCTCCATGGGGAAAGATTGGGACTGGAGTGGGGAATATGAGAAAGGTGGGTCAGGATGCGGGGTAGGGAGGGGAGACAGAGATGGATACTGATGGGACACCAGGGCCACAGCCATCGATAAGGCAAAGAAGCAGTCAGGGAGAGCCACTGATTGCACAATGTGCAGTAGGAGGTGCGACAGACCATGGTAGAGGTAAATTTGCCCCTCCTCCACCTTGAACTTTGTGGGAATGAGGGATCTCACAGTTGTAGGCTCTTAAAATTTTGGGCTGGATCCTAGCTCCAAGGCCTGCATTAATATATGCAGTATCTGCTGAACCGCACAGTTTCATGTAAGGACGATATACTTAACGCTACATGCAAACACATTTTCATCTCTAGAATTGTTACATCAGCAGTGATGTCATAGAATCAAGTGTGTACACACATATGTATGCAACTCCAAGTGCTGTATTTATTTCATATTTATGGTGCATGCAAAGCAGATTTGCTTACCTGTAACAGGTGTTCTCCAAGGATAGCAGGATGTCAGGCCTCACACATGGGTGACATCACCTGATGGGAAGGGAACTTTGGTCTCAAAGAATTGAGAGCACTGAGCATGTGCAGCTGTAGACCCCTCCCTGTCCTTGATATAGCAAATACATGGAAAAAAAATCCAACTCCCAGGGGAGGCGGGAAGGTATTGTGAGGACTGATATCTTGCGGCAATGTGATAGTGCCACCACACATGGCACTTTCGGCACTCTATAGTGCTGAAAGTGACGGTAGCTTTTGGGTAACCCCACAGTCAGTGCAATATGGCAGCAAGCAAAGGCAAAAGCGCAGACTGTATCGCCCTTCATCAGTGGTGCCCCATGGTTCCTCCCATGCTTGATTGTGTCGACATCATCCGTGATACCTACCCACCCAACGGAGAGGGCACCCATGGCAATCAATGTGGAAGGTGCCCCCGGCATCAATCGTGCAACTGGCACGCAATGGCAACCATAGCGCTAAATGGCAACCATAGTGCTTAATAGAGGACATAGTGCATGGCAGCAACCCAGGAGCTTAATGGCGCCCCATGAAGCCCAGGTGCTGAATGCTAAGATGGTATTTTATGCACACAATAGGTGATGGTGCCAGTGGCAGCTGATAAAATTCAAAATGCCAATGCCGCTGGATGGGATCCATGGCACCTGACTATGGCCACAGGCATTGGTGCCTGATGTCAAGTACCCCATGGTCCTCGCTGGCATTCATGGGGCTTGATGGACACTGCATTCCATGGCATCCATGGTGCTAAAGACACCATGCCCTTCAATGGCATCTTTCATGCTCAATGGCACCCTCTGTTGACAGCACCTCTGACGGCGCTGGACGACACACACAGTACTGGACCCAAAGGCATCGATGGCACCCATGGCATCAATGGCCTGATGGCCACCCTGCCACGATGTTTGGCGGCATCAATGCCGCTCAATGACATTGATGGATTCAGTGGTGCCCACGGTACATGATAGTGTCTGTGGTGCTCGCTGGCAGATGGTGCCCATGGCACCCGATGGCACTCAAAACCGCCATACCCTGGTGATTGATGGCACCATGACACTCGATAGCATCGAAAGTGTCGATGGCACCAATGATGTCTGATATGCCCATGGCGCTCACGGCATATGACGGCCTTCATGACTCTCAATGCTGTCAATGGCACTCCTGGCGCATGATGTCCTCCATGACACTCAATGGCATTGATGGTGCACGATGGCATCTATGGCCCTTGATCCAGGATGCAAATTGGCATCCATGGTGCATGACACCGCTGTGGTGTCCACAGCGCTCAATGGCGTCAACGGCACTCAATGGTGCCCCTGGCGTGTGACGTGCTCCTGAGGCCATTTGCTCTGGCACACGTGTGCAGGCAACCGATTCTGGGCATGGCACTGATAGTACATCTGTCAGTGAAGCTTAGCGCCCAGTCTCATGCTCAACCTCTCTCTGAAGGAGATGCATTGTCAGATCAATCTGACATGCAGGAAGAGTGGCCACATCACCAAGGCACCAGCCAAGGAGACTAGTTCCCTGGAGTGTGGGGAGGATGAACTTTCCTCCCCACAGTAACATCTGGCCCTGAATTCCTCCATAGTCTGAGCCTCCATCGATGCCCAGCAGTCATACAAAATATTTTGGAACTCCTGCATGGGTAGAAACTCTGGCAAGACCCCAAGACCTAGGACTACACAGACTGCACACTGATAGTCTGAACAGGCCCCTGACAAAGGCAAAACCAGACAAGTTAAGGAGAGGACAAAGGAATATGCTACAGGTGCAGTATAGTGCACCAGACCCACCATGTGGCCAATAGAGAGGTGCTAGAAAGAGAGAGAAAAATAAATTAGACCTAAATTACTCAAGGGAAGTAAGGGAAAAGTAAAAACACCAAAGCTCTGCCTGAAAAAAAACAAAACAGCTGATTTCAGCTCCAGAATTGTCACAGGCTTAGTTGTGAGGACAGCAAAGCTGAATCCACTACCACATGCCTCTGTGGGAAAAAAAAAAGGACTGAGGGACTCTGCCTGAAACACAGGGAGATGGTTACAGCTGCACATGCTCAATAGAGCATGCTGAAAGCTCTAGATTCTTTGAGATAAAGGTCCGTGATAGGCTCCATCAGATGATATCACCCATGTGGAGGACTCCTTGTCCTTGGAGAAAAGGTACTCTGGCAGAGACAGATTAAGAAAGGATACATACGCACCATTTATGCTATCAGGAAAATATAAATTATCCATTTAAATACTGCACAGTCAAATGCAAAATCAAGTGGGGTACTCCAAACTCAGAAATGAATAAACATTCCTTCTAAGTAATGAATTCACATATCTAAGGAACAGTTTCTGAGTTTTGCAGAAAAGGATCAAGTAACTTTTTTTTTTATTATTGTCATTGTGATCCAGTTCTGAAATTCTGTGTTCAGATCCACTCTTCAAGTGGTATGGCCCTATTCTCAACTTTATTCAAAAAACTCATTCCTCTAGTAGGTAAAACTATCATAAAACAGTTGATACAACTGCCTGTGCAGTGAAGAAACCTTTACCCTGGCAATACTGCACAAGATTGATGAGCTGTTTCAGGAATCTCTCTCTGTAACTGCCCCACTTGTGCCTGGCTCAGGCAAGTACTATCAGTTCAGTCCCACATTCTCATGAACCCCAAAAACCAAATTACCAACCAGAACACAGAGTAAGAAATGTAACAGACATGCTCTGCAGTACAGTGTAGAGAAAACAGCCCAATAGTTGGAACTGCAGGATGAGAACCAGAGAAGCCAAGGTTCAAACCCAGTTCCTTCCACAGATGCTCCTTGTGATCTTGGGAAAACCACTTTGCTCTCCATTGGCCCAGGTACCAACTTAGGGCCTGATTCATCAAGGCATTTTCCCATAGGCACAGAATGGAAGAAATGCCTTAGTGAATCAGGCCCTTAGATTGTAAGCTCTCTCTAGAGCAGAAACCTATATACTGTACATGAACTGTAAAATCACACAAGTACAGGTTTGGAAAAGTAAACAATTTAAAATCCAAAGCCACACACATATGTTTGTGTTTATTTGCATTTAAGAATTGCCTATTTCAAAGCCCTAGGCAATGAACAAAACAGTCAATCATAAAAACATAAAACAAATAAATACAATAAAAAATGATAGAAATAAAAATTATCAAAAAGACCTAAAAGAAAACTTGAAACAAATAATTACACTGAAAATAGTAAGTAAAACAGTTCTCTTAAAAAAAATAATCTGGGAAAAATATCATAAAACACAGACAGAGCTTACTACATCAGCCAAATGCTTGCTGAAAAGAAATGTCTTCAGCGTAGCCTTAAAAGCCTTTGTACATCTATAAAAAAAGGTTTTCTGGCAGTGAGTTCCAGAGCACTGTAAGCCGTACCTGACACATTGAAGGAACTTCCAGCAAACTATGATGTAATGAATAGAGAGAGGGTGCGAGTATCAACGTGCAATTTATACAAGGAAGTGAATCGATCCCCAGTAGCTTATGAACCAATAGTGCAATCTTAATTTTTACGCGGTACTTTACTGGCAGCCAAAGAGCATCACAGTACAGATGTTATATGATCTCATTTTTTTTCCTGTAGATCAGCCGAGCACAGCATCATTTTGTAATAACTGCAGAACTTTAAGGCATATGCTTGTTGTCCGATATACAAAGCCTTACAGTAATCCAAGTAATGGAAGTATCCTTGCCTAAACCACAGATCTAAAATCATAGGCATCTAAAAGTGGATTTAGGCCTCTAAGCAAGCAAAGTTTAAAAAACAAACAAAAAAAACCAGCTTTAACAATAGATTTAATATCGTTTTGGAGTGTCAAATTAGAATCTAACGTAACACCGAGGCTTTTTATCTGGGAGACAACGGGAATATCAGTATTCTCAACACAAACAGTAGAAGTGAAGGGAACTCAACCAATAAATACCAGGGCACTACAGAATGATTATCTCACTCTTAGAAAGATTGAGTAGCAGCTTGTTGCGAATTAGCCACTTTCTAATTACAGAAATGCAGATGGAAATCATCTCTGATGTCTCGGCCCTCAAGGGACGGACTGGAATGAAAAACTGAATATCATCAGCTTACAACCAGTATCTCACACAGAGTGCAGCCAGCAATTTACAAATAGTTGCCATATAACATGGTTGACAAGGCTGAATTCTAAGGGACATCAGTGAAGATGGAGTGACAAGCTGAAGTACCATTACCAGTCTGCACCTGTTCTGAATGGTCAGAGAGAAAGGATGAAAACCACTGTTAAAAAAAAAAAATTAAAAAAAACTGCTTCAACATACAATGAGGGTAGGCTGGGTGAAAAAAAATCATTTTAAACACACAATACTATTGCACTTTGGTGAAAACTTACATCATCATCAATACAGTTCATAATAATTCTGGATTCTCATTATGTGGTGTCTAGCAGTTTAAATGCAAGAAACCTGCATACACAGATACATGGGGAAATGTGTTCGGTGACCAGGAGAAGTTCTGGGGTGTGGGTTCATGACCCCCCTGTACCACTACTGTTGACTTGAGGCATGTCCTGTGCCTTAGCTCTTCCCGAAACTAGCTGAAAATAAGATATATTATTATCTCAAGGCAGATATTCTTGGTCAGCACATTTTTTTTTAAATATTGTATTTTAGAAACATGTTCATGTAAACATGGAATATTACAGAAGTTAAAGGCCACATGGCCCACTCTCTGCGCCTGCTACAATATCGCAATAATGCTATGAAAATAAGTTTGATATGACTCTTAGAAATTTTTGAAGCCCAACACATGGAACCATTACTATTTGATATCCATTCAATTGGCCAAATTGAGTCACTAAATCTACAAAAATAAAATCAATGACTATATATGTTAGGGCATAAATATTAGATAGTAAATATCTTCTATGAAATAAATTACCAGCCAAAATTACAAAACAACCTACTTTGTCAAATATTTTCTTTTCCACTTCAAATGGAAGATCTCTATGGATTAGTATAGCCACTCCACATCGCCTGCTGGTATAAGAAGAATAATGACATTGTCCTACCCAGTCTCTCTTTGCATTTCTTGCAAATATACAATACCTGCTCATTCACGTTTAAACATAGAAATACATTTCTCTCTCTTAATAGGGGAATGTATTCCATCAACAACTAATGAAACCATTTTTATATCAGCCATCACTACACCATGTTGGATATAAAATGTAATAAGGACCCAGCTGCCCCCCAGCCTAGGCACCCGGATGTTATATATAATTATAGGCACCCCAACAATAACTAGGTCTAGCCATTCCTCTTTAACAACGTAGTGATCAATACCCATTTTCCTGAAATAAAGAGTGCATATCCTTCCTCTTCTTTCATTCACATTCATACCATATATAAGAGTAAAAACATAAATCTCCGGGCCAGAAAAAAATCTTTAGCAATCACTGCTAAGTTTGAGCCAAAACCCAATGTTCACGCTTCATGCCGTAGAGCAATAGCCTCAATAATCCTGAAACAAGTGTCAGTTTCCTTCAGTCACACGGGAATTTACAGAAAGCAAAATATCCCATCAAAAAAGGAATAATTAAATTCAGTTATCCTGCCAACCTTGAAAACATATATGTTGGGTTGACTAGATTTATAGCAGACTTTATTGTAAATTCTCAGCTAACTGTAACTTAGTGGCTTCACATAACTTGTGAAAAAAAGAAAATAAAAAAGCACCAGAGATACTTATCCTCAGCAGTAGAAAAAAAAAATTCTCCCTCATCCATGGCATGTAAAGTATGAACAAACATCTCTGTAGATACAGAAAAATCTAGCTTTCACAGCTGCATGTTAGCTTGCTTTGTTACGATATGAACACAGAACAACAACATTTTCTTCATCACTTCACATCAAATAGTAATTGTGCCATTGCAGAGACCAGGCTCAGTTAAGCAGTCAGCGTTTTCATAAAGGTGTCTGTTTCCTCTTTGGTATTTAAGACCAGTTGTTTACTATCATGTATCACCCAAAGGCAAGCAGTAAATAACAGTGAAATGTTTATTCCCCTTCCATGAAGCTCCGAGCAAGCTGAGGCTAAGGCCTTTCGGGCAGCCGTTACCTTTACTGAAGAGTCATTGAAGAGTAAAATTCTGGCACCGTCAAATTCTAAAACTTTCATTTTTCTGTAAGGGAGCATTATTTTTATTGTTTGTCACATACTTGAATAAAACGGGCTATCGCTGGTCTAGGCTTATTTCTGGATTCATGAAATATCCCCAGTCTATGTACTCATGCCACAGTAACTGGTTCGGTTTCCAACGACAGGCCTAAAAGCCTCCGGAAGCCACACTTGAATCAGTTGCAATAAATCAGAAGTTTTTACCAATTCTGGAAACCAATAAGACGCAGCGTCTACTACGATTCTCCTGATCATTGATATTTTCCTTTTGTAGTACAGCAAGATGGCTGGATGAATTGATCCTTCACCATTTCCTGTGTGAGGACATTGCCCTCTACTTCAGATAAGCAAGTTGTGTACTTCGCTAGGCTCTCTCTCATTTCTTCCACAGTCGCTTGAAGTTTACTTAAATCATCTGCAAGCGAGGCTGACACTGTTTGAGATTTCACAGATAAGCTTGTCTTTAAGTCCAATATTGCCATTTCCATTTCAGCTGCTATCTTGGGTGCCTCGGATCTGATTTTGTCTTTTGTGGAACGCAATGACTTCATTGACATCCCATCGGCCTCAAGAGGGATAAAGTAGGTAAGTTAAGCAGGAACAAGAGAGCCAAGTTTGATCCTGGAGACTATAAAAATGTTGCCAATTTGACGAGATCCACCCAGAGCCCACAGACGTGCGACCTCTCAGTTAGCCAGCTCACCAGAAGTCGGCTGACTCTGGCTTTTACCATACAACATGAATGTTTTCACTCACAGGATACCTACAATGTGTGCCTCTGAATTTTGCAGTTAAGACTGTGACCATGTACTGTGAATAGCTTTGAAAATGAAAAACTGTACAGAACATCGACAAAATTCAGATAAATCATCATAAAACTGATCTGCATTGTCAAAAATAAAAACTAACATTTGAATAAAACATGGATAATAGCATTCCATTGTGCCTCTTCTCATCCCTACCGCTACCCCAACCTGATACCAGTTCCGTAAAGGCAAAAGCAATGAGAAAAAAATACAGTTGTACACTGCTTTCCTTACTAAAAAGCATTGTAAACAAAATGCATCCTTTAGATTTAACATTACATATAAGTTAAAAATTGTATTTACCACCTGAAATAAAATTATCTAATCAAAAAGGCTGCATTGGATGACTAAATAGTAGAAAACGAATACCATATACCCTGTGCCTACCAGAATACCATCATAAATTAAACTCCGATAATACACAGTGTATTTAACATGAGTTCTTGCCAAGCAAAACTCAGCTAGAATAGTGGTATACAGATAATGTCTTAAGAAATAATGGTTTTATCTTATCAAAGCAAACATTTTTATGGTTTCATGTCAACTGTGAGATACCCAGTTCTACTACTAAAATGTCTACTTCCTTACATAAACAGAAACAAAAACCAGCTTTGCCATGGATCAAAGACGCTACTGTTTCCAAAGCAATAAGTTAAAGGCTGGAGGGAGGGGAGGCCCAGTCGTCGTTGTTTCCCCCCCCCCCCCCCCACCGCCAACATTAACATGGGGACAGGATGTGCGTCGTGCATGGCATTTTCGTGGCGGGGATGGGGGAGGGGGGCAGGGGTGCTGCGCCTCAGGGACCGTTGCAGCATTTATAAACATTTTTTGAAATGCTGCATGGTTAAAATCGGTCCATGAGGGCAGCACAGGGTTTCTTCCTTTGCATGAGCTCGGTTTTCAGTGTCTTTCTGCGGTGGGGACAGGCGGCGGGCAGCAATTTTTTCCCTCCCTCCCTGTCGTATGTTCTGAGATTAATTGATATCGTGTAGGTGTTATGTCACAGTTTGGAGGTGGAAACCTGAGCCCCAAATTGTCAATTGTTAATATTTGTGATGTTAAGGGGAGGCAACTGGAGGGGGGGAGGGAAACTTGTGTAGTTGGGGGGGGGGGGGGGCTACTACACAAGCCGGCTGGTGAGCAGTGGGGGTTGCTGCTCAGGCTATAGCCTTATCCTCGCTGGGATGCAGTGCGGTAAGAAATACTGGTGGACTGTTTAGTTCTGTATGCCACTGGGGCGTAGTGGCATTCGGATGGGGGGGGGGGGGGGGGGGGGGGGGGGCGGGGGTCGCTGATGATTGCATTTCATGTTAATTTGTTGTTCGGGCTCGGGTTATATGTTTCATTACATAATAAACTGCGGCCTTTTGTAACGCTATAATGTGTTCCCTTTGTCGTTTTGTGAGAAAGGGAGGAAAAGTAAACGATGCGCAAATCTCGTCTCCTTGTGTTAGCACTGGCAGCCCCAATACCTGCGACGGCTCCTCAGCTGGCACGGAAAAACCAGCTTACAAAAAAATAAATTTGTGCTTTTAGTGTGAAAGGTTAGAGGTACAGACAATACAGAAACAGCACCAAGATGGAATAAAAAAAAAAATACAATAAAAGTGGTATTGTGCTTGGCACGATATGAAATGCCACTTCAAACAGAAGATGTCATTTAAAGAAGAAAGGAGTGGCACATATCCAGACAAGGTGAAAATATGAAAATTCTTAACCCAAAAAAAAAAAAAAAAAATTTAAAAGGAGAAATTAATGAAAACAAAAGGACGACTATTTGATTACGGCACAGCACTAAAATGTGCTTGAGGTCACAAAAGGGCGTTCTCTGTGTAACCAGCAGAAAATTCAGCAACTAGGACCACAAATGCTCTTGCTTTAAAACAATTATCTTTTTATACTTACAGTAGCTTTTTTGTTCCCACTGTAGGGTACTTGAAGTCCCATGAGCAATTAAAACCTACACCTCTGACATTTCGGTAATGTGTGCTGACCGAACTGCGTACTAAGTCATCGCATCCGCGACTCTTTATTATTAGGGCTAACAAAAAAAAAAAATTTTAAAAGTCAGGGATTATTATAATGGAAAGGCTCAGAGGCTCGACCAAGGCTTCACACTGTCCACAGCAGCGACTTTCTTTCACTGTAGGCAGCACAACAGTTTCTAAGTTTAGGCTCAGAAACATGATAAATTCCAGATATTGCTAAGACATTCATTATGCTTCGCATGACTTTCTCCATTTTTTTACACTAAAATCTACAGGACTGAATTACCATAAATTACCCGGGGGGGGGGGGGGAGGGTGACTTGATTAGCACCAAGATTTTGATTTGTCAGGGCAATAAATTATAGTCATGCAGGAATACTAACGCAAAATTTATCATTTTTAAAAAAAAACCTTTTAATGTTATATATCATTGTTTCTATAATTAATTTCAAAATTGATGAAAATAAGCTTTAAGAACACCTTAGTGTTAAGTGAAAAATATTCCATCTTGTTACTTTTCTTGATGGCATGTTTTGTGACCGACCTTAACTGCCCAAAAGTCCTTGTAAGCATAATGCATTTACCATAACATCTTGCACTGTTACACAAAGTGCATCACTATTACAAGGACTTCTGGGCAACTGAGCTCGATTACAGATGAGGCCCACTGAAGACATTAACATTACAGAACTGAATATTTTTGCACCTAACACAAAAGTGCACCAGATTTCATGCAAATGTTATGATTTCACGTGCATAAGTTTTTGACTAGGACTCGTATGCAAATAAGCCCAATAGAAAACTTAATGGGTCACTGATACGCCTGACATCCCACCCCTGCCACAAAGTGTGCAGGGTGCCACTGTTAGCAAGGCAACCAGACCCCCTCCTCCTCTTCCCCCCCCCCCCCCCACAGACACTTCCAAGCCAGCCTGACCTAACCACCCCCCACCCCCACGTGACGGGAGGCAGGGGCAGAGAAAGATCATAATTCACTGGTGCAGGTGGGGAGATCCTCAATCCAGTGCCCTCCAGTTGTCTGAGAGGAGAAAAGCAGGACATTGGTCACTGAAGGCCAGGCCACTTAATTGTGGCAGTGGAAGCTCCCAACCCCTCCAAGCTGTGTGGCGAGCAGAGCTGTGTGGCCAGACTTCTGGGGTTTTGTCCTGCATGCTTTGTGGCCCATAGCAGTGAACTCATGGGGCAGCCAGCCGCTGAGCAAAACGACTGCTTGCTTGCCAAAAAAGGGTGAGGGTGTATGCACATGGGATAAAGAGGAGGGGAGCCTGTTTCCCCCTTCTCTTTTGTATCACTGTCTCCAGTGTATTGAGCTGCTTTGCTTTGCTTCTAGTCCCACTCTGCTTTGCTACTGGAGCGGCTCATTACTGGCACCAATTTAAAGGGCCAGTAGCAGAACAGATTGCCCTTCTTTAATCTTCCCGCTTGGCACAAAAGAAAGTTATATGTATCTATATCATACAAGTAAAGCAGTGCTTCTTGAGTTGCCTTCTAGGCCTTCCTCTTCCCTTGGCAGCCAGCTATACAAGCCAGCAGCACCAGTCTATCTTGGCATGTGACTACCACTTGAACCCCACTGCGCCACAACCGAAACCTAGCAAATGCCCCAGCAGTCATCATTCATGCTCGGCTGTCCTGTTAAGATGGTGGGAAAATACGAGTGTCCCAACCTGGTCCCTGCAGAGCAAGTAGGCACTACTAGCTTTCAGGGGGGGTCCAGATGCTTTGACAATAAGGAAGAGCTAGGGTTTTGCCCTTGGAGCAAAGAGGGGGGAGCTGGTGGCAGGGGGAGAAGTGTGAACAGGTCCAGAAGGCCACTGCTGGAGTTCCTGAGGCACAGGATCAGCTGGGGGAGGGGTCAGCCTCAGAAAGATAAACACAGTGACCCAGTCAGCAGCAGAAAGCCCATGGTGCAGCAGGGAGGCAGTGACCCTAAACCCAGCAGCAGGGACAACGTGAGTGGTTGTGAAGCTGATATTGAAGAGGAGGGCACGACCTCCCTGAGAGATATTATGGCATCAACATCTGTCCCATCAGCACTGGAGCCCTCCGCCTCCCCTCGTCACCAGCTGGAAAGGGGCAGAGGTCTTGGTCACGTGCAAGAGGAGCAGCTCTGCAAAGGCGGAAGACACAGAAGCTACTCCCTAGTTGCAGGGAAGGTGTGGACTCAGGACAGAGGGGGTAGGTTCTTCAGCGTTTGCCAACAAGAGCCAAAAAGCTCAGGGGGACCAGTTCCAATACATCAGAGGAGTCTCTGGGATTCCCTGTATTATAGGAAGCAGAGAACTTATCAATACCATCCAAAAGAAACAGTACAGATACAGGCAATACCACAATCAGTCCTGGTGGCTTGCATTCACCGCTCACATATCAGGACGACGATAGCTGTTGCCATGATTCCTATTACCAAAATGGGCATCATGGTCCTAGAGATAAGTTTAGTCATTATACCGTGTGGGAGGGCGTCTGCCTGACCCTCGAGTCCCTACCTTATTGGCTTTCAGAATACCCAGGTAAGCAGAGAGCTGCAAGGTTTCTGGCTGGTTTAGGGACCATTTTAGGATCCCACCTGGGCCCACCAAAAAGACTGGATCTCCCCAACTCCTGCTCAGCCATCTGCCTCATTAGGAACAACTTTGTGAAACAGCTCCAGCTAGACCTTTTCCAGGCTCATCCCTTCCAGGAAATTGACTGTGGTCATAAAGTAGGAGCCTGGGAATACAGGTTGATATTACAGCTTAGCATGCTCGGAGGGTGGCTCCACCAGAAGGTTCAGTGCATTACTAATAACGCAACGGTGTTCTGCTCCTGGAAAAGCAGTGCAGCCAACGAACACTCATGACCAAAGTGCATACTGACTTGGCTTTCAGTCTGCTCCCTGAGCACCTCCCAGAGTTTCCCTATCTTCGGCTTCTGCTTTGAAGGGGCATACTATCATGACAAATGCATGCCAATGGGTTATTCTATCTAGTGCACATTCTCTGAAATGTTCAATTCATTCATTCCTTCATTGGGTGGTTATGAGCAGGGCAGGAGTGGACAGTGTAGTGCATTACCCAGATGACTTCCTATTTGTCACCTTGGCAATACTTCCCATCTGTGTTGAGCTTTTTCAGTTGGAAAGGGAATTTGGGGTTCAGTTACCTGAAGATAAGACCCTAGCCCTTGTCCATGAGTACTGTCTTTCTAAATATCTAGCTAGACTCAGAACATATGCTGTCAAGGTTACTGAAAGAGAAATTTACCCAACTGTCCCTGCTGGTGGGGTACAGCAAGATCATACTGAAGCAAAGGCAGTCCCTGATCAGCTGCCTGGCATTTGCGGCAAGTGTTATACCCTATGGGTCACATGTTCCTACAACGTCTGATGCTCACAATCAAGGGATGCTACGTGATCACTGCCGTGTTCAGATTAGAAGGTCGATGCGGGAAGACTCAGCAGTCTGGGTGCATTTCCTTACTGACTTCAACACCTCCTCCCCTCTTCCCAACGTTCTCTCTGTGTGCTGCCAGATCAGGCCTCCGGATCTCCAGCCACCCCCAGCCACATGGTGGCTTTGCTCCCCAGCACAGTCTTAGTCACCGCCTCTCGCTGCTCCTGCTGCCATCCGTCCCTCCTCCATCCCCTGGCCATCTAGTTGCACAAGAGAAGTGGGTGGGGGAGGAGGGGGGAACCCGGCAGACAATAAGCTCCTCACGGTGGAGGGCTTCCCTGTCTGCTGGGGGCTTGAGACAAAAGCTTGGCTCAAGGCCACCCCCCCATCTCAAGCAGAGATCTGCAGCTTTTCTCAAATGCAGCAGGAGGGATATATTTCTGAGGAGCCTGGTGTATGGTCAGCTGGCCTCCAGAGTGATAACAGCGGGTGTTACCCACAGCATTACCTACCTAGTTGTGCCTAGTTAAAAAAAAAAATAAAAAATTTTTTTAAATGTGATCTCCATATGCGCACTTTGCTTCCTGAACCACCTCCACCCCTTTTTTCTATGGGTGGAATATTCCTGCTATTCACAGCATCTGCACAGAGGGGGCCCGGGGGGGGGGGGGGAAGAGGGAGGGATGGGTAATAACCAGAATGCAATTTTGCATGGGTAAACTGCATTTTCCCATGCACAATGCTTTGATTACTGCCCAGTAATACTTTGTGAAAATATGAATGGAAGTGTAAACTGCTATTTTGCACACCCCTTTTACAGAAGCATGCACCTTCTCTATAAGAAGTGCAGACACTGGTCTGGTACCCTGAATGATAAAATTTGCTGGATGTTTATTAGCCTTTTTGTAAGAAAGATACATCGAAAAACGTGTGCACATGTAGTGGACACATGGTAATAGACAAAAAACCTTGGGCTAATTCAACCCCTTTTTGTGTGAGAGAGGCAAACAAAATGTGATGTCAGATAAGCACTACAAGACTCATGTAACCTGTCCACTTTATTTTCTGGTGCATGCCACAGACTCCCAGGTTATCTCTGACTTTCTTTTCACTTCACCAGTAGGGAATCCTCTGCTTATCTCTTGCTGTCTTGAATTTCATTACTGATCTTTGCCGCCAACATCTCCCTGGAAGGTTGCATCAACCATTCCTTCTATGAAGAAATTTTGATGTTACTCCTGAGTCTACCTGCTTGAAGCTTCATATCTTGTCCTAAAACTTCCTTTCCACCACGAAAGGTTTATTTCTTGTGTCTTAGTCATTCAAATACTACAAGGGTATAAATATCATAATCCCCCACCAATCTTTCCTTTTGGGTATCCATATTTAGATACCCAAATCTCTTCTCATAGGACTTTTGGAATTGCACCATTTTGGTAGCTCCTTACTGAACTTTTGGTCCATATCTTTTTGAACTATGGCCTACAGAATCTGAAACAAACATGCCTGGCACGGATTCCCATTATCAATTCTTTTTTTTTCCAGTTATACTTCTTCTTATGCAACACAGCATTCCTCTGACCCTGACCGCCATTTTGTCACATTGTTTTGCCAGCTTGAAAATCACTAGATATGATTGCCAGAAATCTCTGTTCTACCTGATAGGCTTCAGGATCTCATCCCATCATATAGTGCTCACTTGGATTTCTGAACCCCATCAAGCACTGACCCTGCATTATTTTTACACTGAAACTTAGTTGCCAAGCACTCTACCACTCCTCAAGCTTCCTTAGATTGCTTTTCATTCTCTGTACCTTCTCAGGGGTGTCTACTTTGTTGAAGGTCTTAGAATGATCTACAAAAACACACAGTTTTGCTATTAACCCCTCTGCAATAGGCCCCAGGATTGATCCCTAAAGCTCTCCAATTATTACCTTTCTTTCTCAAAGTAAACTCCATTTACCACCACCACTCAACCAGTTTCTAAAATTATTTACTGAAAAAAAAAAAAGCAGGTAAAAAACCAATAAGCTGCGCTATGCAAGACTCCGGTCCCAGATAGATATGGGGGTGAATTCTACACTCTCTTACAGGCCCAGATTAAACAACCAGTTTCTAATCCAGTCCACCACCTTGGGCCTCACCTCCAGATTGCAAAATTTTTGAGTTTCTTATGCAAGATAGTATTAAAAGCCTTGCTGAAATAAAAATACATCCCATCTAGGACTTATTGTCTGGTCACCCAATCAAAAAAATTAATCAGATTTGTTTGACACCGTTCTCCTCTGGTAAAGCTATGCTTCCTCGGATCCTTATGGATTTTTTTTTTCCCTTTACCAGAGTTTACTAGCTGGAACTTTCTTTTGGGAAGAAGAGTCTTATTTTTGTTGCTCTTGGCTAATTGCTGTGTAATTTGAAGGCTGGAGTTGTGAAAAGAGGCTCACAGCATTTTAACCTTTTTTGTGGGCCTCATTCTCACAGTGGCCTTTTTTCTTTTTTTCCCTATGCATTTATGTGTGACTGATAAGATTTTGATAAGATATGCAGGTTTTCAATTTTCATCATATTCTCATGGTGATTTAGAGCCCCAAGGTCCTTGTTTTAGAACCAGACTATATGACACAAGAAGGGGACTACCTATTGAAGAAAAGGGCCAGTCTGGACTCTGGGCCTGAGCGTTGTAGGGATGCAATGTTTGCTGAAGGGAATAGGAACCTTGTGTGTGAGTGTGAGTGTGTGGCTGATTCCAAGGTTTAGTTATCCTTATTGGGTTGTGATGATTATCTATGCGATAGTTTGGGGAGTTGAAGGGGGGGGGGGGGAGATCTAGGCTGGGGGATCTCTCTTTCAATTGTGGTTATATGTATCAAGAATGGCTCTTCATTAAAATTCCAATGTCTAGTATTATTGTGGGGTCCCTCAATATTGCGGGGCTGAGCTCAACATTTTTTCCCTCTCTACTGGCATCGGAATTCAAAAGAAAAAAGGTGAATGCGGCTCTTTTGCAGGAGACATTTAAATGATTTGGAGCACTAAAAGCTGAAAAAAAGAAGGATTGGGTGACTCCTTCTACTTCTCTTTTACAACTAATCAAAGGGGTGTTGCTGTGCTGATTAGCAAACAGCTATCATTTGCCATGGAGGAAGTAGTTTCTGACCCTGAGGGGGCGCTATGTTATTGTTCAAAGAGTATTACAAGGCCTTAAAGTATAGCTTGAGAGTGTGTATGCACCTAATAAATACTCCCACATGCTTTTTTTTTCTTAACTAGTTTCTAGACTTATGGAGTGGGATGATTATGTTTTAATTAATGGTGGCGATTTCAACATTACCGACAACCCTAGGATAGATTGTAAGCCTATTAAAATCCTGAGGAAAAATCAAGCCAACATCGGTATCCTGGTTTTTATTCAAGGAATTACAACTGATTAACTCCTGGCATATAGCCCATATGATGATGAGGGATTATTCACTATTCAAATGTGCATAATGTCTACACTAGATTGGACTACATTTTGATTACAGAAACCCTGTTTTCTAGATTGGACTATAGTATTATTGAAAATGTTCCTTTCTCAGATCATGCCATTAGGCAGCTTTTGGGGATGGGACAATCAAGAAGATGGAACTTGTCCCCATGATTGTATGAGGACAAAAATTTTGTAATTTTCCTAAAAAAAAGAAATGGAGAAGAAAATGCGAAATTTAATAAGACACCGGACACTGATGATATCACATATAGGAACGCGGCTAAGGCTGTACTGAGGGGACACATTCTGGCACGTATCAAGTTTGATACATTAAGACTAGGAAAACAAAAAAGGGGTGTAGCTCTACCAGATTTGCGGGTTTACAACATTGCTTGTTTGCTTTATTATATTCAAGACTGGGTGTCTAATCATAATAAATTGAATGTAGAGGGCTTAATGAAAGACTGGTTTTCCCCTTATCACCCTTTACCTGTTGCATATGCCAAGGACTGAATTGGACTCAATTCTACGTCTGCCTTTTCAGCTTCAGGCAACACGAAAGGCCTGGATGCAGTGGAAAATTAGTATTATATCTCCTTTCTTGATGCTAGTGGCTAACTGACTTTCTGCTGGGGCAAGATTGTGGGATTTTTAGGGAATGGGTTGACAAAGGATTCCGTAATCTATCACAGTGGGTGGATGCTGAGTCTTTGTCCATTTACTCTTCCCAACACTTGGAGGACTGGGAGATCTTGAACAAGCAATTTTTTTTGTCTACCTGCAGGGACAGCATTATTGCCTTCAACTGTGCAAGGGGGACCAGAGTCTAGTGTCCCTGTCGGATAATCAAGAAACCATTCCGAAATTTAATAAAATAACAATTTGAGTTAACCACCTGAAAAATAAATTTCCAGAGCCTCATTTGGCCCATCTAGCTGGGAAATTAAGTTAGGATCTGGGGGTCTTGGTGGAAGAAGATGATTTGAAGTTGGCATTTTTTTAGATGTATAAGCACCTTTTCTCAGCCTCTTTGCAAGAAATTCAGTTTAAATTCCTCCATGGGGTATATATAATCAGAGCCCTGGGTATAGCCATGCATCTCTGGGACTCAGACTTATGCACAAGTGGAAATTCTCAGGCCATATGTTTACGAGATCTGTTAAATTGTATAGATACTGGAGGCAGATCCAGGACAGAGTTTTGGCATGTGAAGTTCTGCGGTCCGGATCACTCTTCTACCTGCATGTAATGGATAGGGGCCTGCATCTGCCCCGAGGGGGGGGGGGGTTTCTATGTGTGGCCATTGTTTTAGCAAAAAGCAAATATTGTTTCATTGGAAATGTGATGTTTTACCCAGAGTGGCAACATGGAACGACATGGTATTTCAAATGGCACAAATGGGGTTGTTGAGGCGACAGTCTATGCAGCACAGTAACCAGCTTATCATGATGCAAGGGTATTTTACCTTATGGGTAAAAAAAAAAATCACCAAATTGTTTTAGTATAATAGTTGTTTTTTTAAGGAAACAGCTGTGAGTGAGTGTGTGTGTGTTTGTAATATGACTGTGGGAGTGGGTTCTATTTGAGGGTGCAGTGTTGCAGATTCCTCCCTGCGAGGAGGTTCAAAAATAAACTAAGAGTAACAGAGAAGAGTATTTTCTTTTTATATTGTTATGCAGTTTGAGGTCTAGAATTACTCTATTAGAATTGCATTGTATTTATTAGCTATGGTCAAGTCATTCCATTGATTCTCTGTGATTTCAATAAAAGATTTACAAAAAATTAAAAAGAAATTGCATGCTGGATACTTGATAAAAAATAAAAATAAAGGCTGTTTAACATCTCTATCATTTATTTACAAGCTTTTTATTTATACCACTTTACAGGCCATAAAAGACCACTCAAAGTGGTGTACAAAAAATTAAACAATATAATAAAATACAAAGTTAAAAATATATATCACAATTAAAATTAAATAAAATAAAAATATTTACTACCTTTCCTTTAGAAAACATTCATGAACCTCTGTCTAAAATCTTGCTCCTAGAATAATATTTTAAGAAGGTGTGATGGAATGCTTGTTCTAATTAACAATCCATCTCTATTCCTCTAAGAAAATTATGGCTATTTCAGGCAGCAATAGCCTCTTGAAAGGATTTTGTGCTTAGCAAATAGGTATCAACATGACAATCCCACTGTCAAAAAACTGCAATTAAGATCCATAGCACTTTGAAAAACAATCTTGGAGCTGAAGAAAGCAATTAAAAGGGTATTACTTCACATATAAAACTTTGAAAAATGGATACTATGGACGGCATTTTGCCACACAGCACTCAACTACTTATGCCCGAATCACGTAACAGAAGCAATAGAGGTTAAGTGCCAAATGGTGCCATTTTTTCTGGATGACACACAACCTGGAGCCTAGGAGGTGGCCAGCCCCACTAGTCACCAGAGATTGGCTGATATGGCTATTGGGGTGGTGGGGTGAAGGAAGGTTTAGTTTATGATGCACAGGAGTCCTTTAGAGGCTGGACTAGATCTAATTTTGCATAAAGTGGGATTAGGGAAGGAGCGTGGGCTCATTGCCACTTAATGTTGATTTTTTAATTATTATTTTTGAGATTTTTGGGATGCCTCAAGAAGCAGTGGGTGGTTGGGACATGGCTTTCCACATGCTGAGGGGCAACTTTTGGGCCAATCTGGTCCCTTAACATGATGGAGGCCCCAAGTGAAGGGGCCACTATTGCGTGTTATTTTGGGTATTTTTCCCTGCAGCATTTTACCACTGGAAAAATACCACAGGGTTTACTAAATTGGGTATCAAATACCTTCAAGGATAATACTGCATGACTCCTTAAGATTTTTAAGATCAAGAACTGTACAATATCCTCATGATGTACTAGATACAATTAAAAAAAAGCCAGAATAAATCCCTTAAAACTTCTGTCTGAGACAATGAGATGATAGTTTGAATGCTTAACATATGATGGACTTCTTTCTTGAGCAGAGCTATTTTCTGTTTGCCCTCTGCAATTCTAAAAGCCTTGAAAGAGTAATTTGGTATGTGACAGAATTATCACATGTCCTATGTGTTCCATATCAGGGAAAGAAATACGATGAAATCTTTATAGCCTCCCTCTCCATTGCCAGCTAATCTGATGGAGTCACTTGTATTATATCCAAGCTTTCCTTGAAAGAATTATTCCTGCTCTACATTTGAAGCGTCGTTGAATCTGTTGTATGCTTGATGTGGTTCTGAAAGAACAAGTATTTTGTTTCTTTAATTTGAAAGCTAGATATTTAACATCTATATCTTGAACGCTTCTACATTACCACATTTTTTTTTCTTCTAATTTTCCATCAGTTCCTTAATAAACTTTTCCAGCTGGGAAAAAAAACCAAAACAGATATTCTCCCTTAAAAAAATTCCACAAAGATGGGTTTTGGATGAGAAGTTTGCAGACAATTCTAGTTAACGCTTCCTACAATTCGCCACATCAGATGCCATAGTTTTTGCGGACATAGCAAACATTCCAATAATGAATCTGCAAAATATCGGTCTGCTATATTTAGAAGGAAAAAAAATAATGTTTAGAATGTTCTCTGTTAGACCATTCTTCTTGATGTTCCAAAAACTGCCACCAATGAATCATAGCTCTTAATATGTATGCTGAAAATATACCTTACTGAAAAAATCACTCAGTTCAAATCATAAATACAATTTAAGGAAACTTACATCCATCTGTCTGAATTCTTTAATACTAGTCCTAATATAGTTGTATTTTTAATTGGACATTTTATATATTTTATTTTTTTCTTTTGAAGTTTAGTAATTTTACACAGTACTCTTGTTATATAGCCCAGAGATCAGAAACCTTTTTGACCAAATGCCATAAAACTAGCAACATCAAAAAGATCCAGCTGTGAGTAGGGTGAGAGGGATGTTTCCAAAAAGCTCTAGCTGCCACATTCCATCCTACCTGGCACACTGCTCAGTCTTAAATGGCAGTATCACAAACATTTTCAAAACTCACAGGCCAGCTGTGCTATCCTCATGTATTGTGAGATTTATGAGCTGCTTGTACTAATTTAGAAAATTATCAATGGGGTGCATTTGAGAAGGAACAGCATGCGAGGAGGAAGGTCTTCACGTGCCATGCATGCTAGAGGTTGCCAACCCATGGGACAGGCCTTTTATTGTCTTGTTGAACTCACTGGTATGAACAATATCTATAAACAGCAGTGTGTATGGATAGACATTGCCAGTAGAACTATTTCTTAACCAGATTTCAAGAGTTTTGAAAAATGTGCCACTTGTTTGAAAAGTCCATTCCACTGCAATGACGCTAATAAAATATTAAAAGACAAGGTCAACACAAGCCATCCCAAAATATTTTTTTTCAAATGTAACAAAGTACAGAGAATGATTATAAAGAAGCTTCCAACTAATATAGTGTCTTCATAATATGAAGCTTTCAGTTCCCTAATCTGCTATATAATCATAGGCTTAATTTCTGTGAATCACGTAATTTTATTTTTATATATTTTCATAAGCATTAAACCAATCTATGAAAAAAAGCAAAAGAAAAAAAAAAGACTTATCTGCTTTAAGTTCTTTGTTTAAAAAAAAAAAAAGGTATTTTATTAGTCCACAGAAACTTGCAGAGGTAAACATCCGTTTTAATATCCACAGAAGCTTACAAAGGTAAATATCCGATATGGTCCCATGTTTCAAGGAAAACCCCCTTTCTATTGAAAGAGGCCTGCCTCTTGTGCATGGAAGCCTTGGAGGTATTTACGTGTCTCTAACATATCTCCTCCACTCCTGCGGCTCCCAGCACTCAGTGAGTCACATCCAATGCTCAAGTGCATGTTCCCTATGGTACTCAGCTTGGGGATAGGACAGAGGCTGGAAGGACTCAAAGTAGGAAGTTGAGGAGGGGAAGAATGCTGCACACTGCATAAAGTGGGGCACAGCCATCCATCCAGGTCTCGTGATATAGCAAGGAAAGAAAGGCATGCTTGACTACACGTTCTCAGAAAGGGCGTCCTAGATGCTTAAAAGCCACCACTGATGTCTCCTTGTTGCTGCAAGGTGATGGTTTGGATTTAAGCATTAGTAGGAATCTTCATTTTGGTTTTTATTTTGTGGCTTTTAAAGTAAACTTATCAATGTTTATTACAAGAAAAACAAAAAAAAAGATGAGCGTACCGTACTGAATCGGCCTGATAGCCGGTGCTAACAGGAGCGAAACAAGACTCTGTGGCCCCAGTCATCTGTTAAAAAAACCAAAAAGGCTAAAGCATGTATGTTAATCAGTAAATCAACGCTCTGGTGCGGGTTCTATAAACCATACTGCACCCTTTTTCATGGAATTCACTATAAACATGGGCTAACGGAAGAGGCTGCCTTTTATTCCTCTATTAACATTTCCTGTGTGAGAATCCATTTGGTTTCTAGGCTCTATTTTAAACCTTTTATTTTGCCCTTTAGACTGGGATATGTAGGAAAGAGATAACCGAAAACAATGTATGTGCAAATGAGAAAAAAACCATTCAAGCTCAAATGTTTCCCCAGGCAGGTACGTCACAGTCACATTTTCTGTGAAACAAGAGAGCAAGTACCAGCTTCAGCGCACTCGTAGGCCTTTCTGTTCCCATGCCAAAGCAAAATGCTATAGCGTGTAGCCCTACAAACAATCTGCAGGGCAGGGTGGGGACAGTTTCTCCAGCTAGTTCATGCACCAGATGAAAGAGGGAGAGTAACAGCGTGAAGTGTCTTACCTCACCACCAGACACAGAGCAGTCCTCCCACACAACGAAACGTATACGTATGCACACACATACAGTAAACTTATCACATCACATATGACCCAGTATGGTGCATTTAAAACTTGTTAAATGCACCATAAATTATAACCAAACATTGCTGTGCTCTAGACAGCAGTCTTTGCCAATGCACCAACTATAGTTACGTAAGTGTTTACACGCTCCATCATAAGATATAACACCCACAACATGAACATACAGTTTCTGAATCCTTTCAGGTAACAAGCTTATGAAACCTGCAGTTTATTTGCCAATACTACCGACCAATCCAGTCTGTTCAAAAATAAAAAATTGTTGAACCAGGGAAAACCAGTTTCACCTGCTTAAGAACCACTGCTATTGTATTAAAACTGTAAGCCAGCCAATGTTGAACTCCGTTTATATATTAAAAAAAAAATAATAATAAAAATGCAGCAACCTTTGCTCACATTTGTTTATCCTTCTCTCCCAGTGTATTGTTCATTTAAGAAGTTTCCTGCATTTAATCATTTAACTATACAAGAGTATGGAATTAGGGAAAATCTGAGCTGTAAAAAGACTCCTGTAAAAAAAAAAAAAAAAAAAAAAAAGTCAGCATGTTTTGTGCTATGGCTTACAGAAAGCAAGCCACACAGATTTGCTGCTTTTAGAGGCCAATGTAAGGCGGCACACTAACCTCAGTGTGCATTTTAATGCATATTTCTCTATGCAAACTTAACCCTGGTATTTAACAGGGTTTTTTGTGTTGAAAAAAACAAAACAAAACACTAAACTAAAATGTGGGTTAAAACCTACATTAAGGTCATCACATGTGCCTGCAAATTCTAAGCTACTAAGTATTACCTGGGTCAGAGATGGAATAAAGATGTCAAGACTTGGCTGTTTTGTGTTAAATAGTTGCTAGGCAGAAAAAAATGGATGCTCACAGCTCATTCTCGTACATTATACAATATGATTATGTAACCCCTTTTCAGGGGATAGGTTTGATTCCAAAGGGCCATAAAATAATTTTGTTAAACTAGGCTAGTTCCTCTGCCTTTTCCCCAACTCTATCTCCAAGGAGTGGATTCTTTTCTTTGTGGGGTAGCTTATTTTCTGTGCCCAGGCACTGGAAACCTTCTCTGTGTGCATTACCATAGGTCTTCGAGGCAGGTGTCTGAATAGACCAGGCAAGGTTGGGTGTTCAAATATTTTACTGTGAACTGTAGTAAGGCAATCAATGTGCATTAGTAACTTATGGTCCAATTACATCAGGTTTAGTGATCGCTTTAGAGTACAGGATTCTAGAAGGTTTTTTTTCTGTGTAAGTGTCCCTCAGTGTAGGGAGTTGAGATTTTTGTATCCTCTATTGGGTGAGAATAAGTATCCCAACGTGGTTGGAGTGTCCTAGCAGCGAGTACGGTCCATGGCTCCCACAGTACCTTAGGTCCACGGTGCATGTCCCGATCTCCAGCCTGTCCCTGGTTCTGTATCCTGGGGTCGAAAACTCCATTTTAGGGGTCTCCAGGTGTCTTCCTTCTATATTATCTCGGTCTAGCTTGTTGATACCCAGGAGTCCATCAAGCTAGGGCAAGAGAACATACTCACTCCAAATGACGTCAAATCTTCACCGTGGTTGTACTGTGCAGTTCGTATGTCTCACTCTGCATGTAAAACTGGCCCTTAAACCCTAAACCACCTCCAACACCTCACCTCGAGCTATTAGCTGGCCCTCCTATAGTCATATAAATAGTTGAATACTGTGAAGGCCTCCTTAGAGGCTTGCTCTCTCTCTACTCCTCTCTCCCTCCCCAGCCCAGAAATGGCCGAAATGCAGTTTGCAAAATTTATCGCAAATTGCGTTATGGCCATTTCAGGCATATCACACAGCTTAATGCCAGGAAAAAAGGTGTAGTTATTTCCAGCGTTAACAGCATGCGATATGCTATTGCATGGTACGATATTGCCCCTCATTTTCATTAATCCTGCCCAAACCCCTCTCTAATCCTGTCCCTTCCAAAAATTTGCATTCACAACATGCGATAGTATGACTCACCTACGTTAACGTCATAACAATTTGATGAATGCCCCTTTTGGAGAGCACACAAAACACATCTTCCTTCATCCAAATCAATTCTATACTACCTCAACTATATCCTAAACTCACCCCCCTTTCTGGAATGAGATTATACCATCCAGCCAACTTCAGGGGGACATGCTGTAAGGAATGGTGTATCCCTTCTAGTTGATTAAATGCAAGGGTAGGGAGCTCGGGCCATCTAGACGAGACCAAGGTGTGTCTACAATTAAAATATTCATAGGCATAATGTATGCAAGAAGGGTTGTCAGGTGGAAAAGCAGTCAAGGAGCAGAAGGGCTACTGAATGAAACTAGGGGGAGAAGTTGGAGTTTTGTTTTACTCCAGTTTGTGTTTAAAAAAAAAAAAAAGTCTTTAAAAACAGTTACTTTTAGCTTGCATACAAGACAGTTAGATCTCAAGCTGCGTGTTCTTGCAATAAACAGATGGTACATGACCTCTGTTCTCATAGGGATGGCATGGTGGAGATGGAGCTTTCAACAGCGCTGCTGCTATTCTTGATCCCAGGGGGTGACTGATAAGCATCTCTGTGCAGCATCAGCAACAGGCTCCTTCCCAGGCTAAAAGTCACTATGTAATATGGACATTTATGTGGCCTGTTTTCTTGCTCTGTTTCTCCCAGATCACAACTATTGTTTACAGTTTAAAAATCACATTTTTTACTTTTTGTTTTTTACTCAATCACTGCAGAGAGACAGGAGAAGGCAAAAGATCAGGGTTAATTCATCAGAAAGTCAGTGGACAAAGTTGGATAATGACTCTTGCATTATCTGTCATTGATCAAAAAAAAAAACAAACCACCTAATCACATCAACAGACAACAAAAATTATGAATCACATGCCTCTGTTTTGTAATATGGATATGTAATTGTTAATTTTTCCTCTTTTTTGATGAGATCAGGTCCCTTAGTTTCTTTTCATCACTCATTCAAGATTATATTTACAACTTTTCTTCAGATTGGACATTTCTTTTGCAGCAAGGTCCCTATTGCTACTATTCATCAGCTCCAGAAAAAAATCCATATTGAAGCTCAGATTCCATTCTCATGATATAATAAATGAATACACACACACAAAACACTGGCAGGCTCCTCATCGGAAGCAAAAGGGGTGCCTGCCCTCCGTTTGCTCCTGATGTTCTGTTGCTGCTGCTCCTTATGTGCCTACCCACAGTATTCAAAACTCGCGGGGCTAGCACAACCTCTACGCTGATCTCACGATACACGAGCTCAGAATACAGCACTTATTAGCCACACATGTTCTGAAAGCCACAGGGCCGGCATACGTGGAGGAGCAGGAGACTGGGCTCCTTCCGGTGAGGGTTTTGGTTTTTTTTTCTATGACCGCCGGCCTCCTGGTCCTGCTCCTCTTCTCGACTGCCAGTGGGATGGAGTCCTCCGTCGGCCACATGGGCCTCTTCCTCTTCTTGGCTGCCAGTGGGATGGGGTCTTTTGGCAGCCTTGTGGGCTTGCTCCAATTCCTGGCGACCGGGCCTCCTCCTCCTCTTGGCCACCGGTGGGAAAGGGGTCCACCAGCGGCCCTCCCGGTCTTACTCCTTCGCTTGGCTGTCACTTCCCTGGATGTGCACACCCAGCGTCTCCACTGTGGCCCTGTGATAAGACCTATCTTTTTGGGCAGACGGGCAATGCTGATTGGGTAGGCCTGAGCCCAAAGTGGGTGGACCACGGCCCACCCAGGCCCACGCTACTGCTTCCAAGAAAGGCATGGGGTAACTTGCATGGCGCAGCAGTTACAACCCTAAATACTTTTCTGAGCCAGCCTGGATGAGCCATTTTGGTCTTTTTTTCACGCCATCATTTACTGCATTAACAGTGAATTCATCACCTGTGTAACAGTACCATATGCTTTCAGCATCTACTCGGCATAACTAAGGAAATGAATGCCACATCTAACTGCAGCTTTGCACAGCACTACACATAGCCAAATTATTTAACCATAATTCTTACGAAAATCTGTAAAATATGCAGGACTAGACAAATACAACAGAGAAGAGGAAGTTTTCATACTAATTTCCATATATGAAAATCAGTCTTCAAAATAGAAAAATGTAAGAAGTGCTAAAGGGCCAGAGCAAATGCTGATATACACAGAGACATACATCTACAGATCACGCCATGTTCTGTAAAACCTGCTCTTTTTACTGCCGTCAAGTCTCAACACATAAGAAAATTTCACCTGCTGATCTACACAGTCCCGCTGCACCAGTAATTACTGGACTCCTAACCTGAAACAGCAATAGTATCCTAGTATGGTCAGTACAGTATTACGCACAGATGTGTGAACTTTTTAAAAAGAGGGTCACAAACCAAATTGGATAAATTCACGCGAAATCTGCAAAACCTGGAATTTACAAGTTGTTTGCTTTCAAGCTCATTTTTTTCTTTTTTTGGCTTTTTTTTTTTTTTTTTGTTACTCTGTCCAACCAGCTTTTTGCTCCCCATTCCTCACCTGCTCTCTTCCCTTCAGCCTCTTTCCTTTCCCATCCTTCTGCATATCACTGTAATTCTTTCCTTCCTTCCACTACCCCTTATCTTCTGTGCTACCTGGTGACAGCTGGCTACCCTCCTGGGTCACAGTGGCTGTGGATCCTTGGCATAGTCACAACTATTCTTCTGGAAGTTACACTTTAATGTGATCACAATTACATTCTATATAAAGCAGAAACTTCCATGACAGAAACAACTTCTGCACATTGCTGTGCTCTATTGTGCAAGTCAGGCTTGCCTTCCAACTGGACAGAATTTTTTTTTTTTTTAATTCCATCTCTAATTGAATCCTTCAACATTAATGTGTATTTATTAGAAGCAGGTATTAGGAAATACCTACAGTACCTGAATGTAATCCACTTTGAAGGGGATGAATGGCAGAAAATAAAGTCAACTGGAATTACTACATTGGATACTGGTGAGGAAACTGGGTCAACAGCAAGGGGTAAAAACATGATCCAGGAAGTGGTTTTTCAGAACTATTTTGTTATGCAAAATTATCCTAATAAACGTATGCTCTTTATACCACACTCCCAAAAGCATAATTCATTAATATGGCACTTAGGGACATCCTTGGCTTCCTCTCCATGCTCCCATCCCCAAAAGCCAAACAGACCATCACGGTATGATTTTAAATAAAACCACAGTTTATTGCCTGGCAAAAAACAAACACATGATCCAAGCTGAGAACACAATATTAAAAATTACCCACCAGTCCTCTGTATACTAACCACCTCCTGAACCCCTTCCCCCCCTACCTCGGGGCATCCAACACCTCAACCAGGCCGAAGTGGCAAATCACCGCCTTGCACTGAAACCTCACTGCCACGACCCAACAGGACATCCCACACTTGCCTTGGACAATGCCCCCTACTCCCTCTCCAACATAAAAGTACAACACCATCAATTTCCATCACTCGACATATGAACTGAACCACTTTATAAATAATTAACCAGGGCTTGGGCTGCCCACAACTGTGACATTGCAACAAAACACCAACTACACAGATAAACAAGGGAGGGAGGGCAGGAATAACAAAGCCAACAGCAGAGCGAGGGGAGAAGGAAGGAAAGAGGCAGGAGACTAAAAAAAAAAAAAAAAAAGTTAAGCAAAAATTGCTGAAACTCCACCTGGAGTGAAAACATCCCACGGGAACTAACCCACCAGCGTTTGAATTCCTATGAGGGGAAACGGTGAGAGCAAAACTCTACTCATTCAACCTTCCCCACCCCACCCCAAACAAAGCACAGCCCACCTCACTGTAGGAGCCAAGCCTGGCTTGTAGCCGTGTTATTTACAGCAGGGCTAGGACTTCGCCTTCCCTGCCTCTAATTTCTCATCCCAAAATGCAACAGTTCACAGGTGTCACTTTCACTGTTTTTCATTGTGGACTTCAGTCCTACTCTAAACCAGACCTGCATTTGTATGATACTGGGAAAAAGATGTACTTAACTCTTGTAATCATACTGCCCCTGGAAATACACTGGAATGTGACTAGCATACAAGGCCTTCAATTGAATCTACATAAGAATAGTCAACAGATGATGTGGTACATACAAGCTTTTGAAACTGCTCACAGGGGTGGAAAAACATTTAGAAAACCTGAGTGCCAATGAAAAGGGGTTTTTTTGGGGGGGATGGGGTGGGCAGGGATGGTGGTGCTTTATGAGCCAGGGTATAAACTTATTCTTTTCTTTTTACACTTGTTTATCTGTATTTCAAATCTTAATTTTCTATTTTGCTCATATTTTTGACTGACTTGCTTTTTAGTCTTGTCATTTTTTTTTTTAAACCTCATTTTTTGTTTGGCTTTTTTTTTTTTTTTTGCTTGCTTTGATTCTCTCTGAGCAGGGCAGGAAGCAGACCCATAACCACGGCAGTTCCTTCTGGCTCCTCTCGCATTCTGGCCTGGGCCAGGCGGCAGTTTTTCACCCAGGAATTTTTCACGCCTGTCCACATAGACTCCTACTCCCTTCCTTCAGCATTTTAGTTACACCTGAAGGAGGGACCTGCATGGTCTCAAAAACGTACGTGCACTACAAGTTCTTATGATTATTATGCTCGCCAAATAAAGGGCATCACAAGCTACTAAAAATTAGGTAAGAAACAAAATGTAAATTTTTTGCAGTGTCAGAGTATGTTCATAATGCATATACTAGGTAGGTCTACATGGCTGCAATATCATATTTCAGTGGAAAATACATGACCAATTACCTATTTAATCATTCACTTACTCAGGAAATTCATCAGGTTTGTTCGGTATTGTTCCTGTAAAGTCCTGATGAAGCTAGTCTTATCACTAGGTTCTTTACTACTGAAAAAGTCGGCAGTATTATGGAATCAGCCAGCTCAAATAAACAATGTCAGTGATGAATTGTTTTATTAGGTGTAGCCAAACATGCTGTTAACTGATCTAGTACCAGAGGACAATTTTTAAAGCAATTTACTCTGCTAAACAGGCTATCTGAATACTTCTCTTACTCAATCCTGCTAAAATGTAAATGCACCATGGAACATAAGAAATTGCCATGCTGGGTCAGACCAAAGGTCCATCAAGCCCAGCATCCTGTTTCCAACAGAGGCCAAAACCAGGCCACAAGAACCTGGCAATTACCCATAACACTAAGAAGATCCCATGCTACTGATGCAATTAATAGCAGTGGCTATTCCCTAAGTAAACTTGATTAATAGCCGTTAATGGACTTCTCCTCCAAGAACTTATCCAAACCTTTTTTGAACCCAGCTACACTAACTCGTACATTTAGTCGGATTGAGGGGAGGCATTCCTAAGGGCATGTTTAGGGCGGGGCTGGAAAACAGCACACAGAGAGAGGATTTTCTGATTTATGATCACTGCCCCACCCCTATTTCAATAGACACACCCCCCCCCCCCCCCCCCGTGCCTAGTCCAGTCATTACAGAAACTGTCCTGAGGCCAAGGCCCTCAAATCCAGTCACCCGGTGTCACCTTTAATGAGAATCAAGACTCCCTCCATCCGCAACCACGAGCTGCGCGCACTGCCCTCTGCAGCATCTCCAGCTTCAAATCAAGAAATAAAACAAACACACAAGTGCAAACCTTCAGAAGTCCAGATACAGAGCTTATCCAGCAAAGAAAGTTAGCCAGGATAGTCTAGTCCCTACACTAGAATAAGTCGGACTTTGCCAAATAAGTTTATCCGGCAAAATTTAGACCTATTGTACAGTCCAAATATCACCACTTATCCAGCTAAGTAGCCACACCCCAGAATGCCCCCATTCCACTCAACCCTTAGACCGATACGGCTAGATTTTAAAACGCCAGCATGTATAAAAACATGAAGATATGCACTTGGCCAAGCCGTGCGGGCACCGTGAGGATTTTTTTTTTTTATAGGGCCCCAGACATGCGCGTATTTCCGTGTACACGCCGAAGACCGGCTCGAATAAACAAGAGTGGGCCAGGACAGTGCGCGCCAGAAGCCAGCCGGCGCGTACAGCTTACTTCTCGTTGGAGGAGCAGGTAAGCTGTGAATCAAAAAAATAAATAAATAAAAGGTTACTCAGGGTGGGTTTATGGGTCGGGGTGGAAGGTTAGGTAGGGGAAGTTCCCTCCCCAGTCCACTCTAATAAAGGAGCAGACTGGGAGAGAACCGGGCAAAGGCCCGATCGCATCACCGCGAGTGCTTTAAAAAATTCCCACCCCCCTGTACGCGCGCAGATACAAAATCGATGCGTCCATGTGTATGCGCCAGGAACCGCGTGTACACGGATGCTCGTGCAGCCCTTTAAAAATTTACCCCAGAATTATTTAGCCGGATAATTTGTTATCCGATAAGTCGCAGCTGTTGACCTCTGTTTAATATTCAAATGCTGCTACTTAGTTGGGTAAGTCCAAACTTATCTGGCTAAGTGGCGCTGAGTATCAGGCCCTCAGTATTTAGAAAGCCACAAACATAAAAATGAAGGTTCAGAAATGAAAACTATTCATAAATTTCAGAAACTGTGGCCAATTACATAAAGAAACCTGTGATACTATGTATATGAAAGCAGTGGCTCTCAACCTTTCTACCAGGACACACCTGAGAGATGACGCTGACATGCGTGACACGCTGAACACATGACCATCATGGGATTAAATATAAGCATATGCTGTGCATCCACAGGAATCCCCTGCTTCCTAACTATGGGTGCAGAGCAGAACTAAGACATTTCCCTGTACAACTCACCATACAAAAAAAATATTCTGATTCTGGTGTCATCTTAATAACAGCATCACAAACTCCCTCTACTACCAGGTGTACTGTAAAATAATACAAACAAATCCTACTCTATACGTCTATCAAACCTGCCATACCTCAGCAGCACTAACTCCAAGAAATGAAACAGCAATAGTCCTACCCATGAAAAGGCAGCAGTTCACCACCAGTGTATTATAATATTGAGAAAATACAACAAATAAAGCTGATACAAATCCCTACATGTTAGTAAAGTACCTCATCTCAGTCACACACAGAATGCAGACAGACCTGCCTTCACCAAATATAGAATAAAAGGCCACAAATCACAAATGCAGAAACAAAATCTGGAGTAGAAATTGCAAGACCTTCTTCTGCATGCAGTGCAAAACTGGAAACAAAAATATATTTCCTGATTTTCCTCCTCTACTAAGCAAAGTTCAAAGAAAGAGGAAATGCGTATTCTCAAAACTGACATAGTATGGCCCTTGTACCCAGTCACTCCCCTCCATGCCCCCATCACCCCTCACTTCTCCCAACTACTCAGTCATCCTTTCACATGCTCATATCCCTGTCCAACATTCCAGACACCCCCTACCTCACATCCTCTTCCCCGTGCTCCCTCTCCCCCCTGCTCAACTCTGCCGCCCTTCCTTCTCCCCTTCCCTACCCAGAATACCTCTGACCACTTTTTTTCCTATCCCTTCCTGCTCAGCACCCTCCCCCCCGCTCCCCTCTCCCTCAACCCAGCAACCCCACACTCTCTCTCTCTTCCCTGCCCAGCAGCTCCCAACCCCTCCCTCCTCCACCTCTCCCTACCCAGCAACCCCAGTTTCCTTTCCCCACCCCTTCCTATTCAACAGACTCCCGACTCCCTCTCTTCCCAGGCCTTCCTGCCCAGTATAATTCCCCCTCCTCCTGGCTCCCAGCCAGCAGAAAAGACTTCAGTCCAATCCAGAGTCTCCGTCGCTCTTTGGTCAGCAGCAGATGAGGGTAAGAAGCACTGAGGAGAGGAAGATGACAAGGCTGCAGCAGCAGATCTATACAGCACGCATATTTCTCCCTTGTGCTCCTGTTTTCACATCCAGGCCCCATGGGGTGAAGAAAGCATCAGTAGCCTCACTGCCAGGCCGAGGAAGATAAAGTTGGTTCCTGCCAGGCATATATGAACAGCAATTGGTGATATCTAGCTCTGATCTGGGTGAAGGAAGAGGGAACATCCTCCCACTGGCCAGGAAGAGGAGAAGGAAGCAAGAGCCACTTCCTGTCATACCCAATAAAAGAAGTCAGCCAACTCCTGCCCAGACTGATGAGGAAAGATCAATTTTCTGCTGGCTCTGTGACACACCTGTTGAGAACCACTGTATTGGAGGATATATTTCATTGCACAAATGACATGATATTGGTTTTAAGTGGCAAACTTTGGCTACAGTTATAACAGAACAATCCAGATTAAGAACCTCTAGTCCTTACTATACTGCGCAGTTTAAAATAAATAAATAAATAAATGGTTTGGAGCTTAACAGCCGAAAGCAGATTGAAAGAGGTGTTCTTGTGTACCTCTACACTCATCCTACTTTCTCCTTTGCTAAAACAATTTTTACACTTTTTTTGTTCTAAAAACCTTCAATAACTATTTGACCAACTGCCACAGTGGGACAAAAGTAATTTGTGTGTAACACATTTTGTGACATGGCAGCCCTCAAACCAAACCACTTTCAACTCTCTGAGAAAGCACAGTTGATTACCTGTAACAGGTGTTCTCCTAGGACAGGATGTTAGTTTTAATCCTCACATGTGGGGGACATCATCTGATGGAGCCCGGCATGGAAAATATTTGTCAAAGTTTCTAGAAGCTTTGACCAGCACACTTGAGCATACTCAGCATGCCACTATCTGCACGTCCACGCGAGGTCCTCCTTCAGTCTCGTAACTCAGAAAAATACGAGCAAAAAAACCAACAACAAATTGGTAGGAGAACCCAACTCCATGGGGAGGCGGGCGCAGGGGCGGATTCCCGATGATGACCGGCCCAGGGGATTCGCTGTCCAGGTCGGCCCAGGAGATACCATGTGGTCTTCCGAGCGCGGCTCTGTCACTGCCGCGCTCGGCAGACCACGTGACTAGAGCGACCAGCTCACGAACCCCAAGGATTGCAACATTCGCACTGTTAGGGTCAGAGCACACAGGGCCCCCCTCGTGGGAATCGATCTTGACCAACCAGTCGTCCAGCTCAGGAAGTCGTGAACTGCACGACTCCTGAGGTACGCAGCCACTACTGCTAGACATTTGGTGAAGACTCGAGGGGCGGAAGTCAGCCCGAAAGGCAACACGTTGTACTGGTATTGCGCCTTTCCCACCACTAAACAGGTATTTTCTGTGGCCAGGAAAGATGGTTTTGTGAGCGTAAGCCTCGTTGAGATTGAGGGAGCAGAGCCAGTCTCCTCTCTGAGGAGAGGTATCGGCGTACCCAGTGAGACAATCTTGAAATTTTCTCTTACGAGAAACTTGTTCAACACCCTGAGATCGAGAATCGGGCACAAGTCCTCGCTCCTCTTGGGTTTAAGGAAATACCTTGAATAGAAACCTCAGGGTATGAAATGGGCTCCACCGCTCCTGCTCTGAGAAGGGCGGAGAGTTCTGTCCAAATTATGTCCTGCTGGGCAGACAAAACCCACAATAGACATAGGGGAGAAGTCCTTGGGAGCCAGCTGAAGTTGAGTCGGTACCTCTGACAAACAGGTCGATCCAGTAAAGTGTGCTCCGTCGGAGCGCACTGTCACCCTGCTCTGGACGCGTGTTTTCCCTTACCCCTTACCCCTTATTCAGTAAGGGGAGGAAAACACGCGGCCCACCCGCGGCACCTAATAGCGCCCTCAACATGCAAATGCATGTTGATGGCCCTATTAGGTATTCCCGAGCGATCCAGTAAGTAAAATGTGCAGCCAAGCCGCACATTTTACTCTAAGAAATTAGCGCCGCCCAAAGGTCGGCGCTAATTTCTTCCAGCGCCAGGGAAGTGCACAGAAAAGCAGTAAAAACTGCTTTTCTGTGCACCCTCCGACTTAATATCATAGCGATATTAAGTCGGAGGTCCCCAAAAGTAAAAAAAAAAAAAAAAAAAAAAATTTTGAATTCGGCCCGCGGCTGTCGGGCCGAAAACCGGACGCTCAATTTTGCCGGCGGCCGGGTTTCCGAGCCCGTGGCTGTCAGCGGGCTCGAGAACCGACGCCGGCAAAATTGAGCGTCGGCTGTCAAACCCGCTGACAGCCGCCGCTCCAGGCCAAAAGGAGGCGCTAGGGACGCGCTAGTGTCCCTAGCGCCTCCTTTTCCTCGTTTGCACCGCGTCGCTTCATTTAAATACTGGATCGCTCACACCGGCGAGGGGCCGGTGCGCGCGCCGGGAGAGCGGGCGTTAGTCCGCTCTCCCACGGACTTTACTGGATCGGGCTGATTGTATGGTAAGGACCCATCAGTCCAAGGTGATCTCCTCCCAGAGATGGGCTAAGCTGAGGAGTCTGACTCCCACCGGGGTATCCGGTGTCAGGAGTATGCGTGGCTGATTTGTACTCCCTCACTGTCAGTCAAAACCCTGTAGCTCGGGCTTGCAGGAGTGCTGGCTGAGGTCTGGGTGTTTGCTTTTTGCAATGGTGGCCCCGAGAGCTAATTTGTGGCGTGCAAGCTAGGGAGGCCGGAGGGTAATATTTCCTCTGCCTGTAAAAGGGCTTCCTGGAACTGTGCCTGGAACATTTCCTGGCAGAGGAAGGGGCGTCAGAAATGCTAGCGGAGAGCTGTTGAAGGGTGTAGTGGTGGTCCTTCAACTGGGCCACCGCATCTTGGACCTTATCCCCAAAGAGATTGGCACCTGTGCAGGGGAGGTCAGCTAGTTTCTCCTGCACAGTTGAATGGAGATCAGAAGCCTTGAGCCAAGCCATCCTATGGGCGCCAATGCACACAGTAGCTACATGAGCTGCAGTTTCAAAAACGTCATAGGTGGATCACACCTCGCGTTTGCCAGCCTCGAAGCCCTGCAGGACAAGTGGAGAGTGCCTCCTGCTGCTGCTGCGGTGGGGTCTCTGCAAGATCCTGACCTGAATTCCAAAGGTTCCGGTTACACTGAGTCATGTACAACTGGTAGGTGGCAATCCAGGCGATAAGCATAGCGCCCTGAAAGACCCTGCAGCCCAAGGCATCAAGCTCCCTATATTCATGCCCCAGAAGGGCAGAGGTGTGAGTACAGGAGCACCTGGCTTTCTTGAGGACAGACTCTACAACTACTGCTTGATGGGGGAGGTGCCACTTCTAGAACCCCACGGCTTGCTGCACACCAAACAGGTGGCATCCGCCTTCCTATTGATAGGGGAGATAGAGATTGGGTGGTTCGAGATCCAAAGGGGGAGGTCCTTGAAGATGTCATGGATGGGAACCGCCACGATCTCCTTAGGCGCTTCGTCAACTGGAGTACTTCCAGCATCTTGTTTCGTGCATCCTCCTCCGTGAGCAGTTGGAAGGGGATAGCCTTAGCTATGGCCCTTACAAACTCTGCAAAGGACAGATGCTCGGGGGGAGACAGATGTTTTTCCTCAGGCGGGGAAGGCTCTGAGAGGGAAATGTCCTAATAGTTGGAGGAAGACTGCGTAGAGTCATCCCCCCATGGGTCGTAAGGCCCTTCCTCCTCACTAGGACCCACGTGACACAGGCAAGGCCTGTGGGATGTATCAGCCCTGGGCTCTGATTGTTTCTGAAGCCTTGAGGGCACCACAGGAATCAACTGTTCCCCTGGCATTGAGAGGACCGGAGGCTGCAGGACTGCACCGGAACCGTGTAGACAGCGATTGGTATCAATGCTTGCGGGATTTCCCACAATGCCGAGGAGGCGGAGGATCTCGGATGTTTGAGACCTCGGTGAGATCATGGAGGATCAGTCACTGTCTCCACGCTCCTTTGAATAAGTGGAGAGAGGAGTAGCGAGAGGGAGCATATCAAGGGGCTCCCCATGACCTCTTGGTGTCAACTACTCTGACACGGGTGTGGAGGGAGAAGACTTGGAAGAACCGAAAAGTTTCTCCATCTTATCAAGTCGTGCACGATGGCCTTTGGGGGTTATCTGATCACACAGACAACACCCATAGACGTCGTGCAAGGCCCCCAGACAGAGGATACAAACCTCATGTGGATCCGTGATGGACATGGTCTGTGGGCACTGGGGGCACCAACGAAAACCGGACGCCATAAAAAGTTACCCGGCATGTAGTCAATGTCCGGTGGTCACAGAGGCGAGGTGTTGGGAATCGACCACAAAGAAGCAAAAAACATTAACTTTAACCTACCACGCAGAGGAGGCACTGACTGTGAAGGGAGACCAGACAAAGGAAACAGGAAAATACTAAACATTTCAGCAAAACACAAGAAAAGAGTGGAGCTCCACAAACCATGAGGCAACTGCACCGCGGAAAAGAAGAGACTGAAGGGGGACCTCGCATGGAAACATGGATAAGTGGCATGCTGGACATGCTCAGTGTGCTGGTCAAAGGGCTCCATTGGATGATGTCACCCACATGTGAGGACTATCATCCTGCTTGTCCTAGGAGAAGCTAGCGTTTCTCGCCAGTCTTTTTTCCATTTGTACTATTTTTCTAAAAATGCGCATTTAATCTGTTTCTGGAGAATTCTGACCGCATGAACTTCGGTATATAAAAATTAAAAATAAATAAATAAAATAAATGGAGGAAGCTTTTATCTAGATAATAAAAAACTTCCTTTTGGTTTGCTACAGTGTTGACATTTTTTCCCTTCTTCATGAACTGAAAAAAAATTAGATGTATTTAAGTATTTTCAGTTGCAGCAACTTGTAGTTCATTTTTTTGCAATTAGAAAATTAACACAAATATTTTGATGGTAATTTTAAAACTAGCGCGAGCACATACATGTGCGAATTGGCATGCAAGCGAAGATACACTGTAATTTTAAATTATGCGCACAGTCGCGTGCAAATATGCTCCTAATTTTAAGAAGTTACTCGAGCAAAGCTAGCGCGTGTGGCTTCCATAAGACTTTGTCTGTTTTTACGTGCGTATGTAAACCGATTTTAAAACAAGCTCACGCAAGGAACATTCTATATTTTCCAATTAGTCCACCAGTTTATCCAGTTAATATCGAGGTCTTTCAAAGCCCTCTGGTTCTTCATTCTGCACGCCGGCCAGTTAACTCGGACCCATCACCCTGTCCTATAAAACGCTAAAACTCGAGATTACAGACTTGCTCCTAATCAGGAGCAGCAGTAAAAATTATGTGGATATCTAGCCTACGCACACTGTGATTTTTGATTTTAAAATATGGAGCTGTGCATGTGTTAGCCCTGCCCTGGAACATCCATGCCCCACCATTTTTCCGCCTCCTTATTTTTTCACACACGGGTACATATGTGCATAATTTGCAACCTTTTAAAAATCCGCGTTGCTCGTGCACCATCCGCATACATATGTGGACATTTTTGCGCGAGCAACGCTTTTAAAATTTACCTCTTTAGTTGTAAAGATTTGTAATTATTTGCAAAAACAACAAAAAAAAATGACTAATGTATTGTTCTTTAAAATTTCATATGTATACCATGGAAAAAATGGTCAAAGAAAAAAAAAAAAGGTGATACATTGTTTGTCTAATATAAAGATATTTCTTGACTAGCTCTCAGGAGGTACACTCCCTTCCTCCACATCAAAACAAAATGAGCAAAGGCAGAGAATGAGGTCAGAGTATTCAGTGAAGCACAGATTACATTACTATGGTAGTGTGAAGGGGGAGGAGGTGTTAGAATGATAGGGAGGTGACAGTGAAACAGCAGAATTATGTCTGGCAGGGAGTCAGAGAGTCCAGGTCTCTGTTAAACCCTTGTATGTTTGTTTGTTTTGTTCATTTTAATTTTGAATGTCTTAGGTTCTTGGATGTTTCTAAACTTCCCTTTTAATATCCTGATATTAAGAGGGAAATTCAGAACCAAGAACATAAGACATTCAAAACTGAAATGGGCAGACATTTTAAAACAAAATGTTATATAATCATGTTTTAAAGAATTGTGATTTGCCTAGCATGGTATATGCCAATATTTTAAATAAACAAGGGACAATAATTTAAAGCACCTTGTGCTGGTGCAAACTAAGGTATTTTTTCTAGTGGGGTTTGAACCAGTAGTTTTTGATTTGATCATTGCCCAACTACAAAATTATCCGCAGAGATTTGCATCTGCTTTCTCTGCAGGTACTTTCACATAATTAAAAACCATGCACATTGTTTCATCCCTGCCCTCCACAGTATAAGGTAGATTTTAAAACGAGCGCATGCGCGTGTTATAAAATGCGATATCTGCGCACACATGCCCGACAGATTTTAACGTCCACGCACACATGGTCAAGCGGACCGTGACTCGTGCGTGCGGGGGGGGGGGGGGGGTAGAGAAATTTCAAAAGTACATGCAGTAACACAATCAGGCCTTTGCCCAGTTCCCTCCCAGTCCGCTCCAATTAAGGAGCGGACTGGGAGGGAACTTTCCTAACCCTAACCTTCCTCCCTCTTCCCCCCAGCCCTTAAACCTACCCTAGCTTTCCCCACTATTTTTTTTTTTTTTTTAAATTTTAATTCTCACTGCTCCTCCCGAGCAGAAGTATCTTCCGCACGCAGGCTGGCTGCCGGCGCACGCTTCTCCAGGACAGGGCCTAATGGCCACTGTCCCGGCTGGCCCCCACCCCTTTTTGTTGGCCCAGCACTTCTGCACATAACAGGGGTTACATGTATGGCCAGGCCGTGCAGCGTGCGCAAGGCCTGGCCGCACGCATAACCCTGCTTTTTACGTGTGTGGGCCTTTAGCAAATAAAAGTGGGCATTGTTGAGAAACACACACACACTTTTATTTGAACACATGGGGAGCGGTGATCAAAAAGCCTATTTCCACGGGTAATGCTTTGATTATCATTCTCAAAGGCACTTAAAACAGAAACATGGACTTTGCAACTCGCTACCAGACACAGGTCTCGGTGTAATAAAGATACAATAGACTATGCACACATATCGTCACATGCCTCTGTGCATATATTTATGCATAAAACCTTACTCCCAATGTAGCTTAAAAACCATACGACCGAGCCAGAGCAAAAATGCATGCACAGCTTAATGCTCTTCCATGCAAACCACATGTTACAGCATTAGCTGTTACTCTCCGGTGCAGAGAGGTGTGCAGGTTGAATTTAGGTTCTCTTAACCCTGGAAATTTACCTTCTAGTCACGGAGTAATATTTCTGGAGCTAGTTTTAGTATATGGGCCTGAACATGGAGTTTGTGGTGCCGGGGCCTTGTACTCAGGACATATTTAAATAAAATATGATTTATGCAGGCTTTGTGCACACAACGTATGAGCACAAACTTTATGCTTGGTACTCATTTCCTGCACCAAACTTTTAAGAGCATAACTTTTTTTCCCAAGATATGTTTTGTGCATACAACTGTTATCCCCTAAACGTTGTGCGCTTAAATATACACGACTAAGTTGATAAATGTATGCATGTGTCTTTTAAAATAGCAGCTTGCGCATGAAAGTGTTTGCCCCACTCCAGAATGCCCCTGTACATGCGTATGTGCACGAGAAAGTGAAAATACATGCGTACTTTTTATTTTTATAAAATATGGCACACAAGTAAATACAACTTATGCAAAAAAGGAAGGTTTTAAAACTAGCGCGTGTGCATCCACATGCGTGCGGTTCCTGGCATGTGCACATGGACATGAATTTTATAACGCATACATGTTATAAAATGCAATGTCCGCACATACATGTGCACCAGATTTTAACATCTGCGCACGCGGGGGGGAGTTTTCAAAAGTACGCGCGGCGATCCGATGAGGCCTTTGCCCAGTTCCTTCCCAGTCCGCTCCAATTAAGCCGGCACGCGCTGTCCTGGCCTACCCCCAACCCTCCCAGACCATGCCCCCAGCCAGCCCCTTTTGCGCGAAACAGGGTTATGCGCATGACTGGGTCCATTCTAAAATGCACGCAGCACACACAAGACTCAGCCACGCATGAAACCCCAGCTTTTTTACATGTGCTGCCCTTTTAAAATCAGGCCTATAATGTTTTGAAAATTCATCCCTTAACTTACTGCAACAGGAAATTAACTAATTTACCTCTAGATTCATTAAAATGCATTCTCTCACCCTAGCTTGATGGACTGTATAACAGGGTACCATCATGCTAGGGTGAGATAACATAGTACAAAATTTCATCTTTGTGAGACTTTCCTCACTCCAAATGATGTCAAATATTCACCAAGGTGTACTGTGCTGTTCGTACTTCTCACTGGCCTCTAAACCCTAAAACACCACCAACACCTCACCTCGACCTATTAGATGGCCCTCCTATAGAGATATAAAACAGTTGCACACAGAGGCCGTCCCCATAGGCGCTCACTCTTTTCTCTACTCCACTCCAGTCTCCCCTTCTCCCTTTCCAAGCCTAGAAATGGCCAAAATGCAATTCCAAAACTTTTTCAAGAATTGCATTATGGCCATTTCGGGCATATTGCAAAGCCTATCGCCAGGAAAAAAGGTGCAGTTATTTCCGGTGTTAAAACTGTGCGATAGCATAATGCAAGCTATCGCACCGTGCGATATTGCCCTTTTACTAAATCCCACCCAAACTCTTCCCTGACCCCGCCCCTCCAAAAAATTTGCATTTGCGCCGTGCATTAACTCATGTGTTAATGCATTATCACGTGTTCACGCCATAACACGTTTTGATAAATAACCCAACTTTTTAGCAAGCAAGTTAAGAAAATGTGAGCTGTATTTTTTTTTAATTGCTTCCATCATACTGCATTGGGCCCATAATCTGTTTGCCTCTTTGTTACTTCATCACTTTGCTAATACATCAACCCCTCTTCCTATTGCCAGGTAATCTATGAGTCACTTGTATACTCAACCATCTTCTGCAAAGTTTGTTTTGACCTGATAAGGAAAGTAACTCTCAAAAGCTATCTTATATTTTATTTTGTTAGCTGACCTTTATTTCCATGCATTCAAATAGACTAAAAAGACAACTACACTACTTTATCCATACAAATACCAAATATTACTATTTTATATGCTATATTATACATAAATGTAAAATTTACATTTGAGAATTTTATTTTTTTCATTTATAGGTCACAATTACAATAGCTCAATGCAGCATAGAGAAGGTACAAAACAATCAAAATAAAATACAAACATACACAATAAACTCAAATGAAAGCTACAATGTGTCAAAATTCACTAAAACGAAAAATGAAATAGTTATCTAATGAACATCTCAATCAAATGTCATATATAGGAATGAAAGCAATAAACTGTCTGGGTGACCAATATCCAAAGTCATCAGTAGTCCCTTAATTAAGATTCAAAAATCAGCAAACATGAAAATAAGAAGTCGCACTTTTATCAGCTGTCTGAAAAGTCATAATCCAGCTCCTGGCAGGCCTTCTGTGGGGCTATTATTTCAAAGATATGGTCCTAAACAAGAAAAAGCCCACTTCCTTGTGCCCTTCAGACAGCAGACAGATTGTGCTGGCAAGCAAAAGGATTGCTTTGTGCGTTGTTAGTGTCTGCAAAGGAACATACCAGACTAGATGTTCCGTTAAATACTGCAGACCAGAATATCTTAATCATCAAAATACTAATCCTAAAATCTTAAATAGGGAGCAGTGTCTAGCCAGGAGCCAATGGAACTCCCTGCATATTGGTGTGGAGCTATCACTTCTCTTTGCCCAAACGATACTTTTGCTGTACAATTTTGAACCATTTATATTTTTTTCAAATCAATTTAAATTTGATTAGCTGCTATTCAATACAATATCATCTAAGCAGTTTACAGTAAAACAAATTAAACCCATAATAAATTCTACAGCTTGTCAGGGAGTTGTAGTAACCAAGATGCAAAATGAATACATCTTGCAAAATTCTCTTTATATCACTAGCATCAACATACAACCGCAGTTGCCTAACCAAACACAAAGCCAAATTCATTATAGGGCTAATTTTAAAAGCCCTGCACACGTGAAATCTGGGAGAAACCACAAGTGTGATGCAAGGATTTTCAAACGCCTATAGCCACACGCATATCTTCCGGTACACGAAGAAGAAAGGGCTCCCGAAAAATATGCAGGCCGGAGGCAGGGTCTGGATAGGGCAACATCATTAAGGCACTGTCTCGCTGAAGCGCGTGCCAGGAATGTCGGATCTGCGGCGCACACAATTATAAAAAAAAACAAAAGTAGGCATCAGGGTTTATGGGGTCGGGGGTTAATAAGGGAAAAGAGAGGCAGGTTAGGTAGGGGGTTTAGGAATTTCCCCCCCAGTCCGCATGGTTAGTGGATTTTATAACATACATGTCAGGAACCCTGCGCACATGGACGCTCGCACATGGGTCTTAAAATTTACCTTTAAGGCTTTTCTTCCATTTTCAGGTCAACGCAGCACCATGCGCTGGCTGCAGTGTTTAGCTCAACGCGTGTCCATAACCCCCGATGCGAAACGGGGGTTAGCGCCTCCAAAACACGTGTCCAATCACATGCATAGGTAATAGCGCTCAGGACATGTAAATGCATGTCGATGAGGCTATTACCTATTCTCCCCGATGCCAAAAAAAAAAAATATGCACTCAATGCACACATTTTTGTTACGATCCCGGTCACTGGCTTAGTGACCGGGCCCTTACCTGCTCCCCAGCGCCGCGAAAACGCCGGATCCTGGGCCTCCCGAGCCGCGTGGTAGCGGCGTCTCCACGAGGGGGACGTTGCCGAAGACTCCTCCCCTCTGCAGGGGAACGCGCGCGCGTGAGGGCCGACTTTTTGAGGCGTCAGCACCCGGATGTGCTGATCCGCCCCCGACTGACGTCAGACGCCGGCGGGGGATTTAAACAAGCTCCTGCGCTCTCTACTTTGCCTTGCAACGTGGTCACTCACCCGAGTATCTAGTTGCCGTTCCTGCTCGCCTGGTTCCTGACTTCTGCCTGTTCGTTTCTGGATTTTGTCTGCCTGCCTGCCTGCTTGACTTCTGACTCCTGCCTGCCTGCCTGCTTGGTTCATTGGATTCCGCCTGCCTGCTTGACTTCCGACTTCTGCCTGTCTGACCTCCGTTCTCTGCCTGCCGCCTGCCTCGATCCTGGTCCGTGACTCCACTTCTGCCTGCCTGCCGCCAGCCTCGACTCCGGTCCGTGACTCCACTTCTGCCTGCCTGCCGCCAGCCTCGACTCCGGTTCGTATCTTCACTTCTGGGGTTCTCCAGATCCTTCTCCTAAGTCCCAGCGGTCCGGGTCCCTACGGGCTCCTCCTGGGGGGACCTCGGGCTTCCAGGGCGAAGACTCCTAAGTCCTAGCGACCCGGGCTCCCACAGCTCCTCTGGGGGGGTCGCGGGTTTCCAGGTGAAGTTCGCATCTTCCAGTGGGTGTTCTGCCTCCCGACCGTCCTCCTGCGTCGGTCGGCCCAAGGATCCACTTCTGGATTTCAGCGGTCACAACACATTTTACTCGGCAAAATTAACACCTTTCCCGAGCAGGTGTTAATTTTGGAGGAGCCCAAAAATTGTACAGAAAAAATTAAAGGTGTCAGCAGTCAGGTTAGGAAAAGGGATGCTCAATTAACAAGCATCCATTCTCCTAATCTGTGCCTGTGCTCGTAAATTCAGCATCCGTTTTCCTAACCCACTGACAGCCACCTCTCCTGGGTGCCCACTGCTGAGGAGGCGCTAGGGGTGCACAATTTTCCCTAATGCCTCCTTTTTTACCACGGCAGCCCATTTGCATTTTGCAGTGGGCGCCCCGGACAGGTGGATCAGAGTGCATTAAGGGAGCGGGCACTCAATCAGGTGGATAATTTGTAAAAGCCATTTTAGAGACTAAGTATTTGTTTATCCATTTTCAAGAAAGGAGTAATCCTGGACCCTAAATTCCAAACCTCATTCTTAAACTATTAGTGAACAGTACCTAGCATTGAAGGTTTTCTTACCCACATATCAAGTCTTTGAGGACTTACTCTGTTAGTACACTTCACCTATTCTGAGATGTCTTTAAGACACCTTTATAAAGTCTCAGTGGCTGCAAAAGGGTTTTTTCCCCCAATGGAATTGTGACCTGGATATCATGTAAAAGTTAACCCAAACTTTGACGATTTTCCTCAAAGGAGCCAAATAGATGTTAAATAGGATGGGTGATAGTATAGATCAATGGGGAACCCCACAAATAATAAGCCAGTGTTATGATGTATGTTCCCTGAACATCACCTAGCCATAAAAGAGCTAAACCATCTTCTGAGCCCAACTCTGGTCAATAGATTAGAACTTCATAATCTACAATGTTGAAAACAGACTACGATAAATCTAATTCTACCAAATTAAACCCATAATAAATTCTACAGCTTGTCAGGGAGTAAACTAGTCTGTTTACTCCCTGTTTAAAAAAAAAAAAAAATTGCATATTTTTCACAAATTACTATTTTGTTTAAAAAACAAAACACAGAGAATAGTGTGATGGGAAGGAAAAGCTTTCTCCCATGGCTCCAAAATTTCTGGAAATGTTACATTTGTAGTCCCCTCAGCAATTTACTATGCACTTTTTCAATTGAGAGCTTTTATACTTATATAAAGCTCAAGAGTTTACATTGGGGTAGATTTTCACAGAGCCACCGAGTTATGAAGTTAGCCAATTATTTTTAATCAGTTAACTTTGTCTGGATTTTCAGACTGCGCTAACTGGCTGAAGTTGCAGCTGAATATCCAGTTACATCTAACCCGCACAAAACTTATTTCTGCAGCTGCACATAAAGCAAATTTACCCCTAGAAAAAAAGGGGCAGGGGGTGCGATAGTGGGCAGCCGGCCGCATTGCAGCAGTGCGGTTTCACACGCCGCACACTATCGCCCCCATAGTGCCACGAGAAAAGGTGTAGTAATTTCCTGCGGTGCTGCCGGCGATATTGTGAAAAACATTATCGCCCACAGCGATGCCGGGAGATAATTCCACCCGAACCCCACCCACACTCCTCCCCTTCCCCTAATTAGAATAATAGCGCACGTGATACCGGCAGATCACTGAATAAAGAATGACCCTGTTAGCCAGTCAGCGCTGCTCATCATGCCAACCAGCTAGCCTTGAAAATTCCACCCCAGCCCCTTTTTCATCTGGAGAGATTGTAGCCAGACTGGGGAGGTGGGCATGGGGTGTGATTTTTAACAGGTTCAATTTATGTAGTTAAAAGCCAGTTTAACCACTTAAACCTTTAACAAAACAAAAGGGACCCTATATTAAATATCCTGGGAAAAAAGATCTGGTAGTTCCATGTGAACTGGTTACTGTTGTTTAGAGATGTGTTTCGGGTTTTTTTCATTTCATGGTTCGGTTCAAGTCCCCCACGGGTAATTTCGTTTTTTTCCACGATTCGGGGTTTGGTTTTTTTCGTGGTTCCCAAATTGTGTGTTAGTGTGCACTAACCATAGCCAGTGTGCACTAACATTTTAAAGTTAGCAAGCACTAATATGAAATATGAATTTTTCCAAAATGTCAGAAAAATGTCATTTATGAGCATTCCTGAACCGTGAGAAATTTGACAATTTCGCTGAAATTCTCTAATTCATTTAAAACAAATGTACATCTCTACTGGTATTTGCCTTCCCTAATTTTGATTTCAACACTCTTCTTAAAATATAGCAAACCAACTGCACTTCTGGTAGCTGTTACATTTGTAAAGATGGACCTGGGGCTGTAATTCACATTATGGAATGCTACGGAGATAAAATTTTAGGCTAGGGAGTTTTTAATTAAAACGAGTCAGATTCCCCCAGTTCCTTGGATACCTTTCCATTGTCATTTCGCAATATGGCTACTGCAAGTCCTTTAAGCAGCAGAAAAAATATGGCTTCAAATTTTGAAATCCCTCACATAATCCACTTTTGAAGCTTATAATATCTGGGTTAGTCCTGAACAATAGAAGCAAACACTTTCCATGATATATAATCCAATTTTCAGGATAAATATGGAGATCATCAGATAATTGTTCACTTAAAGGTGAATTTTAAAAGCCTGGCACGCACATTAATTAGGGGATGCATGAATAAGTTGGGCTTGCAAGCAGCGAGAAAAGTTTTAAAAGGTGCCTGGATATGCGAGTATCTCTCGCAGCACACACATCTCAAAACTTTTCAAAAAGGGAGGGGGCATTGTCTGGGCAGGGCCTGGTCAAGAGATGCTCGCACATACATACTTATGTGCCCTGGCGCACACTGAGGTCCCCTACCATGTAACTTTACTTCTGCTATGGATGGCATGTAAGTTAAAATAAATTAGAGATCGAGCCACTTCGGAAGAGTTTAAAGGATCTGGGGTAACTGGGGGTAGTGCAGGCTATCAATCCAGGGAGCTCTGGACGACCTAGCTGTTAACTGGATGAACTGGTGGACAAACTGGTAAACTGGTAATGTTGCTTGTGTGCCTTTTAAAATCTCCTGACTTATGTAGTAGAAGTGGGATTTGCGTGCCCATGTATATGCCCACATGATATTTGGTGCAGACTTGCGCACAGCCAGGCTATTTTATAACATGCACACATGTACAAGCGCATGTTATAAAATAGCCGCGTCCCTGGGCACAGGCTGACATGCGCCGGTATGAAAGGCACTGTCATAATATATTAAATCTACACGCTACATTCACATGCATGTCCTTGTACAGAATTTGAGATTAATCTTAAGACCTGCACGCATGCAGACATGTGCGCGGCAATTTTATCACATACGCATGTATATGCACGTATACGTGTGCTAGTTATAAAATCGGCTATATGTACATGCATGTGTGAACGACTTTATATTGATGCGCTTGTGCGCGCAAATGCTGCCTCAATCACATAAGTGGGTGGGATTTCAGCAGATTCGCACGCTGACACAATTACCTGTTTCCCCATTTCATTCCCAGTTCGCCCCAGTAAAGGAGAGGACTTCCTAAACCCCCTAGCTAACTTGCCTCCCTTTTACCCTATTAGCCCCAACCCTTAAAACCCCGCTGACTAGCCTAGTTTTTGTTATTTTATTACTTAAACGCCGTATATAGCAGAAGTAAAGTTACACCGTAGGGGACCCCCTAGGCAAACAGCTCCAACAAGTTAGGCAGCTGCTGATACTCTGCCAGGGGGAAACCAGCGTTCCCTTGGTGTATACAAAGTCTCATATCAAGGACACAAGGGGAAAAAAAAAAAAAGAAAGATTTAACAACACTATTTTCCTTACAGCAGTGGTCCCCAACCCTGTCCTGGGGGCCCACCAGGCCAGTCGGGTTTTCAGCATAACCGCAATGAATATGCATGAGAGAAAATTTGCATGCACTGCCTCCATAACATGCACATTTTCTCTCATGCATATTCATTGTGGATATCCTGAAAACCCAACTGGCTGGTGGGCCCCCAGGACAGGGTTGGGGGACCACTGCCTTACAGCACCATATTTTAGGGAGATATGCACATAAAGAGGAATTTCAACAACTTGACTTGCTAAAATGAGAATGAAAGCTTACTGTTACTTTGTATTATTTTCTTTTGGTGGCGGGAGAGGAAGAAATAGGTACATAACTATCCCAATGCTTTGGCAGCTACCAATGGAGACAATCTTCAAACTGTCCACAATGGGACAAAGTCCACAGATATTTTTTTTATCCCCACTCTTTGCACCAGTTCTCAAATCAAAAACATGGTGCTTGCTTTCACTTTGAAACTTACCACAGGTAGAAAGTACCTGCTGACAGTTGCATCTTCTTTTGTGTGGGTAACTTTTTCCATGGACATACAAAGGAGTATGCGCTAATGCATGAAAAACCGCGTGCCCGATTTGAAGAACAGCACAAGTTGTTCTGCTGCCACCTACTAGGCAAACCAGCCTGGTAGAAAAATTGCACCAATAGTTACGTAATAAGCTGGTTTGCAAAGATTGGCTTTAAAATTATGGCTCCCACAGGCAGAGGGCTGGGACGAGACAGGACAGTCCCCGCCCCTCCCCCACCTCAGAAATCAAAGAGCAGCAGGGGGAGTCACAGATTTAGAACACCTTCAGAATGGGGTACCCGAGGCACATACCTACATTCCCTGTTACTAAACCTGGCTCAGACTGCAACAGCTCATTAGCTATTAGAATAAAGGTTTGCATGCTAAACCATCCAAATAGTGTACACTATTGCAAATAATGCACAGTATTTGGCGTTTTAGTGAAAGTGCCATTTGCAAAGATTTCAACATTTTAGAAGATTTTTTTTTTTAAATCTGATTTAATTCTTTTACAAACAACATTGTGTGGTTGTTTTTAGTTTGAATTCTATGATACTGCAATTTGCAAACTGCATTTACTATATTTTTACTTTGCACCCTGCCTTGGGATTCCTGAATTATAAGGCAAGAAATCAAATATGATTAGAATAAATATTTACTTATTAGCAAAAAGCTGCTTATTTGTGACACCACTGACCGACCACGAAAGGAGAGAATTAGAAGAGAAACAAAAACTTAAATTTTATGAAGTTATGACAAAACAGGCTTTTCTAAGAACATAAGAAAATGCCATACTGGGTCAGACCAAGGGTCCATCAAGCCCAGCATCCTGTTTCCAACAGTGGCCAATCCAGGCCATAAGAACCTGGCAAGTATCCAAAAAACTAAGTCTATTCCATGTAACCATTGCTAATGGCAGTGGCTATTCTCTAAGTGAACTTAATAGCAGGTAATGGACTTCTCCTCCAAGAACTTATCCAATCCTTTTTTAAACACAGCTATACTAACTGCACGAACCACATTCTCTGGCAACAAATTCCAGCGTTTAATTGTGCGTTGAGTAAAAAAAGAACTTTCTCTGATTAGTTTTAAATGTGCCCCATGCTAACTTCATGGAGTGCCCCTAGTCTTTCTATTATCCGAAAGAGTAAATAACCGATTCACATCTACCCGTTCTAGACCTCTCATGATTTTAAACATCTCTATCATATCCCCCCTCAGCCGCCTCTTCTCCAGGCTGAAAAGTCCTAACCTCTTTAGTCTTTCTGTGGGTCTAAAACCCAGATTATACATAATAAAGATGTTAGCAGAAATGAAATTAGGATTCATTGAAGGATGTAGAAAATGGGATAGGACTAGCACTGAAAATGTAAGAAAGGAACTAAATATAATATTCCATGAACGAGAAAGTCAAATGTTATTAAACAACGGACACAACAATGGAATCTGAAAGAGCTAATGGGGGGGCAGAACCAGAACCGGGCAGACTTAGGAAAAGATGGACTGTCTTTCATCAAGCCGAAACAGATATATTGTTGCCTACCCCCATGAACCCCATGAACCCTGCCTCTTAACTTTCAGAAAAAGACTCAAGACGTGGCTCTTTCACCAAGCCTTCCCTGACCCACCAGACAACCACTAGTTTGAGCCTCACCGCCTACTAGGTTTTTTGGCACTCAGCTTCTTGAACAACGGACACTGGCATTTCCAGGTTAAAGCACTCAGCCTTAACCCGTTACTCAGTTGTATCTCTCTATATTCTTCTGCCTTTATCTTTCTTCCAGCTTGTTTAAGCCTCCAAGTTTTCCATTCCTTGTTGATTGTAACTTTGACTTATTCCTTTCGTTTGTTATCTTTTGTTTACCAGAATTGTTACCCCAGTTTTTCCTTTGTTAAATGTAAACCGATCCGATATGGTTATTTACTATGAAGGTCGGTATAAAAAACTGTTAAATAAATAAATGATACAAACGAGGAGGAGGAGGAGGAAAACTATGTATCTGCTCATGCCAGGATTCCTTACCAGGGTAACTCAGTCTCCATGAGACATTTTTTGGGGGGACACTAATTTCTTCCTGCTCTTTCAGGGTACCATCTCGATCCGAAATGGCCTCTGCTGGGACAACAGCACCAGCAGTCTTGATTTGCAACTAGCTGCAGCTTCCCCCCTCCCCCCCCCCCCCAAACCCCCTTTGTTTTCAACAAAATAAAACTCTCCTCCTTCCCGGCCAGCGCCAGGCATCACAACAACAGTCCTCAGTCAGCACGGAAAGGAGAAGCAAGGTCACGGATTGCGGCTCCCTCCAAAATCTGGAATGCACACAAGAGTCTGCTCACTAACGGTCATCACCGCGCAACATCTGGAGACTCTCCCCTCCCTACTCCCCCATCCATTCAATCTGGTGGCTGTGAACGCGGCTTCCGCAGCATCCCCAGCCCACAGCTGCCCTAAAACAGCAGAAGCCAGGCTGCCTCATCAGTTGAAACTAGGACTTCTGCATGGCACACTGCAGCCTTACCACTAAATTAGCTCTCTCTACATGGTTACTAAACTGCATTTCCTCTTGGTAATAAACAGGCTGGAAACCAATAAGCATGATTTACTATAAAAGCAATTAGCTGTAACAATTTAAATGTAGCAATAAGCAGAAAGAATTTCTTTGGCATCCAAGGCTTCAAACTTTTTAGAAGTGCTTGTTATAAAGGAATTTGTTACAATAAGATGGATAAGCACTATATACAGTTTAATTTTTGTCTGCAAGTGAAAGATTAGATTACTCTGATAGTACCATATGCTGTAATGAAAAACCAGTCTATACTGCTTTAAGAAAAAAAAAAAAAAAAGTAACTTACAATATTTCTTCTACAAAAACAGACAGGATTTCTTACAGTGGTAGGGAAAGGGAAGTAGAGAAAGCCACTGCATTTCATCCGAATAAGAATAGACTAAAATGCCGCCCATTGTCACAGAGGACAAAAAAAAAAAGAACACTATACATCCCCAGAAGAAAAGAAGAACAAAGTTATTACTGGCCAGCGCTTGGCAAACAACCACGACAGCATGCGTTCCACACCTCTTGCAGCAATTTCCCTGACTAATCCAGGAAGGGTTTAGAAAGAATAACGGGTGAAAAAAAAGCCTAAGAATCAAAGAAAAATCTCTGCATCCTAGCTACTTGGCCATCATATTCAGGAATGTGTACAGCACGCAGACAGCCTGGTCGGTGCCACCATGGGGAATTTAATTTTCATAAAAATACTGAAAAGAAAAAGAAAATCAAAATGAAACATGGCATAAATTAAGGGGCAACATTTAACAATGGAATAACAAAAAGGTGTCTTTTAGGAGCTTTTCAAAATGTACCATTTTCCCAGCACTGTCAAGCAGTGTATAGATAGTAGGGATGGCCAACTCCAGCCCTCGAGAGCCACAAACAGGCCTGGTTTTCAGGATACCCACAATGAAAATGCATGAAATAGATGTGCATAAAATGGAGGCAGTGCATGCTAAATCTATCTTGGGCATATTCATTGTGGATATCCTGAAAATTGGGCCTGCTTTTTGACTTTCAAGGACTGGAGTTGGCCACCCCTCCTGGTATACAGGGAGGGTAATTTTCAGAGATGGGAAGTCTGTGGATACCTTTTACCAGCAGACTTTCCACAAATTTTCAAAGCGAAAGTATACGCATACTTTCATTTTGAACATTTTTGAAATAAAAGATTTAAAAGCTCCCTTATACAAAGTTACACCTGTTCCTGGCATGGCCTAGCTGGTACATGTGGATTTAGACACATTTTATTTAAAATTAAAAACAAATGTATACAGAATGAAACCAACTGACTCAGCTCTAATCCCCAGAAAACCTCTTGTTTGCATGCACAAAAGTACATGAGAATATAGAATTATATGCATAATTTTTTTTATATACAAAGACCTACAAATTTTCTAAACAAGCCATTTCTGCACATAAAAACACATTTTATGTGCACAAATGGCCTCAAAAATTCATCCCTTATAGTGTAAGTTCTGATAGTCAAGAAATATTTCTTGAATCCAAACATGGAAATATTTTTATTTTGGAAAGACAAAATTACTTCACCAAAATTTGTAGAGAGAAAAAGAAAATAATTTTAAGGCATTCAGTATCTTCTAATGCTTATTATCACAATCATTTTTAGCGGAGATTTTTTGCAGAATTTTAGTATGTAACAAAATTTCGCTTAAAGGTTAAACACAAGCCTAGCTGAGGAGGATCACCACACCAGTACTCCAGTTTCCTCAGGTTCACGATGACAAAAGTTGACCAATTTAGAGGAGCTTCCATAAATTATAAAGACCTTCAAGTATCCCTCTCTACTGCTGGAAGGCTTCTGTATATTTAAGGGTAGATTTTAAAACTGGCGTGTGCACACGAACGCGCTGATTTTATAAAATGCGCGCCATCGATGTGCACATATTATAAAATCCACTATCCGCACGCACATGCGCACCCGATTTTATATTGGCTCACGCGCGGGGGGGGGGGGGGATTTTACTACATGTGCGCGGCGATGCGATAGGGCCTTTCCCCAGTTCCCTCCAGGTCCACTCCAATAAACAAGCGGACTGGAAGGGAATTCCTAAACTCTCTACCTACCCTGCGCCTGCCTTTTCCCTCTATCCTCCCTGACCCCTAAAACCCTCCTAACATTTTTTTCTGTTCTACAACTTACCTGCTCTCAGGAGCAGCAGTAAGTTGCACGTGTCTGGTGTTCCTGGCGTGCGCAGACAGTGCCTTAATGGCGCTGTCCTTCCCTGCCCACGACCCACTCCTGGCCTGCCCTTTTCTTCTAGCCAGTCTTTGGCGTGTACCGGGAGATGCATGCGTGGCCGCAGGCCTTTAAAAACATACACAGCCCGCCACGCACATATATGTCCCGGTTTACACTGAGCTAGGCCGCAGTTTCTTTATGGTGTAATGATAAAAACATCTGCTGCAGATTATCCGAGCTCCACTTTGAGCACATCAGACTCCGACAGGGTAGTGAAAAACAAGTATACTCTGCCCTAGAGATCCAGCAATATGTTTGGTACAGAGCACATCCCAGATTTTATGTTTAAAAAAAAAAAAACCCCAAAAACACACACCTTTCAATTATGCTCACAACTGCTAAAAAGCTAATGCAAGGGGAATTTTAGAAGGAGAGTGTGTTAAGTTACCATCCTTTTTTACAAAGCTTTACAAAGACCAGGCACTCCAGAGACAAATCCATAATTCTGGGCACATCTGAAGAGGGAACCTACCTGACCTCAAAAGTTCATTCAAAACATCTTTTTAATTTTGTTGCTTCTTTTTGCCAGTACAATAAAAAGTATCTCGACCTACAGATATTACAGTTTTCTCCAGACCAAAATATGACAACTAGAACTCAGCATACAGATTTATTAAAAAAAAAAAAAACCAAACACACACACAAGCTGAATATTAGGAACCTTCCTCAGTTGTTGAACTATTATTTACTGGTAATTTCTCTTAAGTAGAAAGAAAAAAAAAAAAGACAGCAGCTGTCTATGAAATCTGTCCGATATTGATACTGCAAACCTCATGACCTGCCATGGGGAAAAGGGCCTGTAAACATGTGGGGATGAGGGGGGGAGGGGAGCGGTTTCTCTTTTCTGGCGACAGCTGTGCTCCACCAACTTTCCACACACTTCAGTAAGCTGAGCACAGGCCTGGACACAAAAACCCACCCATATGGCCAGATTTCTCAGCAAACAAAGACATACAAAAAAAAAAAAGAGAGCATTTGAACTCTTTGGGCTCTACAGTCAAGCCTTTAGATTTGCAATTGTATGTAATTTTATAAATACCTGGTATTGCCTATTCAATTAATAGTTTGTGACTAGTTCCGGGATGCTCTGATATTACATTTATGATTTCTTGATAGATTATACCCACAAATAAAGAATCAGATTCTGGACAACTATATTTTGCTCCTGCCTGCCCCCGTGGAATTAGCAACATTAGCAGCTTTTAGGGTTCATATCACCAATTTTGTACTCCTCTGCTTAAACTAAAACAGGGTGAATAATGTGACACCAGTATTTCCAGGGCCGGTGCAAGGGGATTAGGCGCCCTAGGCGAGCCTTCTCCCTTGCGCCCCCACCCCCGGTCTTGGCCCCGATTCCTACCTCATTCTCGATCACGCCCGCTGACTCTGTGGTTTTCTGGGTCACGAGCAGGTTGGGCACTGCTCGCGGCCCGCCAAATCTCCACTCCTCTTTGCCATCGCTTGCGGCCCCATATGGCTCGCACCCAGTGGCGCACCAAGGGTCTCCAGTGCCCGGGGGCTAATGCATGTGTGTGCCTCTCCAGCATCCCCCCCCTCCCCGTAATCCTTCTTGTACTAATGCTCAAGGTCACAGAAAATCTGTGGCATCTCTAGACAGAAGAATTTGGGGGGGGGGGGGAGCCAAAATGACATTTCTTCATCTCACCCACCTCTATAGCATGGATCCTGCTTTAAAATTGGTTATAAAAAAAAGTGTTAATAAAAAAATCCTAAAGGTCTTCTGTGAAATTTTAAAAAGCTGGCCAATTTCACACTATAAAATTATTTGATAGCCTCATTCAACTAATTCTATGTGGCTATGAGCGTGAAGTCTGGAATACATAGGAAAGGACAGACTGTCAATATAAATTCTGCACCTCCAGTTCTGTAACTCTGTGCATCCACTGAAATTCCCCAAAACAATGGAGCTTGGATGTTTCCCTTACAGCTCATCATACTAAAAGATATTTTCAAATTCTGGTGTCACCTCACAGTAACAGCAGCACAAACACCTTCCACTGCCAGGCACATTGTGAACTAACAGAAAACCCCGCAAAAAAGGCACTCAAAATCTATACTGCAATCCCATCGTAACAAAACAGTAATGACACCAAGGACTCAAACAATAACCCTACCTGTGAATAAGCAAGGGTAAATATTACACTGGGTCCTAGAATACCGATACACCACCTACTGAGGAAACAAAACAAACCAGATTGCTATAGATCCCTATGCTAGCAGAATCTCTCATCATGGTCACACTCACAGAGCAGAGACAGACCCTCACCAAATACAGAATACAAAATAAAGGAGCACAAATTAGAAAAAACTGAAATGGAAACCCCAAGAAGCCAGACTCTGTGTATTAATAATGGAAAAACAGAACCAACATTCCTCATAAAACAATAAAATCAAGAAACATAAAGCATCAGTTATAATAGTAAAACCATACTAATAAAATAATATTTTAAAACTACTGATAAAAAGAATTTCTATTAATTAAAATCATATCATTTTTTACAATTTCCCAAACACCAATAAAATATTTCAAAACAGCACATATAGCAAATAACACCCAATAATTAAAACTAATAAGGATTTTAAAAAGCCCCTGCTGTCCATGAGAGCTCTTGATTTCCAGTCACCCTGATATTGTCGAGGATTAGGAGGTTATCCTCTCTCTCTCACACATACTCACATGTCCATTCTCTCTCACACATACACTGTCACATATATACACATTCATGCTCTTATACCCACCATAACCTCTCGCTCTCAGAGACTGATATACTCTCAGGGTGTAAGACACTCTCTCCCCCAACACACACAGACACACCCACCCACACAAACTCTTACTCCCCTGGATTGTCTCATACACTCTCATGCTCTCACTCTCTGGCTCCCTCACATACACACAAACACACACACCCATTCTCACACTGACCCCCAGGCAGGCTCCCATTCATTTTCACACACACATGCACCACACACAGGCAGGCACCTATTCTCACACATTCAAACCCCAGGAAGACACCCATTCATTCTCATACACAGACACACCCTCAGGCAGGCACCCATGCATTCACACACATACACCCCCAGGCAGAGTCCCATTCATACACATGCACACACTAAAGGCAGACCCCCTCTCTTTCTTTTGCCAGCAACCTCAGAGCCTCTCTCATTCCTCTGCTGCCACTGTCACTGCTGCTGCGTGGCTATTGGGGAGGCGCTGATTGCTTTTACTGGCACTGAAGCCCATTCTGCTGCCTCCTCTGTGCAGGCCCCGTGGGCTTCCACTTCCTCCATGCTGATCTCCTACATTGTGAGATCCGCATAGAGAAAGTGCTACTCTTGCACATTCCCAAAGATTACATGTGCCAATCAGTAAAAAGTAATTTTTTTTTTTTTACTTTGCTGTCTGATCTTAGTTTTCTTATCGGTTGGTCACAGGATTTTTTTTTTCCACCTTTCCTTTCTTATTTTTTTTGCCAATTCCTTTTATATTGTCTTTTTTTCTATTTCTTTTCTTTCCATCTGTCTTCTTCCCTCAAACACACAGTCAGGTTCTCATTTTCACATGCTTTCTCTCATACAATCATTCATACACACAGTCTCTCACTGGCACATGCTGTCTGACTCTCACACACCCAGACTCACTCTCACTCCCACATCCTATCTTGCTCAAGCACAGGCTCTCACTGTCACATGCTCTCTCTCATACAATCATTCATACACACAGGCTCTCACTGGTACATGCTTGTCTGACTCACACACACAGAGGCTCTCACATGCTGTCTCTGCAAACATTCAGGTCCTCACTCCCACACACAATCTCTTAACTCATCTCATGCACGCACACATACACACTCTACAGGCCCTCAGCCTCTCTCTCACCTCTGGGCCTCCTCTTCATGGGTCGCCACAGGATGGGCTCTGCAGCGGCCCTGGTCTTCTCGGGCCACCCGCAATGTGGGATTCACGGCGGGCCGTAAGCGCTGCTCCTCTTCTGCACATGGCTGATGCTCCTCCTCCTTCCGGCACGCGGCTGATGCTCCTCCTCCTTCCTGACCACACGGCTCCGGCAACATTTTTCTTCTGGGGCTGCGGGGGTAGGGAGGAGGAGGAGTACTTGCAGGCTTGGACGCGACCTTTTTTTTCGGGCCGTGGTGACATGAGGTCCACCACGCCCTGCCGATCTTCAGCGGCCGATTGAGCCTTCTTGTCGGCCACCAGCGGCTCGGCGCCCCCTAATGCTAGGCACCCTAGGTGATCGCCTAGTTCGCCTAGTGCTTCCACCGGCCCTGCATGCGTATTTCTCTCTCTGCATCTGGCTGCAGAAAATCTTGACTCAGTAACTGGACCTAGTAACAGAGATGCACAAGTCTTGTCAGCAATCTGTACATTCTTATATATATATATATATATTTTTTTTTTATGTATTTCATGAGTGTTCTACTAACCATATTGGTCCTGAAGAAAATAGGTTTGGGTAACTATAAAGAATCACATCAAAATAGATAACTCTGGAGAACTCTTCAGACTTTTATCAGTTCATATTAAACTTTGTACAATATTAAAAAATACAATTTTGTAAACTATTTCTTCTCATGATCATTCTTTTTTTTATTTAAAGTTGATCATTTCTAATGATCAAAGTCATGAATTAAACCCACTTTAAAATTTTAATCCCCTATATTAAATGACAAATTATATATGTATTAAATAACAGGGCTCCAGATTTTATGGAACACGCTAGGGGTTTTGATTTAACATTTCACATGAATATTCTTACAGCTTTTCTTTCAAAGCTCTGCTCACCTGTGTCAAACAGCTAAATATAAATCAAATTCATGCCAATTGTGTGGAACTGCACTAATTTATCCAAAACCTTCAAATAACTATTTTGATGTTGCATCTGTCACAGAATCTTATTGTATTCCCAACTACAGTTTATAAAGCAGCAATGTTATAAAACATCACTATGTAAGATTACAGATTCTACAGCAACAATAAATTCACTTAAAGAAAATACCACCGACATAAAACAGCAAAATAAATTCCCACAAAAGAATCAAAACATATTTCCAAAACTACACAAAATAGAAATTAGCTCAATCTACAATTTGATGTCTACCTGAAGCAAAGAGCCTGAATGCCACTAAAGTACTACAACTGACCTTGGCCAATAAAACGTAAACTGAACAACTCAATAGAGAACCAGCTACCTGTTAAAACAGCTTTCAGACAACATGAGCAAAATGTACACGATAACAAATACAGTCATACAAAGACACCCCATGCTTAAGCAATGGTAACTCACTTCTATTATCTATGAGACTTGACAGCTATAAAACTGTATAAATACAACATTCCTTTTCACTATTATCCTCCTGGAGGCAGAACTCTAAATCTATTTTCCGTAACTGCAGTGTTCATAGCCTTGCTAGCAGCAAGGGAGTTTTCACATACCATAGGTGTTATGAATTCTTTTTCACTTTACTCTACTGTTTACTAATGCCAGAGACGGTAACTTTCAAACTGGCGCGCGGGCGCACATGCATCGGCCCGCATCCAGGGACACGGTTATTTTGCACGCATGTTATGAAATAGCCTGGCTGCCCACACACATGCACCAAATTTTAAGAGGGCGTGCGCACAAGGGTGCACAAATGCCACTTCTACCGCGCAAATCAGGAGTGCCTTCACTCCCCCCAGTTAGCCCCTACCCTTAAAACCCCACAGATCTGTCTATTTTTATTTTTTTAAACTTACACATCATCCACAGCAGAAGTAAAGTTATGGGCAGGGAACCTTGGCATAACTTTACAGATCGTGTATTTGCGCACACATCTCAGGTTCACGCCCCAAACTGCCAACGCACCACCCCTTTTTGAAAACTTTTGAAATGTGCACTTTGCGGGAGATACACACGTATCTTGGCGGGTTTTAAAATCCGCTCAGCGAGCAAGAGCCCAACATATTTGTGCATCCCCTAATTAATACGCATGTTGAGCTTTTAAAATTCACCTTTTAGTATTCATCACATTGCATTAACAGTAACATACTGTCTCATTACAAACAAACAATAAAAAAAAACCACACGCACACTTCCAGAACACTAGCACTGAAGCAGCATTTTACGCACAGAAATGGCCCTTTGACAAAATTGCCTGCCTGACAGGTGGGTAAACTTACGTGTATGTGTCATGTTTGCATACAAATTTACTCGGCCCAAGTGAAAGCATTCCCGAAGGAAGGGTTCTGTTTGTACTTATGGGCATACTTTTGTATTTTCATTAACATTTTGTATTTTCGAAAGTATGCATATAAAATTTCCCAAAAATTTCTGTCCACAATTTAGCAGGTGTGCACATACGGAGGAATTTTAAAACGCTGGTGCACACAAATCCCGGGAGATATGCATGTGGCTGGGTCACGCGCGTGCTGAGCGCATTTTCAAAGTGGCCCAGCCACGCGTATATCTCCAGGTACGCGTGGAAGTGCTGTGGGCTGTTTTTTGGGTTTTGTTTGTTTGTTTTTTTTAAAGAGGCAGGCCTGGAGCGGGGTTTGGGTGTGAAGTACACATCGGCAGGCAGCCAGCAAGCAGGTGGAACTTACTTTGGTTCAGGAGTTGCAGGTAATTTCAAAAACAAAAAAAAACAGGGTAGGTAGGTCGGATTTAGAGGTCAGGGACGAGAATGAAAAGGGAGAAAGGATAGGTAATGGGTAAGGGAAGTTCCCTCCTAGTTCGCTCCTTAATTGGAGAGGACTGGGAGAGAACAGGGGATGGCCCAATCACATTGCCACGCGCTGTTAAAGAAATTACTCCCTCTTGCATGTGCCAGTGGGCACGTGCATGTTATAAAATCGGCGCGGCCCTTTCAAATTTTACACCATAGTTTGAAAGGGATAATTTTCAAAAGGGGAAGTATGCAGTGTACTTTCTGTTTGAAAATTGGTATAACTTATGCATATATTTGCCATCTAGTTTATGCAAACTTACAAAATTACCCCCATGCAGGGCAGTAATGAAACTGTGCAGGGAGCCTGCAGCAGCGCTTCACTTTGAAAATGTGAAATGAAGGTGTAAGACATGCACATGAAAGTACACGCAAAGTTCAAATGTAATCTTCAAATGCATTAATTTTCTGCTCCTTTTTTCCCCAAGTGGGTAAAGTACACACACTGTTCTTTTGTCCGCAGTGGGTAGGGAAGCAATATTCAAAATTGATTTCTTTTTTTTTCTTTTTACAGGGGTAAAGATTTATAGCACCCACAGAGTTTATCCATGCCTCACTGCTGAGATTCTAACAGGCGGGCCGATGCAGTAAAGTGCGCCGTTAGCCCCCGGTTGGACGCGCGTTTTCCATGCGCTATTTTTACCCCTTATACAGTAAGGGGTAATAGCGCGTGGAAAACGCACGGCCAACCCCCCGAAACTAATAGCGCCCGCAACATGCAAATGCATGTTGATGGGCCTATTAGTCACTCCCACACGATACAGAAAGTAAAATGTGCAGCGAAGCCACACATTTTACTTTCAGAAATTAACACCTGCCAAAGGCAGGAGTTAATTTCGGCCAGCACCAGGAAAGTGTACAGAAAAGCAGAAAAAATCTGCCCGCGGGTTGGAAGACGGATGCTCAATTTTGCCGGCGTCCGTTTTCCGAAACCGTTGGCTGTCAGCGGGTTCGAGAACAGACGCCGGTAAAATTGAGTGTCGGCTGTCAAACCCGCTGACAACCGCAGCTTCTGTCAAAAAGGAGGCGCTAGGGACGCGCTAGTGTCCCTAGCGCCTCCTTTTACTCCGGGCCCTCATTTGCATACGGGCCGATACTGAATCGCGCGCCCAGGACACTGGCCTGTGCACGCGTCGGGAGAGTGGGCGCTCGCCGAGAGAAAGTTTCAGTTCCTCCCTCTAAACTGAAATCAAATTTCTCTTTCTACTGGAGTCCTTTTGATAAGGTTGCATGCAGTCTCATGAAAAATCAGTATCATGTTTTCAAGCTATACCACTGTTAAATGTAAAGCATCTAGGATCATCTGAAGTTTTGCTCCGACAATAGTGCCGTCTACCAGGCCACTGAAACAATGGTCCTCTGGCAATCTCCCTCTCGGGAACCATGAGCTTTCTTACAGAACACACCAAGGATTTCCCCCTAATTAGCCATACATACGTCCCCCCCCCCCCCTCCCCTGCCCAGTAAGAGTCCTCTTATCGAGAAATACAGATAAAAAAAACCTCTTTGGGACGAAGGAGAAATGCAATCTTATAATAGAAAATAAGTTTCGCTGCAAAGCAAGAGACAGATCCTAACCATCCCCGGGAGCAGTGGACACTGATCCCATAGATTCACCAGCTCCATTGGGCCAGAGGATCAAGAATCTGAGCATTTGGGTGGGTGCGGCAGTTCTCTGGCCTAGACGTAAGCCAGCCTTGAGTAGGAGTCTGAGGAGTGCCGGAGGCAAATAAAAGGTGTGTGCCTTTGGATGAATCAGCACTTACAGGCAGAACTGAGACATTAAGGGAGCGTCTGTAGTGGTTCCTCCTCTTGCATGCTCCAAATATCTTTCTTCAGGTCCTGACAAATGCATATAGGCCAGAAAAATTTTGGTGACTCAAGCCCTTGGAGGTAAAAATAAGTAACTTTTCAATTTTCTTATTTAAGAACGCATGTATTCAGCCACATTAGTTAAAAATGATACTAAAGCTGTTGTACTTGCATAGCATTTTTGACCAGATGGCTTTTGTGGTGTACCACAGAATTATCACCAAATTACCACAGCCATTTTACCTAGGGTACCTTGGAAGGCTGAAAGACCAACTTTAGGTCTCCATAGAATAGGAGAAGCAGGGCCATGAGCCCACATACACCCACAGGCTGTGGAAGCAGCCAGTTGTCCGACAGTCATTTGATAGCTAAGTATTAGATCGTACCAAGCACGCTTTATCTTGCCATTACCCCATGATGCAGGTGTGTTGTGATGTACTGCAGTTGTCTAAGCCGTGTGATGTTTTAAGTAAAACATCAAAGTAATTTGAATGCAGAACATTCCACAATCAAAACATCTTTCCCATCTAAAAAGTTAATCATTCCTTTATTTCATTTAACTGTGGGAACAAAAAAATGTTAATGTAATTAAATCATTTTGTTCAATTTCCACCTAGTCTAATGTCTGTTGACTTTTTGTGGTTTACAATAAGTTTAGCAAATACTAGGAGAGATTTTTTTACATGTTTTTTCATGCCACACAGTGCCCACTAACTTACAATACAGACAATTTTTTTAAGTTAAGTTCTTCATTGTATAAACTTTATTAAGAGGACATCCCTATGGCCCAGTGCCACAGGAGATCCAGCTTCAAGATTTTAACATTTTAAACAGGATTTTAGTTGGGTAAAAATTTTTTTTTTTTAAAAACTAGCAAAATAACGTTGCTTCATTTACACTACTAAATAACACTAAAAAATTTGCTAACATTCTTTCCCTATTTTCAAATGCTGGATAAACTTTGCAAACTAACTGGGTCATTTATCATTTCACGCAAGCAGTAAATAGCGCAACATGTGTTGTGTTGTGCTTGTCTGTTCGGACAGGCGGGGATGGGGGGAGAGGGGGGAAGAGAGGGAGAGTGAGCAAAGAGAGCGAGAGACAGAGTAAAAGCCCAAGACACTGTAGAGACTTGCAGGTCGATACAGTAAGACCGCGTTAGAAAGAGTGCGGCAGTGCCGGGCGCACCCTCGTTCGCCGCATGCACAGTCCTGCTCACATACCGCTCGATACTCTATTTAAATTGCTTGCAAATGCAAGCCGCGTCTGCGAAGCGATAGGCGAAGCGTTAAGCCCGCACAACCCATTTTACTGTATAGGCGCTTAATATAGTGCCTATACAGTATCCTGGGTGTGCTGGTACCTGTCATTTCAAATGTCATTTCAACTGACATTTGAAATGACAGGTACCAGGAAGTGGATGGTTCCCCCCCTCCCGAAGCAAGGCGCAGGGCGAAAATTAAAACAAAAGGGAATAAAGTGTAAAAAAAAGTAAACTTACTGGCGGGAGCCGGCGGGCGCGCATTCGAGGCAGGAGCGAGTTCATCGAGGCGGGAGCGGGCGGGCGTGCTGTCATCGAGGCGGGAGCCGGCGGGCGCACGTTCATCCAGGCAGAGGGAGCCGGCGGCGAAAGCTGCCTCCAGCAGCCCCCGCCGGCAGTGAATGAATGCACGCCTGTGTACGCCCGTGCAATTTCGGCGCTCAAGGCGTGACGTCACGACGTTTTACAACACGGCATGTGACGTCGGCGTTCTCTAATGCCCTGCCTTGAGCACCGAAATTGCACGGGCGTACACAGGCGTGCATTCATTTACTGCCGGCGGGGGCTGCTGGAGGCCGCTTTCGCCGCCGGCTCCCTCTGCCTGGATGAACGCATGCCCGCCGGCTCCCGCCTTGATGACCGCACGCCCGCCCGGAGATGGGGGATTCGGAAAGTGACATCCAAGGTATTTATACCCATTTTAGGTTTTTAGGTTTTCTTTTGTGGGAAAGTTTGCCGTCTACCCTTAACCCTTGCCTCTAACGCAGGGGTAGGGGTAGGCGGTAAGTTAGCAGGCTAAACGCGGGGCAAAATGCAGGGTAAAATAGCGATAGTCGGGGCGCGCGTTACTGTATGGGAGGGAATAGCTAATTCGCTCGTTTACATCTGATATACATGCCGCGTGCGGAAGGGGTTACCCGGGGATTTAAAGAGGCAGTAAGAATCGGTTAAAGGGGATTGTGTATCGCAGGAAGGGTTAACGCGACCGGAAAGTGAGTAGAAAGCAGGTTAGGAGCAGGGTAACTGCGGCCGCACTTTACAGTATTGAGCTGCAAATTTGTAACTTTTCTATTTACAACCACTGTAAGAAGCGGCACTTTTAACTCTGGGTGGGGTAGGTTTGAGGGGGCAGTTTTACACAGTCAGAGGTACGAATAGCAAAGTTGACACCACTGAAGATTTTCTGTCATTTGGAGCGATGAAAGCAGAGGGATGGTGACAAAAAAAAAAAAAAAGAAGATGTGTACTTTCCAGTTGGCTCCTATCTGGGTCATGGGGTGGACATGGGCTGGGGCTCATCTCAGAATCCATGGGCACAACTTTGAGAAAAATTAGGAGGTCCCTGCTCTTCTTTCTCCTCCTCCCTGCACAAAACGAGGAAAAAAAAAAGTCTGAAATCAACAATGGTTATGAATGAAAGGATAGACATCAATACCAAAAGGGCAGTAAACTCCAACATATACATGAATTCATTCTTTGAACTATACACACAGTCATGAAAGTATATGAATAGCATAAAAATGAATACTCACTGCCCTGATAAAACAAGTTATCTGTTTTGGCCCTCCTCCAGGTACTGGAGTACCCTTGGGTCATGTTGGGGTGATCCTCTTCCTGGGAAATAGAAGGGAGGGTGCCTCAAAAAATCAGGTCTGAGTTGCTCCCAAATTATCTCCAAAACACAAAAGTGAATACAAAACGTTAGCGTACAACCATTAAGAGGGTAATTTTGTAACTGTACGGATTGCTGCAATCACCTGCCAATTTTGCATCAATTTTCAAAGTGAAAATTACTCCAGGAAAATTACCCCAAGAAAAATACCTGCACAAATTTACTCCCTGCTATTTTTTTTTTTTTACAGGTAGAGGGTTTAAAAAAAATAAATAAATAAATAAAAAAAGGAATGCATACTTGAAAATTCAAAAAAAGTAATGCACACAAATTCAAAATCTTCCCACACTGTGGGTAAAGAGTATGCGCATAGAGGCCCTACACGCAAACAAACATTTACCCCTGTATAAAGCAGGCAATTTTGTAAAAGTCCATTTCTGCACGTCAAGCACCATTTTACACACCAAAATGGCTTTTTAAAATTATCCTCACATGTTTACAGGGCAATTTTAAAAATGATTTCCACAGGTAAAAAACAGTACTTTACCTGTAAAAATGACCATTTACAAAATTATCCATCCAATGCTTATAGGCCCGCTATGCCCTAAGTTGCAAACCCCGCCCCTTGGAACGCCTTCCCTTACTGTGGGTAAAATTAAGCGCATATGTTTAAATTTACAGAAGCATGCATGCACTTTTTGCAGGTTAAGTACTCGCACAAATCAGCAGGTACAAAATATCTGCAGGTGCTTTTCCTTAGGTAAAAAAAAAAAAAAAGTACCCACATATTTTGCACCTTTCTGGCCAGTCTTCAACTTTCTCCCGGGAGAAGGGGGTCATTTTCAAAGTCATTTCCACAGGAAAAACAGCTCTTTATCCACGGAAATGGCTTTTTAGAAAACTGTTTGCCATAGACACACAAAGAAGTACATATGTAGGGTCTGTGCACATACTTGTACCCACAGTGTAAAGGTGCATTCCTGGAGAGGAGTCTGCCCATACAAAAGTATGCATGATTGTCTTCTCAGAAAAACTATTTGCTCAGCTTAGCAAGTGTAAATAAATGTGTGTGTGTGTGTGTGTGTGTGTGTGTGTGTTACAAAATTACCCCCTATCTCTCTGCTTACCTTGCATTTGCCCGGCACCCCAACATCTACACAAAACAATACAACACCCATAGAGGATATGTCCCGTATTTGCACCCACCTCCATCCCCCCCTCACATGCAGGAATTTTAGAAAACTCAGTTAAAACTAAAAAAAAAAAAACAAAACCCACTGAAAAAGGAAAGTTCACTTACCAGAGTACATCCTCTGTGTTCAGACACTCTAGGGAGAGAGACAGCTGTAGAAATAAAAGCATGCCTTGCGCCAAGACTAGGACTCCGGTTTAACTTGTTGCCCGACTGGCAGACACTGGCCCAACAAAACAGTAGTATCTCGAAAGCCCTGTGCATGACCACAAAGGAATTTAAAGGGCCCTTCACCATTTCCCATCATTTAATCATAGCTGATACAGGTAGTGAGGTTATACACAGCAATGAAATGCAGACTAAACAAGAATCTCTCTCATATTGAGAAATAATTTCTCTTTGATGCACACATCTTTGGCTCCGTCAACCACCCACCATTTTGAACACTGTAGGAGGCATTCAGCCTGATGGGGGTTCAACCTTTCATCCTAGACTGCACCTGGAATGCTTGACATGGAGAGCCCCTTACTCCTGTCTATGCCTGCGCTCCCACACAGACCATGCTCATATCTCATCCGTGCTCTTTGTTATCTGGTTCTTGACTCCCTTCTACATGCTGGTGGGAAATATTATTGGCATCCGTCAATCCTCTGCCTCTAGATGTGCCAACTCCAAGCTATTTGAGTAGCTACGTTTAAAAAAAAAAAATGTGGATGAGTCCATAAACCATTACTAAGGTAGAGTTGCAAAAATCCACTGCTTATCTCTAAGATAAGCAACATTGAATCTAACCCTTGGGACACTGCCAGGTACTTGTGACCTGGATTGACCACTGTTGGAAACAGGATACTAGGCTTGTAGACCTTTGGTCTAACCCAGTATGGCAAGTCTTCTGTTCATGGAAGTCATAGTTGCTTACAAGCTTGATTATATTCCGTATCTGAACATTCAGCAGGAGAGGCTAGAGATGTACAAGGCTTCTACAAGATTGCATCCCTAATATGGTCAGGGTTACTGGTTCCAATAAGGTTCAGGAAATCTTTTACCAGAAACATGCTCATTATCCACAGCTGGAACATGAATATACTGTTTTATCATAATTCATTGCATACCTAATTGCTTAAATAGTAAATCTGTCACCTAAATTACTTGAGTACTTCTCCAAATTAATCTGTTACAAGTGGCTGGTTATAGTTTACAAGATTACATGTTTATAGACCAATGAGGCAGAAGTCAAACATCTGGCACCAGTCTGAAGCCTCCAATGGTCACTAATCTTTATGGACATTTAGAATAAGGTCATATGCAAGGGGACAGCTGTCAGTAGCCTACCTTGCTGCAAAGTATGCAGTTACTTCTGTACCCACAGACCAGTCGTTAAAAAAAATTAAGGAGGAACTACCAAAGTAGCTTCCCTTTCAAAATGCCTACACAGTGCACAGGTACAAAATGTACTTGCATACTCTGTGCCTATTTCTGCTTGTAGAAGAGGAGGAGAAGGTCTACCAAAATGATAAGGGGAATGGAACAGCTCCCCTATGAGGAAAGACTAAAGAGGTTAGGACTTTTCAGCTTGGAGAAGAGACGACTGAGGGGGGATATGATAGAGATGTTTAAAATCATGAGAGGTCTAGAACGGGTAAATGTGAATCGGTTATTTACTCTTTTGGATAATAGAAAGACTAGGGGGCACTCCATGAAGTTAGCATGGGGCACATTTAAAACTAATCGGAGAAAGTTCTTTTTTACTCAACGCACAATTAAACTCTGGAATTTGTTGCCAGAGGATGTGGTTAGTGCAATTAGTGTAGCTGTGTTTAAAAAAGGATTGGATAAGTTCTTGGAGGAGAAGTCCATTACCTGGAATTAAGTTCACTTAGAGAATAGCCACTGCCATTAGCAACAGTAACATGGAATAGACTTAGTTTTTGGGTACTTGCCAGGTTCTTATGGCCTGGATTGGCCACTGTTGGAAACAGGATGCTGGGCTTGATGGACCCTTGGTCTGACCCAGTATGGCATTTTCTTATGTTCTTAAAACACAGCACAAAGATTTGAAAAATTCAACACATCGTTTTCTCCCCCGACCTAATTATGCGCCCAGCAGCGCTTCTTTTTTAATTGGGCTAAATTACTGTACTTTGAGATCACAAACATACTTTTTACCCACTGTGATGGTGACAATTTCACTCATGGAAACTTAGCTGGATAAATGTTTAGAAGGGATTTTTTTGTGCTTTTACTGCATACTAATTTTGTTTTTTATGGAACACTAAAACAAAAATGAAACAAAAAAAAAATAATAAAATGAACCAAAAACACAAACAAATATTTTCCCGCTGCATATCCCTAATACTTCATTACCTGGCTAAATCTCTTTGAAAACTGTTCTCTGTACTGTATTTTTTAATTTATTTTTTTTTATTTCTAGTGCCATTGCTGAATGAAATTTTATTACATATACCTATGTGCATACCCAAAAATACCAGCAGAATTTACACTACTGCACTCTTATCGATCCTTGATGGCAGATGAAATGCACTCCCTACCATATCGGACATTAAGATACTCAAGACATGGGCTTAAAATCCAAAAGCATCTATTTTTAAAGAAACAAAAAAATAATTGAACCACACATCCCAATGTTTATATATATAGCATATCAAACAACAAACAGATACAGCTCAAAGTAAATCCTTGCACTTCAATATTTCCTGTAATTCTTTTAATGACGACAGCAACTCCTCTGGGGTAACAAACAACATTAGAAATAGAGTATAGCATATACATATCATTAAGAAAAAAAAAAAGTAAATATTGTCACACTAGCCAACATCCATAATCTGTATGCTGCTGTGAGACTGTATTAACTAAACCTGCTCTCCAGGAGCCGATATTTACACAGCTGCATTTTTGGAAATCCAGAAAACACAAATTTGTTCCAGTGAACTACTACAGTATCTTGTTGCCTACACATGACCAAGTCAGCTGGTTTTTTACTATGTTCTCCAATTCATTCAACAAACAGCAGATAAAGAATGTAAGGCCCATGTGATCTGCCCGTTTGCTCTACCTATTACATTATCACAGACCCTGCTTGAACTGCTGCTTTGTCACCTTCTGTTGCTCAGGGCTCTTTGTACCTGTCAAATGACGTTTTTCATTCCTGAGAACACTTGCCTCTACCATCCTTTAGGTCATGCCGTTATATCCAACGCACTCTAAGGAAATATCTCATGTTTCTTTTAAATCTGCTCTCTTCCAGCCTTGTATCAAGAGGAAAAAAAAATGTTTGCCTCTTGTACATTCACACCCTTGAAATATGTGACTGTCTAACATATCCCCACACACACACACATTCTCTCTCTCTCTCTGGGTATGCATATTGATATACTCAGATCTGCAACATCTTTGTAGTCCTTCCCTGGACTGCCTTTACCCTCTCTCTACCTCCGGAAATGCAGCCTCCATGTTATGATGTGAAAAAAAGCCAGGACAGAGACTCCAGTTTGTATTTTTTAATTATGTTTAAATTTCTTTAATGTTATGTGAAAAATAGATTTCAGATTTTTTTCCTTTAAATGAACCCTCCAAATAATTTGCATAGGGTCATCGCCACCATTTTTCTGCTGGCTATATACTTTCCCTACACACCCCAATGTCCCACTATTTTTTCCTATTGCTATTTCAGATAGTTAAGAAACTTTGTGGTCAACAGATCATGGCCAGATCTCTCTCCTGTTTGAATGGTAGTACCTCAAACCCCATCATGTACTGCTCTTCTCTAGATTTTGCACCAGAAATGCATGACTAAAAATATTTTCTGCATTAAATCTCAGCTAATACAGTCAATCACGCCATACACTTTTCTAAATAACTACTTTCCACCCCTCCCTCCATGGTGCAGATATTAGTGTCAACCTCAAAGTCATACCTTCCTATTCATTCCCTATGCAATGCAAAGTAGACAGAATTGGCCCAAGGAGTGATGCATGTGGTACCATAATCGGTTTCAACCCTCCTCTGAGTAAAATCCATTTACCATTCTCTCACCTATTATACAAACAGTTTCTAACCAAAATTACTACTACAGATTCCATATTCCAACTTTCTTGTGCACTAATTCCTTGGCCACCCAGTCAAAGTAGTCAATCAGATTTTTTCACGTTCGGAAAGAAAATCAGATTGCACGACAATTTCTTTTTTTATGAATTCCAATAATAAACTGAACCAAAAGGTATTCTCCACTCATTAACAAACAAGCTCACTGCTACAGGATTCCTTCTATAGGAATTTATTCTCAGCCACTGCTCTTTCATAAGGTCCTCACCACTATGAGCACTTCTATAGCTGTCTTAGGATAACAATAAGGACTCAAGTACAAAAAGATCATGATCATCATCACACATACTCCTCTTGCACTTCCCCAGAAATGATAGGGGAAAATATCTTAACTGACCAATCATATATTAAGCTGAAGATTTCTTATTATGCAATATTTTACAAATTTCATAATATAAATTTAAAGGTCAACATAAACCTGGATAAGAATTTTCTAATTTCTTCACACTTATGTTCTCAACTCTCATGATCTCGAATTGTGCCTTTTCCATTTTTCCCATATGTTGATCCATTTCTTGCAGAGTGTTAGTATGTTCCACTAGGTTTTTCTCCATTTTCAATCTTGTTGTTAGACTGTAGAGTAATATTTGTCAAATCAATTACTGCTTTCTCCAGGCCCTTTATCGCATGCCACAACGACTCCAAAGTTATCGTCTTTGGCAGTTCAGCAGGAGTGTATGTTCCCAAAAGAGGCCTCTGGGCGTTTTCTCCCCCTCCTGTAGTTTCCCCACTCACTATCTCCCTGATAGCATTTTCCTCATCGTCTTTGCTGGCTTGGGGTAAGTTACCTTGCAAAGTTTTTCCAATTTCAAAAGTTCCAGGCAGTACTTGTAAGTTAGGCATACTCACCCCCGCAAGCACAGCTTCGGACGGAACCGGGGAGGGGGGGTTATTGGAGCGCCGGGACTAAGGGTGACCTCTTCAGCCAACGAGTCCGACATCCGCCCCAAATCAAGGCTTGTAGCGGCTGCTTCTACCGGCGGTTTTCCTGCTACCTCGGCGGCGAAAAAGTTCTCGATCCGTGGCTGACCAGCTTCTGGGATCAGCGATGAAGATGTAGCTATCGCCTCCCGAAGGAGAGTCCAAGATGGCCACCGTGTGAATAGGCTGCGAAGGACGCTCGCTCCGACTTTCTTGAAAAATTTTGCTTTAAACAATGCCACACTTAAAATGTATTTCTAATCCCGCACCCTCCAGAGTTCGGGGCAGGTAACAATGGTACATACATAAAAAGTGAAAATAAGCATACTAGATGAATACCAATAACATTCATCAACAATTTCTGCAAAGATTTCCACAATACTGAAAGCTGCGATTATGTGTACTAAAGGAGTTTGGCCGTATCCTAGAAGGAGAGAGGGGGTTATCTTGGCAACTGATGGCTAGGGGCGGGTTAGTTGGAGTTAGTTTTCTGCGGAGGTTTGGGGGAAGTGGCAGTGAATAGATATGTATTAAGAGCTGTTTCAAACATTTTTATATCTTTTTGCGAACGTATATGTTGCTGCAGGAAGTTCCAGAATACAGGATCGGTGAGGGAAAAGGCTTGCTCATGGGTGATGGACAATCTGGCTGCACATAGGGATGGGATTTCCACTAGTGCTTGAGAGGCTGAGCGAAGATTTCTAGTCAGCAAATATAATTTGAGGATACTGCTAATCCTTGGGGAGGTGATGTGAAATAAATTATGAATCAGCATGGCAAGTTTATATTGTATTGGAACAAATCTACTCTTCTTTCACCTTTCATCACTCCAAATCACATGAAATCTGCACTGATGGTAACTATGCTGTTCATACCTATGACTATGCTTGTAAAACTGCCCCCCCCAAAACCCAAATCACCCCCAAGTTCATAATGCCCGCTCTTTACAGTGGTATTAAACATTTCAGATATAAGTGAACTTCTGCAGAGGCTCTCTCTCTCTTCCCCCCCCCCCCCTTCCCAAACTGCAATTCGCGATAAAAACGTTTTCAGCCTGTAACGCACAGTTAATGTAGGCACAATGCACAGGAAAAAGGTATAGTTATTTCCGGCATTAAAACCTGCTTTGCTGCGCGCTACTCTATTGCACACCATGCTAACTGACCCTCATTTCCATTTACTCCTCCCAAACTCCTTCCACTTGAATACAAATGAAAAAGGTGCATATGCAATTTGCGATGCGGTATTTAATCACATGTGTTATGGCGTTAGGGCCCTAATGCCTGCGATAATGCCCCAACATGATTTGATAAATGACCCTCTATATTTGCTGTATTCAAACACTTTGATTTCACCCAACAAATTTACAGCATGCACTTGAGTTTTCTACTCAAATTCAGAGATGAATTATTGTAAATGGTTGGCACTCTGATGCATTTGTTATTCAAAGGGGACCTAGACACTTTGCTATTTAATTTTGCACTGGAACCCGTTACACAAAAGATTAGAGAGAGAGTCAGTTGATATATTAGGGTTCCATTTTGTAATTCATATGAAAAAATAGCTTTACATGCAGATGATATTATCTTAACTAAAACAGATAAATCTATACTGGCTTTACTTCACCTTCTAAAAATGTATAATCATAACCGAGTTATTTAATTAATCACATCAAATCTATAGCTATGGGTATTGGACCAAAATTTAAGCTTCCCAATCATAACAGGGGTTTTCAGGTGAAAAATTCCTTTATTAAATATTTGGATATAAAACATTTCAGCCAATCTGGCTGAGTCATACACTAAATTTTGCTGAGACTATTCAGAAATTGACATCAGACTTCACCAGATAGACACCCCTTCCTTTATCATTCTTAGGGATATTGTATTTGGTGAAGATGATGGATGTTGCCATGTCTTCTTTACTTGTTTCAATACCTATCCTGTAACATACCCTTGGGATTTTTGCTTCTCTTATTATTTCTTTTACATGGAAGGGCAAGACTCCTTGTATTAAACTATCTACTTTACAGCTGCCGGAAAACTCTGGCGGTCTTGATATTTCTGACATATTTGATTTATATTTTTACGAAATTGGTGAGGGTCAGGGGGTGGTTAAGTAGCGATTCTTTGTCATACTCTTGTGGGCTTTGGAGGAATTGCAGACTCAGGGGCATGGTTTGGCTTTGTTATTGTGTTATCCATCAGGATCGGTGATACCAGAATTAATAGGAAGAGTCTAATTTTATCTCACTCTTAAACATTTGGTCAAATTACTAAGAACTGTCTTAATGAGATTTTTCTCCCATCCCCCCCCCCCACCCCACTTTAGAAAAATCCACAGTTCTTGGTAACTACTTTAGAGGGGGTGGGAGGAAACGTGGCTGAAATGTCTAAATTAGATATGGAGGGGCAACATTTTAAAATCCTATGTGGAAGAATGTGGAATCTTGTCTCACACTCATTTCTTACATTTGCAGTTACATGGGGATGTATTTCGAAGTACAGGGGACATTTACGTTGAGGGGGGGGGGAGGGGGGAAATGGCCTTGAAAAGATCCTTTATAAAAGATTTCTAGGCAAAATTATTTCACAACTTTTGTTATTTACGTGATGAGATTCATGAAACAGTGATCTTTCCCTGAAATCTGGATGATTAGTATTCTTTTTGGTGTTCTATTCAAAAGTTATCTGGAATAAAAACAAAGAATTATATGTTCAAGCTTCTATACAGCACCTACAGATACCCATTCTATTTCTCTAAATTTAAAGATTCAGATCCACTTTGTTGGCTGGGATGTGGGTCTGATGCATCCTATTTACACGTGGAAGGAATATCCTATTGTGCGCAAGTGTTGGGCAAATGTGGATACAGAAATAGAAGCCACTGAAGGGTCATATCTTTAAATTTGTCTCACTTGTGTCTTGGGACGATGGGATGCCAACACCTTGTTAGAGTCAGGCGGCTGGTTTCTTATTTATTACATATGACTAGCATCACTGTAGCATTCTTTTGCAAACAACGCCGCATATGGATTATTGAAAGGCTGAGCTGACAAACAGCATGATTGAAAAAAAACCTCCTAACAATCATGTGGAGGGATATGGACAGGTTTGGGGCCCCTACTGAACTTGACGAAGACTGCAGGTATAGATGGTTGGACTGGTTAATTGTCGCTTATGTTTGCTCACATCTTTTTATTTTGTCCTTATTTGCTATGCCTGGGAATCTTTCTCCTTCTCGTGTGTGTATATTGTATATTATGCAATTCTGATGTTCCACGTGTTTATAAAATAAAAAGATTTTTAAAAAGTGAGAAAATTGGCAGAAAGAAGTCAAGAACCATGCCTCAGAGGGAAGGGAAGCAAGCATAATGAGAGAAAAGCCCTACAGTGCTGGGCTGATCCAATACACTCAAAGAGTACCCCCTTGGTACTAACTGTTAAGACGTTTAATAGAATCTTCGTTTTCCTCTGCTCTACCTCACCATACCGGGGTAAATTTTCAATAGCATGCCTAACTGCAGCTTCATACGAACTTTTAAGCCCACGCACAAAGTCGGTTGTCAAAACACAAGCCGACTAAATCGAAATTTGAAAGAAAAAAAAAAAAAACAACCCAAGTTATGCGCATAAACAAATCTGCGAACCTTTACAAACTGCAAAATAGATGTGTAAAGTTGGTCTCATTAACAGCATTCCATTCATGCACATACCTTTTTTTCAAGGTAAAGTGCACACGTGAACCCACATCTTACAAACGCCTCCCACAGAGCATCTCACGTTCATACAGCCAAGCCTGCGCGCATTTTGAAAGTATTCATTCCTTCAGGGGGGCTGATTTACCCTCACAGGGCTGATTTACATGCATTAACTAAAATCTAAAAAAGTCAAGGCTTTGAGATTTATCCCTATGTAGTTTTATTTTTCCACAACTGCCACAGTCTAGCAGATTTAAAAATAAACATAAATCCTCCATGAACAAGATACAATCACAGTTGCTAAATCTTGTCCTGCTCTGGCAATGTTCTAGGACCAGTAATATAATCCTAACTCAACAATGATAGTCCCTGAAAAGAAGGGCGGGAAACCCCACAATAGAATAAAAAGATGAAGAATGGCTGTAGGACTGTGCAATCAAACTCCACAAAACCTCTCTCAGATCTGGTTTCTTCACACACAAACCCTACGCTGCCTCCTCCGCTGAGGAAGGGTGTGGAAGGAAAGAGCATTAGCAGTTATTTGCTGTGGATCCTTCACTACTGCACTGTTCCCTGCCCCTCCTCACTGAAGATACAGATTAACTATTTTTGTTCAGTGTTTGTACGATTCACATAAGTGGCGACTGAAAAAGAATGAAAGCTTGGGGTCTAATATGAACAAAAGATTGGTGGAGCTCCTCGTGCCATATTCCTTCAGAGGTAGACCCTCCCTGTCAAAAAAAAAAGGCATGTTTCTCACTAAGGTAACGGAGAGAGCCAAGTTATTGCTAGCTATTCTACAAAGCCTCCTTTGTGGCTTTCTTCATAAAGGGTAAATTATTGTAGAACTGTAACAAACAGTGCACTATCAGAAACGATACCCACTGCTTCCAGCATTATGAATGGGATTATCATTCTGAAACCTTTACCCTAGTTTAAGCTGCTTTTAGCAACCTCTTTCAATGCAAAAAAAAAAAAAAAAATCCTCCCCGGCAAGGCAAGAAAAATAGACGGGGAGAGCATCTTAGAGAGAAAAAACTTAAGTATGATAGCATTTACAGAAGGCTGCGAAAGACACGAACCAGACCACCGTACTATAACGTACAGCAGTGCCCGATTGTGAAGGAACAGCCAGAGTTCCTCTCCAGCAGAAAAAAAAAAATAAATACATATACAACGGTCTAGAAGTCTGTCAAGAGATATAATACAGCAGTGCTGCAGATAGGTAACGGCCACAGCTCAGCCCAGATAGACAGCTTTATGATCAATATCACAACTAACTCACAGACATAATGAACTATTGCACACAGATGTACTTCTTATTCCACCTTTTGAAATAACTTCCAACTCAACTTTTGCTCTGCTTCTCACAAAAGGTGTTATTTTAAAATCGATTATCAGGTCTGTCAGTTGAGCAAAAAAAAGCAGAAAGGCCAAAAGAACAAAAAAAATCCAGCTTTTCTAAATATAATTTACGGTAGTTAAGATGCAATTTTTAAGAAAGTAAAGCTACATTTTGATAAATTTTATTTAAGATACATTAAAGCCCAGCGATATCGTAAGGGAACAGGATTATAACTGGGCTGGGAAAGGGGAGTTGCTGTGGATTCTTTTCAGCAGAGACTTTTGAGGATGCCGTCCGGATCAGGTCAAGCCTGCAGCATCTCTTCTCTCGCTCTCCTTCGGGTAGAAGTGGGGGTGGAAGAGGAATTGGATTCAGATGACAACCAAAACACGGGCCCCGCCTTTTTACGGTCAGGGGTACAGATACCCAGACATAAGTGTGAAAAAAAAAAAAACCAAAACAAAAACAGGACTGCTTCTAAGGCCAAGTCCATAAGCAAAACAATGTCAGCACCGTCTGAATTTTCAAGAAGGCTCATCGAATAACTGCTCGGAGCGGCAGCTGCTGCCACAAGAAGCTTGAGGGCAGACTGGATGGACCATTTGGTCCTTTTCTGCTCTCATTACTGTGTGTGCAGAAGTTGCATGCAGCTGGCAACAGGCAGTGACTTAAGGGTGCTGTCTTTAGGCAGTCACTCAAGGCATCCAATTAGCTGTTGCAATCAGATGTATTTAAGACTTTTGCTTTTATGGGATGAAGATGAAACACTGTAGAGGGACACAGGACTGCTGGTGATAATGTAGGTGGGATGTGCCTCAACCCTTCCATCAGAAGGCACTTGTGGTGGGTCTTGTTTGTTTGAGAAGGCATGCAAGTGTTTTATTTATTTATTTTATTTTATGTGTTTTGTATACCGTCATTCGGTTTCACCATCAGAACGGTTTACAGAAACATGCAACAGACTGAAACATCATCCTCATCATATAAACTTATCTTGTGGTGTAGGTTAGTTACATCTATTTGTTATCACTTGCGCATCAAATTATTTCTGCTGCAAAGATGTGTAAGGTTTCTTACTTAGCTGGGGATGTATCATTTTTTATGTTGTTGGGTTGCGTGTTTGCTTTGTATGTTGGTTGATTGAGTGAATTTGAGTAGGCTTTTGTGAACAGCCAGGTTTTTAGATCTTTTTTGAACATTTTCAAGCTTGGTTGAGTTCTTATTCCACTTGGTATAGAGTTCCATAGTTTGGGGCTGGCGATGGATATGGCTCTCTCCCGTGTTTGTTTAGTTGAGTGATTCTTGAATGAGGGAGTTTGAGGAGGCCTTTATTCCTAGATCGAAAGTTCTGTTTTGCCCCAAACTCCGAGATGGGGCTGTTTGGTTTGGTATCCTCTGTGTGAGAATGGGGCTGAGGATAAGGACATTGATATTGGGGTAAATTTTGGAACAAGGGAAATAATATTGCATTTGAAAGTGAGTTTAAATTTTTGTTTTTAAACATGCTTTTGTAATTTTATGTAAGCTGCTCTGAGTCTGTGAAAAGACCAGGATATAAATTAAAGCCATGAATGAACTCAAAGCTTCCTGACCAGCAATTTAAATCAAATAAACCCAAGCCAGAAGCCTAGTTTACTGGCAAAACGTACTGGAAGAAGAATAAATTCTAGATTGTAAAAAACAAACAAAAAAAACCCTTCAAATATATGAATCAAGGTAGAAACAAATCTAGAAAGTATGTGTGACCCCCACACAAGATGTTCACAATGACTGTGCATGAGATAAATTAGCATATACTGGGTTTCCACTGCATTCAAAAATGTAGAACTTATTAGGTCCAGTTTATACATAACATAAGAGACAATGGAATGATTTGATTTCAGAAGTCAAACTATATGATATAAAAATTAATGTTCTATTCCAGGGGTCTGCAAGAGATAATACATACCACAAAGCCTTCCCTGATTTACCCAGCTCATTCCTGCATGCCAGCACCACAATCATTTTCAAAATCTGAGTCTGCTGTAATCTCAGAATGCATGAGATTAGCACAGTCTGCCTAGTCATTTTTAGTTTTTCAGTTCCTGCATATTTTATTTTTTAACTTTTATATACCGACATTCCTGTATAAAATACAAATCACACCGGTTTACAATAAAACATAACTTCGCCTGTGAGCGTTACATAGATCAACAAATTATACTAAAAAGCATACATTACCTTTGTCAGAAATGTAAAACAATTATAAAGAAGAAATTGTTAACAAGGGATAAAAGATAACAAGGGGAATATTTAAAACTAGGGGATGCACGAAGGGGTGCACAAAGGGGAATGCCCCTTTGTCGCGCCCCTTCGGCGCGTGGCGCCTGCTGGCTTGGCACTTTTAACGGATCAGTTCCGTGAGCGATGATGTTGGGGGAGGGGCGGGTCCCTCAGACCTTTTATTCTTTTCAAATTCATCATCTCTTCCCATATAGGAAGATGTGGCATGCCAGGCATGAGGGAGATCATGTAGCTCTGCCACAGCTTCTCGTCAGTGGGAAGTATGATTTATGCTGGGCAGCCAGATCTCCAGGACTGCTTCATCCCTAGGGTTTTCACTGGGGTTGGTGTTCATTTTGCCACAGGAGAAACTCCTCCGGAGCAGGAATGCTTTTGCAGCTGGGAACATCCTCAGTCCCAACAGGGACTGGCACAGCATTGCAATGACAACTTAGAATTTACAAAGTTATTTTGGCACCTTGTCAAAAAGAACACAAAAACCACTGGCATTCTGATCTGTACTTTTATTATTATTAATGTATCTGTATAGCAATTGTATCTAATCCCAGTAATAAACAAATATCCAAAAGGCACAATCTTTCCAAGGTTAATAAAGCTATTTCTACAAGGAGAAATGTCAGCAATCCAGATTTAGACTTTAAAACTTATATTGGAAATTAGTTACACCCTTGTGAAAAATATTTTAATGTCTACTGAAGAGCCACATCCTTGGGTGAACATCTCATCTGAAAGTGCACACCGAGCAGCTCAGTACCCCTGATACCATACTGGGACACTGGTTCTGTTACTAGCCTAGAGCACATATACCAAATGATCAAAAATTGTTTTTTCAGCACTCCCACCCCACCATCCAAGCACCGGTCAGGACTAACCTTCCGCTAAACTTCTCAGATCTTACAGGATCAGACCCAAAGATGGTGCAAGAACTGCACTGAAGTCTTTTAAGTGCTTTGTGGCTCCCAAGTCTTGGGGGTCATAAACAGTATACTATCAGCTCCTCAATAAAAACCAAACCACATGCGGGCCGATACAGAAAACTTCGTGGGAGAGTCGGCGAGCGCCCGTTCTCCTGATGCGCGCCCAGGCCACTCTCCTGGGCGCGCGATTCAGGAAGCCCAGGTATGCAAATTAGGCGCTAGGGACACTAGCACATCCCTAGCGCCTCCTTTTTGACAGAAGCGGCGGCTGTCAGCGGGTTTGACAGCCGACGCTTAATTTTAACGGCATCATTTGTCGAACCTGCTGACAGCCACGGGTTTGGAAAACAGACCCCGGCAAAACTGAGCATCTGTTTTCCAACCCGTGGGCAGATTTTTTTTTTTGATTTTTGATTTTTTTATCTTTGGGGCCTCCGACTTAATATCGCTATGATTTTAAGTCAAGGGTGTATAGAAAAGCAGTTTTTTTCTGCTTTTCTGTACACTTTCCCTGTGCCGGCAGGAGTTAATTTCTGAAAGTAAAATGTGCGGCTTGGTTGCACATTTTACTTTCTGTATCGCGTGGGACTAACTAATAGGCTCATCAACATGCATTTGCATGTTGCGGGCGCTATTATTTTCTGGGGGGTTGGACGCGCGTTCTCCACACGCTATTACCCCTTACTGTAAAAGGGGTAAAAATAGCGCGTTGAAAAGGCACGTCCAAATGGGGGCTAATGGTGCACTCGGCCTGAGCGCTCTTTACTGCATTGGCCTGATAATCAGGCCAATGCAATGTCATGCACTCAGGCTAGTGCACAGGTTAACACGCAGTTGGACATGTGATTTGGACACATGACCATAATCCCTGATGCAATAAGGGGATCGGCACATCCGAAATGAGTGTCCAAACCAGCGCAAAGCTAATAGCACTCATTACATGTAAATGCCAATGTTGACAAGGCTATTAGCTATTACTCCCAATGTAAAAAAATAGCCGTGTGCGGTTCGACTTAATATCGTCATGATTTAAGTCAGAGGAACCACAGAAAGCAACATTAAAAAAAAAAAAAAAAAAAAGTCTTCATAGCAGTCAGGTTAGGAAAACAGACGCTCAATTTACAAGCATCCATTTCCCTAACCCTTGGCTGTGCACAGGTTAATAAAATGGATGCTCATAAAATTGAGCGTTTGTTTTCCTAACCCACTCACAGCCACTTCTCCTGGGCATCCGATGCAGAGGAGGAGCTAGGGACGCTCAATTTATCCCTAGTGCGTACTTTTTAGTGCAGTGGCTCATTTGCCTATTGCATCGAGCACCTAATAGAGGTGAATGTGCACATGGTAAAAAAAACCACACAAAACGGGCGCCCAGACTGAACACATTTTTTAAATGCGCTTTATTGCATCTGCCTGAATGTCTGGTCAAAGAGCATTTAAGGGGAATAGAAATTGACAACTAAAACCACTGTGCCCAACATTCAAAGATATTCGGCTATCTAAGTTAGCCAGATACCAAACATATCTTATTATTTTGTGTACAGAAAACTGTTACATCTGGAGTGGTTTTAGAAAGGCCCGGCGACGCGCGTATGTCCTGGGGCTTCGAAAAAAGGGTGAGGCCAGAGGCCTCTGGCACAGCGGTCATTTACCGTTGTGTTGGAGGATTGCATGCCGGCAGGCGCAACAGGTAAAATAAAGGTCGGGGAGGATGTTTAGGATAGGGCTAGGGGACGGGAGGTTAAGGTTAGGGGGTTGGGAAGTTACCTCCCAGGCCGCGGGCGTTGGCAAGCGCAAGATGCACAATTATTCACCCCCTTGCACGCACTGACCCCCAATTTTATAACATGCGCGCACCTGTTATAAAATTGGGCGTCCACGTGCACGTGCCGGGTAGTACACACAAATGGACACGCGCGCAGCCTTTTAAAATCTACCCCCATATGTGCAACTTATTACAATGGCCCTTAAAAGTGGGCAATTTTCAGACAGCCAATTTACATGGGCAACACGCTTTTCACCTGCGTAAATCACTTGGAAATTGCCCTCAATGTATTGTGTGGTGTAGACCTGTTTCAGGGGTCAGCTGTAAATTCATCATCTATCCTTGAGTTTCAGATCTTGCTCTCAATTATCCACTTCTACCAAAAAGTCACAGGTCACTGGCTCAAGATTACCAACACAAAAAAAGGGTAAAAGGGTAATCACCAAGTTTCTATAGAATCATTCAGATCATGACAATCATTTTTGTTAACTTGCTCGGGAGAGGAGCTAGCTATAATTGTTATACTGATAAAAAAAAAAAAAAAAAAGAGTTTCCCCCGCCCCCGTTTGCAAGCAGCTCCATTACTAGGAGGACACCCTTTGTTTCAGGCATGCAGGTGTCAGTTTTATGGTACAGACAGGTGTGGCACTAGCATGCTTACAGTTGCTATTGTGTTTAATGGGCCATGGCAGAGGTCCAACACGCAAGCATGACAACATGCGGCTTTAAAATCTTTGGCCACTCCTCCCACTAGAATCATGCTAGAGTATTACAGACAAAGATTTCCGAATGAGGATTCTAGAACCAATATGACTATTATTGTGTTAAGACAGAAGGATGCAAACTGTATCCATTTTCTTGTAAAACTCGTTCATCCCTTCTTTAAGGCTGAGAAGGCAATGGGCTTGAAGCAGGACTGAGAAGTCTTGCTCAGTTGAAATGTTTCCTGGGGATGTGAAGAAAGATCCAAGTTACTAGTGTGCGCCAAGTACTTAGCTATGAAGAAATATTTTAATTTAAAAAGGTGCATTCTCTTTGAAGGTGCAAGCACTATATTTTTGTATATCACAACCCCCAGGCAGCATTTCAACTTGCCAAGCTGAATTAGTTGGTGTGGATGAGCATACTAAACAGACCATATAGTCTTTTTCCTGTCATCAATGAAGGCAATGCATGCAAATTTATCTCAAGCATATTCTTTAATATCCTGAAACTTTGACTGGCTAGGTGTGGCCAGAGGACTGGTTTGAGAAACACTGGTTTGACGTACACAATTAGCAAGCAAACTAAACCACTGACCTAATGTGATAGCAGCTGCGTGCTAAAATCAGCAAACATGCATGTAAATTAAAACAAATGTCTTATGTAAATCAGGTTTCAGTGATCATATGCAAAAATAATAACATGGACAGGCTAGCTTGGTGTCTCAGTGGCAAGTGCTGTGCATTTCCTTGTGGAAGGTTCCTAGTTTCAATTCCCAGATCAGGACTTCTATACTCCAGGTTGGCCAGAGCCAAGGATTCTGCAGAGATGGTGTTTACAGTGGCATGGGAGGAGTTGTGGTCATTAATAAGATTCCAGAAGCTGCCCTGCTGCATGGCTCCCAGCCTTAGGACTAAATAGGAGAAAACCAATGCCACCAAATTCCCAGAAATGGTTGTGTTTGAGCTGGAAACAAAAAAAAAAAAAAAAAAAAGATAAAAAGAGAAGCTATCAGGCCAAAATAGTGCACATGTAGGGTAGTATATCAGACACCTTACTGGGCAGAGCAGATGGACCTTTTTGGTCTTTACCTGCTATCATATACTATGTTAGTATATATTTTGCACGTGCTTGCTAAGGCCTAAAATGAAAATGCAAGGCCTACTTAGAGCAGGTGCTATATTTTCTGTGTGCGCACTATCATATGCATATGCCCCAGGTGAACAGCACGAACTGAAAAAGTGGTTCAAAACAGGGGAATTTCATTGCCCTGCCTCCACCCTCCCCTGCTACCCTTGTCCAGGTCAACCTCCCACCCACAGCAAGGATGCCCTCCGAGGCCCTGATCTCCCCCTGCCATGAAGACAGAGCCCCCAACTTACCCTCTCTAGAAACTACCTTGCCATACCAGAGCTTTCCCAAAAGCCCTACTGCCAGCGCCCTTGCAGCCTTTCAAATGATGCCACCTAGCAGAGCTTCACCACTGTCACATGATAACAGTGAAGCATCACTAAGCCCCATCATTAGGGTGTCTGCAGCAGTAGCAGCAGGAAGGCTCTCATGTGCCTCCTGCCAGTGAAGATTGGGACACTCCAGAATGAGAAAACAACATTCTGAAGGACTGGGGTGGGGGATTATTTGAGTTGGAGAGGAAGGGGATCTGTGATGTGCAGAGGGATAGGCAGACCTTCGGGAGGAAGCTGAAATCCCCCTATTGAACAGCTCTTTTATTTCAGATGGGAAAGCACTGAAGATTTTTTTTTTTTTTTGCAGGCACAAACTAAAATTTAGCTTGCACGCCCCTAGCACCTCCTTGCTAACACGAACCTGTGGCGGCTGCTGGTTACGAAAACCAAAGCCGGTAAACTCGGCCTTGTTCATAATCTGCCGTCTGCCAGTAATGAAAACGGAGAGCTGTTTTCATTACTGGCAGACGGCCGGTTTTGAAAACAGAGGCCGAATTTACCGGCATTGGTCTTCCTAACTCGGCATTCTGCCGAGGATTTTTTTTTTCCTACTTTACAGAAAAGCAGTTTTTTCTGCTTTTCTGTATTTCTTTTACATACGCTCAGCTATTAATGCCTGCTCCAGATGCACACTTTTTTTTTTTTTAATGCGGAGTGAATGAGTAGTAGCCTCATTCACAAGCATTTGCATGTGAGGAGCTCTATCGCATTCACTCCGCATCGGACACGCATTAAATGGGCGCTAATCCCCCTATTGCATTAGGGGGTGGATTAGCGCCTACTTAAACTGTGTCCGACTGCGAGTTATACAGTGCGCTCAGCTGAACGCACTGTATTGCATCGGCACCAATGTACGAGACTGATAAAACCTAAAAATCTCAGAAGCGGTTTATTTGCCAAGACGACATTAAGGTGGCAAGTAGCCTAAACTGGAGAAGCTCAGATTCCAAGCACATACACACCAGGAGACATCTGCATGGAGCACTAAAAGATTTGTTTACAACTGGATTTACTAGTTGTGATCATGTGGATCGGGTTGCAGTGTTGGGTTTTTACCAGGACAGGGTTGGGGGGCCAGAAAGGACAGCAAGTTCACAGCACCAACTCTAGCAAAAAGCCCACTGTTTCTCCAAACAGGTACATGTAAGTTTTGTCAGGATATAAAAATTGCACCGTACTCCTGCAGCAGTGGTGGCAAACAGCCCCACTGCCCTGTATTCACAACATTAAAACAAGAAGAAACGCTGCCAGGGTGGGTGCGAGGGATTTAGTCCTATGTGTAGCTATACAGCTCCGTGTACATCAGATAGCGCTACAGAAATGATAAACAGTAGTGGCAGCGGCACTCTCAGAACCTTGTTCACCAGATGTAACTATTTCGTGCAGCCTGCAGGGACTGAGATTACATTTTCAGGACATGGTCTGATCACTCTAGAATTAAAGTTATTCACCCGGATCAAAGGACAGTAATCTCTTAAGCAGCAACATCAAAAGGAGGGCTCAGGAACAAAAACTAACTGAAAATGCTTATTTGGTTTTCTGTAAACTACAATCTGGGTGTCATCTGCTATTAAACTTCCTGCTACCGAACCGGTTTTAATTTGTTTGGGTTTTAATTTTCTCTCCCATAGTATAAACCACTCCAACCAGTCAGCAGGATGAAACAGGCTGGCAAGAAATGGAGTGATCAGAGCGCAAGTCAAAAACATGGAGACCCCAAGCTGGACTCCCCTCTACTCACTGGGTGACCCCGAGAATTTAAACTCACTATTCTGAAATTATTATACCTCCTGCTCACCAAAACTAAGAAACTATTTATGTTTGTACACAGCGCTGTAGTAGTGATTATGTCTTCAAAACAATGATGGCCTGACATGAAAGCGGACCTGAGCACAAGAGATTTGAAATCCTCAGCTCAGTGGGCGGCAGGGCTCAAAAAAGCAGACTGAATGCTAGTAATTATTAGAAAAGGAATGGCTATCATTAACCTCTGTATCGCTCCATGGTAAGACTGCATGTAGAGTAGAGTATAGTGTGCAATTCTGGTCGACACATCTTAAAAAAGATAGAGTTGAACTAAAAAAGGTACAGAGAAGGTAGACTAAAATGATAAAAGGCATGGAACGGCTAGGAAGAA